>NC_083408.1:113239885-114532385 GCF_020745735.1 Hemiscyllium ocellatum
GGTGCTGTGAGGCTACTAACCACTGAGCCACTGTGCACTGAGCTCCCGTGGGGGAGAAGGTGGGGGTGAGCTGCCTTCTTGAACTGCTGCAGTCCATGTGCTTTGGGCAGAACCACAATTTCCTTGGGGAGGGAATTCCAGGATTTTGACCCAGTGACACTGAAGGAACGGTGATATATTTCCAAGTCAGGACGGTGAGTGGCTTGGAGGGGAACTTGAAGGGGGTGGTGTTCCCATGTATCTGCTTCCCTTGTCCTTCGAGATGGAAGTGGATGTGGGTTTGGAAGGTGCTGCCTGAGGATCTTTGATGAATTTCTGCTGTGCATCTTGTAGATGGTCCACACTGTTGCGACTGAGTGTTGGTGGGGGAGGGAGGGGGCGTTTGTGGATGTGGTGCCAATCAAGCGGCTGCTTTGTCCTGGACGGTGTCAAGCTCCTTGAGTGTTGTTGGAGCTACATCCATCCAGGCAAGTGGAGAGTATTCCATCACACTCCTGGCCTGTGCCTTGTAGATGGTAGACAGGCTTTGGGAAGCCAGGAGGTGAGTTGGATTCCTAACCTTTGACCTGCTCCTGTAATCACTGCATTTGTGAGGTGAGTTCAGCTGGGTTTTTAAATCTATGGTAACCCCAAGGATGTTGATAGTGTGGATTCAGTAAAGGTAACATCATTGAATGTCAAAGGGAGATGGCTATCTTGTCTTTAACTGGAGACCATCATTGCCTGGCACTTACGTGGGTGCAAAGGTTACTTGCCACTTACCAGCCCAAGCCTGGATATTGTCCAGATCCTGTTCCCCTAGAAAGTGAATTGCTTCAATATCTGAGGAATCGCAAATGGTGCTAAACATGGTGCAATCATCGGCGAATATCCCCACGTCTGACCTTATGGTTGAGGGAAGGTCATTGATGAATCAGCTGAAGGTAGTTGGGTCTCAGACACTACCCTGAGGGACTCCTGCAGAGATGGCCTGGAGCTGAGATGACTGACCCTGTTTAGCCATAATCATCTTCCTATGTGCCAAGTATGGTTCCAACCAGTGGAGAGTTTACCCCAACACCCACTGATTCCAGTTTTGCCAGGGCTCCATGATGCCACACTCGGTCGAATGCAGCCTTGGTGTCAAGGGCAGTCCCTCTCCCCTCCCCTCTGGGACTCAGCTCTTTTGTCCGTGTTTGAACCAAGGCTGATTATTGCTGAGCAGGTGCTGCTTGATAGCACTGTTGATGACCCCTTCCATCACTTTACTGATGACAGAGAGTAGACTGATTGGGGGTAATTGATCAGGTTTGATTTGTCCTGCTTTCTGTGTACAGGACATACCTGGGCAATTTCCCACATTGTCAGGTAGATGCCAGTGTTGTAACTGGAAGAACTTGGCTAGGGGAGAGGCAAGTTTTGGAGCACACATCTTCAGTACTATTACCAATATGTTGTCAGGGCCCGTTGCCTTTGCAGTATCCAGTACCTCCAGCTGTTCCTTGATATCACGTGGAGTGAATCGAGTTGGCTGGAGACTGGTATCTGTGACGCTGGGGATCACTGGAGGAGACCGAGATGGATCATCCACTCAGCACTTCTGACTGAAGATTGCTGTGAAAGCTTCAGCCTTATCTATTGCCCTGATGTGCTGGGCTCTTCCATCATTGAGGAATGATGTGGAGGTGCCGGTGTTGGACAAAGTCAGAAGTCACATAACACCAGGTTATAGTCCAACAGGTTTATTTGAAATCAGAAGCTTTTGGAGTGCTGTCCCTTCACCCGGCGAAGTGAGGGAGCGAGACATAGAGTTTATGGGCAGAGAGATCAAAAGGTCATACAAATGGTGAGTGGAGTGTCAGATAATAAGTCTCTTCTGGTGATGAAGAGTGTCAGGCAGTGTGAGTAAAGTGGCAACAGCTGAATAACCAGCGAGGGGATGATGTCTAATCCAAGGAAGTGAGGCAGAGACATCATTACAGATAGTTAAAAGTAAGGTGGTACTGGAGACAAACTAAATGGCTGGAATAACATGATAGTGTAAGAGTCGGATGCTGAGGGTCTAACCAAAGCAACAAGTAACCCAAAATTGTACAAACTAGTTAAGGTAGGGAGATCACAACAAGTTATCAAGTTAATGGTGTCAAAACACCTTGCCACCCTCAGTGCTTCCTCCACATGTTGTTCAACACAGAGGAGTACCAATTCACCAGCCAAGGGAGGAAGGTATGTGGTAACCAACAGGAGGGTTCCATGCCCATATTTAACCTGAAGCAACAAGACATCACTGGGTGCGGAGTCGATGTCAAGGACTCCCAGAGCAACTCCCTCCCAACTATAACCCTACTGTGCCACCACCTCTCCTAGGACAGAATATATCCACGGATGGTGGGGTCTGGGACACTGTCTGTAAGGTGTGATACTGTGAGTAAGACTATGTCAGGCTGTTGCTTGACTCATCTGTGAGACAGTTCTCCCAATGTTGGTGAGGAGGACTTTACAGGGTTGGCAGGGCTGCTTCTGCTGTCGTCTTTTCCGCTGCCAAGACCAAGATCCGTCTGACACTCTGTAGTGATTAATGCAATGGAGTAGCTCGCTAGGTCATTTAAAAGGGAGTTGGGAGTGACTCACAGCACTGTAGGTCTGCAGTTACATGTAGACCAGACTAGGTGATGATGGCAGATTTCCTTCCCTAAGGCGATTAGTGAGCCAGATATTTTCTTTCCCCCAACAATCATTAGACTCTTCATTCTGGACTTTAAATTAAATACAAATTCCACAACTGTTGTGGCAGGTTTCGAACATGGGTCCCCAGGACATTAGCTGAGCTTCTGAATTAATACTCTAATGATAATGCTACTAGGCCATTGTCGCCCTCTGACCAGGTGGAGCCTAGTCGAGAGTCTCCTTGCTCTGTCCAGCCAAGGGTTAAGTTCTGGCACTCAATCTCTGAAAATCGAAGAGAGATTTAACAAAGACACGAGAGGCACATTTTTACACCAAGGGTGGTTTGTGTGTGGAATGAACTTCCTGAGGAAGTGGTGGATTGAGTATAATTATCACGTTTAAAAGACATTTGGATAAGTACATGAATAGGGAAGGTTTGGAGGGACCTAGGCCAGGAGGGCCTAGACAGGTGGGACTAGCTTAGTTTTGGGAATATGGTTGGCATGGAGAGTTTCTGTGCTGTATGACTCTTTAACTCTATCATCTTCATGGCTGTGAACAGGTTCCTAATGTCCTGCCTGGCACTGTCACAAAGCAAGCAATAGATGATGGGGTCAGCGGCACTATTGAGACCAGTAAGTGCAAAGGACACTTTGTAAAAGATGTTTATTTTCTGGGCAAAATGGCAGTTTCCTGGCTCGATGAGACTGCGGATGAGTATGATGACATGGTAAGGCCCGAAGCTGATGATGTAGACGAGAAGCAGCCGCAGCAAGAGGCTCACAATCTTCCTTTTCTCTGTGTCCACCATGGCTGTACTGTCGTTGATTGCACTCAACATGCGCTGAGAGCAAAACAGGAGCAAGGTCAGTGGCAAGCAAAACCCAACGGCAAAGCGGGTGAGATATTCGACAACCAGGCTTGATTTCATTGGATATGTGTCTTCATAGACTGCAGAGAAGTGGAACATGGAAAAGAAATACTGCTGGTAGAGCAGCAATGCATGGCACATCAACTGGAGGACCCAACAGACCACACTGACTATGATGGCTGCCTTGACTGTGCGGAGACTAAAGTACCTCAGTGGATAGACTGTAGCGAGGTAGCGGTCCATGGAGATACAGCAGAGGAAAGCAGGGCTTAAGTACATGGTAGTGTAGGTCACAACGCTAATCAGGTTGTACAACTCCACATTTGCTTGGACATCAAAGTATTCAATGAACCAATAAGGGATGGTGAGTGTGTATAAGACATCGGCAAAGCTCAGATTCAGCAAGTAGACACCAATCTCATTCTCACGATTCACTTGTAAACATGCCACATAGATTGATAGACAATTCCCAGGCAGGCCAACTATCAAAGAGGCCAGGTACATGATGGGGATGATGATACCTTCCACGCTGGAATCGATAGTGCAGCTGGAGTTGTTCTGTGTCACATTGTCCAGCATTTTGAGCTGCATTGACGCCAATGGCTTAATGCCTTTCCATTGCCTGTGGTGAAAACAAAAGCGGACATTTTAGGATTCAATCTGGGCCTGTCTAAATGCTCATTTTGAGTGTCAAGTCATTGAGTGTCTTTAAGACAGAGATAGATAGGTTCCTGGTTGCTGAGGGGATCGAGGGTTACAGGGAGGAGGCAGGTGAATGGCATTGAGAAACATATCAGCCATGATCAAATTGCCAAATGGCTGACTTCTTTTTTATCTTGTGGTCTCGTGGTGTCAGTATATCTTTCATTAGATAATGGATGCAAAACTGTTCACAATATCCCATTGCCCTTCACAAACAAAGTAATGACCGGGCTAGAGAACTTTCAGAACGCAGAAAGCAGCAGTAGGCCATTCAGCCCATCGAGTCTGCTCCACCGGTCAATGAGATCACGGCTGATCTGATAATCCTCAACTCCACTTTCCTGCCCTTTCCCTATGACCTTTGATTTCCTTGCTGATTAAAATCTGTCTCTCTCAGCCTTTCCTGGACTTAATGACCCAGTCTCGACAGCCCTCTGTGGTAAAGTGTTCCACAGATTCACTCATCGCAGAGAGAAGAAATTCCTCCTCATCTCTGTCTTAAATATGTAACTCCTGGCTCTGAGACAATGCCCTTTGGCCCTCGACTCTCCCACGAGGAAGAGCAATCTTTCCACATCTACCCTTCCAAGTCCGACAAGAACCTTATATGTTTCACCTCTCATTTTTCTAAACTTCAATGAGTACAGGTCCAGCTTACTCAATCTCTCTTCCTGGGACTAACCTAGTGAACACTTTGGACTGCACCCTTCTTCAGGCAGAGCGTACTGAATCTGTGGAACCCATTGTCTCAGAGGGCTGTGGAGGTCAAGTCATTGAGTGTCTTTAAGACAGAGATAGATAGGTTCCTGGTTGCTGAGGGGATCGAGGGTTACAGGGAGGAGGCAGGGGAATGGTATTGAGAAACATATCAGCCATGATCAAATTGCCAAATGGCTGACTTCTTCTTCTGTATCTTGTGGTCTCATGGTGTCAGTATATCTTTCATTAGATAATGGGTGCAAAACTGTTCACAATAGTCCAAGTGTGATCTGACTTGTGCCTTGTATAGTTTCAGTAAAATCTTTCTCTTTGAATACGGGCCAACATTCCATTTGCTTTCCAAATGACCTTGGATGCTAGCTTTTCGTGACTCACGGATGGGGACACTCAAATCCTCTGTGCTGTCACTTTCTGCAGACTTTCTCTATTAAAATAATATTCAGTTCCTCCATTCTTCCTGCCAAAGTATATAACCTCACGTTTCCCAATCATTACTTTGTCTGCATCGCTCTGCACATGATCTGTGTTTGCCTTCCTAACTATTTCCGTGTCCAGAGGAACCTCAATTATCCGAGTGAGCTGAGCGGGCAACATTTCATTCAAATAATTGATTTGAATAATCGGAAGCTGTATTGATCGAACGCTGTGCTCTACTGGACAGTTTGTTTAAATCGATAATTTTGATGAGTCTGCTATTTAAGCAAACTAATCTTTGCATTCTATAAATTGCAGGTTAAACTGAGAAAGACTAAACCCTTACCATCATAAAAATATATGGAATCCCAACATTAAACAAGGTCCCGAACAGCTTCTACGATCACAAGAGCATTTGTCAGTTTCCGGGAACTCAGTGTCACGATGGAAGGACAGAAGCACCACCTTACACATGTGTTTACCTTCTCAGCCCATTTCTTTCATTTTCTTTTTGAAAGGTTTGAGACTTCTACAGGCTGGCGTTCACAGAGAACTTATACAAGAACAGAGACATGTAATTCACTTGTGCTCCCTTATCTCAGAAAGAACAGAGGCACTGCCTCATGTATGCATTTACTTTCTCAGCCATTTTTTCATGAATGGCCCAGTAAAGTGATGAGAAATACTTAAAAACACTTATTTTTGCAAAAGGCTGTGTAACTAACCCTTATCTAAAAAATATCCAGTCACTGATGCTTGAGGTACTTGTGTTTCGTTGTTTTTGCCAGTGTTTTCCCATGTTCAGCAGTACAGGGAAATTGAATACCTTTGATGTAATTCTTTTTGTGGCACCTTCAAATCTTCTTTGGATCATCTGAAATTCGGATAACTGATATTTGGATAATTGAGGTTCCTCTGTATTCCACAAACTTGGATGAGGTTTGAGGAGGTATGGTTAATAAGTTTGTGGATGTCACCAAGGTTGGTGGTAAAGTGGACAATGACGAAGGTTAGGTGAAAGTGAATACTGCAGATGTTGGAGATTAGAGTCAAGATTAGAGTGGTCCTGGAAAAGCACAGCAGGTCGGGCAGCATCCGAGGAGTGGGAAAATCAATGTTTCAGGCAGGACCCCTTCATCAGGAATGGATCCTGATAATCCAGTGAAGAAGGTCATACAGCTAGATTTTGATGAACTGGGCCATTGGCTGAGGAATGGCAGATGGAGTTTAATGTAGATTTTGGTAAAGCAAACCAGGGTAGAACTTACACGGTCAATGGTAAGGCCCTGGGGACTGTTATTGAACAGAGGGACTCTGTGTGGCAAGGAGGTCCAAAGACTCATAACCCTCAGAGAGAAGAAATTCCTCCTCATCTTAGTCTGAAACTGGAGCCCCTTTATTCTGAGAGTGTGCCCTCTGGTCCTGCACTCTCCCATGAGGGGAAACACCCTCTCAGCATTGATCCTGTCAAAGTCCATAAGACTCCAATATGTTTCAATGAGATCACCTCTCATCTTTCTAAACTCCAGTGAGTGGAACTCCAGCCTGGCTGGGGATCATCCAAGTGAACCTTCTCTGAATTGCCTCCCATGCAATAACGAGAGAAAGTGAGGACTGCAGTTGCTGGAAATCAGAGTCGAGAGTGTGGTGTTGGAAAAGCATCAGGAAATGATGAAGGGTTTATGCCCGAAACGTCAATTCTCCCACTCCTCGCCTATTGTGCTTTTCCAGCAACACACTCTCAATTCCCATGTAATAATGTCCTTCTGTAATTAGGGAGACCTCTCTCATGCTTTTGAACACCCCTTGCCTCTTGTCTAACTTCTCTCCAAGTGGACAGTCTCACCTTCTTCAATCTATCCTTATTATTGACTCTTTCCCATCCCTTTTCTTGTAAATCGCTTCTGTACTCTCTTCAACGAGGTCACCATTTTCCTATTATATGGTGTCAAAAAATGTACACAGTATTCCAGCTGAGGTCTAACAAATGTTTTGTACAAGTTCAACATCGCTCCTTGCTATTGTACACCATACCTCAATTAATAAGGCTAAGGACATAGTGTGTTTTATAAATTGCTGTCTCCAACTATCCTTTGAGGATCTGTTCCCTTTGTAGAGGAACCTCGAATATCCAACTGAGATGGGCGGGCACTGTTTCGTTCAGATAATTGATTATTCGGCTAATCAATTTTACCTTAAACAATCGGATGCCGTTGGAATATTGCATGCAATTCTAGTCTCCTTCCTATCGGAATGATGTTGTGAAACTTGGAAGGGTTCAGAAAAGATTTGCAAGGATATTGCCAGGGTTGGAGGGTTTGGCCTATAGGGAGAGGCTGAATAAGGCTGTTTTCTCTGGAGTGTCGGAGGCTGAGGGGTGACCTCATAAAGGTTTATAAAATCATGAGGGCATGGATAGGATAAATAGGCAAAGTCTTTTCGCTGGGGTGGGGGAGTCCAGAACTAGAGGGCATTGGTTTAGGGTGAGAGAGGAAAGATATAAAAGAGACCTAAGGGGCAACGTTTTCACACAGAGGGTGGAACGTGTATGGAATGAGTTGCCAGAAGAAGTGGTAGAGGCTGGTACAATTGCAACATTTAAAAGTCATCTGGATGGGTATATGAATAGGAAGGGTTTGGAGGGATATGGGCCGGGTGCTGGCAGGTGGGACTAGATTGGGTTGGGATATCAAGTCGGCATGGACGGGTTGGACTGAAGTGTCTGTTTCTATGCTGTACATCTCTATGACTCTATGAATGCTGTGCTCTCCTGGAGAATTTGTTTAAATCTATAATTTTAATGATTCTGCTATTTAAACAAACTAATCATTGCATTCTGCAAATTACAGGTTAAACTGGGAAGGACTAAATCTTTACCATCACATAAATACCGTATATGAGGGCTGAGCATTAAATGAGGTCCCAAACAGCTTCTACAATTGCAGGAGCATTCATCAGTTTCCGGGAACTCAACATCGCGATAGAAAAACAGAAGTACCGCCTCGTGCATGCGTCTACCTTCTTGGACATTTTTTCATGACCAGCCCGGTAAAGTGATGGGAATCCTGTAAAGCACTTTTGCAAAGGGCTGTGTAACTAACCCTTACCTAAAAAAAATCCAGTCGCTGCTGCTTGGGGTGCTTGTGTTTCTCTGTTTTTGCCCGTGTTTTCCCATGTTCTTGAGTACAGGTAAATCAAATACGCTTACCTCTTTGATGTAAGAGATCATCTGAAATTTGGATAATTGATATTCGGATAATTGAGATTCCTCTGTATACCTAGGTTCCCTCTGGTCCAATACCCATTTTAGAATTGTATACCTTTTTTATTGCCGTTAAATGTTCTTTCTATCAGAGAACATCAATTCTCTGGATTGAAACTCACCTCTCTGTCCTTTGGGAGTTCCACACTGTCCTCCTCAGAGTATACCATCCTTCTAAGTTTAGTATTTTCTACAAACTTTGAAATTGTCCCCTGCACAGCAAGGTCCAGATCACTAATATGTATCAGGAAAAGCTAGGGCCCCAACCCTGACCCTGAGGTACTCCACTACAATCCAGCCTGATAAAAATCCATTGACCGTTACTCCCTGTTTCTATCCCTCAGCCAGTTTTGTATCCATGTTTGTTGGTAGAGGGATTGAGTTTCAGAGCCACAAGGTCATGTTGCAGCTGTACAAGGCTCTGATGCGGCCGCACTTGGAATATTGCGTACAGTCTGGTCACCCATTATAAGAAGGATGTGGAAACTTTGGAAAGGGTACAAAGGAGATTAGCTTTCATGTTTGCCTGGTATGGAAGGAAGGTCTTATGAGGAAAGGCTGAGGGACTTGAGGCTGTTTTCATGAGAGCGAAGAAGGTTGGGAGGTGACTTAATTGAGACATATATGATAATCAGAGAGTTAGATGGGGTGGACAATGACAGTCATTTTCCTTGGATAGTGATGGCTAGCATGAGGGGACATAGCTTTAAATTGAGAGGTTTAGATTAGATTAGATTACTTACAGTGTGGAAACAGGCCCTTCGGCCCAACAAGTCCACACCGACCCGCCGAAGCGCAACCCACCCATACCCCCACATTTACCCCTTACCTAACACTACGGGCAATTTAGCATGGCCAATTCACCTGACCCGCACATCTTTGGACTGTGGGAGGAAACCGGAGCACCCAGAGGAAACCCACGCAGACACGGGGAGAACGTGCAAACTCCACACAGTCAGTCGCCTGAGGCGGGAATTGAACCCGGGTCTCAGGCGCTGTGAGGCAGCAGTGCTAACCACTGTGCCACCGTGCCGCCCAAGGTGATGGATATAGGACAGATGTCAGAGGTAGTTTCTTTACTCAGAGAGAGGAAGGGACGTGGAACTCCCTGCCTACAACAGCAGTAGATTTGCCAACTTTAAGGGCATTTAAATGGTCATTGGATAAACATATGGATGATAACGGAATACCATAGGTTAAATGGGGCTTCAGATTGATTTCATAGGTTGGCACAACATGAAGGGCTGAAGGGACTGTACTGCACTGTAACGTTCCATTGTTATGGATTAGGCCAGACCACTCAAAAGATTCTTAACCAGACAGCCCCAGACCTAACTTTGCAATTTGTTTTGGTAAGTGTATAGTGAAAATTACCCGGAGTAAGATAGCTAGGCTGATGATTAAATTTTAAAACAGATAAAAAATGTATTCAAAAAATTACACAATGAAATACAAATAACAGGATAAAGAACCCTTAAAGAACTCAAACTATCCAGCTATACTTAGCTATGCTGTTCCAAATACACACAACAGTCCCAATAAGCAAACTCCCTTTAAAAACAGTATAAATGGAACAGCTGCTTATAGGTCAAAGTTGAAGGGCAGAAAGAGAGAGAGAGAGTTTCAACACAACTCCCTGTTGAATTTCCCATTTCAAGAGTGAAGTAAAACTGCTCAGCTCAGCTCGAGAGCTGAACACTCCCCTCTCTTTATACAGGTCACTTCTAAAACATGACCACATTGGCCTGAAGTCTCATCTGTTTACATATCACCAAAAGGCCTCTCAAGATCCTTTTCATCTCTGTACCAAACCAGACTGATCAGAGCCTGACAACTACGTGATGAAGGAACAGCCCTCCAAAAGCTAGTGCTTCCAAATAAATCTGTTGGACTATAACCTGGTGTTGGGTGTTTTTTTAACTTTGTACACCCCAGTCCAACAGCAGCTCCTCTAAGTCATATCCTTGAGCCAAGGAACAGCTTTTCGGAAAAAAGGGACGAGCTTTGTGACACCACCCCCCTTAACAACTTAACCATCAGTATCAAAAGATGACTTCATTCTTTACCTTTCAAAAGCCGGTTAGTGGTCTAACCACACATATACACTATGCTAACTAAAACCATGCAAACATGCACAACCACATGCAAATTCAGGCAGCGATACACCCATGACCGAACGCCTCCGTATCTCATTTGAGTCTCGAAAAACCTCAGCAATCACGTTGTCCTGACCTACCACAGGCACTATTATCAAATTGAATGGCTGTAACAACAAGCTCCATCTAAACAGGCTGGCATTTTTGTCCTTAAATTTTTCCACAAATGTCAATGGGTTGTGATCAGTGTATACGATTGTCTCAGATGCATTGCTGGTAATATAAACACTGGAATGTTGTAATGCCAACACCAAGCTTCATGCCTCTTGCTCCACCGTAGAATATTTCTGTTGGTGAACGTTCAACTTCCTGGAAAAATACCTGATGGGTAGAACATAGAACATGGAACAGTACAGCACAGAACAGGCCCATCAGCCCACGATGTTGTGCTGACCATTGATCCTCACTTAAGGTAAATCTAATATACAAACCCTCAAATTTCTGTGACCATATGCATGTCCAGCAGTTTCTTAAATATCCCCAATGACCTCGCTTTCACAACTGCTGCAGGCAACGCACAACTCTCTGCGTAAAGAACCCACCTCTGACATCTCCTCTATACTTTCCGCCAAACAGCTTAAAACTATAACCCCTCGTGTTAACAATTTCTGCCCTGGGAAAAAGTTTCTGGCAATCAACTCTATCTATGCCTCTCATTATCTTGTATACCTCAATTAGGTCCCCTCTCTTCCTTCTTTTTTCCAATGAGCTCAGTCAACCTCTCTTCGTAAGATAAGCCCTCCATTCCAGGCAGCATCCTGGTAAACCTCCTCTGAACCCTCTCCAAAGCATTCACATCTTTCCTATAATAGGGCGACCAGAACTGGACGCAGTGTTCCAAGTGCAGTCTAACCAAAGTTTTTTGGAGCTGCAACAAGATCTCACTGCTCTTAAACTCAATCCCGCTGTTAATGAAAGCCAAAACACCATATGCTTTCTTAACAACCCTGTCCACTTGGGTGGCAATTTTAAGGGATCTATGTACCTGCACACCAAGATCCCTCTGTTCCTCCACACTGCCAAGAATCCTGTCTTTAATCCTGTACTCAACTTTCAAGTTCAACCTTCCAAATGTCAATGGGTTGGGATCAGTGTATTTGATTGTCTCAGATGCATTGCTGGTAATATAAACACTGGAATGTTGTAATGCCAACACCAAGCTTAAAGCCTCTTGTTCCACCGTAGAATATTTCTGTTGATGAATGTTCAACTTCCTGGAAAAATACCTGATGGGTAGAACATAGAACAGTACAGCACTTTCTTTCTCTTCCCTCATCACCCTCATGCAGGAGCACCGCACTGACACTCACACCGCTGGCATCGATAGCCACCTTGAAAGGCTTTGTGTAATCTGCTGTGGATAATATGGGGCAGTGGTTAACACAGTGTTCAGTGTCAAATGCCTTTTGACAGTCCGCCGTCCACTGAAACTTCTTGCCCTTTTTAAATAATTTGGTGAATGGGGCAGCCGCACTGCTAAAGTTCGGCACAAATTTTCGGTAAAATCCACTCAACCCCAGGAACCGGAATACTGCTTTGTTTTGTCGACGGTGTGGAAAATTTCCCAATTACTTTTGATTTGCATCTCATGGGGCCATTTGTCCAGGTCCAATAACATGGCCCAGAAAGATGACTTGGGCCTTGATAAAATTCACTTTCAGCTCGGTTTAACCACCAAGCCTGCCTTCCGAAGATGATCGAGCAAGTCCGATAAATGCTGTAAATGTTCCTTCCATGAGTGACTAAAAATCACCAGGTCATTAATATACACCTCACAGTTGGGTAATCCGGCAATGACCTTATTAGTCAGTCTCTGAAATGTGGCTGGAGTGTTTTTCATACCAAATGGCGTCACTTTGAACTGATATAGTCAATTTGCCATTACGAAAGCTAAGGTATTGCCAGTAGCCTCTGAGCAAGTTAACTTAGAAATATAAGCTACTTGTCCCACTTTTTTGACACAGTCCTCCAACCATGGAATTGGATGTACATCAGTTTTTATAACGGTGTTGACTTTGCGATAGGCCACACATAACTGTAGGATACCATCTGGCTTTGACATCATACTATGAGTGATCTCCAGTCACTGTAACTCACTTTCATTATGCAATTTTGGAGCATGCACTCTATCTCCTTCTGAACCTGTGCCAACCTTTGAGGGTTATGCCTATAAGGATGTTGCTTAATTGGAACAGCATCTCCTGTTTCTACATTATGCACAGTTAGGTTAGTACTTCCAAGTTTTTTTCTGCATATCTCCCCATGTGATAATAATAACTTTCAGGTCATTTCAATTTTTTTGTGGAAGCTAACTCAATAATTTAATAATTTTTGACAACTTCCTCATTGTCCAATTTGATGTGAGGAATGTCCAATTCAGAATCCTCTGAACTTTGTTATTCCTTCAGTGCTGTAATCATTAACACCTTCTCCACTTGCTTCCCTTCCCTCTCAAAATACTCTTTGAGCGTGTTCACATGACACACCCTGTGAGATTTCTTCCTGTCTGGAGTCCTTATCAAGTAGCTCACCTCACTCAATTTGATAAGGTCCACTAAACGTTGCTTTTAAAGGCTCACCTGTTACTGGGAGTAACACCAATGTTTTATTCCCAATTGCAAATTTGCAATTTCTTATCCACTTCCTGTTTTATTGTATGTTGTGATATTCGATTAGATTACTTACAGTGTAGAAACTGGCCCTTTGCCCCACACCGATCCGCCGAAGCACAACTACCCAGACCCATTCCCGTACACCTAACCCTACGTGCAATTTAGCATGGCAAATTTACCTAACCTGCACATTTTTGGATTGTGGGAGGAAACCGGAGCACCCAGAGGAATTCCTCACAGTCGCGCGGAGAATGTGCAAACTCCACACAGAGAGTCATATGAGGTGGGAATTGAACCCGAGTCTCTGGCGCTGTGAGGCAGCAGTGCTAACCACTGTGCCACCATGCCGCCCAGCATATATTTAAATGCTGTCTAGTCAACCCTCCAGCTCTATTTAATCGTTCCCTAAAATGTGACATATCATCCAAATGGGTGGTCTCTGAACTCTGCCTTATTAATTTCTCCTGAATCAGTTTTAACGATCCACTTACTACATGTCCAAAAATTAATTCCAATGGACTGAATTTGGTCGATTCATTTGGTGCAACTTTGATCGCAAAAAGTACAATTGGAATTCCCTTATCCCAATCATCTGGATAATCCTGACCATAAGCCCTCAACATGCTCTTTAGTGTTTGATGCCATCTCTCTAGCGCTCCCTGCGATTCCGGATGGTACGCAGTAGGTTTGAATTGTTTTACTCCCAAGTTATCCATAACCTCCTTGAATAGTTTGGATGTTAAGTTTGATCCTTGATCTGACTGGATCTCTATTGGTAATCTGTATCTCGTAAAAAACTTAAGTAATTCTTCTACAACCTTTTAGCTGTGATGTTGCGAAAAGGGATTGCCTCTGGAAATCTAGGCGACCCATCCAGTATTGTTAATAAATATTTACTCCCACTTTTTGTTTGAGGAAGGGAACCTTTGGAATCAATCAAGACTCTTGTGAAAGGTTCCTCAAATGCTGAAATAGGTATTAAAGGTACAGATTTTATTACTGCCTGTGGTTTTCCAATTGGCTAATATTTATGACACATCTGGCAAAATTTAGATTAGATTACTTACAGTGTGGAAACAGGCCCTTCGGCCCAACAAGCCCACACTGACCCATCGAAACGCAACCCACCCATACCCCTACATTTACCCCTTCATCTAACACTACAGGCAATTTAGCATGGCCAAATCACCTGACCTGCACATCTTTGGACTGTGGGAGGAAACTGGAGCACCCGGAGGAAACCCACGCAGACACGGGGAGAATGTGCAAACTCCACAGTCAGTCGCCTGAGGCAGGAATTGAACCCAGATCCCTGGTGCTGTGAGGCAGCAGTGCTAACCACTGTTCAGTCTAGACCAGTAAAAATGTCTTTGTATTTTAGCCTGTGTTTTCCTCACCCCTAAATGATCTCCAAGTGGTAGCTCATGTGTCACTTGCAGGGCCTCCTTTCTGTACCCTACTGGCAAAACAGTTTAATGAATCTCTGCACATGTCTCATCTGCTTCAATATGTGATGGTGTCCATTTCCTCATTAACACACAGGAATGCATTCACTTTCTTTCTTTGTAAATGCCTTTTGATATAATTGTTTTAACTCCTCATCTTTCTGCTGTAACTCAGTAAGCGTAGCAGAGCTAAATATATTGGCATGTTTACCTATTTGCTCCTTCTCTGTTCCATTTATTTGATCAAAGAAGGTTTTGAATAATATTATGTCAGCTTCCTTATCTGCTTTTGATCCCTCCTGCTTCAGCTTGTTCCTCTGTGATCTTGTGATCACACAATCAGGGAATATTCCTGGATAAACATTCTCCATGTCTTCAGTTGCCTGCATCTCCATTGGCTTTTCAACTAGAGTAGGCAGCACACCTACCAGTGAATCAGCGATATCATTTACAAGGCCAAATTGTACTCCTGGAGCTGAGAGTGTGTCCAGTACTCCTACCACAAATTCCCCACTCTTGTCTGGTCTCTCTAGCCTCACATTATGTAACTGAGCACTTTTTGTCTCACCATGAATTCCTGTTACCAGCACCTTTTCTGGCAATAGTCCTTCAGAAGTACATGTCTCCTCATCCTCCAGCAGTACAGACTGAGAGGATCCTGTGTCCCTTAATACTGTAACCTCCTTACCTACTGCTCCTGCCCGATGTGAATAAACTTTATCCTGGCATGTATATTTTTTAAACAGATCTGGCACTTCCTCCTTAATCAATCTCTGATCATCTTGTACACTCTGGGGCAGTTGTCTAACCTCCCTTGTGTTTTTTTGTTACTAGTCCAACAAAACTCCCAGGCTTGTTCAGTTTTCCTACATCTGACTTTCTCCTCGCCCACCAACACCGTGATTTTGTGTCGCCCACTTTATTACAATGAAACACTGGAGCTCTTTAACTTCTTTGTCCCCCTCAGGGGTTTCTTTTTCACCCTGTGGTAAGTTCTCCTTGTGATCTTCACTGAGATTTACCTTTCCCTTTCCACGTGAGGATTTCTCTTTGCCCCAGTTTCTATCTCTCAGGGGCTGAAATTGATTCTGGAATCCAAACCATGTTTTATGGACCAGCTCATAATCATCAGCCACTCCAGCTGCTGACCTTACTGTTTTAACTCTCTGCTCTTCCACATTGGGCGGCACGGTGGCACAGTGGTTAGCACTGCTGCCTCACAGCGCCTGTAGACCTGGGTTCAATTCCCGCCTCAGGCGACTGACTGTGTGGAGTTTGCATGTTCTCCCTGTGTCTGTGTGGGTTTCCTCCCACAGTCACAAAGATGTGCGGGTCAGGTGAATTGGCCAAGCTAAATTGCCCATAGTGTTAGGTAAGGGGTAAATGTAGGGGTATGGGTGGGTTGCGCTTCGGCGGGTCGGTGTGGACTTGTTGGGCCGAAGGGCCTGTTTCCACACTGTAAGTCTAATCTAATCTAATGAGTTTGCATTACTTCAGGCAGTGAATTTTTGAATTCCTCCAAAATAATTACCTGTCTAAGGGCATCATGGTTTGCTCGATTTTTAAAGCTCTTTTCCAACTATCGAAATTACTGTGTTTGATCCTTTCAAACTCAATGTAGGTTTGACCAGGTTCCCTCCTTAGATTCCTGAAATGTTGTCTACAGGCTTCGGTACAAGCTCATAGGCAGTTACAATGGCTTTTTCACCTCCTCATACTCCCCAGACACCTCCTCTGATAGGGATGTGAATACCTCACTAGCCTCACCTACAAGTTTCATTTGGATCTACATTGCCACTGACAACTGCATTTGTTTAGCTACATTTTCAAATGAGATGAAAAAGGCTTTTACATCCTTCTCACCAGACTTAGGCAATGCTTGAATATACTTAAACAGTTCCTCACTCGGCTTCTGACGACGATGGGCTTGTTCCACCTCACTCTCTTCCTTAATAAGCCTACCCTCAGCCTTTATCTCCAGCCTTTTCAGCTGACTTCCCTTTTTAAGTGTCAGTTTTTAAAGTTTGAAAGCCCTCTCTTTTTCATTCTCTACTCTATCTTTTTCTTTCTCTTCTGCTTTTACTCGTAACTCAAACCATCTCATTTCTGCTGCCCTTTCCTTATCTCTCACCTCTAACTCAAGCTGCTCATTTGCAATTGAATTCTTGCCATCTCAAGAGATTCTGATGGCTTCTCCAGCAAGTTTAAATGCTGAGAATTACTGCTGGAATTATCCCTCCTTTCCTCACGGAAGGAGGCCGGTCCAATTCCAGCTTCTCTGCTAATTCCTGCAGCTTGATTTTATTCACTTTTTGCAAACCTTCCAAAGTCACTGCATCCACTTCCAGAAAACGTTTGGCGACTGAAAGAGCCATTCTTATCCCAAACTTTGTCTACCCAACCCAAACCAATACCCAGAATAAAGACACTAATACATCCCACTCACTGTTTAAAATCCTGCAAAGAGCCCCCAGTCTGTTATGGACTGGGCCAGACCACTCAAAACATTCTTCAGCAGGCAGCTCAGACCATAACTCTGCAATTTGTTTCAGTAAGTATACAGTGAAAATTACCCAGAGGAAGTTAGCCAGGTTGACTTTTAGATTTTAAAACAGTATAAGTGGAACACATGCTTACAGATTGACGTTGAAGGGCAGAAAGATAGAGAGTTTCCACACAGCTCCCTGTTGAACCTTCCAGTTCAAGAGTGAACTAAAACTGCTCTGCTCAGCTCAGCCAGAGAGCTGACCAGTCCCCTCGCTTTATACAGGTCACTTCTAAAACATGACCACTTTGGCCTGAAGTCTCATCTGTTTATATATTAACAAAAGGCATCTCAAAATCTTTTTCATCACAAAATCGTTTTCATCGGACTGATCGGAGTCTGGCCCGGTTTATTGCCTTTCTGAAAAAATCAAGGACAGAGTCTCCTTGAGTGAAGGAACAGCTTTGAGAGAAAAAGGGACTAGCTTTGTGACACTATATTTTATGTTTACTGTCCCTTTTTCACCATGACATTGTCTCACAAGTCTGTTGTGTGTCACTGTATGAAATGTCTTCTGGAAATCCATGTTCACCACATCAACAGCACTACCCTCATTCAGCCTATCTGTTCCCTCTTCAAATAACTCCAGCAAGTTAGTTTCCCCTTGAGAAATCCATGCTGACTCTTCCTAATTAACACACTGTTTCTATGCAACTGCTGATTCTGTTCTGAATAATTGTTTTTAGAATTCTTCTCCGTTAAACAGACTAGTCTGGTTTCCCGAGACTCTGTTTTTGAACAAGGCTGTAATGTTTGCGATTTTCCAGACATTCAGCACGTCCTCTGAGTCCAAGGAAGACTGAAAGATTATGGCACGTGCCCCATGATTTTAATTCTCACTCCCTTCAACCACATTGCTGTGGGTCTGGAGTCACATGGAGGCCAGAGCAGGTAAGAATGGCAGCTTCCTTCCCTAAAGGACATCAGTGAGACAGATGAGATTTCATAACGGTCAACAATCAATTTAACCTGAGGGTCACCAGGCGTCAGGCAAGGGGAAGGGGTCATGAAGGAATGTTCTTCATGGTAACTTCCATCAGTTTGGGAATTTAATGTGTGCTATTGCCATCACTCTGCATCAGAGATCAGCTGGCCAGCCAACTGAGCTAACTGACCCACAGTTACATGGCACTGTGAAGTGCCTTGAATGTTCCTTTACATTAAATCGATCACATGAATATAAGTTGTTGTAATGCATGGCCAACACTTGTACCACAGCCCACCACACTAAAATAGATTGTCTGGCTATCCTTACAATTCTGTTTTTAGAACCTTACTAATTACATGGCTATGATTCCAAACTGCACTTCCAAAGGGATCTTCTAAGATCAGGAAGTCTTTTAACATTTTCCTTCTAATTCCAAAGTGAAGATAGAATTATAGAATCATAGACACATAGAGATGTACAGCATGGAAACTGACATCTGTCCAAATTGTCCATGTCAACCAGATCTCCGAAATTATTCTAGTCCCATTTTCCATCACTTAGTCCATATCCCCCTAAACCCTTCCTATTCATATAACCATCCAGATGCCTTTTAAATGTTGTAATCATACCAACCTCCACCACTTCCTCTAGAAGCTCATTCCATACACACACTACTCTGCATGAAAAAGTTGCCCCTTAGGTCCCTTTTAAATCCTTCTCCTCTCACCCTAAACCTTTGCCCTCTAGTTCTGGACTCCCAAACCCCAGGGAAAAGACCTTGTCTATTTACCCTATCCATGCCCCTCATGATTTTACCAACCTCTACAAAGTCACCCCTCAGCCTCCGACGCTCCAGGGAAAACAGCCCCAGCCTGTTCTGCCTCTCCCTATAGCTCAAACCCTCCAACCCTGGCAACATCCTTGTAAATCTTTTCTGAACCCTTTCAAGTTTCACAACATCCTTCCAATAGGAAAGAGACCAAAATTGCATGCAATATTCCAGAAGTGGCCTAACCTCCCAACTTCTACACTCAATACTCTGACCAATAAAGGAAAGCATACCAAACGCCTTCTTCACTATCCTATCTACCTGTGACTTTATTTTCAATGACCCATGAACCTACACTCCAAGGTCTCTTTGTTCAGCAATACTTCCCAGGACCTTACCATCAGGTGTATAAGTCCACCCTGACTTGCCTTTCCAAAATGCGGCATCTCACATTTATCTAAATTAAACTCCATCTGCCACTCCTCAGTCCATTGGCCCATCTGAACAAGATCCTGTCGTACTCTGAGGTAACCTTCTTCACTATTCACTGCACCTCCAATTTTGGTGTCATCTGCAAACTTATTAATTATACCTCTTATGTTCACATCCAAATCACTTATGTAAATAATAAAAAGCAGTGAACCCAGCACCAATCCTTGCAGCACACCACTACTCACTGGCCTCCAACCTGGAAAACAACCCTCCACCACCCTCTGTCTTCTACCTTCAAGCTAGTTCTGTATCCAAATGGCTAGTTCTCCCATGTATTCCATGACATTGGCCTTGCTAACCTGTCAAGCATGAGAAACCTTGTTGAACACTTTATTGCAGTCAATATACATCATGTCCACCACTCTGCTATCATGAATCCTCTTCGTTACCTCTTCAAAAAACCTCAGGCAAGTTAATGAGACATGTTTCCCACAAGCCATGTCAACTAACATGTCATCGGTCCTGTCCCTCAGGATTCACTCCAATAACCTGCCCACCACCGACATCAGGCTCACTGGTCTATAGTTCCCTAACTTTTCCTTACCACCTTTCTTAAATAGTGGTACCGCGTTAGCCAACCTCCAGAATTCTAGTACCTCACCTGTGACTATCGATGATACAAATATCTCAGCAAGAGGCCCAGCAGTCACTTTCCTAGCTTCCCACAGAGTTCTAGGGTACAGCTGATTAGGTCCTGGAAATTTATTCACCTTTTTGCTACTGCTGTTGGGGAGGTTTTAAACTAACGTGGCAGGGGATTGGGAACCAGAAGAGAAAACGAGTCGGCAGTGAGGTGGAAACTGAAGACTGTAAGAATTATGAAGATAACATTAATAAAGGGAAGAGTAGGCAGAGAGCAGGTGAGCGCAAAAAAACTGGTGGCTTGTAATGCATCAACTATAATGTAAGGAGTATAGTGTGTAAGGCAGGTGAAGTTAGGGCTTGGATTGGTGCCTGGGATTATGACATTGTTGCCATCACAGAGATTTGGTTGAAGGAAGGGCATGATGATTGGCAATTAAATTTCCAGGATATAGACGCGTCAGACAGGACAGGGAGGGAAGTAAAAGAGGGGTTGGAGTTGCATTGCTGGTCAGGGACTATATCACGGCTGCGCTAAAGGAGGACACTATGGAGGGCTTCGGTAGTCAGGCATTATGGGTGGAGCTGAGAAATAAGAAGGGTGCAGTTACATTGTTGGGGTTGGATTACAGACCTCCCAACAGTGAGCATGAGGTAGAAGAACAAATAGGTAAACAGATTATGGAAAGATTAGAGGCAATAGGGTGGTGGCGATGGGAGATTTTAATTTTCCCAAAATTGACTGGGATACACTTAGCGTCAGAGGTCTGGATGGAGTAGAATTTGTACGAAGTTTCCAGGAGGGTTTCCTAGAGTAGTATGTCAATATTCCGACGAGGGAAGGGGCCATATTGGACCTGGTACTGGGGAGCGAGCCAGGACAAGTGGTAGAAGTTGCGGTGGGGGATTTCTTTGGGACCAGTGACCACAATTCTGTAAGTTTTAGAATACTCGTAGATAAAGAAGAGAGTGGTCCTAAGGGATGAGTACTAAACTGGGCCAAGGCCAATTATATCAAAATTAGGCAGGAGCTGGGAAATGTGGATTGGACACAGCTATTTGAAGGGAAGTCCACATTTGGGATGTGGGAGGCTTTCAAAGACAGGTTAACGGTAGTGCAGGATAGGCATGTCCCTTGAAGACAAAGGATAGGAAGGGCAAGATTCATGAACCATGGATGACAGAAGAAATTGTACGACTAGCCAAGAGGAAAAGGGAAGCGTACATAAGGTCTAGGCAGCTAAGAACAGAATGGCCCCTGGAGGAATATCGGAAGAGTAGGACAAGTCTTAAACGAGGAATCAAGCGGGCTAAAAGGGGTCATGAAATAGCTTTAGCGAGCAGAATTAAGGAGATCCCAAAGCATTTATTCTTATATAAGAAGTAAGTGGGTAACTAGAGAAAGGATTGGTCCACTAAAGGCTCATGAAGGAAGGCTGTGTGTCGAACCTGAGCGAATGAGTGAGATTCTGAATGATTACTTTGCATTAGTGTTCACTGAGGAGAGGAACATGATGAATCTTGAGATTAGAGATAGACGTTCGATTAGTCTGGATCACATTGGCATAAGTAGGGAAGATGTGTTGAGTTGGCTCAAGGTTATTAAGGTGGACAATTCCCCAGGACTGGTTGGGATTTATATCAGGTTGCTGAGGGAGGTGAGAGAAGAAATAGCTGGGGCCCTGACAGATATCTTTGTGGCATTTTTAAATACAGGTGAGGTGCCGGAGGACTGGAAGGTTGCTCATGTTGTCCCCCTGTACAAGAAGGACTGCACAAAACACTATATAGGACAAACAGGAAGACAGCTAACAATCCGCAGCCATGAACATCAGCTAGCCACAAAACGACACGACCAGCTATCCCTAGTAGCCATACACTCAGACAACCAGGAACATGAATTTGACTGGGAAAACACTACCATCATAGGACAAGCCAGACAGAGAACAGCCAGGGAATTCCTAGAGGCATGGCATTCATCCACTAACTCCATTAACAGACACATGGACCTGGACCCAATATACAAACTACTACAGCTGAAACTGACACCCGGAAGCGGCAAGAACAAACCACTATAAATACCGGAAGAAACATCAAAGCAGCGCTTCACAGGAGGCTCCAATAGCACTGATGATGTTCCCTAGCCAGGGAACGAAACGTTTGCAGCAAAAACTTCCAGCTCGGCGAATAGAACCACAGCAACTTTCCTAGCTTCCAGCAGAGTTCTAGGGTACACCTGATCAGCTCCTGGGAATTAATCCACCTTTATGCATTTTAAGACATCCTCCCCTGTAATATGAACATTTTTCAAAATGTCACCATCTATTTCCCTGCATTCTGTATTTTCCATGTCCTTCTCCACTGACGCAAAATACTCGTTTAGTATCTCCCCCATCTCCTCTGGCTCTACGCAAAGGTCACCTTACTGATCTTTGGGGGTCCTATTCTCTCCCTAGTTACCCTTTGGTTCTTAATGGATTCATAAAATCCCAGTGGATTCTTCTTAATCCTATTTGCCAAAACTCTGCAGGAAACAGTCATTTTGATATAAATAAGGGCAATTGTTTGTTTATAGAGTTTTTGAATCCAGGAAGATTGATAAATGTGTTCTCGGATGAAAAGGGGAAGATATAAAAGGGACCTAAGGGGCAACTTTTTCATGCAGAGGGTGGTGTGTGTATGGAATGAGCTGTCACAAGAAATCATGGAGTCATAGAGATGTACAACACGGAAACAGACCCTTCAGTCAAGCCCGTCCATGCCGACCAGATATCCTAAATTAATCTAGTCCCATTTGCCAGCACTTGGCCATATCCCTCTAAGCCCTTCCTATTCATATATCCATCCAGATGCCTTTTAAATGCTGTAATTATACCAGCCTCCACCACTCCCTCTGGCAGCTCATCGCATACACGTACCATCCTCTGCGTGAAAATGTTGCCCCTTAGGTCCCTTTTATATCTTTCCCCTCTCACCCTAAACCTATGCCATCTAGTTCTGGACCCGTCCCAACCCAGGGAAAAGACCTTGTCTATTTACCCTATCCATGCCCCTCATGATCTTATAAACCTCCATAAGGTCACCGATGTTCCAGGGAAAACAGCCCCAGCCTGTTCATCCTCTCCCTGTAGCTCAAGTCCTCCAACCCTGGCAACATCTGTGTAATCTTTTCTGGACCATTTTAAGTTTCACAAAATCCTTCCTGTAGCAGGGAGATTTCCTGGCCTATGATGCTTCACACCCTGCCCCCATACCACCCCCACCCCCATGCAACCCCCACCCCCTCACACTCATATTTCAGCCCTCCCCATTCCTGATGGGAGTCCTGACTACCTTCAATTGCACTCTCTGAAACTCTGCTCCTATTCTACATCACATCTCAACTTCCCCTGACTCCTCAACTCCATCTCTTTCACCAAGCTCTTGGCCAATCCTAGCTCCATTTGCAATGCCCACAGTCTGGAAACTCCTTGGAATTTCTTCAATATCAAAGTGAAAGAAGTTGTTATTGGTTGAAGGAGTGTTGACAGTAAACCCTGAAACCTATACTGGCAAACCTCAGTGATCCTGCACAAAACAGAACCAATGAGGTGAACCGGTGAAAATATGGCCAGAACTAAATTAATCATGTTTGATTTTGTCTGCATTCCATAGTGATCTCCTATACCCCAATTCTGTCACATACCACCCTTCACACTGTCACTGAAAGAGGACCATGTCATGTTGGCAATTCAGTGGAACCAAACCTGACAGTGACTCCCCAAAACTCCAACCTACCTAAGAGCGACCTTTCCCCATTCCAGGTTTCTACAGAAGGGAGGCTGCCACACAGAGCTCTATTTAAACAAATTTGAAGCCAACATTCTTTGCTCTGCACACGGGTCAGTACGGTGGTTCACTGATTAGCACTGCTGCCTCACAGCACTAGGGACCCAGGTTCACTAGGGACCCAGGTTCGATTCCAGCCTCAGGTGATTTTCTGGGTGGAGTTTGCGCATTCTCCCCGTGTCTGTGTGGGTTTCCTCTGGGTGTTCTGGTTTCCTCTCACGATCCAAAGTTGTGCAGGTTAGGTGAATTGGTGATGCCTAATTGCCCAGTATCCATGGATGTGTACATTAGGTATGTTAGCCATGGTAAATGCAGGGGTAGGGTAAGGTGGGGGTGGGTTTGGGAGGGATGCTCTTTGAAGGGTCAGTGTGGACTTGATGGGCCGAACAGCCTGCTTCCGCATCTTGCTAATGGAAGCTGGTACAATTACAACATTTAAAAGCCATATGGATGAGTATATGAATGGGAAGGGTTAAGATACAAATGGACCAAGTGCTGGCAAATGGGACTAGATTAGGTTAGGATATCTGGTCAGCATGGATGAGTTGGACCAAGGGGTCTGTTTCCATGTTGTACATCTCTGTGACTCCATTTAGGTGTTTTCTCACCCATCAATATTGAAATTATGTAATGGTGAACTCATCCTGATTTAATCCAGCCCAGTGCAGCATTTCATGTAGTTGTCCACACATCACTGCCAATGCTCCTTCTCTGTTGTCTGCATCAGGGACACTGTCTTTGATTGGTTCTGCTCTAACATTACCAAACCTAGCAACAACATTCGCAACCCATTCTTTTGTGAAGCCCCTTGATTGCATGCAGCTCCAAGTTCCAAACCCATTTCTCGGTCCCACATGAGACGAGCTGCTTAGTCTTTTGTGCAATCCCTTCATAAGTTCATAAGATATAGGAGCAGAATTAGGCCCTTCGGCCCATCAAGTCTGCTCTGCCATTCAATCATGGCTGATATGCTCCTTACTGCTGTAAATATGTTGCTGGAAAAGCACAGCAGGTTAGACAGCATCCAAGGACAGGAGATTCGACGTTTCAGGCATAATCCCTTCTTCAAGAATGGCTTATGCCTAAAAAGTCGATTCTCCTGCTCCTTGGATGCTGCCTGACCTGCTGTGCTTTTCCAGCAACACATTTTCAGCTCTGATCTCCAGCATCTGCAGACCTCACTTTCTCCCCGATATGCTCCTTACCCCCACTTTCCTGCCTTCTCCTCATAACCCCTCAACCCATTACCAATTAAAAATCTGTCGAACTCCTCCTTAAATTCACTCACCGTCCCAGCATCCACTGCACTATGTGGGATAGCAAATTCCGCGGATTCCCAACCCTTGGGGGAAGTAGTTTCTCTTCAGCTCAGTTTTAAATTTGCTGCCCCTTACCCTGAGACTGTGACCTTTTGTCCCAGAATGCCCCACAAGAGGAAGCACCCGCTCCATGTCTATTTTATCTGGACCTTTTATCATCTTGAATACCTCAATGTGATCTCCCCGCGTTCTTCAAAGTTCCAGAGAGTATTGGCTTAAACTGTTCAATTTCCCTTCATGTGACAAACCCCTCACCTCTGGGATCAATCTAGTGAGCGTCCTCAGAGCCCAGATGCCTGGAGGACAGTATACTTGAAAAAGGATGTAGTGGCACTGGAGGGGGTGCAGAGGAGGTTGACGAAGTTGATTCTGGAGTTGAAAAGATTGGCTAATGAGGAGAGACTAAGTAGACTGGAGTTAAATCCATTGGAATTTTGAAGAATATGGGGAGATCTCATAGAAACATAAAAAATTATGAAGGGAATAAATAAGATAGAGACAGGGAGGTTATTTCCACTGGTAGGTGAAACTCGAACGAGGGAGCATAGGCCGAAAAGAAGGGGGAGTAGGTTCAGGCCTGAGTTGAGGGGGAATTGCTTCAGGGGAAAGTGAGGACTGCAGATGCTAGAGATCAGAGTCGAGAGTGTGTAGTGCTGGAAAAGCGCAGCAGGTCAGGCAACATCTGAGGTGCAGGAAAATTGATGTTTCTGGCAGGAGCCCTTTCTGATGAAGGGTTCCTGCTTGTAACACCGATTCTCCTGCTCCTCGGATGCTGCATGGCCTGCTGTGCTTTTCCAAGGGTTATGAATCTGTGGAATTCTCTGCCCAGCGAAGCAGTTGTGAGGTGACGTCGTTGAATGTTTTTAAGGCAAAGATAGATTTTTGAACAATAATGGAATTAAGGGTTATGGTGAGTGGGCGGGCAAGTGGAGCCAAGGCCATGAAAAGATCAGCCATGAGGGGCCAAATGGCCTACTCCTGCTCCTATTCCTTATGTTCTTATGCTCTCTATAAGCACACCACCCATTTTATATAAACTCTGCAAAGTCATCTTGTATACTCTCCTGAGCCCCTTAACTGTAAAACCTTCACTGACCCATATTGCAGAAACTGCAAATGTGTTGCTGGTCAAAGCACAGCAGGTTAGGCAGCATCTCAGGAATAGAGAATTCAACGTTTCGAGCATAAGCCCTTCATCAGGAATAAAGCCATTAACCTCTTGATGTACAAACTCTGCATTTGCCTGTAATCTAAACTTCTCAGGTCTTTGTTATAGAAGCCATACCATGGATATTTTTAATCAGTCTGCTTCTGGTAGTTATGACACATCTCTGGAGCAATTTTGGCTTGAACTGGGCCTCCTGGTACTGAGGTAGGGACACAACCTTTGCATCCCAAGAGACCCAGGCACCATGTTTTATAAATGTCATAGCCATTCGTTATGTAAATTCCATATTTCATGTTACACCATATTCGAATATTGCTTTAATCCTAATAACACATTCTCCGTAGTCCCACTGAACGCAGTTCCCTTTGGTTAACGTTCCAGTGAATCCACTGTCAAGCTTTAACGGCTCTGTCATCGCAAAACTAAATATTTACATTGCATGTGTGTTGTAAGGCATGTTTCAGGGGAACAGCAATGGTGGAGGGTAGACTTTCGGCAGGTGTAGAGCAACTGACAGGGAAGACAGAATGCCGGAAGGCCAACACATCAGTCAGTAATAAAAACAGCTCTTAGTTGTAAGGTTCTAGTTTCTGCTGCTGCTCTGGGAGTTGAGCACAGAATTCCAAGCTGATACTCAAGAGCTGTTTATTATATGAGATTTTAAATTGTGACCCTTTTAGATGAATGTAAAAGATTAATGGTACTTTTTGAAAAAAGAAGAGGGATCTCAGTATCCTAGTTCTCCTCATCAATATGATTCAAGTCAAAGATTTGGTCATTAGCACTTTCCTACTTGTGTAAGCATGCTGTGAATAAGCTGGTGGTCTCATTTCCTGCTTTATAACAATAATTGGAATTTAATTGGTTTTGAAGTTCTTTGAGACACTCAGTAATCACAAAAGGCTCTAAATAAATATCAGCCTTGGGCTTTTCCTTATGACTTGGTTTGATTTATTATTGTCACATATACCTAGGTACAGTAAAAAGTTTTGTTTTGTGTGCAGTACAGACAAATCAAACCACACACACTGCATCAGGGTAATAGAACAGAGCGGGGAATACAAAGCTACAAGCTGCAGAGAAGGTAGACAGAGAGCAAGATCAGCATTAGATTTAAAATTTGCAAAATTTTTAAAATTTAAAATTTTCTTCACTTTCCACTCAATTAACGTTTGAAATCAGACTAAAGGCTCTCATTCCTCAAGTTTTGAAGCCTGAAACATTGGATCTCATGTTTTGTTTGCACGTTGACCTCAGTATATCACTCTCAGCGGCAACAGGATACAAGTAACCATTTCCAGGTCGAGAGACGGTTAGAATCTAGCCCAGGGTGCGATACCTATTGCTATCCATGTCTGATAATTAAAAGGTATGATATAGAAAGAGAAAAATGCTCATACCTGACCAAATATTGTCTTGTATGTTCTGGAGAAGGGTCACTGGACCCAAAATATTTACTCTGCTTTCTCTGCACGGATGCCGCCAGACCTGCTGAGTTTCTCCAGCAATTTCTGTTTTCCTTTCGGATCTCCAGCACCTGCAGTTCATTGGTTTATTTATCGAAGTATCCGATCGCAAATGGACAAATTCCTCATTGGCTGGATATTCTCTCCAAAGTCTGCAGCATTTCGCAAAAACAGTTAGCACAAAACCACCGGAGAAACAAACTCTGTTCTATCCTCACAGCCCAGGGGTTAAACATAATCAAATTGTACTTGGAATGAAAGAAAATTAATTTAAATTTGCTTGTGTTTTCCTCTCTGTGGTTAGCTTGTGCTGGATGCAAAACGGTATGATGTAAAATGAGGAACCATTCCCAGCTGGGCTGTCCCAGGAGGTGATGGGCGGGCGCCTCCGCGTCACCGACGTCATGTACAGGAATGCTCCCCTGAGACTGATTAATGTGTACGCCCCAGTGGGTAAGAGCGAACGGTTGGCCGTCCTGCAGCAGCTTCCACTGTTGCAGGCTACGTCCAGGCCGGTCATTCTGGCCGGAGACTTCAACTGTATCATTGATGCAGATGGACGAACCGGCGGGGGGGACAGTAAACTGGACGCCATGTCCAGAGCCCTGATGGACACGGTAAAAGATGCTAAGCTGCACGACGTCTTCAGCACCCCTCCAGGTGGAGCGCAGCGTAGATACACCTGGTCACGGGCAGACGGGTCTATCCGCTCAAGGATAGATTACCTGTTTGTGTCCCGAACGCTCTCGGTCAGATCCACCGACGTCAAGCCGGTGTTCTTCTCTGACCACTGCCTCCTGCTGGCCGACTGTCACCTACAGGAAGCAGTGGGTGGGTAAGGGGACGTGGAAACTGAACACTAAGCTGTTGGCCCCGGGAAACATCGAGGTTTTCAAGAGGGACTACGCAGATTGGAGAACTATGAAGCCCTTCTTTGAGTCCCCAGCAGACTGGTGGGAAACAGTAAAAGGGAACATCAAGAGGTTCTTCATCCTCAAAGGTGTTCAGGAGGTGAGAGAGAGGTGGGGAAAACTGTCCCAACTCCAGGAAAGTATGCAGAACCTGCTCCTGCTGCAGACGATGGGGGTCGATGTCACGGAGGACCTCAAGGAGGTGAAGGGCCAGCAAGCCTTGCTCTTTGCCTCAGAGGCCTCCAAGATAATCTTCCGGTCCAGGGTCCACTCGGTGGAGCAGGACGAGACGTGCTCACGTTTCTTCTTCCAGAAGGTGCACAAAGAGAGCTCCGTGCTCAGCAGCCTGAAGGAAGAAGACGGCTCGATAACGTCATCTCAGGCTGACGTCATAAGGATCAGTAAATCCTTCTATGCCAGTCTGTATGACGCGAAGCCGACCGACAGCGCGGCCTCCCAGTCGTTCCTGTCCTCTATCACGGAGGTCTTAGACGACAGAACACGTGAGAGGCTGGACCAGCCGCTATCTCTGGACAAGCTGACCAAGGCCCTCGAGTCCTTCGAAAAGAATAAAACTCCCGGAAGCGATGGCTTACTGGTCGAGCTTGATTGGCCAAGACCTGTTGGAGGTGTATGTCAATATGCCTTTGACAGGATATCACACAGGTATATGAGAGATGTTCTCTCCAAAATGGGCTTTGGGGAGGGAATCTGCAATTGAACGTCTCATCTTCCGCCTCGGAACACTTCAACCCCAGGGCATCAATGTGGACTTCAACAGTTTCCTCATTTCCAGTTCCCCCACCTCACCCTAGTTCCAAACTTCCAGCTCAGCACTGTCCCCATGACTTGTCCGGACTTGTCCTACCTGCCTATCTCCTTTTCCACCTATCCACTCCACCCTCTCCTCCCCGACCTATCACCTTCATCCCCTCCCCCACTCACCTATTGTACTCTATGCTACTCTCTCCCCACCCCCACCCTCCTCTAGCTTATCTCTCCACCCTTCAGACTCACTGCCTTTATTCCTGATGAAGGGCTTTTGCCTGAAATGTCGATTTCGCTGCACTTTGGATGTTGCCTGAACTGCTGTGCTCTTCCAGCACCACTGATCCAGAAATTGGATCAGACTGCTCTACACCAACATTGTCAGTGCAGTCTCAATCAATGTGTGGGAATCAGATAGCTTCCCAGTCAGAGTTGGAGTTAGGCAGGATCTCTCACCTGCCTTGTTTGTGTGTTACATAGAGCCATTTGCCGAGCCCATCAGGAAGGATGTGAGCCTGAGAGGGGTGACTATTTCTGGCAGCGGGGGCCTGCAGGTTAAGGCCTCCCTGTACATGGATGATGTCGCCGTTTTCTGCTCGGATCCGCTGTCCGTGCGCAGACTCATGTGCATTTGTGACCAGTTCGAATGGGCCTTGGGGGGGACAAGATAAACCGAGGCAAGAGCGTGGCCATGCTCTTCGGAAACTGGGCCGACCAATCCTCGATCCCCTTCACCGTCAGGACCAACCACCTGAAGATGTTGGGTATTTGGTTCGTGGGGGCTGGGGCGTGCGCCAAGTCTTGGGAGGAGCATATCAGCAAAGTGAGGCAGAAACTGGGCAGATGGAAGCTACGGTCGCTCTCCATCATGGGAAAAAACCTGGTCATCAGGTGTGAGGCACTGTCATTGCTGTTGTACGTGGGACAGGTCTGGCCTATTCCCAGAACCTGCGCCGCTGCAGTCACCCGGGCCATCTTCCAGTTTATATGGAGATCAAAGATGGACCAGATCTGAAGGGACTCGCTGTACAAAGATCTAGGCGACGGGGAAAAAATACCCCCAATGCCATCCTCACCCTGATGGCCACCTTTGTGTGTGGCTGCATCAAGCTGTGCGTGGATCCCCGGTATGCAAACACCAATTGTCACTACGTACTGAGGTTCTACCTGTCCCCGGTGTAGCGAAGGATGGGCCTGGCCTCGCTGCCGCGGAATGCTCCGAATAGTTGGACCGTTCCATTTCACCTGTCCTTCGTGGAGAAGTTTATGAAGAAAAACACCTTTGACCACAAGTCCATCAGCACGTAGTGTCCTTGAGACCCTTCGGGAAAAGGAGAGGGCGGATCCTATCGAGCGGTTCCCTGAGCAGACTGTCAAAGCCATTTGGCAGAATGCCTCATCGCCAGAACTTTCCAACAAGCACCAAGACATGGCTTGGCTGGTGGTGAGAAGGGCTTTGCCTGTGAGATCCTTTATGCACGCCCGGACTCTCAGCCTTACCGCACACTGCCCTCGAAGCGGCTGTGGGGGGGGACAAGACTGTCACACACCTCCTTCTGGAATGTGCCTACGCAGAAGAAGTCTGGAGAGGAATGCAGTGGTGTTTGTCAAGGTACGTCCCGACGCAGGACTCTGTGCTTTACGGCCTGTTTCCCGGGACGCACACAGAGACAAACATCAACTGTGCCTGGAGGATCATCAACTCTGTGAAGGACGCTCTCTGGGCGGTCTGAAACCTGTTGATCTTCCAGCTGAAGGAGTTGACCCCGACTGAGTGTTGCAGACTGGCACATTCCAAGGTCCAGGACTACGTGTTGAGGGACGCGCTGAAGCTTGGGGCAGCTGCTGCCAAGGTGCGGTGGGGAAAGACCACCGTGTAACATCTGCCTGTCTAAAGAAGAACAGGGGGCCCACGCAGTCCTTTGGGCTCTGCTGGCACCTCAACTAAATATGTAATCATACCGACCTGTATATATGAATGATTACGCTGTCTCTGTATACCAAGAAATGGAATGTTTAAGGATGGTATGGCATGACCAATTGTACAGATCATCAACATATTTTATGAATAAAGTATATTTTCGAAATAAAAAAAAATCCTTTTAATACAATGGGTCCCTTTCATAAAGAAAGAAATGACTTTAAATGTCACCTTGTTATAAATCTGCGCTCATATCGCAATAGTGTCTTCACATGCAGTGGAATACTATGAAGGGCCCTGACTTCATTCTGAAAATACCTATAGCAGCAACGCCATGTAAAGTCAGGTCCCACAAACAGCAGTTGTGAACGAGAGCTTGCCCGTTTTGTGGCCATATTGGTCGAGGAAGGAACAACGAGTGGGATGGAATTCCCTGCTCTCGCTGAACATTTCCATGACTCCTCTGAGATCTACCTAGAGAAGGAGAAAGTGAGAGATGGCTGATTTCCAAATAAGACCATCAGAAATAGAAACAGGAGTAGGCCATTCGGCCCCTCAAGCCTGCTCTGCCATTCAATAAGATCATGGCTGATCCAACATTCCTTGTGTCCATCTTCCTGCCCTTTCCCTGTAACCCTTGATTCCCCGACTGATCAAGAATCTCTCTCTCAGCCTTAAATATCCACAAGGATTCTGTCACACCACAAGGTGTTCCAAAGACTCATAACCCTCCGAGAGCAGAAATTCCTCCTCATTTATGTTTTATTTATTCTAAGATAACCAGGATATAAATGTTGAAACATTTTTCTGCAGTTTGTACATAGAATTGGTGACCCCACATCTGGAGTACTGTGTACAGTTTTGGTCTTCTTATTTATGAAAGAATTGAGGAATTCAGAGAAGATCCATTTAACTAATTCCTGGAATGGGGGTGATTATGTCATAAAGTAAAGTTAGACATACTGGGCCTGTATTTATTGGAGTTAAGAAGCTTAGCCATACAAATACTGTGGGTGCAAGAGGAAGTCAGAAACTAGAAATTAGGAGCAGCACAGTGGCTCAGTGGTTAGCACTGCTGCCTCACAGCACCAGGGACCCAGGTTTGATCCCTGCATCAGGTGACTGTCTGTGTGGATCAACAGACTGAGGCCTCTAAGCTCTCTCTGAGGGGGCAAAGCACAAAGAGATGAGGCAGAGATGCTGTGACCGTCCAAGAGGGTGGGTGTTAGGTCAGTGAGTGAGGACCCTTTGGTCCAACTTGTCCATGCTGACCAGATATCCTAATCTAGTCCCATTTGCCAGCACTTGGCCCATATCCCTTTAAACCCTTCCTATTCATATACCCATCCAGATGCCTTTTAAATGTTGCTATTGTACCAGCCTCCACCACTTCCTCTGGCAGTTCATTCCTTAACAAAGTTCCCTCTGCATGAAAACGTTGTCCCTTAGGTCCCTTTTAAATCTTTCTCCTCTCACCCTAAACCTATGATGAGTTCTGGACTCCCCCATCCCAAGGAAGAGACTGTGTATTTATCCTATCCATGCCCCTCATGATTTTATAAATCTCCATAAGGTCACCCCTCAACCTCTGATGCTCCAGGGAAATATATTGTCAGCAAATCACTTCAAAAACTGCTGAACTTGTAACTTTATTCCTTTATTTTACTACTTTTTATTAAGAAGCACTTTAATGTTAACTCTTAGCTTGCTTTAATGGGCGACACAGTGGCACAGCAGTTAGCACTGCTGCCTCACACTACTAGAGACCCGGGTTCAATTCCTGTCTTGGGCAACTGTCTGTGTGGAATTTGCACATTGCCTGCGTGGGTGTCCTCCTGGTGCTCTGGTTTCTTCCCACAGTCCAAAATTGTGTAGATTAGGTGTTTTGGCCATGCTAAATTGCCCGTTGTGTTAGGTGAAGGGGTAAATGTAGGGGTGTGGGTTGCTCTTCAGAGGGTCAGTGTGGACTTATTGGGCCGAAGGGCCTGTTTCCACACTGTAAGTAATCTAATCTTATTTTGTTCTCTCTACTTATTCTATGTAGATCTGCAACGCTTAACTTTTCAATGTGCTTTTAACATTTTATACCTGTGGTTTTTTTGTAGCAAGGTACCATGTGTGCCAACATTAGACACTTTTCACTGCACTCTTGTACCTCAGTACTTGAGTACACGCAACAATTAAATCTAATTCTGAATCCAAACTTAAATCTGAATCAGATTTTCGTGGAGGGTTCTGCAGGCCAGATGTCACTGTCCAAGATCAATTCCGAGAGGGGGAAGCTGTGAACTGGAGTCACTATGCCCCTACTTAGAGTTTCATGCCAAGAATTATCAGTAACCTCATTTCTCGTGTGTGGGTGTGTGTGTGTGTGTGTCTGTCGTAAAATGCATAACAATGAGACGAGATTAGGTAATAAAGCAAGCAAATACATGCACATCGATGCAAATAGTTTTCCTGGCAATCCAGTAAGATGAGAGAAAGTGAGGCCTGCAGATATTGGAGATCAGTGTCGAAGAGTGTGGCACTGGAAAAGCATAGCAGGTCAGGCAGCATCCGAGGAGCAGGAATGATGAAGGGCTTATCCTCCAAACGTTGACTCTCCTGCCCCTTGGATGTTGTGCTTTTCCAGCAGTGCACTCTTCGACTCCAATGGGATACTCACCTCCCCATTCAAAACATGTTTGGAAAATAGGATTTCTTTCTTGACATCGAGAATTTAATTTCTGTCGAATATGTTGTATTTTTCGAACTCCAAGTCATTAGCTATTACAGATTATTCAGTCATATTTATGCAACAAAAGTTTTCACATCTGACCTTAAAGTGGCACGTGTTGGCTACTGTTAACAATTCAAGACCCTGAAAGTGCTCTGACGAAAGGACATCTTGCAGAAATGTTCACTCTCTCTCTCACTCTGTAGATACTTGCTGATCTCCTGAGAGTTTTTGTCAGTGGTTATGGGTGGCACGGTGGTGCAGTGATTAGCACAGCTACCTCACAGCGCCAGAGACCCGGGTTCAATTCCTGCCACAGGTGACTGACTGTGTGGAGTTTGCATATTCTCTGTGGGTCTGCTCCGGTTTCCTCCCACAGTCCAAAAATGTGCAGGTTAGGTGAATTGGATGTGTTAAATTGTCTGTAGTGTTAGGTGTAGGGGAATGGGTCTGGGTGGTGGGTCGGTGTGGACTTATTGGGCCGAAGGGCCTGTTTCCACACTGTAAGTAATCTAATTTCTAGTATTTTGATTTTGCCTTATAATGTGGAGGATAAATGCTGATCCAGCCAGGAACACCACATCCCATTCATGAATAAACCACTCTCCATGCACTCTTACTGCCCTCAGGACAGCATATCCAACCCTATCCCTCTTGATAATAAACAAATCTCTTCCATGTGGAGATCCCAACCCCAGACAATAACAAGGATTTAATCCTGTCCCTAAAGGGTTTATTCCTGCTCCATACAGAAGGATCAATCTGAACTATATGCTGCACTCAATTCTGCTTTTTACAATCAAATTATTCTCTACATTAGGCATCAATGCTGCTCCATACATGCTCCAGTCTTGATGCATATGTCTTTTTGATTCTGTCTATGTGAGTGCCATAGCAAATCCACTGCCTGTTATTCAATCCCTTACTGCCCTTATATGGTTAACGGTGAACCACAATACTGTGGATCCTGAAACATTTCCTCCCTAATGTTACAGCTTTCTCAGACCAACTTTGGTTCCATTTTTTTTAAACATTCATTCACCAGTTGAAGGCATCACTGGCTAGACCAGCATTTATTGCCCATTCCTAATTGTCTAGAGGACAGTTAAGAGTCAACCACATTGCTGTGGGTCTGGAATCACATGTAGGCCAGACGTTTCCTTCTCTGAATGACATTAGTAAGTCAAATAGATTTTTTCCAACAGTTGACAATTAATTCATAGTTTCATTATTCTCCAGATGTTTATTGAATTCAAATTCCATCATCTGCCAGGGCAGGATGCAAACCCAGGTCCCCAGAACATTATCTGGGTCAACAATCCAGGAATAATACCACTAGGCCATAGATTCCCCTTGTGACTGCTGTAGTCTGATTGTGTATCTCTAACCACAAAAAATAATTCAGTTCTGCTTGTTACAGCAGAATTAATTTGTACCTCTAAGAGACTGAACATAGAATCTGTTTCATATGATGCACAGATGAGTTTGTCTCTGAGCAAATGAAAAGTTCTGGTCATTTTGTAGTCAAACATTTTGTAAATACAAATAGTACTGTTCGACTTTTAGTCTTCTTAGAAATACTCCAGAGGATAAGCTCAAACCTGCTGATCTTTTAACATATCGAAGTGAATGGCAGGTAATAAGTGTGTGGTGTCTGTGGTATGAATATCTTCAGTCCAAATTTGGTACTGTTTTCAGCATTGATCACTGTTAGTGCATAGCATTACCTATGTGAGAGGAGGATCCTACTGCAAAAATGCTCTGATCAATAAAGAAACTCTTCAATCCTAGTGCAGATCAATTCTGACTTGTGACTCATAGAGTCATAGAGATGTACAGCACTGAAACAGACCCTTTGGTCCAACTCGTCCATGCTGGCCAGATATCCTAAATTAATCCACTCCCTTTTGCCAACATTTGGCACATGTCCCTCCAAACCCTTCCTATTCATATACCCATCCAAATGCTTTTTAAATGTTGCAATTGTACCAGCCTCCACCACTTCCTCTGGCAGCTCATTCCATACACGTACCACCCTCTGTGAGGAAAGGTTGTTCCTCAGGTCCCTTTTAAATCTTTTCCCTCTCACCTTAAACCTATATCCTCTAGTTTTGGACTCCCTACCCTGGGAAAAAGACCTTATCTATTTACCTTATCCATGCCCCTCATGATTTTATAAACCTCTATAAGGTCACCCCTCAGCCTCCAATGCTCCAGGGAAAACAATCCAAGCCTATTCAGCCTTTCCCTGTAGCTCAAATCCGCCAACCCTGGCAAAATCCTTGTAAATCTTTTCTTAACCCATTCAAGTTTCACAACATTTTTCTATTCTATCAGCATTTTCCGATAGCAAGGAGACCAGAATTGAACTCAATATTCCAAAAGTGGCCCAACCAATATCCTGTACAGCCATAAAATAACCTCCCAACTCCTATACTCAACGCTCTGGCCAATAAAGGAAAGTGTACCAAATGCCTTCTTCACTATCCTATCTACCTGCGACTCCATTTTCAAGGAGCTATGAACCTGCACTCCAAGGTCTCTTTGTTCAACAACACTCCTCAGGACCTTACCATTAAGTGTATAAATCCTGCCCTGATTTGCCTCCCCAAAATGCAGGACCTCATATGTATCTAAATTAAACTCCATCTGCCATTCCTTGTCCCATGAACCATCTGATTAAGATCCCACTGTACTCTGCAGTAACCGTCTTCGCTGTCCACTACCCCTCCAACTTTGGTGCTACCTGCAAACTTACTAACCATACCTCTTATGCTGACATTCAAATCATTTATACAAGTGTCGAAAAGCAGTGGACCCAGCACTGATCCTTGTGGCACTCCACTGGTCACAGGCCTCCAGTCTGAGAAACAACCCTCCACCACCACCCTCTGTCTTCTATCTTTGAGCCAGTTCTGTATCCAAATGGCTAGTTCTCCCTGTATTCTGTGAGATCTAACCTTGTTCATGAATCTACCATTCAGGACCCTGTTGAATGCCTTACTGAAGCCCATGTAGACTGCTCTCTACAATCACATTGAAACTCACAAAATCTGTAGTGCTGAAGGAGATTTGACTCATGTTTGTGCAGGCAAAATGAGAGCTATCCAATGTAATCCCACCTCTCAACGGCTGATCCGATAACCTGTAGCTTTAAATGTATGTGTCGTGATTTAACTTAAATGACAGTTTCTATTTTAAGCACCTTTATGTTAGTGCAGGTATGTTAGCAATGTTTAAGAGGTACTTCGACAGACAGATAAACAGGCAGGGAATAGAGGAATACGGACCATGTTCAGGCAAATGGATTTAATTTCAAATGGCATCATGGTCAGCACAGACATAGTGGGCCGAAGGGCCTGCTCCAGTGCTGTACAGATTCTGTGTTCTATGTTCAGTATGATCCAGACTTACATCAATCTCAGGATGAACATAATTTCTCCTCAACACCTCGCCTCTGATCTTTAAATTCCTTGATATCTATTTCCCCTGGTATTGATCTCTCTGTGAAGGGGTTAGAGCTAGTTATCCATTTCCTGGTTTTATGCACCTTAATTAAATCTCCCTTCAGCCTTATCTGTTCCAAAGAAAGCACTCTATCTTTGCCATGACAGGATCAGGACACTGTACTCTAACAGTGGCTTATCAGTGATTTTTACAGTTAGCTTAATCTCTTATCTGGTATGTTCTATACTTTAACAAATGAGTGAAACTAATGCATGTTTTTGCATCTCTAGAAGTCATTGGAAAGGATCAAAAGGCTCTGGTATAATTTTCATTATTGGACTTCATGGAACTAGGTGACGCATTAAGCATGAGGAGTAATTTATGATTTGAAGAGATATGGAAAAACGAGATGATGATAGTACTCATGTGATAAGGAACAAGGAAATATGCCAACCTGATCAGAGTCCAATGTTTGACGTAATGACACCTTTGAAATACTGGAAGTGCTAAGGTAACAAATTGAATTTATTGAAGAGATCGAAAAGCGATGCACCAGGTTCTAGGGGCCAAGAGTCAATGAGAAGGGGAAAACTGACTTGCTGATTTATATTGGAGTATTCTGAGGTTTGTAAGGTTTCAATTATGCCTGAACGACTTTTGTGATATATTGTCAGAGCTAATTGTTAGAGTCTGTTTTAAAATTCACTTACGGGATGTGGGTGCCGCTGGCTGGGCCCAATATTTATTACCCGTCCCTAGCTGCCCCTTGAGAGGGTGGGGGTGAACCTCTGCAGTTCATTTGCTGTAAGTAGACCCACAATACATTTAGGAAGAGAATTCCAGGATTTTAATCCAGCGATGCTGAAGGAACGGTGATATATTTGGGGTGACATGGTGGCTCAGTGGTTAGCACTGCTGCCTCACAGCGTCAGCATCCCAGGTTCAATTCCAGCCTCAGGCGACTGTCTGTGTGGAGTTTGCACATTCTCCCCATATCTGCATGGCTTTCCTCCAGATGCTTCCCTCCCACAGTACAAAGATGTGCAGGCCAGGTGAATTGGTCATGTTAAATTGCCCATAGTGTTAGGTGCATTAGTCAGAGGGAAATGAATCTGAGTGGGTTACTCTTTGGAGGGTTGGTGTGGACTGGTTGGGCTGAAGGGCCTGTTTCCACACTGTCGGGAATCTAATATTTCCAAGTCAGGATGGTGTGTGGCTTCGAGGGGAACTTTCAGGTGGTGGTGGTGTGTATCTTTGTGGATGTGGTGCCAATCAAGCGGCTGTTTTGTCCTGGATGGTGTCAAGCTTCTTGAGTGATGTTGGAGCTGCCCCCATCCAGGCAAGCGGGGAGTATTCCATATCTCTCTGGGAAGGGGTTAGAGCTAGTTATCCATTTCCTCTCTGCCTGGTTTTGTGCACCTTAATTGTGCCTTGACTTGTGCCTTGTAGCTGGTGGGCAATCTTTGGGGAGTTAGGAGGTGAGTTATTCATCGCAGCATTCCCAGCCTCTGACCTGCTCTTGGAACCACTGTATTTATGTAATGAGTCCAGTTGAGTTTCTGGTCAATGATAATTCCCAGGATGTTGATAGTGGGGGAACCAGTGAAGGTAACATCATTGAATATCAAGGGCTGGTAGTTGAATGTGGAGGATGTGATATGTGGAGGATGTGCCACCGTTCAGTTCAGATCTGGAAAATATGTTCCTCAATTCCATTTGAACATTTTTTTATTCATATTCCTACCCAATAGAAACAGGAAGAAACTGATGTACAATGCTGACTTATTGTTGAATGCATGAGTATAATAATTGAGGAATGAACTATTTGAGTAATATACTGCACACTTTGCTCGTTTTTATGCTTATAGACCAGATTACCAGACACCTGAACCAGTGACCAAAGGACAATCAAAACTGCTGGGAAAGTGGAAAAGTTAGCATGGTAAACACAACGAGCAATGTGGAGCACTGTTACAACTGCAGCAACTCTGTAGGACTCTTCCCCATTGTGATATTAAGTTGCACCTTTGCCATTGGCCTTCCCTTGAACATTATTGCTCTGTTTGGTGTGTATCAGTTGAGGAACCAACCTGGGTTGCTAGTCACGTACACACTGAACCTCATCATAACGGATCTTTGTAATCTCGTGACCTTGCCTCTGTGGATAGAGTACTTCCTCAATCACATGCACTGGGTGCACGGGAAGGTCACCTGCTTGGTAACTCACTTTGTGTTCTACATTGACATCTACGTCGGGGTCTACTTTCTAACCTGGATTGCAATTGATCGCTATCTGGCCATCGTCCACCCTTTGCGTTTCCGAGGACTTCGAACCAAGAAGTTTGCTGTTATAATTAGCATCTGTGGGTGGCTCCTCTGTAGCGCGGGAGGTCTCCCCTTCCTACTGTTATTTAAGTTTGTGGAAAATGAGTCATGCTTTGAGATGTATCCACCATCTCCAAACTACGCCATTCTCAGGTTGGTATCAATCTGTTTTGTATTTTTCCTCCCCTGTGTCATTCTCTGCTTCACTTACGGAAGCACTCTCCAAGCTATTCAAAGAACAAGATCTCTGGAACCTGATGAAAAGAAACGGATACAACAATTGCTGCTGACCGTGGGGTTCATATTTCTTGTATTTTTTGGCCCATACCACATAGTCTACACTTACAGGATCATTGTCCTACTCTCTGCTGACGATATTTGTCACCATGAATGTTCCATTGCCTTCTACCTTGGTGCAACTTTGGCATTTATGACTCTTAACAATGTATTTGTTCCGGTGTTGTATATATTTGTTAGTGGAGAATACCGAAGGAGCCTTTGCAAATGTTATGGATGCATTAAATTGAGAGAAGCAGGAGTCTGTTGTATGAACTGCATTGACAAACTTATAAACCGAAATAGAGGAAACCCTTCACATGCAGAGCAGGAACTTCATCAGAATCCAGCAAAATTAACTTGGAATACATGGACTCAAGAGGCTTGACACCATCCAGGTGTCCATTAGCCCATTGACTGGCACCACATTCACAAACACCCACTCCCTCCACCACCGACGCTCAGTAGCAGCAGTGTGTACCATCTACCAAAATTCACCAAAGATCCTCAGAGAGCACCTTCCAAACCCACAGCCACTTCCATCCAGAAGGACAAGGGCAGTAGATACATGGGACCACCACCCCCTGCAAGTTCCCCTCCAAGCCACTCACCATCCTGACTTGGAAATATATCACCGTTCCTTCAGTGTCGCTGGCTCAGAATCTTGGAATTCCCTCCCTCAGGGCATTGTGGGTCAACCCACAGCACATAGACTGCAGCGGTTCAAGAAAGCAGCTCATCCCCACCTTCTCAAGGGGCAACTAGGTAATAAATGCTGGGCCCAACCAGTGACATCCACATATTAAAAGAAAAACATTGATGAAAGGAAGATACAAATCATAGCAATATTGCATAATGCAGAGCCATTAATATGACCACAGCTTCACTCTCTCATAACAACATTGACTCATGCTGGGGTATAGCTGCAACTCACTGCAGCTGGGTTACAGGCAGTGACTCATCCTGGGTTACAGGTCCATCCTCAGTAATAGCGAGTTCTTCTTATGAATAACTAAAGAATGGAGAGATGATTCCCCATCATTTTGTACACTGAACAGTCTGGTTTGGAAACAAATCTGTGTTTATTCATTCACAGGACATTGCTGGCTAAGTCAGCATTTATTACCCAGAGGGCAGTGAAGAGTCAACTGCATCACTCTGGAGTCACATGTAGGCCAGGCCAGGTAATAGAGACAAAGAAACGCAGATGCTGGAATCCAAACTAGGTAGGTAGGAGGCTGGAAGAACACAGCAAGCCAGGCAGCATCAGGAGGTGGAGAAGTCAGTGTTTTGGGTGTAACCCTTCTTCAGGACTGGGCTTGGGTGTGGGGGGAGCTGCAGATATAGGGGATGGCAGGGACAGAGTGGTGAAGCAGGGACCGGTGAAGACAGGTAGAGGGTACAACCTGGTTGGTTAATGGGAGGAATGAGGCAAATGTGAAAACTGCAGATGCTGGAAACCAGAGTTTAGATCAGAGTGGTGCTGGGAAAGCACAGCAGGTCAGACAGCATCCGAGGAGCAGGAAAATCGACGTTTCGGGCAAAAGCCCTTCATCAGGAATGAAAGCAAAGAGCCTCCAGGGTGGAGAGATAAATGGGAGGGGGGTGGGGGTGTGGAGAAGGTAGCAAAGAGTACAATAGGTGAATGGGGGTGGGGATGGAGGTGATAGGTCAGAGGGGAGGGTGGGGGAAGGTAGCAAAGAGTACAATGGGTGGATGGGGGTGGGATGAAAGTGATAGGTTAGAGAGGAGGATGGAGTGGATAGGTGGAAAAGAAGATAGGCAGGTAGGACAAGTCACGGGAGCAGTGCTGAGCTGGAGGGTTGGAACTAGGGTAAGGTGGGGGTAGAGGAAATGAGGAAACTGTTGAAGTCCACATTGATGCCCTGGGGTTGAAGTGTTCCGAGGCGGAAGATGAGGCGTTCTTCCTCCAGGCGTCGGGTGGTGAGGGCGCAGCGGTGGAGGAGGCCCAGGACCTCAATGTCCTCGGCAGAGTAGGAGGGGGAGTTGAAATGTTGGGTCACGGGGCGGTGGGGTTGATTGGTGCAGGTGTCCTGGGGATGTTCCCTAAAGCATTCTGCGAGGAGGCGCCCAGTCTCCCCAATGTAAAGGAGACCACATCGGGAGCAATGGATACAATAAATGATATTAGTGGGTGTGCAAGTGAAATTTTGATAGATGTGGAAGGCTCCTTTGGGGCCTTGGATGGAGGTGAGGGAGGAGGTGTGGGCACAGGTTTTGCAATTCTTGCAGTGGCAGGGGAGGGTGCCAGGATGGGAGGGTGGATTGTTGGGGGGCGTGGACCTGACCAGGTAGTCACGGAAGGAATGGTCTTTGCGGAAAGTGGAACGGGATGGGAAGGGAAATATATCCCTGGTGGTGGGATCCATTTGGAGGTGGCGGAAATGTCGGTGGATGATATGGTTAATGCGAAGATTTGTAGGGTGAAAAGTGAAGACCGGGAGAGTTCTGTCCTTGTTACGGTTGGAGGGGTGGGATTTGAGGGCAGAGGTGCGAGATGTGGACGAGATGTGTTGGAGGGCATCTTCAACAACGTGAGAAGGGAAATTGAAATCTCTAAAGAAGGAGGCCATCTGGTGTGTTTTGTGGTGGAACTGGTCCTCCTGGGAGCAGATACAGCGGAGGCAGAGGAATTGGGAATACGGGATGGTATTTTTGCAGGAGGTAGGGTGGGAAGAATCCAGGTAGCTGTGGGAGTTGGTGGCTTTTTAAAAAATATCAGTGTCAAGTCAGTCATCATTAATGGGGGTGGAGAGGTCCAGGAAGGTGAGGGAGGTGTCAGAGATGGTCCAGGTGAATTTAAGGTCAGGGTGGAATGTGTTGGTGAAGTTGATGAATTGCTCAACCTCCTCGCGGGAGCACGAGGTGGCGCCAATACAGTCATCAATGTAGCGGAGGAAGAGGTGGGGAGTGGCGTCGGTGTAACTATGAAAGATGGATTGTTCTACGTAGCAACGTCGATTTTCCTGCTCCTCGGATGCTGCCTGTTTTTCCAGCACCATTCTGATCTAAAGTGGGAGGAATGAATCCAGTTGGTGGCAGAGAGCAGTGGAAGGGATGGGGTGGCAGGGAGGAGATGGGTTTGGGAAGGGGCTGGGGAGGTAAGGTTGGCAGTTTCCTTCCCCAAAGGGGATGAGTGAACCAGACAGGTTTCTGTTCATGGTCATCATTCAGCTTTTATTTCCAGATTGTTAATAAATTCAAAACTCCATGGTGGATTCAAACTCAGAACCTTATCTGTAATTGTGGGTTAGTCGTGCAGCTTTAATACCACTAGACCATTGCCTCCCTCCAATTCCTTAGTATAGGCATGTGTTGTACAGGATATGGCATCACTGTGTAGACCCTCCAGGCCATGGGAGCAGGCAACATCTACCTTCAACAAAGAGAAGGTAACACAGCTAGGTTAATGGTTAATGATCTCTAGGTAAATCAGACAGGTCTAATGGTCAGCATCAAACACCTTCTTCAATTTATGACAGACAAGATTTTATGCTTTTTTCTTGAATTTAATAAGGATGATCTGATCAAAGTCTTTCAGATATTAACAGAAAAGGACAGATAAGGATAAACTATTTCCCCTGGCTGGGGAATTCGGGAATTAGTGCTCGTCATCTGAGAACCCAGGTCAGACTGTTCAGGACAGATGTTCAAAAGCATTTCTACACAAAAGGTGGAAGACATCTCCCACAAAAGGCAGTGGATACTGGGTCAGTTGTTAATTTTAAACGTGACATAGGTAATGTTTTGTTAAGCAAAGGTATATGGGCCAAAGGCAGTTATATGGGGTTAGGCCACAGATCACAGCTGCAAATGTGTTGCTGGTCAAAGCACGGCAGGCCAGGCAGCATCTCAGGAATAGAGAATTCGACGTTTCGAGCACAAGCCCTTCATCAGGAATAAGAGAGAGTAGCCAAGCAGGCTAAGATAAAAGGTAGGGAGGAGGGACTAGGGGGAGGGGTGATGGAGGTGGGATAGGTGGAAGGAGGTCAAGGTGAGGGTGATAGGCCGGAGTGGGGTGGGGGCGGAGAGGTCAGGAAGAGGATTGCAGGTTAGGGGGGCGGTGCTGAGTTGAGGGAACCGACTGAGACAAGGTGGGGGGAGGGGAAATGAGGAAACTGGAGAAATCTGAATTCATACCTTGTGGTTGGAGGGTTCCCAGGCGGAAGATGAGGCGCTCCTCCTCCAGCCGTCGTGTTGTTATGTTTTGCCGGTGGAGGAGTCCAAGGACCTGCATGTCCTCGGTGGAGTGGGAGGGAGAGTTAAAGTGTTGAGCCCGGGGTGATTGGGTTGGTTGGTTCGGGCGGCCCGGAGGTGTTCTCTGAAGCGTTCCGCAAGTAAGCGGCCTGTCTCACCAATATAGAGGAGGCCATGATTTCAATGAATGGTGGAAAAAGTTCGAGGGGCTGAATGGCCTCTTTCTGTTTCTTTCTTCCTATGTTCCTGCTGGTAAAAGCAAGTGAGAAAGAAGAAAAATCTACCTTCAAGTCGTACCCAGGATGTCAAATAGCGTTTTATAACCAATGAAGTTGTCACAGATAGTGGTAACACATGGACTAGCAATTTTCAGTTTCCATACTCTGATTTTACTGCCTATGACTTTTATGGACTAAAATGATTTCAAAAATGAAAAACAAATTACAAATGGCCATAAAAATCACTTGAGCACAGGTTTAACTACACTTCATAAAATATTAATAAACGAGGCCACTTGAGACTGAAACCATCATTTTTATCCAAAGTGACTGAAAGCAGCCAGATGTAAAAAAACACTCAGTATCACTCCTGTTTGATCTACACCCTCATGAAATGTTTGAATGTTGGGGATTTAAAAAGAAAACAACAGTTTTAAACCTGTCTGAGAGGCACCAGCCCAGTGTTCCCTCTCTCTTTCTTTGAAAATCCTTTCAGCAAAGTGTTTGAGCTGGAAACCTATCAGAAGTTATCATTACCATTCACGGAGGATTCCTGGATTTGTTGGAATATGTCTGACTGTCTGAGGGAAAGGAAATGCAGCCATCCATAACTGTTCCATTCCCATGCCAACAGTCTGTGGTTATTGAATAACTTCAGAATCCGAGCATCATTTGGGACAATCCCTGACATTGTTTTCCATGAGTTTAATGATTGCATTAGACAAAGCACACTAACATCATTTTTATATTTTTGTGTTCCTCCTCAGACTGATGAATGGGTCTGTACTTGTGTAGGTATACATTTTATCAGGGTAGGTGTGTATATTTGCATAATCCACACTGCTTACAAGTTTTGCATCTTTAATTAAGTTGTACTTTGACAATAAACCAGTTATTAGCTGTTGCTGGAGGTAACCTGGTTGACTTGTTCTTGATACTGAACCAATTACTTTACAAGATTATAATTTATAATTGGTAGTATTGTGAAGATGCTGTGACTTTGGGAAGTTATTTTATCCTTTTTTTCGGAAGAGCGGTTGTAAGGCAGAGATGCCAAGCTTTCTGGGGTTAATGTAAACAGCTTGGGAAGCTGTGGGTTTTTGTTTTAACAGCCTGATTGGGTGTGGCCAGCTCTCGCAGATCAGGATTTCTGAATTTTGCATCAGAAGCTATTGCAGTCTCAACAGAGTTGGAAGCTTTAATTAATGTCTCCTGGCTGCTACTCTCTCTGAATTCTCTCTTGATGCTTTTTCCTCCTGGATTGGAGAACTGCATGTGAAAATCTGTGTCTCAATTTTCCTTTTTGCCCGAGGGGTGTGTTTGTGGGATGTTACTATAATGGAATAGTTAATTAGTAATAGTTACTGTGTCTATTATTCAGTTAAGTTTTCAATAGAGTTGTTATTCTAAATTCCTCTTTCTTTGTTTGTATTTTAGCTATAGTATTTAAATAATTTGTATTTTGCTCAACATCAAGTAGTTTAACCAGTCTCATTGCATCGAAAACAGACACATCACATTTGCCTTGAAAAATAAGAAAAGTTAGGGTTTAGGCAATCTTCCAAAAATATTTCGAAGGGATCTGGCCTAACCCATAACAATATCACCAACCTGGTTAAATGTAAATGTTGGGTGACTAGTGCAAGGATGAAACTAGAAAAGGAAATTTTTGGTCCTTTAGATCCTGGGTCTTGTCAGTTTTCAGTTCCATTAATTTCTCCAACATCACTCCTTGTATGAATTCTAATTCATTTGAATTCCTCATTCTCACTTGGATCACAATAATCTCTGGGAGATTCCTTGCATCTTCCTCCATGACAGCCACATTTTAATTGTTTAGTTTGCCTTCCATTTCCCTACATCCCATTATAAACTTTCCTGTCTCTGTCTGTATAAGATCCTTAAATATTGTTGTTAACTCTTTTCTTTGTACATACCTATAGACTTTTATATCTTTTAATGTTTTAAATTCATATTCTATTCTCCTTTTATTATGTTATTTGCCCTTCATTGCTGAAAACTAAAATTCCCCAATCCTAAGGCTTACTATTTTTTACAACTTTACAAGTCTCCTCCCTCTATCACAAAGAAGCCTTGACTCCCTAGGTTCACCTTGGCTGACTTACTTATCCTGTTGATCCTCTGTTTCTGAAATGAATATATGTTTGTTACAAACAATGTATTAATTCTTTGAATTAGGAGAAGACTATCGGCCTACTTGTCTTCATCGGTCAGAGCATTCACTGCAGGAGTTGGGATGTCTAGTTGTAGCTGTACAAGATATTAGAAAGGCCACATTTAGAGTACTCCATGCTGTTCTGGTGACCCGACTGTAGAAAGGATATTATTAACACAGAAAGATATACTAGGATGTTACCTGCACTGGAAGGTTTGTGTTATAAGGAGAGTTTGGACAAGCTGGGACTTTTTTCCAATAGAGCATAGAAGACCTTATAGAGCTCCATAAGATCATGAGAGGTATCGATAAGGTATATATTCTGGATTAGTGGTGCTGGAAGAGCACAGCAGTACAGGCAGCATCCAACGATCAGCGAAATCGACGTTTCAGGCAAAAGCCCTTCATCAGGAATAAAGGCGGTGAGCCTGAAGCGTGGAGAGATAAACTAGAGGAGGGTGGGGGTGGGGACAGAGTAGCATAGAGTACACTGGGTGAGTGGGGGAGGGGATGAAGGTCATAGGTCAGGGAGGAAAGGGTGGAGTGGATAGGTGGAAAAGGGGATAGGCAGGTAGGACAAGTCCGCACAAGTCATGGGGACAGTGCTGAGCTGGAAGTTTGGAACTGGGGTGAGGTGGGGGAAGGGGAAATGAGGAAACTGTTGAAGTGTTCCAAGGCGGAAGATGAGACATTCTTCCTCCAGGCATCTGGTGGTGAGGGAGCAGCGGTGAAGGAGGCCCAGGACCTCCATGTCCTCGGCAGAGTGGGAGGGAGAGTTGAAATGTTGGGCCTCGGGGCGGTGTGGTTGATTGGTGCGGGTGTCCCGGAGATGTTCCCTAAAGCGCTCTGCTAGGAGGCGCCCAATGTAGAGGAGACTGCATCGGGAGCAACGGATACAATAAATGATATTAGTGGATGTGCAGGTAAAACTTTGATGGATGTGGAAGGTTCCTTTAGGGCCTTGGATAGAGGTGAGGGAGGAGGTGTGGGCACAGGTTTTACAGTTGCTGCGGTGGCAGGGGAAAGTGCCAGGATGGGAGGGTGGGTTGTAGGGGGGCGTGGATAAGGTACATAACCAACCATCGATTCCTATGGGCGGTGACTCTAAAACTAAAGATTTTAAATTGAGAGGGGGTCCAGAGGGGCAATCTTTTAACACAGAGGGTGGTGAGTGTCTGGAACAGGTTGCTAGAGGTAGTGGTGGAAACGAGTACAATTTGATCATTTAGACAGGTGCATGGATGGGATAGGTCTGGAGGGAAATGGACCAAACACAGACAAATGGGACCAGTTTAATTGTGAAAACTGGGTGGCATGGACAAGTTGGGCTGAATGGCCTGTTCCCATGCTGTAAACCTCTATGATCCTATAACTGTAACCAACAGCCATTGTTTGTGTACCATTGTCCCATGTGATGTATTAGCCCAACCCGCCACAGCCAGTTTGGCCACCATCCCTTAACAGCTCTTCTGTTTACATTTTATGGCCTTAGTTTCAGATTGAATAATGTTACATCATTTTCAAACTTAATATAAAATTCTAACATGTCATGGTCATTCTTCTCTCAAGGTTCTTTTTTTAACCACATGACTATGAATGAGACTAGTGTTACAGAGCAACTCCAGATCTAAAATAACCTGTAGCCTAGTTGGTTCCTCAACATCCTGCTCGAGAACTTGACCTTCAAGGGAGATAATTTCTGGGAGATTCTTTGCATCTTCCTCCATGACAGCCACATTTTAATTATTTAGTTTCCCTTCCATTTCCCTACATCCCATTATAAACTTTCCTATCTCTGTCTGTATAAGATCCTTAATTATTGCTTGTTAGATTTATGCAGTCTTTAGATTTACAAGAACCAAGGGCACAGACTCAAAATGAAGGCGGGCAGATTCAGGACTGAGTTCAGGAGGAACCTCTTCACTCGAAGGGTTGTGAATCTGTGGAATTCCCCTCCCGTGAAGCAGTTGAGACTACCTCACTGAATGTTTTTAAGGCAAAGATAGATTTTTGAACAGAAAAGGACTTAAGGGCTATGGCGAGCGAACAGGTAAATGCGGCCTGGACCATATGAATGATTAGTCATGATCTCGTTGAATGGCAGAGCGGGCTTGAGGAGACTGATGGCCTCCTTCTGCTACTAAGATGCAGATTGAGTCACCCATGATAACATTAATCATGTCCTGATTTGTACATTCCCACCATTTCTACGATTATTTGCTGTCCCGTGCTGTGGCTCACTCTCATCTGTATTGATTCTACATTTTGCTGTTCCAAACAGAGAAATGCAAGAACATGGTTCCTTGGAAGTGGCATTACAAGTAGACAGGGTGGTGAAGAAGGCATTTGGCATGCTTGCCTTCATTGGTCACAGCACTGGGTACAGGAGTGGGGACATCATATTGCAGCTGTACAAGACATTGTGAGGCCACTTTTGGAGTACTGTGTACAACTCTGGTCACCCTGCTACAGTAAGGCTGTCATTGAACTGGAAAGGGTGAAAAAAGAATTTACAAGGATTTTACTGAGGCTGGAGGGTCTACATTATAAGGAGAGGCTGAATAGGCTGGGACTTATTTCCTTGGTGCATGGGAGGCCGAGGGGTGACATTATAGAGGTTTATAAAATCAGTAGGATAGGGTACATAAACCTCAGTATTTTTCCCAAGGTAGGAGTCCAAATCCAAGGGCCATAAGTTTAGGGTGAGAGGGGAAAGATTTAAAAGGGACCTAAGGGGCAACATTTTCACACAGAGGGTGGTGCATATGTGGATTGAATGGCCAGAGGAAGTGGTAGAGATGGGTACAATTACAGCATTTAAAACACATAAGTAGGAAAGGTTTAGAAGGATACGGGCCACCTGCAAGAAAAGTAGGTCTAGTTCAGTTTACAAAGTTAAAAATCACACAACAGCAGGTTATAGTCCAACAGGTTTGATTGGAATCGCTAGCTTTTGGAGCGCTGCTCCTTCATCAGGTGGTTGTGGAGTATGAGATTGTTACACACAGAATTTATAGCAAAAGTTTACGGCATGATGTAACTGAAATTAAACATTGAAAAAGACTTAGATTATTTGTTAAGTCTCTCATCTTTTACAATGACCAGGTCGGTTTCAGCTCTTTTATATGTAAATCCCAGAACTTTTAAAAATTACATTTTCAAGTGAACTTTAACAATTGGTGTCATGTCAGCCCCAGATAATGCATTTAAATTGTGAGCTGCTCTGTGTGAGACTGTCTGTCTGTGCTATAAAGATCAGACTGATTCTAATCTATAAAATGGATTTACAGAATCTCTCATGGATTCATGCAATTTTTGAGCAAAGTAAAATGTAATTCTGCAAGTACAGATTCACCCCACAAACTTATATGTGTATGTATGCATGTGGGTGTGTGTGTGGGGGTGTGGGGGGAGTGGGTGTGGGGGAGGGGGCAGGGGTTATGAGTGTCTGTGAGAGCGTGTGTGTATATGCATGAGTGTGAGTGTAAAGGAGTATAAGTCTGTGAGAGGGTGCGTTGTGAGCATACGAGAGAGAGTGTGTGTGTGTGTGTGTGTGTGAGTGTGTGTATGTGTGGGTGTGTTTGTGTGCGTGTGTGTGTGTGTGTGCATGTGTGTGTATGTGTGCATGTGTGTGTGTGTGTGTATGTGTGTGGGTGTGTATGTGTGCGTGTGTGTGTATGTGTGTGTCTATGTGTGCATGTGTGTGTATGTGTGTGCATGTGTGTGTATGTGTGTGTGTATGTGTGTGTTTATGTGCGTGCATGTGTGTGTATGTGTGCATGTGTGTGTGTGTGTGTGTGTGTGTGTGTGTGTATGGTGTAGTGGGGTCACCTGTAATGTGACAACCTGAAGGCCCAAGGTTAAATGACCCAGACCGCTGAAGTGTTCCCCAACCGGGAGGGAACCCTCCTGTCTGTTGATTGTTGTGCGTTACCCATTCATCCGTTGTCGTAGCCTTTGTTTGGTTTCACCAATGTACCATGCCTCAGGGCATCCTTGCCTGCAGTGTATGAGATAGACAAGGTTGGCTGAGATACATGAGTACCAGCCACGAACATGGTGGGAGGTGTCCCACATGTAATGGTGGTAATAGTTCAGTTTAGGAAACATAGCCAGCATGGATAAGTTGGACAAAAGGCTCTATTCACATGATGTATGACTCTACGATCGAAAGATAATCTTTAACTAATATACCTGTTGTAATGTTGCTGAGTCATTGCTTTTACATGTCAGAAACAATGGGATAATCTTGGAAAACCACTTCCTAATTGAAATGGAAAATATAGTCATCAACAAGATATTGTTTATTACCAATGAAAGGCTCAGCTGATATTTTTGCTGATACGTTTTACCTGGCTGATATTTTTGCATCAAAACGTGTGGTGCTGCAAAAGCACGGCAGGTCAGGCAGCAACTGAGGAGCAGGAGCAGGATCCTGATGATGAGCTTATGCTCAAAACATCGATTCTCCTGCCCCTCGGATGTTGCCTGACCTGCTGTGCTTTTCCAGCACCACACGTTTTGACTCTGATCTCCCACCTCTGCAGTCTTCACTCTTGCCTGATAATTTTGCATCATCGTTAGCCACGGGTGAGTTCCCGTAAGACTGGAGGCTGGCGGATGTTGGGCCCTTTGTCAAGAAGGGTGGCAAAGAGAAACCTGGGAACTATAGCCCAGCCAGCCTAACATCTGTAGTAGGTAGGCTAATTGAGAAGATTCTGAGAGATAAGATACTTGTGCATTTGGAAAGACAGGGTTTGATTAGGAACAGGTAGCACAGCTTTGTGAGTGGGAGATCCTGCCTCACAAATTTGTTACAGTTCTTTGATGAAGTGACCAGGAAGGTTGATGAGGGCAGGGTGGTAGACGTAGTCTATACGGATCTCAGTAAGGCCTTTGATAACGTTCCACATGGTAGGCTGCTCTGGAAGATTAAATCACATGGAATCCAGGGGGAGCTGTCAGATTGGATACACAATTGGCTTGATGGTAGCAAGCAGAGGGTAATAGCGGAAGGATGCTTGTCGGATTGGAGGCCTGGTACTAGTGGAGTGCCTCAGGGGGTCGGTGCTGGGCCCATTGCTGTTTGTTATCTATATCAATGATTTGGATGAGAATATACAAGGTATGACACTAAAATAGGAGATATCATAGACAGTGAGGAAGGTTATTAGAAATTGCAGCAGGACCTAGATCAGCTGGGAAAGTGGGGTGAGAAATAGCAAAAGGAGATTAAATGGATAAGTTTGAAGTGCTGTATTTTGGAAAGTCAAATCAAGGTAGGAGTCTCATGGTGAATGGTAGGGCCTTAAGGAGTGTAGTGGGACAGAGGGACCTTGGAGATCAGGTGCACGGGTCTCTGAAAGTGGAGTCCCAGGTAGACAGGGCAGGGAAGGCAGCTTTTGGCACACTGGCCTTGCTAATAGGAAGGGTGTTATTAAACTGGAAAGAGTGCAGAAGAAATTTACAAAGATGAATCCAGGGTCTGCGTTATAATGTGAGGTTGGAGAAGCTCGGACCTTTTTCTTTAGAGTGTAGAAGGTTGAGGGGAGAACCTTACAGAGGTGTATAAGATGATAAGAGATAAGGATAGGGTGAAAGCACTCAGCCTTTTTCCCAGGGTTGGGGAATCGAGGACTAGAGGGCATCAGTTTAAGGTTAGGGGGGGAAAGAATGAAAGGGAACCTGAGGGGCAACTCTTTTACACAGAGGATGGTACGCATATGGAATGAGCTGCCAGTGGAAGTGGTTGAGGTGGATACATTAACAACATTTAAAAGGCATTTGGGTAGATACATGGATAGGAAAGGTTTAGAAGGGTGTGGGCCAAGTGCAGGGAAATGGGGTTAGCATGGACGGACATTCTGGTCGGCATGGGCTAGTTTGGGTCAAAGGGCCTGTCTCTGTACGTAGGGCTCTATGACTAACTATTTAGGAATTACGCTGATATGAACATAGCCACCCCATGTTCTTCACAGCCTGCAACACATTATCGATGAGGATCAGCACCTCGCCATGACCTTCCCCAAGCCTCAAAGTCTCACCTTTAAAAAGCCACCAAACCTTAAAACAGATTCGTAGCAAACTGCCCAGCCTTCAGCACAGCAACTCCATACAACCCTGTCACAGCAGCTGCTGCAAGCCATGTCAGAGTATCGGCACGGGTAATGCCATTACACATGTGGACACTACCCATCATGTATGCAGTGAGTACTCATGTGACTCGGCCAACATTGTCTATCTCATTCGCTGCTGGCAAGGATGCCCTGAGGCATGGTACATTGGTGAGACAGAGCAGAGGCTATGGCAATGGATGAATGGGCACCGCACAACAATCAACAGACAGGAGGGTTCCCTCCCAGTTGAAGAACACTTCAGCGGTCTGGGACATTCGATCTCGGACCTTTGTATGACCATTCTCCAAGGCAGACTTTGGGACAAGCAACAATGCAAAGTGACCCGGCAGAGGCTGATAGCTAAGTTCAGTACCCACTGCACACGCACAGACACTCTCCGTCTGACACACACACACGCATATATAGACACGCACACACATACACAGACACACACACACTCTCAGACACACACAGACACACACACACAGACACACACAGAGACACTCTCTCACACATCTACATGATCATAAACCCACGCAGACATTCCCTCACACACAAGTTCTCTCTTATACACACACATTCAGTCCCCACACTCACACTAATACATGCACCCTCTCACACATACTCCATTATACTCACACACATACTTAACCAAGCTTATACACACACACTCTATCACATGCACTCACATGCACACACTCACACACGCACACTCACATGCTCGCACTCACACGCACAAACTCACACGCTCACACTCACATGCTCACACTCACACGCACAAACTCACACGCTCACACTCACATGCACACACTCACATGCACACACTCACACGCACAATCAATCTGTCGCTCCTACATGCAAATACTTAAAAGCTTATGGGGTGGATTTGCTTTTGCTGAATTACATTTTATTCTGCTCAAAAACTGCATGAATCCATGTAAAACTCTGTAAAACTATACCGAGGGTTTGTCAGTCTGACATCGCATTGGGACACAGACAGACTTCACACCTGTTGTTTAAAAAGCGGAGCTATCTTGGGCATGTAATTTAAAGACGTTCTGGGATTCACATATCAAAGAACAGAAACCAGCATATCCAATTATAAAAAATGAAAGTTTTAATCTAAGATTGTTTAGTGTATCACATCTCCATGACACAACACTCCTTTGGCTATAAATTCAATGAGTATGATCTTAACCCCCACAACTACCTGATGAAGGAGCAGCACTCTGAAAGCTAATAATTCCAAATAAACCTGTTGGACTATAACCTGTGATTTTTAACTTTGTCCACCCCAGTCCAACACTGGCACCTCCAAGTTACTGGTGTGACTGACATCATTACAGAAATCCAAAACATCCCAAGCCTAAGGCTGACATTTTTCTGCAACTTTGTAAGCCCCATTCTTTTATCAAATTCAACCTTTGACCTTGTTTGTTAGCCATTGTCTAACAGAAACCAATACACTAACAGAAACCAATACGTTACAACTTTAACGACACTACTGTTGGGGATTGCTAATTCAGAGAATCTCTACAGTGTGGGAGCAGCCCATTTGGCCCATCGAATATACACCAATCCTCTGAAGGGCATTTCACCCAGACCCAGCCCCTTACCCTGTCCCTGTAACTCTGAAAGCCCCATGGCTAACCTACCTAATCTGCACATCTTCGGACTGTGGAAGGAAACCCACACAGACAAGTGGAGAATGTGCAAACTCCACACAGACAGTCACCTGAGGCTGGATTTGAACCCAGGTCCCTGGTGCTGTGAGGCAGTGGTGCTAACCACTGAGCCGCCATGCCACCCATATTCTCTTAAGACCTAACACACACATGCACACAATTGCACAAGACAACACAATTTGGCCGTGATGATGTGGGTTTTAACGGGGAACATTTCCTTTCGGGCTAAGGGTTTGAAGTCAAAGGGTAACAAAAAACCCCATGAGGAATTCTCCCAGTTTGCTTGGTTTCTTGTCACTGAGGTGACAATGCTGACAGCTGGAGAATCAATGGCAGGTCTTTTCATCAGACCTCTGTTGGAAGGGTATCAGTTAGACTTAACTCTCTCAGCATGAAAATAGCATTCAGGTTTCAGAGATAAAAGGAAGCTAAAATGTTACTTTCTGAAGCTTGCCCAGGTTTCTGTTGGGCTGTATTTGGAGCTGGGGCTGTGATTGAGCAAATGGCCAATGAAAAGGGAAGTTAACACTCACTCAAGCACGTGTGTGTGTGTGTGTGTGTGTGTGTGTGTGTGTGTGTGTGTTTGTGTGTATTTATTTGTGTGTGTCTGTGTGTCTGTACGTATTTGTGTGTGCTCATGTGTGTGTGTGTGTGTGTTTCTGTGTATTTGTGCGTGTACATGTGTGTGTGCGTGTCTGTGTGTGCATTTGTACGTGTCTGTATGCACTTATTTTTGTGTGTGTGTCATTGTGTATTTGTGTGTGTCTGTGTGTGTATATATGCATTTGTGTGTGTGTTTCTTTGTGTATTTGTGTGTGTCTGTGTGTGTATTTGTGCATGTTTGTGTGTGTGTCTGTATGTATATGTGTATGAGCGCGTATGTGCTTGTGTGTGTATCTGTGTGTGTGTGTGTCTGTGTGTGCGTGTCTGTGTGTTTGTGTCCGTGTCTGTGTCTGTATCTGTGTGTGTCTGTGTGCATGTGTATGTGCATATGTGTGTCTGCGTGTATCTGTGTGCGTGTGTGTCTGTGTGCTTGTATGTGTATATCTGTGTGTGTATCTGTGTGTGTGTGTGTCTGCGTGCATTTGTGTGTGTGTATGTGTGTCTGTGTACGTGTGTGTGTGCGTGTGTGTGTGTGCGTGTGCGCATGTGTGTGTGTGCCTGTGTGTATGTGTGTCTGTGTATGTGTGTCTGTGTGCGTGTGTGCATGTAAATGTAACCACTCCTATCTTGAAGATAAATTATTTTTGCTCATTGCCTGAGGCAACTGTTTTTTTTCCCACATTACATTAAACATTGTGGATTTGCATACATATTTTCCTACAACATCCTTTAGTAGCTGTGTTATGGAAATGCTGCATCTGTTTAATCATGCAGCCAGTTTGCTGAGGCAAGGCTGTTTGCTGACACCACATTGCCAGGGAGCACTGTGATGCCAAGCATTCGCAATGCCAATGCTTTCAATGCCAATGCTGCCACAATCACATCAAACAATAGGATCAAGGGAAGGGCTATATTAAAATGTTTGAAATCAATTCAGTTCAAATCCTGCTCTGGAGATTTTTACATAGTGCCACTCCAACACTTGGCTGTCCTAGTCACTGCAAGAGAAGGCCATTCAGCCCTTCAAACCTGCTCTGCCATTCGATACAATCATGGCTGGTCATCCAACTCCGTCGCCTGTTTCTAATCTCTCCCCCATACCCCTTGGTCCGTTTCACCTTTAGAACTATATTGAACCCTTTCTTAAAGTCATTCCATGTTTTGTCCTCAACCAGGATTGGAGGATTTGAGCTATCGGGAGAGGCTGAATAGGCTGGGGCTGTTTTCCCTGGAGTGTCAGAGGCTGAGGGGTAACTTTATAGAGGTTTATAAAATCATGAGGGGCATGGATAGGGTAAATAGGCAAGGTCTTTTCCCTGGGGTGGGGGAGTCCAGAACTAGAGGGCATAGGTTTAGGGGAAAGATATAAAAGAGACCTAAGAGGCAACTTTTTCACACAGAGGGTGGTACGTGTATGGAATGAGCTGCCAGAGGAAGTGGTGGAGGCTGGCATTACAATATTTAAAAGGCATTTGGATGGGTATATGAACAGGAAGGGTTTGGAGGGATATGGGCCAAATGGGACTGGATCTGTTTCCGTGCTATACATCTCTAGAACTCTATGAATTTCTGGGGCAGACACAGTCTCTCAGTTATGCCCTTTAGGGTCTGACTAGCTTTATCTGTAGCACTGTTGCCAAGCCACTCTTGTTGGGGGGCATTGAAATCCCCCACCCACAGTACATTCTGTGCCCTTGCCATCCTCAGCGCTTCCCCTAAGTGTTGTTCAAAATGGAGGAGTACTGAGTCATCAGCTGAGGGAGGACGGTACATGGTAATCTGCAGGAGGTTTCCTTGCCCATGTTTAACCTGAAGCCATGAGACATCATACGGTCCAGAGTCAATGTTGGGGTCTCCCAAGGCACCTCCCTCCTAACTGTATCTCATTCTACCACCACCTCTGCTGGTGGGACAGGACATATCCAGGGATGGTGATCGCGAGGTCTGGGACACTGTCCGTAAGGTATGATCCTGTGTGATTATGGCTGTGTCAGACTGTTGCTTGACGAGTCTGTGAGACAGTCCTCCCAACTTTAGCACAAACTCTCCAATGTCAGTGAGGAGAAGTGTTTAGGTTTGACAGGACTGTTTCAACTGTTGACCTTTCCCGTGCCTTGGTGCTTGCCAGGTGGTCTGTCCGGTTTCATTTCTATGTTGAGACTTTGTAGTGATTGAAACAACTGAATGGCTTACACGGCTCTTTCAGAGGGCTGTTGAGAGTCACCACATTGGTGAGGGTCTGGAGTCACATGTAGGCCAGGCCAGGTAAGGATGGCAGTTTCCCCTCCTAAAGGACATTAGTTAACTCAATGGGTTTTTCCAACAATCGACAGTGGCTTCATCAATTGTCTCTTAGTTTCAGATTTCTTTTAATTGAATTCAAATTCCACTACCTGCTTTGGCAGGATTCAAACGCAGGTCTCTAGATTTTTTTGGGTTAATAATCTAGCAATAATAAAACAAGGCCTTCCCTACGTCCCTGAATAAAGGGACACCAACTTTCACCTGAGATGAGGAGGAATTTTTCTCTCAGAGGGTTGTGAGTCTTTGGAACTCCTTGCCCCAGAGAGCTGTGGGGGCAGAGTTCTTGTCTATATTCAACGCTGAGAGAGAGAGTCTCTTGATCAGTTGGGGAATCAAGGGAAAGGGCAGGAAACTGGAGTGAGGAGTGAATCAGCCCCGATTCTACTGAATGGTGGAACACACGCAACAGACTGAAGGGCCTACTCCTGTTCCTATTTTTTATGGTCTTCTGGGTTAATAGATTTATAGAGTCATAGAGACGTACAGAATGGAACAGATCCTTTGGTCCAAATCACCCATGCTGACCAGATATCCTAAATTAATCTAGACTCTTTTGCCAACATTTGGCTTATATCCCCCTAAACCCTTCCTACTCATGTACCCATCCAAATGCCTTTCAAATGCTATAACTGTACCAGCCTTCATCACTTCCTCTGGCAGCTCCTTCCATACACGCACCACCCGCTGAGTGAAAAAGCTCCTCCTCTTAAATCTTTCCCCTCTCACCTTAAACCTATTCCTTCTAGTTTTGGACTCCCCCACACCAGGGAAAAGGCCTTGGGTGTTCACCCATTCCATGCTCCTCATGATTTTATAAACCTCTGTAAGGTGCATGGGCAGGAAAGCTTAGAGGGATATGGGACAAATGTAGATAAATGGGAATGCAATCAGTTTAGGACTTTTGGTTGGCACAGACATGTTGGACTGAAGGGTCTGTTTCAGTGCTGCATAACTCTATGACTCTGTTCCTGATTGTCTGGGACTCTGATCATAACCTGCACTGAGCAAAATCTGCCACTAGATGGAGGCTGGACAATGTAAATGCAATTAAACATTGCACAACACCCACCATTCCAGCATTCTCTGTGTACACTTACATTGATCTGAAGCAGCCAGTGGACAAAGTTAAAACTAGCACAACACCAGGTTCTAGTCCAACAGATTCATTCAGAAGCCACTAGCTTTCAGAGCTCTGCTCCTCCATCAGGTAACTAGAGCCTTTCATCTTTTAGAATGGGTTGCAGATATTTATTCATTAATGTGTAAATCCCAGAACTTCTTTCAAGTCACATTCTTAAGATAACATAAGATTTTATACAAAAAAGGTGGCATCTCAGCTCAGACAATATATGAAAGGTGTGAGTTTACAATCACACATCACCAGGTAGTATCTATTTTGTGTGATTTTTAACTTTGTCCAACCCAGTCCAACACTGGCTCTACCACACAAAGGTCTGAGGTTAGAGTCGGTCTGTATCCTAATTTTGAGACAGACTGGTTCTATTTCCAAAGTAGGAATTGATAAAATATATGGATTGACTGCCAGCAGATTGTGTGCTTTTCGGGCAAAAATAGAATGTATCTGCAAATACAATTATAGAACATAGAACATAGAAAGATACAGCGCAGTACAGGCCCTTCGGCCCTCAATGTTGCGTCGACCGAATCCTACCTAACCTACACTAGCCCAATAACTTCCATATGCCTATCCAATGCCCGCTTAAATGACCATAAAGAGGGAGAGTTCACCACTGCTACTGGCAGGGCATTCCATGAACTCACAACCCGCTGTGTAAAGAATCTACCCCTAACATCTGTCCTATACCTTCCACCCCTTAATTTAAAGCTGTGTCCCCTTGTAACAGCTGACTCCATTAGCGGTAAAAGGTTCTCAGTGTCTACCCTATCTGAACCCCTAATCATCTTGTACACCTCTATCAAATCTCCCCTAAACCTTCTTTTCTCCAATGAGAACAGCCCCAAGTGCCTCAGTCTTTCCTCATACGATTTTCCTACCATACCAGGCAACATCCTGGTAAACCTCCTGTGCACTCGTTCCAATGCCTCCACATCCTTCCTATAGTATGGCGACCAAAACTGCACACAATACTCCAGATGAGGCCGCACCAGAGTCTTATACAACTGCAACATGACCTCAGGACTCCGGAACTCAATTCCTCTACCAATAAAGCCCAGTACACCATATGCCTTCCTCACAGAATTCCTCAATTCTGTAAGTTGTATGTGTGTGCATGTATGTGAGGGAGAGAGTGTGCGTGTGTGTGTGTGTGTGTGTGTGCATGTGTGAGTGTGAGTGCACATGAGAGAGTGTGTGTTTTTGTGTGTACGTGCTCAGTGGAATGCATGCGTGAGTGTGACAGAGTGTAAACCTGTGAGAAGATGAGTGTGTGTGTGTGTGAGAATGAGCGAGTGTGTCTGAGAGACAGCGTGTGTCTCAGAGAGAGTTTGCATGCGTGTGTAAGATTTAACAGCAGTCTAGGATTGTTCAATATATCGTTTTAATTGCCATAAATTCTGTGTCTTATGATCCTGCCCCACTAGTTACCTGATGAAGGAGCAGCGCTCTGAAAGCTAGTGCTTCCAACTAAACCTGTTGGAGTGTAACCTGGTGTTGTGTGAGTTTTAACTTTATCCACACCAGTCCAACACTGGCTCCTTCACATCAATGTAAATGTACATAGAGAATGCTGGAAAAACTCAGCAGATCCGGCAGCATCTGTAAACAGAAAAATAGAGCTAACATTTTGAGTCCAGTGACCCTGCTTCACAACTGAAAGTGGTTGGAAATCAGGATTTACAAGCAAAATTGTTAAACAAACTTATTTGGGGATATGGGACTTAGACCACAGATGACCCATGATCGCATTGAAAGCTTGAGGGGCTGAATGGCCTCCTCCTATTCTGTTGTTCCTCTGTTACGCTTTTTGACAGAGGGAGAGGACGGACAACAGGAACAGATGGTGTAGTGTTGCAGTACAGTAGGTGAGGAAGTTATTAATTGAAGAGAAAGAGAAATGGAGGTGTAAAATGGGTGTAATTTAAGGTGGGAAAGGAAGAAGATAGTTCCTTTTGACAGAGAACAAGCTTCTCTTATTTGTGTCTTGTTTACTTCATTATCTTTGCTTTTACTTTGTTGAGTTTCTCCCACATCTTCTGTGTTTGTTTCTGATTTCCAGCATCTGCAGCATTTTTCTCTTATTTGAATGTACAATGAGTGCATTTTAAAATAAAATTGTATATTTTCTATCGTTTGTATTTGGTAATCTATTTTAGTTTGCCAATTCTTTCAGCTTGAAATTGTGTTGCTGGAAGGGCTCATGAAGAAGGGCTCATGCCCGAAACGTCGATTCTCCTGCTCCTTGGATGCTGCCTGACCTGCTGTGCTTTTCCAGCAACACATTTTCAGCCCTGATCTCCAGCATCTGCAGTCCTCACTTTCTCCTCAATTCTTTCAGCTTGTAACGCACATGTTTATTGCAACATTTGAATTTACATGTCAGTTGTTCGAGGTGAGAACTATCCCAAGGATTTAACCAAAGGGTTTAACATGTATCTTATGGGAAACCCGGATTCACTTCAAGTCAATTCACTTAAACTTGCAATTTTCAGGAATGTAACTACAACTGAATATGAGGATATACTCTGTACCAAATAAAGAGAATGATTTGAATCGCATAGAACAGGACGTTGATAGGTTGGCTGAATGCACAGAGTTGTGGCAAATGGAAGTTGGTGAAGGGAGGTTGGAAGTAATGCAGAAGGGATAATACATGGCAGTATAGACTTTCCTTATTCATTCATGGAATGAGAGCATCAGTACTGAGCCATGCCATTAATGCCCAACCTAATTACCCAGAGGGTAGTCAAGATTCAACCACATTGCTGTGGGTCTGGAATCCCATGTAGGCCAGACCAGGTCAGGATGGCAGTTCCCTTCCCGAAAGGTGCTGCAGATGCACTGGTACAGTACCCAGCAATGTGTATGTCTCAATCCCTGAAGGTGGCAAGAGATGGATAGAGCTCTTAAAGATAATGGAATCAAGGGTTATGGGGATAAGGCAGGACCAGGATACTGATTGCGGATGATCAGCCATGATTGTAATGAATGGTGGTGCTGGCTCGATGGGCCGAATGGCCTACTCCTGCACCTATTGTCTATTGTCTATTCTAAGAGTCAAAGGGAAACCATATGGCATCCTGGACTTCAGAAATAGAAATGCTGAGTAACAAAATTAGATTAGATTCCCTACAGTGTGGAAACAGGCCCTTCGGCCCAATAAGTCCACACTGACCCTTCCTGAAGAAGGGTTTATGCCCGAAACGTCGATTCTCCTGCTCTTTGGATGCTGTCTGATCTGCTGCGCTTTTCCAGCAACACATTTTCAGCTCTGATCTCCAGCATCTGCAGTCCTTACTTTCTCCCCTCCGAAGAGTAACCCACCCAGACCCATCCCCCTGCAATTTACCCCTTCACCTAACACGATGGGCAATTTAGCATGGCCAATATATATATGAATGATTTGGATGAAAATGTAGCTGGTCTGGTTAATAAGTTTGCTGATGACATGAACATTGGTGGAGTTGTGGATAGTGAGGAAGGTCTTCAAAGGATACAGCAGGATGTAGAGCAGTTGGAAAGTCGGGCAGAGAAATGGCAGATGGAGTTTAATCTGGACAAGTATGACATGATGCATTGTGGGAGGTCAAAAACAAGAGGAAAGTGTACAGTCAATGGCAGTACCATGTGGAACATTGATTTTAGAGGGATCTCGGGGTACAAGACCATGGTGACAACACAAGTAAATAACATGGTAAAGAAGGCATATGGCATATTGTCTTCATCAGCTGGAGCACTGAGCATAGAAGTTGGCAAGTCCTGTCTCAGTTGTATAAGACTTTAGTGAGGCCACATTTGGGATATTGTGTGCAGTCTGGTCCCCACACTGAAGGAAGGATGTGGGGGTTTTGGAAAGGGTGCAGAAGAGGTTTAGGGGGAACGTTGCCTGGATTGGAGTGCATTAGCTACAAGAGAGGTTGGACAAACTTGGATTGTTTTCACTGGAGCTTCGGAGGCTCTAGGATGACCACGTACAAGTGTATAAAATTATTGGAGACGTGGATAGGGTGGATAGTCAGTTTCTTCCAGAGTGGAAATGTCAAAGACTAGCAGGCATAAATTTCACATGAGAGGGGGAAGGTTTAAAGGAGAGGTGTGAAGCAGGTTTTGTTACACAGAGTGTGGTCGGTGCTTCCAGGGCACGTAGAAGCAGATACAACAGCAAGATTTAAGAGGCATTTAGCCAGACACACGAACAGGCAGGAAGTGGAGGGATACAGACTATGTACAGATAAGATGGGCTGAAGGATCTGTTACTGTGCCATTGAACTCAACGTTCTTAAAGCTCTACCTAGCTCCCAACTTGTGTATTGAGCTTTGGTCACTTCACTTGAGGAATGATGTGAGGGTCTTACTGAAGGTGATTTGCTAGATGAGTTCTGGAGATACAGGGTTAGTTACAGTCAGGCTGGGGAGACAGAGGGAGTGGTGATTTCAGGGAAAGCCTCTCCCACTAACTGACACTATGAGGACATTGGGCAGGAGTCGCAGGGGAAATATAAGGATGAACCCTTTCAGGCACTGTGTGGGAATGACCAGCATCTCACTGCCCACAAAGACAGCAAAAGTGGAAATAGTTATGTCCAAAGGAAACTGGATAATCTCCTGAAGCAAATACCTTTTGAGTGCTTCTGGGATCAGGTAGAGATTTCATTTTTAGGAGCAGTGTCATTGACTTGGCCCAGCATTTATTACCCCCTCTGTAGTTCCCCCTTGAGAAGGTGGGGGTGAGCTGCCTTCTTGAACCACTGCAGTCCATGTCATAGAGTCATAGAGATGTATAGCATGGAAACAGACCCTTCTGTCCAACCCGTCCATGCCGATCAGATTTCACAACCCAATCTAGTCCCACCTGCCAGCACCCGGCCCATATCCCTCCAAACCCTTCCTATTCATATACCCATTCAAATGCCTCTTAAATGTTGCAATTGTACCAGTCTCCACCACTCCCTTTGGCAGCTCATTCCATACACGTACCACCCTCTGTGTGAAAAAGTTGCCCCTTAGGTCTCTTTTATATTTTTCCCCTCTCACCCTTTACTTCTGGACTCCCCGATCCCAGGGAAAAGACTTCGCCTATTTACCTTATCCATGCATGTGCGATGGGTTGACCCAAAATGGGAGCGAATTCCGGGATTCTGACCTAGCGCCAGTGAAGGAACGGTAATATATTTCCAAGTCAGACTGGTGAGTGGCTCGGAGGGGAACTTGCAGAGGGCTGTATTCCCATGTATTTGTTGTCCTTGTGCTTCTAGATGGAAGTGGTCATGGGTTTGGAAGGTGCTGTCTGAGGGTCTTTGGTGAGTTTCTGGAGTGCATCTTGTAGATAGTACCCACTGCTGCTACTGAGTGTCGGTGGTGGAGGGAGTGGGTGTTTGTGGATGTGGTGCCAATCAAGCGGCTGCTTTGTCCTGGACGGTGACAAGCTTCTTGAGTGTTGTTGGAGCTGTCCCCATCCAGGGCAAGTGGGGAGTATTCCATCACACTCCTGACTTGTGCCTTGGAGATGGTGGACAGGCTTTGGGGAGTCAGGAGGTGAGTTACCCACTGCAGTACCTGTAGCCTCTGACCTGCTCTCATTACCATTGTGTTTATGTGGTGAGTCCAGTTGAGTTTCTGATCAGTGGTAACTCCCAGGATGTTGATAGTGAGGCCTTCAATAAAGATCAGGAGTCACACAACACCAGGTTTCAGTCCAACAGATTTATTCCGGAGCTCTGCTCCGAAAGCTTGTGATTTCAAATAAACCCGTTTGACTGTAATCTGGTGTCATGTGACTTTGAACCTTATCCACCCAAGTCCAACACTGGAATCTCCACCTCAATAATAGTATAATTGAATGTCAAGGTGCGCTGGTTGGAAAGTCTCTTACTGGAGATGGTCATTGCCTGGCATTTGTGTGGCACAAATGTTTCTGACTGGATCAATCGAGGGGTAACAGTGTGCACCTGATGGACCAAATGGCTATCTTCTGTGCCATAAATGACCCAGTGGGGAAAGAGGCGGAGATTGGGAAAAAGCTCAAACACATAGGCCACATCTCCAATGCATCAGAAGAACATGTGAGTGCGCATGAATTGTTGTAGTTGAAGACAAGCAGAGAGCGCAGACGAGGCATCGCCAACTCCAATCCAAATGAAGGAATTTTTAAAAATCTCAACTGGACCCACAGGCTCAGGGAGACTTATTGATGGAAGAGAAAGAGAAGGTGGATTTAATGAGCTCACGTAGGGAGGTGAGCAATCCCCAAGGAAGTCCTTATGGACAAACCTTTGAGGAAGGTTTTGGGATTAAGTGTCCACCTGCCCTTCCATCGACAAGTATCTATCCTGTTTACTCTCTGTGTTGTTGGTGAACATGTCACAAACTCTTGCAGAGCCAAAGCCTAATATTCTCCTAAGTCAAGTCCACGGGAAAATTTCCACACATTAGAATTGATACCACAGACTGTTTGCCGGAAGTCTGCTTCAGTGCATTTTTGGACAGGAGATCCGACAGACGAGGAACAGTTGGGCATGATTCCTTAAAGTTGACCAATGAGACAATGCCAAAGATAATGATTTGGGGCTCTGCGTTTTCTGATACAGCTGGACTATTGGTCAATCCTTATTTTTCCTCAAAACTTAAAGCCACGGATCTTCATTTTTTTTCCAACTCCCTTTCCAAAATTTGAGGAAGAGACATAATTCAACACGTTTAGTCATCTTTGGAAGAAAGCACCATTTTATAGAACCCTGTGATGTGACTTCACAAAGTTAAATTCTCCTGACATCACGCACCCTACCCATAATGCAGTCTTCCTATTCATGACGTCACTGGTTTTAAGGATTTTGTTTTCAGGATGTCTACACGTGTGAGACTATCAAATTACTCTGAACAAGGGCTAAAGTGACGTTTGACAGAGACGCAAAAATTATGTCCACAGGTCAGTAACAGACAGTTCATTCACCAGTCCTGAGAGCATTGAGAAACCAACACAAGAGCTTTACTGAGGGAGCTCTGCATTGATGGAAGGACAGTGCTGATGGGGCACTGCACTGATGGAGGGACAGTACTGAGGGAGCAAAGCACTGGGCGGCACGGTGGCATAGTGGGCGGCACGGTGGCACAGTGGTTAGCACTGCTGCCTCACAGTGCCTGAGACCCGGGTTCATTTCCCGACTCAGGCGACAGACTGTGTGGAGTTTGCACGTTCTCCCCGTGTCTGCGTGGGTTTCCTCCGGGTGCTCCGGTTTCCTCCCACAGTCCAAGGATGTGCGGGTCAGGTGAATTGGCGATGCTAAATTGTCCGTAGTGTTAGGTAAGGGGTAAATGTAGGGGTATGGGTGGGTTTTGCTTCGGCGGGTCGGTGTGGACTTGTTGGGCCGAAGGGCCTGTTTCCACACTGTAAGTAATGTAATCTAATCTAATCTAATCACTGATGGAGGGACAGTACTGAGGGAGAACTGCATTGATGGAGGGAACGTACTGAGGGAGCACTGCACTGATGGAGGGGCAGTACTGAGGGAGCTCTGCATTGATGGAGGGACAATACTGAGGGAGCACTGCACTGTTGGAGGGACAGTACTGAGGTAGCATTGCACTGATGGAGGGATAGTACTGAGGGAGCACTGCACTGATGGAGGAATAGTACTGAGGGAGCTCTGCATTGAACGAGGGACAGTGCTGAGGGAGCACTGCACTGATGGAGGGACAGTAGTGAGGGAGCTCTGCACTAATGGAGGGACAGTACTGAGGGAGCACTGCAGCGATGGAGGGACAGTACTGAGGGAGCTCTGCATTGAACGAGGGGCAGTACTGAGGGAGCACTGCACTGATGGAGGGACAGTACTGAGGGAGCTCTGCACCGATGGAGGGACAATACTGAGGGAGCTCTGCACTGATGGAGGGACAATACTGAGGGAGCTCTGCACTGATGGAGGGACAGTAGTGAGGGAGCTCTGCACTGATGGAGGGACAGTACTGAGGGAGCTCTGCACTAATGGAGGGACAGTACTGAGGGAGCACTGCACTGATGGAGGGACAGTAGTGAGGGAGCTCTGCATTGAACGAGGGACAGTACTGAGGCAGGAACTGCACCGATGGAGGGACAGTACTGAGGGAGCTCTGCACTGATGGAGGGACAGTACTGAGGATGCACTGCACTGATGGAGGGACAGTACTGAGGTAGCACTGCACTGATGGAGGGACAGTACTGAGGTAGCATTGCACTGATGGAGGGACAGTACTGAGGTAGCATTGCACTGATGGAGGGACAGTACTGAGGGAGCTCTGCACTGATGGAGGGTCAGTACTGAGGGAGCTCTGCATTGAACGAGGGGCAGTACTGAGGGAGCACTGCACTGATGGAGGGACAGTACTGAGGGAGCACTGCACTGATGGAGGGTCAGTACTGAGGGAGCTCTGCATTGAACGAGGGGCAGTACTGAGGGAGCACTGCACTGATGGAGGGACAGTACTGAGGGAGCACTGCACTGTTGGAGGGACAATACTGAGGGAGCACTGCACTGATGGAGGGACAGTACTGAGGGAGCTCTGCACTGATGGAGGGGCAGTACTGAGGGAGCTCTGCACTAAAGGAGGGACAGTACTGGGGGAGCTCTGCATTGAACGAGGGACAGTACTAAGGGAACACTGCACTGATGGAGGGACAGTACTGAGGGAGCACTGCTCTGATGGAGGGATAGTACTGAGGGAGCACTGCACTAAAGGAGGGACAGTACTGAGGGAGCACTGCACTGATGGAGGGACACTACTGAGGGAGCACTGCACCGATGGAGGGACAGTACTGAGGGAGCTCTGCACTAATGGAGGGACAATACTGAGGGAGCTCTGCACTGATGGAGGGACAGTACTGAGGGAGCACTGCACCGATGGAGGAATAGTACTGAGGGAGCTCTGCACTAAAGAAGGGACAGTACTGAGGGAGCACTGCACTGTTGGAGGGACAGTACTGAGGGAGCACTGCACTGATGGAGGAATAGTACTGAGGGAGCTCTGCACTAAAGAAGGGACAGTACTGAGGATGCACTGCACTGTTGGAGGGACAGTACTGAGGGTGCACTGCACTGATGGAGGGACAGTACTGAGGGAGCACTGCACTACTTGAGGGATAGTACTGAGGGAGCACTGCACTGATGGAGGGACAGTACTGAGGGAGCACTGCACTGATGGAGGGACAGTACTGAGGGAGCACTGCACTGATGGAGGGATAGTACTGAGGGAGCACTGCACTGATGGAGGGACAGTACTGTGGGTGCACTGCACTGTTGGAGGTACAGTACTGAGGGAGCACTGCACTGATGGAAGGACAATACTGAGGGAACATGCACCCATGTAGGAACAGTACTGAGGGAGCACTGCACTGATGGAGGTACAGTACTGGGGGAGCTCTGCACTAAAGGAGATACAGTACTGAGGGAACACTGCACTGATGGAGGGATAGTACTGGGGGAGCTCTGCATTGAACGAGGGACAGTACTGAGGGAGCACTGCACGGAGGAAGGAACGGAACTGAGGGAGCACTGCACTGATGGAGGGACAGTACTAAGGGAGCACTGCACTGATGGAGGGTCAGTACTGAGGGAGCACTGCACGGAGGAAGGAACGGAACTGAGGGAGCACTGCATTGAACGAGGGGCAGTACTGAGGGAGCACTGCAGCGATGGAGGGACAGTACTGAGGGAGCTCTGCACTGATGGAGGGTCAGTACTGAGGGAGCTCTGCATTGAACGAGGGGCAGTACTGAGGCAGGAACTGCACCGATGGAGGGACAGTACTGAGGGAGCACTGCACTGATGGAGGGTCAGTACTGAGGGAGCTCTGCATTGAACGAGGGGCAGTACTGAGGCAGGAACTGCACCGATGGAGGGACAGCACTGAGGGATCACTGCACTGATGGAGGGATAGTACTGAGGGAGCTCTGCACTGATGGAGGGTCAGTACTGAGGATGCACTGCACTGTTGGAGGGACAATACTGAGGGAGCACTGCACTGATGGAGGGACAGTACTGAGGATGCACTGCACTGTTGGAGGGACAATACTGAGGGAGCACTGCACTGATGGAGGGATAGTACTGAGAGAGCACTGCACTGATGGAGGGATAGTACTAAGGGAGCTCTGCATTGAATGAGGGACAGTACTGAGGAAGCACTGCACCGATGGAGGGACAGTACTGAGGGAGCACTGCACCGATGGAGGGACAGTACTGAGGGAGCTCTGCACTAATGGAGGGACAATGCTGAGGGAGCTCTGCACTGATGGAGGGATAGTACTGAGGGAGCACTGCACCGATGGAGGGATAGTACTGAGGGAGCTCTGCATTGAATGAGGGACAGTACTGAGGAAGCACTGCACTAATGGAGGGACAATACTGAGGGAGCTCTGCACTGATGGAGGTACAGTACTGAGGGAGCTCTGCACTAAAGGAGGGACAGTACTGGGGGAGCTCTGCATTGAACGAGGGACAGTACTAAGGGAACACTGCACTGATGGAGGGACAGTACTGAGGGAGCACTGCTCTGATGGAGGGATAGTACTGAGGGAGCACTGCACTGATGGAGGGACAGTACTGAGGGAGCACTGCACTGATGGAGGGACAATACTGAGGGAGCACTGCACTGATTGAGGGACAGTACTGGGGGAGCTCTGCATTGAACGAGGGACAGTACTGAGGGAGCACTGCAGCGATGGAGGGATAGTACTGAGGGAGCACTGCACTGATGGAGGGACAGTACTGAGGATGCACTGCACTGTTGGAGGGACAATACTGAGGGAGCACTGCACTGATGGAGGGATAGTACTAAGGGAGCTCTGCATTGAATGAGGGACAGTACTGAGGAAGCACTGCACTGATGGAGGGTCAGTACTGAGGGAGCTCTGCATTGAACGAGGGGCAGTACTGAGGGAGGAACTGCACCGATGGAGGGACAGTACTGAGGGAGCACTGCACTGATGGAGGGACAGTACTGAGGGAGCACTGCACTGATGGAGGGACAGTACTGAGGGAGCACTGCACTGATGGAGGTACAGTACTGAGGATGCACTGCACTGTTGGAGGGACAATACTGAGGGAGCACTGCACTGATGAAGGGATAGTACTGAGGAAGCACTGCACCGATGGAGGGACAGTACTGAGGGAGCACTGCACCGATGGAGGTACAGTACTGAGGGAGCTCTGCACTAATGGAGGGACAATGCTGAGGGAGCTCTGCACTGATGGAGGGATAGTACTGAGGGAGCACTGCACCGATGGAGGGATAGTACTGAGGGAGCTCTGCATTGAATGAGGGACAGTACTGAGGAAGCACTGCACTGATGGATGGACAGTACTGAGGGAGCACTGCACTGATTGAGGGACAGTACTGAGGGAGCACTGCTCTGATGGAGGGATAGTACTGAGGGAGCACTCCACTGATGGAGGGACAGTACTGAGGGAGCACTGCACTGATTGAGGGACAGTACTGGGGGAGCTCTGCATTGAACGAGGGACAGTACTGGGGGAGCTCTGCACTGATGGAGGGACATTACTGAGCGAGCACTCCACCGATGGAGGGATAGTACTGAGCGAGCACTGCACTGATGGAGGGACAGTACTGAGGGAGCTCTGCACTAATGGAGGGACAGTACTGAGGGAGCACTGCACTGATGGAGGGACAGTACTGTGGGTGCACTGCACTGATGGAGGTGCAGTACTGAGGGAGAACTGCACTGATGGAAGGACAATACTGAGGGAACATGCACCCATGGAGGAACAGTACTGAGGGATCACTGCACTGACGGAGGGAAAGTTCTGAGGGAGCACTGCACTGATGGAGGTACAGTACTGGGGGAGCTCTGCACTAAAGGAGGTACAGTACTGAGGGAACACTGCACTGATGGAGGGATAGTACTGGGGGAGCTCTGCATTGAATGAGGGACAGTACTGAGGGAGCACTGCACCGATGGAGGGACAGTACTGAGGGAGCACTGCACTGATGGAGGAATAGTACTGAGGGAGCTCTGCACTAAAGAAGGGACAGTACTGAGGATGCACTGCACTGTTGGAGGGACAGTACTGAGGGTGCACTGCACTGATGGAGGGACAGTACTGAGGGAGCACTGCACTAATTGAGGGATAGTACTGAGGGAGCACTGCACTGATGGAGGGACAGTACTGAGGGAGCACTGCACTGATGGAGGGACAGTACTGAGGGAGCACTGCACTGTTGGAGGGACAGTACTGAGGGAGCACTGCACTAATTGAGCGATAGTACTGAGGGAGCACTGCACTGATGGAGGGACAGTACTGAGGGAGCACTGCACTGATGGAGGGATAGTACTGAGGGAGCACTGCACTGATGGAGGGACAGTACTGTGGGTGCACTGCACTGTTGGAGGTACAGTACTGAGGGAGCACTGCACTGATGGAAGGACAATACTGAGGGAACATGCACCCATGTAGGAACAGTACTGAGGGATCACTGCACTGATGGAGGGAAAGTTCTGAGGGAGCACTGCACTGATGGAGGTACAGTACTAGGGGAGCTCTGCACTAAAGGAGATACAGTACTGAGGGAACACTGCACTGATGGAGGGATAGTACTGGGGGAGCTCTGCATTGAACGAGGGACAGTACTGAGGGAGCACTGCACGGAGGAAGGAACGGAACTTAGGGAGCACTGCACTGATGGAGGGACAGTACTAAGGGAGCACTGCACTGATGGAGGGACAGTACTAAGGGAGCACTGCACTGATGGAGGGTCAGTACTGAGGGAGCACTGCACGGAGGAAGGAACGGAACTGAGGGAGCACTGCATTGAACGAGGGGCAGTACTGAGGGAGCACTGCAGCGATGGAGGGACAGTACTGAGGGAGCTCTGCACTGATGGAGGGTCAGTACTGAGGGAGCTCTGCATTGAACGAGGGGCAGTACTGAGGCAGGAACTGCACCGATGGAGGGACAGTACTGAGGGAGCACTGCACTGATGGAGGGTCAGTACTGAGGGAGCTCTGCATTGAACGAGGGGCAGTACTGAGGCAGGAACTGCACCGATGGAGGGACAGCACTGAGGGAGCACTGCACTGATGGAGGGACAGTACTGAGGATGCACTGCACTGTTGGAGGGACAATACTGAGGGAGCACTGCACTGATGGAGGGATAGTACTGAGAGAGCACTGCACTGATGGAGGGATAGTACTAAGGGAGCTCTGCATTGAATGAGGGACAGTACTGAGGAAGCACTGCACTGATGGAGGTACAGTACTGAGGGAGCACTGCACTGTTGGAGGGACAATACTGAGGGAGCTCTGCACCGATGGAGGGACAGTACTGAGGGAGCACTGCACCGATGGAGGGACAGTACTGAGGGAGCTCTGCACTAATGGAGGGACAATGCTGAGGGAGCTCTGCACTGATGGAGGGATAGTACTGAGGGAGCACTGCACCGATGGAGGTACAGTACTGAGGGAGCTCTGCACTGATGGAGGGATAGTACTGAGGGAGCACTGCATTGAATGAGGGACAGTACTGAGGAAGCACTGCACTAATGGAGGGACAATACTGAGGGAGCTCTGCACTGATGGAGGTACAGTACTGGGGGAGCTCTGCACTAAAGGAGGGACAGTACTGAGGGAACACTGCACTGATGGAGGGATAGTACTGAGGGAGCACTGCAGCGATGGAGGGACAGTACTGAGGGAGCTCTGCACTAATGGAGGGACAATACTGAGGGAGCTCTGCACTGATGGAGGTACAGTACTGAGGGAGCTCTGCACTAAAGGAGGGACAGTACTGGGGGAGCTCTGCATTGAACGAGGGACAGTACTAAGGGAACACTGCACTGATGGAGGGACAGTACTGAGGGAGCACTGCTCTGATGGAGGGATAGTACTGAGGGAGCACTGCACTGATGGAGGGACAGTACTGAGGGAGCACTGCACTGATGGAGGGACAATACTGAGGGAGCACTGCACTGATTGAGGGACAGTACTGGGGGAGCTCTGCATTGAACGAGGGACAGTACTGAGGGAGCACTGCAGCGATGGAGGGATAGTACTGAGGGAGCACTGCACTGATGGAGGGACAGTACTGAGGATGCACTGCACTGTTGGAGGGACAATACTGAGGGAGCACTGCACTGATGGAGGGATAGTACTGAGGGAGCACTGCACTGATGGAGGGATAGTACTAAGGGAGCTCTGCATTGAATGAGGGACAGTACTGAGGAAGCACTGCACTGATGGAGGGTCAGTACTGAGGGAGCTCTGCATTGAACGAGGGGCAGTACTGAGGGAGGAACTGCACCGATGGAGGGACAGTACTGAGGGAGCACTGCACTGATGGAGGGACAGTACTGAGGGAGCACTGCACTGATGGAGGGACAGTACTGAGGGAGCTCTGCACTGATGGAGGTACAGTACTGAGGATGCACTGCACTGTTGGAGGGACAATACTGAGGGAGCACTGCACTGATGGAGGGATAGTACTGAGGAAGCACTGCACCGATGGAGGGACAGTACTGAGGGAGCACTGCACCGATGGAGGTACAGTACTGAGGGAGCTCTGCACTAATGGAGGGACAATGCTGAGGGAGCTCTGCACTGATGGAGGGATAGTACTGAGGGAGCACTGCACCGATGGAGGGATAGTACTGAGGGAGCTCTGCATTGAATGAGGGACAGTACTGAGGAAGCACTGCACTGATGGATGGACAGTACTGAGGGAGCACTGCACTGATGGAGGGATAGTACTGAGGGAGCACTGCTCTGATGGAGGGATAGTACTGAGGGAGCACTGCACTGATTGAGGGACAGTACTGAGGGAGCACTGCACTGATGGATGGACAGTACTGAGGGAGCACTGCACTGATGGAGGGATAGTACTGAGGGAGCACTGCTCTGATGGAGGGATAGTACTGAGGGAGCACTCCACTGATGGAGGGACAGTACTGAGGGAGCACTGCACTGATTGAGGGACAGTACTGGGGGAGCTCTGCATTGAACGAGGGACAGTACTGGGGGAGCTCTGCACTGTTGGAGGTGCAGTACTGTGGGAGCACTGCACTGATGGAGGGACAGTACTGTGGGTGCACTGCACTGTTGGAGGTGCAGTACTGAGGGAGAACTGCACTGATGGAAGGACAATACTGAGGGAACATGCACCCATGGAGGAACAGTACTGAGGGATCACTGCACTGATGGAGGGAAAGTTCTGAGGGAGCACTGCACTGATGGAGGTACAGTACTGGGGGAGCTCTGCACTAAAGGAGGTACAGTACTGAGGGAACACTGCACTGATGGAGGGATAGTACTGGGGGAGCTCTGCATTGAATGAGGGACAGTACTGAGGGAGCACTGCACCGATGGAGGGACAGTACTGAGGGAGCACTGCACTGATGGAGGAATAGTACTGAGGGAGCACTGCACTGATGGAGGTATAGTACTGAGGGAGCTCTGCACTAAAGAAGGGACAGTACTGAGGATGCACTGCACTGTTGGAGGGACAGTACTGAGGGTGCACTGCACTGATGGAGGGACAGTACTGAGGGAGCACTGCACTAATTGAGGGATAGTACTGAGGGAGCACTGCACTGATGGAGGGACAGTACTGAGGGAGCACTGCACTGTTGGAGGGACAGTACTGAGGGAGCACTGCACTAATTGAGCGATAGTACTGAGGGAGCACTGCACTGATGGAGGGACAGTACTGAGGGAGCACTGCACTGATGGAGGGATAGTACTGAGGGAGCACTGCACTGATGGAGGGACAGTACTGTGGGTGCACTGCACTGTTGGAGGTACAGTACTGAGGGAGCACTGCACTGATGGAAGGACAATACTGAGGGAACATGCACCCATGTAGGAACAGTACTGAGGGATCACTGCACTGATGGAGGGAAAGTTCTGAGGGAGCACTGCACTGATGGAGGGACAGTACTAAGGGAGCACTGCACTGATGGAGGGTCAGTACTGAGGGAGCACTGCACGGAGGAAGGAACGGAACTGAGGGAGCACTGCATTGAACGAGGGGCAGTACTGAGGGAGCACTGCAGCGATGGAGGGACAGTACTGAGGGAGCTCTGCACTGATGGAGGGTCAGTACTGAGGGAGCTCTGCATTGAACGAGGGGCAGTACTGAGGCAGGAACTGCACCGATGGAGGGACAGTACTGAGGGAGCACTGCACTGATGGAGGGTCAGTACTGAGGGAGCTCTGCATTGAACGAGGGGCAGTACTGAGGCAGGAACTGCACCGATGGAGGGACAGCACTGAGGGATCACTGCACTGATGGAGGGATAGTACTGAGGGAGCTCTGCACTGATGGAGGGTCAGTACTGAGGATGCACTGCACTGTTGGAGGGACAATACTGAGGGAGCACTGCACTGATGGAGGGACAGTACTGAGGATGCACTGCACTGTTGGAGGGACAAAACTGAGGGAGCACTGCACTGATGGAGGGATAGTACTGAGAGAGCACTGCACTGATGGAGGGATAGTACTAAGGGAGCTCTGCATTGAATGAGGGACAGTACTGAGGAAGCACTGCACCGATGGAGGGACAGTACTGAGGGAGCTCTGCACTGATGGAGGGATAGTACTGAGGGAGCTCTGCATTGAATGAGGGACAGTACTGAGGAAGCACTGCACTAATGGAGGGACAATACTGAGGGAGCTCTGCACTGATGGAGGTACAGTACTGGGGGAGCTCTGCACTAAAGGAGGGACAGTACTGAGGGAACACTGCACTGATGGAGGGATAGTACTGAGGGAGCACTGCAGCGATGGAGGGACAGTACTGAGGGAGCTCTGCACTAATGGAGGGACAATACTGAGGGAGCTCTGCACTGATGGAGGTACAGTACTGAGGGAGCTCTGCACTAAAGGAGGGACAGTACTGGGGGAGCTCTGCATTGAACGAGGGACAGTACTAAGGGAACACTGCACTGATGGAGGGACAGTACTGAGGGAGCACTGCTCTGATGGAGGGATAGTACTGAGGGAGCACTGCACTGATGGAGGGACAGTACTGAGGGAGCACTGCACTGATGGAGGGACAATACTGAGGGAGCACTGCACTGATTGAGGGACAGTACTGGGGGAGCTCTGCATTGAACGAGGGACAGTACTGAGGGAGCACTGCAGCGATGGAGGGATAGTACTGAGGGAGCACTGCACTGATGGAGGGACAGTACTGAGGATGCACTGCACTGTTGGAGGGACAATACTGAGGGAGCACTGCACTGATGGAGGGATAGTACTGAGGGAGCACTGCACTGATGGAGGGATAGTACTAAGGGAGCTCTGCATTGAATGAGGGACAGTACTGGGGAAGCACTGCACTGATGGAGGTACAGTACTGAGGATGCACTGCACTGTTGGAGGGACAATACTGAGGGAGCACTGCACTGATGGAGGGATAGTACTGAGGAAGCACTGCACCGATGGAGGGACAGTACTGAGGGAGCACTGCACCGATGGAGGTACAGTACTGAGGGAGCTCTGCACTAATGGAGGGACAATGCTGAGGGAGCTCTGCACTGATGGAGGGATAGTACTGAGGGAGCACTGCACCGATGGAGGGATAGTACTGAGGGAGCTCTGCATTGAATGAGGGACAGTACTGAGGAAGCACTGCACTGATGGATGGACAGTACTGAGGGAGCACTGCACTGATTGAGGGACAGTACTGGGGGAGCTCTGCATTGAACGAGGGACAGTACTAAGGGAACACTGCACTGATGGAGGGACAGTACTGAGGGAGCACTGCTCTGATGGAGGGATAGTTCTGAGGGAGCACTCCACTGATGGAGGGACAGTACTGAGGGAGCACTGCACTGATTGAGGGACAGTACTGGGGGAGCTCTGCATTGAACGAGGGACAGTACTGAGGGAGCACTGCACTGATGGAGGGACATTACTGAGCGAGCACTCCACCGATGGAGGGATAGTACTGAGCGAGCACTGCACTGATGGAGGGACAGTACTGAGGGAGCTCTGCACTAATGGAGGGCAATACTGAGGGAGGTCTGCACTGATGGAGGGACAGTACTGAGGGAGCACTGCACTGATGGAGGGACAGTACTGAGGGAGCTCTGCACTAATGGAGGTGCAGTACTGAGGGAGAACTGCACTGATGGAAGGACAATACTGAGGGAACATGCACCCATGTAGGAACAGTACTGAGGGATCACTGCACTGATGGAGGGAAAGTTCTGAGGGAGCACTGCACTGATGGAGGTACAGTACTGGGGGAGCTCTGCACTAAAGGAGGTACAGTACTGAGGGAACAGTGCACTGATGGAGGGATAGTACTGGGGGAGCTCTGCATTGAATGAGGGACAGTACTGAGGGAGCACTGCACCGATGGAGGGACAGTACTGAGGGAGCACTGCACTGATGGAGGGTCAGTACTGAGGGAGCTCTGCATTGAACGAGGGGCAGTACTGAGGGAGCACTGCACCGATGGAGGTACAGCACTGAGGGAGCACTGCACTGATGGACGGACAGTACTGAGGGATCACTGCACTGATGGAGGGACAGTACTGAGGGAGCTCTACACTAATGGAGGGACAATACTGAGGGAGCTCTGCACTGATGGAGGGACAGTAGTGAGGGAGCTCTGCACTGATGGAGGGACAGTACTGAGGGAGCACTGCACTGATGGAGGGACAGTAGTGAGGGAGCTCTGCACTAATGGAGGGAAAGTTCTGAGGGATCACTGCACTGATGGAGGGACAGTACTGAGGGAGCACTGAACTGGTGGATGGACAGTACTGAGGGAGCTCTGCACTGATGGAGGGACAGTACTGAGGGAGCTCTGCACTAAAGGAGGGAAAGTTCTGAGGGAGCACTGCACTGATGGAGGTACATTACTGGGGGAGCTCTGCACTAAAGGAGGTACAGTACTGAGGGAACACTGCACTGATGGAGGGATAGTACTGGGGGAGCTCTGCATTGAACGAGGGACAGTACTGAGGGAGCACTGCACCGAGGAAGGAACGGAACTGAGGGAGCACTGCAGCGATGGAGGGACAGTACTAAGGGAGCACTGCACTGATGGAGGGTCAGTACTGAGGGATCTCTGCATTGAACGAGGGGCAGTAATGAGGGAGCACTGCAGCGATGGAGGGACAGTACTGAGGGAGCACTGCACTGATGGAGGGTCAGTACTGAGGGAGCTCTGCATTGAACGAGGGGCAGTACTGAGGGAGCACTGCACTGATGGAGGGACAGTACTGAGGGAGCACTGCACTGATGGAGGGTCAGTACTGAGGGATCACTGCACTAATGGAGGAATAGTACTGAGGGAGCACTGCACTGATGGAGGTATAGTACTGAGGGAGCTCTGCACTGATGGAGGAATAGTACTGAGGGAGCACTGCACTGATGGAGGTATAGTACTGAGGGAGCTCTGCACTAAAGAAGGGACAGTACTGAGGATGCACTGCACTGTTGGAGGGACAGTACTGAGGGAGCACTGCACTGATGGAGGGACAGTACTGAGGGAGCACTGCACTAATTGAGGGATAGTACTGAGGGAGCACTGCACTGATGGAGGGACAGTACTGAGGGAGCACTGCACTGATGGAGGGACAGTACTGAGGGAGCACTGCACTGATGGAGGGACAGTACTGTGGGTGCACTGCACTGTTGGAGGTACAGTACTGAGGGAGAACTGCACTGATGGAAGGACAATACTGAGGGAACATGCACCCATGTAGGAACAGTACTGAGGGATCACTGCACTGATGGAGGGAAAGTTCTGAGGGAGCACTGCACTGATGGAGGGACAGTACTGGGGGAGCTCTGCACTAAAGGAGATACAGTACTGAGGGAACACTGCACTGATGGAGGGATAGTACTGGGGGAGCTCTGCATTGAACGAGGTACAGTACTGAGGGAACACTGCACTGATGGAGGGATAGTACTGGGGGAGCTCTGCATTGAACGAGGGACAGTACTGAGGGAGCACTGCACGGAGGAAGGAACGGAACTGAGGGAGCACTGCACTGATGGAGGGACAGTACTAAGGGAGCACTGCACTGATGGAGGGTCAGTACTGAGGGAGCACTGCACGGAGGAAGGAACGGAACTGAGGGAGCACTGCATTGAACGAGGGGCAGTACTGAGGGAGCACTGCAGCGATGGAGGGACAGTACTGAGGGAGCTCTGCACTGATGGAGGGTCAGTACTGAGGGAGCTCTGCATTGAACGAGGGGCAGTACTGAGGCAGGAACTGCACCGATGGAGGGACAGTACTGAGGGAGCACTGCACTGATGGAGGGTCAGTACTGAGGGAGCTCTGCATTGAACGAGGGGCAGTACTGAGGATGCACTGCACTGTTGGAGGGACAATACTGAGGGAGCACTGCACTGATGGAGGGATAGTACTGAGAGAGCACTGCACTGATGGAGGGATAGTACTAAGGGAGCTCTGCATTGATGGAGGGACAGTACTGAGGATGCACTGCACTGTTGGAGGGACAATACTGAGGGAGCACTGCACTGATGGAGGGATAGTACTGAGAGAGCACTGCACTGATGGAGGGATAGTACTAAGGGAGCTCTGCATTGAATGAGGGACAGTACTGAGGAAGCACTGCACCGATGGAGGGACAGTACTGAGGGAGCACTGCACCGATGGAGGGACAGTACTGAGGGAGCTCTGCACTGATGGAGGGATAGTACTGAGGGAGCTCTGCATTGAATGAGGGACAGTACTGAGGAAGCACTGCACTAATGGAGGGACAATACTGAGGGAGCTCTGCACTGATGGAGGTACAGTACTGGGGGAGCTCTGCACTAAAGGAGGGACAGTACTGAGGGAACACTGCACTGATGGAGGGATAGTACTGAGGGAGCACTGCAGCGATGGAGGGACAGTACTGAGGGAGCACTGCTCTAATGGAGGGATAGTACTGAGGGAGCACTGCACTGATGGAGGGACAGTACTGAGGGAGCACTGCACTGATGGAGGGACAATACTGAGGGAGCACTGCACTGATTGAGGGACAGTACTGGGGGAGCTCTGCATTGAACGAGGGACAGTACTGAGGGAGCACTGCAGCGATGGAGGGATAGTACTGAGGGAGCACTGCACTGATGGAGGGACAGTACTGAGGATGCACTGCACTGTTGGAGGGACAGTACTGAGGGAGCACTGCACTGATGGAGGGATAGTACTGAGGGAGCACTGCACTGATGGAGGGATAGTACTAAGGGAGCTCTGCACTGATGGAGGGACAATACTGAGGGAGCACTGCACTGATTGAGGGACAGTACTGGGGGAGCTCTGCATTGAACGAGGGACAGTACTGAGGGAGCACTGCAGCGATGGAGGGATAGTACTGAGGGAGCACTGCACTGATGGAGGGACAGTACTGAGGATGCACTGCACTGTTGGAGGGACAGTACTGAGGGAGCACTGCACTGATGGAGGGATAGTACTGAGGGAGCTCTGCACTGATGGAGGGATAGTACTCAGGGAGCTCTGCATTGAATGAGGGACAGTACTGAGGAAGCACTGCACTGATGGAGGGTCAGTACTGAGGGAGCTCTGCATTGAACGAGGGGCAGTACTGAGGGAGGAACTGCACCGATGGAGGGACAGTACTGAGGGAGCACTGCACTGATGGAGGGACAGTACTGAGGGAGCACTGCACTGATGGAGGGACAGTACTGAGGGAGCTCTGCACTGATGGAGGTACAGTACTGAGGATGCACTGCACTGTTGGAGGGACAATACTGAGGGAGCACTGCACTGATGGAGGGATAGTACTGAGGAAGCACTGCACCGATGGAGGGACAGTACTGAGGGAGCACTGCACCGATGGAGGTACAGTACTGAGGGAGCTCTGCACTAATGGAGGGACAATGCTGAGGGAGCTCTGCACTGATGGAGGGATAGTACTGACGGAGCACTGCACCGATGGAGGGATAGTACTGAGGGAGCTCTGCATTGAATGAGGGACAGTACTGAGGGAGCACTGCACTGATTGAGGGACAGTACTGGGGGAGCTCTGCATTGAACGAGGGACAGTACTAAGGGAACACTGCACTGATGGAGGGACAGTACTGAGGGAGCACTGCTCTGATGGAGGGATAGTACTGAGGGAGCACTCCACTGATGGAGGGACAGTACTGAGGGAGCTCTGCACTGATGGAAGGACAATACTGAGGGAGCACTGCACTGATTGAGGGACAGTACTGGGGGAGCTCTGCATTGAACGAGGGACAATACTGAGGGAGCACTGCACTGATGGAGGGATAGTACTGAGAGAGCACTGCACTGATGGAGGGATAGTACTAAGGGAGCTCTGCATTGAATGAGGGACAGTACTGAGGAAGCACTGCACCGATGGAGGGTCAGTACTGAGGGAGCTCTGCATTGAACGAGGGGCAGTACTGAGGGAGGAACTGCACCGATGGAGGGACAGTACTGAGGGAGCACTGCACTGATGGAGGGACAGTACTGAGGGAGCACTGCACTGATGGAGGGACAGTACTGAGGGAGCTCTGCACTGATGGAGGTACAGTACTGAGGATGCACTGCACTGTTGGAGGGACAATACTGAGGGAGCACTGCACTGATGGAGGGATAGTACTGAGGAAGCACTGCACCGATGGAGGGACAGTACTGAGGGAGCACTGCACCGATGGAGGTACAGTACTGAGGGAGCTCTGCACTAATGGAGGGACAATGCTGAGGGAGCTCTGCACTGATGGAGGGATAGTACTGAGGGAGCACTGCACCGATGGAGGGATAGTACTGAGGGAGCTCTGCATTGAATGAGGGACAGTACTGAGGGAGCACTGCACCGATGGAGGGATAGTACTGAGGGAGCTCTGCATTGAATGAGGGACAGTACTGAGGGAGCACTGCACTGATGGATGGACAGTACTGAGGGAGCACTGCACTGATTGAGGGACAGTAATGGGGGAGCTCTGCATTGAACGAGGGACAGTACTAAGGGAACACTGCACTGATGGAGGGACAGTACTGAGGGAGCACTGCTCTGATGGAGGGATAGTACTGAGGGAGCACTCCACTGATGGAGGGACAGTACTGAGGGAGCACTGCACTGATGGAAGGACAATACTGAGGGAGCACTGCACTGATTGAGGGACAGTACTGGGGGAGCTCTGCATTGAACGAGGGACAGTACTGAGGGAGCACTCCACCGATGGAGGGATAGTACTGAGCGAGCACTGCACTGATGGAGGGACAGTACTGAGGGAGCTCTGCACTAATGGAGGGCAATACTGAGGGAGGTCTGCACTGATGGAGGGACAGTACTGTGGGTGCACTGCACTGTTGGAGGTACAGTACTGAGGGAGAACTGCACTGATGGAAGGACAATACTGAGGGAACATGCACCCATGTAGGAACAGTACTGAGGGATCACTGCACTGATGGAGGGAAAGTTCTGAGGGAGCACTGCACTGATGGAGGTACAGTACTGGGGGAGCTCTGCACTAAAGGAGATACAGTACTGAGGGAACACTGCACTGATGGAGGGATAGTACTGGGGGAGCTCTGCATTGAACGAGGGACAGTACTGAGGGAGCACTGCACGGAGGAAGGAACGGAACTGAGGGAGCACTGCACTGATGGAGGGACAGTACTAAGGGAGCACTGCACTGATGGAGGGTCAGTACTGAGGGAGCACTGCACGGAGGAAGGAACGGAACTGAGGGAGCACTGCATTGAACGAGGGGCAGTACTGAGGGAGCACTGCAGCGATGGAGGGACAGTACTGAGGGAGCTCTGCACTGATGGAGGGTCAGTACTGAGGGAGCTCTGCATTGAACGAGGGACAGTACTGAGGCAGGAACTGCACCGATGGAGGGACAGCACTGAGGGATCACTGCACTGATGGAGGGATAGTACTGAGGGAGCTCTGCACTGATGGAGGGACAGTACTGAGGATGCACTGCACTGTTGGAGGGACAATACTGAGGGAGCACTGCACTGATGGAGGGACAGTACTGAGGATGCACTGCACTGTTGGAGGGACAATACTGAGGGAGCACTGCACTGATGGAGGGATAGTACTGAGAGAGCACTGCACTGATGGAGGGATAGTACTAAGGGAGCTCTGCATTGAATGAGGGACAGTACTGAGGAAGCACTGCACCGATGGAGGGACAGTACTGAGGGAGCACTGCACCGATGGAGGGACAGTATTGAGGGAGCTCTGCACTAATGGAGGGACAATGCTGAGGGAGCTCTGCACCGATGGAGGGATAGTACTGAGGGAGCACTGCACCGATGGAGGTACAGTACTGAGGGAGCTCTGCATTGAATGAGGGACAGTACTGAGGAAGCACTGCACTAATGGAGGGACAATACTGAGGGAGCTCTGCACTGATGGAGGTACAGTACTGGGGGAGCTCTGCACTAAAGGAGGGACAGTACTGAGGGAACACTGCACTGATGGAGGGATAGTACTGAGGGAGCACTGCAGCGATGGAGGGACAGTACTGAGGGAGCTCTGCACTAATGGAGGGACAATACTGAGGGAGCTCTGCACTGATGGAGGTACAGTACTGAGGGAGCTCTGCACTAAAGGAGGGACAGTACTGTGGGAGCTCTGCACTGATGGAGGGACAGTACTGAGGGAGCACTGCTCTGATGGAGGGATAGTACTGAGGGAGCACTGCACTGATGGAGGGACAGTACTGAGGGAGCACTGCACTAAAGGAGGGACAGTACTGGGGGAGCTCTGCATTGAACGAGGGACAGTACTAAGGGAACACTGCACTGATGGAGGGACAGTACTGAGGGAGCACTGCACTGATGGAGGGACAATACTGAGGGAGCACTGCACTGATTGAGGGACAGTACTGGGGGAGCTCTGCATTGAACGAGGGACAGTACTGAGGGAGCACTGCAGCGATGGAGGGACAGTACTGAGGATGCACTGCACTGTTGGAGGGACAGTACTGAGGGAGCACTGCACTGATGGAGGGATAGTACTGAGGGAGCTCTGCACTGATGGAGGGACAGTACTGAGGGAGCACTGCACTGATGGAGGGACAGTACTGAGGGAGCTCTGCATTGAACGAGGGGCAGTACTGAGGGAGGAACTGCACCGATGGAGGGACAGTACTGAGGGAGCACTGCACTGATGGAGGGACAGTACTGAGGGAGCACTGCACTGATGGAGGGACAGTACTGAGGGAGCTCTGCACTGATGGAGGGATAGTACTGAGGAAGCACTGCACCGATGGAGGGACAGTACTGAGGGAGCACTGCACTGATGGAGGGACAATGCTGAGGGAGCTCTGCACTGATGGAGGGATAGTACTGGGGGAGCTCTGCATTGAACGAGGGACAGTACTGAGGGAGCACTGCACTGATTGAGGGACAGTACTGGGGGAGCTCTGCATTGAACGAGGGACAGTACTAAGGGAACACTGCACTGATGGAGGGACAGTACTGAGGGAGCACTGCTCTGATGGAGGGATAGTACTGAGGGAGCACTCCACTGATGGAGGGACAGTACTGAGGGAGCTCTGCACTGATGGAAGGACAATACTGAGGGAGCACTGCACTGATTGAGGGACAGTACTGGGGGAGCTCTGCATTGAACGAGGGACAGTACTGAGGGAGCACTGCAGCGATGGAGGGACAGTACTGGGGGAGCTCTGCACTGATGGAGGGACATTACTGAGCGAGCACTCCACCGATGGAGGGATAGTACTGAGCGAGCACTGCACTGATGGAGGGACAGTACTGAGGGAGCTCTGCACTAATGGAGGGCAATACTGAGGGAGGTCTGCACTGATGGAGGGACAGTACTGAGGGAGCACTGCACTGATGGAGGGACAGTACTGTGGGTGCACTGCACTGTTGGAGGTGCAGTACTGAGGGAGAACTGCACTGATGGAAGGACAATACTGAGGGAACATGCACCCATGGAGGAACAGTACTGAGGGATCACTGCACTGATGGAGGGAAAGTTCTGAGGGAGCACTGCACTGATGGAGGTACAGTACTGGGGGAGCTCTGCACTAAAGGAGGTACAGTACTGAGGGAACACTGCACTGATGGAGGGATAGTACTGGGGGAGCTCTGCATTGAATGAGGGACAGTACTGAGGGAGCACTGCACTGATGGAGGGACAGTACTGAGGGAGCACTGCACTGATGGAGGGTCAGTACTGAGGGAGCTCTGCATTGAACGAGGGGCAGTACTGAGGGAGCACTGCACCGATGGAGGGTCAGTACTGAGGGAGCTCTGCATTGAACGAGGGGCAGTACTGAGGGAGCACTGCACTGATGGACGGACAGTACTGAGGGATCACTGCACTGTTGGAGGGACAGTACTGAGGGAGCTCTGCACTGATGGAGGGACAGTACTGGGGGAGCACTGCACTGATGGAGGGACAGTACTGAGGGAGCTCTACACTAATGGAGGGACAATACTGAGGGAGCACTGCACTGTTGGAGGGACAGTACTGAGGGAGCTCTGCACTGATGGTGGGACAGTACTGAGGGAGCACTGCACTGTTGGAGGGACAGTACTGAGGGAGCACTGCACTGATGGAGGGACAGTACTGAGGGAGCTCTGCACTGTTGGAGGGACAATACTGAGGGAGCACTGCACTGATGGAGGGACAGTACTGAGGGAGCACTGCACTGTTGGAGGGACAATACTGAGGGAGCACTGCACTGATGGAGGGATAGTACTGAGGGAGCACTGCACTGATGGAGGGACAGTACTGAGGGAGCTCTGCACTGATGGAGGGATAGTACTGAGGGAGCACTGCACTGTTGGAGGGACAGTACTGAGGGAGCACTGCACTGTTGGAGGGACAATACTGAGGGAGCACTGCACTGATGGAGGGATAGTACTGAGGGAGCACTGCACTGATGGAGGGACAGTACTGAGGGAGCTCTGCACTGATGGAGGGATAGTACTGAGGGAGCACTGCACTGATGGAGGGACAGTACTGAGGGAGCTCTGCACTAATGGAGGGACAGTACTGAGGGAGCACTGCACTGATGGAGGGACAGTACTGAGGGAGCTCTGCACTGATGGAGGGACAGTACTGAGGGAGCTCTGCACTAATGGAGGGACAATACTGAGGGAGCTCTGCACTGATGGAGGGACAGTACTGAGGGAGCACTGCACTGATGGAGGGACAGTACTGAGGGAGCTCTGCACTAATGGAGGGACAGTACTGAGGGAGCACTGCACTGTTGGAGGGACAATACTGAGGGATCACTGCACTGATGGAGGGACAATACTGAGGGAGCACTGCACTGATGGAGGGACAGTACTGAGGGAGCTCTGCACTGATGGAGGGACAGTACTGAGGGAGCTCTGCATTAATGGAGGGACAATAATGAGGGAGCTCTGCACTGATGGAGGGACAGTAGTGAGGGAGCTCTGCACTAATGGAGGGAAAGTTCTGAGGGATCACTGCACTGATGGAGGGACAGTACTGAGGGAGCACTGCACTGATGGAGGTACAGTACTGAGGGAGCTCTGCACTGATGGAGGGACAATACTGAGGGAGCTCTGCACTAAAGGAGGGAAAGTTCTGAGGGAGCACTGCACTGATGGAGGTACATTACTGGGGGAGCTCTGCACTAAAGGAGGTACAGTACTGAGGGAACACTGCACTGATGGAGGGATAGTACTGGGGGAGCTCTGCATTGAACGAGGGACAGTACTGAGGGAGCACTGCACCGAGGAAGGAACGGAACTGAGGGAGCACTGCAGCGATGGAGGGACAGTACTAAGGGAGCTCTGCATTAATGGAGGGACAATAATGAGGGAGCTCTGCACTAATGGAGGGCAATACTGAGGGAGGTCTGCACTGATGGAGGGACAGTACTGTGGGTGCACTGCACTGTTGGAGGTACAGTACTGAGGGAGAACTGCACTGATGGAAGGACAATACTGAGGGAACATGCACCCATGTAGGAACAGTACTGAGGGATCACTGCACTGATGGAGGGAAAGTTCTGAGGGAGCACTGCACTGATGGAGGTACAGTACTGGGGGAGCTCTGCACTAAAGGAGATACAGTACTGAGGGAACACTGCACTGATGGAGGGATAGTACTGGGGGAGCTCTGCATTGAACGAGGGACAGTACTGAGGGAGCACTGCACGGAGGAAGGAACGGAACTGAGGGAGCACTGCACTGATGGAGGGACAGTACTAAGGGAGCACTGCACTGATGGAGGGTCAGTACTGAGGGAGCACTGCACGGAGGAAGGAACGGAACTGAGGGAGCACTGCATTGAACGAGGGGCAGTACTGAGGGAGCACTGCAGCGATGGAGGGACAGTACTGAGGGAGCTCTGCACTGATGGAGGGTCAGTACTGAGGGAGCTCTGCATTGAACGAGGGGCAGTACTGAGGCAGGAACTGCACCGATGGAGGGACAGTACTGAGGGAGCACTGCACTGATGGAGGGTCAGTACTGAGGGAGCTCTGCATTGAACGAGGGGCAGTACTGAGGCAGGAACTGCACCGATGGAGGGACAGCACTGAGGGATCACTGCACTGATGGAGGGATAGTACTGAGGGAGCTCTGCACTGATGGAGGGACAGTACTGAGGATGCACTGCACTGTTGGAGGGACAATACTGAGGGAGCACTGCACTGATGGAGGGACAGTACTGAGGATGCACTGCACTGTTGGAGGGACAATACTGAGGGAGCACTGCACTGATGGAGGGATAGTACTGAGAGAGCACTGCACTGATGGAGGGATAGTACTAAGGGAGCTCTGCATTGAATGAGGGACAGTACTGAGGAAGCACTGCACCGATGGAGGGACAGTACTGAGGGAGCACTGCACCGATGGAGGGACAGTATTGAGGGAGCTCTGCACTAATGGAGGGACAATGCTGAGGGAGCTCTGCACCGATGGAGGGATAGTACTGAGGGAGCACTGCACCGATGGAGGTACAGTACTGAGGGAGCTCTGCATTGAATGAGGGACAGTACTGAGGAAGCACTGCACTAATGGAGGGACAATACTGAGGGAGCTCTGCACTGATGGAGGTACAGTACTGGGGGAGCTCTGCACTAAAGGAGGGACAGTACTGAGGGAACACTGCACTGATGGAGGGATAGTACTGAGGGAGCACTGCAGCGATGGAGGGACAGTACTGAGGGAGCTCTGCACTAATGGAGGGACAATACTGAGGGAGCTCTGCACTGATGGAGGTACAGTACTGAGGGAGCTCTGCACTAAAGGAGGGACAGTACTGGGGGAGCTCTGCATTGAACGAGGGACAGTACTAAGGGAACACTGCACTGATGGAGGGACAGTACTGAGGGAGCACTGCTCTGATGGAGGGATAGTACTGAGGGAGCACTGCTCTGATGGAGGGATAGTACTGAGGGAGCACTGCACTGATGGAGGGACAGTACTGAGGGAGCACTGCACTAAAGGAGGGACAGTACTGGGGGAGCTCTGCATTGAACGAGGGACAGTACTAAGGGAACACTGCACTGATGGAGGGACAGTACTGAGGGAGCACTGCACTGATGGAGGGACAATACTGAGGGAGCACTGCACTGATTGAGGGACAGTACTGGGGGAGCTCTGCATTGAACGAGGGACAGTACTGAGGGAGCACTGCAGCGATGGAGGGACAGTACTGAGGATGCACTGCACTGTTGGAGGGACAGTACTGAGGGAGCACTGCACTGATGGAGGGATAGTACTGAGGGAGCTCTGCACTGATGGAGGGATAGTACTCAGGGAGCTCTGCATTGAATGAGGGACAGTACTGAGGAAGCACTGCACTGATGGAGGGTCAGTACTGAGGGAGCTCTACATTGAACGAGGGGCAGTACTGAGGGAGGAACTGCACCGATGGAGGGACAGTACTGAGGGAGCACTGCACTGATGGAGGGACAGTACTGAGGGAGCACTGCACTGATGGAGGGACAGTACTGAGGGAGCTCTGCACTGATGGAGGTACAGTACTGAGGATGCACTGCACTGTTGGAGGGACAATACTGAGGGAGCACTGCACTGATGGAGGGATAGTACTGAGGAAGCACTGCACCGATGGATGTACAGTACTGAGGGAGCTCTGCACTAATGGAGGGACAATGCTGAGGGAGCTCTGCACTGATGGAGGGATAGTACTGACGGAGCACTGCACCGATGGAGGGATAGTACTGAGGGAGCTCTGCATTGAATGAGGGACAGTACTGAGGGAGCACTGCACTGATTGAGGGACAGTACTGGGGGAGCTCTGCATTGAACGAGGGACAGTACTAAGGGAACACTGCACTGATGGAGGGACAGTACTGAGGGAGCACTGCTCTGATGGAGGGATAGTACTGAGGGAGCACTCCACTGATGGAGGGACAGTACTGAGGGAGCTCTGCACTGATGGAAGGACAATACTGAGGGAGCACTGCACTGATTGAGGGACAGTACTGGGGGAGCTCTGCATTGAACGAGGGACAGTACTGAGGGAGCACTGCAGCGATGGAGGGACAGTACTGGGGGAGCTCTGCACTGATGGAGGGACATTACTGAGCGAGCACTCCACCGATGGAGGGATAGTACTGAGCGAGCACTGCACTGATGGAGGGACAGTACTGAGGGAGCTCTGCACTAATGGAGGGCAATACTGAGGGAGGTCTGCACTGATGGAGGGACAGTACTGAGGGAGCACTGCACTGATGGAGGGACAGTACTGTGGGTGCACTGCACTGTTGGAGGGACAGTACTGAGGGAACATGCACCCATGGAGGAACAGTACTGAGGGATCACTGCACTGATGGAGGGAAAGTTCTGAGGGAGCACTGCACTGATGGAGGTACAGTACTGGGGGAGCTCTGCACAAAAGGAGGTACAGTACTGAGGGAACACTGCACTGATGGAGGGATAGTACTGGGGGAGCTCTGCATTGAATGAGGGACAGTACTGAGGGAGCACTGCACTGATGGAGGGACAGTACTGAGGGAGCACTGCACTGATGGAGGGTCAGTACTGAGGGAGCTCTGCATTGAACGAGGGGCAGTACTGAGGGAGCACTGCACCGATGGAGGGTCAGTACTGAGGGAGCTCTGCATTGAACGAGGGGCAGTACTGAGGGAGCACTGCACTGATGGACGGACAGTACTGAGGGATCACTGCACTGTTGGAGGGACAGTACTGAGGGAGCTCTGCACTGATGGAGGGACAGTACTGGGGGAGCACTGCACTGATGGAGGGACAGTACTGAGGGAGCTCTACACTAATGGAGGGACAATACTGAGGGAGCACTGCACTGTTGGAGGGACAGTACTGAGGGAGCTCTGCACTGATGGAGGGACAATACTGAGGGAGCTCTACACTAATGGAGGGACAATACTGAGGGAGCTCTGCACTGATGGAGGGACAGTACTGAGGGAGCACTGCACTGTTGGAGGGACAGTACTGAGGGAGCACTGCACTGTTGGAGGGACAATACTGAGGGAGCACTGCACTGATGGAGGGATAGTACTGAGGGAGCACTGCACTGATGGAGGGACAGTACTGAGGGAGCTCTGCACTGATGGAGGGATAGTACTGAGGGAGCACTGCACTGATGGAGGGACAGTACTGAGGGAGCTCTGCACTGATGGAGGGACAGTACTGAGGGAGCTCTGCACTAATGGAGGGACAATACTGAGGGAGCTCTGCACTGATGGAGGGACAGTACTGAGGGAGCACTGCACTGATGGAGGGACAGTACTGAGGGAGCTCTGCACTGATGGAGGGACAGTAGTGAGGGAGCACTGCACTGATGGAGGGACAGTAGTGAGGGAGCACTGCACTGATGGAGGGACAGTAGTGAGGGAGCTCTGCACTAATGGAGGGAAAGTTCTGTGGGATCACTGCACTGATGGAGGGACAGTACTGAGGGAGCACTGCACTGTTGGAGGGACAATACTGAGGGATCACTGCACTGATGGAGGGACAATACTGAGGGATCACTGCACTGATGGAGGGACAATACTGAGGGAGCTCTGCACTGATGGAGGGACAGTACTGAGGGAGCTCTGCATTAATGGAGGGACAATAATGAGGGAGCTCTGCACTGATGGAGGGGCAGTAGTGAGGGAGCTCTGCACTAATGGAGGGAAAGTTCTGAGGGATCACTGCACTGATGGAGGGACAGTACTGAGGGAGCACTGCACTGATGGAGGTACAGTACTGAGGGAGCACTGAACTGATGGATGGACAGTACTGAGGGAGCTCTGCACTGATGGAGGGACAATACTGAGGGAGCTCTGCACTAAAGGAGGGAAAGTTCTGAGGGAGCACTGCACTGATGGAGGTACAGTACTGGGGGAGCTCTGCACTAAAGGAGGTACAGTACTGAGGGAACACTGCACTGATGGAGGGATAGTACTGGGGGAGCTCTGCATTGAACGAGGGACAGTACTGAGGGAGCACTGCACCGAGGAAGGAACGGAACTGAGGGAGCACTGCAGCGATGGAGGGACAGTACTAAGGGAGCACTGCACTGATGGAGGATCAGTACTGAGGGATCTCTGCATTGAACGAGGGGCAGTAATGAGGGAGCACTGCAGCGATGGAGGGACAGTACTGAGGGAGCACTGCACTGATGGAGGGTCAGTACTGAGGGAGCTCTGCATTGAACGAGGGGCAGTACTGAGGGAGCACTGCACCGATGGAGGGACAGTACTGAGGGAGCACTGCACTGATGGAGGGACAGTACTGAGGGAGCACTGCACTGATGGAGGGTCAGTACTGAGGGATCACTGCACTGATGGAGGGACAGTACTGAGGGAGCACTGCACTGATGGAGGGTCAGTACTGAGGATGCACTGCACTGATGGAGGGTCAGTACTGAGGATGCACTGCACTGTTGGAGGGACAATACTGAGGGAGCACTGCACTGATGGAGGGACAGTACTGAGGGAGCTCTGCACTGATGGAGGGTCAGTACTGAGGATGCACTGCACTGTTGGAGGGACAATACTGAGGGAGCACTGCACTGATGGAGGGACACTACTGAGGGAGCACTGCACTGTTGGAGGGACAGTACTGAGGGAGCACTGCACTGATGGAGGGATAGTACTAAGGGAGCTCTGCATTGAATGAGGGACAGTACTGAGGAAGCACTGCACCGATGGAGGGACAGTACTGAGGGAGCACTGCACCGATGGAGGTACAGTACTGAGGGAGCACTGCACCGATGGAGGGACAGTACTGAGGGAGCTCTGCATTGAATGAGGGACAGTACTGAGGAAGCACTGCACCGATGGAGGGACAGTACTGAGGGAGCTCTGCACCGATGGAGGGACAGTACTGAGGGAGCACTGCACCGATGGAGGTACAGTACTGAGGGAGCTCTGCACTAATGGAGGGACAATACTGAGGGAGCTCTGCACTGATGGAGGGATAGTACTGAGGGAGCTCTGCATTGAATGAGGGACAGTACTGAGGAAGCACTGCACCGATGGAGGGACAGTACTGAGGGAGCACTGCACTAATTGAGCGATAGTACTGAGGGAGCACTGCACTGATGGAGGGACAGTACTGAGGGAGCTCTGCACTGATGGAGGGATAGTACTGATGGAGCACTGCACTGATGGAGGGACAGTACTGAGGGAGCTCTGCACTGATGGAGGGACAGTACTGAGGGAGCTCTGCACTGATGGAGGGACAGTACTGAGGGAGCACTGCACTGATGGAGGGACAGTACTGTGGGTGCACTGCACTGTTGGAGGTGCAGTACTGAGGGAGCACTGCACTGATGGAGGTACAGTACTGGGGGAGCTCTGCACTAAAGGAGGTACAGTACTGAGGGAACAGTGCACTGATTGAGGGACAGTACTGGAGGAGCTCTGCATTGAACGAGGTACAGTGCTGAGGGAGCACTGCACCGATGGAGGGACAGTACTGAGGGAGCTCTGCACTGATGGAGGGTCAGTACTGAGGGAGGTCTGCATTGAACGAGGGACAGTACTGAGGGCGCACTGCACTGATGGAGGGACAGTACTGAGAGAGCTCTGCACTGATGGAGGGACAGTACTGAGGGTGCACTGCACTGATGAAGGGACAGTACTGAGGGAGCACTGCACTGATGGAGGGACAGTAGTGAGGGAGCTCTGCACTGATGGAGGGACAGTAGTGAGGGAGCACTGCACTGATGGAGGGACAGTAGTGAGGGAGCTCTGCACTAATGGAGGGACAATACTGAGGGAGCACTGCACTGATGGAGGGACAGTACTGAGGGAGCTCTGCATTGAACGAGGGACAGTACTGAGGGAGCACTGCACCGATGGAGGGACAGTACTGAGGGAGCACTGCACTGATGGAGGGACAGTACTGAGGGAGCTCTGCATTGAACGAGGGACAGTACTGAGGGAGCACTGCACTGATGGAGGGACAGTAGTGAGGGAGCTCTGCACTAATGGAGGGACAATGCTGAGGGAGCACTGCACTGATGGAGGGACAGTACTGAGGGAGCTCTGCATTGAACGAGGGACAGTACTGAGGGAGCACTGCACTGATGGATGGACAGTACTGAGGGAGCACTGCACTAAAGGAGGTACAGTACTGAGGGAGCTCTGCATTGAACGAGGGACAGTACTGAGGGAGCACTGCACCGAGGAAGGAACGGAACTGAGGGAGCACTGCAGCGATGGAGGGACAGTACTAAGGGAGCACTGCACTGATGGAGGGTCAGTACTGAGGGATCTCTGCATTGAACGAGGGGCAGTACTGAGGGAGCTCTGCACCGATGGAGGGACAGTACTGAGGGAGCACTGCACTGATGGAGGGTCAGTACTGAGGGAGCTCTGCACTGATGGAGGGTCAGTACTGAGGGAGCTCTGCACTGATGGAGGGACACTACTGAGGGAGCACTGCACTGTTGGAGGGACAGTACTGAGGGAGCTCTGCACTGATGGAGGGACACTACTGAGGGAGCACTGCACTGTTGGAGGGACAGTACTGAGGGAGCACTGCACTGTTGGAGGGACAGTACTGAGGGAGCTCTGCACTGATGGAGGGACACTACTGAGGGAGCACTGCACTGTTGGAGGGACAGTACTGAGGGAGCTCTGCACTGATGGAGGGACACTACTGAGGGAGCACTGCACTGTTGGAGGGACAGTACTGAGGGAGCTCTGCACTGATGGAGGGACACTACTGAGGGAGCACTGCACTGTTGGAGGGACAGTACTGAGGGAGCACTGCACTGATGGAGGGATAGTACTAAGGGAGCTCTGCATTGAATGAGGGACAGTACTGAGGAAGCACTGCACCGATGGAGGGTCAGTACTGAGGATGCACTGCACTGTTGGAGGGACAGTACTGAGGGAGCTCTGCACTGATGGAGGGACACTACTGAGGGAGCACTGCACTGTTGGAGGGACAGTACTGAGGGAGCTCTGCACTGATGGAGGGACACTACTGAGGGAGCACTGCACTGTTGGAGGGACAGTACTGAGGGAGCACTGCACTGTTGGAGGTGCAGTACTGAGGGAGAACTGCACTGATGGAAGGACAATACTAAGGGAACATGCACCCATGGAGGAACAGTACTGAGGGATCACTGCACTGATGGAGGTACAGTACTGGGGGAGCTCTGCATTGAACGAGGGGCAGTACTGAGGGAGCACTGCACCGATGGAGGGACAGTACTGAGGGAGCACTGCACTGTTGGAGGGACAGTACTGAGGGAGCACTGCACCGATGGAGGGACAGTACTGAGGGAGCACTGCACTGATGGAGGGTCAGTACTGAGGGAGCTCTGCATTGAACGAGGGGCAGTACTGAGGGAGCACTGCACTGATGGAGGGACAGTACTGAGGGAGCTCTGCACCGATGGAGGGACAGTACTGAGGGAGCACTGCACTGTTGGAGGGACAGTACTGAGGGAGCTCTGCACTGATGGAGGGACACTACTGAGGGAGCACTGCACTGTTGGAGGGACAGTACTGAGGGAGCACTGCACTGATGGAGGGATAGTACTAAGGGAGCTCTGCATTGAATGAGGGACAGTACTGAGGAAGCACTGCACCGATGGAGGGTCAGTACTGAGGATGCACTGCACTGTTGGAGGGACAGTACTGAGGGAGCTCTGCACTGATGGAGGGACACTACTGAGGGAGCACTGCACTGTTGGAGGGACAGTACTGAGGGAGCTCTGCACTGATGGAGGGACACTACTGAGGGAGCACTGCACTGTTGGAGGGACAGTACTGAGGGAGCACTGCACTGTTGGAGGTGCAGTACTGAGGGAGAACTGCACTGATGGAAGGACAATACTAAGGGAACATGCACCCATGGAGGAACAGTACTGAGGGATCACTGCACTGATGGAGGTACAGTACTGGGGGAGCTCTGCATTGAACGAGGGGCAGTACTGAGGGAGCACTGCACCGATGGAGGGACAGTACTGAGGGAGCACTGCACTGTTGGAGGGACAGTACTGAGGGAGCACTGCACCGATGGAGGGACAGTACTGAGGGAGCACTGCACTGATGGAGGGTCAGTACTGAGGGAGCTCTGCATTGAACGAGGGGCAGTACTGAGGGAGCACTGCACTGATGGAGGGACAGTACTGAGGGAGCTCTGCACCGATGGAGGGACAGTACTGAGGGAGCACTGCACCGATGGAGGGACAGTACTGAGGGAGCTCTGCACTGATGGAGGGACAGTACTGAGGGATCACTGCACTGATGGAGGGACAGTACTGAGGGAGCTCTGCACTGATGGAGGGATAGTACTGAGGGAGCTCTGCACTAAAGGAGGGACACTACTGAGGGAGCACTGCACTGTTGGAGGGACAGTACTGAGGGAGCACTGCACTAAAGGAGGGACACTACTGAGGGAGCACTGCACTGTTGGAGGGACAGTACTGAGGGAGCACTGCACTAAAGGAGGGACACTACTGAGGGAGCACTGCACTGTTGGAGGGACAGTACTGAGGGAGCACTGCACTGATGGAGGGATAGTACTGAGGGAGCACTGCACTAATGGAGGGACAATACTGAGGGAGCTCTGCACTGATGGAGGGATAGTACTGAGCGAGCTCTGCATTGAATGAGGGACAGTACTGAGGAAGCACTGCACCGATGGAGGGACAGTACTGAGGGAGCTCTGCACTGATGGAGGGATAGTGCTGAGGGAGCTCTGCACTGATGGAGGGACAGTACTGTGGGTGCACTGCACTGTTGGAGGTGCAGTACTGAGGGAGAACTGCACTGATGGAAGGACAATACTGAGGGAACATGCACCCATGGAGGAACAGTACTGAGGGATCACTGCACTGATGGAGGGAAAGTTCTGAGGGAGCACTGCACCGATGGAGGGACAGTACTGAGGGAGCTCTGCACTGATGGAGGGACAGTACTGAGTGAGCACTGCACTGATGGAGGGACAGTACTGAGGGAGCTCTGCACTGATGGAGGGAAAGTTCTGAGGGAGCACTGCACTGATGGAGGTATAGTACTGAGGGAGCACTGCACTGTTGGAGGGACAGTACTGAGGGATCACTGCACTGATGGAGGGAAAGTTCTGAGGGAGCACTGCACTGATGGAGGTATAGTACTGAGGGAGCACTGCACTGATGGCAGTGCAGTACTGAGGGAGGTCTGCACTAAAGGAGGGACAGTACTGAGGGAACACTGCACTGATGGAGGGACAGTACTGGGGGAGCTCTGCATTGAATGAGGGACAGTACTGAGGAAGCACTGCACCGATGGAGGGACAGTACTGAGGGAGCTCTGCACTGATGGAGGGACAGTACTGAGGGAGCTCTGCACTGATGGAGGGACAATACTGAGGGAGCTCTGCACTGATGGAGGGATAGTGCTGAGGGAGCTCTCTACCGATGGAGGGACAGTACTGAGGATGCTCTTCACTGATGGAGGGACAGTACTGAGGGAGCACTGCACTGATGGTGCGACAGTACTGAGGGAACGCTGTGCTTATCGAGAGATAGTACTGAGGTTTTGGTTGACATTTGAAGAGTGCTCCTCAGTGATCAATGTGGATTCCTCAATTAATCCCCTAAAATCAGATCGATTATTACCTTGTTGTTGTTAATGGGATGTTGTCCAATATTATGCGACACATTAAACATGAAAGTAAAGATTTTCAGTTGCAGTATCATAAAACTAAAAGATTTAGGAGCTGAAAAAGTCCATGCAACCCATCATGTCTCTCTTCTGTTCCATTATGTCTGATATGTTTCTGATCCCCTTTGTCCTGCTGTCTCCCTGTAACCGTTGACCCCCTCAGCAATCAGGAACCCATCTGTCTCTGTGCTAACTACACTCAGTGACCTGTCCCCCACAGCCCTCTGTGGCAATGCGTTCCACAGATTACCCACCCTCTGGCTGAAGAAATTCTTCCTTCTCTCAGTTCGAAAGGGTCCTCCCTTCACTCTGAGGCTGTGCCCTCGGGCGCTCATCTCTCCTACAAAGTGGAAACATTTTGTCCACATCCACCCTATCCAGATCTTTCAGTATTCTGGGAGTTGCAATCAAATCCTCCTTCATCCTTCTAAACTCCATCAAGTACAGACCCAGAGTCCTCAATTCTCCTCACATGATAAGGCCTTCATCCCTCGATCATCCTTGTAAAGTTCCTCTGATGGTAGTTGAGAGGTGATGGTCTCGTGATATAATTACTGGACTTACAGCCCAGGTCCTGTTATGGTGACTTCTGGAATCTGACTTCAATGGAGATTTCAGTAACTATGATTTGAGTATATTATTCACTGCTGGATTTCTATCTTCCAAGCTGCTTGTCTATATATTGCATTTATATCACAAGCTTCATTTGCTTAATGATATGTAGAAAACTACAGCTCAGGGGGATTTGAGAGTGAACCACAAAAATCCAATTTAATTCACTCATAGAATCACACCTTCAGTCCAACTCATCTCTGCTGATCAGAAATAAGTCCAGTCCCAATTTCTAGCATTGGTCCATATCCCTCTAAACCCTTCCTATTCATATATCCATCCAGATGCCTTTTAAATGTTGCAATTATACCAGCCTCCACCACTTCCTCTGATAGTTTATTCCAAACAACCCTCTGTGGGAAAAAGTCACCCCTCAGGTCCCTTTTAAATCTTTCCCTTCTCATCCTAAACCTATGCCCTCTAGCTCAGGATTCTCCCACCCCAGGGAAAAGACCATGACTGTTCACCCTATAAACCTCTATAAGGTCTCCTCTCCGCCTCTAACGCTCCAGCGAAAACCACCCAACCTATTCAGCCTCTCCCTATAGTTCAAACCCTCCAACCCTGGCAACATCTTGGTAAATCTTTTCTGAACCCTTTCAAGTTTCACAACAATTTTCCTGCAGCAAGGAGACCAGATTTGCACACAGTATCCCACCAAAAGTGGCCTAACCAATGTCCTGTACAGCTGCAAAATGGCCTCCCAACTCCCACACTCAATGCTCTGACTAATAAAGACAAGCACCTTGCCAAATGCCTCCTTCACCACCCTGTCCACCTACGACTCCACTTTCAAGGAACTACACACGGCAACTGCAATGTTGACTTTTATTTCAAAGTCCAGAAATGTAAAAGTAGGTGGGTCTTGCTGAACGAAACGAGGCATCGGACCGACCAGACTGAAATATTGTGTAATAACCCGAAAGGACTGTGGAAGCTGGAAATCCAAAACTGCAGGAAGGGCTCAGCTGCCTGGAAGCATCTGTGAAGAGAAAGCAGAATTAACGTTCCACTTCCAAAGAAGGGTCACTGGACCTGAGCCGTTAACTCTGCTCGCTCTCCGCTGAAAGATTATGGACAGTTTTTGGGCCCCTTTCTGAAGAAAAAGATCACTTGACAGTGGAAGCAATCCAGTGAGGGTTCATGAGACTGTGGGCACAGTTAGTGGGACTGTCTTATAGAGTCATAGAGATGTACAGCATGGAAACAGACCCTTCGGTCCAACCTGTTCATGCCGACCAGGTATCCCAACCCAATCTAGTCCCACCTGCCAGCACCAGGCTCATATACCTCCAAACCCTTCCTATTCATATACCCATCCAAATGCCTCTTAAATGTTGAAATTGTACCAGCCTCCACCACTTCCTCTGGCAGCTCATTCCATACGCGTACCACCCTCTGTGTGAAAAGGTTACCCCTTAGGTCTCTTTTATATCTTTCCACTCTCACCCTAAACCTATGCCCTCTAGTTCTGGACTCCCCGACCCCAGGGAAAAGACTTTATCTATTTACCCTATCCATGTCCATCATAATTTTGGAAACATCTATAAGTTCACCCCTCAGCCTCCAACGCTCCAGGGAAAACAGCCCCAGTCTGTTCAGCCTCTCTCTATAGCTCAAATCCGCCAACCCTGGCAACATCTTGGTAAATCTTTTCTGAACCCTTTCAAGTTTCACAACATCTTTCTGATAGGAAGGAGACCAGAATTTCATGCAATATTCCAACAGTGGCCTAACCAATGTCCTGTACAGCCGCAACATGACCTTCCAACTCCTGTACTCAATACTCTGACCAATAAAGGAAAGCAAACCGAACACCTTCTTCACTGATGAAGGACTTTTCCCGAAACATCGATTTTACTGCTCCTCGGATGCTGCCTGAACTGCTGTGCTCTTCCAGCACCACTGATCCAGAATCTGGTTTCCAACATCTGCAGTCATTGTTTTTACCATCTTCACTATCCTAGCTACCTGCGGCTCCACTCTCAAGGAGTTAAGAACCTGCACTCCAAGGTCTCTTTGTTCAACAACACTCCCTAGGACCTTAAGATAAAGTGTATAAGTCCTGCTAAGATTTGCCTTCCCAAAATGCAGCACCTCGCATTTATCTGAATTAAACTCCATCTGCCACTTCTCAGCCCACCTGGTCCAGATCCTGTTGTAATCTGAGGTAACCTTCTTCACTGTCCACTACACCTCCAATTTTGGTGTCATCTGCAAACTTACTAACTGTACCTCTTATGCTTGCATACAAATCATTTATGTAAATGACAAAAAGTAGAGGACCCAGCACCGATCCTTGTGGCACTTCACTGGTCACAGGTCTCCAGTCTGAAAAACAGCCCTCCACCACCACCCTCTGTCTTCTACCTTTGAACCAGTTCTGTATCCAAATGGCTAGTTCTCCCTGTATTCCATGAGATCTAACCTTGCTATTCAGTCTCCCATGGGGAACCTTGTCGAATTCCTTACTGAAGTCCACATAGATCACATCTACTGCTTTGCCCTCATTAATCTTCTTTGTTACTTCAAAAAACTCAATCAAGTTAGTGAGACATGATTTCCCACGCACAAAGCCATGTTGACTATCCCTAATCGGTCCTTGCCTTTCCAAATACATGTACATCCTGTCCCTCAGGATTCCCTCTCACAACTTGTCCACCACCGACGTCAGGCTCACTGGTCTATAGTTCCCTGGCTTGTCTTTACTGCCCTTCTTAAACAGTGGCACCACATTTGCCAACCTCCAGTCTTCTGGCACCTTACCTGTGAGTATCGATGATACAAATATCTCAGCAAGAGGCCCAGCAATCACTTCTCTAGCTTCCCACAGAGTTCTCGGGTACACCTGGTCAATATCTATCTGCAGGAAAGAATTCCACAGATTCACCCCTCCCACTACCCCACCCCCCGAGAGAAATTCCTTCTCATCTCTGTCTTAACTCTGTCTTATTCTGAGATGATGTCGTCTGGTCTGAAACTCGCCCTCAAAGGAAAGTAATCTTTCCACACCTACCCTGTCAAGTTCCCTAAGATTTTTGTATGCTTCAGTCTTCTATGTTCTAATGAATACAGGCCCAAACTATTCAAATGCACTTCATAAACTTTCTTGGGGATTTATCCACCTTTAACCGTTTCAAGACATCCAGCACTTCCTCCTTTGTAATCTGGACATTTTACAAGATGTCACCATCTATTTCCCTACAGTCTATATCTTCCATATCCTTTTCCACAGTAAATACTGATGCAAAATATTCATTTAGTATCTCCCCCATTTTCTGTGGCTCCACACAAAGGCCGCCTTGCTGATCTTTGAGGGGCCCTATTCTCTCCCTAGTTACCCTTTTGTCTTTAATATATTTGTAAAAACTCTTTGGATTCTCCTTAACCCTGTTTGCCAAAACTATCTCATGTCCCCGTTTTGCCCTCCTGATTTCCCTGTTCAGTATACTCCTCCTGCCTTTATACTCTTCTAAGGATTCACTTGATCTATCCTGTCTATACCTGGCATATGCTTCCTTCTCTTTCTTAACCAAACCCTCAATTTCTTTAGTCATCCAGCATTCCCTATACCTACCAGCCTTCCCTTTCACCCTGACAGGAATATACTTTCTCTGGATTCTCGTTATCTCATTTCTGAAGGCTTCCCATTTTCCAGCCGTCCCTTTATCTGCGAACATCTGCCCCCAATCAGCTTTTGAAAGTTTTTGCCCAATACCATCAAAATTGGCCTTTCTCCAATTTAGAACGTCAACTTTTAGGTCTGGTTTATCCTCTTCCATCACTATTTTAAAAGTAATAGAATTATGGTCGCTGGCCCCAAAGTGCTCCTCCACTGACACCTCAGTCACCTGCCCTGCCTTATTTCCCAAGAGTAGGTCAAGTTTTGCACCTTCTCTAGTAGGTACACCCACATACTGAATCAGAAAATTGTCTTGTACGCACTTATATCGTTATGCCATTTCTGAAGGCTTCCCATTTACCAGCCGTCCCTTTGCCTGCGAACATCTGCCCCCACTCAGCTTTGGAAAGTTTATGAAGTGCGTTTGAATAGTTTGGGCCTGTATTCATTAAAACATAGAAGACTGAAGCATATAAGAGTCTTAGGGAACTTGACGGGGTAGGTGTGGAAAGATTACCTTCCTTTGAGGATGAGTTTCAGACCAGAGGGCATCATCTCAGAATAAGACAGAGATGAGAAGGAATTTCTCTCGGGGGGTGGGGATGGTGGGAGGGGTGAATCTGGGGAATTCTTTCCAGCAGATAGATATTGAAGAGAGTAGTTAAGTATTTTGAAGGCCGAAATAGACAGGTTTTGAATCCCTGGTCATTACAGTCATCTTCATTGAAAGACTCCACAGGAAAGTGCAAAATTCAAAATAAAGCTTAATAAACCTCTGCTGACCTTCTGCACTGGAGCCTGGTTAGCTTGTTTAGTGACAAAATGTGCAAAAACAAATGCATTATATCAAAGCTAGGCCTCAAAAACTCTTTTAAAAAAATTTCTGTAACCATGGTTACAGAAATACAAGATAATTATTAATTTCAGATGTGCAGAAAAGCTCATGCCTGTCACAAACACATAACCCAAGAACACATCATTGCAATAAATGATATTAAATTTATACAGGTACAGTACATCAGGAAGTGAAATGGCCTTTATTGTAAAGGCAGCCATTTCAAAGTCAGGAGTTCCGGCTACACTGCACAGAGCCCTGGTGAGATCACAATCAGTAGCACTCTATTGGTCTCCTTACTGATGGAAGAATACAGTTGTGATGAAAAAAGGTTCCCTGGGTAGATTAATGGGTTAAAGTGATTATCTCTTCCAGAAAAGTTTGGGGCGGCACGGTGGCACAGTGGTTAGCACTGCTGCCTCACAGCACCAGAGACCTGGGTTCAATTCCCACCTCAGGCGACTGACTGTGTGGAGTTTGCACGTTCTCCCCGTGTCTGCGTGGGTTTCCTCCGGGTACTCTGGTTTCCTCCCACTGTCCAAAGATGTGAGGGTCAGGTGAATTGGCCATGCTAAATTGCCCGTAGTGTCAGGTAAGCGGTAAATGTAGGGGAATGGGTGGGTTGCGCTTCGGCGGGTCGGTGTGGACTTGTTGGGCCAAAGGGCCTGTTTCCACACTGTAGGTAATCTAATCTAAAAGTTGAGCAGATTGCCCTCTGCTCATTGATTTGGAGAGGAATGAGAGGCAACATTTCCAAAATATATGAAACTCTGAGAGGGCTTGCCAGAGAGAATGCTGGGAGAAGGGTTCCTTTTCTGGGGATCAAGAATTAGGATCCCGTGTAAAAATAAGCCCCCACCATGTTAAAAAGCATTTGAGGAGGAGTTTGCAGCACGGTGGCTCAGTGATCAGCACTGCTGCCCCACAGCGTCAGGGACCTGGGTTTGAGTCTGCTCTGGGGTGACTGTCTGTGTGGAGTTTGCACATTCTCCCTCTGTCTGCGTGGGGGTGCACCAGTCTCCTCCCACTGTCCAAAACTGTGCAGTTTAGGTGGATTGGCCATGCTATATTACCATAGTGTCTCGGGATGTGTAGGCCAGGTGGTTTAGCCATGGGCTATGTAGGGTTAAACATGGGGGAGTAGGTGACTGGTGGTCTGGATGGGATACTCTTCAGAGGGTTGGTATAGACTTGATAGGCCGAATGGCCTGCTTGCACACTGTAGGGATTTTGTGAGTGTTTTTCATTGGAGGGTCATTAATTTTCAGAACCTCTCCAGTGGTGGCTGGCAATTGGATATATCCAAGGTTGAGAAAGTCAGGTTTTTGAACAACGCGGGAGTGCAGGGTTGAAGGGAAGAGACTGGAAGGTGGAGTGAGGGTCACAGTCAATTCAACCACTCTCCTATTGGATGCTGCAGCAGCCTGGCTGACTAATACCATACTGCTCCTCTGAGTGGGGGAAGCGGTGGCATAAGGGTAATATCATAGGCTGGTCGCTCAGAGAACCCAGATTAATGCTGGAGGGGAGGGAGAGTTCAATCCTGCTCTGTCTAATTTATAAAGCTCATCTCAAAAAATTACAGAGAAGATCCCCCAGGGCTGAAGCTATTCAACTACACAGGTAGGGTTAGAGTTATTTTCCTTAGAGCAGAGAGGGCTGAGGGAGGGGCTAAATATGATTGAGATGTTCAAAGTTCTGAGGGATACATTTACACCTTTTCACTGAGAGAGGGATTAATAATTGAAAAGTGTTGTGTTACAGTATGGAGCAGGAGGTTTGGAGAGGATTTGAGGAATGTTTACTTCACCTCTGGGAATCACTGCCAAAAAGGGTGGCACAGGCAGGAATCTCTCATTTATGAGCTTTTCGAAGAACATTTGAAATGCAGAGTTCACAAGGCTACAGGCTAACGGGGTGGAACATGGGATTAGAGGAGATAGTTGACCAGCAGGTGCATAATGTGCTGGAAAAATCTTACTAAGTCGATCACTTGTGATGTTACAGACAGATCCAATCCCAGCCACCATTTCTAGACCTATCCCTCATGTGGTATTTGCAGGATTTGCTGCCATACTTGCAGTATTCAGAACAATGATTGCATCTGAAGGTACATTCTCTGTTTGTAACAATCTTCTCAATTTTCCTTCCTTCTCGGCTGGCTAATCCAGAACCTTTAACAGATTACTAGAAATAAAACAGATTATTGCTGCTGAAGGTAGAGCATAGAACCCCTACAGTGTGGAAACAGGCCCTTCAGCCCAACAAGTCCATACCGACCTTCCAAAGAGTAACCCATACATTTACCCCTGACTAATGCACCTAACCTACACATCCCTGAACACTATGGACAATTTAGCATGGCCAATTCACCCTAACCTGCACATCTTTGGACTGTGGGAGAAAACCAGAACAAACCCACGCAGACACGGGGAGAATGTGCAAATTCCACACAGACAGTTGCCTGAGGCTGGAATCGAACCCGGGTCCCTGGTGCTGTGAGGCAGCAGTGCTAACCACTGAGCTACTTTGCCACCTGAGTTACCCCTGAGAAAGAGGTGATGAGCCACACTCCTCCCCATCAAAGTTTGCGCTGAGGCAGCTCTGATCGTCGCTGATGATTAATTTCTGTGTTTTGACTCAGTGACTGTGATGGGGCAGATTCCTTGTAAAGAGAATGCTGAGAGAGAGTGACAGCACAGAGAGATTTGGGAGTACTTATCCCAGACTCACAAAAAACAAGCATCTGAGTCCAATAGGTAATAGGGAAGGAATATGGAATGGATGTAGGTTTGCTTGCTGAGCTGGAAGGTTCATTTTCAGATGTTTTGTCACCATACTAGGTAATATCTTCAGTGAGCCTCTGAATGAAGCACTGGTGATGTAACCCACTTTCAAATGTATAAATAAAAAATGGGCTACACCATCAGTGCTTCATCCGGAGGCTCACTGAAGATGTTACCTAGTATGGTGACAAAACATCTGAAAATGAACCTTGCAGCTCAGTGAGCAAACCTACATCCAGAACCTCAACCTGAGCTACAAATCTTCTCCAAACTCATTAGGCTCATTGAATGTACGTAGGGAATGGTGTTTAAAAATAGGGAGGCTTTACTAAAAATGTACAAGGCACCAGTCAGACCATGAAAGACAACAAACCAAAAGAACTGAGGATGGTGGAAATCAAAAACAGAAATTGCTGGAATAACTAGCAGATCTTGCAGAGAGAGAAATCAGAGTTAATGCGTCAGGGGCAGTGCGCCTCCTTCAGAACACAGCTGGAATACTGTGAACAACGGAGGGCTCCCCCCGAGCCAGGAAAGACTGGCATTGGAGGCAGTCCAGAGACGGTTCACTTGGCTGATCCTGACAATGGAGCAATAGCATTGTGAGGAGAGGTTGAGTAGGTTGGGCCTGGAGTTTAGAAGCAGCCTTATTGAAACACATAAGATTGTGAGGAGAGTTGACAGGGGAGATATCGAGAGATTGTTTCTCATCATAAGAGAGTCCAGGAACAGAGGGCATGGTCTCAGAGTTCGAGTGTACACATTGAAGATGGAGATGAGGAGGAATTTCTTCTCTCAGGGGATAGTGAGTCTGTGGAACTCTTTACCATCGAGTGATGTTGAGTCTGGGTCATTAAGTATTTTGGGGGAGGTGATGATCGCTTGGCATTATTACTGGATTATTAATCCAGAGACTGGGTTCAAATCTTGCCATGGAGATCGAATTCAGTAAAAACAAAACAAGAATTAAGAGTCCAACAAGGACCATTTTGATTGTCAGCTATACCCATCGGATTCACTAATGCCCTTCAGGGAAGGAAATCTGCCATCCTTACCCAGTCTGGCCTACATATAACTCCACATCCACAGCAATGTGGGTGTCTTTTAACTGTCCCCCAGGCATTTAGAGACAGGCAGAGCCCTTGTCCCATGAGTGAATCTAAAAATATAGTCAAAGCTGAGACAGAATTTAATCAGAAAGGGAATCAAGGGATATGGGAAAAGGCAGAAAAATGGAACTGAGGATTACCAGATCAGCAATTGAATGGCCCATCTCACTTGATGGGCTGAATGGCCTACTCCTTCCGCTACTCTTATGGTCAAATATGGGAACCAGCCCTCACCCAGACTGCATCTTGGAAGTGATGGTGAATGTGTGTATAAGAATGAAATACTTGTTTTAAACAGCAAACCAAAACCAATAAATGCATTTATTCTTTCCTCAGCTGCGATCACCCGACTGAGAGAACAGTTTTACTGAAGAAAGGAGGCTGGTGTTGAGTTGGCTGTGAGAAACAGGGAAGGAATGGCGGAGGGAGAGAGTGGAATGGCCAAGGGAAGGACTCGGAGGTTGTGCAAGAGGAAGCCGCCACCCAGAGCATCCTCAGTTGATGATAGATCCCACTCTACGCCCCAGCTGTCGGATGTTGAATCCTCCTCCTCCAAATCCTATGTCATCGAGTGGCTTTGCGCCCACCCATATCCTTCAACCGCCCTCCCATTCCCTTCTCCTGCTGAAGACCCCCCTTCGTTTCATGACATCTACCACCACAACCTGGAGAAGGTCGCATCCAGCAACTCGTCACGGAGCTCGTTCGTGGTCAGCAGGAGGAGGCCGAACTCCGGAGCGGACATTTTCTGCCACACCAGCACACCCGGGCTGGAGATGGAGGAGGTGCCAACCTGCTGGCAAGCGCGCGCGGAGGGTGAAACTGCCCAACATTGGAATCTGGCTCAACCGGTCAGCACCAAGCCCCCGGCAGGGCTGGAGAGTCCCGGTACCGGCCTTCCCAATGGGCTCAATAACTACGCCCAAACTATTCGCTACTGCAACTGCAAACAGTCGGGGGTATTTAAACACGGGAGGAGAAAAGACTCACCTCTGGCTGGCCATCCGACTGAGACGTTGACCAACAGGCCAGGGAGAAAGGAAATCAAGATCGGTTCTTCTGAAATTCCTGGTGACGAGGGGCATTTATCCCCAGGGGATGCCATTAAACCTGAGCCCAAAACCGCAAAAAGAACCCCCCCAGAGGCTGCTGGGATCTCTGACCCCGAGGCCATTGTGACCTCTGACCCCGAGGAGAGCCAATTTGCCAAGGGCGACCCCTGCCCGATGGATGCAGGACAGGCCAGACGAGGGGCGGCTGGACCGAAAATCAGCTCCGCTCACCACAAGAAGAAGTCCGGGCCGGATCTGCAGTTGAAGACACTGGGGATCACTGTGTCCGTGGGGGAGTGGAGGAACGAGGTGTCAGCCACGGAGCCTGCACAGCGTGCCTCCAGGCCTGGTGTGGCGCTAGGCCGAGCCGAGAACTCACCTCACGTTGCCGCTCAGCATCACCGGCCTGCGGGAAGCCCGTCGAAGGCAACTCACACAAGGCGTCAGGAAACTCAGCTCACCTTTAACCTCACAGCCGGGAAGGGGCTGTGCAGGAAAGGCGATGACCAGTGCAGGAGGACTGACCCATTGCCCAACGCCCAGGCGAAAATGCCGGCCTGTTCAGAAAGCTCAGGCTCTGACTCAGGGGAGGCAAGTCCCACGTGCAGTCCTGAAGCCGGGACTTCCTCTCAGCTCCCTGGAGTCTCAGAAAAGGTCACCGGGTGTCAAAGTTCACCGCGGGTTCCGGAAGAACACCTGGGGCCGGGTGAAGTTTCAGGATCAGGTACGTGTATGGGGAAACACTTGGCACTAATACCATACTCGGGCCGCACGCAACATAACCAGGTGGGCGATAGAACAAGGTGAGGGTTTAACACAACTCGCTTAAAGCTTGCTCTGGCAGAATAACGACCAAATGGCAAGTGAGCTGTCCTCCTACATCCATGATGTGGAGGAGCCGGTGTTGGACTGGTGTGGACAAAGTCAAAAATCACACAACACCGGGTTATAACCCAACAGGAAATCACAAGCGTTCGGAGCCTCCATCCTTCAAGGGGCAGCACTCCGAAAGCTTGTGTTTCCAAATAAACCTGTTGGACTATAACTTGGTGTTGTGTGATCTTTGACCTTCTGCAACAGCCAATGAGCTGTGTGCTGTGATTCTAATGTCCAGCAGTATAACCAGACCCTTAGAGAGCTGAGAAAGGGAACTTGGTAACTGTACTTTGCGGAATTGTACGTACATTTATAGAAAAACATTAATTTTCGGGGTATTCAGGAATAAGTGGGCCTTAGTTTCCAGCCCCAATGACATGCGACACAAACCATCCGTTAAAATCATCACCGATGTTTCATTTGTTTGCTGTGCAGGTGGTGAGGGTCAGGATATCGGACAGGGAAACTCCGAGAGTCAGACACCCAAGCCCAGGCCCATCACATCAGAAACAGAGAAGGTAACCGATTGGGGAATGCAGCTGTGGAGAGACAGGGAGAGGGTGGTGTTGCACTGGAGGGAAATCTCAAACTGCCTGAGGAAAGGGGAAACTTTCTTTCGTACTGTCATGTGGATCAGAAGCAGACGATTTGGATGGTGTGTTCCAAACTGGGATGAGTCCAACCTCCTTCCAAGTGCTTCCACACCATCTGGTCTTTTATACAATTCCATGCTGAAGGCTCCAATGCCTTTGGCTTTTCGGTTAGTCAGGGGATCAAGGGTTACAGGGAGAAGGCAGCAGAATGTGGTTGCGGAACGTTTCAGGGAACACCTCTGCGACACCCGGACCAACCAACGCAACCACCCTGTGGCTCAACACTAACTCCCCCTCCCACTCCACCAAGGACATGCAGGTCCTTGGACTCCTCCATCGCCAGACCATAGCAACACGACGGTTGGAGGAAGAGCGCCTCATCTTCCGCTTAGGAACCCTCCAACCACAAGGGATGAACTCAGACTTCTCCAGTTTCCTCATTTCCCCTACCCCCACCTTGTCTCAGTCAAATCCCTCGAACTCAGCACCGCCTTCCTAACCTACCATCTTCTTCCTGACCTCTCCGCCCCCACCCCACTCCGGCCTATCACCCTCACCTTGACCTCCTTCCACCTATCACATCTCCATCGCCCCTCCCCCAAGTCCCTCCTCCCTACCTTTTATCTTAGCCTGCTGGACACACTTCCCTCATTCCTGAAGAAGGGCTTATGCCCGAAACGTCGATTCTCCTGTTCCTTGGATGCTGCCTGACCTGTTGCGCTTTTCCAGCAACACATTTTCAGCTGAGAAACACATCAGCCATGATTGAATGGTGCAGCAGATTTGATGGGCCGAATGTTTCCCTAATACTGCTATCTTATGGTCTTTACAAACAGTGTATTCTTGATCAGAGCAATGTGCACCATCTTGAAAAGCTGCCTAATTCTATCTGAGTGCCAAACACACACACACACACACACACACACACACACACACACACCATCTTGACTGGTTCAGGATTTGACCTTCCCATCCCAGACTGCCGGCTAGTTTTCCATCTTCTCCCCTCGATACTCTTCAGGTCATGCCAAACCTCTGCTGACCATGTGCTAGCTTACACCATTGACCCAGGACCCTAGCCCATATGGTCTCGCATGAAGCCATGGATCCTTTACAGCACAGAGACAGGCCCTTGCACCCATCAAATTTATGATCAAGTAAAAGCTCGATCATAAAACTATATTTATCTTCGAATGGTCCTGCTGCCGTCCATACCTGGGTTATTACCCACAATCCCATCGGCCTCGGAGATATTTGTGCTGAACTAATTCTGATCTCTTGATTGTTCTCAATTTTAATCAGGAACATGTTTGCAGCTGTCTGGGCCCTGGTTATGGCTGTCTGCCCTTTATCCTTTAAGAAGCTCCTGAGGACCTGCACGCAGCTCTCTCAGTATCACCTTTTTGTGTGTGAGCCTCTCGCTTTGTTTTATAACTTCTGTGTGAAGTGTTGGTGCAGGTTTCTCTGCGCTTGGTCTTTCATGCACTTGGTTGTTCCCGCAGTAAGAAAAGCACATTCCCTGCAGTTAACAGCTCCCGTCTCAACCCGGGTTGCTTTCCGTCAACAGTCGTGAAGGGTGAGCTCAGTTAGTGAGCCTTTCTCCACCCCAGAGGCTCCCAACCTCATTCCTGATGAAGGGCTCCGGCCTGGAATGTCGACTCTCCTGCTCCTCAGATGCTGCCTGACCTGCTGTGCTTTTCCAGCACCACACGATCAACTCTGACCTCCAACATCTGCAGTCCTCACTGTCTCCTAGTGCTGGGTTATCCAGGCGGGACCTGTCCAGGACTGGCCACACGCGTGACAGTAACCCGGTGTCTCCTGAGGGGATGGTTTGCTGATCAAGGTCACATGTGCCACAGAACTGCTCATAACTCATGTCAACAGACTGAGATTTGTAGCACAGTCAGGAGTGTCCTTTAACCACTGTCACACAGGGAAGGTCTTGAAGCTGTTAATTTTTATTTTGATTCGCTCCTGGGATGTGGGTGTCACTGGCTGGGCCCAGCATTTACAGCCCGTCCCTAGTTGCCCCTTGAGAAGGTGGGGGTGAGCTGCCTTCTTGAACCGCTGCAGTCCATGTGCAGTCCACAATGTCCCTTAGGGAGGGAATTCCAGGATTCTGACCCAGTGACAGTGAAGGAACGGTGATATATTTCCAAGTCGGGATGGTGAGTGGCTTGGAGGGGAACTTGCAGGGGGTGGTGTTCCCATGTATCTGCTACCCTTGTCCTTCCAGATGGAATGGTCATGGATTTGAAAGGTGCAGTCTGAGAATCTTTGGTGAGTTTCTACAGTGCATCTGCAGTGCTACTGAGCGTCAGAGGTGGAGGGAGTGGGTGTTTGTGGATGTGGTGCCAAACAAGTGGCTGCTTTGTCCTGAATGGTGTCGGGCTTCTTGAGTGCTGTTGGAGCTGCCCCCATCCAGGGCAAGTGGGGAGTATTCCATCACACCCCTGGCTTGAGCCTCGTAGATGGCTTTGGGGAGTCAGGAGATGTATTACTTGCGACACGATTCTGATCCTTTGACCTACTCTTGTAGCTATACTATTCACGTTCATTAGTCCAGTGCAGTTTTTGAAACATGTGACTAACCTGATGTCTCTGTCATCTTTGCTATTTGAAATTCTTGGAGCCACAGTTTCCTAAGTCAATCAGTTAATGCTGTAATAATATGTTCCACCAGGAGGGGGTGTCACAATATCGCCACTTTGGAATTTCCATCTTCCCAGCAAGAAGAGAAATCTTTCTGCTTCCTTGCTCAGCCCATCCTGAGGTTGTGAAACGTAGATATAAATGATTCCTTGTGTTAATCAAACTGTATGCCACTCTGATGTTGTAAACCCCTCTCCCAGGTCACCAATGTCTCAGGAGCACCTGTGTCCGTGGAAAAGATGGCGGCTGAGGAAGTCTGTCACTGGCTGATCAACTCTGGCTTCCATTCGTGTCTTCAGCGAGTGAAAGGTGAGAGGCATGTTCACCTTTCCTTACCGCAAGGTTTCGGCAAATCTGAACTCGCTCAGTCCATGGATAGGTCAATGCTCTTCACCTTGCTGTCTCCCCTCCTCCCCTCACCCCCTCCCCTCCTCTCATGAACACCCTCCCCTCCTTCCCTCCTTCCCTCCTCCCCTCAGCCCTCTCCCCTCCTCCCCTGAACCCCCTCCGTCCCTTCCCTCCTCCCCTCATTCCCCCTCCCCTCCTCCCGTGAACACCCTCCCCTCCTTCCCTCCTGCCCTCCTGCCCTCCTCTCCTCACTCCCCCTCCCCTCCTTCCCTCCTCCCCTCACTCCCCCTCCCCTCCTCCCCTGAATACTCTCCACGCCTCCACTCCTTCCCTCCTCTCCTACCCCTCCCCCCTCCCCAACCCCTTCCCCCCCCTCACCTTTCCTCCCCTGAACCCCCTCCCTTCCTTTCCTTCTCTGTCACCCCCTCCCCTCCTCCACTCACTCCCCTCCCCTTCCCTCAACCCCCTCCCCACCTCTCCTTATCCTCCTTCCCCGTCCCTCCTCAGCCACTCCCCCTCTCCACTCCTTACCCTCATCCCATCCCTGCCCCATCCCATCCGCTCCTTATCCCTTCGTCCTTCAGAGATCCTCATGTTGGAAGTCTGCTGTTGACTGCCTTGGTCATTTTCTTCTGTAGTGTAGATGTTACCCTTCCCCCCACACGCGCCCCCCCCCACCCCCCCTTCCCGCTTCCCATTCTGGAAAAGGCTCACCCAACCACAGTCTCCGAGACCACTCAGGAGGATGTCTGGATCACTATGAGGGATCCACTGGGGTCTATGAGGCCCCAAAGATCTGAATGAATCGTTGTGACCCTTTAGATGGGACTACCTCCGTTAAGTGAGCCGATGAGTCATCCTGCCTATCCATTGACCCTCCATATCTGGGAAAGCAGCTCGGATGGTAATTGGCTCACTTTGGCATTGAGCAATGGCAGGGCTCAGACGTTGGAGAGTCACCTTCCCCACCCCGACACAGTCCTGTGTGTCACCAGGCCTAAAGCCAAAAGACTGCATCCTGTCTTCTGGCATCTTCTTCAGCTAACTCCTTCGCTGGCCGACAGTCCTCCTCAGCAACTGGTGTCAGGGAATGCTGGGATGTGGTGTGTGTAATGTTGATCTGTCTCCTCTCTCCTTAGAGCTGGGGATTAGCAGTCAGCACGTAGCCAGCGCTGACCCAGACCTGTTTGACCAACTGAAGTTACAAGGTTCAGAGGACAGAGTGCGTTTGCTGGTTGCTCTCTACCAACAACTGAGTCCATCCGCCCCGACTGTCAAGCAGCTGCTGGGTAAGGAATAGTGAAAGCTCAGGCTCTGTGAAAACATGGAACCATTGTGAAGCCGGGCCACAGGTTGTGAGTTCAAGTCCAACCACGGCGAGTTTTTGGCATTTAATTGAGTAACAGATTATTATCGATTTTGCCCAACTCCAGAAAAAGTGATTAGTTATGGTCAAAATTCAACCAGGTGATTAATTCCTTTCAAAGAAGAAAATACACTACTCTTACCTAACCTGGGATATTCTTCATAGAACATACAGCACTAGAATGGGCCCTTCGGTCTACGATGCTTCGTCGAACATGACGCCAAATTAAACTAATCCCTTTTGTCTGTCTTTGGTCAATATCCCTCCATCCCTTGCATATCCATGTGCTAATCTAACATATTTGCCTCCACCAACCCCTGGCAGCATGTTCCAGACTCCTCCCACTCTCTGTGTAAAATACACTCTCTGTGTGCCCCTCACATCTCCTTTGAACTTTCTCCCTCTCATCTTAAACGCATGTCCTCTAGTTTTAGACATTTCAACTCTGGGAAAAGGATTCTGACCATCAACCCTATCTAGGCGTCTCTTAATTTTAATTTTGTAAACTTCTATCAGCTTATGCCACTCGAGACAGAAAACAATTCTAGTTTGTCCAGCCTCTCCCTATAGCTCATATCTTCTAATAGAGAACCATAGAATCCTACGCATTGAGACATGTCTGTCCACGCTAACCCAGTTTCCCTGCACATGGTCCATATCCTTCTAATCCTTTCCTGTCCATGTATTTGTCCAAATGCCTTTTAAATGTTGTTAATGTACCCACCTCAACCACTTCTGCTGGCAGCTCATTCCATATGCGTAACACCCTCTGTGTAAAAATGTTGTCCCATAGATTCCCTTTTATTCCTTGCCCTCTAATCTTAAACTGATGCCCTCTAGTCCTCGATTCCCCAACCCTGGGAAAAAGACTGAGTGCATTCACCCTATCCATGCCTCATAATCTTATACATTTCTTATAAGATACCCCTCAGTCTCCTACGCTCTCAAGAAAAAAAGTCCTAGCTTTATCCAACCACTCCCTATAACTCAGACCATTGAGTCCCGGCAACATCCTTATAAATTTATTCTGTAATCTTTCCAGTTTAATAACATCCTGCCTATAGCAAGGTGACCAAAACTGAACACAATATTCTGAGTGCGGCCTCACCAATGTCCTGTATATCTGCAACATAACTTCCCCAACTTTTACACTCAGTGCCCTGACTGATGAAGGCCAGTGTGCCAAAAGCCACCTTCACTGCTCTGTCGACCTGTGACTCCACTGTCAGAGACCCGTGCACCTGAACTCCAAGGTCCCTCTGTTCCACTACACTCCTTAAGGCCCTATCATTCACCATGAAACTCCTACCTTGATGCGCATCCCGGTAAATCTCTCCTGCTTCACTCCATGTTCATTTTTCGGTTGACAATATGATAAGACATAAGTCTGATAAAATACCGGAATAGACATCTTGAATATTGAATGGGTTTGTTGTGTGAGCACTATATTGTAATGTCAGGCCGGGTATGACTCAGTGCTAAACATTTTTATTGACTGCCTCTCCAGTGTAAGTTCAAAAATATTCACACAAAGAAATAAACAATAACACTTTCACTCAGTATAGAATTGTCATCGTCAGCAATTCCTTTCCTCTATCTTTCCATGAAGTTGAGTATAAGATTATTATCGAGATCTCGTCATGCCTATGATGTGGAGGTGCATCGCACCTGACAAAAAGGTTATGTTCCGAAAGTTTTTGATTTCAAATAAACCTGTTGGACTATAACCTGGTGCCATGTGACTTCTGACTCAGTCATGTCTCGTAATTACTTCAGAGAAATTGCTTTTCAGCTTCCTGACTGAACTGACAACAAATGCCCTCCTCGTTTCTGATGTAAAACTATAGCCGGATGATGGTTAGGGTCCCAAATGCAATTAACGAGAGTTCAGGACGGTTTTCTAAAGAGTGACTGAGGGCTGTCTTATCAGGAAAGTTGATGACTCGTTAATTCTTCAGTCACTGCAAACAACAAAAAAAATCTCCTTCCTGACAAAGCTTCATCGTGCTAAATGACAGGGAGAAAGTGAATATTGCAGATGCCTGAGATCAGAGTCAAAGAGTGCAGTGCTGGAAAAACACAACAGATCGGGCAGTGTCCGAGCAGCAGGGGAGTCAACATTTCGTGCATAAGCTTGTCCTTATTGCTGATGCTGCCTGACTGGCTGTGCTTTTCCAGCATCACACTTTTGGACTCTTGCTAAATGACACCCAAACCATAAATGAGGCTTAGTACCACCCTCGCATTAACATCCAGGTTCATACCTTCACACAGGAAAAACCAACAGATCAGAAACATAGCACCGAATGAGATTAAATGAATGATGATTGTTTTCTGCAGAAATCCAGCGGGGCTGTGGGGGTGGGAGGGGTGGGGGGTGGGGTGGGGTGGGGTGGGGGGGAGGGGTGCTTTTGCCTGAAACATCAGTTTTTCCTGCTCCTCGGACGCTGCCTGACCTGCTGTGCTTTTTCAGCACCACTCTAATCTTGACCTTCTCGTGTGTGACAGGCTTACAGTTATTCCTATTCTTACATGTCCATCTGCCTGAAATTGGCCATGTTTCCAAGCAGGTGACCAGAACAAGGTACAAGAACAGCAGACTGAGGAGCTCTGGGCCACGAAGGAGAGATGCAACACCTCTGGATCTGACAAGGTGATTGGTGCAGTGGGAGCCAATATTATTGTATATTCTAATGGCAAAGCTACGTTCAGCTTTAAGGACCATCTGTCTTCAAAAATACAAACAAAAACATAAAAATATAACTCACAAACTTGGATGTGGGCTAGAGTTCAGGACAGGAGAAAGTGAGGACTGCAGATGCTGGAGATCAGAGCCGAGAGTGTGGTGCTGGAAAAGCACAGCAGGTCAGGCAGCATCCAAGGAACAGGAAATTCGACGTTTCGGGCGTAAGCCCTTCCTCATGCCCTGCTGCTGGGTTGCTGCCTGAACTGCTGTGCTTTTCCAGCAACACACTCTCGAGTTCAAGACAGAATTGTAAAACACAGAAAAACAGGAGCAGGAGGAGGCCATTCGGCCCTTCAACATGATCATGGCTCATCATCCAACTCAATCCCCTGTTCCCAGTCGCTCCCCATTCCCTTTGATCCCTTTATCCCTCAGGACAATATTGAACTCCTTCTTGATAACATTCAATGTTTTGGCTTCAATGGTTTTCTCTGCCAAAGAATTCCACAGGCTCAGCATTCCCTGGTCATCGGGATTTCCTTCCAAACAGATGCTGATGGCCTGTTAATCCTGAGATGTTGTTCTATTCTTTTTAAATTATGTTTGGAAGCATCGGAATATTTACCTCAGAGTGATATTATTCATGCCCTTGCTAGTTTGATAGTATCACCTCTTTTGGGCAATGATTTTATATTGTACTCATCTCACTCCCATCTGTACAATTTTACAATGGAATACAAAACAATACAGCACAGGCACAGGCCCATCAGCCCACCATACCTGCCCTCTATCCTAATCTTTGTTTAGATCATCTGCTAATTGCCCAAGTGTGGTTTCCAACTCTCTGTTCAACTCCCATGTATCTATCAAGCTACTCCTTAAACACTGCTAATGTACCTGCTTCCACCACCTCCACTGACTGTGCGTTCCAGACACCCACCATCCTTTGTGTGAAAAACTCTCCTTGTACCTCTCCCCCAAACCTTACCCCCTCTCACCTTTAACCTGTGCCCTCTTGTAATTGACCATTCCACCCTGGGAAAAAGCCTCGGCCTATCCACCCTATCTATGCCTCTCATTATTTTGTAGACCTCTATCAGGTCTCCCCTTCAACCTCTGTCATTCCAGTAAAAACAGTCTGAGTTTATATCCAACCTCTCCTCGTAACTGAAATCCTCCAGAACAGGCATCATCCTGCTAAACCTGCTGTGCACTCTCTCCAAAGCATCCATGTCCTTCTGATAATGTGGTGAGCAGAACTGCTGGCAATATTCTAAATGGGGCCGAACTAAAGTTTTGCACAGCTGTAACATGACTTGCCGATGAAGGAGAGTGTGCCGTTTGCCTTCTTGCTCATCACCCACTAATTAACCAGGACTCTCCTTGTGTGTTGTACTTATTCTAACTTTGATCATTACTTGTGAGAAAGCCCTGTCTCTATCTGCAGTTCCCAACACAGACTGGATGGGGGTGGTGGGCGCTGCTGGTTAGAATCTGCTGGGGGGGACCTCTCATTGGGAGCAGTCCCTGATTGGATAGCAAGCCAGACCATTCATTGGCTGCCCGCTGCAAAATGGCGGTAGATATATTTGTAAGGCATCTGTGAAAATATGACTATCCTCTCTAGGCATAAATGAAAGTCACCCCTAATTATTGCCTTACCCTTCTTACAGACTATTCTAATTGGCTCATTTTGCCCTGGGGGTGGGGTGGGGGCTTAGTGTTAAACTCCCTGGCCTAGCAACTCCACGCAGTCTCAGACTGTGAGCTCAAATCCCAATATGGCAGCAGCTGGTTACATTTTGAACGCAGTTTAAATCTAGAATTAAATCTGGCTCAATCAGTATTTTTTTAAAAAAACCATCTTGTTTGTTGAAGTCTGTTCTGGACAGAAAACTGCTGCTCTTACCTGGGCTGACTTACACGTAACTTCCAACCCAGAGTAATGTGATTTATTCTTCATCACCTTCAGATCAAAGATGAACGATTGCCCTGTCGGAGTCACCCACATCGAAAGAATAAATTCAATGCACCTGCCTTTTTAAAAATCTGCCTTTTGCTATTTGTGTGAGGTTAGATGTTTAAGAATCACTGAAAAGTTATAGCTATCAGAACAGATGAACATAAAAACAGAGAGCACTGCAAAAACTCACTCTCTGCAAAAATCCAATTCATCTGATAAATGCTAATTCCTCACGTCTCCCATTAACAGCTCAAAAAAGAAATTATTTGGAGATGCCAGTGTTGGACTGGGATGAACAAAGTTAAAAATAACACAACACCTCGTTATAGTCCAACAGGTTTAATTGGAAGCACTAGCTTTCGGAGCGATGCTCCTTCATCAGGTGGGAGAAGGTGAGGATTGCAGATGCTGGAGACCAGAGTTGAAAAATGTGGTGCTGGAAAAACACAGCAGGCCAGGCAGCATCTGAGCAGCAGGAGAATCGACCTGAAACATCGATTCTCCTGCTCCTCGGATGCTGCCTGGCCTGCTGTGTTTTTCCAGCACCACATTTTTCATTCCTTCATCTAGTGGTTGACAACCATCTGATGAAGGAGCGTCGCTCCGAAAGCTAGTGCTTCCAATTAAACCTGTTGGACTATAACCTGGTGTTGTGTGATTTTTAACTCAAAAAAGAAAGGTGCACTTGGTGAAAACATTTTCACTTGTAAGGGAGACTAAAGCAAGAGATCACCATTGTCACCAACAGAACAACAGGGACCTCAGAAGAAGGTGTCTTTGTACTGAAAGCATTGAGAAGGTGGAATTTGCTACAGCAGGAGTGGCTGGTATTGACTCGCTCCAGCAGAATGCCTGAAGGAAAAGTAAATACAGGATGTGGAATATGGAAGGAATTTAGAGGAAACACATTGGATTTTCCATGTAGCTATGGTCCCAGCTGAAGCTGCCCTTTTGTACAGTCAAATCTGGACTGACATCTGGCTTGGTTCATTATATTTTGATTTGTTAGGTTTTAAGAAAGTGAAACGTCAGCATGCAATGCTGCAGATTTTGGTTTATAGAGATGTACAGCACAGAAACGGGACCTTCAGCCCAACTCGTCCACGCCGACCAGATATCCTAAATTAATCTAGTCCCATTTGCCAGCACCCGGCCCATATCCCTCTAAACCTTTCCTATTCATATACCCATCCAGATGCCTTTTAAATGTTGTAATTGTTCCAGCCTCCACCACTTCGTCTGGCAGCTCATTCCATACCCGTACCATCCTCTGGGCGAAAAAGTTACCCCTCAGCTCCTTTTTCAATCTTTCCTCTCTCGTCTTAAACCTAGTTCTGGATGTCTCCACCCCAGAGAAAAGATCTTGTCTATTTACCCTACCCATGCCCCTCATGATTTTATAAACCTCTATAAGGTCACCCCTCAGCCTCCGACGCTCCAGGGAAAACAGCCCCAGCCTGTTCAGCCTCTCCCTATGGCTCAAATCCTCCAACCCTGGCAACATCCTTGTAAATCTTTTCTGAGTCCATTCAAGTTTAATAACATCTGAACTTTTTATTGAATTCGGACCTTTTTACTTCATGTTTCTAATTTATTCCTATCATGCTGGACTAGTAATTTCTTTACTTTTCTCTGCTTTTTTTGTTTCCTAAGAATTTGATCTTAAGGATCTGTACCTAGGTACCTTTATACCTAAGACAACACAGTAATGCAGCAACTGTAAACCTGTCACTGTACTCTGTGACAATCAAATGAATTCAATTCAATTAATCCTTCCTGTTGCAGGGAGACCAGATTTGTACACAGTATTCCAGTACAATTCTACTCCTGTACAGTGGCAACATGATGTCCCTACTTATATACTCAATGCACTGACCAATGAAGACAAACTTATCAAATGCCTTCTTCATCACCCTGTCTACCTGCAACTCCACTTTCAAGGAACTTTGCACCTGCACCCCTAGGTCTCTGTTTAGCAACACTCCCCGGGACAACAACAACAACATTACACAGGGCTACCAAATGCTGAGAGGCAGAGATAGGGTGAATAGTCAGAAGATCTTTCCCAAGGCCAAAAACAAGAGGGCAGAGGTTCAAGGTGAGAGGGGGAAGAGTTTAGGGGAGAGGTGTGGGGAGAAGTTTTCATACAGAGGGTGGTGGGCACCTGGGACACACTGCCAATGAGATGGCAGAAGCAGGTACATTAGCAACGTATCTTGATAGACACATGGGCAATAAGTAATGGACCTAAATAAGGGTTAGGAATTGGCACAGGTTTGGTGAGGCAAGGGCCAGCTCCAGTCATAGAGTCAAAGAGATGTACAGCATGGAAACAGACCCTTCGGTCCAACCCGTCCGTGCCGACCAGATATCCCAATCCAATCTAGTCCCACCTGCCAGCACCCGGCCCATATCCCTCCAAACCCTTCCTATTCATATACCCATCCAAGTGCCTCTTAAATGTTGCAATTGTACCAGGCTCCACCACTTCCTCTGGCAGCTCATTCCATACACACACCACCCTCTGCGTGAAAAGATTGCCCCTTAGGTCCTTTTTATATCTTTCCCCTCTCATCCTAAATCCATGCCCTCTAGTTCTGGACTCCTCCATCCCAGGGAAAAGACTTTGTCTATTTACCCTATCCATGCCCCTCATAATTGTGTAAACCTCTATAAGGTCATCCCTCAACTTTCGAAATATCACTTATACAATACCCACACCAAAGGACCTGTCTTTAACACCTCGTTAGATTTAAATTATAGACTTGAAACGCTAATAGCTTTTGCCAGGAGTTATTATATACCATACCTTAAATATACTCTGTTTTAATTAGCCTCTTCACTTTTTTTATCTTCACACGTTTGAGACGAATATTAAATCTTTACTCTGTGTTAACCAAATTCCACTTTATACTGAGGAAGGCTCACTGGACCCGAAACGTTAACTCTGGTCTCTCTCCACAGATGCTGCCAGACCCGCTGAGCTTTTCCAGCAATTTCTGTTTTTGTTTCTGATTTACTGCGCCTGTAGTTTTTTGGATTTCCTCTTTATCGTTCAATTACCAAGATGACTGATCCGTACATGCATCTTCAGTGTCCAAAATTCAAAACAAGACCGCACAAAATCTCTCTCTCTCTGAACTATCAGTGCTTCCTTTAGGCTTAAAAAAACATCTTCTCAACCTTCGAAACAGGAGCTTGTTCATCTTCTCATAAAATCCTCCAATTTTCATAAAATCCATTAATTCTAAAGCTATGCCTCAAAAACTGCTCAATAGCAAATCTCTATGGCCTGACAAATACAAATCAATTACTAATTTAAGGTTTACAGTAAATCCACAAACTATTAACTCAAAAGCTAAAAACCCAACCTTTCGATACATGATAATAAATATATACATTAATTGACAGTTTATATTATAATGCATAGTTATTAATTTGGATTAAATTGCTGGGTCTTTGTCGTGTAAATCTATGTAAATCATTATCATATTAAAGTGTCAAAGAATCTGGATTGTGGAAAGGGTTGAGATGCCAATCAGCCCCAGTCTGATTCTATATTAATTAGCTTCCCTCCTTACCTCTGTGTCAGTGAAATGTTCAAATGCTTTCAGTTTCTATTGCCAAATTCTTTTCATAGGGAACTGACACATCAGGTGCAGGAATACCCCTGGAGAAGATGACAACCGATGAGGTTTGCAAGTGGCTGATCGAGTCTGGCTTTGAGGCCTATGTGCCACATATCCAAGGTAAGGGCAGTGGGAAACTCAACCTGTCGGAACGTCCTCTCCATTCATGGAGCCCCAGAGATATTGACCTGCCTGGGGCAAGCCATTTGCTGCCATCCCTGTCTACTTCTCTGACTGTTTCAAGAGTCATCTTACCAATTATTTTCATGTTAAAAATCACACAACACCAGGTAATGGTCCAACAGGTTTATTTGGAAGCACTAGCTTTCAGAGCGCCGCTCCTTCATCAGGTGGTTATGGAGAATAAGATCGTAGGACACAGAATTTAAATTAAACCACCTGAAGAAGGAGCAGTGCTCCGAAAGCTAGTACTTCCAAATAAACCTATTGGACTAGGTCAAGGTTTGTGCGAAGATTTGTAGCTCGGGTGCTCGTTGTTGTGGTTCTGTTCGCCGAGCTGGAAGTTTTTGTTGCAAACGTTTCGTCCCCTGGCTAGGCAACATCATCAGTGCTCTGGAGCCTCCTGCGAAGCGCTTCTTTGATGTTTCTTCCGGTATTTATAGTGATCTGTCCTTGCCGCTTCCGGGTGTCAGTTTCAGCTGTCCGCTGTAGTGGTTGGTATATTGGGTCCAGGTCGATGTGTTTGTTGATGGAGTTTGTGGATGAATGCCATGCCTCTAGGAATTCCCTGGCTGTTCTCTGTCTGGCTTGTCCTATGATAGTAGTGTTTTCCCAGTCGAATTCATGTTGCTTGTTGTCTGAGTGTGTGGCTACTAGGGATAGCTGGTCGTGTCGTTTCGTGGCTAATTGATGTTCATGTATGCGGATTGTTAGCTGTCTTCCTGTTTGTCCTATATAGTGTTTTGTGCAGTCCTTGCATGGTATTTTGTAAACCACATTAGTTTGGCTCATGTTGGGTATCGGATCCTTTGTTCTAGTGAGTTGTTGTCTGAGCGTGGCTGTTGGTTTGTGTGCCATTATGAGTCCTAAGGGTCGCAGTAGTCTAGCTGTCAGTTCTGAAACGCTCCTGACGTATGGTAGTGTGGCTAGTCCTTTTGCTTGTGGCATGTCCTCGTTCCGTGGTCTGTCTCTTAGGCATCTGTTGATAAAGTTGTGCGGGGATATCCATTTTTGGCGAATACCTTGTATAGGTGTTCCTCTTCCTCTTTTTGCCGTTCTGGTGTACTGCAGTGTGTTGTGGCTCTTTTGAATAGTGTCCTGATGCAGCTTAGTTTGTGTGTGTTGGGGTGGTTACTTTCATAGTTTAGGACTTGGTCTGTGTGTGTTGTTTTCCTGTGTACCCTTGTGGTGAATTCTCCGTTTGGTGTTCTCTGTACTATCACGTCTAGGAATGGGAGTTGGCTATCCTTTTCTTCTTCTCTCGTGAATCGGATGCCTGTGAGTGTGGCGTTGATGATCCGGTGTGTTTTTTCTATTTCCGTGTTTTTGATGATTACAAACGTGTCATCACGTGCCAGTAGTTTAAGTATGCCGTCCTTGTTGCTAGGTTCCGCCTCCTGTTTTCTGTTCTGTATGTCCAGTAGGTTGGCTATTGTTTCTCTGGCTAGGGTTCTGTCAATCGAAGTGAACAGTGCCGTCACGTCGAATGAGATCATGGTTTCTTCTTTGTCTATGTGTGTATTCCTGATGACGTCCAAGAATTCCTGTGTTGATTGTATGGAGTGTTTGGATCCGCTGACCAGGTGTTTCAGTTTCTGTTGTAGTTCTTTGGCCAGTTTGTATGCTGGTGTCCCTGGTAGTAATACTATGGGTCTGAGTGGGATGTCTGGTTTGTGTACTTTGGGTAGTCCATAGAATCTGGGGGTGTTGTTGCTTTCCGGTTTCATTCTTTGTAGGTCAGCTTTGGTTATCTGTCCGTTTTTTTGTAGATTCCTTAGTGTGTTATTTATTCTATTGGTGAGTTATGGTGTGGGGTCAGAATCCTTCATTTGGTAGGTGTTGGTGTCTGCGAGTAGTTGTTGTGCTTTTTTGATGTAATCTGATTTATCTAGGATGACCATCATTCTGCCTTTATGTGCTGGTAGTATGACTATATTCTTATCGTTTCTTAGTGCTTTCAGTGCTTCCCTCTCCTTGGTGTTGAGGTTATGTGTTTGTCTTTTTCTTATCATCATAGGTACGACCGTTTGTCTCACTGTTTGTTGTGTCTCTTCTGTCAGTCCATTGTTCCTGAGTGTGCATTCTAGTGCTGCTAGGAAGTTTGCTGTCTTGGCATCCCTGTGGTTGTAGTTGAGTCCCTTGGCCAGTATAGTTCTTTCCATGTCTGTGAGCTGTCTGTGGGAGAGGTTTTTAACCCAGGTGTGTGTTGTAGTGTCCTCTTTTTTGTGTGTTAGTTTGGCCATTTTGTTTTCTTTTAGTGCCATGTTTTTGCGGTGTGTTGTCCTGTTCTGTCCTATAGTGACAGCCTGTTCTATGGTCCGGGTCCATTCATGATTAGTGGTTTTTGAAATTAACGACTTTTGGCGCGCAATTTCTTGTTTGTATTTGTGCAGTCGGTTGTGAGCGTCTGTGATCATTACCTGGATCATCCTGAATCCGTTCTGCTTGGCTGTTTCCCTGGCTTGTGGATTATTGACTGGTGGTCTGTACCTGACACATTGTGGAAGGATTTTATTCTTTCGGCATTCGTGTAGGAACCGGAGTTGTTCATATGTGGCGCTTAGGCGGTTAGCGCAGGATTCCCATTTCCTGGCTTGTCTCAGCGTCTCTCGCCTGTAAGTGTTCAAGGTTTGTGAGAAGATTTGTAGCTCGGGTGCTCGTTGTTGTGGTTCTGTTCGCCGAGCTGGAAGTTTTTGTTGCAAACGTTTCGTCCCCTGGCTAGGCAACATCATCAGTGCTTTGGAGCCTCCTGCGAAGCGCTTCTTTGATGTTTCTTCCGGTATTTATAGTGGTCTGTCCTTGCCGCTTCCGGGTGTCAGTTTCAGCTGTCCGCTGTAGTGGTTGGTATATTGGGTCCAGGTTGATGTGTTTGTTGATGGAGTTTGTGGATGAATGCCATGCCTCTAGGAATTCCCTGGCTGTTCTCTGTCTGGCTTGCCCTATGATAGTAGTGTTTTCCCAGTCGAATAACCTAGTGCTGTGTGATTTTTAACTTTATCCACCCCAGTCCAACACCGGCACCTCCACATCGCAATTATTTTAATGATCACCTTAATCACCTGTTTCAAACAGTAATTTGATGCAGAGTTTTCAGCATGATCCTGCCTTTCACATTTTATGGGTCTATCGCACACTAGTGTTAGGTGCATCACTCAGAGGGAAACGGGTCTTTGGAGGGTCGGTGTGGACTGTGTGGGCCTGTCTCCACACTGTAGGGAATCTAATGTAAACTAATCTAATCTAAATGAAAGAATTGCTCACCCACTGTTTTAAGGGAACCCTCACTCACCAATTTAAATGACCCACCATTTTAAGGGATACTTCATGCACCATTTTAACTTCAACTTTAAGGATAGTCTTATTCAAAACTTTAACTGTGGCTCTTCTGCTATTTCAAATGAAACCTTACTAATCATGTTCAGGCAAGTCTCATCATTTATTTTAAAGGTCACATCCATAAGGTCACGTCAAGACATAGAGGCAGAAGAAAACCATTCAGCCCATCGAATCTGCTCCACCATTCAGTGAGATCATGGCTGATCTGATCACCCCCAATTCCACTTTCCTGCCTTTTCTCAATAACCCTTGATTCCCTTTCTGATTAAAAATCTATCTATCTGAACCTTGATTAGGCTTAATGACCCAGCCTCAACAGCAGCCTGTGGTGACAAATTCCACAGATTCACTCCATTCTGAGATAAGACATTCCTCCTATCTTGGTCTTGCTTTGCCACTCCGAGATGATGTTCCTCTGATTCTAGACCCCTCCACATGGGGAAACCACCTTTCCCCATCTCCCCTGTGAAGTCACCATAAGAACCTGCTATGTTTCAATAAGGATGCCTCTCATTCTTTTAAATTCCAATGAGCACAGGCACAACCTACTCTATAGCTCCTCATAAGACAGTCCCTCCATACCTGGGATCAGCCGAGTGACCCTTCTCTGCACTTCCTCCAATGCTGGTATATCTTTCCTCAAATAAGGGACCCAAAACCATTCCCAGTATGCAAGCTGGCATCTGAATAGGGTCTTGTACTACTTTAACAAAAACCTCCTTACTTTCATTTTCCATCCCCCTTGAAATAAAGGCCAACGTTCTATTTGGGTTCACTTGGACTGAATGTGGGTAGCAAGACATTATTCTGATAAGTCTCCAGGGAAATAGCAGTGAATCAGCTGGGGGATGCGAAGCAATATGTCATGACTAATGTGGAGTTTTGGAGCGGGGTGAAGGATTGTTGCAGAGTTCCCCAGGGTCGCTCTGGGAACCTTTACTTTTTCAGGTGGATATCAATGATCTCAATTTTGCCGTGCAGGGAACACTTTCAAAGTTTGTGAGCAATGCAAAATTTGAGAGGATTGTAGACAGTGAGGGGGTGGTGCAGGTCTTTAAAAGGACATTGACAATTTGTGGAATGGGCAGGGAGGTGGAAGATGAAGTCATGGTGGAGAAGTATGAGGTGTCCTTTGGTACAAAGAGCACAGAGAGACAGCAAAATAAAGGCCACTGTTCTAAAGGGAGTGATGGAACAGCGGGATCTGTATACTTTTGTGTTCTTATCCTTATAACTTGTTGCAACTTCTATTGTGACCCTACAATTCAGGCCCGAAGGCAATCAAAGCAAATTTCTTCAAACTTCTCTGTTGACTAAGATAATTAAGTGACTTCCAAGAGACAGCAACAATTTCTGCCATTTACAATCTCCTATAAATTGACAGGTCCTCACACATCTGTTGTGGAATAAAGCTGAACTCACGGAGATGAGATTGATCTTCAGGAAACCACTCTGAGCAAGATCAGGGAGAAACTAACTGTTTTGATTTCTGATTGGTTATGTTCACTATTTATTTATTTTTCTTTTCTTTGGAAGAAAGGAAACACCTGAGTGGCCTGTGACGAGCAGTGCCCTTCACATTAAACAGCAATGCTGTGTGATATGTTCACTATTTATAAATGTACTGGCAATGGTGCAAAGAGTCTTTAGACTAATTGGAGATAATTAGAAACAGGAGCTCTGAGAAGAGACGGAAGTCAGATTTAAAAATCCAGACCAGTTTGGCAAATTTATCCCCACAACCGTGAAATAGACTTTCAGTCATGTTCAAAGATGTACCATTGTAATCCGACTTCTAACCGTGTCTTATTTCTCTTCAGAGTTTGGGATTACTGGGAGACAGTTAGCAAACACTGATTCGGAATTATTCGACCAATTACAATTGCGAGATGCTGAGGACAGGGAGAAATTGCTATTTGCTCTGTACCAGGAGCTGAATCCATCAGACATGAATGTTGAAGAGATACTGGGTAAGGGACGCAAAACTTTACTCAAAAGAACGTAAATACAGAGTGCTCCAACCATACAAAAAAGTGACAAAGCATTACATCTGAGCAAGGGATTCAGTTAAAGCAGTGCATTATGTCAGCTGGGGCTAAGTGGCCAGCACTTTTATATCTGAGCGCAAAAGTCACAGGATAAAAACCTGAACCAGAGACCCAGGCTTAGAAATCTAGGTTACAGCATTAGTATAGGACTGAGGAAATGCTGCACTGTCAGAGGGTCAGTACTGAAGGAGTGCTGCACTGTCAGAGGATCAGTGCTGAGGGAGTGCTGCACTGTCAGAGGGTCAGTGCTGAGGGAGTTCTGCACTGTCAGAAGGTCAGTGCTGAGGGAGTGCTACATTGTCAGTGGGTCAGTGCTGAGGGAGTGCTGCACTGTCAGAGGATCAGTGCTGAGGGTGTGCTACATTGTCAGAGGGTCAGTGCTGAGGGAGTGCTGCACTGTCAGAGGTCAGTGCTGAGGGAGTGCTACATTGTCAGTGGGTCAGTGCTGAGGGAGTCTACATTGTCAGTGGGTCAGTGCTGAGGGAGTGCTGCACTGTCAGAGGATCAGTGCTGAGGGTGTGCTACATTGTCAGAGGGTCAGTGCTGAGGGAGTGCTGCACTGTCAGAGGTCAGTATTGAGGGAGTGCTGCACTGAAAGAAGGTCACTGCTGAGGGAGTGTTGTTTTGTCAGAGAGTGAGTACTGACGGAGTGCCACACTGTTGGAGGTTCAATACTGGGAGAATGCTGTATTGTTAGAGAATCAGTACTGAGGGAGTGCCGCACTGTTAGAAAGCCAGTGCTGAGGGAGTGCCGCGCTGTCGGAGGGTCAGTGCTGAGGAAGTGCCACACTATTGGAGGGTCAGTGCTGAGGGAGTGCTGCATGTCGGAGGGTCAGTACTGAGGGAGCACTGCAAAGTTGGAGGGTCAGTGCTTAGGAGGTGCCGCACTGTCAGAGGGCGAGTACTGAGGGAGCATTGTACAGTTGCAGGGTCAGTACTGAGGGAGTGCTGCACTGTCAGAAGGTCAGTACTGAGGGAGATCTACACTGCAGACGGTCAGTCACACTGTCGGAGGGTCAATACTGAGGGAGTCCCGTACTGTCAGAGAGTCAGTGATGAGAGAGCGCCCGCTGTCGGAAGGTCAATACTGAGGGAGTGCTGCAGTGTCGGAGGGTCAGTACTGAGGGAGTGCCACAATGTCAGAGGGTCAGTGCTGAGAGAGTGCCCCAGTGTCGAAGGGTCAATACTGAAGGGGTGCTGTACTGTCGGATGGTCAGTGCTGAGGGAGTGCCGCACTGTCGGAGGGTCAGTGCTGAGGGAGTGCCGCACTGTAGGAGGGTCAGTGCTGAGGGAGTGCCGCACTGTCGGAGGGTCAGTGCTGAGGGAGTGCCGCACTGTCGGAGGGTCAGTGCTGAGGGAGTGCCGCACTGTAGGAGGGTCAGTGCTGAGGGAGTGCCGCACTGTCGGAGGGTCAGTGCTGAGGGAGTGCCGCACTGTCGGATGGTCAGTGCTGAGGGAGTGCCGCACTGTCGGAGGGTCAGTGCTGAGGGAGTGCCGCACTGTCGGAGGGTCAGTGCTGAGGGAGTGCCGCACTGTCGGAGGGTGAATACCTCATCAGTTTCCAGCCGCATTTCAATCTAAAGAACAATCTCTCAACTCGAAATGTTAACACTGTTTCGCTCTCCGCAGATGCTTCCAGACCCGCTGAGTTTTTCCAGAACTTTCTGTTTTCACGTGAACTGTCTGGAAATCACGGTGTTCACCCTGTTATTTTTGGATTTTCCCATGATCAATGTTCACCCCTGAACCTGCATTACACTAAAGCAGCATTCCGTTGTCTTTAGTAGGACCTTGCTGTGTCGGAAGTGGCAGCTGCATTGCCAACGTAACAGCAGGAGATGGGACATGCCAGGAATTTATTGTTGGTTCAGTGATTGCAGATTCCCAGGAATGACAAATTAAAAATGTGACTCCTTTGTGCCGTGTCATGTGTAATGCAGTCAGCAGCATCTTTGTCTGGAGCATCATCAGGGCTGGCACTTCGAGGCAGTATCGAGGGAGTGCTGCTTTGTCAGCGGGGCTGTTTTTGGAATAAGTGTATCACCGTAGCCCTGCCTCTCCTCTCTGACACCCAATAGTTTTAGTGTGAGTTGTTTCATCCGGTATCCTGATAATAATACATAGAGATGTAATATTTATCTGTAAGCCACCGCCTTAGCCATCTGAAATGCATTGATCTCATTACGTTCACTGGGCAAGGAGCAGCACTGTGGCTCAGTGGTTAGCGCTACTGCCTCACAGCACCCAGGAACTGGGATCGATGCCACCCTTGGGTGACTGTCTGTGTGGAGTTTGCACATTATCCCTGTGTCTGTGTAGATTTCCTCCCACAATCTAAAGATGTGCAGATTAGGTGAATTGGCCATGCTAAATTGCCCATAGTGGTAGGTGCATTAGTCAGGGTTAAATGTAGGGGAATGGGTCTGGTTAGGTTAATCTTTGGAGGGTTGGTATGGGCTTGTTGGGCTGAAGGGCCTGTTTTCACACTGTAGGGATTCTAATCTATTATCAGCTGCTTGTTTGTGGTCCTCTGATTTATGAAGTACTTACAAAGACTCATGCTTACAAATCCAATCCTGTACAGGGGAGTGATGTTAAAGAGCCAACCTTTCCAGTCCTTACCAGCAGCTGCTTTAGATTCTCTTACATTGTGTCCCAGCGAGCGTAGAAATTGATTTGTGACCAGACTCCAGAACAGAACTTGTTCACAACCTGGGGGCTCTCTATAAATAGCTCTGTGCCCCTCTCAGCTGCTGCCTTTCCAGTATTAAATACACGATAAAAAACACAAGTTGTTCTTTCTTTCTTGTAGGTAGCAGCAATATTGACAATGTGTTCTCTAGTGTGGAGTTACCAATGAGCAAGTCAAACTCCAAGGCTTGGGAATCTGAAGATTTAGCCAAGGAACAGCATTCATTCCAGGATAGTCCCAGGTAGACAGTAAGGAGCTTTGATTTCTTGTCTGAGTCCAGAATTATCCCAATTATTAACCCGAGTCCCCGAATAAACACCGCGCCTCCATGTCATTCACTCCGTTTGACATTAGCTGCAGCAATTAAAGGAACTGAGCCAGATCGGAGGTTGCTGATAGCCGCGTGGGTAAAGCAGACAGATTGGGAATGCAAGGAACAGGGAGCAGGGCTACCCTGTAGAGCTGGTAGGAGATGTAGCTTCTCATTGTGACTACTCAATAATGTCATTGCACTATCACCAATCTGAACTCTGCCCCCCACCCAGGCAGCACCGTATCCCAGGATACCCTTGGGCCTGTTCATCGGGATGTTTAACCCCAAAAACCAGGATGTTATGTTGAACCTCCACAAAGGTACCACCTGACCAGAATATTCTGCTCAATTCTGGGCACGAGCTTTGAGGCAAAGCATCAACGCAAATTTTGCAAGCCTTCATTGTGATGTGCGGCATACGCTCTAGGAGGAACAGAATTCATTGAAGAGTTAGTGGTACAGTGGTAATGTCCCTCCCCTCTGTCCCAGGAGGCCTGGATTCAGGTCTTACCTCCTCCAGAGGTGTGTAGTACCGTGTCTATGCATGTTGATGTCTTTTTTAATCAGAGGGTGATTGGTCCAGGTCTTTTCCCTGGGATAAGGATGTCCAGAACAAGAGGGCATAGGTTTAAGGCGAGAGGGGGAAGATTTAAAAGGGACCTAAGGGGCTGCTTTTTCACGCAGAGGGTGGTACATGTATGGAAAGAGCTGCCAGAGGAAGTGGTGGAGGCTGGTACAATTGCAACATTTAAAAGGCATCTGGACAGGTATATGAATAGGAAGGGTTTGGAGGGATATAAATCAAATGCTGGCAAATGGGACTGGATTAATTTAGAATATTTGGTCAGCATGGACAAGTTGGGCCAAATGGTCTGTTTCTGTGCTGCACAGCTCCACGACTCTATGTTTCTAAGGGATTTATCGAGGATAGCAACCTCGATAAATCCCTTAGAAGCTCCCATTTCCACTTTAAACAGATGAACATTAGCTGTGGTTAGTGGAAGGAATGGTGTAGGTGGAATGTCATCTGACCCAGAAACCAGGCTACTGCTGTGGGCACATAGGTTCAGTTCAAAACTCCCAGTGGAAAGTTCAAGTAATTGTCTAACCTTAGAAATGTAAAACTATTCTCAGGGATGGCGACCATAAAATTGTTATAAAAACCCCATCTGGGTCACTAATGCTCTTCAGGAAGAGAAATAGTTCATAAGTCCATATGATATAGAAGCAGAATTAGGCTCTTCGGCCCATCAAATCTGCTCCACCATTCGATCATGGCTGACATGCCCCTTACCCCCACTTTCCTGCCCTCTCCCCATAACCCCTTCAACCCATAACCAAATAAAAATCTGTCAAACTCCTCCTTAAATTCACTCACTGTCCCAGCATCCACCGCACTATGGGGGATAGCTAATTCCACAGATTCCCAACTTTTGGGGGAAGTTTCTCTTCAGCTCTGTTTTAAATTTGCTGCCCCTTACCCTGAGATGTTGTCCCAGAATGCCTCACAAGAGGAAGCATCCACTCCATGTCTATTTTATCCAGACCTTTTATCATCTTGAATACCTCAATGTGATCTCCCCGCGTTCTTCAAAGTTCCAGAGAGTATCGGCCTAAACTGTTCAATCTCTCCTCATACGACAAACCCCTCACCTCTGGGATCAATGTGGTGAACCTCCTTTGAACTGTTCCAATGCCAGTATGTTGTTTTTCAAATAAGGGGACCAAAACTGTGCACAATACTCCAGGTGCGGTCTCCCCAATGTCTTGTATGGTTGCAACAATACTTCTTTACCTTTATATTCTATTCCTTTAACTATAAAAGCCATGTTTCCATTTGCTTCCTTTATTATCTGCTGTACCTGTGATTTGTGAACTAGTCTAGCCTACATGTCCCTCCAAACCAAAAGCAACATGGCTGAAGAGGAGATTTACCAGAATGGTACCATGGAGAGGCTGATGAAACTCAGATCACTCTCCCGAGAGCAGGAAGGTTAGGTAAGAGGCCAGGAAAGAGGAACAGCAAGAGGCCATTCAGCTCTTTGAGCCTGCTCCTCCCTTAAAGAGAGCACAGCTGATCTACTTCAGTGCTATCTTCCTGCAACGTCCTCTTATCCCTCTTCTTAAAGTGTAAAATCTATTGGCTTAAGTTTGTACCTCAGTTTCGAGAGAAGTGGCCACCATGGGGGATACAGTATTTCCCCCTCCAACTCCATTTCGATTTAGCTCCTTCCCTCACTCCCTCCCCTTACCCCCTCTTTGGTTAGTATCACCCATAAATGCAATGCCTATCCACATTTAATGGCTATACGGGTGATTACTGTTTAATAATCAGTGATAGCAGTTAAAAAAAGAACAAGTGACAGTGATTTGGTGATTGGAGAATGACAGAGTTGGGTGTGGTACTATTTCTGGGTGGATAAAAGAAAAGGTTCAGTCCTGGTGACTGAGAGAGATACTTTTATAAAAGATGGTACTCTAATGCCATTTAGGGAAGGAAATCTGTTTTCCTTACCCAGTCCGGCCTGCATGTGACTCCAGACCCACAGCATAAATGCCCCCTAAAATGTCAAGGGTAACTAAACAAATGTCAGTGACACCCAAATCCTATGAAAAAATAACTGGACTCAAAGCGTGCTTTGGGAAATTTCCCTGAGCTGTGTGACCTGTCTGAGGTTTAACCCCTCACCGCCCAGTTATGCCCAAAACGTTGATTCTCCTGCTCCTCGGCTGCTGCCTGACCTGCTGTGCTTTTCCAGCACCACACTCTCGACTTCAACCCGTCCAGTCAGGCTGCCGTAAAGTTTAGTGAAAGTGAGGGAAATGCGGAGTGGGGGTGTGATTTTGTCTTCACCTCACCGTGCTCCAATGGGTCTGTAGTGGGGTATGTTTTCCCTCTTCCCTTTGCTGTGTGAAAGGATTTCCCCCAAACCCCAATTTCCCCGGGGACACTGCAGCCATCAAGCACATGCTCAACTTCCACATTATTCCCGTGGACCTTCCACGAAATGAAGCTTCTCATTACCTTCTTTTGTTTTGTCCAAGAATCCTGCAGTTAGATCTCAAAGTTACCCTGACTTTGCCTGTTGGCCCGATCACTGGCTCTGCCCTTTCGTCGTTTATCAGCTCCCTTAGCTCATTCTTGCCTCCTTCTGTGACCATTCACCTGACATACTGGCCCCTTTACCTCCTTCAGGCTCTGTCCTGACTTTTCCGACACTGCCAGCTAGATGATTAACTCGAGGGACTCTTCTGGAATCACTCCATTCCTCAAGGCTTTGGAATTCTGACGTTCTCTCAGTTCCCAGCCTCCCTATAGTTAGCACTGCTGCCTCACAGTGCCAGGGACCCGGGTCCAATTCCAGCCTCCGGAGTCTGTCTGTGTGGAGTTTGCACATTCTCCCCGTGTCTGTGTAGGTTTATTCCGGGTGCTCCGGTTTCCTCCCACAGTCCAAAGAAGGCATCTAAATGGGCATATGAATAGGAAGGGTTTGGAGGGATGTGGGCCAGGTGCTGGCGGATGGGACTAGATTGGGTTGGGATATCTGGTCGGCATGGACAGGTTGGACCGAAGGGTCTGTTTCTATGCTGTACATCTCTATGACTCAACGTGCAGGTCAGGTGAATTGGCCATGCTAAATTGCCCTTTGTGTTAGGTGCATTAGGCAGGGGTAAATATACGGTACAGGAATGGGTCTGGGCGGGTTGCTCATCCAAGGGTCGGTGTGGACTTGTTGGGCTGAATGTTTCCATACTGTAGGGAATCTAACCTAATCTATAATTCCCTTCTGGCTGTCTCAAACTCTCTGGACAATCCTTCACTTTTTAGGGTTATATTTTGTTGTCAGCAAGACTATAGGCCAATTAAATATCTTGATTAGACTTACAGTGTGGAAACAGGCCCTTCGGCCCAACAAGTCCACACCGACCCGCCGAAGCGAAACCCACCCATACCCCTACATTACCCCTTACCTAACACTACGGGCAATTTAGCATGGCCAATTCACCTGACCCGCACATCTTTGGACTGTGGGAGGAAACCGGAGCACCCGGAGGAAACCCACGCAGACACGGGGAGAACGTGCAAACTCCACACAGTCAGTCGCCTGAGTCGGGAATTGAACCCGGGTCTTCAGGCGCTGTGAGGCAGCAGTGCTAACCACTGTGCCACCGTGCCGCCCCTTGGCATCTTCTCTTGGCATTGATGAGACTGGGACTACACTCACTGCTAACAACACCATAACACGTTCACTCTCGAAATGGACTGTAACCAGTGATACTGTGATATTCTTCCCCTTATCTCAACCTTTTTCTCAGCTTCCAGGTGAAAAAGCTTTCAATTTCCACATTCACAACAGTGTGGGTGTCCTGGGTCTCAGGGAATGCTCTAATATAGAACATAGAAAAATACAGCGCAGTACAGGCCCTTCGGCCCTCGATGTTGCACCGATCCAAGCCCACCTAACCTACACTAGCCCGCTTTCCTCCAGATGCCTATCCAATGCCCGTTTAAATGCCCATAAAGAGGGAGAGTCCACCACTGCTACTGGCAGGGCATTCCATGAACTCACGACTCGCTGAGTAAAGAATCTACCCCTAACGTCAGTCCTATACCTACCACCCCTTAATTTAAAGCTATGCCTCCTCGTAATATCTGACTCCATACGTGGAAAAAGGTTCTCATGGTCAACCCTATCTAAACCCCTATCTTATCTTGGGATAAGTCTTGCAACAAGCTTTCTCGAAATCTAAATGCAGCTGAACTACTGGTTCCTTCATAAATATTCTGCTTGTTACTTCCTTAAAAAAAACTCCTAACAGATTGTTAAAAAAAAATTCACCCAGAAGACAGAGCTGGACTGGAACTCGCTATTTAAAAGGATGGTAGAGATGGGAGCCCTCAAAATATTTAGGAACTATTTCAACAAGCACTTCAAATATAGAGACATACAAGGCCATGGACCAAGAGCTGGGGAGTAGGGTTTGAATCGATGAATGTCTAATGACCAGCACAGAGACGATGGGCCTCTTTCTATCCTTCTAGGTGCGATTTCCTTTTCACAAATTTATGTTGATATTACCCAGCCTACCATTATTTTGTAGGTGTCCTGTCGCCCTTTGTTAGAGATTCAGGCATTTTCCCCAATGCCTATTGTTAGACAGGCAACTCAACAGCTCTCTCTCTCTTCTCTAGCCCTGCTTTCTGAAACAGTGGGGTTACATTTGTAACCACCCAATCTGCAGAGACCATTGCAGAGACCATTGAGCTTTTGTGTGTTAACCACCAGGTGCCCCTTCCAACTCCCTGGGATAGACCTCACAAGGTCGAGAGCAACTATCTGCTTTAATTCTTCAAGTACTACTTTTTAATGAATATTAACACCTTGCATTTTCTCATTTCCAGTATACCGGTGATGCTCCATTATTTCTGGGAGGTTTTCATCCTGTGGACAGGCATGAAGTATTTGTTAGTTTCTCTTCCATTTCCTTACTCCCCATTATACATTCACCTGGCTCTGTTCACAATAAACACTTATTTCTTTTGTGCTATGTTCTTCCTTTCAATATACTGACAGAAGCTTTTATGGTCTATACATGTTTCTGGGTAATTTATTATCGAGTTTTGTTTTCCCTTGCTTCATCTTTTCTTGTCCTTCTTTGTAGAGTTCTAGAATGCTCCAATACTCAATGTTCTGACCACTGAAAGCAAACATGCCAAACTTTTTCTCCACTACCCTGTTACTTTAATCGTAAAGTCGATCGCAGATTTCAAAAGGAAATTGAATAGTAATCTGAAGACAAAAGATTTCTGGGGTTAAAGTGGGACTGGCTGAGTTGGTCTGTCAGTGAGCTAACACAGATGTGATAGGCCACGTCGCCCCCTGTGCTCTAACCATTGTATGATTTTATGACTCCATAAGTATTCTGACAAGTCCTGATGAACCTATCCAAACAATCACTGCATCAGAGGTCAGATCAGTTTTGCTTTGGGTGAATCCAAGGAAAGTGATGGGACCAGACGGAGTACTAGGCCGTGCACTCAGAGCATGTGCAGATCAACTGGCAGAGGTCTTCTCGGACACCTTCAACTTCTCCCTGCAGCAGGCCACTGTCCCTGCCTGTTTCAGGAGGGCCAGCATCATCCCTGTGCCTAAGAAGGCTCATGCAGCATGTCTCAATGACCACCGCCCAGTGGGCTTAACTTCGGTGGTCATGAAGTGTTTTGAAAGGCTGGTCATGGCATTAATCAACTCCAGCCTCCCCATTAACCTTGACCCACTCTAATTTGCCTTTTGGACCAACAGATCCACATCAGGTGCCATATCACTTGCCCTTCACTCCTTCTAAGAACATCTTGACACCAAGAACAGCTATGTAAGAATCCTACCCATTGACTACAGTTCAGCCTTCAACACTATTATCCCCTGGAGACTGAGTACTGAACTTAGTGATCTCAGACTAAGCCCCACTCTCTACAACTGGATCCTCAGTTTCCTGACCCACAGGCCACAATCAGTGAAGATTGGGGACAATATTTCATCCTCACTAACCCTCACACTGGAGCCCCCAGGGATGTGTACTCAGCTCCCTACTGTACTCACTGTATACCCATGACTGCATCACCAAATACCACACTAAAGCTATTTACAAGTTCACTGATGACACCACCATACTTGATGAAGGGAGGTGTAAGACCTGGAAAAATGGTGCACTGAGAACAACCTAGCTCTCAATGCTGGCAAAACCAAGGAGCTCGTTATTGACTTTCGGCGGGATGTTACTCATGGCCCCCTACACATTAACAGCGCAGAGGTGGAACGAGTGGAGAGTGTCAAGCATCCACAACAAGCTTTCTTGGATTCTTCAAGTGCATGCACTGGTTACAAAGGCCCAACAATGTCTCGTCTTCCTCAGGCAGCTGAGGGAATTTGGCATGGCGGTGAATACCCTTGCCAACTTTTATAGGTGCGCCATCGAGAGCATTCTGTCTGGATGTATCACTACCTGGTATGGTAACTGGACCATTCGAGATCGGAGACGGTTACAGAGAGTGGTGAACTCGGCCCGGACAATCACAAAAGCCAACCTCCCATCTATAGAATCCATCTACCAGGCCCGCTGTCAAGGAAAGGCCGCCAGCATTCTCAAGGTCTATCCCACCCTGGCAATGTTTTTCTACAACCTCTACCATCGGGGAGAAGGTACAGAAACCTGAACACATGCACCAGCCAGTTTTGTAACAGTTTTAATAGACAATAGATAATAGGTGCAGGAATAGGCCATTCTGCCCTTCGAGCCTGCACCACCATTCATTATGATCATGGCTGATCATCCTCAATCAGTATCCTGTTCCTGCCTGATCCCCATAACCCTTGATTCCACTATCCTTAAGAGCTCTATCCAACTCTTTCTTAAAAATATCCAGAGACTTGGCCTCCACTGCCCTCTGGGGCAGAGCATTCCACACACCCACCACTCTCAGGGTGAAGAAGTTTCTCCTCAACTCTGTTCTAAGTGACCTACCCCTTATTTTTAAACTGTGTCCTCTGGTTCAGGACTCACCCATCAGCGGAAACATGCTTCCTGCCTCCAGAGTGTCCAATCCTTTAATAATCTTATATGTCTCAATCAGATCCCCTCTCAGCCTTCTAAACTCAAGGGTATACAAGCCTAGTCACTCCAATCTTTCAACATATGATAGTCCCGCCATTCCGGGAATTGACCACTAGAACCTACACTGCACTCCCTCAATAGCCAGAATGTCTTTCCTCAAATTTGGAGACCGAAACTGCACACAATACTCCAGGTGCGGTCTCACCAGGGCCCTGTACAGCTGCAGAAGGACCTCTTTGCTCCTCTACTCAAATCCTCTTGTTATGAAGGCCAGCATTAGATTATGAAGGCCATTAGCTTTCTTCACTGCCTGCTGTACCTGCATGCTTGCTTTCATTGACTGACGTACAAGGACACCTAGATCTCATTGTACTTCCCCTTTACCTAACTTAACTCCATTTAGGTAGTAGTTGACTCCATTTAGATAGTAGTTTCTACCCTACTGTTGTTAAAGTACTCAATGGACTCAAAAACTCTTAACATTTGCCACTGTTTATCTATTATTTACTTATATGTGCTACTTATATGGGATCTTACAGTGTGGAAACAGGCCCTTCGGGCAAACAAGTCCGCACCAACCCGCCGAAGCGCACCCACCCAGACCCATTCCCCTACGTTTTACCCCTACACCTAACATTACAGGCAATTTAGCATGGCCAATTCACCTAACCTGCAGGTCTTTGGACTGTGGGAGGAAACCGCAGACACGGGGAGAATGTGCAAACTCCACACGGTCAGTCGCCTGAGTCGGGAATTGAACCCTGTTCTCTGGCACTGTGAGGCAGCAGTGCTAACCGCTGTGCCACCGTGCCGCCCACAACCTGCCTGGATCTGCCTGGGTTGCTCGCTAGATAAAGCTTTTCACTGTGCCTCGATACGTATGACAATAAATTCAATTCAATTCAAGTAGAACAAACTATTAAAGTTAAAATCACCACGGCCTTAACAGACCCTAGGGCTGCTTTCTCATTAGAGACAGGAGACTGGGGATGGTTTAGCCTGAAGTTCACCAGGCTGAGGTGAGGGGAAAGGTTGAGATGTAGAGTCCTTCATAGTCATCTCAGCCTGTGCAGGAATTGAACCAAAATGGTTGCAATCTCTAAGCATTACCAACCAGCTATCCAGCCAATTAAGCTAACCAAAACATAATTAGATAGCTCCGTGAAAGAGCTAACACAGACCTCCTGCTGTGTGGTATGACATAAGGAGAAGGGAAAATAGGGTTGACAATTTTTAGTCTTGTTTATCTGGAAGAACTGGGTTAAATGAAAGAAATACTGTGGACACTTCTGAAATCTGAAACAGAAACAGAAATTGCTGGAGAAACTCAGCAGGTCGAGCAGCATTTATGGAGAGAGAAACAGAGTTAAGGTTTCAAGTCCCTTCTTCAGAATATTTTTATTTGTGGAAGAAGTGGGTGACATGGCTGATTCCCAATTTGGCCCTCAACCCTCCTACTTCATCAGAAACATTTCCAGGGATTAGATCATAAGACACAGAGGCAGAAATTAGGCCATTCAGCCCACTGAGTCTCTGCTCTGCCATTCAATCATGGTTGATAAGTTTCTTAACCCCCTTCTCCCATTTTCTCCTCATAAACCTTGATACTCAAGAACCTATCTGTCTCTGTCTTAAAATTGCTCAATGACCTGACCTCCACAGCCTTCTGAGGCAACGCATCGTGTCATGGTTGAGGCTAAAGTCGGCTAATTGACGGCTTTGCTGATCTATCACAAGTAGACTTTTATTTTTACACCTGAAGGTTACTTAGATTACTTACAGTGTGGAAACAGGCCCTTCGGCCCAACAAGTCCACACCGACCCGCCGAAGTGCAACCCACCCATTCCCCTCTTTACCTAACACTAGGGACAATTTAGCATGGCCAATTCACCTGACCTGCACGTCTTTGTGACTGTGGGAGGAAACTGGAGCACCCGGAGGAAACCCACGCAGACACGGGGAGAACGTGCAAACTCCACACAGTCAGCCACCTGAGTCGGGAATTGAACCCGGGTCTCAGGCGCTGAGAGGCAGCAGTGCTAACCACTGTGCCACCGTGCCGCCCAAAATGACCAGAGCAAAGTGCATGTATATAGTGACTTTAATGTACCAGAGAGACTGAGTTAAGGAAGGAAGCCTTTTACATACAGGGATGATGTTTGTGAGGGCTTGACCTCATGTGAGGGTTTGACTTGATGGAAAATTCACAATCGACGACCAGTGTCACAAAGCAAAATCCAAGAAACGACATCAGCCTGGATTTGCCAATAAGAAGTTGAGTGTTGCAGTTGAGTATGGGAGCTGCATGCTGGGACAATGTGGATATCCTGGGAATTTCCCGAGAAGTTGAAATTTCCTTGAGAGAATTACTCAGCATCTTCAGTCCTCAGGAAAAGCCTCCTATTCCAAGTTAGATTCAGGGATTTTGGAGTTTCATCCCAAAATCATCCATGTGCTTATCTAAGGATTGTTTAAATCTCCCTAATGTGGCTGAGTTGACTACATCAGCAGGTAGGGCATTCCACTCCCTTATCACTCTCTGATTAAAGAACCTGCGTCTGACATCTGTCTTAAATCTATCACCCCGCAATTTGTAGTTATGCCCCCCTCGTACAAGCTGACGTCATCATCCTAGGAAAAAGACTTTCACTGTCTCCCCTATCTAATCCTCTAATCATCTTGTATGTCTCTATCAAATCCCCCTTTAGCCTCTTCTTTCCAACGAGGACAGACCCAAGTCTCTCAGCCTTTCCTCATAAGACCTTCCCTCCAGACCAGGCAACATCCTGGTAAATCTCCTCTGCACCTTTTCCAATGCTTCCACATCCTTCCTGAAATATGGTGACCAGAACTGTACACAATATTCCAAGTATGGCCGCACCAGCGTTTTGTATAGTTGCAGCATGCTATTGCGGTTCCGGAACCCAATCCCTCTACCAAAGAAACCTCACGAACTGTATGCCTTCTTAACAGCATTATCCACCTGGGTGGCAACTTTCAGGGATCTATATACATGGACTCCAAGATCCCTCTGTACATCCACACTACCAAGAATCTTTCCATTGACCCAGTACTCTGCCTTCCTGTTATTCTTCCCAAAGTGCATCACCTCACATTTAGCTGCATTGAACTTCATTTGCCACCTCTCAGCCCAATTCTGCAGTTTATCCAAGTCCCCCTGCAACCTGTAACATTCTTCCACACTGTCCTCTACTCCACCGACTTTAGTGTCATCTGCAAATTTACTAACCCATCCACCTATGCCTGCGTCTAAGTCATTTATAAAAATGATAAATAGCAGTGGTCCCAAAACAGATCCTTGTGGCACACCACTAGTAACTGGACTCCAGGCTGAATATTTTCCATCAACCACCACTCGCTGTCTTCTTTCAGAAAGCCAGTTTCTAATCCAAGAAAGGAACAGAGGTGGTCAATATGGGGGACTTTAACTTCCCCAACATTGACTGGAAATGCTATAACTCTAGAACATCAGTTTTTGCCCAATGTGTACAGGAGGGTTTCCTGGCTCAGTATGTCGAAGGGCCGACAAGAGGGGAGGCCACACTGGATCTGGTGCTTGGTAATGAACCAGGCCAGGTATTTGATTTAGTTGTAGGTGAGCACTTTGAAGAGAGTGACCATAATTCAGTTACATTTAGTTTAGCGATGGAAAGGGATAGGTACATGCCAAAGGGCAAGAGTTATTGATGGGGGAAGGCAATTATAGTGCGATTAGGCAAGAATTAGGATGCATAGATTGGGGTAGGAAAATGCAGGGTATGCAAACAATGGAAATGTGGAGCTGTAATAAAGAACAGATATTGCGTGTCCTTGATAGGTATGTCCCTGTCAGGCAGGGAGGAAGTGATAAGGTAAGGAAACCATGGTTTACTACAGAAATTGCATCTCTTGTTAAGCAGAAGGAGGAGGCTTACGTGTTGATGAGGCAAGATGGTTCAGGTGAGGTGATGGAGAGTTCCACATCAGCTAGAAAGGATTTAAAGACAGAGTTAAGAGGAGCAAAGAGAGGACGTGAGCAGCCTTTAGCAAATAGAATAAAGGAGAACCCTAAAGCTTTCTATAGGTATGTGAGGAATAAAAGGATGATGAGGGTAGATATAGGGCTAGTCAAAGACAGAAGTGGGAAGTTGAGTTTGGACCCTGTGGAGATCGGAGGGGTGCTAAATGAACATTTCTCATCGGTTTTCACTCAGAAAAAGGAGAATATTGTAGAGGAGAAGAATGAGGTATGAGATATTAGACTGAAAAGGATCGAGATTAGTTATGCTCAGGTGTTTTCAATTCTAGAAGGAGTGAAAGTAGACAAGTCCCCTGGGCTGGATGGAATTTATCTGAGAATTCTCTGGGAAGCTAGGAAGGAGATAGCAGAGCCTTTGGCTTTGAGATTTGAGTTGTCATTGTCTACAGGTTTAGTACCAGAGGTCTGGAGGATTGCAAATGTTGTGCCCTTGTTCAAGAAGGGCAGCAGAGATGACCCAGGTAATTATAGACCAGTTAGCCTTACTTCTGTTGTAGGAAAGGTTTTGGAAAGGATTATAAGAGATAGGATTTATAATCATCTAGCAAGCAACAATTTGATTTCAGATAGTCAACATGGCTTCATCAAGGGCAGGTCACAAACTTCACTGAGTTTTTTGAGAAGGTGACCAAGCATGTAGATGAGGGTAGTTGATGTGGTATACATGGACTTCAGTAAAGCCTTTGATAAGGTTTCACATGGTAGGCTGTTCTAGAAAATGCAGAGGCATGGAATTTAACGGGTTACTGACAAAAGCAGGGATGTTGGTCTGTCCTTTCTAAGACTCTGCACGGTTACAATGAGCCAGAAGACCATAAGACATAGGACCAGAATTAGGCCATCGCTCCATTGAGTCTGCTCTGCCATTCCATTATGGCTGATACGTTTCCCAACTCCAATCTCCCGCCTTCTCCATATATTAATCTAATCTAACCCTTGATCTCCTAACTAATCAAGAACCAATCTATCTCTGTCCTAAATGCACTCCACAGCCCTCTGTGGCAATGAGTTCCACAGATTCCCCACCCTCTGGCTGAAGAAATTCCTCCTCCTCTCAGTTCTAAAGGGTCCTCCCTTCACTCTGAGGCTGTGCCCTTGGGTCATAGTCTTTCCTACTCATGGAAACATCTTCTCCACATCCACTCTATTCAGGCCTCACAGTATTCTACAGATAACCCCGCCAACCCCATCCTTCTAAACTCCATCGAGTATGGACCTGGAATCCTCAAATGACAAGCCCATCATCCCCAAGATTGTTTTTATGAACCTCCTCTGGACCCTCTCCAAGGCCAGCACATCCTTCCTGAGATATGGGGCCCCAAACTGCTCACAATATTCCCAATGCAGTCTGACTAGAGCCTTCCCCAGCCTCAGCAGTACATCCCTGCCCTTGTAATCTCGCCCTCTTGAGATGAATGCTAGCATTGCATTTGCCTTCCTAACTGCCAGCTGAACCTCCACGTTAACCATAAGAGAATCCTGAACAAGAACTGCAAAGTCCCTTTGTGCTCCAGATTTCCAAAGCCTATCCTCGTTTAGAAAATAGCCCATGCCTCTATTCTTCCGACCAAAATGCATAACCTTCCACTTGCCCACATTGTATTCCATCTGCCACTTCTTTGCCTACTCTCATGGCTAGTCCAAGTCCTTCTGCAGCCTCCCAGTTTCCTCAACACTACCTGGCCCTCCACCTCTCATTGTGTCATCTATAAACTTAACAACAATGCTCTCGGTTCCTTTACCCAGATAGTTCATGTGGAATGTGGATAGTTATGGTCCTAGCACTCACCCCTGTGGAACTCCACTGGTCACCAGCTGCCATCCTAAAAAAGACCTCTTTATACCCACTTTCTGATTTCTGCCAGGCAGCCAATCCTCTCTCAAAGCTCCACTCTGTCTAACTTGCTCATTACCTGCTCAAAGAATTCTAACAGGTTTGTCAGGCATGACCTCTCCTTCATGAAGCTGTGCTGACTCTACCTTATTTTACATGCACTTCCAAATACTCCGCAATCTCATCTAAAATCTCTTCAACAAGCGAGGTCCAGGCTAACCAGCCTAGAGTTTCTTGTCTTCTATCTTCCTCCCTTCTTAAACCGGAGTGTTACATTAGTCATTTTCCAGTCCTCTGGGACGCTCCCTGACTCCAATGATTCCTGAAAGATCACCACCAATGCTTCTACAATCTCCTCAGCAATCTCCTTCAAAACCCTGGGCTGTAGTCCATCTGGCGACTGACTGTGTGGAGTTCTCCCACACATGTTCCCCACTGCATGTTCTCCCCGTGTCTGCGTGGGTTTCCTCCCACAATCCAAAGATGTGCGGGTCAGGTGAATTGGCCATGCTAAATTGCCCATAGTGTTAGGTAAGGATAAATGTAGGGGTATGGGTGGGTTGCGCTTCGGCGGGTCAGTGTGGACTTGTTGGGCCGAAGGACCTGTTTCCATGCTTGAGTAATTTAATCTAATCTTGTTCCCTGATCTGGGTGATTTATCCACCTTCAAACCTTCCAGCTTGCCCAGCACCTTCTCCTCAGTCGGTCACGATATCCACCTTTGCCTCCCTGACTCTCTGAAAGTTCTGCGATGGTGCTGGTGTCTTCCACTGTGAAAACTGAAGCAAAGTATCTATTCAGCCATTTCTTTGTTCGGCCTCATTTTTCTCCAGCCTCAGTTTTCAGTGGCCTAATGTCCACTCTTGTCTTTCCCTTTCCCTTACCTTTTAGATAGCTAATAAAACCATTTGCAATTTCTTTTATATTACTGGCTAGCTTACCCTCATATTTCACCTTCTCCCCCCTAACTGCTCTTGTAGTTATCCTCTGCTGGTATTTAAAGGCTACTCTATCTCTAGCTTCTCACTAATGCTCACCACATTGTATGCCTTCTCTCTTGTTTTTATGCTGTCACTGACTTCCCCCATTAGCTTTGATTGCCTTGTCTTTGCCTTAGTATTTGTCTTCTTCCGTGGGATGAGTTCCCTATCCAGTGCTGTAAGTTGTGGTTATATTTCTGTGTTTATATGGTTGCATTGTTTGGAGCTGTACAAAGTCCCTGAGCCCACTCCAGAGCTAATGCCCAGTCTATACATACATCGGCCCTCTGCCCACTATCAACCCTCCATTTTTAAACTCTCACTGAGATTTAAGACCTTGGCCTACTCCCCCTCCCAGCTCCCAACCTTCTGTCCTGTAACCTTTCAAGATCAATGCATCCCTGAATTTCCATTGTTCCACCATTAATGGCCGTGTCTTTAGCTGCCAGGGCCCTAGTTCTGGATTTCTCTCTCTCACCTTCAGCAACTCAAGATATTGTTTAAAGTCTAGCTCTTTGACCAATGTTAATGTGTGTGAGGCTCAAGGTCAAACTGTGTTTGATAATTATCCTTGTGGGGAGCTTTTGAGTACATGACAGCAGTAAAGTATCAACACAAGCCATTGGAGTAATGAGGGAACCAGTGCCTCACCCTCAGCTAGAGTACTACAGCTGAAGTATATTATGCCTGACTTTCCTGGTTCTCATTGACAGTCCTTGGTTTGTGTCACTCTCTCCACCAATCCCCTGAATCCCCAGGTACCTTCCCCGGCAAGTATAAAAGATGTAAATCCTGTCGGTACCCCACCCCCCTCACCTCTATCCAAGGCCCCAAACAGCCCTTCCAAGTGAGACAGAGGTTCACCTGCCTCTCCTCCAACCAAGTTTACTGCATCAGATGCTCCCGATGTGGTCTTCTCTGCATCAGGGAGACCGAACGTAAACTTCGGGAACGGTTCACCGAGGATCTCAGCCGGGTCCACAGGGGCTGACCGGACCTCCCAGTCACCGCCCGTTTCAATTCCCCCAACCACTCCCTTTCCGAAGTGACTATCCTTGGCCTTCTGCATTGCCACAATGAACCACAGCTCCTATCGGAGGAACAACACCGCATCTTCCGCCCGGGCAGCCTACAGCCCAGAGGAACTCAACATTGAGTTCTCCAATTTCAAATAACCTCCTTTCCCCATCCCCCAACTCCCTTCCCATCCCTTCCCCTGACTCCCTTCCCAGCCCCTCCCTGACTCCCTTCCCATCCCCTCCCCCGACTTCCTTCCCATCCCCACCCTGACTCCCTTCCCATCCCCTCCCTGACTCCCTTCCCATCCCCACCCCAACTCCCTTCCCATCCCCTCCCCTGACTCCCTTCCCAGCCCCTCCCTGACTCCCTTCCCATCCCCTCCCCCGACTTCCTTCCCATCCCCACCCCAACTCCCTTCCCAGCCCCTCCCTCCTCCCTCCCACTCCTCTCTGCCACCAACTGGATTCATTCCTCCCGTTGACCAACCAGGTTATACCCTCTACCTGTCTTCACCGATCTCCACCCTGCCCCAGCACCCCCTTTATCTGCTGCTCCCACCCCCCACACCCACCCCCAGTCTCCCAGAAGAGTTAGACTCGAAACTGACTTCTCCATCTCCTGTTGCTGCCTGGCCTGTTGTGTCCTCCCAGCCTCCTCCCTGCCTATCCTGAGTTTCCGGGTGCAGGTGACTGCGAAGATCTCAAAGGTTTTTCCACTGGCCTGCCCTGTGGTTGAGAAATACCCCATTAACCACGTGCGCGCAGCCCAAAATGTACAGGAAGACGGAGAATTAGATTTTACTGTCACGTAATACAGGAGTACAGTGAAAAGTCTCTAATGTCACCACACACCGCACCATCTCAGTTACAAAGTACCTAGCTACAAATACCTGGTACTAAAGATTGATTAGGTACAAAAACCGAGAGATAAGGAGAAAAGCCAGAAGTTTTATATTACAGATCTTCATAGGATAAAATAAAGGAAGGAAGTATAATTATATACATTACCGTCCCTCTATACTCCACACTGGGGGCTATCCACACATGGTCTCATTCTCCCCCGCACTGGGCTGACCCCAGACAGGCTCGCAAACAGCTGACCGCTATCTGTCACAGGCAGGATGCATCAGGACCCCCAACCCACTGACCGCTGAACACTCCCTCCACAACAGGACCCCCATCCCACTGACCGCTGACCACTCCCTCCACAACAGGACCCCAATCCCACTGACCGCTGACCACTCCCTCCACAACAGGACCCCCAGCCCACTGACTGCTGACCACTCCCTCCACACCAGGACCCCCGGCCCACTGACCGCTGACCACTCCCTCCACACCAGTACCCCCAGCCCACTGACCCCTGACCATTCCCTCCACAACAGGGCCCCTAGCCCACTGACCCCTGACCCCTCCCTCCACACCAGGACCCCCAGCTCACTGACCGCTGACCACTCCCTCCACACCAGGACCCATAGCCCACTGACCCCTGACCATTCCCTCCACAACAGGGCCCCCAGCCCACTGACCCCTGACCCCTCCCTCCAAACGGGCCCCCAGCTCACTGACCCCTGACCCCTCCCTCCACACCAGGCCCTCAACCCACTGACCCCTGACCACTCCCTCTGTACTGGACACCTAGCCCACTGACCACCAGCTAGTCCACATCAGGCCCTCAGTCCTCTGACTGCTTCACTCTGCCCTGGCCTGGTGACCATCATAGGGGTTTGGAAATGGGACAGGGGTTGCAGCCATACAGCATCACACTTCCAATCTTCCTCAATCTTCCTCCATCTTCCTCAAATACAAGGGACCACCCATTTCGAGGTGAAGATGTGGAGCAGAACCTTGCATTATGTCTTTCTGCACCCTCGGGGCCTCTAGCTCATCCCTCTAGCCCAACCCCTCCAGCCCTCTGCTTTCCTCAGGCCTAACGGTCTCTCATTGTCTGTCAGCTAGCTTGTGACTTTACATCATTATAGAAGGATCCAGATTGTGAGAAGGCCATTCATCCCAACCCTGTCACCTAACCTTCATCATACCCGGAATCATTGATGTACCCTGGCAATGAACAAGGCAACACTTCCAGCTATGAGGAGAGACTGATTGGACTGTGCTTGCAGGGACAATGGGAGGGAGGGGGAGGTGTGACATACGGCGAGCAGCTGAGGAGGCCCGAGGACTCCAGCTTTGAGCACCTTTGGCCCCTGAGACAATCCCAGCTCCCAGCACCCGTCACTGCAGTACAAATCCCCTTGTTAGATTAGTGTAGGCAGCTAGTTTGATACCACGCAGGTATGCCGTGTTGTCTAAGGACAAACAGATATTCTGAATACACTATTATCTGGCATTGTCATCATTTTATATCCCTGTGCAATTTTAGTTTAAAGAAGTCATTTTAATCCTTTCAGCTGCACTCTTCCTGAAATCTCAACAACGGAGTCAGCAATGAAGAATCCACCAGGTATAAATTAAATTAATTACTTTATGTTCAAACTGTCGGGGGCTCAATGGGTTTAAACCCAGATGTTTTGGAGAGAGGGAGTGTTCTATTCCAATTATCGAGTGAAAGAGAGATTTATATTCAGTCTAGTGTGTCAGGAAAACTTGCATAAACATGAAGAAAACATTAACACAGCAGAAAGCAAGACAATCCCTCATGTGAAACCTTGATACTCTCCTGGCGGAGAAGTTATACTCAGACTGAGGCTGTATATTCACAACTGAGGGGACGGAGGAGTCAGGATGTTACAATCAAATTATTGGGTGGGGGAGATGTAATGATTGGAATAATTGGAATATACTGGAATATGATTGGGTAGTTAACCTGGGCCCATCAGGAAGCCCTGGCTGACCTGATAATAACCAGGGGATTTAAAGTCACCACACTGACTCTGAGCTGGCTGGTCACACAGCCAGTGTACTGAGGGGAGAAGCTAGTTCCCTGGACTGAGAGACCTTTGCCTTTTTTGTTTCCATCTTTAAAAAAAGGGAAGAAATATATGAATAGGGAATGTAGAATCTCTTCATAGCCTTACACTTGTCTCTGTGTGCCGTTAGCAGTGCTGTAATGCAGTCGGAACTAACCTCTTTCTTTCTGCAGCTAACCAGCTTCCCGGGATAGCTCAGGAAGCAACCAGTGAATTCCTGCAAACTCCTCCCAGTGACCCTGATAACAACCAGGTAGGGTTCCCTTCTTCTTCCCAAATGTTCAAGGTGAGGCTGAAGCACACAATGGCTGTGTGCAACAAAAATTAGAATGAAAATTAAACAGGGAAGCGAGTTGCAAGTTCAGAGGTGAAGTGAGAAAGAAAATTGTTCCAATCCTGTAACTAGCTATCAAACTTATCTTACAATTGTGATGGATAACTGGGAACGTCTAGACAAACTGTGTGAACGAACGGAGTTAGTCAGAGGTAAAAGCACCAAGATTCTTCAATATTGAACCAACAACAATAAGCATTACTCTACAGCATTAGAAAAGTAACACCAACTCCAACATATGTACAGTTATACTCAAGCACTCAGGATTAACATGTGCTAAGTATGGGAAGAGAGTGTGGTGCTGGAAAAACACAGCAGGTCAGGCAGCATCCGAGGAGCAGGAGAATCGCGTTTCGGGCCAGAGCTCAATCCTGATGAAGGCTCTGGCCAGAAATGTTAATTCCCCTGCTCCTCAGATGTTGCCTGACCTGCTGTGCTTTTCCAGCACCACACTCTCGACTCTCATCTCCAGCATCGACAGTCCTCACTTTCTCCTATGTGCTAAATATGGGTTCACTGTTTGGCATCAAACACCCTACGCTGCACATCAAATAGAAAATGCGATCAGCAAATCCCCCCAGGTTTTAATAACATGGTGGATCATTCATTCTCACCAGCCCTCAGAAGGGATTACCGTTCCTCACTTCTGCTGATCTCCTTTTAATGGCTGCCCCAACATTTATGGTGACATGGCAGCTTGGTGACTCTCTGTGTGGAGTTTGCACATTCTCCCCGTGTCTGCGCGGGTTTTTTCTGGGTGCTCCAGTTTCCTCCCGCAATCCAAAGATGTGCAGGTCAGGTGGGTTAGCCATGGGAAATGCAGGGTTAGGGAAGGGGTAGAATGCTCTTCAGGGGGCTGGTACAGAGTTGATGGGCCGAATGGCCTGCTTTCACGCCATAGGAATTCTATGAAATTGGATGGATACATGAATAGGGAGGAATATGGGCCAAATGCTGGCAAAGTTGACTAGATCAATTTCAGATATCCGGTCAGCATGGACAAGTTGGCTCGAAGGGTCTGTATCCATGCTGTACAACTTTATAACTGTATGAATCACCTGTTGTCCCTGTGTGGTGAAACAGACCGGACTGAGAATTTAATTCAACTATAAACAGGAAAGTGCCTCTTTTAGTCTTGGGGTCAGAAGATTATTACGGCGATGTTTTGAGCTTTCAACTGTGAATGTAAATAATATTTCCCGCCTGGTACGTGGCACAAGATCAATTTGTTCGTTAAACACAGTCAGGAGTTCATGGTTGGGAGGGTAAAAAGACATTTCTCTTTCTGCTTGTGACTAAGTGAGGCATTACAGACACAAGATAAATAATTGATGATCTCGATGCACTGGGCACTTACATCAAAACCAACCAAGTGGAAAACAGGGCATTCTTCAATACACTTAGTAACAATATATAATCAGTGTTCAAATCTTCAATATCTGAGCAACTTTAAATATAAACTCCTCTCATACCAATTACGAGCTTTTAAACCAACCAGTGTCTCCATTCCCTTCTCCTCCATCACCGCTGTAGGCAAGCACGTTTCTTTGGTACAGACAAATATAAAGTAATTATTTCACATTTTGTTCCTGTCCTTATATTCCATGCATCGATTCCCTGATTTGGTCCCTCACCAGCGCCTCGTACCTTTCGCACCCCTCACCGATATTAATGCCGACAAATTATTTTTAGATTTCCTTCTAAATTAGCTGCTAATCTCTTCTCCTGCTCCTGCTTTGGTTCTCTCATTTGTGACGACACTCTCTATTTGTACCTGTTGTTTGTACTGGGTGGTGAGGAATATTCCTGGAACAGACAATTGCAAGGGTTGCTGGGAGTAACATTTATTCTGAATTTGTGGTGCTGGAAGAGCACAGCAGTTCAGGCAGCATCCAAGGAGCAGCGAAATCGACATTTCGGGCAAAAGTCCTTCATCAGGAATAAAGGCAGTGAGCCTGAAGGGTGGAGAGATAAGCTAGAGGAGGGTGGGGGTGGGGAGAGAGTAGCATAGAGTACAATGGGTGAGTGGGGGAGGGGATGAAGGTGATAGGTCAGGGAGGAGAGGGTGGAGTGGATAGGTGGAAAAGGAGCTAGGCAGGTAGGACAAGTCCGGACAAGTCATGGGGACAGTGCTGAGCTGGAAGTTTGGAACTAGGGTGAGGTGGGGGAAGGGGAAATGAGGAAACTGTTGAAGTCCACATTGATGCCCTGGGGTTGAAGTGTTCCGACGCGGAAGTGAGGCGTTCTTCCTCCAGGCGTCTGGTGGTGAGGGAGCGGCGGTGAAGGAGGCCCAGGACCTCCATGTCCTCAGCAGTGTGAGAGGGGGAGTTGTTGTGTCACGGGGCGGTGTGGTTGATTGGTGCGGGTGTCCCAGAGATGTTCCCTAAAGCGCTCTGCTAGGAGGCGCCCAGTCTCCCCAATGTAGAGGAGACCGCATCAGGAGCAACGGATACAATAAATGATATTAGTGGATGTGCAGGTAAAACCTTGATGGATGTGGAAGACTCCTTTAGGGCCTTGGATGGAGGTGAGGGAGGAGGTGTGGGCACAGGTTTTACAGTTCCTGCAGTGGCAGGGGAAAGTGCCAGGATGGGAGGATGGTTGTAGGGGTCGTGGACCTGACCAGGTAGTCACGGAGGGAATGGTCTCTGCGGAAGACGGAGAAGGGTGGGGAGGGAAATATATCCCTGGTGGTGGGGTCTTTTTGGAGGTGGTGGAAATGTTGGCAGGTGATTTGGTTGGGGGGGGGGTCTGAGGGCGGAGGTGCGGGATGTGGACGAGATGCATTGGAGGGCATCTTTAACCATGTGGGAAGGGAAATTGCGGTCTCTAAAGAAGGAGGCCATCTGGTGTGTTCTGTGGCGGAACTGGTCCTCCTGGGAGCAGATACGGCAAAGGTGGAGGAATTGGGAATACGGGATGGCATTTTTCCAAGACTTAGGGTGGGAAGAGGTGTAATCCAGGTAGCTGTGGGATTGGTGGGTTTGTAAAAAATGTCGGTGTCAAGTCGGTCATCATTAATGGAGATGGAGAGGTCCAGGAAGGGGAGGGAGGTGTCAGAGATGGTCCAGGTAAATTTAAGGTCAGGGTGGAATGTGTTGGTGAAGTTGATGAATTGCTCAACCTCCTCGCGGGAGCACGAGGTGGCGCCAATGCATCATCAATGTAGCGAAGGAAGAGGTGGGGACTGGTGCTGGTGTAATTACGGAAGATCGACTGTTCTACGTAGCCAACAAAGAGACAGGCATAGCTGGGGCCCATACGTGTGCCCATGGCTACCCCTTTGGTCTGGAGGAAGTGGGAGGATTCGAAGGAGAAATTGTGAAGGGTGAGGACCAGTTCGGCCAAACAAATGAGAGTGTCGGTGGAAGGGTACTGTTGGGGACGTCTGGAGAGGAAAACATGGAGGGCTTGGAGGCCCTTGTCATGGCGGATGGAGGTGTAGAGGGATTGGATATCCATGGTGAAGATGAGGCATTGGGGGCCGGGGAAACAGAAGTCTTGGAGGAGGTGGAGGGCGTGGCTGGTGTCTCGAACGAATGTGGGGAGTTCCTGGACTAGGGGGGATAGGACAGTGTCGAGGTAGGTAGAGATGAGTTCAGTGGGACAGGAGCATGTTGAGACAATAGGTCAGCCAGGGTGGTCAGGCTTGTGGATCTTGGGAAGGAGGTAGAACCGGGCAGTGTGGGGTTCCCGGACTATGAGGTTGGAAGCTGTGGGTGGGAGATCTCCTGAGGTGATGAGGTTCTGTATGGTCTGGGAGATGATGGTTTGGTGATGGGGGGGTGGGGTCATGGTCGAGGGGGCAGTAGGAAGAGGTGTTCTCGAGTTGGCGTATGGCTTCAGCGGTGTAGAGGTCAGTGCGCCAGACTACCACTGGCTTGATGGTGAGGTTGGGATTGGAGCAGAGGGATTGGAAGGCTGCGCGTTGTGAGGGTGAGAGGTTGGAATGGGGGAGGGGGGTGGACAGGTTGAGGTGGTTAATGTCCTGGCGGCAGTTGGAAATGAAGAGATCGAAGGTAGTGCGGGGTGTCCAGGTGGATGCAGTGTGTTGGAGGTGGGCGAAGGGGTCCTCAAAAGGTGGGCGGGAATCCTGTTTGTGAAAGTAAGCTCAGAGGCGGAGGCAACGGAAGAATTGTTCGACGTCACGGCGTGTATTAAATTCATTGATGCGTGGACGGAGGGGGATGAAGGTGAGTCCTTTGCTGAGGACTGATCGTTCGTCCTCAGTGAGGGGGAGGTCTGGAGGGATGATGAAAACTCGGCAGGGCTGGGAGCTGGGATCTGGTGTGGGTATGGAGCTGGGAGTGGGGGCGGAGCCTGTAACTAGAGTGGGTGTGATAGTGAGGGGAATGGGGGTGGAGTCATGAACAGAGGTAGTGTTCCCCTTGGGGTTCTGGGGGGTGGGGATAGTGACAGTGGGGTCTGTGGGGGGCGTGTCAGCAGAATGCAGGTGAGTGGCATTGGTGGGGGTGGAAGTGGTGGTGACCACGGCAGTAGGGGTGGCGGAAGTCATTGAGTGTGTGGCATCAGCGATGATGTGAGGGGCAGACGTGATGTCACGTGTGATGCATGAGGAATTGTGAGGGGTGGAAGTGGTTGTGAGACTGGCCATGATGGGGGCGGAAGTGACATCATCAATCAGCGTGGGGGTGGCAGCTGCATCAGCCACATGGGTAATGGCGTCTGAGTAGTTTCCGAGGCCAGGGGAATCTTCTGGAATGTTTGAAGATCGCTAGTTATGGAGGTGGTGGATAAAAGTTTGTTGTACTTACAGTTTATGATGTTTGAGATGGAATTGAAATACTGTTTGTTGAGAGTATGAATTCTCCTGAGGATGTAGTACAGAGTGGGTCCTTTGCGATTCTGAGAGAGTGTGGCCCTCAGTTGAGGCAGGGCTGACAGTAGAGAGGTTAGGTGCTGGCGCATTGCTGCGAGCGTGGAGCGGAGGATCTTGAAAGAGAACTGTTGCTGGTGTTTTTGAATCTGTAGTCTGTACTGTTTGTCCTGTTCAGGTCCGAACTCTGCTGGTTTAAAGGTGGTTCGGAGTCCGTGTGGGATGAGTTGGTTACGGAGGCAGGCACTTGGGAAGCAAATGTGGCTGTGGTACCGAGTTTGTTTCAAGACATGGTTGAAGAGCTTCAGGGCAGAGGAAATGACCTGGGAGTTGCAGTGGGAGAGGGACTCACTGAGATTCTTGTAGAGAGAGAGGAGGAAAACTTCTTCAAGGCAGACATCCTTGCAAGAGTAACATTTAGTTCAGTCAAGGATTGGAGATTATACAGTTTTCGATAAATCACTCAGGACAGTTTTGGAGTCACAAAAGAGTTCAAAGGTTATGGACAGTTTAAGGAGGTTCCAGAGAAAGCTATGTGCAGATTCCCTGCTAGAATCCCTACAATGTGAAAGCAAGTCATTTAACCCATCAACCCTCTGAACAGCATCCCATGCAGGCACGCCCCCTACCCTATCCCTGTAACCCTGCATTTCTCCTGGCTAACCCACCTATCCTGTACATCCTTGGATTAGCATGGCCAATCCACCCCAACCTGCACACCTTTGGACTGTGGGAGGAAACCTGTACAGACATGGGGAGAATGTGCAAACTCTACACAGTCACCCAAGGATGGAATTGAGCTGGGTCTCTGGCACTGTAAGACAGTAGTGCTAACCACTGAGCCACTGTGCTGCCCTTAATCCAGATGCCTTTTAAGTGTTATAATTGTACCAGCCTCCGCCACTTCCTCTGGCAGCTCATTCCATACACGTACTACCATCTGCGTGAAAAAGTTGCCGCTTAGGTCCTTTTTAATTCTTTTCCTTTTAACCTTAAACGTATACCCTTTATGTTTGGAGTCCCTTACCCCGGGGAAAAGACCTTGTCTATTTAACCTATCCATGCCTCTCATGATTTTATAAACATCTCCAGGGAAAACAGCCCCAGCCTGTTCAGCTTCTCCCTATAGCTCAAATCCTCCAACCCTGGCAACATCCTTGTAAATCTTTTCCGAACCCTTTCAAGTTACACAACATCTTTCCAATAGGAAGGAGACCAGAATTGCATGCAATATTCCAACAGTGGCCGAACCAATGTCCTGTACAGCTGCAACATGACCTCCCAACTCCTAAACTCAATACTCTGACCAATGGAGGCAAGTGTACTAAACGTCTTCATTACCCTGTCTACCTGTGACTTCATTTTCAAGGAGTTATGGACCTGCACTCCAAGGTCTCTTTGTTCAGCAACACTTCCCAGGATACCACCATTGAGTATGTAAGCCCTGCCCTGATTTGCCGATCGAAAAGGCAACACCTCACATTTATCTAAATTCATAGAGGTCATTGGTCCAAATGATAAAGGGTTTTGTTGGGATGAAGAAGTTAAGGTTATTTTCACTGCCTGAGAGTCAGGGAGAGTAGGATCATGCATTCCAACGTGTGATCAGCTGTTTGCAGCTCATGTAGATCCTCTGACTGAGAAGCTAGTGGGAGATTTGAACTCTTTGTTGCAAGGAATGGTTGACCGAAACAATTACAACTTTCTTGGCCAAAGATGGTGGACAGTTTCAGCAGAGGAAGATACCGCTGACGGAGTAGGACAGTCTGATTGTCTTAGAATCAATGTGAAACTGTATGGAGAGAGTTGGCAGTGGGAATGGTTGCGGATTGATTCAGGTTCGCTCAGCCAACGTGCCTGATCAACTCGATTGAATTTTTTTGAAGAGGTGACCAGATATGTCAATAAGGGCATTGGGTTCGACATGGGCTACTTAGACATCAAGGAGGCTTTTACTCAGGTCCCACATGAGAGACTGACAGCAACAGTCTCAACGAAACTCAGCAACTTGGATCCAGAATTAGCCAAGTGCCAGCTCTCAGAGGGTGCTGGGTGAGGGGTGTTTTTTGAGACTAGATGCTGTGCCCAGTGGGGAATCAGTGTTGGTTCTCTTGCTGTAAACTACAAAGAGTTTATGTGGAGCACTAGCAATGGCCTATAGGGGTATTATTACCAGACTGTTAATCCAGACATCCAGGTAATGGTCTGGGAACCAGGGTTCAAACCCTGCCACAGCAGATGGTGGAATTTGAACTCAGTAAAATCTGGAAGTAAGGTTCTAATGATAACCCAGAACCTGTTGTTGGGGAAAACCCAACTAATGCCCTTTAGGGAAAGAATCTGCCTATCTTACCTGCTCTGGCCTACATGTGACCCCACACCCACAGTAATATGGTTGACTCTTAACTACCCTCTGGATAATTGGGGTGCATAATAAATGCCAGGATGAGCCAGAGTCGCCTTCATCCTGCGAATGAATTTTTAAAAAATATATAAACAACTTAGACTTGAATGTGGGAGGTTTCTCAGACTTTTTGTGGATGATATGAGAATTGGTGGGGGATTAAATACTGAACAGGATAGCCATGGATTACAGGAGAATAAAGACAGCTAGTTAGACTGACTGACATTGGAATTCAATGCAGATACGTGTGAGGGTGATGCACTTGGGCAGGACCTCCAAGTAAAGGGAATACATGATGAGCGATAGGAACCTGAGAAGTACCGAGAATCAGCGAGATCTCAGTGTTAGCAAGTTTTGAGATTTGTAGCTTAGGTTGAGGTTCTCGGTGTCGGTTTGCTTGCTGAGCTGAAAGGTACACTTTCAGTTCGTTTCAGACCTCAGTGTGCATGGTCCCTTCACACTACAAGACAGGTAAAATCAACTCATTACAATGGCAGATGGGATACTTGCCTTCAATAACCAAGTCATAGGGTTTGAGAGCAGGGAGATGATCCTGGGACTGTACAGTACATTGGTCAGGCCACAGCTAGAGTACTGTGCACAGTTCTAAAATCCACATTATAGGAGGCATGTGATAACACTGGAGAAAGGACCGAGGGAGTTTGACTGGAATATTGCCTGGGCTGGAAAGTTTCAGTTATGAAGAGATTGGACGGATTGGGAATGCTTTCCTAAGAGCAGGGGAGGCTGGGGGAGGTGGAACACGATTGAGATGTATCAAATTATGAGTGGCACAGACAGGGTAGACAAGAAGCTCTACCTGGATGGATGGATCAATGCTGAAAATGTGTTGCTGGAAAAGTGCAGTAGGTCAGGCAGCATCCAAGGAGCAGGAGATTCGACATTTCAGGCATAAGCCTTTCTTCAGGAATGAGGAAAGTGTGTTCCTCATTCCTGAACAAGGGCTTATGCCCGAAATGTCAAATTTCCTGTTCCTTGGATGCTGCCTGACCTACTGCGCTTTTCCAGCAACACATTTTCAGCTCTGATCTCCAGCATCTGCAGTCCTCACTTTCTCCTGGAGGGAACAGTGAGCAGGGGGCTTCGATTTAAGGTAAAGGGGTAGGAAGTTTGGAGGGGATTTAAGGAAAACATTTCCACTCAGAACGTGATGGACATCTGGAGGGTAGGAACAGAAAGCCTCATAGCATTAAAGTATTTAGGTGTGCACTTGCAAAAGCAAAACATAGAAGGGCTCGATAGTTGAATTTGAATTTGAATTGAATTTATTGTCACATGTACCGAGGCACAGCAAACAGCTTTGTCTTGTGAGCAATACAGGCAGATCCCAGAGTTAAGTAGCATAGATAAGTAAATAATAGGTTAACAGCAGCAAAAACAAAAACACAGGTACAGGCGAATGTTAAGAATTTGTAAGTCCATTAAGTATTCTAACAACAGTGGGGTAGAAACTGTTCCGAAACCGGCTGTTGCATGTATTCAGGCTTCTGTACCTTCTCCCCGATGGTAGAGGTTGTAGAAAAACATTGCCAGGGTGGGATGGATCTTTGAGAATGCTGGTGGCCTCTCCTTGACAGCGGGGCCTGGTAGATGGATTCTATAGATGGGAGGTTGGCCTTTGTGATTGTCCGGGCCGAGTTCACCGCTCTCTGTAACCGTCTCCGATCTTGAATGGTACAGTTACCATACCAGGTAGTGATACATCCAGACAGAAGGCTCTCGATGGCGCACCTATAAAAGTTGGCAAGGGTATTCACCATCATGACAAATTTCCTCAGCTGCCTGAGGAAGAAGAGAAGTTGTTGGGCCTTTGTAACCAGTGCGTCTACATGAAGAGTCCAAGAAAGCTTGGTTAGTACTGCTGCCTCACAGCACCAGGGACCCGGGTTCAATTCTACCCTTGGGCGACTACCTGAGTGGAGTTTGCTCCCATGGGTTTCCTCCCATAGTCCAGAGATGTGCAGGTTGGGTAGATTGGCCATGGGAAATGCAGGGTTACAGGGGTGTGAGTCTGAGTGGGAATTTCTTCAGAGAGTTGGTGTGGATCATCGGGTTGAATGGCTTGCTATTGCACTGTAGGGATTCTAATCTATGATTCTAAGGCTATATATCAAGTGCTGGGATTTGTGAATTGTTAGGGGTTGTTTTGACTAGCATCAAGTCAATGGGTTTCATAGAATTTCATATAATCCCTACAGTGTGGAATCAGGCCATTTGGCCCAACAAGTCCACACAGACCCCCTGAAGAGTATCCCACCCAAACCCTTTCCCCAATACTGTACATTTATTCCTGACTAATTCACCTTCACACCCCTGAACACTACGGGCAATTTAGCATGGCCAATTCACCTAACCTGCACATCTTTGGACTGTGGGAGGAAACTGGAGCACCCGGAGGAAACCCAAGCAGACACAGGAAGAATGTGCAAACTCCACACAGACAGTCGCTCGAGGTGGGAATCGAATCTGGGACCCTGGCACTGTGAGGTAGCAGTGCTAACCACTGAGCCACTGTGTCACTCACTGAAGGACCTTTTTCTGAGCTGTGGACTGTCAATGGCTCTCAGTTTCTTACACTCACCCACGGGATGTGGGTATCACTGGCTAGGCCAACACTCATTGCCCATCTGAGGTCAGGGACACCATGAAGCAGTCAGGCAAGGGAAGCATTTTGATTTAATTGAAACTTATCAAATCCAGAAATGTCATGACTGGATGGATATTAGAAGGTGCTTTCCTTTTATGAGAGAGTCTGGATCTAGGAATCACTCCCTGCTTAAAAATGATGGGGTGCTCCATGAAGAAAGAGGGGAGAAGAATCTTTCTTCCTCACCAAAAATTGTGAATCTCAGCAAAACTGGAATCGATGGGAATCCGGGGGCAAACTCTCCGCTGGTTGGCAGAAAGGAAGATGCTCGTGGTTATTGTAAGGTCAGGCATCTCAGCTCTAGGACATCTCTGCAGGAGTCCCTCTGGGTAGTGTCCGAGACCCAACTATCATCAGCTGCTTCATCAATGACCTTCCCTCCATTATAAGGTCAGAAGTGAGGATATTCACTGATGATTGCACATCAATATAGGTAGGGGAATGGGTTTGGGTGGGTTTCTCTTCAGAGGAGCAGTGTGGACTTGTTGGGCCAAAGGGCCTGTTGCCACAATATAGAGAATCTAATCTAATCACCACCATGAGTCTTCACCAGACATAGACCCACCGGGAACCCATCCTCACCATCACCACCAACAGCCCACACCGGACATAGACCCACCGGGAATCCATCGTCACAATCGCTACCATGAGTCTTCTCTGGACATAGACATCACCGGGAACGCATCCACACCATCAGAACCATGAGACAACACTGGACATAGACCACACCGGGAACCCATCCTCACCACCACCACCATGAGTCTTCACTGGACACACACCCCACCAGAAACCCATCCTCACCATCACCACCATGAGCTTTCACCGGACACAGACCCCACGGGAACCCGTCCTCACCATCACCACCATGAGTCTTCACCAGACACAGACCCCACTGGAAACCCATCCTCATCATCATCACCATCTGTCTGCACTGGACACAGACCCCACGGGGAACCCATCCTCACCATCACCACCATGAGTCTTCACCGGACACAGACCCCACGGGAACCCATCCTCACCATCACCACCATGAGTCTTCATCGGACACAGACCCCACGGGAACCCGTCCTCACCATCACCACCATGAGTCCGCGCTGTTGGGCCCACTCACTGCCATCACCATGACCGAGCTCTTCACCAAGAGATAAGTGAGGGAAAAGAGAAATAATAAAGAAAAGAAAAGGAAAAGCAGACGAGCCCCGGGCTCAGAAGCTCTACTCCACTGCCTTCTTACCAGAAGCTCCCATTATCACAGCGGGGTACCTGACAATCGGCTGTTCCAAATGGTTATAAAGTCTTTGAGAAGTATATCAATGAAAGACTTAAGAGCGAGAACATTGCCATTGATAGACATTTAGAACTTTACCTTATTTCATCTCAGCACGAGTGGGCATTGCTTGAATTGGCATGGAGGGGGTAAGGGAAAAGAGTGGTGGGTGAGACTGGTTTACACTGAGGATATGAGATGGGGTGGAGGGCAGGAAAGTGTGTGATGGGGTGAGGGAGTGAGGGTGAGAGAGCGTCCTTTGTCTTTCTATTTATAACTGGGACAAAAACAGGTTACCGAAGGTGATCATTTGGGTGAACTCCCTCAGGAGCCAATCGCTCCTTTAGCTGCCTTCACACTGTTCCTGAAGGGCAGTGGGCCCAATCCCCATTAACCACTCCCAACTCAGCTGGAGTGAAAATCCAGCTATTCGTATTGATAGTACACAGGTCACAGAATATGATAGCTCCTGGGCTGCCCCACAGTGGGGAAAACAACCTGTCCATATCGACCCCATTGAATCTCCTGTCAATCTGGTATGAGGTCGCCTCTCATTCATTGGAAAGAGTAAAGGCCTTGCCTCATAAGGCAGTCCCTCCGTATCTGGAATCGGCTGAGTGAACCTTCTCTGGAATCCCGCCAGAGTCGGTACATGCCTCCTCAGATGAGGGACCCAAAACTGGTCACAGTTGACAGTTTGCTTGTGCTGGGCAGTACTGAGGGTGTGTGTCTTTCCTTCAATAAGGAGCCCAATAAAAGACCAATGACCAGCTGACTGCATGGACAGGACCTCAGTTAGATATTTCACCTCTTCAACAGCACCTTCAACACTCGGGTTAAGTACTCAAGACTCAAGTGATAGACGTTGCCACACGTGTCTGACACTGAGCCCCTGCTCTTTCTCGTTTTGTAGGTGAACCTGTTGTCCCAGCGAGTTCTGGAATTAGCACAGGCTGTGGAAACCAGACTACAGGAAGCAGGCCGGCAGATCCGAGAGCTGGAGTTACACAAACCAGTGGATGCCGATTTGTTGGAAGGCAAATTGAACTGCATTCAGAGGATGATGGAGGAAATGGAAGGGAGTATCCAGCAGACAGAGAAACGGAAACAGGCTTGTGCTTGGGACAATAGGTGAGTACATCACTGAACTGACTCAAAAGGGCTTGATGCTTATCATCCAGTTTTTCTAATTCTCTAACATCCAATATACATCATTTGCAATATGAAAATATAAATGTTTTTAAGATATGTAAACACGTGTACCCAGACAAATATTCAAATAATATAATCAACATCAAACACACAGGCTAATACACACACTCACACACACGTTCTCTTTCTCTCTCATACACAGGCACACACACATGCTCTCTCTTACACACACGCACTCTCTCAGACACACACACACTTTCACTCACACAGACACACACACACTCTCTCTCTCACACAGACACTCACACATACACACAGACACACAGACACACACACAAACCAACACACATACACACACACACATAAACCGACACACATACACACACACACACACACACACACTCTCTCACTCTCACACACAGGCACACACACATACTCACACACACTGTCTCACACATACACATGGACAGACACACACACACAAACTGACACACACACACACACACACACTCTCTCTCACACATACATTCAGACACACACACACACTCATATACTCACAGACACACTCTCTCTCAGACACACACACATACACTTTCTCTCTCACACAAAGGCACACACAAAAATGGACACACACACACTCTCTCACACAGACACACACACACATGCTCTCTCACACACACATGCGCACTTTCTCTCACACACACACACTCTCACACAAGAACACACATACACTGTCTCTCTCTATCACACAGACACACAGACAGACACACAGACACACCGACACACACACACTCACACACACTCTTTCTCACACATACACTCAGACAGACACACACACTCACATACTCTCACAGACAGACAGACACACTCTCTCAGACACACACACACGCACTTTCTCACACACAGACACACACATACACTCAGACAGATACACACACTCACATACTCTCACAGACAGACACACTCTCTCAGACACACACACATGCACTTTCTCACACACACACACTCACACACAGACACACTCACTCACACACACACACTCTCCCATACACACACACACACACACACACACCCACACACACGGAAAACGAAGCCGATTTCGGTCTACAGTGATTGACTGTGGGAATAAACACTTTTGACCAATGATGTTGAAATCTTGAAGGAAAGAAAAGGACAAGGTGGGAACATTCAGACTGCTGTCAATCTGTTACTGACTCATCTAACCAGACCACCTGATATGAGAAGTTTTCTCTGGCGCCTTGGAAGATGCAGCTTGCTCAGTACTGTACACTTTCATGATGGTGATCAGGTCTCACACTGGAACACAAAGAGGGTGCTTTAGAAACATGAAGGGGCAAGAAGAACAGGCTTCAACAGGCTCCTCCAGACTGAAAAAAACGGAACCTCCGTCAGCCTGCAAAACACCGTTCAAACCCAGTCAGGTGAATGCCAGTAATCCCTGGCCCTGCCGCCATCTTGGAAGTCTCACCATGCACCCATCAAACATTGACAGAGTGGAGCTGCCCTTCACTGAGATCACTGATAGTGGCACAGCAAACTCAAACCAGTAACACATGGACAGAGCTCAGAGATGGTCCTAACTGCAGAGCCAGCAGTATAATTTGTCATTTATCACTGATTCAGCGTCAAGCCAGACAGCGTAACCCAGTCCTTAGCCACCTCCCCTCATATGAATGTCCATAAGTCACTGGTTCCTGTTCCACAGTTCCTGCTGCAGGCCAGCACCTTAGTGCTGATCAATGTGGGACTACCATAGCAATTACCTCAAAATGTTGCCTTTCATTCACAAGCACTGAAAGCCAGTAGAAATCAATCCCCTGGGAACAGGAGCAAACAGCTTGTACACGGATCACTGTTACAGTCAATGGGTCATCATCAGCCCCAGCCCCGACCCTCCAGCCCTCAGCCCCCAGCTCCTGCCAGCTAACCCCGGGCTGGTTTGTGGCACTCACCCTGCTCCGGCTGGATCCCACTGAGGGCGACGATCCTCAGGCTGAATGCGATCGCCGTTCTGCTCAGACTGTGCCAGCTTGTCCGCCTCAGTCACATCCCCTGGTGTCGTACGTTACGCAGTGTACTGTGTCTGGGGGGGACTGCAAGGCCGACCAGGCTGCTCCAAGTAGTGGGACCTCAGGAGGCTTGTTGGGTTCTCCCCTGGTTGGAGAATGGGTTGTATTGTATCTGGGCCTCGGGCCAGTCAGGGTGTTGTCAGCTCTGGTAACCCTTGCTCCCCAGGAACCATTCCTGTAAAGCCCTTGGTACTGACATGGCCTTTCAGCCCATCAAGTGTATTCCCCAAAGAATATTACCACCTTCACCGGTCCCACATTCCCGCACTTGACCCATAGCCTTGAATGTTATGATGCTTCACGTGTTCATCCAAGTGCTTTTTAAAGGCTGTGAGGTTTCCCACCTTAATGCCCTTCCCAGGCACAGTATTCCAGACCCCCACCGCCCTCTGAATGAGAAATCTTTGTGAGTTCTGAGAAGATTTGAGGTTCTGAATGTAGGTTTGCTTGCTGAGCTGGAAGGTTCGTTTTCAGACGTTTCGTCACCGTACTAGGTAACATTTTCAGTGAACCTCCAGATGAAGCACTGGTGGTGTAGCCCGCTTTCTATTTATGTGTTTAGGTCTCCTTGGGTTGGTGATGTCATTTCCTGTTCTTTTTCTCAGGGGGTGGTAAATGGGAGAAAGTTTTGTCTCAAATCCCCTCTCAATTTCCTTCCTTTCACCTTAAAGTGTTCCCTCTTTTTAATGAAACTTTGACTGAGGGCAGGGGCTGTTTTTTACTCGTCATGTCCCTCATAACCTTCCACACCTCTATCAGGTCCCCCCCTCAACCTTCTTTGTTCAAAGAAAATGACCCGAGCTTATCCGGACTGTCTTCATCGCTGGACCGTTCCATCTCAGGCAGCATCCTGACGAATCTCCTCTGCACCCCCTCCTGTGCAATCACGTCTTTCCTATTGTGTGGGGGCCAGAATTGCACACATTACCCCAGCCGAGCCGAGGTTCTGTACAAACTCCAACATAGACCTCCCTGCTCTTATAATCCAGGGATAAAGACCAGCCTTCTTAACCCCAGGACTGAAATGAGAGGGAATCAGTTTTGTGCCCCCATGTAACCCAGATGTGGAGGTGCCAGTGTTGGACTGGGGTGGACAAGGTCAAAACTCACACGACTCTGGGTGATAGTCCAACACATTTATTTGAAACTGTACACTTTCAGAGCGCTGCTCCTTCCTCAGGCAGCTAGTGAGAGAGGATACATCAGACACCGAATTTGTAGTGGGCTGAAAATGTGTTGCTGGAAAAGCGCAGCAGGTCAGGCAGCTTCCGAGGAACAGGAGAATTTGTAGTGAAAGATCAAAGGCTCATGCCTTGAACAAACCTGGACAGCTATTCAGTCTTTAATCAGTTAGAATGGGGGTGCAGATTTCGATCGATTAATGTGCAAATCCCAGAATTTCTTTCAAGTCACTGTCCTGAGATAACTTAAGCTTTTATCAGTATAAAGGTGACATCTCGGGTCAGCCAATATATTGTAGGAGTGAGGCCACATTTTGAGACTGCTTGTGTCTCAACTTGGAGCCAGATTGATTTTATTTGCAAAGGAACCGAGAAGGATATGCATCAGCTGTGAGCTTTGTAGGGCGCAGTGCCTCGTTTAAGCTCATTCGTTTTTTTGACTTCTGTTTTACAGAAATGGCTGTCTTCAATTTGCAAAGATCAATGATGTGGTGAACAGCATGGGTAACCAACACACGTTTGCAATTGTATCACCGTGCAATGTACGATAATATAATTGCTGACGATTCTAAACTTTACTTTTCAAGTACTGCATTGGTACAGCCCCTGAAGGGCCTCCTATCACTCCTAAGTGGAGCCCAGGTTTTTGGTCAGCAAACTAACACTGGCTCCACGCATGGTGGCAGCCATTTTCCAATCACAGGTTGCATTGGCACTCAACATATCATGGAACTCAGAACAGGTTATATTCAACACTATAAATACCAGCCTCACCTTAGTCATCAGGCCTCAACTAAACCTTCATGTCACCTTCTACCCAGTACTCCCAGGGCACCCAATCCTGACTGAATTCCCACAACCTGAGCCCTGTCACTACAGGAGAAAGTGAGGTCTGAAGATGCTGGAGTATCAGAGCTAAAAATGTGTTGCTGGAAAAGCGCAGCAGATCAGGCAGCATCCAAGGAACAGGAAATTCGACGTTTCGAGCATGAGCCCTTCATCAGGAATCCTGATGAAGGGCTCATGCTCGAAACATCGATTCTCCTGTTCCTTGGATGCTGCCTGACCTGCTGCACTTTTCCAGCAACACATTTTCAGCCCTGTCACTATAGTTTGGACAGTCACGGTGCACAATCCCAACCCATCAAGATCCCAGTGGCAGTGACGGCCTATCACCTACATCCTCCTATGTCCTCCTGTGCATGACAACTTCGACCACCACACCCACCAACACATCATCAAATATCTCCCCCCCCCCCGCCATGCTTGCACCCTCTGCATCACAGACTCCTGCCTTCACTCCCTACCCCTCCCCTGTCCTGCAACAGTGGCTCCAAAGTCCCTGTGAAGATCTAGACCCCTCCAAATGGGCCTCTTGGCTCGAGATCGGTCAAAAGAATCACTAGGAGTACGGTCTGTTTAAAGCAAGGTTACGAGTTTAATAACATAAGGCAGAATGAGAAAGAGAGAGAGAGAGGCGTGAACCCCTCAGAGCTGAGAACCACCGATTCAATTGGATAGGCGTTATTTAAATTGGCACTTAACTTGTTCTGTGAGATAAAAAAAGTTTGTTTAAAGATGGGTAATCACACAGATAAGACGAAAGATCCGTCTTCACCATTAGTAAAAATAGGTGAGAAGTTTCCGGAAAATTCAAAGACTTTCGAAGACTTTCTGCCACCCGAAATAAAGCATTGGGTGATGACCAGTGGCCACTCAATGGCCCTTAAGAGTATCCAATTGATCAAATCAGCGCAGCGAATGATTTGGCAAAGGAGCAGGAATTCCAAGACAAGGGAACTAATTAGACTGTGGAGACAATATTGTGATGAAACTCATAAAGAATCAGTTTTATGTTCATGGCAGCATATTGCCACTAAATTGGGAATTGAAGTAACAGCTGAAGGTGTCATGAAATCGATTGAAGTCCTCAAAACATGAATGTGCTGGAGCAAAACGCCAACAGAAACAAAAGGAGCAGTCACTCGTGGCTGGTAAGCCAAGTCCTGTTCTCCCACCCCTCCCCAGTCCACTCACCCTGTTGCCAGTCAGTGAAGATTGGAACAACACTGAAGCTTTGAACCTCCATGTTGCTGGACAAATCTGCAGCTAGATCTTCACCAGCACCGAGCCTCATTCTGCTGCACCTCCCCCCCCACCCCCCCTCCTGACTGACCTGGATAAACGAGCCATACCTGCTGCCTGACCAGACCTCTCAACATTGCCCTGACTGACAATCCCACAATCCTCTAGGTGCAGGGCTGACCATGGGCCATATTCCTGAAGTGACATGAGGTGGATCTCCTGACCTTGACCTTCCCAGTCAGACAGTTAACCCTGTCCACATCTTTGACTGACTGCACAAACCCCAGAACCCCCAACCTCGCCACCTAATCTCACTGGCAGCCGGCCCCCTACCACAGACCCCAGCACCACCACCCAATCTCATTGGCAGCAGCCCCCCCCACCCCACTCCCAGCCCCCCCACCCAATCCCAAATTACAACAGCACCCCCAGCCCCCCCACCCAATCCCAAATTACAACAGCACCTCTACCCCACCCCCCAGGCACCGCCTCCCAATCCCAAATTACAACAGCACCCCACCCCACCCCCAGCCCCCCCACCCAATCCCAAATTACAACAGCACCTCTACCCCACCCAATCCCAAATTACACCACCCCCACCTCACCCCCAGGCCCCCACCCAATCCCAAATTACAACAGCACCCCCACCCCATCCCCGCAGCCCCCCCACCCAATCCCAAATTACAACAGCACCCCCACCCCAACCCCCCAGCCCTTGACCCAATCCAAAATTACAACAGCACCCCCACCCCACCTCCCAGTCCCCCCACCCAATCCCAAATTACAACAACACCCCCACCTCACCCCCAGGCCCCCACCCAATCCCAAAATACAACAGCACGCCCACCCCAACCCCTCCAGCCCCCCACCCAATCCCAAAGTACAGCAATACCCCCACCCCAACCCCTCCAGCCCCCCCACCCAATCCCAAAGTACAACAATACCCCCACCCCAACCCCTCCAGCCCCCCCACCCAATCCCAAATTACAACAGCACCCCACCCCACCCCCCAGGCACCTGACCCAAATCCAAATTACAACAACATCCCACCTCCCAGTCCCCCCACCCAATCCCAAATTACAACAACATCCCACCCTCAGGCCCCCACCCAATCACAAAATACAACAGCACCCCACCCCACCCCCCAGACACCCCCACCCAATCCCAAATTACAACAACACCCTACCCCCAGGCCCCCACCCAATCACAAATTACAACAGTATCCCCACCCCAACCTCCCAGCCCCCTGACCCAATCCCAAATTACAACAGCACCCCCACCCCACCCCTCCAGGCCTCCCACCCAATCCCAAACTACAACACTCCTCCCCCACCCAGCCCAGCGCCCCCCCCCCCCCCACCTACACCCCCAGCCCCCCACCCTATCCTGCATCTGTAGTCCTTACTTTCTCCTTCTGACATGACTTTCTCAAGCTTCTCCAAACACCCCGCACCATCCGGAATCATTGACCTGGACAGGGTTTGTTCTGATCCACTGATTTGTTCTCAAATGTCACAGGCTCGGCTCCACTTGAATTAATGCCTTTCTTCACATGAGATGGCACATTGGCATTCCTGGCTGCAGCATGGGTCAGGCAGAGAGAGCCCCATCAGGAGATGGGCATATTCACAAATGTGTCTGTGATTCTTTCAGCTGATCAACGGGACAAGAACCCCCGTCCACATCCCACGCTGTGAATCCAGGAAACTGTCATTCAAGTTCCTTATCAAGGACCTGAGCACTAAATCCAGAGATATCCAGTTCAGCGAGGGAGTTGTGTGGACTGTCAGAGAGTCAGATGCCACATTAAACAGAAAGCCTGTGTACTCTTGGAAGAGAATGTAAGAGATTGCATTCCAAGATTTGAAAGACAAGCAAAGGGGTGGGAGAGGGTGTGTTCTTCAATGTCCTGACCTATATATGTGGAGTTTGCACATTCTCCCTGTGTCTGCATGGGTTTCCTCCGGATGCTCTGGTTTCCTCCCACACTCTAAATATGTGCAAATTAGGTGGATTGGCCATGGGATAATTGCCCGTAGTGTTCGGAGCATTAGTCAGTAGGAAATGGGTCTGGGTGGGTTATTCTTCAGAGGGGCTTGTTGGGCCGAAGGGCCTGTTTCCACACTGTAGGGAATCTAATATAAACAGACCATCTGGTCATTATCACATGATGGGATTTCACTGCACTCTGATTGGTTGCTCTGTTTGTTAAATTACAAGGTGACTCATTTTTAAAAAAGTACTCAAATAGCACTTTACAGAGTGCGGGAGCCATATCAGGCACTATATAAATGTGAGTGTAAGTTAACAAATTGAGATTATTGCTTTGTGTGTCGATCAGCTCCTGGCACAGTGTGAGGGTTGGGGTTGGGGTTGGGGTTGGGCTTGGGGTAGCCAGATAGAGAACTAACCGAGTTTGCAAAGGCAATGATGCATATGTCAACTCTCTCTGTGTTTAGGAGCTCAACCAGAGCGTCTGTCGAAGGAGCCATTCTGGAGCTGCACTTTGTTCAACAGAAGCTGGTTTTAATTCAGTTGAAGGAACAGTATTCCCGGGTGAAAACCCTCCTGCTGGTGAACAACCTCCAGGTACATCCAAGCTCTTTGTACTTCAGTCAGTGAAACCTGGTGAGACTATTTACTGTGGATTGTTCATTCTGCCACCACTGGCAAGGTTGGTTTTTACTGCCCATTCTTAGCCCTTGAGAGTTTCGTGGTTGAGTGCGATGGTGTTTTGCTGGGGACAGGTATTAAAAGATCTAGAACAAAACTTATCAACGGAGTTGAGATATCCATTAGACTCATAGCGTCATAGATCGTAACAAAGACCTTTGGCCCATCGAGTGTACTCTGACAATAACTACCATTACGAGGGCACTAATCCCACTTTCATGCAGTTGTCCCACATCCGTAAATGTTATGATATTTCAAGTGCTCACCCAAATATTTCTTAAAGGTTGTAAGATTTCCAGTCTCCACCGCCTCCCTGTGCAGCACACTTGGATTTGGTGTCAATGATTAGTCAACCGGGTTGGATGGACTTGCTTTTAATTTTGTTTAATTTTATCAAACTGTTAAAAAACACAAACAAACAGTGAACAGTAATCAACAGTTTACAAGAATCAGCAACTTACAGGGCAACGGGGCAGGCAGGCCGAACCCCAAACCCCACAGTATAACCAGTTCACAGGGAAATGCGTGGGCTTGTTTTTAATTCATTCATGGAATGCCATTATTTATTGCCCGTCCCTTATTCCCCAGGGGGCAGTTACAAACCAATCCAATTGCTGTGGGTCTGGAGTCACACAGAGACCAGACTTGGTAAGGAACGCAGATTTCCTTCCCTGAAGGACATAAGTGAATGATATGGGATTTTAAGACATTTGACTATTGGTTATATAATTACCATAAGACCATAAGACATCAGAGTGGAAGTAAGGCCATTCGGCCCATCGAGTCCACTCCGCCATTCAATCATGGCTGATGGGCATTTCAACTCCACTTACCAGCGTTCTCCCCGTAGCCCTTAATTCCTCAAGACAACAAGAATCTATCGATCTCTGCCTTGAAGACATTTAGCATCCCAGCCTCCACTGCACTCTGCGACAATGAATTCCACAGGCCCACCACTCTCTGGCTGAAGAAATGTCTCCGCATTTCTGTTCTGAATTGACCCCCTCTAATTTTAAGGCTGCGTCCACGGGTCCTAGTCTCCTCGCCTAACGGAAACAATTTCCTAGCGTCCACCCTTTCCAAGCCATGTATTATCTTGTATTACCATTAGGATAACTTTCTAATCCAAATCAAACTTCACCATCTGCCATGGCAGGACTTATAATGTCACAAAGATCTATAATACAGATATTTCCCTTCGGCCTACCAAGTCTTTGCCAGTCAAAAGCAAGCACTTCACTGTAGTATTTGAACACATGTCTCCAGAACATTAATGCAGAGATGTGGATTACTAGCCTAGTGACATTAGTACAACACCACAGCCTCCCCTTGGGACAGTAGTCGGCTCTGATATAACGTGATAGTTCCATTCTCGTGTGATCTTGCATTATCAGAAAATCACGCAATAGCCACACCATTTAAACTAATGGGGCCAGAATCGCGTTACAGCTAATATGGGTAAGGAAAGTTGGCGCTCTACAAATAAATTCTCTCAATTCGTCAATTGTGTTAAAGCCAATTTGTGTTAAAGAAACACGAGTTATAGCAGAACTGACTGTACTCCTATCCCAAGAACATCTTGATAGATCTTCCTTCTCTGTTTGTCATCCCTTGCTCTTTTCTCAGTGAATTGAAATGACTTCCTTCAAAAGCACATCAATGCCAACCCCATGGAACTGCACACAGAGGCAGACCAGCTATGTTTAACATCCCTCCCACCATTGGGAATATCAGTGGATCAGTTTGTTTTTCTGAGCGTCCGACAGGTGATGGCCAATTTTACTGATGCCAGGTTTTTCCATTGAGACTTTCTAAAACTGAGTTTGAATTCTCACGATCTTGTGCACTTCAGTCGAATCCCCCTTTCCTGCTAAAATCCCTCATTACTGGAACAATTCGGCTAAAACCTCTTCTTCATCCTCACCCTTGCAATCAGACTGGATGTAATGTTGCAGTTGTGACTTGACTGATAACTGGTATCATCAGCAGATCTTGATAGCATACCATGTATTCCAATGTCCAAGTTGGAAAAAATAATCAAACCGATATCTCAGGAGAGCTGTAAACTAATTATTCCCTAATCTTCAGTTAGTAGCAAACAGTACGAAAGAAAACTAAGCTATGATAGGGCAGCACAGCCAAACAGAATGTCTACCTTGTGATATGTGGGAAATGTGGACATTACATGTGATCTGAATGAACACATGTGGAGCTGCAGAAACATGAACTCAAGTCTCTGGTGCGTCATAGAGTCATAGCGATGTACAGCACAGAAACAGCCCCTTCAGTCCAACTCATCCATGCCAAACAGATATCCTAACCTAACATTTGGCCCATATCCCTCCAAACCCTTCCTCTATTCATATACCCATCCAGATGCCTTTTAAATGTTGCAATTGTACCAGCCTCCACCACTTTCTCTGGCAGCTCATTTCATACACGTACCACCCTCTGCGTGAAAAAGTTGCCCCTTAGGTCCTTTTTAAAACTTTTCCCTCTCATTCTAAACCTACGCCTTCTAGTTCTGGACTACTCCACCTGGGGAAAAGGCCTTGTCTGTTTACTCTATCCATGCCCCTCATGATTTTATAAACCTCTATAAGGTCACCACAAAGCTTTAGACACTTCAGGGACAACAGCCCCTATAGCTTAAATCCTCCAACCCTGGCAACATCTTTGTAAATTTTTTCTGAAGCCTTTGGATGCTGCCTGAACTGCTGTGCTCTTCCAGCACCACGAATCCAGGCACATTTACATTGCTCAGTGCAGTCTAAAGGTCAGTTAGGAGTGGGAACATCCTTCCTATAGAATGGAGAGTGGAATTGAATGCAGTATTCCAAAAGTGGCCTCACCAATGTCCTGTACAGTCACGATATGACCTCCCGACTCCTGTACTTAATACTCTGACCAATAAAGGCAAACACCACGCCGCTGAAAATTCTGTGATGTCACATTCTGAGAGGTGGGTCCCACGGGTTGGGGCGTGCAGGCAGCTGGGCAATGGGGGAGAGGCCAGGCAGGGGAAGAGAAACGGGCTGGTACATTGCCGCAGTGCTGGTGAGGGTTTCTCAGAAGGATGCAGCAAGTGCTAGGCAGGTGGCACCACTGGTGGGGCTAGCAGTGCAGGAGGGAGGGAAGCAGAGTTGCAGCGTTAGGGGAATTCATGGGTTTGGGGTACAGACAGCCATCTCTGTGACCGTAGCTGTGACTCCGACATGGTGTGCATTGTCTCACTGGTGTTAGTGTCGAGGGTGGTGCAGAGCATTCTCCTGCAGGAGGGTAATCGGCCAGAAGTTGATGCCTGCGATAAGGTTAGGAAGGAGAATACGATCTCACAGTCAGAGGTAAGGGAGCTGGGCAGAAAATCAGCAGGCAGAACCTCAAAAATGGAGTAAACTCCAGATTAGTTCAAGTACCCTGCGTCAGTGAGTACAGAAGGAGGAGGCTGAATGTACGGCCGGCGAAGTTGCAGGGAGGAATACATAAAATTCCTGGGACTGGGCTCCGGCGAAAAGGCAGCTGGGAAAAGATCAGTTGGGTTTCAGCTGAAGAGAGAGATGGGCTTCAGATTCCAGCTGGGGTTTTGTTGGGAAGGATTTAATCCATCCCTGCAGGGGTTTGGGAACTGAGGGAGAATGTTCCAGGGTAGGACCAGGGTGCACAAATACTTGGAGAGTCCGATAGCACCAGCATAGAGAATAATAAGGAAATACCAGGAATCAGTAACATCAGGGTTACGTGCACATGTGTGTGAATGCAGAGAGAGTAGCAAATAAGACCAGTGAGTCAGGGCAGAGTTTAGCTTGTGGAACTATGATGCTGTTGTGGTATTAGATGGAAAGGTAGCTCAGCCTGGTTACTGGGTACTCAGTAAAATAGAAATGGAAGGAAAGGAGCTGTGGCAGCTGGTTAACGAGAGGATTACAGTGCCAGAGAATGAGGATGTTGTGGAGCATTCAAGCACAAAATCCATTTGACATGAACGAAGGAACAAAACAGGTACATTTACATGATGAAGGGCTTTTGCCCGAAACGTCGATTTCACTGCACTTCGGATGCTGCCTGAACTGCTGTGCTCTCCCAGCACCACGAATCCAGGTACATTTACATTGCTCAGTGCAGTCTAAAGGTCACTTAGGAGTAGGAAAGATGTCAATGAACAAATCTGCAAGAACATCAGAGAGATCATTACAGAATAGTTCTAATGAAGGATTTCACAAGTATATAGGCTGGGACAATGGCAGTGGAAAGGGTGGGCATTCCCACAGAGGGCCACTACAGATCAATGAGCCTCCTAGCTGCCTTGTGCACTGGAACAATTCTGTGATGTAACAGGACAGCTGTAGCCCAGTGCTTTGAGCCTCACTCTCCATTTATTGTCCACTACATATCACCACCTTCTATCCTTAAATCAGTTTTTAATCAGAGCTGGCTCTGACGCTCCTGTTTCATGAAATTCAATTTTGTTAAACAGCCTTTTACGTGGTTAGCACTGCTGACTCACAGCACCAGGGACCCGGTTTCGATTCCAGCCTCGGGCGATTGTCTGTGTGGAGTTTGCACATTCTCCCTGTGTCTGCGTGGGTTTCCTCTGGGTGCTCCGGTTTCATCCCACAGTCCAAAGATGTGCAGGTTAGAGTGAATTGAGCATGCTAAATTGCCCCATAGTGTCCAGAGATGTGCAGGTTAGAGTAAATTGACCATGCTAAATTGCCCCATAGTGTCCAGAGATGTGCAGGTTAGAGTAAATTGACCATGCTGAATTGCCCCATAGTGTCCAGAGATGTGCAGGTTAGAGTAAATTGACCATGCTGAATTGCCCCATAGTGTCTAGAGATGTGCAGGTTAGCTGGGTTAGCCATGGAAAATGCAGGGTTATAAGGATACGGTAGAGGGGCTGGTTCTGAGTGGGATGTTCTTTGGAGGGTCGGTGTGGAGTCAATGGGCCAAATGGCCTCTTTCCACTGTTGGGATTCTATGATACTTTGTTAAATGCTTTCCAAAAATCTATTTGGACAACAACCAATAATTCTGTTTCAGGAATCTTACCTGCTGCTTCACTAGAAACATCAATTAAATGAATTAAGCAGGATCACCTTTTACCATATCCTCCCTGAGTCAAACCTCCCCAAGACTTTGCTCATGTCTATTTGCCTGATTGTTGCTTCTAAAACCACACCCACCACAAATGTTATGAACCATGTCCTTATACAGTACCTTAAGGATTGCTTGTGGTGCAGTGGTAATGTCCCTGTGGGCTAGGAGAGCCAAGTTTATGCCCCACCCATTGCAGTAATGTGTAACTACACCTCTGATCAGGTTGATGAGAATATAACTTGATATTTTCCTGAAGGCAACTGACACAGTCATTATTCTACAATCCTGTGGTTTGTACCCACGTGTGAAGCTGATTGGAGGATGGAATCCCTTCAGTTAGCTCACCTGCCTCTTGTTTTAACCCACATTCCAATTTAGAAATTCTACTTCAGCCTATTCTTTCCTTTCCTCCATTAAATAATGTAAACCTTATGATGTCCACCCTTACCAAAGTACTCGACACCTTCCCCCCCCCCCCACCCCCCCACCCTCATATTTAAATAGTTCATTTGATCTCTGTCATTTCCATGAATCATACTGAGCAACGCTTCTGTTAAAGTTAGATCATATGGGATTCAGGGTGAGGATAAAAACACTGGCTTAATGGCAGGAGGCAGAGGGTGGTGGTAGAGGGCTGTTTTTCAGCCTCCGACCAGTGATATTTCAGGGATTGGTGCTGGGTCCACTTTTATTTGTCATTTATATAAACAATCTAGATGACAATATAGGAACCATGGTTAATAATTTTGTGGATGACACCAAAATTAGTGATGTAGTCAATTGTGAAGAAGGCTATCTAAGATTACAAAGGGATTTTGATCAATTGGGCCAATGGGTGAAGGAGTGGCTGATAGAATTTAATTTGGATAAAATGTGAGGTGTTCCATTTTGGTAAGATGATCAAGGCCAGAACTTGTACAATTAATGATAGGGCCCTGGGTAGTGTTATCGAACAGCGAGACCTAGGACTGCAGGCACATAGTTCTTTGAAAGTTGCATCATAAGGACACAGGGTGGTTAAAAAGTCATTTAGCACACCTGCCTTCTTTGGTTAGAGCATTGAGTATAGGAGTTGAAATATCATGTTAAGGTTTTACAGGACATTGGTGAGGCTACCTTTGGAGTACTGTGTATAGTTCTGGTCACCCTGCTATAGCAAGGATATCATTAAAGTTAAAAATCACACAACACCAGTTTATAATCCAACAGGTTTAATTGGAAACATTAGCTTTCAGAACGCTGCTCCTTCATCAGGTGGTTGATGGAGGGGAAACCGCCAAATAAAAAAACAGCACTCTGAAAGCTAGTGCTTCCACATAAACCTGTTGGACTATAACCTGGTTTTGTGTGATTTTTATCTTTGTACACCCCAGTCCAACACCGGCATCTCCAAATCATTACTGAATTTGAGAGGGTTCAGAAAAGATTTACCAGGATATTGCCAGGGCTGGTGGCTTTGAGTTATAAGGTGGGGTTGGATAGCTTGGAACTTTTTCATTGGAGCATAGGAGGTTGAGGGTTGACCTTATGGAGGTTTATAAAATCATGAGGGGCATAGATAAGGTGAATAGCAAAAGTCTTTTCCCTGGGGTGAGGGAGTTCAAAACTAGGAGGTATATTTTTGAAGGTGAAAGGAGAAAGATTGACAAGGAACCTGAGGGGCAACATTTTCACACAGAAGGTTTTTTTTAGATTACTTACAGTGTGGAAACAGGCCCTTCGGCCCAACAAGTCCACACCGACCCGCCACCCACACATTTGCCCCTTACCTAACACTATGGGCAATTTAGCATGGCTAATTCACCTGACCCGCACATTTTTGGACTGTGGGAGGAAACCGGAGCACCCGGAGGAAACCCACGCAGACACGGGGAGAACGTGCAAACTCCACACAGTCGACTGAGGCAGGAATTGAACCCGGGTCTCAGGTGCTGTGAGGCAGCAGTGCTAACCACTGTGCCACCGTGCCGCCCATAAAGGTAGTTTGTGTATGGAATGAATTGCCAGGGGAAGTGGTAGATGCAGGTTCAATTGCAATGTTTAAAAGATATTTGGACAGATGTATGAATAGGAAAGGTTCAGAGGGGTGTGGGCCAAGTGCAGACAAGTGGGACGAGTTCAGTTTGGGAAATGTAGTCAGCGTGTACGGGTAGGATTGAAGGGTCTGTTTCCATGCTGTGTGACTCCTATGGTTTTATGGTTCAGTAAACACCAACATACATCACAGAATCACAAAATGTTACCCAGAAGGAGGCCATTTGACCCATCCTGCTTGCACTGGCTCTATTATCCTCTGCTTTTTCCCCCATTCCCCTGCACACCATTACAATCCAAATAACCAACAATGCTGTCTTGAGTGCCTCAACTGAAACTGCCTCTAACTTCCAGACAATGCATTCCACACCCTAACTACTCTCTGCATGAAAAAGTTACTTTGTTTGCACATGTGAAGAAATGTCTCCTGAACACATTTCTGAATTCTTCCACTCCTTATCTTGTGCACGAACATATCCCACACAATGTCTGGGAAATTGAAACTCCTCTTTCATATAGCACTCGATATCTCTTGCGTTTCTCTGTTATTTCCCCATACGATGTGAAGGTATGGGTGTTGGACTGGGGTGGATAAAGTCAGAAGCCACACAACACCAGGTTATAGTCCAACAGGTTTATTTGAAATCATAAGGTTTTGGACCGCTACTCCTTCATCACGTGGAGTCACTTCACCTGTTTCAAAAGCTTGTGAATTTAAATAAACCTGTTGGACTATAACCTGGTGTTGTGGGACTGCTGACCATTTCCCTACAGATTTACTCCTTTATTTTTCTTCCAACAACTTGGTGACATGTGGAATACTCTCGGTCGTGTGATCAGACCCTTTTTGCTTCTCTCAACAAATAGATTGCGGACGGCTCGCTATATAAATGCAAGTTCTGAATATCTACATAACTTTCCACCCAAACTTTCTCTTTCGCCTCCTAACCGTTCCCCTGAGACTGTAAAATGCTTCGTGGTGTCCACCTGGGTTGAGAGTGGGCTGCTGGAAAATCAGAGGATACCCTGCTGTGTTTTTCCAGCAGCCCACTCTCGACTCTAGTCTCCAGCATTTGCAGTCCTCACGTTCTCCTGGTGTCCGTTTGGGAATGAGAAGCCTTTCTAGAGCAGAAAGATGAATTGTATTGCTCAATTAATTTGTCACCCAAAAGGCTGTGCTTTCTCTCCCGGGCAGAAAAAGCATGAGGTTCTCACGTCCGTTTCAATTAAACAGAACATGCTGCATCAGGGGAAGAAGCCTCTGTCCTCAGTCGTGCCCTCCTCAGCCCAGTTGCTGCAGGTGACTATTGATCTGGATTTCAGAGAGTGGGGTTTCACGGTGAACACTGACTCAACGGGAATTCCCATGGTGACGTCATCTGTAATACCAACCCTCACATCCGGGGACCTGTAAGTACAACAAAGAGCCTTCCGGAAGGTGGGCTGGTTCATAGATAGTCAACCTCTACCTCTGTGTTTAATCATTTATCTTCAGTTGACTCACTCGGGGATCATTGACCAAGTGGCAGTGTTCCCTCTCTCTAATCATCTCCCAATAACCTCTGTTCAGCGCCTTATTCCTCATTCATTCTGTCTGATTAGCCCAAAATACATCCACAGAACTTCCTCCCTAAGGGCATTGTGGGTCTACCCACAGCACATGGACTGCAGCAGTTCAAGAAGGCAGCTCACCCCCACCTTCTCAAGGGGCAACTAGGGACGGGCAGTAAATGCTGGGCCCAGCCAGTGATACCCACATCCCACAGGTGAATTTTAAGAAAACATCCAGCTATCTATCTGTAAACCCACACCTCTGTCCATCTGTGGCAAACCCCACAGCTCCTTCAGAGAATCATTGAATCATACAGCATGGAGAGGGACTCTTTAGTCCAACCAGTCCATGCCAAACAGAATTCCAAAGTAAGCCTTTCCCACCTGCCTGCTCCTGGCCCATATCCCTCCAAACCTTTCCTATTCATGTATCCATCCAAATGTCTTTTAAACATTGTATGTGTACCCACATCCATCACTTTCTCAGGAGGTTCATTCCACACGCGAACCACCATCTGTGGAAATAATTTGCCTCTCATGTCTTTTTTAAAACTGTATTCTTAGCCTCTTTAGTCTCCTTAAATAAGCCTATGTCTAACCTTACAGTTCGCTTATCTCTGTGTCTATTTCTATCACTTCCACTATCTATGAAGCATTCACTCCACTTCTAATCCGACACCTTCGTTGCCGCCAGACACAAATCCTTGCTTCAGTACACATTTCCAGAACAATGAGGGGTCTCCCATTTAAGACTGAGTGAGGAGATGCTCTTTTCTCTTCAAAGTTTGTGAAGAAGATTTATAGCTCGGGTGTTCATTGTTGTGGTTCTGTTCGCCGAGCTGGGAGATTTTGTTGCAAACGTTTCGTCCCCTTTCTAGGTGACATCCTCAGTGCTTGAGAGCCTCCTGTGAAGCGCTTCTGTGCTGATTCCTCCGGTATTTTCTCTCTCGGAAGGTTGTCTTTGGAATTATCTTCCACAGGAAACAGCTGAGGTTGGGTCAATATGCTTGACAGATTTTGGATCAGCGAGGTAAAAACAATGACTGTAGATGCTGGAACCACCAGATGCCTGAAGGAAGAACGCCTCATCTTCCGCCTCGGAACACTTCAACCCCAGGACATCAATGTGGACTTCAACAGCTTCCTCATTTCCCCTTCCCCCACCTCATCCTAGTTCCAAATTTCTAGCTCAGCACTGTCCCCATGACTTGTCCGGACTTGTCCGACCTGCCTATCCCCTTTTCCACCTATCCACTCCACCCTTTCCTCCCTGACCTATCACCTTCATCCCCTCCCCCACTCACCCATTGTACTCTATGCTACTCTCTCCCCACCCCCACCCTCCTCTAGCTTATCTCTCCACGCTTCAGGCTCTCTGCCTTTATTCCTGATGAAGGGCTTTTGCCCGAAACGTCGATTTCGCTGCTCCTCGGATGCTGCCTGAACTGCTGTGCTCTTCCAGCACCACTGATCCAGAATCTGGATCAATAAAGGAATCAAGCAGCAAATTGGTAAACCTTGGGAATGGTCTACCAAGGAAAGCAATTGATACTAAAATGTGAAATGTTTACAAGAAGGAGTTAAATATGGTTCTCGGGATTAATGGAACCAAAGGGTATGGGATGAAAGTGGGAACGAGACTGAGTTGGACAGTCAGCCATGATCATATAAAAGGTGCTGCAGCCTCGAAGGGCTGAATGGCCTGCTCCTGTTCCTATTTTCTGTGTTGATAGAGAAAAAGTGTATTTTCTAACAGATGCAAAATGTCAATGCTCAGAGAGATGATTTCTCACAATGAGCTATAGGGAGAGTCTGAATAGACTAAGGCTGGAGTGTCGGAGGCTGAGGGGTGACCTTATAGAGGTTTATAAAATCATGAGGAGCATGGATAGGATAAATAGACAAGGTCTTTTCCCTGGGGTGGGAGAGTCCAGAACTAGAGGGCACAGGTTTAAGGTGAGAGGGGAAAGATATAAAAGGGATCTGAGGGGCAACTTGTTCACACAGAGGGTGGTATGTGTATGGAATGAGCTGCCAGAGGATGTGGTAGAGGCTGGTATGAGTACAGCATTTAAAAGGCATCTGGATGGGTATATGAATAGGAGGGATATGGGCCAAATGCTGGCAGGTGGGACTAAATTAATTTAGGATGTCAGGTCGGCATGGACGAGTTGGACCGAAGGGTCTGTTTCCGTGCTGTGCACCTCTATGACTCTAAGACAGTTAGCACACTGATATGGCAAGAAACACTATGTGACTCTGTCGTACAGGGAGGCAGGAGTACAAGAACAAATCAGAATTGCTCGAAATCTGTTGGGTGTTTGTGAGCCCTGGGGTCCAGTTTTTGTCTCTATATCCAAGCACAGATGTATTTGCCCTGGGGACACTCCAGGAAACTTCACTGCAATGGTTTCTGGGGTAAAAAGGTTTACCCGCAGGAACAGGCTGAATAACTGGGTCTTTACTCAGTTTGAAACATGGAAAATAGGGGCAGGAGAAGGCTATTTGAGCCTTTGAACCTGCTCCAATAAAACACTGGGTGTTACAGTAACTCAGTAGTTTGCATTGCTGCCTCACAGTGCCAGGGACCCAGGTTCGAATCCACCCTTGGATGACTCTATGGAGTTTGTTCATTCTCCCTGCGTCTGTGTGGTTTCCTCTGGGTGCTCTGGTTTCCTCCCACTGTCCAAAGATGTGCAGGTTAGGGTGAATTGGCCATGCTAAATTGCCCATAGTGTCCAGGGGTGTGTAGGTTAGGTACATTAGTCAGGGGAAAATGTAGACTAATAGGGTAGGAGAATAGGTCTGGGTGGGTTACTCTTCAGAGGGTCAGCGTAGACTTGTTGGGCCGAATGGTCTGTTTCCACACTATAGGGATTCTCTTAAAACTTCAAGTGCACATACAAGTATTTTCTAAAGTTCAGTGAGATTTCCCAGCTCATCTCCCCTCCCAGGCAGCCCTACTTCCCCCTGGGTGAATCTCACTGAAACACTGAGAGATTATGTCCTGGCTGGAGAATTTAGACCATGGGGACACTTGCTTCAGGAAACTAGGAGGATTGTGGGTCATTGGAATGCTTTAGCCAAGAAAGTGTGGTTGGTGCAATTTTACGTGCGTCGAATGCAGAAATACATTTATGGTTTTTTAGGGAATATCAGATAGGTGAAGCAGGCAGGAATGTTGAGTTGAACATTTGGGAAATAAGTGCATGGCCCTGATGGATAAACGCCGAACCTGCTCCCATTTCTAATGTTCAAGATTATCCCCAATTATTACACTGAGTGGACACCCAATGAGCCGCACAGTGGCTCAGTGGTTAGCGCTGCTGCCTCTCAGCACCAGGGATCTGGGTTCGATTCCGGCCTCAGGCAACTGTGTGGAGTTTGCATATTCTCCCCGTGTCTGCATGGGTTTCCTCTGGGTGCTCTGGTTTCCTCCCACAGTCCAAAGATGTGCAGGTTAGGTGAATTGGCCATGCTAAATTACCTGTAGTGTTAGGTGCGTTAGTCAGGGGTGAACGTAGGGGAATGGATCTGGATGTATTGCTCTTTGGAGGGTCGGTGTGGACCTTTTGGGCTGAAGGGCCTGTTTCCATACTGTAGGGAATCTAATCTAATCTAACCTGTTGTTAGTGAATCTGACTTCAGCACGCTTGCAGGCAGTGCAGGTCAGGTTCGAAAAACTCACCGTCTAAAGTTTTCATTTCTCTCCTTTACGTCTTGTCAACTAGTTCCAAATCTGCCGATCTGGTTATCAACCCTCCTGTTGCCAGAATCAATTACACCTCTATCCAAAGTTTTCTTTGTCTCAGTTAAATCTCGGCCTTAGCCTTCTCTTCTCTTGGGAGAGCTTCACTAGTTTTTAAGCTCTTCCTTCCTGGTACCTCTCCTGGCAAGCCTGCAGTGTGCCCGCTCCAATGCCTTGACCTTACTCTGACACCCAGAGCCCTGCATTGTATGTGAATGTCTGGCGAGTGCCCCACTAATGTTCTTATAAATGTTTCACACAACCTCCTTGCTTTCAGTTCGAAATATTTGTAAGTTTCAAAGATCAGTGCTGACTAATCATTCCTCATGTGGAGACATTGTGTTAAGATGGTTGGTGACATAGCAGCTCAGTGGTTAGCACTACTGCCTCCTAGCGCCAGGGACCTGGGTTCAATTCCAGCCTCAGGTGACTATCTGTGTGGAGTTAGCACATTCTCCCGTGTCTGCGTGGGTTTCCTCCGGGTGCTCCGGTTTCCTCCCACAGTCCAAAAATGTGCAGGTTGGATGGATTGGCTACACTAAATTGCCCGTAGTGTTAGGTGAGGGGGTAAATGTAGGGGAATGGGTCTGGGTGGGTTATGCTTCGGCAGGTCGGTGTGGATATGTTTGCACACTGTAGGAATGCTATGATCTTCTATGAAGTGTTTTGCAAGAATGATGATATTAACATTACACAGAAACATTGAAAACAGGAGCAGGAGTAGGCCATTCGGCCCTCCAAGCCTGCTCCCCCATTCAGTATGATCATGGCTGCTCATTCAACTCAGTCACCTGTTCCTGCTTGTCTTTTTCTGTTCAGTTGTGGGATGTGGCTGTCACTGGCTGGCCCCAACATTTATTACCCATCCCTAGTTGCCCTTCGAGAAGGTGGGGGTGAGCTGCCTTCTTGAACCGTTGCAGTCCATGTGCTGTGGGTTGACCGACAGTGTCCCTTAGGGAGGGAATTCCAGGATTCTGACCCAGTGACACTAAAGGAAAAGCAATATATTTCCAAAGTCAGGGTGGTGAGGGGCTTGGAGGGGAACTTGCAGGGGGTGGTGTTCCCATGTATCTGCTGCCCTTGTCCTTCTAGATGGATGTGGTCCTGGGTTTGGAAGGTGCTGTCTGAGGATCTTTGGTGAATCTCCCTAAAGCCTTTGATCCCTATATCGCTAAGAATTGTATCTAACTCCTTCTTGGAAATATCCCATGATTAGGCCTCGTTCGCTTTCTGTGGCAGAACGTTTCACAATCACATGACCCTCTGGCTGAAGACCTTACCCCAGCTCAGTCCTAACTGACGCACCCTTACCTTTAGAATGTGACCCTTTGTTCCGGACTCTCCAGTCATCGGGAGAATCCGGTTGCAATGATATCATCGGCATTTGAGCTTCTTCCAGTGTGTCTGGGTGAGAATGGCTGTCATTGTTGTGTTTGTGCTCCAGGTTAATCGAGGTCAATGGGATAAGCATGCTGGACTGCACGAGTGAGGCCTTGGAGCAGTCACTGGGCAAAGGAAGCACAGCCCGAATTCTCGTCTTGCGGAGCGGGGCCCAGGAAGGCGTCAAGCCAATGGATGAGTCCTGTTCTTTGGAAAACGCTCTGACAGAGCTGACAAGCCTCCAGTCAGAGTTCATCGCAGCCACTGTCGAACTCTCAGCCCTTCGGAATGAGAAAGAAGTGATGTGGGCTGAGATTGAGAAGTAAGTGCCACTTCTCTCTCTTGCGCTCTCTGTCTGTCTGTCTGTCTCTCTCTCGCTCTCGCTGTCTTGCGCTCTCTCTGTCTCTCTCTCTCTCTCACACTCTCTTGCGCTCTATCTCTGTCTCTCTCTCTCTTGCTCTCTTGCGCTCTCTCTGTCTCTCCCTCTCTCTCTTGCGCTCTATCTCTGTCTCTTGCTCTCTTGCGCTGTCTCTGTCTGTCTCTCTCTCTCCCCCTCTCCCTCTCTCTCTCCCTGCCTTGGTGTTTCACAGTCAACTTCATATTTGTGCAGCCACTGTCCCTCGATTCCACAGGCTTCGGTTTCATCGGGTTACCTTCAATAATTGATCGGTCAAACAACTCAATCGAATGTCTCGGGATTGGGAGCCTTCAGTGTCCAATAGACGCTCGATGGCATCACTGCTGAGGGAGCTGCCTGCTTCCTGAAGGCCACCCAATCCCAAACAAGCAAATGGGTCAGCTGATAAAACAGCCTTTAACAGACCCCCCTCTCCCCCACATCCCAGGTCCTTGACCCTATCTGATTTGATTTATTGTAGTCATGTGTACCCAAGTACAGTGAAAAGTTTTGTTTTGCAAGCAGTACAGGCCGATCATAGTAAACAAGGACAACAGAGCATAGACAGAGTGAGGTAGACAGGCTACACAGTGTAGGACGTGCACAAGGAAAGATCAACATTAGGTTTGAAGTTAATGAGGTCCATTTGTCAGTCTATTAACAGCAGGAAGGAAGCTGCTCCTGATCGTATTGGAGCGTGTGTTCAAGCTTCTGCATCTTCTGCCTGGTGGAAGAGGTTGGAAGAGAGCATCACAGGGGTGGGAGGGGTCTTTGATGATGTTGGTAGCCTTTCCTCGGCAACGAGCTGTGTAAGTGGAGTCCATGGATGGAAGTCTGGCTTCTGGGTTGATTTAGGTTATGTTCACACCACCTTCCGTAGTTCCTTACGGTCCTGGGCAGAGCAGTTGCTGTACCAGGCCATTATGCACCCAGACAGTATGCTCCCAATGGTGCATCTGTAAAGGTTGGTAAAGGTCCTTATGGACGTGCCAAATTTCCTGAGCTGCCTGAGGAAGAAGAGGTGTTGTTGTGCCGTCTTGACTGTTGCACCAATGTGGGAGGGGCAGGACATGTCGTTGGTTTTCATCACTCTGAAGATGATGATGCTCTTGACCTCAGCTCCTCGCAGGTGACGTCCACATAGTTGCTGGAGAGATCTCCTCCATGAAGTCATGCTGCCACACTGGGGATATTCTCGATCAGTTCTCTGCCAAATGGGAAGATTCAGAACTGTCTCTCATGGTTCAAAACTGTGTGACCTGCATTTCTTGCCTTTCCTTATTTGCCCAGAGAATAGGTAGGAGTTACCCCATCATAGTGGGTCTGAAGTTACATGACAGGTGGAGGGACAGATGGTGTTGAGGAAGCCAGGAGGCTGGAGAAGAACCTTGACAGGCTAGAAGATTGGGCAAAGGAATCCAGTGGCAGATGGAATAGCATTTGGGAAAGTGTGCGATTATGATTAGAGGAGTAGACTATTTTCTAAATGGGGAAAGGCTTCAGAAATCTGAAGCACAAAAGGACTTGGGAGTTCTAGTTCAGGATTGTTTTAAGGTTAACATGGAGGTTCAGTTGGCAGTTAGGAAGGTAAATGCAATGTTAGCTTTCATCTCAAGAGAGTGAGAATACAAGAGCAGGGATGTACTGCTGAGGCTGGGGAAGGCTCTGGTCAGACTGCATTGGGAATATTGTGAGCAGTTTTGGGCCCCGTATCTAAGGAAGGATTTTCTGGCCTTAGAGGGGGTCCAGGGGAGCTTTCCAAGAATGATCTTGTGGATGAAGGGCTTGTCATATGAGGAGCAGTTGAGGATTCTGGACCTGTACCTGATGGAGGTTAGAAAGATGAGGGGGAATCTGATTGGAGCTTACAGAATACTGTGAGGCCTCAATAGAGCAGATGAGGAAAAGATGTTTCCATCAGTAGGGGAGACTAGGGCCCGGAGCCCAGCCTCAGAGTGAAGGGAGGACCCTTTAGAATGGAGAGGAGGAGGAATTTCTTCAGCCAGAGGGTGGGGAATCTGTGGAACGCATTGCTACAGAGGACTGTGGGGGACAAGTCACTGAGTGTAGTTAAGACAAAGACAGGTAGGTTCCTGATTAGTGAGGAGATCAAAGGCCAGAGGGAGAAGGCAGCAGAATGGGGTTGAGAAACACATCAGCCATGATTGAATGGTGGAGCAGACTCGATGGGCTAAATGGCCTAATTTCTGCTCCTGTGTCTTGTGGTCCGAGGCCAGTGGTTTTTATCTTTAAAGGGCATCAGTAAACAAGATAGGTCTTTTTCCTGACAATCAACAATCGTTTCATGATCATTGTTAGACAATTTCAGGTTCTTTTTTAAAAATCCAAATCCCACTCACTGCCGGGGTGAGATTTGAACTCAGGCCTCTCGGATATAAGCTGGGTCCCTGAACTCATGGACTGGTGGTACCCCCTCCCCTCTCCTCTCCTCCCCTCACCTTACCTCAACATCATTGCTATAGGTCTAGAGTCATGTGTAGATCAGACTGGGTAAGGACAGTACATTTCCTTTCTGAAATACCATTCATTAATAAAATGGATGCAAATGAAAAGTCAGCAGTGCTGTTGCCATGTTGTGATATCAGTTTGTTTCATTGAGTTTTATTTAATTCGCTGAATTTAATTTCCCGAAAGGTGGAATTCGAACTCAGTTTTGTACAGGGCACTGGTGAGGCCTCTTCTGGAATACTGTATACAGTTCTAGCCGCCCTGTTATAGGAAGGATGTGATTACACCGGACAGGGTTCAAAAGAGATTTACCAGGATGTTTCCGGGAATGGACAGTTTAAATTATAAGGAGAGGCTGGATAACCTGGGACTTGTTTCATTAGAGCATAGGAGGTTGAGGGGTGAGGATTGGCAGATGGCGTTTAATTTAGATAAATGCGAGATGCTGAATTTTGGAAAGGCAAATCAGAGCAGGACTTATACACTTAATGGTCAGGTCCTAGGGAGTGTTGCTGAACAAAGAGACCTTGGAGTGCAGGTTCATAGCTCCTTGAAAGTAGAATCACGGGTAGATAGGATAGTGAAGAAGGCGTTTGCTTTATTGGTCAGAGCACTGAGTACAGGAGTTGAGAGGTCACGTTGCCACTGTACAGGACATTGGTTTGGCCACTTTTGGAATATTGCGCTCAGTCCTGGTCTCCCTCCTATTGGAAGGATGTTGTGAAACTTGCAAGGGTTCTAAAAAGATTTACAAGGATGTTGCCAGGGTTGGAGGATTTGAGCTCTAAGAAGAGGCTGATTAGGCTGGGGACTGTTTTCCCTGGAGCATCGGAGGTTTAAAGGTGATCTTATAGAGATTTTAAAAATCATGAGGACATGGATAGGGTAAACGACAAGGTCTTTTCCCAGGGGTCAGGGAGTCCAGAGCTAGAAGGTATAGGTTTAGGTAGAGGGGAATAATTTAAAAGGGACCTAAGGAGCTACTTTTTCACACAGAGGGTGGTACGTGTATGGAATGAGCTGCCAGAGGATGTGGTAGAAGCTGGTACAATTGCAACATTTAAGAGGCATTTGGATGGGTATATGAATAGGAAGGGTTTGGAGGGATATGGGCCAGGTGCTGGCAGGTGGGACTAGATTGGGTTGGGATATCTAGTCGGCATGGACAGGTTGGACTGAATGGTCTATTTCCATGCTGTACATCTCTATGATTCTATAGAGATTTATGATACCATGAGGGGCATAGATGAGGTGAATGGCAATGGTCTGTTGCCGAGGGTGGGGGAGTTCAAAACTAAGGACATATTTTTAAGGCGAAAGGAGAAAAATTTATAACATACACGAGAGGCAACCTTTTTACGCACAGAATGATTCGTGTGTGGAATGAACTTCCTGAAGAAATGGTAGATGCAGGTCCAATTACGCCATTTAAAAGACATTTAGATGAGTACATGAAGAGGAAAGGAGGGATGGGCCAGGAGCAGGCAGGTGGGGCTAGTTTAGTTTGGGGTTGGGCTGGAGGGTCCGTCCACGTGCTGTATGCATCTCATTCTATCACTCTGAATACTGAAATGAAGCCATGCTTCTGACATCTCCTTAGGAAAGCCAAGAATGTTTCCTCAAATTAGTTGGGAGTTTTTCTCTGTGTGTACCCACTGTGATTTGGGGATTTATTGTTCCAGAGAGATTCACACAGCTTGTTGTGGTCTCATGTCAACAAAGCATCATATCAAAGAAGAGCCATATTGGTTTCGACATGATGACCCTATCCTTCCCTCCCTAAGTGCTGAGTTTCTCCAGCATTTCCTGGTTTTACTTCAGACTTCCAGAATCGGCAATGCAGCAAACTTCTTATTATCCATCACCCAGAGGGACAGGCATGTGTCGGTTAATCGATCATTTCAGTTGATTCCGTTTCACATAATCAATGTAAAAACGCATGCTCAGGAACAGAACCGTATTGCAGGTGGTATACACATCACTGCCATACTTTATTTATAGCATACTTCACTTAGTAACAATGAAACTTTGCCTTAAATAAAACTGAGGACTCGGACATTGTGGAGATTGCAATAATATAGTAAACCTCTGGAATTTCAGGTGTAAAACTCCTGACAGTTTATCGAGAGCACTAGGTCAGAAGGTGCCGGTTAAAACAAAGTTTGTTGCATTTTCTGTTGTTTTAATATAAATTTCTAACCAATCATACCAGCAGAGTATTATTCATCGTCCTTCATATATGTTGTCGAACGATTGCCAAAGGGACAATTGCATAAAGCTTAGAAAGATGAAGATGTCCCCCCAGTGAAAAACAACCATAGCCTTCCAATATAATGCATCTGACTATGTAGCATGCACCCTTCCTGTTGGACAGTAGCTGATAGAAAAACTACAATATTAAAGGTTTCTTCCCTGCTCACCTTTTCCATCAGACACTCATGATCAGCTGATCAAACAGTTTCAAAACCCATAGATTGAGAATCCGAAGGGAATTCCTTATAGACCAAAGGGACTGCAACGTGAACTATATCTCTATCAATATTCTCTTTAAACATCTCAATGACTTTGATAAACTGTGCTTTCAAACTATGAATGTGATTGAGCTTGAGTGAGATGCTTGTCTCAATTTTTGCAGCTACAATGTATTAATCAGTTTGTTTAGTACAATTCGAACATGTTTTGCAGCTAATAATTTGTTCTATTTTCATTCAGGGCATGTGAGTATTGTTGGCCGTGTATTGCCCGTCCCTAGTTGCCCCTTGAGAAGGTGGGGGGTGAGCTGCCTTCTTGAACCACTGCAGTCCATGTGCTGCAGGTAGACCCACAATGCCCTTAGGGAGGGAATTCCAGAATTTTGACCTTCAGTATCTGCATGATTTGAACTGATCTGAGCACCAGCATTGGTCCAGGCTCAGCCAGCTGGATGGCTGTTTGCAGCGCAGAGGGATGCCAACAGCCTGGGTTCAATTCCTGGACTGGCTTCTCAGCCTTGGTTCTTCCCTGAGGCACAGTGACCCTCAAGTTAACCTCACCACCAGCCACCTCTGTCCAATGATGGAACAACTTATGGTCCTCTGGGACTATGGGGACTTTCACAAACCATAGTCCTGAGAGTAAATATTATAATTTCTAATATTTAAACCGTCAGGTGTCTCAGCCTTTAACTGATTGCCTTGAAACGGTGGGATGTGACCTTTTGACTCCTCCGTTTGGTTTATCTGGTTTTCTAAATGCTGAGCTATCAGATCCTTTTTCCATTTGAAAGCACTGCTTAATTGAGCAAACAAATATCAAGAGTTACAATTAGGTTGGGTGATGGAAATTCATCTTTGATAACAAAACCCCTTCCCTTCCTGGTATGATGAGTCCAGATTTGAATCCAGTGTTGAGTTGCTTCCAGTCATAGAGTCATAGCACTGTACAGCATACAAACAGATCCTTCAGTCCAACTCAGTAAGCTTTACTCTCAACAGGTACTGCTAATCCAGTCCCTGCGCTAGAAACAGTCTTGCTGTCTAAGAACTGATCATTCTGCTCTGTTCTACAGACTCCGAGCAAGAGAAGTCCGTCTTCTTCAGGAGAATAAGCGAGTGCTTCAATCTGCCGACTCTCTCAAACAGCTGGTCAGTGAACAACGCTAGACTGTGTTAAGAATGGGGGAAATCACAGGCTTCCTTGTAATTGGACATTTGGATTCCATGCCCTGTGTCCAAAGTGACACTTTTTCAAAGCTTTTAATTTTCCATCCTACGTTCTGTACATGCCATCCACTTCATGAATTACTCGCTGGGGTAATTTTCCAAGTTACAGTACTGGGGGCATGGCTGGGTTCTTTGTCAATGGGGGTAGGGGATTGCCTAGTGATTTTATCACTGGAATGTTAATCAGAGACCCAGGTCCTATTCTGGGGACCCGGGTTCCAATCCAACCATGGCAGATGATGGAATTTAAATTCAATAGACAATAGGTGCAGGAGTAGGCCATTCGGCCCTTTGAGCCAGCACCACCATTTATTATGATCATGGCTGATCATCTACAATTCAACAAAAACCTGGAATTAAGAGTCTGATGATGACCATTAATCCATTATCGATTGTTGGAAAAACCCATCTGGTTCACTAATGTCATTCAGGGAAGGAAGCTGCCATCCATACCTGGTCTGGCCTACATGTGACTCCAGACCCACAGCAATGGGGCTGACTCTTAACTTCCCTCTGGTCAATTTGGGATGGGCAATAAATGCTGACCCAGCCAGTGATGACCTCATCCCATGAATGAATAAAATAATAAAAAGGGTTATAAATAATTTCCTGGATTTCATTCCCACATTCTGTTACATTTCGTGTCCTGGTCCGGAGTCTGTGATTTCAACTTGCTATCAATCAAACATTAGTGCAAAATTCAGTAGGAATTGTTTTGTTGATGACCTAGTGGGTCTTTCGGATGTGGAGAATTTTGGCACAAATTGTCTCTGAATCAATTGCAAAACAGCTGATAATTGGATTGGGAGATGTTAGATAGCTTCCATGCTGAGCCAGAACTATTAGGATGAGCCAAGTGGCCTTGTCCATGTCAAAATATCGAAGATATTATGTGTACAGTAACTTAATAATATGAAGCTGGTGGACAGAGCTCATCATTCCTCTCAACCCACTCCTCGTGTATTAATCACCTCAGCATTATTGCTGTAAAGCCAAAAACCAATGTCAATTGTTCTAAAATTTTACAGTCGTTTCTTTTCTGCAATTTTTCATCTCATGGGCCCCACTGGCTGGTTCCACTAAGGGGTGAATCAAGGGTTGCACATTATGAGCACCCAATCATTTTTTTTGTGGGGCCATCTCAGCTAAATCTAACCATAGCCCCTTCCATTTCCCCTCCCTGCCAAAAAAAACGGAGGCAGGGGCAGGAACATTGGTTGAAGAACAATCCACATATCATTTGAACAATCCATTGATGGTTCTTCACTATTCTTCTTAATCCAGGCCCTAAACCATGTTCTGTCAGCTGATTCTTTCTTATCTAGGCATGGAATGTGACCTGTTCTTGCCTTTAGCTGCCTAGGCCCAACCCCAGATCTTCCTTGTTTAAGATGCTCTAGAGAAGCCAACTCACTGACCAACCTATTCCTCTCATATCAGTAGATCCTGTTTCCACCTGCAGGCCCAGGGTGAGGGCCCCCACTGATGGAGGCCAGAATTCACCAGGCCAGACATTTGTACTCCTTGTTGCATGAGGTTAAAGGACCTCATTTGTAACCCCACAACTGCAAGAAAGGTCTGGGACCACCAGGAGCCCTGTGTTCATAGTAGGCCTGGCCACTCTGAAGAGCTAGGAGAAAGGGGGCCTGGGTACTCCACAGAGCTGCTCGGAAATGGGTGCAGGCAGGGGGGAGACACAGTCACACACCAAATACACCTTCACTTCCCCTAAAGTCCCTTCACTCAGGCCCCTCCTTCCCAAGACAGGTGAGATGGGTTGGGACTGTTCCCGACTCTCACCACACACTCTAGGACCAAATGACTAGGCCAAGGTCTCTCCTCCGATGTTGATCCCCCTTCATGTGACAAGGCCTTAACTTCTGGAATTCCTTTCCCAAATCAGCTCCCGACTTTTCTATCTCGTCCTTTTTCCAGCATTCCATGAAAAGAAACTCCTGGGCCAAGACTTTAGTGGCTGCTGGACTATCTTTTCTGGTGGCTCAGTGTTACATTTTGTTAGGTATTGTTCATATAATGCTCCTGAGGATCATTTTCCGTGTTAATGTTACTGTCCCTGCATGTTGCTGTCGATGCCCACACTCCAATCTGTTATTTCTTTTCGTGAATTTGTTCATGGAGAGGTCAGTAACAGGCAGGTGTGGGTCATGCCATGTTGGCTCAGCTGTGACTCAGTTAAGAGAGTTATTGGTTCAAATCCCATGTCCAGAGACTGAAACAAACAATCACGATAGACATTAAGAAGCAGAAGAGACCATTCAGTCCATCTAATATACTCTGCCATTCAATGAGATTATGGCTTACCTGATAACCTTCAATTCCACCCTCATGCCTTTGCCCCGTGGCCCCTGACTCTCTCACTGATTAAACATCAGTCTGTTTCAGCCTTGAATAGACTTAATGACCGACCGAGAGAAAACGTTCCTCCTCATCTCTGCTTTAAATATGTGACCCTTACTCTGGGATGATGCCCCTCTGGTCCTAGACTCTCCCACAAGGACCAACAGCCTCTCTCCATCTCCCCGTCACGTCCCCTCAGAATCTTGTCTGTTTCAATAAAGTTGCCTCTCATTTTTCTAAAGTCCAATGAGTACTGGCCCCAACCTCTCATTTTAAAAAAACAAATCCTTTTAAACCTGGGATCAGCCGAATGAACCATCCCTGAACTGCCTCCAATGCTAGTCTATCTTTCCTTAGATAAAGGGACCCAAAACATTCACAGTTGACAGTTGACTTGCCCTGTGCCGTACTGAGGGTGTGGCACTGTCCAAGGTACTATCTTCCTGATGGGATACTGTTTTCCCAAGTGGATGCTTGTAAATAATCCCAGGCCACTATTTTGCAGCAGAGCTTGGGACCAGGCTGGAGCCAATACCTATCTTCCCCCATTTCCCCCACTAATAATCCTCAAACCATTTCATTAGGCTCTTATCACATTGTGTATGCAATGCCAGGTCTACTTGACAACAGTGAGGACACTTTACGAAGTACATGACTGGTTTTTAAAAAACCACTTGGTGGCATCCCAAATTCATGGGAGTGTTATATAAATGTAAGTTCCTCCTTTGTTTTCAAGCTGGAGAGATCGGAATATCGGTGGATGTTCCTGAAGGAACAGCTGGAGTCAATGAAAGGTGCTTTTCATCTGGAGAAACAGAAGCTTGACACCGTCGAGATCAAACTGAAAGTAAGTAGATTGCAACAGCAAGGGAAACCCACCAAGCCAGTGGAAACCGGCAAACTACAGCTCCGAGCAATTTGACAGAGGACAACTTCCTCCGTGGTCAGTGAAATAACCCACACTGATTGCAGATCTTTGCAAAGTCTTATTAAAAGTCTCTAGAGAATCTTAACATATAAATAATGCAACAACACTTGTGTGGATCATTGTAGGCAACAGGACTGTTCTCTTACCTGTTATTAAAACATTTGGGGTTCTCGGCTTTGTAATAGGTCCGGAGAGGTTTACAAAACTGATCCTAGGGATGAAGTGTTTGTTATACAAGGAGCAGTTGACAGCTCTGGTCTGTACCCGAGGGATTTTACAATGATCTGACTGATACTTGCAGAATATTGAGACGTCTGGATTGTGTGGACACGGAGAAAAATGTTTCCACCAGCAGGAGAGAAGACGACTCGAGAGCACAGCTTCAGAGTGAAGGGGCGACCCTCTGGAACTGGGATGAGGAGGAATTTCTTCAGAGGGTGGGGAATCTGTGGAACTCATTGCCACAGAGGGCTGTGGAGGCCAAATCACTGAGTGTATTTAAGACAGAGACAGAAAAGTTCGTGAGGGGATCGAGGTTTAAAGGGTGAAGGCAGGAGACCCACCTCCATCGCCCCTCCCCCTAGTCCCTCCTCCCTACCTTTTATCTTAGCCTGCTTGGCTCTCTCTCTCTTATTCCTGATGAAGGGCTTATGCTCGAAACGTCGAATTCTCTATTCCTGAGATGCTGCCTGGCCTGCTGTGCTTTGACCAGCAACACATTTGCAGCTGTGATCTCCAGCATCTGCAGACCTAATTTTTTACTTGAGAAACAGTTTAGCCATGATGGAATGGTGGGGCAGAGTCAATGTGCCAAATGGCCTAATTCTGCTCCAATATCCTCTGGGCTAATGGTCTAATAGCAGAGAGTACAAGAGAAGGACGTGATGTTGAACCTGTCCAAGATAGTTAGATCTCAGCTGCAGGATTGTGAACAGTAGCAGGCGCCATGGTCTAACTCTGATGTAAAAGCATTGGAGCGACTCAAGTGCAGGAGCGATTTACACGAATCGTCCCAGCGATGAGAAACCTCCATGATGAGCATAGGATGAAGAGGTTGAGATGGTTCTTTTCTGGGAGAATGCTGTGAGGAGATTGTGGACGGGCTAGTCTGGGTAGATGGAAAGGCGATCTTCTCCGTGGTAGACGAAACATAATGACAGAGCTTAGATTTAATTGATGTGCGAAAGAAAAACACCAGGGTGACGGGAGGTGAAACTTTCTCACCCGGCGAATGGTTAAGGGATGAGTGGGCTGTCTGGAAATGGGGAGGAGGCAGGTTCAGTTGAGTTATTCAAAAGGGCATTGTTGGTTATTTGTATTGAAATGAAATGCAGGGGAGTGGCACGAGAGGAAGCATTATTGTGTGTATACAGTGGGTGAATAACCTCATTTTGCACTGTAACAATTCTACAGTTCAATGATTTGCAATTTTGATAATATAATCTATTGCTTTATGTATAGATGTGGATGTACATATGATATAGAGAGAGAGAGCGCGAGTGAGAGAGCAATTATTTATCCCACATTGCAATTGCTTAAGTTATTGATGTACATATATAATATATAAGGTATCTTTAATATACAATATTTAATGACCAGAACATATTGTACTTCCTCTCCACCCAGAATTCAGGAAAACTGATGGAATTTGTTCCTTTTTAGGAAGAGATAGATGCCCTGAAATTGAAATCCTGCCAAGACGATAAGAAAATCAAAGACCTAGCAAAAGCACTTCTGGAAAAGGTCTGACAAAACGAGTATTTTCCTTTACCTCTTACAGCAGGGATTATTTAGTTTTCTGTGCTAAAAGGGTCAGCGTTTCAGACAGAACAAGCTAAAGTGTCTTTGTCATTTGCTTTGTTCAGAACGCGAAACCGGAGGAGATGGGAATTGCAGAGAAGCTGGAGTGCCAGTTGGCTGGGACGGAGAGTCACTGGCTGCCCGGCCAGCTGGAGGAGTTGCAGAGCATTGGCAAACAGCTTCAACAATCTCACAGTCCGCCTCAGCACCCAGACCAGGAGTGGGCCGGTTACCCAGTGACCCAGCCGGACACAAAACGCCAGGGCACCCAGAGCCAGTGGCTCGACCATCAGGCTTGTGGAGACCAGCAACAGCAGCATTCCCAGCTCCAGCAGGTTGAAGATCCAGGGTACCACGCCAATGATGAGTGGTCCAGTCCACAGGCCGGATGGCCCAGCGTTCAGAAACAGCACTGTCTGCACGGTCAGTGGCTCAATCATCAGCCTCATTGCTCACAGCAAGATTCGCAGGCAGACCAAGGCCAGTTACTGGACACCTTGATGCATTACCCAGATCCAGAACACCAGTGTCAACAGAGTGAATGGCTTCACTGTCAGTGCCACCATCTGGGCCAATACTTGTCCAGCCCAAAGGACCAACCACCTGACCTGAAGCCACATCATTGCAGTCAGGTACAGCACCAAACCCAGCAGTGGGCAACTGCCAATGGTCTACAAGATGGTGAGGCACAGTCTCAGGAGAAAACCCAGGAGCAGCAGGAGGGAAGCCAGCAGCAGGGCTGTTCCCAAGGCAGGAAGTCTGAGCCTGCCTCGGATCAGGACGAGGAAGGTGGGCCCCAGCAGCCTGACGGCCAAATGCACCAGACCAGGCCGCAGATCTCTGAGCTGGGTCAGGAGCAGTACGCCCAACGCCTCAGTCAGCACAGGTGCACCGCGGGGAGCTGCCCGGTGACACCTAAACCAGCCTCCCAGAGCCCAGATCACCACAGCCGGCAACCAGGCACCAATGCCCAGCCGCAAACCAAACCATCACAACGGGCACACGTGTGCCGACGATCCCGGCACCACCAACCCCGGGGCTCCCAGCCCAAGGTGCCGAAGGAGCACCTCCTCCAGCTCAGCGTGAAACTGGGAGAGCACTCACCAGTCACATCCCAGAGCAAACAGAGAGCCGCTGGGGAGAAGGAGCTCTGCTTATCCCAGAGCAAACCGCACAGAAAGAAACGGGCCACACATCATTCAACCAACGAGAACACTCCCCTCCCAGGTAATGAACATCTCCCAGGTCTATCAATGCACAGTTACATTAAAAACTCTCAGCTCTGTACTCAGGGCACAGCAACAACAACAAGCTGAATTTCAGTGGTGCCTCGAACAAAGTAAAATACCCCGGGGCACTCCGTAACAGCGACATTGAGCTGAAACCTGACTTCAGACCAGGCAACAAAATAAAAACAGAAAATTGCTGGCGAGACTCAGCAGGTCTGGCAGTGTCTGTGGAGCGAGAGAGAAACTGAGTTAACCTTTTGAGTCCAGGGTCGTTGCAGAAGTTTGAAGAAGGGTCACTGGACTCGAAAGGTTAACTCTGTTTTTCTCTCTCTCTCCCCACCGACGGACTCTGCCAGACCTGCTGAGTTTCTCCAGCAATTTTCTGTTCTGGCATGTTTCAGATCTCCATCATGAAGCTGGTCTGACCAAGCAATGTAAAACACTCTCAGGGGAGGCTGGTCAAAACCTCAGTCAAAGAGATAAGTTCCAAAGCCCTGAGGGTAAGGGTTTGAGAACTTGGGGCATGGATGACTGAAAGGACAGCTCCCAAAGGGAGATCCCACGCCAGTCCAGCAGCTTTGCGGCTGTTTGTGTAGATGCGGGTGTCCTGTCGTATGCTGGAATTGGGAACCCATTCCACAGCTCTCCTCACCGCTGTTATGTTAGTAACAATCAATCAACCAGCTCCAGCACAAAGCTGTATCAGCTGTCTGAACTTTATTCAAGGTTAGTTCTCCTTGCCTGGAGGTCAATTCATGGACAGGGGTCACGCAGAGAGGAGGTGGAGTTACTCCTCCAGGTCAGTAATCATTCCAGCAGCATTTGGCAGCTCATGCTGTTCCCAAAGTAACATGGCTTCCAGGATACACCTCTCCACCCACAGCCCCGATAACCTCACTCCCATACCCCCTCATTCCCACAAGCCTCACTCCCACACACCCCCAAAGCCTACACACCCACAACCCCCCACCTCCATAGCCACCCACAGCCCCTAACACATCCCACAGCCCTGATGCCCCCCAATAAGGGTAGGCAATGGCCTAGTGGTATGATCACTGGACTGTTAATCCAGAGACCCAGGTAATATTCTGGGGACCCAGGTTTGAATCCTGCCACAGGAAATGATGGACTTTTAATTCCAGACTTTTTTTCATTGAATTCGGAGTCTAATGATGACAGTGATATCATTGTCAATTGTTGGAAAATCCATCTGGTTCATTAATGTCCTTTAGGGAAGGAAACTGCCATCCTTATCTGGTCTGGCCTACATGTGACTCCAGACCCACAGCAATGTAGGTAACTCTTACCTACCCTCTATGTAATTAGGGATGGGCAATAAACACTGGCCCAGCCAGTGACCCCTGCATCCCATGAAGGAATAAAGAAACATCTGGAAACCTTTCCATAAATCGGTGTGTCTGTCTATCTCTATCTCTTCCTCTAAGACATTGTTTAAAAGCCCAGACCTTTAGTGACTGCTCCAATATCTCCTTGTCTAGCTCGCTGTTGGACCTGTTGGATACAGCTTCATTGAAGCGCCTTGAGATGTTTCCTATGTAATCAGGTGCTACATAAGTGCACCCTGTCCCCGTTTGGTCAGGTGATAGCCTGGGCATTACGCAGTGGGGTGGTCAATCCTGAGAGAGAGAGGTGACGGAGAGAACATCCATCAAGGGTTTTGATATCTGGGATGTATCCCTTTGGACAGTTGCCCCAAACGTAGTGACTCTCTTGTTCTTTCGCAGATAACGTCTTTGGTCGTGACATTAAGCTCCACAAAGAGCAGAGGACTGAAGTCATCTTGACTTCTCAAGATACCTCCAAGGAGACGGCTGCAAAGAAAAAGCAGCTGGCCCAATTATTGCAAATGGTAGTGAACCACACCTCGCATCTTCTGAAAGGGCACATAACCCAAAGGTAGGTTGCTGCTGATCAGAATGCTGAGGAATTTGGAACATTCATGTGTCTGCATGAGCGACAGGTGTCTCTTCTGGGTAATGCATCTTCCCATTTTCGACACCCACTTTCCAGCAATTCCAGGCCAGGATCACACACAGTTCGATACAGAATACAATTCCTGTTGCACTGTCCAACAAACCCATATTTCAGATGGAGTTTGCAAATAAGCGCAGAGTCAAGCTTCCTCACATCAAACCCTCCCAGGACAGAGACAGCACGGGGTTAGATACAGAGTAAAGCTCCCTCTACACTGCCCCCACCAAATGCTCCCAGGACAGAGACAGCATGGGGTTAGGCACAGAGAAACGCTCCCTCTACACTGGTCTGCACCAAACACTCCCAGGACAGGGGCAGCACAGAGTTAGATACAGAGTAAAGCTCCCTCTGCACTCTGCCCATCAAACATCCCCAGGACAGGGACAGCACGGGGTTAGATACACAGGAAATTGCACTCTACTCTTTTAAACCAAAAGTTAAGCTCGCTGTACACTGTTCCTATCCAACATGGTGATAACCTTTATATTGCTGGGCTGCTAATCCGGAAATGCAGGTCATGTTGTGGGAACCTGATTTGAATCCTGCCATGGCAGATGTTGGAATTTGAATTCCATGAAAATCTGGGAGTGCGAGTTGACTGATGGACAAGAAACCATTGTCAATTTTTGCAAATAGCCATCTGGGTCAGCAATGTCCTTGAATGAAGGAAATCGTCGTCCTTACCTGCACTAGTTTGCATGTGATTCCAGACCCACTACAACGGGGCTGAATCTCACCTACCCTCTGGGATGGCCCAGGAAGTCACTCCATTCCAGGGCAACTTGGAACGGGCAGTAAATACTGGCCAGCCACCAGTGCCCATGCCCCAAGGGTAATAAACAGTGTGGGTCTACATACAGGGTACAGATCCCTCAATGCTATCCCCATCAAGGTATTTGCAGTGCCAAGACAGTGTAATATTTCCATGGTATAAACCCAAGTGTGACCAACTCCCTCTGACAAACAGCAGAGATGTTACTGCGATCAGAACAGAGACCATCCTTTCCACATTCCCAGAGTGGATTGAGTCAGGCACAAATTGAGCTTATTCCCTGAGGTACACTCAAACCAAAAGGCAATCTCCAATATTTAAAAGGCACCTGGATGGGAATATGAACAGGAAGGGTACAGAGATATGAGGGCCAAGTGCTGGCAAATGGGACTAGGTCAGATTAGGAAATCTAATTGGTGACGATAGGTTGGACCGAAAGGTCTGGTTTCGTGCTGTTTAATTCTGTAACAGGTACAATTTGGAGTTAGATACAGAATAAAGCTCCCTCTACACTGCACCCCAAACAATCCCAGGACAGGAATAGCATAAGGTTAGATACAGAGCAAAGCTCCCTCTATCGTGTCCACATCAAACATTCCAGAACAGGGACAGCTAAAGGTTAGATACAGAGTAAAACTCCCTTTATACTGTCTTCATAAAACATTCCAAGTTCAGGAAAAGCAGGGAAGCAGGTGCTGGATTTACAATGCACCTGGAAAAGTAGCACACAAAATTAAAAGAATCATAAAACAGCAGGAGAAGGCCTTTCAGCCCTTTGGATCTACTCATCATTCAGTAAGATCATGGCTGATGTGATTATGGTGTCAACTGCACGTTCCTGTGTGCACTGAACCGTCCATAGCTTCTCACTCCATCATCCTTGATTCCCTGGTAGATCCAAACCAATCTAACTCTCTACGTTCAAAGACCCAGGCTCCACCGCTCTTTGGTGAAGACATTTTGACTGAATACTGCACCCTTAGAGAAGAAGTTGCTCCTCCCCCCCCCCGTGTCGAATGATGCCCCCTTGTTGAGGATTTCCCCGTGCGGTGAAAGATCCGCTCCACCCTGACAAACCTCCTCAGAGTCTTTTATTTTAATACAACCACCTCGTATCCTCTCAAATGGAGTTTAATAGATGACTGTGAGGTGTTGCATTTTGGAAAGTCAAATCAAGGTTGGAGTTTCATGGTGAATGGTAGGGCCTTAAGGAGTGTAGGAGAACAGAGGGACCTTAGTGTTCAGGTGCACGATAACCTGACAGTGGAGTCACAGGTCGACAGGGCAGTGAAGGCGGCTTTTTGGCAAACTGGCCTTCAGCAGTCAGGGCATAGAGTATAGACGTTGGGAAGTTATATTGCAGTTGTACAGGACGTTGGTGAGGCCACATGCAGAGTATTGTGTTCAGTTTTGGTCACCTTGCTATAGGAAGGATGTCATTAAACTGGGAAGAGTGCAGAAGAATTTACAAGAATGTTGGTAGGAGTCAATGGTCTGAGATATAGGGAGGGGTTGGACAAAGCTAGGACTTTTTTTCTTTAGGTTATAGGAGAGTGAGGGGGGATCTTATAGAGGCGTATAAGATTATGAGAGGCATGGATAGGGTGAATACATTCAGTCTTTTTCCCAGGGTTGGGGAAATCTTGGACTAGAGGGCATCTGTTTAAGGTAAGAGGGGAAAGAATAAAAGGGAACTTGAGGGGCAACGTTTTTTATATACAGAGGGTAGTACGCATATGGAAGGAGTTGCCAGTGGAAGTGTTTGAGGCGGGTACATGAACAACATTTAAAAACATATTTGGATAAATAGATGGATAGGAAAGGATTAGAAGGATATGAGCCAAGTGCAGGGAAATGGGGTTTGCGTGGACGGACATTTTGGTTGGTATGGACCAGTTTGGGCCAAGGGCCTGTCATTGTGCTGTAGGACTCTCTGACTTGATGAACTCTCATGAGGAAGGGCCCAACGTGGTCAACTTTTCATAAATTAACTCCTTCATCCCAGGAACTTTCAACGCGTCTAGTGCATGTATATGCCTCCTTAAACAAGGGGACTGGCACTCTTATTACTCTGGCGGTGACATCACCAATACCCTGTACAATAGCAACAGGACTTCCCTACTATTGGATTCCATCCCTTTCTAACAAAAGCCACCATTCCATTTGCTTTCCTAGTTGTTTGTTGTGCCTTGCAAGCTCATTACATACTCTTATTTCAGAGGTCAGTATCCCATCACCAAGTCTCCCTTTATTTACATGTGCACAGTTCATAGGCTCTGAACAGCCAGCTCAGAGCCAGTCCCTAGCATCAGGAGACTTTCTGTATTTCCTGTTTTTTTTATTTTATTAAACAATACAGTTAATGTTAAGAGCTGTATGTGGAGAAACACCAATTCACAATGGAGAGGAGTGGCAAAGCCAGACCCCAAACCCCACCATTCAACCAGTTTTCAGGGGAAGGAGGACAAGTCTCAAATCCCACTTTCAGTCATCACAAAAGGAGCAGTAACAAAGACATACAAGGCAGTCCAATTAGATAAGAAACAATGCATATAACAGACTCCCCCAGCAAGCCACCCGTCCCTCCCACCTTCCGGCCACTCAAAGGCAAATCACCCCATGCCCCTTCCAGCTCTCGGTCTACCCTGACACACCTTTCAGCCACCTCTCGGACAGTCTGTCCCGGTACCTGCCCGGGCTGACAGCGCTGAGGACGGCCTACCCGCCTTCTGGCTCTCGGTCTGCCCCTACGTACCATTGGGCTCTCACCCACTTCGATGCACCATCTGGCCTGTGGACTGCCCTGACACACCTTCCAGCCACCTCTAGGACAGCCCAAACCCTTCCCCGGGATGATGGCGCGCAGGGTAGCCCACAAGCCTTCCGGATCTCAGCCTGCCCCTTCACATCTTCTGGCTCTCGGCTGCTCGGACACACCTTCTGACCACCTCTAGAACAACCCGTCCTGATCACCCCTTCTCAAGACGGCCTATCAATCCTCCAGCTCTCGGGATGACAGCTTTGAGTCTCCCAGCTCATAATAAGGCCTGTCAGACCCAGGGACCCAAGACAGTGCAGGTGATAACCCCAACAAGCAACAAGAGAGTCAATTATCAACAGAGTAGAGTCTCTTCTAGTACACAGAGTCCATTCCATAAACGGTTCTCTTCAAAATATGGAGTCCATTCCCAGGAACAGAGTCCACTCCACTGCACAAAATGCATTGTCAGAAATGGAGTCGACTCCAAACTGTAGAGTCCATTGCTAAAAACAGAGTCTACAACCAAGCGCAGAGTCCACTCCTGAAGGCAGCAAATACACACCCAACAGCACAGCCAGGTGTTCAGTCTCCATGGAGACCTGGCCCATCCTTGGAGAACCAGGCGCACTCACAGGAACACAGTACATTGTGAAGGTGCAGTTAATTCAGGGGTTTGGTCCATCCCAAAGGAAGGGTCTACTCCCAACTCCAGGATACAGCAAATGCTCGCCTCCCAGAACACACACAGGTGTTCAGTCTTTACCGAGGCCTAGTCCCAGGGTCAGGCCTATCCACAGGAACGGCTCATCTGGAAAAGGTGTATTTTCTCACAAGGGCTTAGTCCAAACACCAAAAAACAATCAGGACACAAAAAAAAAACCAAAACGTAAGGGCTAAGCCCTGCCACAAAAATCAACATTTCTCTTTTGCTTTGAGAAAAGGACAAAGAGTGGCACAGGCTGTAACCAGCCAGTGAGACAACAGTTTACCAATGCAAAACTGAGTTACACCTGAAACACATTGCCTGATCCACACGGTCAATTTAGAAATCAGTTCTCAATAAAAAAAAGTTAACAAAACTGGCTTTGTAAACCAGCCAGTTTAAGAATCCAGTACTCCCAAAAAAAAAGCCAAAACCAACAGTAACACACTCACTGTGGCCCAGCCAGCCCAGAGTCAGTCCCTAGAATCAGGAGACTTTCCGTATCTCCTGTTTCTTTTTTTAAATTTTTTTAATTTTATTAAACAAATACAAAACAGTTTACAATAAACATTAACAGCTGTACAAGAGACAGCAATTTTACAAGGGAGAGCAGCAAAGCTAGGCCCCAAACCCTACTGTTTGACCATTTTACAGGGAGATGAGGACAAACCTCAAATCCCAGTTCCACATAAGACAGTGACAACAACATTTGTACATTCAACAATACGGTTACATACAGAAGTGCAGACATTACAGACCCAGCAAGCCCCCACCCCTCCCACCTTCCGACCACTCTAAGGCAGCCCGCCCCGACCCACCTTCCGGTTCTTGATCCGCCCCGTGCCCCTTCCAGTTCTCGGTCCACCCTCACACACGGTTTGACCACCTCTGGGACAGCCCGCCCCGGTACCTGCCCGGGGTGACAGCACTGAGCACAGCTACCCACCTTCTGGCTCTCGGTCTGCACCTACGTACCATTGGGCTCTCACCCAGCCCGTTGCGCCTCCAACCAGTGGGCTATCCTGGCACACCTTTCGACCACCTCTAGGGCAGCCCATCCCCTTCCCTGGGATGACAGCGTGTAGGGTAGCCCACAAGCCTTCCAGATCTCAGCCCGCCCCTACGCATCTTCTGGCTCTCGGCTGCTCTGACACCTTTCGACCACCTCTAGAACAGCCCGTCCCAATTACCCCTTATCGGGACAACAGCGCTCAGAACGGCCTACCCACCATCTGGCTCTCAGGGTGACTGGCATCAGGGTGGCCTACCCACCTTCCAGCTCTCAGGAAGGCAGCTTTCAGGGCAACGCATGAGCCTCCCAGCTCACGACAAGGCCTGCCAGACCCAGGGACACACAAGACAGTGCAGGTGATAGATCCAGGAAACACCACAATAAAAAAAAGAGTCCTTTCTGGTACACAGTTCAAATCTATACATATAGAGTCTTCAAGATATAGAATCCATTGCCAGAAAGAGTCCACTCCAGTATACGATGTGCGTGGTCAGAAATAGAGTCCACTCCAACCTGCAGAGTCCATTATTAAAAACGGAGTCCACAACCAAGGGCAGAGTCCACTCCTGAAGGCAGCAAATGCACATCCCACAGCACATAGGTGTTTGGTCTCGATGGAGTCCTGATCCAGCCTTGGAAAACCAGGCCCACTCACAGGAACAGTACATTGTACAGGTGCAGTTAACTCACAGCAGTTTGGTCCACTCTTCGGGGACGGGGACGCACACAGTCGTCAGAGGCCCAGTCCCAGGGCTAGGCCTCCCCACAGGAGCAGCTCCTCTGGTAAAATCTATGTCTTCCACAAAGGCTCAGCCCAACCACCAATAAAAAGTGAAGACACATACAAAAAGCAAAGAAAACTAGAGTCCAAGGGCTAAGCCCTACCATAAATTTAACATTTCTCGCTTTTTGAGAAAAGGACAGAGAAAAAAAAAGAGTAACACAGGCTGTAACCAGCCAGTGAAACAACAATCCCCTAATGAGAACTGAGTTACACCTGAAACTGATTGTGTGCATCAGGAGTTTAAACAATCAGTCCTCACTAAGAGGAATGCCAGTTAAACTGGCTAAATAATTCAGCCACTTCAAGAATCAGGGTTTTCCCCTTCCAGAAAAAAAGGGAAGCAGAAACCAACAGTAACATGCTGACTATAACACCAGCCAACACAGAGTCAGTCCCTAGAATCAGGAGACTTTCTGTATCTCCTGTTTCTTTTTTTTAAGTCCCCTGAACAGAGAAAATTCTAAATCCCCTGTTATTTTTTTTTATTAACCAAATTGCAAAAACAGTTTACAACAAACAGTTACATTTACAGCTGCATACAAGAGACAGCAATTTTACAAGGGAGAGGAGCAGCAAAGCCAGGCCCCAAAACCTACCGTTCAAACAGTTCACAGGGACATGAGGATAAACCTCAAACCCCAGTTTCACATATCAAAATATAAAGAGACATCAACAATGACATTTGTACACTAGACAATACTGTTACATACAGAAGTGCAGACAATACAGACTAAGCAAGGCCCCGCAACTCCTTTTTTTTTAAAAATACCAGCCAGCACAGAATCTGTCTCCTAAACTGAGACGACAATCTCCTGGTTATATATTTTTTTATTTTATTCAACAAATTACAAAACAGTTTACAATAAACATTTACAGCTGTACAAGAGACAGCAGTTTTACAAGGGAGAGGAGCAGCAAAGCTAGGCCCCAAAACCTATTGTTTGACCATTTTACAGGGAGATGAGGACAAACCTCAAATCCCAGTTCCACACTTGACAAGACAGTGACAATGACATTTGTACATTAAACAATACGGTTACATACAGAAGTGCAGACAATACAGACCCAGCAAGCCCCCACCCCTCCCACCTTCCGACCACTAAGGCAGCCCGCCCCTACCCACCTTCCGGTTCTCGGTCCGCCCTCACACACCTTTCGACCACCTCTAGGGCAGCCCACCCCGATTACCCCTTATCGGGACGACAGCACTCAGAGCAGCCTACTTACCACCTGGCTCTCGGGGTGACTGGCATCAGGGTGGACTCCCCACCCTCTGGCTTTCAGGACAGCCTACTGACTTTCAGGTTCGCAGGATGGCCTACCCACATTCCAGCTCTCAGGGTGACAGCTTTCAGGGTGACGCATGAGCCTCCCAACTCGCGACAAGGCCTGCCAGACCCAGGGACACACAAGACAGTGCAGGTGATAGATACAGGAAACACCACAATATATAAAAACACAGAGTCCTTTCTGATGCACAGTTCAAATCCATACATAGAGCCTTCAAGATATAAAATCCATTGCCAGGAAGAGTCCACTCCAGTATACGACGTGCGTGGTCAGAAATAGAGTCCACTCCAACCTACAGAGTCCATTACTAAAAACAGAGTCCACAACCAAGGGTAGAGTCCACTCCTGAAGGCAGCAAATGCACATCCCACAGCACATAGGTGTTCAGTCACCATAGAGTCCTGGCCCAGCCTTGGAAAACCAGGCCCACTCACAGGAACAGTACATTGTACAGGTGCAGTTAACTCACAGCAGTTTGGTCCACTCCCGAGGGAAAGGTGTTCTCCCAAACTCCAGGATACAGCACACACACACAGGTGTTCAATCTTCAGGAGGCCCAGTCCCAGGGCTAGGCCTCCCCACAGGAACAGCTCCTCTGGTAAAATGTATGTCTTCCACAAGGCCTCAGTCCAACCACCAATAAAAAGTGAAGAAAACTAGAGTCCAAGGCCTAAGCCATACCATAAAAGTAACATTGTCCTTTTCTCAAAAAAAAGAGAAGAGTAACACACAGGCTGTAACCAGCCAGTGAAACAACAATCCCCTAATGAGAACTGAGTTACACCTGAAACACGTTATGTACATCAGGAGTTTAACAATCAGTCCTCACTAAGAGGAATGCCAGTTAACAAACTGGCTAAATAATTCAGCCAGTTCAAGAATCAGGGTTTTCCCCTTCCAGAAAAAAGGGAAACAGAAACCAACAGTAACATGCTGACTATAACACCAGCCAACACAGAGTCAGTCCCTAGAATCAGGAGACTTTCTGTATCTCCGGTTTCTTTTTTTTTCCCTGTTTTTTTTATTATTAAACAAATACAAAACAGTTTACAATAAACATTTACAGCTGTACAAGAGACAGCAATTTTACAAGGGAGAGGAGCAGCAAAGCTAGGCCCCAAACCCTACCGTTTGACCATTTTACAGGGAGATGAGGACAAACCTCAAATCCCAGTTCCACATAAGACAGTGACAACAACGTTTGTACATTAAACAACATGGTTACATACAGAAGTGCAGACAATACAGACCCAGCAAGCCCCCACCCCTCCCACCTTCCGACCACTCTAAGGCAGCCCGCCCCTACCCACCTTCCAGTTCTCGGTCCACCCCATGCCCCTTCCAGTTTTCGGTCTGCCCTCACACACCTTTCGACCATCTCTAGGACAGCCCGCCCCGGTACCCGCCTGGGGTGACAGCGGTTTGGACGGCCTACCCACCTTCCGGCTTCACTAACCACCCTCATCACCTTTCGACCACCTCTGGGGCAGCCCGCCCCGGTACCTGCCCGGGGGGACAGCGCTGAGGACGGCTACCCGCCTTCTGGCTCTGTCTGCCCCTACGTACCATTGGGCTCTCACCCACCCCGTTGCACCTCCGATTAGTGGGCTATCCTAGCACACCTTTCGACCACCTCTAGGGCAGCCCGTCCCCTTCCCTGGGCCAACAGTGTGTAGGGTAGCCCACAAGCCTTCCAGATCTCAGCCCGCCCCTACGCATCTTCTGGCTCTCGGCTGCTCTGACACCTTTCGACCACCTTTAGGACAGCCCGTCCCGATTACCCCTTATCGGGACGACAGCGGTCAGAACAGTCTACTCACCATCTGGCTCTGGGGGTGACTGGCATCAGGGAGGCCTACCCACCCTCTGGCTTTCAGGACAGCCTACCAACCTTCAGGTTCGCAGGATGGCCTACCCACCTTCCAGCTCTCGGGGTGACAGCTTTCAGGGTGACGCATGAGCCTCCCAACTCACGACAAGGCCTGCCAGACCCAGGGACACACAAGACAGTGCAGGTGATAGATCCAGGAAACACCACAATATATAAAAACACAGAGTCCTTTCTGATGCACAGTTCAAATCCATACATAGAGTCTTCAAGATATAAAATCCATTGCCAGAAAGAGTCCACTCCAGTATACGACGTGCGTGGTCAGAAATAGAGTCCACTCCAACCTGCAGAGTCCATTACTAAAAACAGAGTCCACAACCAAGGGCAGAGTCCACTCCTGAAGGCAGCAAATGCACACCCCACAGCACACAGTTGTTTAGTCTCCAGAGTCCTAGCCCAGCCTTGGAAAACCAGGCCCACTCACAGGAACAGTACATTGTACAGGTGCAGTTAGCTCACAGCAGTTTGGTCCACTCCTGAGGGAAAGGTGTTCTCCCAAACTCCAGGATACAGCAACTGCTCACCTCCCAGCGCACGCGCGCGCACACACACACACACACACACACATACACATACACATACACATTCAATCTTCAGAGGCCCAGTCCCAGGGCTAGGCCTCCCCACAGGAACAGCTCCTCTGGTCAAATGTATGTCTTCCACAGGGCTCAGTCCAATCACCAATAAGAAGTGAAAATACATACAAAAAACAAAGAAAACTAGAGTCCAAGGGCTAAGCCCTACCATAAAAGTAACATTGTCCTTTTCTCAAAAAAAAGAGAAGAGTAACACACAGGCTGTAACCAGCCAGTGAAACAACAATCCCCTAATGAGAACTGAGTTACACCTGAAACACATTATGTACATCAGGAGTTTAACAATCAGCCCTCACTAAGAGGAATGCCAGTTAACAAACTGGCTAAATAATTCAGCCAGTTCAAGAATCAGGGTTTTCCCCTTCCAGAAAAAAGAAGGGAAACAGAAACCAACAGTAACATGCTGACTATAACACCAGCCAACGCAGAGTCAGTCCCTAGAATCAGGAGACTTTCTGTATCTCCTGTTTCTATCTGTCAGCCAGAGCTCCCTGATTGGGCCAAGTTAACCACCCCAATCAAGAATCTCACGGTCAATGAGATCTACCAGGCCCTCGTTCCAAATACTACATCAATGTTCTGTGATTCATGTACAATGACATCCAGATCCCTCTGTCCTGCAGCATTCTGCAATATCTCTCCATCCAAATAATATTCTGTTTTTCTGTTCTCCCTACCAAAGTGGACATTTCATTTCCACACATAACATTCCATTGCCAAAAGTTACTCCACTCACTTGACTTGCCTGTATTTCTTTACATCTTTGTACCCTCCGCAAAATTTGCCTTCCTGATGTTCCCTCATCTCAAAGGTTGGGAAAATCATGCCATTGGACAACCTGGTAGGGGCAGAAAAGGGAGGATTTGAGGAGGGAGACATCTCTTTGGAGAATGTTGGCATCTTGTGGAGGGGTCTCATAAATCTTTGGGGGCAATATATTATCTGGGCTGGGGGAGATGATCCCAATGTTGGGTTATATTCCATGGTGGAGGTGATGGACATCTTGAGGGGTGTCTACCTTGCAGTGAGTTTGATCTTGGCACATGTCAATACCATGATGAGGGGTCTGCTCTGTTCGGGGCTGGGTAGACTTTATCTTGAGGAGATAGGAGCTTGTACCTGAATGACCATATAGAAAGGACTAGATAGACAAGCAAGTCTTCAGGCTCAATGAGTTGTGATATTGGTGGCCAATGGGTTAATAAAATGACCCTCTCAGTTTCTGTACCAACAAATAGGGAATAGTTGAACAAATTTGAGTGCTATTGCACAAAGGCCTCTACCTCCATGATTCTAAGAGTGTTATGAGACTTTTAACTTTGTACATCCCAGTCCAACACCGGCACCTGTAAATCATGATCACACAATACTAAGAGTGGTCATAAGGTTTCATTTAGTAATAGTGAGGAGCTGGAAACAGCATCACATCGAACCTCTAACTGAAAGAAGACTAAACTGACTGTCATGAAAGCGGAGCTAGCCTGGGGAACATGGTCCAACATTAACAGGAGATACTGTTACAGAGCGATTGGTAGTCTTTAAGGAGGAAATCATTCAGGGACATGGTCAGTGCATTCCAATAGGTGAAAAGGAACGGCAATCAAAGCCAGGGGAGCAAATTCCACCACCTAACAACTCTGAGACAAGTAATTTCTCCTCATGTCTGATTTAGATCTGTTACCTACCCTTTATCCTCAAACCGTGACCTCTTATGCTTGACTGCCCCACAGGGGCGTTGTCTTGATGTCTCCTTCGCCAATCCCCTTTAGCAACCTATAAACCTCAATTACATCTTCTCTCATTCTTCTAAACTCCACAGAGTCCAAAACTGCTCAATCTCTCTTCATAAAGGAAAGCCCTCATCTCCTGAAATAGCTGTGACCATAGTTATTCTTTGTCTGCTCCTATCCAAGAGGATAGTGCTTCCTAATTAATATTATCTATCACTCTCATTCATATCTCTTGTACGTCTGTGCTATTGCTATCTGCTGGTGTCCATTCCCCTGACAATTCCATTGAACTCTCCTCCAAGAGGATATTCCCACATGCACATTGGTCCTTGTCTTGTTAGAATAAAATGGTGATGGCACAGTGGTTCAGTGGTTAGCACTGCTACCTCATGGCGCCAGAGACCCGGGTTCAATTCCCACCTCAGGCGACTGTCTGTGTGGAGTTTGCACATTCTCCCCGTGTCTGCGTGGGTTTCCTCTGGGTGCTCCGGTTTCCTCCCACAGTCCAAAGATGTGCAGGTTAAGGTGAATTGGCCATGCTAAATTGCTCATAGTGTCCAGGGATGTGCAGGTTAGGTGCGTTAGTCTGGGGTAAATGTAGAGTAGTTGGGGGGGGGGAGGTGAGTCTGCGTGGATTACTTGTCAGAAGGTTGGTTTGGACTTGTTGGTCTGAAGGGCCTGTTTCCACACTGTAGAGATTCAATGTGCAGCTTACGCGGATTGGCCATGATAAATTGCCCATTGAATCTAGTGATGCGCCGGTAAGGTGGATAAGTCATGAGAAATGTGGGGATAGGGTTGGGGGAGAGTTGGTGTGAACGTGTTGGACCGAATGCACTGTTTTATACTGGAGGGGTTCTATGGATCTAATGGGAAGGGCAGTTGGATTGAGTAACCATGCGGTCTACTGCTGTCTTATTTCTTATGTTTGTCCATCACCCATTCAGGGAAAGCAATCCAGATTGTTGCAATTTCCTGGAAAAATCAATTGATCCATAGCTCTGTTCCCTTTGAGTCTTTTACCAATTGCTGTAAACCTCTCCAGTCTGGTAACCATTCCCCGTGTTCGACAAACAAAAGGACACCTGTTTCATTGAGTCTTGAGAAAGGTTGAACCACTAGAAGGAGAGAGAGGGGGGATGTTTGGGATTTCTGCTGGGTCATATGTATTGCTGTGACTGATATATTTTCTTTCTTTAGCGACTAAAGAGGAAGAAAATATGAATAAATGGGCAAAGGACAATAATGACTGAAGCCCAGATCAGCCTGAGACCCTCTTGCTACAAGTTGGACTCTCTGGATATTGCTTCTCAGAATACATCTACCTAGATGGAAATTAAAGATGTTCAGATTGAAAATGAGGTGACTTGTTCGTGATTAATCATTCACTTGCTCTCATTCATGGAATCTGACCTAGTTAGGAATGCACTTTGGAGATTTAGGGGTCTACACCTCAGGGGTATATGTAAGCAGAGGAAATGATGCTTCTGTTATGGCAGACTTTGTCAGACACTGCTGGGAGGACACATTCATTTCTATTGCTGCATTAGTGTCAATAGATTGGCTGGAAAGGATTTGACAGCATCAATGTGGAAAGGTTATTTCTCCTGTGGGAGAGTCTAGGACTGGAGGGAATTAGCTCAGAGCAAGGGGTCACACAGTTCAGGCAGAGTTGAGGAGGAATTGCTTCTTTCAGAGTGGAGTGAATCTGTGGAATTCTTTCCCACAGAGGGCTGAGGGGAGTGGGTCATTAAGTATATTCAAGGCTGAGAGAGGCAGATTTTTAATCAGGAAGGGAATCAGGAGTTAGGGGTTAAAGGCAGGAGAGTGGAGGTAAGGATTATTAGATCAGCCGTGGTGTCATTGAATGGTGGAGCAGACTCCACGGCCTGAATGGCCTACATGTGATGGCCTTATGACCTGGGAAGTAAAGGCCCTAGAAAGGCCGGAAGGGTTACATAATCAGGACTAATTGTGCAAACTATTTCCTCTGCTCAGGGAAATCCAGGACAAGAGGGCACCGTCTTAAGATGGTAGACTATTCAGGAAGCCTTTCTCCAATGGAAAGGTTTTCGTCAGTCACTGCCCAAGGCAGAAAATGATCTCCTTCATCAGATCCTGCTCTGAGTTCTCAGTGTGCCCATACCATAGGGGAAAGTGAAGGAAAAACATCCTGGAGTTCTCATTGACACATCCCCCACCGCGCCCCCACCCACCCCCGAGTGGCCCAGTTAATGTGAAAAGTGGCAGTTACTTGTCCATCAGGCTGTATGTCACTCCGGGGTTATATTCCAAGGCAGAGGAGGGAGAGAACGATCCCACTACTTAGTGGGATATCCTGCAAAGATAAGGCCTCCTTACAGATGTGGACACTCATGGTGGAGAAGTCCTGAGGTATATCATCCCCCAAGCAGAAACTGAAAGCCAATCCTGAGGGGTATCATCTCCCTGAGCAGAAACCAATAGCTAATCCTGAGGGGTAAATCTCCCTGAGCAGAAACTGAAAGCTAATCCTGAGAGGTATCATCCCCCAAACAGAAACTGATAGTCAATCCTGAGGGGTGTCATCTCCCCAAGACTCCTAACCCCATCCTGTCCATCGCCATGATCACCTACACCTCCATTGTGTAATACAGTCTGCCCGTCCCCCTGTGCCAGCTATGTTAGCCCCTTGTCCATGCTTTTGTTACCTCTGCTCTTGACAAGTCCGATGACCCTTGTAACAGCTTCTCATCTCTCAGCCACTGTAGACCTGAGCTCATCTCATACTGCTTCCTGATTCTCATTCCTGATGAAGAGCTTATGCCCGAAATATCGATTCTTCTGCTCCTGACCTTCCTGACCTGCTGTGCTTTTCCAGCACCACACTCTAGACTCTGATCTCCAGTATCTGCAGACCTCACTTTCTCATATTGTTTCCTGTCTCCTCACCTGCACAAAATTCCCTTCCCCAATCATCTGTTTGCTCCTCCACCTACATTAGCTCCCAGTGACATTACCTACAATTTTGTTTTCTAACCAGGAGATCTAGGTAAACCCCTCCCACCTGACAGGCTGCTGATAATCTGACATCCTTTGACAACACAATGACAGGCATGCCTCCTTGAGCCTTCACTCCCTCCGGGTCCCTGTCCTAACCTCAAACCTGTACAGTCCTCCCAAGTGTCTGTAAACACCTCCAGCCCTCCCTCTCTCTTTGGGTGTGAGGTGTATTGTAAATCTCCAGCACAGTTTTGCTTTGGTGTTACAGGGCAGCAGTGAGAATACATCGTGTACACTGTGTTCAATTTTGCTCTCCTTCCTTAAGGAAGGATATCAATGTATTGGGGCCTGTTCAGCAGTGGATTCTGAGACTGATCCCTAGAGTGAGTGGAGTTGGCTTTTGAGGAAGGTTGGGCAGAAGGGGCTTGCCTCTATTCTGTCGAATGGAGGGCAGATACTCAACTTCATTCAGAATTAAGAACAACCTCGTCACTTGTTGCAGCCCAATAGAGAGGATTGAATCCCCATGCCGGGCACTCTGTAAAAAGTGGAACATCATCAATATCACATGACTCACCTCATAGAGGGATGCACTCCCAATGCAACGTGTGCCAATTATAGTAGAGAACAGGAGAACAGTTGCCACTTTGGAAGATTTGATTGAAGATTGACTGAAGATCCTGAAGAGACTTGACAAGATGGACATGGAAAAGATCTTTCCTCTTTTGATCGAGTCCAGAAGCTGGGGTCACTCGAAAAGTCATGCAGCATAGCAACAGGCCCTTCAGCCCACATGTCTACGCCTACCAACAAACACCAAACTACACTCACCTTGCATTTTCCTGCACCTGATCGATCGCAGACAGTGAACTAGCATTTTAAATGCTGGTCCGGATGTTTGAAAAATGTTGTGATAGTAGCTGCCTCCACCACCTGCACAGTGGCTCAGTGGTTAGCAGTGCTGCCTCACATCACCAGGGTCCCAGGTTCGATTCCAGCCTTGGGAAACTGTCTGTATGGAGTTTGCACATTCTCCCCGTGTCTGCGTGGGCTTCCTTCGGGTGCTCCGGTTTCCTCCCACAATCTGGAGATGTGCAGGTCAGGTGAATTGGCCGTGGGAAATTGCCCATAGTGTTAGGTGCATTAGTCAGAGGGAAATGGGTCTGGGTGGGTTACTCCTCCTCAGAGGGTTGGTGTGGACTGATTGGGCGAAGGGTCTGTTTCTACACTGTAGGTAATCTAATCTAACAGATCCCTCCCTCGGCATCCTGGGGAAAAAACCCAGCCTATTAAGTCTAACCTCATAACTAAGGCTTTCCACTCCACACAACGTCCTGATGAATCCCCTCTGCCCCCTCTCCAGTGCAATCACATCCTTCCTATCGTCTAGTGACCAGGTTTGGAGACAGTATTCCATCTGTAACCTGTCCAACAGTTTATGAAGTTGCAACAACACTTCTTTGCTTCTGTTGCCTCTGCCACGGCTAATGAAGGCAAGCATTCTATATTCCTTCTCCCCCACCCTGCGTGCCCGTGCTGGGGGGATCTGAGCCTTGTACACACTAAGGTTTCAAAATAGGGGACCACCCTTTGAAAGCAGAAATGAGCAGAATGTCTTTTTTACTCACAGACTGTTGTGCATCTGACTGCCCCAAGAGCTGGTGGAATGAGTTCATTGTATATTTTTAAGGAAAATCAATTCTTTTATGCAAAGGAATCAAAACGGTAAATGGGATTGTGAAATTCAAAATACAAACAGATCAGCAGTGATTTTATTATGGTTGTAACAGCTGAATCATCGCTTTCCCTTAATTCTTATTTTTGCAAGTTCACCCTTCACATTGATTTCTCAAAACTACAGAAATTCACCAAAGATCCTCAGGTAACACCATGACCACTTCCATCTAGAAGGACGAGGGCAGCAGATACATGGAACACCACCCCCTGCAAGTTCCCCTCCAAGCCACTCACCATCCTGACTTGGAAATATATCACCGCTCCATCACTGTCACTGGAATAAAATCCTGGAATTCCCTCCCTAAGGGCATTGTGGGTCAACCCACAGCACATGGACTGCAGCGGGTCAAGAAGGCAGCTCACCCCCACCTTCTCAAGGGGCAACTAAGGAAGGGTAATAAATGCTGGGTCCTGTTAGTGATGTCCACACCCCATGTGGGAAGCAAGAAAAGAACTTTGCATTAAATTAAAACTGTTTTTCTTCGAATAGATACAGCATTGCTTCAATCTTTGAGCAGATAATGTTCCGGCCTGCACAGACCTTGATCATGATTCTTTTATGCAACTCATGCCTATTTCAGACAAGAAGTCTCTGAACAAAATAATGTTTCTGGCAGATTGAAATCTGAATGGAAACATGGCAAGGAAGCATGTGGACAGAAGCAAAAATAATGAGAACACTTGCTTCATCACACATCATTGCTTCCCACATGGGGTGTGGACATCACTAACAGGACCCAGCATTTATTACCCTTCCTTAGTTGCCCCTTGAGAAGGTGGGGGTGAGCTGCCTTCTTGACCCGCTGCAGTCCATGTGCTGTGGGTTGACCCACAATGCCCTTAGGGAGGGAATTCCAGGATTTTATTCCAGTGACAGTGATGGAGCAGTGATATATTTCCAAGTCAGGATGGTGAGTGGCTTGGAGGGGAACTTGCAGGGGGTGGCGTTCCATGTATCTGCTGCCCTTGTCCTTCTAGATGGAAGTGGTCATGGTGTTACCTGAGGATCTTCGGCATCCATTTGGTGACACAAACAGTAACATTAAGGAAGCTGTTTAAGCCAAAAGATGACATCTTGTTGATTTCAATTCCTCTTTAGAGCAGCTGAAAGGTAGTAAGTATGTAATTTTTTTATTCATGGATGGGATTTGGCATCATTGGCTGGGTCAGCACATATTGCCCATCCCTGAACACACTGGACAAAATGGTAGTGAGCTGATCTCTTGAACTATTTGCTTTCCTTCATGTGTACTTACAACTGCAATACCACTCCAATACTTCGCCAGAGTTTTGAGGATTGATAGCTAACAGATGAAGAGAGCTGAACTTTACATAGTTTGGCTAAGTCTGAGTTGCAATGAACATTTTTTGGGGTGTTTTTCTCCACCTAGTGAGATTGCCTGCTGCATCTCACCAAACCCCCCACCAACATGTCTCCTCTCTCATTTGATTCCACTGTCATTTTACTGCACGCCATTCCTGGAATAGCTCACCACTCGCTGGAGACCTGCCCAGGAACAGCAACCCTTGTATCTGCTCCCATCCTTAAAAGGCCACTGAATGAATGAATGAATGAATGAATGAATGAATGAATGAATGAATGAGTGAGCGAATGAATGAATGAATGAATGAAGGAATGAGTGAGTGAGTGAATGAATGAATGAATGAATGAATGAATGAATGAATGAGTGAGTGAGTGAATTAATGCATGAATGAATGAATGAAGGAATGAGTGAGCGAATGAGTGAATGAATGAATGAGTGAGTGATTTATTGTCACTTGTATTTAACAAATAAACACAGTGAGAAACATAATACATTGCTACATACTGACGCCATTTTAACTTACAGTAGATATTAAGATACAATACTTAAATTAAGATATAAGACTTAGATATAAGTTGGTCTTCCTCCCTTCTTGTGCCCCGGTCAATATTGATGTGGGGGGGTTCTCCACAATGTGTTCTGGGCCCACCAACGCCCCCGCATCACAGTCCATTTCAGGAGTACAAATTTGGTCCTACCACATCACTGCAGCTGAAGCCCACACTGACTGCAGGTGCCACCTTCTCCGCTGACATCTCTGTGATGCCTCTTCTGCCACTGCTTTGCCCCAACCAGTGCCAGACTCAACCAAGGTTGAAGCTGCCGATCCTCTGGCACCCATCTTGCACCACTGGACCTACTTGGCTGTCATTGTCTTTGCTAACATAGCAGTTGTTGCTGCTGATACCGGGTTCCATGTTTGCCCCTCTGCCAACTGCTCTGCCACCGTCTTAAAGGAATCTTCCACCACAGATCTGCGTTCGGCTTGCTCAAGGCCACACCATGCTCAGTCACTACCTCAATGCTCTCACCATGACTGAGCTCTTCACAGGAGATAAGTGCAAGAGAGAGAGAAAAAAAGAGGGAATAAAGAGAAGGAACGTCAAGAGAAGCAGACAGGCTGGGGACCCCAATTCTGCCACCATCTTGGACAAGTATTGGCAATCTGGCATTGCCCGTCACCAGCAATGTCATGATCCAACTACATTGCTCATGGCTGGCACTCCATCACACGCGCGCTCCCACTCCCTTACCCTCATAGTTATTTAACATTCAGACCGCATTGTTTACCTGACCTTAGCTACATTCTGTCTAAGCACCCTCTCTAAGTCACCACTCCTCTGTCTCCAATGTCCACTAGAGACCCACAGCTTCTCTTTGTCCAGTGCAGGGTCACCTCAGGCAAGCAGGTAATCGGGCCATTCCAAACATGAGCTGTTATTTACAGCGACAAAAGCAAACAAACCCAAGACAACTAGAGGTAACATCTTGCTCCCACACTGACCATTCAACTTGTCACTGCATTCAGAACAGACCAACGTGAAAGGTGCCTGGCAGATGACAAAGTGATACTGTCCATCTCCCACAGCTTCCTGTTGCTGTCTCACACACTATGGGTCACCTTTGGCTCAGACTGGCCTTTTTTTAAGACATTGCTACAAACCTCACCACCATTGAGATGCCAACAAAGGCCAACAGCCTGATGCACATTGCCTCTGACCTGCCTGTGAACCCTAAGCATGGCCATTCTGCCCTCAGGATTGCCATGAATGATGAAATGAGTGCAAATTGCATGCAGCTCAAACTTCCCAATGTCTGCTTCATTTATTTGCCCCTTCGTTGGCCTAGTGTGGTGGAGCCATGAAACCTGCTCTTCCACCCACCAAATGGGTGGCACGGTGGCTCAGTGGTTAGCACTGCTGCCTCACAGCGTCGGGGACCCCGGTACGATTCCAGCCTCGGGTGACTGTCTGTGTGGAGTTTCCACATTCCCCCCGTGTCTGCGTGGGTTTCCTCCGGGTGCTCCGGTTTCCTCTCACAATCCAAGGATATGCAGGTTGGGTGAATTGGCCATGGGAAATTGCCCATAGTGTCAGGTGCATTAGTCAGGGGTAAATATAGGGTTGAGGAATGGGCCTGGCCAGGTTATTCTTCAGAGATTCGGTGTGGACTAGTTCGGCCGAAGGGCCAGTTTCCATACTGTAAGTAATCTAATCTAGTCCAACCTAAAGTGCCCCTGACTCTGGGCAGCTTGTGGTGGGTACCATCAGTGTGAAGTCTGCCCTGGTCACCCAGGTAAACCCTCAGAGCCTTCATCTCCCCAGGGGAGTTGATGGAAACATGCCTCAAACTCGAAACTAACTCTGTTTCTCTCTCTCCACAGGCACTGCCAGACCTGCTGAGTTTCTCTGGCATTGCCTGTGTTTGTACTGGTGAGGCCACTCTGAAGGTTAAAAAGAGTCATCACGCACCCAAACTTAGGAATGGTTGCCTAGAATCTACCCCTTCTCAGATCAGACACCACAAACCTCCATCGGAAATGAAAGAAGTGGTTTTTGCAGTTTAACCTGGAAAGACATTCCAGAAAATGTGTTGCTGGAAAAGCGCAGCAGGTCAGGCAGCATCCAAGGAGCAGGAGGATCGACGTTTTGGGCATGAGCCCTTCTTTAGGAATGAGGAGAGTGTGCCAAGCAGGCTAAGATAAAAGGTAGTGACGAGGGACTTGGGGGAGGGGCGTTGGAAATGCGAAGGAGGTTAAGGTGAGGGTGATAGGCCGGAGTGGGGTGGGGGCGGAGAGGTCAGGAAGAAGATTGCAGGTTAGGAAGGTGGTGCTGAGTTCGAGGGTTGGGACTGAGACAAGGTGGGGGGAGGGGAAATGAGGAAACTGGAGAAACCTAGGTTCATCCCTTGTGGTTGGAGGGTTCCTAGGCGGAAGGTGAGGCGCTCTTCCTCCAACCGTCGTGTTGCTATGGTCTGGCGATGGAGGAGTCCAAGGACCTGCATGTCCTTGGTGGAGTGGGAGGGAGAGTTGAAGTGTTGAGCCACGGGGTGGTTGGGTTGGTTGGTCCGGGTGTCCCAGAGGTGTTCCCTGAAACGTCCACGAGTAGGCGGCCTGTCTCCCCAATATAGAGGAGGCCACATCGGGTGCAGCGGATGCAGTAAATGATGTGTGTGGAGGTGCAGGTGAATTTGTGGCGGATATGGAAGGATCCCTTGGGGCCTTGGAGGGAAGTGAGAGGGGAGGTGTGGGCACAAGTTTTGCATTTTTTGCGGTTGCAGGGGAGGGTGCCGAGAGTGGAGGTGGGGTTGGTGGGGGGTTGACGAGGTTAACCTGACGAGGGAGTCATGGAGAGAGTGGTCTTTTCGGAACGCTGATAGGGGAGGGGAGGGAAATATATCCCTGGTGGTGGGGCCCGTTTGGAGGTGGCGGAAATGACGGCGGATGATACGCTGTATATGGAGGTTGGTGGGGTGGTAGGTGAGGACCAGTGGGGTTCTGTCCTGGTGGCGATTGGAGGGGCGGGGCTCAAGGGCAGAGGAGCGGGAAGTGGAGGAGATGCGGTGGAGAGCATTGTCGATCACGTTTGGGGGGAAATTGCGGTCTTTGAAGAAGGAGGCCATCTGCGTTGTTTGGTATTGGAACAGGTCCTCCTGGGAGAAGATGCAGGAGAGACGAAGGAATTGGGAATATGGGATGGTGTTTTTACAGGGGGCAGGGTGGGAGGAGGTGTAGTCTAGGTAGCTGTGGGAGTTGGTCGGTTTACAGTAAATGTCCGCGTTGATTCGGTCACCCGAGATAGAAATGGAGAGGTCTAGGAAGGGAAGGGGGGAGTCTGAGACAGTCCAGGTAAATTTGAGCGCCCGAGCTAGAAATGGAACACCTCTGGGACACCCGGACCAACCAACTCAACCACCCCGTGGCTCAACACTTCAACTCTCCCTCCCACTCTACCATTCTGTAGGCTCTTGACCTCTACGACCTCTTCACTCTATGAACAGCCCCAGAATAAAACTTCAGTCAAGTTTTGTGTGTCATGGTGTTATTGTTCATTCACGGGATGTGGAGTCAGAGGTTAGCTCAGCTCTTACTGTTAATTCCACAGCTCCTTCAGGAGGTGGTGCTGAGCTGCCTTTATATTATAATTTCACATAGAATCCCTTCAGTATGGAAGCAAGCTGTTTGGCCCGTTGAGTCCATACCAACCCTCTGAAGACCATTCTACTCAGACCTGTTCCCCCTACCCAATACCTGTCATTGTTAATCTCCGCCAATCAGGAAAGCTCTGGTTGACCCATATAACCAGGTAGTTTGCACTCCCTTTTTGATTTTCTTAAAAACCTTCTCCTCTGTTTTTGGTTACTTCAGTCCCACGCTCCTGATCTTCGGGCACCCGGTGCGGAGGAGGGAGGGCAGGTCTGAAGACCTCCTTGTGGGTCTGCTCCTGGGCCTGGCCAAACTGGCCATAAACAGGTCCAGGCAGCGGGCCGTGGAGGGGGTCGTTAGGGCCGACTGCTTGCCCCTCTTCTGCGGTTACGTTAGGGCCCGGGTGTCCTTGGAGAAGGAGCATGCGGTGTCCACCAACACCCTAGAGTTGTTCAGGGAGAGGTGGGCGCCGCAGGGAGTGGAGTGCATCATTTCCCCCTCCAGTGCTATTTTGATTTAGTCCTTGCCCTCCCCTTCACTGTTTTGATCACACATCATTGCCCTTTGATGTGAAGGGCACTGCTTGTCACAGGCCACTCGGGTGTTTTTCCTACTTTTCCTGGTGGTGGAAATTGAATAAAGATTTGTACACCTTGTGTCTCTCACTGTGTCTCACACCTGCACACACACACCATGGGTGCTGGGGATAAAAATAATAAGCACTAAAAAAAGGGAAAAAAAAAATAAACAGGAGTGTTCACACAGCATTGCCCTTTGATGTGAGGGGCACTGTTTGTCACTGGCCACTTGGGTGTTTTCCCTTGACTTGAGTGCTGGATCAGTGAGAGGGTGTGCACCTGTTAAAAAAAAGAAGAAAAAAAGAAAATAATATATAACCAGGTAGATTGCACTCCCTTTTTGATTTTCTTAAAAACCTTCTCCTCTGCTTTTGGTTGCACTTCAGTCCCACGCTCCTGATCTTCGGGCACCCAGTGCGGAGGAGGGAGGGCAGGTCTGAAGACCTCCTCGTGGGTCTGCTCCTGGGCCTGGCCAAACTGGCCATAAACAGGTTTAGGCAGCGGGCCGTGGAGGGGGTCGTTAGGGCCGACTGCCTACCCCTCTTCCGCAGTTACGTTAGGGCTCGGGTGTCCGTGGAGAAGGAGCACGTGGTGTCCACCAACACCCTGGAGTTGTTCAGGGAGAGATGAGTGCATCATTTCCCCCTCCAACGCTATTTTGATTTAGTCCCTGCCCTCCCTTCACTGTTTGATCACACAGCATTGCCCTTTGATGTGAAGGGCACTACTTGTCACAGGCCACTCAGGCGTTTTCCTATTTTTCCTGGTGGTGGATATTGAATAAATATCTGTACACTTAAAGAAAACAAATATAACCAGGTAGAGTACTGTTTAATAAAATTTTTTAAATGTTACCAGGCAAAAAATATACACAACCAGGTGGGGTGACTGGTAGCATTGGTGAGTGGTAGAAGGCATTGGGTTCAGGTTCCAGTCTGAAAGAAGGAGAGGGTTCGAACCCCTCTGCTGCCACTTATGAGGATTGTGCTGTGTCAAAGTTCACCGCAACAAACCGAATAGATAACCAGGGTGGGTTTAGGGTCTGGCTTTGCCACTCCTGTCCCCTGTAAATTGTTGTTTCTCTGTATACAGCTGTTCATGCTAATTGTTTGTGAGCTGTATTGTTTAATAAAGAAAAACATTTAAAAATATAACCAGGTGGGTGCCTGCACACACATGATATGGATGCTGGGGACAAATAAGCACTATTGCTGGGCAGTCATGTGTCATAGAGTCATAGAGTCATGGAGATGCACAGCATGGAAACTGACCCTTCGGTCCAACCTGTCCATGCCAACCAGATATCCCAACCCAATCTAGACCCACCTGCCAGCACCCGACCCATATCCCTCCAAACCTTCCTATTCATATACCCATCCAAATGCCTCTTAAATGTTGCAATTGTACCAGCCTCCACCACATCCTCTGACAGCTCATTCCATACACATACACCCTCTGTGTGAAAAAGGTCTCTTTTATTTCTTTCCCCTCTCACCCTAAACCTATACCCTCTAGTTCTGGGCTCCCCAACCCCAGGAAAAAGACTTTGTCGATTTATCCTATCCATGCCCCTCATAATTTTGTAAACCTCTATAAGGTCACCCCTCAGCCTCCGACACTCCAGGGAAAACAGCCCCAGCTTGTTCAGCCTCTCCCTATAGCTCAGATCCTCCAACCCTGGCAACATCCTTGTAAATCTTTTCTGAATCCTTTCAAGTTTCACAACATCCTTCCGATAGGAAGGTGACCAGAACTGCACATAATATTCCAACAGTGGCCTAACCAATGTCCTGAACAGCCACAACATGACCTCCCAACTCCTGTACTCAATACTCTGACCAATAAAGGAAAACATACCAAACACCTTCTTCACTATCCTATCTACCTGCGACTCCACACTCAAGGAGCTATGAACCTGCACTCCAAGGTCTCTTTGTTCAGCAACACTCCCTAGGACCTCAACATTAAGTGTATAAGACCTGCTAAGATTTGCTTTCCCAAAATGCAGCACCTTGCATTTATCGGAATTAAACACCATCTACCACTTCTCAGCCCATTGGCCCATCTGGTCCAGATCCTGTTGTAATCTGAGGTAACCCCCTTCGCTGTCCACTACATCTCCAATTTTGGTGACATTTGCAAACTTACTAACTGTACCTCTCATGCTCGCATCCAAATCATTTATATAAATGACAAAAAGTAGAGGACACAGCACTGATCCTTGTGGCTCTCCACTGGTCACAGGCCTCCAGTCTGAAAAACAACCCTCCACCACCACCCTCTGTCTTTTACGTTTGAGCCAGTTCTGTATCCAAATGGCTAGTTCTCCCTGTATTCCATGAGATCTAACCTTGCTATTCAGTCTCCCATGGGGAACCTTGTCGAACACCTTACTGAAGTCCATATAGATCACATCTACTGCTCTGCCCTCATCAATCCTCTCTGTTACTCCCTCAAAAAAACTCAATCAAATTTGTGAGACATGATTTCCCATGCACAAAGCCATGTTGATTATCCATAATCAGTCCTTGCCTTTCCAAATACATGTGCATCTTGTCCCTCAGGATTCCTTCCAACAACTTGCCCACCACCGATGTCAAGCTCACTGGTCTATAGTTCCCTGGCTTGTCTTTACTGCCCTTCTTAAACAGAGGCACCACGATAGCCAAGGTCCAGTCTTCCAGCACCGCACCTATGACTATTGGTGATACAAATATCTCAGCAATAAGCCCAGCAATCACTTCTCTAGCTTCCCACAGAGTTCTCGAGTACACCTGATCAGATCCTGGGGATTTATCCACTTTTATGTGTTTCAAGACATTTTACAAGATGTCACCATCTATTTCCCTACAGTCTATATCTTCCATATCCTTTTCCACAGTAAATACTGAGGCAAAATATTCATTTAGTATCTCCACACAAAGGCCGCCTTGCTGATCTTTGAGGGGCCCTATTCTCTGCCTAGTTACCCTGTTGTCCTTAAGGTATTTGTAAAAACTCTTTGGATTCTCCTTAATTTTTTTTGCCAAAACTATCTCATGTCCCCTTTTTGCCCTCCTGGTTTCCCTCTTACGTATCCTCCTCCTGCCTTTATACTCTTCTAAGGATTCACTCGATCTATCCTGTCTATACCTGACATATGCTTCCTTCTTTTTCTTAACCAAACCCTCAATTTCATTAGTCATCCAGCATTCTCTATACCTATCAGCCTTCCATTTCACCCTGACAGGAAAATAGTTTCTCTGGACTCTTGTTATCTCAGTTCTGAAGGCTTCCCATTTTCCAGCCGTCCCTTTACCTGTGAACATCTGCCTCCATCAGCTTTTGAAAGTTCTTGCCCAATACCGTCAAAATTGGCCTTTCTCCAATTTAGAACTTCAACTTTTAGATCTGGTCTATCCTATTCCATCACAATTTAAAACGAATAGAATTATGGTCACTGGCCCCAAAGTGCTCCTCAACTGACACCTCAGTCACCTGCCCTGCCTTATTTCCCAAGAGTAGGTCAGGTTTGCACCTTCTCTAGTAGGTACACCCATATACGGAATTAGAAAATTGTCTTGTACGCACTTAACAAATTCCTCTCCATCTGAACCCTTATCACTATGGCAGTCCCAGTCTATGTTTGAAAAGTTAAAATTCCCTGGGAGAAAATAAAGAAAAAAGAAAAAGAAAAAAAGGGAGGCAAGAAACAGGTAGGCTCCCTGTTACATTTCGATCACACAGCATTGGCCATTGTTGAGAAGGGCACTGCTTGTCACTAGCCAATCGGCTGCTTCCTTCTTCACTGTATCCAACAACAGCATACACACCACACGGGTGCTGGGGAAGGGGGTGGGGAATATGCACTCCCGCTGTTTGGTGGCAGCGTGAGGGCAAGAAACAAGAACAGTATAGCCAAGACCAATCTCCTCAGTTGGCTGGGTCACAGCCAGTGTGTTACAGCTGGAAAACGTTCCCTTGACTGAGGAGATATTGGCTTCCTTTCCCTTCTATGTTTTGGTGTTTTTGGTTGGTTTTCTTTACTAAAAAGAAAGAAAATATAACCAGGTGGGAGCAGTGCAGCGATAGACATTTATTTCTAGCCAATACCATTTGACATCTTAAAACGGGGGTGGTTCTCAGCAATGACGTAGTGCACCAGTTGGAGGATGCTCAGGTGTGTGGTGGAATCCCATCTGCGCTCACCCCTGCCCAGATGGAATTTCACATTGTGGGATACGGGATACGGGAGCCTGTACCCCATAACCTGAGCTGTCTCTAGAGGTTTAGCTTTCCCCCTTTTAGGGACGTAAAATGGTGGGCCCTTTATCGACTGCTGCTGCACACCATCCACCTCCTCCCCCTCATCCACCGCCCGGACACACCTTGGCGTGCCCATTTGCCACCGGGCGGTGGGGATCCCCAGTGGAGGGCTCTCTGCGTGGGAGTCCTCCCCCTTTCTCTCGGGGATCTGGGGTGGAGGGTGCTGCACGCAGCAGTCCCCTGCAACTGCAGATTGCGGTGGTTCACGGACTCCCAGCCCAACTGCTTGTTCAGTGGTGCTGTGGAGTCCGTGGACCATGTGTATATTAGGTGTGGGCACTTGCACTCCCTTTTAGTTTTCTAGAGAACCTTCTCCTCCGTTTTTGGCTGCACTTCAGTTCTGATCTTTGGGCACCCGGTACGGAGGAAGGAGGGTCGGTCAGCGGATCTCCTTGTGGGTCTGCTCCTGGGCCTGGCCAAACTGGCCATAAACAGGTGCAGGCAGCGGGCCGTGGAGGGGGTTGCTATGGCTGATTGCCTGCTCCTCTTGCATAGCTATTTCAGAGCCCTGGTGTCTCTGGAGAAGGAGCATGCAGTGTCCACCAACACCCTTGAAAGTTTCTGGGAAAGGTGGGCACCGTAGACCGCGGAGTGTTTTACTTTCCCCTGCAACTCTGTTTTGATTTAAGCCCTGCCCTCTGTTATAGACCTGGCCCGACCTCTCCAAACCTTTCCAGAGGGTAGCCCAGTTTCTAACTGTACTGTTTAATTTTCAGGAACTATCAAGTGGATGTTCCAGGAGAGAATCAGCTGGTCAAGCTACTTAGTTTTAAACCAAACAGAATTTATTTTCAACATTACTGAATGAAACACAAAGAACAGAAAATAGAATACTGAATAACGTATCCTATCCGACAACCTAACAAACTACCCCAACTTAATAATGCTGTTCCAAAGTACTTGCAACAATCCCCATAAACAGCCTTTGGCACCGAAGGAATAATCAAACAAGGTCTGACGGGCTTGAAGTCAGAGAGATAAAGGGTCCAGCCTGAGTTTGCTTCCAGCAGCAACTGTTCCATTAAACCCAAAACCAAAATGAACAGCTGCTAGAACGGGCCGCTCCCCTTTCATTATGCAAGTTGTTTCAAAACTTGAAAGCCTTCTGCCTGAGGCAGTATCTGTTAGCTGTAAGCAATTGGCCCTAAAACCCATTCAAACTCAAACTGATCAGAACCTTGTGTTGTTTACAACCTCTCTGAAAAGCACCAAGCACACCCTGACCTTAAAGGAACAGGCATGTCACACCGCTGCCCCCTTCAAAAAAACAGAACCATCAATATCCAAAGATCGCTTCATTTTAAAACCCCTTTAAAAAAAAATCAATGACTGCTCGAAAGCACACAGATGCATAATACTGACTATAAACATGCAAAACACACACAACTATATTCCATTTCAGTCTGTGGTAATCCTTTTCTCATTCTAGTCTTGACAATGCGTCGGCAATCATGTTATCTCACCTGCCACATGCACAACTTTCAAATTGAATGGCTGTAACAACAAGTTCTATCTAAACAGGCTGGCATTTTTGTCCTTAAAATGTCTCCACAAACTTCAGTGGGTTATGATCGTCTCAGATGCATTACTGGCAACATGAACATTGTAACACCAACACTAAGCTCAAGGTGACCCTGGAATGGTAGGTCTAACATATGAGGAACAGCTGAGGATCCTGGGATTGTATTCATTGGAGTTTAGAAGATTAAGGGGAGACTTAATAGAGATGTACAAGATAATACATGGCTTGGAAAGGGTGGACGCTAGGAAATTGTTTCCGTTAGGCGAGCAGACTAGGACTCGTGGACCCAGCCTTAGAATTAGAGGGGGTCAATTCAGAACAGAAATGCAGAAACATTTCTTCAGCCAGAGAGTGGTGGGCCTGTGGAATTCATTGCCACAGAGTGCAGTGGAGGCTGGGACGCTAAATGTCTTCAAGGCAGATATTGATAAATTCTTGTTGTCACTAGGAATTAAGAGCTACGGGGAGAACGCTGGTAAGTGTAGTTGAAATGCCCATCAGCCCTGGTTGAATGGCAGAGTGGACTCGATGGGGCGAATGGCCTTACTTCCACTCCTATGTCTTATGGTCTTATGGTCTAAGGTCTCCTTCTCAACTGTCGAATATTTCTGCTGATGCATGTTCACCGTCCTGGTGAAATTCCCAATCGGTCTTTCTATCTTCTTGATGACTTCTTGCAAGGGCACAGCACCCACACCCACATCACTTGCATGAACAGCCACCTTGAATGGCTTTGTGTAATCGGGTATTGGCTAATACTGGGGGAGTGGGTAACACAGCTTTCAGGCTGTCACCTGCCTTCTGACAGTTCACTGTCCACTGAAACTTCTTGCTTTTTGTCAGCAATTCAGTGAGTGGGGCAACCACGCTGCTAAAACTTGGTACAAATTTTCGATAAAATCCACTCAATCCCAGGAACTGTAAAACTGCTCTTCTTGTCGATGGTCTGGGAAGCTCCCCAATTAACTTTGTATTGTATCCAGTGGGGCTGTTTGTGTGCAATAACACAAGCCAGGAAGGTGGCGAGGGCTTGGACAAATTCACTTTTCGGCAGGTTTATCATGAATCTCATCCCCTCCCCCACTCACCCATTGTACTCTATGCTACTCTCTCCCCATCCCCCTCCCTCCTCTAGCTTATCTCTCCACGCTTCAGGCTCACTGCCTTTATTCCTGATGAAGGGCTTTTGCCCGAAACGTCGATTTCGCTGCTCCTTGGATGCTGCCTGAACTGCTGTGCTCTTCCAGCACCACTGATCCAGTTATCATGAATCTTGTCTTCCGGAGTCGATTGAACAAGTCTGATAAATGTTGTAAATGTTCCTTCCATGGGTGACTAATAGTCAGCAGGTCATCTATATAAACAAGACAGTTGGGTAATCCGGAAATGACCTTATTGGTTACTGTCTGAAATGTGGCTGGTGCATCTTTCATGCTAAATGGCATGTCTTTAAACCTATACAGTCCGTTCAGCATTATGAAAGCTGAAGTCGCCTTTGCTTTTTCTGACAAAGGTACCTGCCAATATCCTCTGAGCAAAAGCAACTCAGAAATATAAGTTGATTATCCACCTTCTCAGCGCAGTCTTCCATCTTTGTAACTGCATTGACTTTGCGATAGTCCACACATCACTTTTGGGTACCATCCGGTTGTGGCACCATTACTATGGGAGAGCTCCAGTCACTGTACATCACTTCAATGATGTTGGCTTGGAGCATGCTTTCACTCTCCTTCTGAACCTGTGCCAACTTTAGAGGGTTATGCCTATAAGGATGTTGCTAAATCGGAACAGCATCTCCTATATCTATATCATGCACAATTAGGTTAGTACTTCCCAGCTTATTTCTACATATCTCCCCATGTGATAGTAATAATTCTTTCAGGTCAGTTTAATTTTCCTCTGGAAGGTAGCTCAATAATTTGCCTCAATTTTTGACAACTTCCTCATTGTCTAATTTGATGTGAGGAATGTCCAATTCAGAATCCTCTGAACTTGGATCTTCCTTCAGTGCTGTAATCATTAACACCTTCTCCACTTGCTTCCCTTCCCTCTCAAAATACCTTTTGAGCGTGTTCACATGACACACTCTGTGAGATTTCTTCCTGTCTGGAGTCCTTAACAATTAGTTCACCTCACTCAATTTCTTTTTGAGTTCATAAGGTCCACTAAACCTTGCTTTTAAAGGTTTACCTATCACTGGAAGTAACACTAACACCTTAATCCGATAGCTAAATTACCAATTTTTGATTTCTTGTCTGCTTCCTGTTTCCTTGTATTCTGTGATACTTTGAAATGCTGTCTAGCTAACTCCCTAGCTTTATTTAATCATTCCCTAAAATTTGACACATAACCCAAATGGGTGGTCTCTTAATTCTGACTCACCAATTTCTCCTGAATCAGTTTTAATGGTCCTCTCAGCTCATGCCCAAAAACCAATTCAAATGGGCTGAAATTAGTCGGTTCATTTGGTGCATCTTTGATCACAAAAAACACAAATGGAACTCCCTTATCCCAATCATCTGGATAATCCTAACAACGAGCTCTCAACATGATCTGAGGCCACCTTTATATTGTTCCCTGTAATTCTGGATTGCACACAGTAGATTTGAATTGTTTTATTCCTAAACTGTCCATAACTTCTTTGAATAATTTTAATGTGAAGTTTGACCCTTGATCTGATTGTATCTCTGTCAGTAGTCCAGATTGAGTGAAAAATTTGTGCAATTCCTCTACCATCCTTTTAGCTGTGATATTGCGGACTGGAACAGCCTCTGGAAATCGAGTCGAAACATCCATTATTGTGAACAAATCCTGATTCCCAATGATTTTTTGAGGGAGGGTTCCTACACAATCAATCAAGACTCTTGTGAAAGGATCCTCAAATGCAGGGATCAGTATTAAAGTTGCAGGTTTTATTACTGCCTGTGGTTTTCCCACGACATGACATGTATGACACGTCTGGCAAAACCCAACTACAGCCTTGTGATGTCCAGGCCAGTAAAATTGTTTTTGTATTTTAGCTTGGGCTTTCCTCACTCCACACTGACCTGTAAGTGGTAGCTTATGTGCAACTTGCACACCTCTTTCCTATACCCCACTGGCTATATGATTTGATACATTTCTGCCCCATTTCTCATCGGCCTGAATATGTGATAGTCTCCAATTCCTCATTAAGACATCATGTTTAAGGTTATAACATTCAGGGATACATTCGGATTGTTTCTCTGTGTATGCCTTTTGGTACAACTGTTTTAAGTTTTCATGGTGGCGTGGTGGCTCAGTGGTTAGCACTGCTGCCTCCCTGTGCCTGGAATCTGGGTTCGATTCCAGCCTCAGGTGACTGTCTGTGTGGAATTTGCATGTTCTCTGTTTGGGTTTGCCCTGGTTTCTTCCCACAGTCCAAAGATGTGTAGGTCAGGGTGAATTGGCCATAGTGTTAGGTACATTAGTTAGGGAGACTGGGTCTGGGTAGGTTACTTTTTGGAGGGTCAGTATGGACTAGTTGGGCCAAAGGGCCTATTTCCACACTGTAGGGAATCTAATCTTTCTGCCGTAACTCAGCTAATTTATCTGAGCTAAAGATTTTTCCATTGCCGTCTATTTGCTCTTGGTTTGTCTCAACTATCTGACCGAGCAGGGTCTCTGCTAATTCCACTTCAATTTTCTTATCTGTACCCTTTGATCTCTCCTGTTTCAACTGGTGACTTTGTGACCTCGTTACCACTCAGTCAAGGAAACTTCCAGGATGTGTGTCCTGCGATTGTTCAGTTGCCTGAGTTTCCACTGGCTTTTCATCCACAGTCGGCAGTACTCCTGGTTTGTCATGAGCGAGGACAAGTTGTATTCCTGGAGCTGAGAGTTTGTCCTCCCACAAATTCCCCACTCTTCCCCTGACACTCTAACCTCACTTTATGTAAGTGAGCACTTTTTGTCTCACTGTGAATTCCTGTTACCAGCACCTTTCCTGGCAGTAGTCCCTCAGGAGTACGTATCTCCTCATCCTTCAGCATCACAGACTGAGAGGATCCTGTGTCCCTTAATACCTGCTTACTCCTGGAGTAAGTTTTACATTCGCAGGTATATTTTTTAACCAGATCTGGCACTTCCTCCTGAACCAAGCAGGTTGTACATTCCGGCACAGCTTTTTAGAATCCACTGTGCTTTCTATTACCATTCCAACAAAATTCCCTGGCTTATCCTGTTTTCCTAAATCTGGCTTCTCCTAACCCACACTGTGATTTCGTGTGGCCCACTTTATTACAATGAAGTGCTTTAACTTCTTTGTCCCCCTCAGGGGTTTCTTTTTCACCCTGTGGTCAGTTCTCCTTGTGATCTTCACTGAGATCTACCTTTCCCTTTCCACCTGAGGATTTCTCTTTGCCCCAGTTTCTATCTCTCAGGGACTGAAATTGATTCTGGAAGCCAAACCGTGTTTTATGGACCGGCTCATAATCATCAGCCACTCCAGCTGCTGACCTTACTGTTTTAACTCTCTGCTCTTCCACATGAGTTCTCATTACCTCAGGCAGTGAAATTTTGAACTCCTCCAAATAACTGACTCTCTAAGAGTGTCGTAGGTTTGTTCTATTTCTAACACTCTTATCTATCTGTCTAAATTACTTTGTTTGATCCTTTCAAACTCAGTGTAGGTTTGACCAGGTTCCTTTCTTGCATTCCTGAAACATTGTCTGTAGGTTTCTGGTACAAGCTCATAGGCAGTTAAAATGGTTTTCATCATTTCGCCATACTATGCAGATACCTCCTCTGATAGGAGGCAAATACCACTCTAGCCCTACCTACAAGTTTCATTTGAATAACAAAACCCACATGGTCATTGCATTTATGTAGCCACTTTTTCAAATGAGACGATATTTTTACATCCTTGTCATCACATTTAGGCAATGCATGAATATATTCAAATAGATCCCCACCAGGCCTTTGGCTCCCAGGGGTTGGCTCAAGCTCACTCTCTTCCTTAATCTCCATCCTTTTAAGCTGACTTTCCTGTCTAACTGGAGGAGAAAGTGAGGTCTGCAGATGCTGGAGATCAGAGCTGAAAATGTGTCGCTGGAAAAGCGCAGCAGGTCAGGCAGCATCCAAGGAACAGGAGATTCGACGTTTCGGGCATGAGCCCTTCTTCAGGAATGACTTTCCTGTCTAACTGCCAACTTCCAAAGTTCAAATGCGCTCTCTTTTCTGCTAAAGACATTCGTTCTTTTTCTCTTTCCTCTGCTTTTAATCGTAAGTCAAACAGTTTCATTACTTTTCCCCTTTCCTTATCTTTTGCCTCTAACTCACGGTGTTTCATTTTCAATTGAATTTTAACCATCTCTAAAGATTCTGCTGATCCACTGCTGTAATTATCTCTCCTTTCCTCACAGAAGGGGGCAGTTCCAACCCCAGTTTGCCTGCTAATTCTCGCAGCTTGGCATTAGCTACCTTCTGTAAAACCCTCAAAGTCACTTCTTCCACCCCCAGAAAAACCTTGGCGACTGAAAGAGCCATTACTGTCCCAAGCATTGTTTAAACGAACCCAGAACAAAAGTCACTAACACCCACCACTCGCTGCCTTTAAGTCCAGCAACTCTAATTCCAACTTTGGAACTATAGAACAAATCCCACAAAGAGCCCCCAGTCTCTTATGGACTAGGCCCGACCCCTCCAAACATTTCCAGAGGGTAGCCCAGATCCTAACTTTGCTGTTTGATTTAAGCAAGTGTCCAGTGGTTATTCCAGGAGAGAATCAGCTGGTCACACTATTTAGTTTTAAACAAAATGCAATTTATTTACAAGATTACTGAATGAAACACAAAGAGCAGAAAACAGAATACTGAATAACATATCCTATCCAAAAACCTAACAGACTATCCCAACTTAATCGTACTGTTTCAAAATTCCTGCAACAATCCCCATAAACTCCCCTTGGCACAAAAGAAAACGTCAAACAAGGTCTGACAGGCCTGAAGTCAGACAGAGAGAGAGACAGGGTTCAGCCTGAGCTTGCTTCCAGCAGCCACTGCTACATTAAACCCAAAACCAAAATGAAAGGCCACTCCCCTTTCATTATGCAAGTTTCTTTGAAAACTTGAAAGCCTTCTGCCTGAGGCAGTATCTGTTATCTGTTAGCAAATTGGCCCTAAAACCCATCCAAACTGAAACTGGTCAGAACCTTGTGTCATTTACAACCTCTCTGAAAAAACATCAAGGACACCCTGACCTTAAAGGAACAGGACGTCACACCTCCCCTCTATTTTTTTGATCACTCAGCATTGCCCTTTTCTGTGAAGGGCTCTGCTTGTCACTGGCCACTTGGGTGTTTCCTTTCTTCCTGGTGGTGGAATATGAACAAATATTTCTGCACACGTTGTTCTTCACTGTGCCCTACGCCTGCGCACTCACGACATGGGTGCTGGGGTAGAATAAGGATTACCACAGTTTGACAGTAGTGTGCGGAGGGGATTAGGAAAAAGAAATAACTAGCAGCACCAGGGGAGTGGAGTGTTTTATTTCCCTCTATGATTCTATTTTGATTTGGTCCCCACCCTCTCCTTTGCCTTTTCCACATAAGCATTGCTTGTTCTGGGCTTTGCTTGTCATTGAGGAGAAAGTGAGGACTGCAGATGCTGGAGATCAGAGCTGAAAATGTATTGCTGGAAAAGCACAGCTGGTCAGGCAGCATCCAAGGAGCAGGAGATTCGACGTTTCGGGCATGCCCGAAGCGTCGAATCTCCTGCCCCTTGGATGCTGCCTGACCTGCTGCGCTTTTCCAGCAATACATTTTCAGCTTTGCTTGTCATTGGCCACATGGAGGTCTTTCCTGGTGGTGGAATGTTAATAAAGTCATTTGTACTTGGTGCTTTCACTGGGTCTTGTACCTACATACATGGGAATGGAGGAATAGAAACAAAACCTAGAAGAAACAAATTACCAGGAGATGAGAATCTCCTCAGTTAAGGACTAATTTCTGAGCTGGCTGGCTATAGTCAGTGAGCACTACGGCATTCTGGTGAGCGGAGGGATGACTTGATGAAGTACCTGGCTGTGCTGCTGTTGGATCATGGGCTGAGTCTTCATGAGTAAGACTGATCCTCAATATGTGGACTGTGCCTCCAGGATTGGCGTCTGGCTCTGTGAGTAGACTTTGTCCATGTGTGTGCACTTGGTTTTGTGTGTGGATTTACCTTCGAAAGCGGACTTTGCCCCACCAACCCCAACCCCCACCCCTACCCCCACCAGCCCCACCGGGAGTGATTGCTGCCAGTGTGTGTGAACTCTACCTTCAGGCATGCACTTTTGTTCCAGTGTGTGGGCTCTGTCATTGCCTGTGTGCTCTGTTGCTGTGTGTAGTCCTGTTTCTGTCAGTGGCTTGTTGTTTGTTTGCATTTCTCTCTCTGTGTATGTGTATGTGTGTGTGTCTGTGTCTGTGTGTACGTGGTGTATGTGGGTTAATGTGTGTGCGTGTGTCTGTATATGTGGTGTGTTAGTGTTAGTGTTAATGTGTATGTGTGTGTGTCTGTGTCTGTGTGTATGTGGTGTATGTGGGTTAATGTGTGTGCGTGTGTGTCTGTGTGTGTGGTGTGTTAGTATTAGTGTTAGTGTGTGTGTGTGTGTGTCTGTGTGTGTGTGTCTGTGTGATGTGTATGTGTTAGTGTATGTGTGTGCCTGTACATGTGGTGGACTGGGGTGTACAATGTTAAAAATTGCACATCACCAGGATATAGTCCAGCAGGTTTATTTGGAAGCACTAGCTTTCGGAGTGCTGCTCCTTCAGCAGATGGCTGTGGATTATAACATCATAAAACACAAAATCTACAACAAAGGTTGACTTTGCCCACCACAGTCCAACACGGGCTCCTCTAAATCAGGTAAATACAACATCATTTAGGAATGGGATACTGGTCTCTGGGCAGCTGCTTCAAATCATTTTGGTGCCCATCTCACTTTCTTCTCACTCATTCAGTTCTCCAACTCCTCATATTCAAGCCGCCTGCTACTCCTCCCACTGCCAAAGGGAATCAAAAAGGTCAGAGACATAAAGGTCACGGTATAAATGACTAAGATATAAAGGTCGGGGTTAAAATGACAGAGTGGTAAAAGTCGCGGTATAAATGACAGAGACGCAAAGGTCACGGAATAACTGACAGAGACGTAAAGGTCACAGTATAAATGTCAGTGCCGTAAAGGTCACGGGATAACTGACAGAGACGTAAAGGTCACGGTATGAATGACAGAGACGTAAAGGTCACAGTATAAATGACCTGAGTCTTTCAAGTTCATTAGCTGCTGGAGGTTGTTGAAGGTGAAGTGTGTGATAAGACACACCAAACATCACTAACTTCATCAGCAAGGACAGTATCATCAAGCAAGTGGACCTATGCCTTATCACACACTTGACCATTGGCACAAACCCACCAACACACTGAAACAGCAGCTGAGGAACTTGAAAGACTCTGTACAGACTATGAGCAAAACTAATGTCATTTACAAAATAGTGTGCAAGAACTGTAACAAACACTACATCGGATAAACAGGTAGAAAACTAGCCACCAGGATACATGAACACCAACTAGCCGCAAAACAACGTGACCCTCTCTCTCTCATCCTTACATACAGATGAGGAAGGACACCACTTCGACTGGGACAACACATCCATCCCAGGAGAAGCCAAACAGAAACACACATGACAATTCCTAGAAGTACGCATTCCAACCAGAATTCTAGCAACAAACACATTGAGTTAGACCCCATCTATCACCCCCTGAAAAAAAAGAACAGGAAGTGACCTCACCACAGGATATGGCATCACCACAGGAAATTACATCACCAATCCAAAGAAACCCAAACATATAAATAGAAAGCAGGAATCATGAACAGTGCTTCGCCCGGAGGTCCACTGAAGATGTTAACTAGTATGGTGACGAAACGTCTGGAAGTAAACCTTTCAGTTCAGCGAGCAAACCTACATCCAGAACAGAGACATAAAAGTCACAGTATAACTGACAGAGACTTAAAGACCATGGTATAAATGACAGAGACATAAAGGTCACAGTTAAAATGGCAGAGACATAAAGGTGACAGTTTAAATAACAGAGACGGAAAGGTCACAGTTTACATAACAGAAATGGAAAGGTCAGGATATAAATGACAGAAACACAGAGTATAAAGGTCACGGTATGAATGACCGAGAGGTAACGGTCACGGTACAAATGACAGAGATGTAAGGGTCACGGTATAAATGACAGAGACGTAAAGGTCAGGGTTTAACTAACAGAGACATAAAGGTCGCATGAACGAACAGAGACGTTAAGATCGGGACATAAATGACAGAGACATAAAGTTAATGGTAGTAACAATAGAAATGTGAAGGTCATGGTAGAAATGACAGAGACGTAAAAGTCATGCCATAAATGATAGCGACATAAAGGTCTCGGTATAAATGATAGACACATAAAGGTCTTGGCATAAATGACAGAGACGTAAGGGTCACGGTATAAATGACAGAGATGTAAAGGTTGGGGTATAATTGATGGGGACTTGGTGACCAGACCCCAACTCTCTGCAGATACCTCAGTGTCTTAACAAGTTCCTTTGCGAAAAGAAATTGTTAATTTATTTTCTTCATTGAGAAGCTTAGTTAATTAACACCCTCTGGAAATTAGCTTTCACCTGCTCATTCACAATTTTAATAACCGTGATGTGGCCTCCCTCAGGCTGCTCTACTTCAACCCCGATTTCTTCATGCAGCATGCTTGGCCAAGGCCTTGTTAGGGGACACTATGATGTCTTTAGGTATGTTAACTCATTCAGACCTGGCATTCCTACACAGTTCACATTCAAGGCAGCGTCTTCATCCAGCGAAGCTCACCCTGAAAGATATTCCTTTGAAGAACTGATCTTCCTCCAGTGGAGGTTTACAGAGAGAGATGAACTAAATGAAGAAAAGGAGATACTGTTGGAGCATGGGGTTTCAATTCCGATGAAGATTTCCCAGTGTGGGGCCTTACTGAACCCATCCATTCAGCTTTCATACAAGGGTACAGTGTATGTTGGCTGGGGAAGGGGATGATATGTGTGGCTAGAGTCCATGAGAGAGCAGCCTGTGTGTGGATTCTGGTTGAGGGATTACGGGATAAGGAGCAAAGGTAGATAGATGGAGTTAGGGCATGGAACCGCCATTACCAGATTGAATGATGGAACTGATTTGAGGGGCTGAATGGCCTCGTCCTGATTCAAAGATTCATTCAGTTGGGTTGCTCATTCGTGTCTTGAAAGTTAATTGGATGATGATGATAAAAAGTAATCCACCATCTGGAAGAATTGCCAGCATTTTTCTGGAATCAATTAATTGAATTTGGATGTTGCCATTGGATTACACATCTTTGTAAGCACATGGCCCAGCAGTGATGGAAGGAGGTATATTTGGCCAGACATATCAGCCATGATCAAATCAGGGAGCAGATTCAATGGGCTGAATGGCCTAATTCTACTCCTATTTCTTAGAGTTTCACTTTGCAGTTTAAGCTGATGAAGGAGCAGTGCTCTGAAAGCTAGTGCCTCCAATTAAACCTGTTGGACTATAATCTGGTGTAGTGTTATTTTTAACTTTATAGTCTGACATGTTAGTTTTGAGAAGATTTATAGCTCAGGTTAAGGTTTTGGATGTAGGCTTGCTCGCTGAGCTGCAAGGTTCATTTCCAGACATTTTGTTACCTTACTAGGTAATATCTTCAATGGTTCTCATGTGAAGCAATGGTGAAAATTCCTGCTTTCTCTTTATATGTTTGAGCTCCTTTGGGTTGGTGATGTCATTTCCTGTGGTGATGTTATTTTCTGTGGTGAAGTTGCTTCCTGTTCCTTTTCTCGGGTGGTGGTAGATGGGGTCTAACTCAACGTGTTTGTTGATAGAGGTCCGGTTGGAATGCCATGTTACTAGGAATTCTCATGCATGTCTTTGTTTTGGCTTGACCTGGGATGGATGTGTTGTCCCAGTCGAACTGGTGTCCTTCCTCATCCGTATGTGAGGATACTAGTGAGAGTGAGTCATGTCTTTTTGTGGCTAGTTGGTGTTCATGTATCATGATGGCTACTTTTCTGCCTGTTTGTCCAATGTAGTGTTTGTTACAGTCCTTGCACGGTATTTTGTAAATAACGCCATCTACCTTCCCCTGAGAAAAGGAACAGGAAATGACTTCACCACAGAAAATAACATCACCACAGGAAATGACATCACCCAACCCAAAGAAACCCAAACATAAAAATAGAAAGCAGGAATTTTCACCATTGCTTCACATGAGACCCACTGAAAATGTTACCTAGTAAGGTAACAAAATGTCTGGAAAAGAACCTTGCAGCTCAGTGAGCAAACCTACATCCAAAAGTCTTACATGTTTCTCAACCCTATTCCCCTCCTGTTCCCCAGAAGCCTTGATCCCCTCACTAATCGAGAACATATCTGTCCCTGTCGTAAATACACTCAATGACTTGGTCTCCAAAGCCCTCTGTGGCAATGAGTTCCACCCTCTGGCTGAAGAAATTCCTCCACATCTCAGTTCCAAAGGGTTGATATTCTCATGTCAGCCAAGGCAGCAAAGAGGTGCAGGCCAGTAAAGTGTTCTGGCGGTGAGACAAGCATCTTCAAACTTATCCTCTTTTGATACACAGTACCAGGGGAACTAAGGACCAGGAGTCATCGTATGGACACACAAAGACATTGCTGAGTTTTCATCCCAACCGATAGGCGCTACATGGTATCACAATATCTCCCTCCCATTCCCTGGGTGAAAGCAGCTGTCTACAAAGAGATCAGGGACAGGCTTGGGGTCAGGACATTTTATTACATTCCTTTACATTATACAGAGATTGGATTCATTTTCTCATCATGCCAGCTGCTAACTAGACTAATGCCACGTATCACAAGAAATATTGTCAGGTCAGAGGTGTTAGTGCCATCCACCTCATTCACGAGAGAATCAGCTCTTTGTGTGTGGGCAATGTGTCGTGGGTCTTCAGGGAGTCACTGAGATTTTGTTTCAGCTCTCTTCCTGATCACAGTTCGGACCCACACCTCCCGTGCTTTCTTCCTGAACTGCTTTCCCACAAGGACATAGAGCATGGGGTTAATGCAGCTGTTGGTGCAGGCCAGGAAGCTCGCAATCTGATTGCTGTTACTAACCGCTCTTTCTAATGAGCAGCCCTGCAGGATGTTTGAAAACACAAAGATCCTGAGGAACCGCAGCAGTTGAAAAGGCAGCCAGCAAATGACAAAGGCCAAAAGGACAGCGAGCACCAAGATGGCTGCCTTGCTTTCCCTTCGCACTTGCTTGAAGCGCTGCATTTGGTTGTTTCTCAGGACCTTCAGGATCTGAAATGTGCAGAAACTGAGGATGAACGCAGGGATCAGGAAACCAATGGCAACCATCAGAATGTCCATCTTCAGAACCCAATACTTATTAGGGTAATCAAGTAAGCAGGCAGAGATGTTCAAACCTTCCACATAGATCACTCTTCGGAATATGATGATGGGACTACTCATCAGCAAGCCGAACATCCAGATGATGAAGCAGTTGATCTTGACACATGAGAGTGTCCGTATTCTGCTGTAATGAAGGACTTTCACCAGAGCCAGGTAGCGGTCAATGCTGACCATCACCAGGAAGTAGACACTGCTGTAAAAGTTCATATAGATCACTGCGTTGACGTAACGACACAGGAAATCTCCAAAGGGCCATTCGTAGTGGAGGGCAATGTTAACAGCCCAGAAGGGGAGGCCAGCCAATAGGAGCAGGTCAGCCCCAGCCAGACTCCCCAGGTAGACCTCTGGCCTCGTGCAGCGTTCTTTCTGTAAACACAGGACGATCAGGACAAAGCAGTTCCCCACAACGCCAGTGACACACACCACCATGATGTAAATCGGCTGAAAGGTGTACATCCACTCCCAGAAATTACCTTCGGGGCAAGCGAGTGAGCCATTGGAGCTGTTGACTGCGCTGAGATTAGGAGCCGTTACCAGGGACTGGTTGGGAGCTGTGTGGACAATCATTGGGGCACTGTCTGAGGGAAAAGAGACAGAGACCAGTTAGCCTTTCTGACAAGAAATCTCTGTAATTTACAAACAAAATGAAGTAACATTGTTCTTCCCCTCAACGTCCAGAAACTCTGGCCAATATTCCGGGAACACAGATTTGAATCTCACCATGGCAAATGGTGAAATCAGAATTTAATAACATCTGGAATGAAGAGCTCCATAGAATCCCTACAATGTGGAACCTGGCCATTCCACCCAACAAGCCCTTGTTGACTCTCTGAAGGGTGTCGCACCCAGACTGACCCCCCCCCCCCCACTGTAACCCTGCATTTCCCAAAGCTAACCCAACTGACCTGAACATCCCTGGACACAGTGTGCAATTTAACATGGCCAATCCCTCTAACCTGAACATCAGCAGACTGTGGGAGGAAACCAGAGCACCCAGAGGAAAATAACGCAGACACAGGGAGAGTGTGCAACAGGGAGATAGTCATTCAGACCTGGAATTGATCCCAACCAACTCTGAAGATGACCCTGAATTCATCATTGATTTTTGGAAAAACCCACTGTAGTCACCAATGGCCTTCGGGGAGGGAAATCTGCTATCCTGACCTGGTCTGGCCTGCAAGTGACTCCAGACCCACCGCAATGTGGTTGAATCTTAACTGGTCTCTGGGTAATTAGGAATGAACAATAAATGCTGACCCAGCAAGTGACATCCACGTCCCCTGAATGAATTAAAAATAAACTTGTTCTGCAACAGTCAAACATAGAGAAGATTTACCCTGATAACCCCTACATTTGAAACTCATCACTCCCAGTTAAGCCTGACTTCACAGGCAGATTCCAGTTGACAGGAAATTATAAGCTATACGTTAGCAGATAGAATTAAGTCAGACCTTACAAATTGGTTTAAGAATTCACAAAGCATTTAAATCACTCAAAAACAATGTTCAAAACACATGCAAGGAAACCTCCTGCTGATCATAGAAAATCTCCTTCTCTGAAATAACCTGATTCCAAACTGAGAGCAACAGCCAACCAATGGGATTTCCCTCAGCCCGGCCTCCCCCAATAGTCTCCACATCTGCAGAACGTCCCCAGCTCATTGTGGACAATGTCAGTCCAGGCCCAGCGGCAGTTACTCTGTCAGTACATATTCCCAACTTCTTCAGTTAGTCTCTGTCTTCCTCACCCTGTCTGGGCTAAACTACCACTTTCATCAACTTACCGAGTCATAGAAATAAACAGCACAGAAACAGACCCTTCGGTCCATTTTCTGCATGCCAACCAAATATTCTCAATTAACCTAGTCCCATATTCCAATATTTAGCTCATAACCATCTAAATCCTTCCTATTCATAATACATTCAGATGCCTTTTAAATGTTGGAATAGTTCCAGCCTCCTCCACTTCCTCTGGCAGCTCAATCCAGACACGCACTCTGTGTGAAAACATTGCCCCTTCAGTCTTTTTTATATTTTTCCCCTCTCATCCTAAAATTAGATTACTTACAGTGTAATCTTTGGCCCAACAAGCCTACACCGACCCGCCAAAGTGTAACCCACCCAGACCCATTCCCCTACATTTACCCCTTCAGCTAACACTAGGGGCAATTTAGCATGGCCAATTCACCTGACCTGCACAGTTTTTGGATTGTGGGAGGAAACCGGAGCACACCCACGCAGACACGGGGAGAATGTGCAAACGCCCCACAGTCAGTCACTTGAGGCGGGAACTGAACCCAGGTCTCTGGCACTGTGAGGCAACAGTGCTAACCACTGTGCCACCGTGCCGCCCCAACTCTGGAAGAGACTTTGCCTATTTATCCTATCCATGCCCCTCATTATTTTGTAAACTTCTGTGAGGTCACCCCTCAGCCTCCAACACCCCAGTGAAAACAGTCTCAGCCTACTCAACTTTTCCCTATAGTTCAAACCCTCCAACCCTGGCAACATCCTTGATGCTCCCCGAATTTACGTCATACAGGATCTTGTACTCATGGATCCAGGTGTTGGGAATCTGGCTGAGGGGTCCCATGGAACTGGAAGCCAGGACAATGGACAGCAATCAGGGAGAGATGAGCGGACACTTACCGAGTGAGAGACTCCAGGGTGTGTGAAAGAGCTGCTGAGGCCAGACAGAGGCGAGGAGACTGAGAGGGAGTGCTGTCTCCCCCAGGGGGAGAGAGGCTCCTGAAACAGGAATCTCTCCTGTAGCTCCACACACTCTCACTGCTGGCTCTTCACGAGCTGTTGTTTTGTGCGGAGTTTGTACAAAGCACTTCCCCTTCAGTGAAAAAAGGAAGTGACTGTCAGTGGCAGCATCCAGCCCTCAGGCTAGAGACGGCACGGATGTGAAATGGGACAATGCCTCTAATAAACATGGCCAAGGGGCACAGGAACAGCATCATTTTCAACCATGCAGAATATTTTGACTTGGAATTATAGATTCCCTACAGTGTGGGAGCAGGCCATTTGGCCCATTAAGTCCACACTGACTCTCCGAACAGCAACCAACCCAGACCCACACCATCCCTATAATGCTGCATGTCCCATGGCTAACCCACCTCACCTGCATATCCCTGGACACTAAGGACAATTTAGCATGACCAGTCCTCTCCAACCTGCTTACCTTTGGGCTGTTGGAGGAACGTGGTGTAACCCAAGTCCTTGGTGCTATGAAGCAGCAGTGCTTACCACTGAGCCAGTGTGCTGCCCTAATGTCTCATAGCCCCTTCAAGATCACAGGGACTGACTGCAACGGCACAGGGGCAACACTTCCACCATGTAGAATCATAGGGTCATAGGGTCATAGAGTTATACAGCTCAGAATATACCCTTTGTTCCAATTCACCCATACTGATCGGATACCCTAAACTGATCTAGTCACATTGACCAGCATTTGGCCCATATCCCTCTAAACCCTTCCTATTCATGTACACAACCAGATGCCTTTTAAATGTTGTAATAGGACCAGCCTCCACCACTTCCTCTGGCAGCTCACTCCATACACGCTTGTCAATGTTTTCGCTCTCACCTTAAGCCTGTGCCCTCTAGTTTTCAATGCTCCTACTCTGTAAAACAATACCTTGCCTATTGACTCTATCTATGTCCCTCATGATTTTATAAAATGCCATAGTTTCACTCCTCAGTCTCTGACATTCCAGGGAAAATAGCCCCATCCTATCCAGTTCTCCATATCACTCAAACCCTCCAGTCCAGGCAACATCCTTGTAAATCTTTTACAAATGCTTTCAAATTCGCAACATCTTCCCTATAGTAGGGAGACCAGAATTAAACAGAGTATTCTGAAAGTGGCCTAACCAATGTACAGCTGCAACATGACCTCTCAACTCCAATACTCAACGCTCCGATCAATGAAGGCATGTGTACCCAAAACCTTCTACACCAACCTATCCACCTGTGACTCCACTTTCAAAGAACTATGAACCAGCACTCCCCAGAAGCCTTATCATTAAGTTAATCAGTTCTGCCTTGATTTCCCTTACCAAAACACACCATACCTTTATCTAAATTAAACTACATCTGCCACTCCTGCCCATTGGTCCTGTTATAATCTGAGGTAACCTGCCTGCTGTCCACTGCACCTCCAATTTTGGTGTCATCTGCAAACTTACTCACCATACCATATAATCACATGCAAAGCATTTATGTAAGATGGAAAGTAATGGACCCAGGCCAGATCCTTTCAGCACACTGCTGGTCACAGGACTCGAGACTGAAAAACAACCCACCCTCACCACCCTCTGCCTTCTATCATTCAACCAACTTTGTACCTAATTGGCTAGTTCTCCCTGTATTCCATGCGATCTAACCTTGCTGACCAGTCTGCCACATGATACCTTGTTGAACTCCTTGCTGATGTCCACACAGACAACATCCACCACTCTGTAAAAAGACCAAAAGAATGCAGATGCTTGAAATCAAAAACAAAAACAGAAATTGCTGGAAAAACTCAGCAGGTCTGGCAGCATCTATGGAGAGAAGTCAAAGAAAGTTGCTGATAAGGGTGGTGTTGCTGTTGGCAGAGGGCCTCCTTTCTCCCCTGGACCATGAGCCCACCTTTGAACACCAGGCTATTGTGTCAGTTATGGTCACTAATCTCATTCCCTCTGGTGATCTCCCCCCAACTCAGCTGGTAGTCTCCCAACCCCACTTCAATCTCATCCTAAAACTCCCAAACAGAACTGACAGGGCAGACCCATTGTACCTGCCTGCTCCTGCCCCACAGACCTCAGCTCTCCCAGAATAGACTCTGTGTTTTCTCCCCCAGCCCAATCTCTGCCCACTCACATCTGTGATTCCTCTGATGCTTTACTCCAGTTTTGGAACGTCCAGTTTATGGGCTCCAGTTACCTCCCCTTTCCCTTGGAGGTACAATCCCTTTCCACACCCATCCCCCACCAGGATGGTCTCAGGGCTCTTCATTTCTTCCTGGAGTAAAGGCCTGAACAGCACCCTCCATCACCCGGCTGACCCCATCCTCACCCTCAACAACTTCTCTTTTCATTCCTCTCACTCCCTCCAGCGCAGAGAGGTGGCCATGGGGGCCCGCATGGGCCCTAGTTATACCTGTCTCTTTGTGGGGGACGTGGAGCATTCCTTGATCCCAATCCTATTCCAGGCCCCACCTGCAATGTTTTCTCGTATATTGACAACTGCCTATCTCTCTCGTCTGGAATTGGAAAAGTTTATCAATTTCCCTTCCAAGTTCCAACCCGCTCTCACCTTAACTTGGTCCATCTCTGACTCCTCCCTTCCCTTCCTCGACTTCTCTGTTTCCATTTCTGGGGATAGAATGCCCAACAACATGCATTATAAACCCACCAGCTCCCACAGTTACCATGACTACACATCCTCACACCCTGCTTCTTGGAAAGACTCTATTCCATTCTCCCAGTTCCTCTGTTTCCATGGCATCTATTCTGATGTTGCCAACTCTGACCAGGGAGACTCTGAGATGTCCACCTTCTTCCTCGATCAAGGGGTCTCCAGTGCTGTTGTTGATATGACCCTCAGATCATATCTTTCACAATTCACCTTCACCCCCTTTCTTCCCTCCTACAACAGTGATAGTGTTCCCATTGTCCTTACCTACCATCCCACCAACATCCACATCTAGGGGATCATTAGCCGCCATTTCTGTCACTTCCAGCAAGATGCCACCACCAGACACCTATCCCACTCCCCTCCTTTGTCTGCCTTCCACAGGGACCATTCCCTATGGGATACCCTGGCCCACTGCTCCTTCATTCCCAACATCCGGCAGCACTACACCCCCCCCCCCCTTCTCCCCCACGATCCCATGCCTTCTTCCTCTACAATCGCCAAAGGTGTAACATCTGCCATAGAGTCAGAGAATTGTAGAGTCATACAGCACAGAAACAAACCCTTGGTCCAACCAGTCCATGCTGAACCAGTCCATGACCCTAAACTGAACTAGTATCCCCTGCCTACACCTGGCCCATATCCCTCCAAACTTTTCTGATTCATGCATCCATCAAATGTCCTCAGGTAGTTCATTCCACAGACATAGCACACTCTGTGTAAACATCTTCCTCTAATGCTGTTTTAAATCTCTCGCTTCTCACCTGAAAAATGTACTCCCTAGTCTTCAAAAACCCCATCCGAGGGAAAAGACAACTAGCATTACCTCGATCTATATCTCTCATTATTTTATAAACTTTGATCAGATCGCCTCTGAAATTCCTACCCTTCAATGAAAATAGTCGCGAGCTCTCTAGCCTTTCTTATAACTCAAACTGAGAGGGGATCTGATGGAGACATATAAGATTGTTAAAGGATTGGACACTCTGGAGGCAGGAAACATGTTTCCGCTGATGGGTGAGTCCCGAGCCAGAGGACACAGCTTAAAAATATGGGGTAGACCATTTAGGACAGAGATGAGGAGAAACTTCTTCACCCAGAGAGTGATGGCTGTGTGGAATGCTCTGAGGGCAGTGGAGGCCCAGTCTCTGGATTCGTTTAAGAAAGAGTTGGATAGAGCTCTCAAGGATAGTGGAATCAAGGGTTATGGAGATAAGGCAAGAACAGGATACTGATTAAGGATGATCAGCCATGATCATATTGAATGGTGGTGCAGGCTTGAAGGGCAGAATGGCCTACTCCTGCACCTATTGTCTATTGTTTATAGTCTATAAACCTTCCATACCCAGCCACACCCTGGGAAATCTCTTCTGAACCCTCCTCAGCTTAATACTATCCTTCCTATAACTGGGCGACCAGAACTAGACACAGTATTCCAGAAGAGGCCTCATCAACATCTTATACAACCTCAACATGACGCCCCAACTCCAGCACTCAACGGACTGAGTAACTAAGGCAAGCATGCTAACTGCCCTTTTAATCAAACTGTCTCTCTGCGATGATCCTCATGAGACATTCCAACCTGAAACATTGACTCCCTTCCTCCTCTGATGCTGCTAGACCTGCTGTGCTTTTTCCAGCTCAACTCTCTACCCACCCTGTCTATATACGAGGAAACTTCAACGAATTATGTAGCTGTCCCACTAAGTCCCTCTGTTCTACAACACTACCCATTATTAGTACCATTATTAGTATCAGCCCCACCTTTGTTTGTTTTACCAAAATGCAATGCCTCGCATCTATTCAGATTGAACTCCATCCGCCATATTTCAGCCCATTGACCCATTTAATTATGACCCCTTTGTAATCTTAGAAAACCTTCCTCACTGTCCACACTGCCACCAATTTTGGTGACAACTGGAAAAGTACTAACCATGCCTCCTATATTCTCATGCAAATCATTTATATAAACGACAAACAAAAGAGGACCCAGACCAATCCCTGTGGAACAACGCTAGTCACAGGCCTCCAGTCCGAAAAGCAACACTCCACCATTACTTTCTGTCTCCTGTTATTAAGCTAATTATATAGCCAATTGGCCAGCTCATTCTGAATCCCATGGCCATTTACCTCCCCCCTCCTTAGTACCCAAGGGCCCAAATACACCTTCCAGGTGAAGCAGCACTTTACCTGCCCTCCACACCATCGAGGAGAAAGGGAGGCCTGCAGATGTTGGAGATCAGAGTCAAAAAAGGTGGTGCTGGAAAAACACTTCTGGTCAGGCAGCATCCAAGGAACAGATGTTACATTCCTGATGAAGAGCTTATGCTCTCAATGTCAACTCTCCTGCTCCTCAGATACTGCCTGACTGGCTGTGCTTTTCCAGTAGCACATTTTTTTGACTTCACATCATCTACTCTACTGCATTCACTGCTCACGATGTGGTTTCCTCTGCATTGGGCAGGCAAAGTGTCGACTGGGAGACCGCCTCATGGAACATCCACGCTCTGTCTGCAAAAAAGATCCTGAGCTTCCAGTTGCCTGCCACTTTAACACCCTTCCCCCGTTCCCTGACCAATATCTCTGTCTCAGGTTTGCTGCAGTGCTCCAGTGAAGTTCAATGCCAACTGGAAAACAAATCCCCTGCAGTCTTCTGGACTGAATATCGAGTTCAGTAACTTTGGTGCCTGAGCTCTCCCATGTCTTTACTCTAAACCCACACACCAGGTCTTGTTATCCCATAGTCTGCTATTTCTTTTGTGGAATTCCTACAAGGTGGATCCAGGCCGTTTGGCCTACTGAGTCCACAACGACTCTCAAAAGAACGTCCCACCCAGACCCACCCTATCCCTATATCCCTGCATTCCCCATGGCTAAATCCTCCCTCTAACCTGCACATCCCTGGATACAATGAACAATTTTGCATGGTCAATCTACCCTAATCTGCACATCGCCAAACTGTGGGAGGAAACTGGATTCATGTCTTGAAAGTTAATTGGAATTTATAATGATAAAAGATTCCAGCATTTTCTTGGAATCAATGAATTGAGCTTGTGTTATGACACAACGGTTAACCCTTCTGCTAAATAAACCAAACACCCAGAAAAGTTCACTTCACCCAGTAATCTGTTAAAAATATGAATGACAGGGAACTCCCAAATTCCACTTTTTAAAGAAAATAACATCAATTTATTCTGTAACTCTAAAAGTGAACATTAAACAACAGCTATTCATAACTCTAAGCACCCCCCCCATTTCTCTTTACTGCTTATTACCCGCCTCCAACTCCATAACAGTGCACTGTTCCTGTAAAACACTTATTAAAATTACATCAACTTAATTTCAAAACCACAGCCACTGATGTCTTCTGCGTCTTTCTTCTTCCAGCTGATGATCTCCCTGGGTCATCATCTTTCCTTTTACTGTGAATATGTTTCATATGACAAGGTACCTTTTTTGAGAAAAAGTGTTTCCTAATTTCTTGGCTCTCTCTCTTGATGGCAGTTGCTCTATCTTCAATTTTCAAAATGCCCCTATTTTTATGTCCCCGAAATCAGATCATCTCATCAGTTCAGTGTTGGCAAAACAATAGATTCAAACGCGATTGGGTTTTATCATCCTGGGGCATAGTTTTAACTGATTGGTTAAATTCAAAATGTTGTCAAAACAGAAATTAACACAGGTATCCATTTCACAGCCAAATGTTACATATTTTCAATTTTTCGGTGCATTCTGGGACATAGTCATATAGTCATATAGACAGGTGGTCGTAATCTCTCAGTTCACAACAACATTCACTCTCTCTTAAAGGTATAGTACATGCCTTCAACTTTATAACACCTCCCTCTTTAAGAAAAAAATGAACCATCAGAATGAAAAGGTTTTAGATTAGATGATATTATTTACAGTGTGGAAACAGGCCCTTCGGCCCAACATGTCCACACCGACCCGCAACCCACCCATACATTTACCCCTTACCTAACACTACGGGCAATTTAGCATGGCCAATTCACCTGACTCGCACATCTTTGGACTGTGGGAGGAAACCGGAGCACCCGAAGGAAACCCGCGCAGACACGGGGAGAACGTGCAAACTCCACACAGTCAGTCACCTGAGGCGGGAATTGAACCCGGATCTCTGGCGCTGTGAGGCAGCAGTGCTAACCACTGTGCCACTGTGCTGCCCAATTGTTTTCCAATTCTTAATCCCATTACAATGAAATACATAGGTCATTAATCTAAGTTCATATTAATTTCTGCACACACATATATATTACATTGGAATCTGTCCAATCTTATAAAACATAGAACATTACAGTGTAATATAGGCCCTTCAGCCGTCAATGTTGCGCTGACTTGTGGAACCAATGTGTAGCCTATCTATCCTACATAATTCTACTTTTCTCCATATGTCTATCCAATGACCATTTAATAGCCTTTAAAGTTGACGAGTCTAGTACTGTTGAAAGCAGAGCATTCCATGGCCTTACTACTCTCTAAGTAAAGAAAATACCTCTGTTCTCTATCGATCATCTCTCAATTTAAAGCTATGTCCCCTCATGCTCGCCATCTCCATCTGAGGAAAAAGGCTCTCACTGTCCACCCTATCTAACCCTCTGATTATCTTATACCGGAACTCCCCAGGCTTCCATTTTTTCCGCTGTTCATTAGCTAACTTTATGTGTAAGTTGGAACAGATATGGGTAAGTGGGTTAGTCTACCCATTCGTTAGGATGAAACATTGCAGGTAAGTCAGATTTTCTAAACTAATTTTTATAAATGAGAAGTTGAGGTTTGTTCATACGTACAGGACGTTTGTAACCCCAGGACTTCCTGTATGTCTCAATTAAGTCATTAAGCAACCTTGCTCTCTCTAACAAGAACAGCCTCAAGTCCCTCAGCCTTTCCTCATAAGATCTTCCCTCCATACCAGGCAACATCCTGGTAAATCTCCTCTAAGTAAAAAGTGAGGTCTGCAGATGCTGGAGATCAGAGCTGAAAGTGTTGCTGGTTAAAGCACGGCAGGTCAGGCAGCATCCAAGGAACAGGAAATTCCTGATGAAGGGCTCTGGCCCGAAACGTCGAATTTCCTGTTCCTTGGATGCTGCCTGACCTGCTGTGCAAATCTCCTCTAACCCCTTTCCACGTCCTTCCAAGAGTACAATGACCAGAACTCCCCACAATACTCCAAGTGCAGCCACATCAGAGTTTTGTATAGGCTGCAACATGACCTCATGGTTCCAAAACTCAATCCCTCTACCAAGAAAAGCTAACACACCGTATGCCTTCTTAACAACCCTATCAACGTGGATGGCAACTTTCAGGGATTTATGTATATGGACACTGAGATCTCTCTGCTCATCTACACTACCAATAATCTTAACACTAGCCCAGTACTCTGCATTTCTGTTCCTCCTTCCAAAGTGAATCACCTCCCACTTTCCCACATTAAACTCCATTTGCCACCTCTCAGCCCAACTCTGCAGCTTATCTCTGTCCCTCTGTAATCCTCACACTTTTCCGCATTAAACTCCATTTGCCACCTCTCAGCCCAACTCTGCAGCTTAAAAAGAAAAAGGAACAAAGAAAATTTACAGCCCAGGAACAGGCCCTACTGTCCTCCAATCCTGAGCCGATCCAAATCTATTGTCTAAACCTGTCATCCAATTCCTAAGGATCTGTATCCCTCTGCTCCCCACCTACTCATGCATCTGTCCAGATGCATCTGAAATGAATCTACTGTGTCTGCCTCTATTACCTCTGCTAGCAAAACATTCCAGACAACTACCACCCTCTGTGTAAAGTACTTGCTGCATGTATCCCCCTTATCTATGTCTCTCTGTAACCTGCAATATCCTTCAGCACTGTCTACAATCCCATCAACCTTAGTGTCATCCACAAATTTACTCACCTATCCTTCTAAACCCTCTTTCAGGTCATTTATAAAAATGACGAATGGCAGTGGACCCAAAATGGATCCTTGCGGTACACCATCTAGTAACTGAACTCCAGGACGAACATCTCCCATCAATCACCACCCTCTGTCTTCTTTCAGCTGGCCAATTTCTGATCCAAACCACTAAATCACCCTCAATCCCGTGCCTCCATATTTTGTGCAATAGCCTACTGTGGGGAACCTTATCAAATGCCTTACTGAAATCCATATACAGCACATCAACCCTCATCCACCTGTTTGGTCACCTTCTCAATAAGGTTTGTGAGGTACGACATACCCTTCACAATGCCGTGTTGACTATCCCTCATCAACCTATTCCTTTCTAGAAGATTATAAATCCCATCTCTTATAACCTTTTCCAACTCTTTACCCACAACCGAAATAAGGCTCACTGGTCTACAAGGGTTGTCTCTACTCCCCTTCTTGAACAAGGGACAACATTTGCAATCCTCCAGTCTTCTGGCACTATTCCTGTAAACAATGATGACATAAAGATCCAAGCCTAAGGTTCGACAATCTCTTTCCTAGCTTCCCAGAGAATCCTTGGATAAATCCCATCCAGCCCAGGGGCTTAACTATTTTCACACTTTTCAGAATTGCTAACACCTCCTTCTTGTGAACCTCAATCCCATCTTTCCAGCTCAGAACTGTCCCCATGACTTGTCCTACCTGCCTATCTTCTTTCCCACCTATCCACTCAACCCTCCCCCTGCCCTCGACCTATCACCTTCATCCTCTCCCCCACTCACCCATTGTACTCTATGCTACTCTCTCCCCACCCCCACCCTCCTCTAGCTTATCTCTCCACCCTTCAGGCTCTCTGCCTTTATTCCTGATGAAGGGCTTTTGCCCAAAACATCATTTTCACTGCTCCTCGGATGCTGCCTGAACTGCTGTGCTCTTCCAGCACCACTGATCCAGAATCCCATCTTGTCTAGTAACCTGCATCTCAGTATTCTCCTCGAAAACATTGTCTTTTTTCAGTGTGAATACCAACGAATAATATTCATTTAGTGCTTCTCCTATCTGCATGGACGCCACGTACAACTTCCTACTACTGTCCTTGATTGGTCCTAATCTTACTCTAGTCATTCTTTTATTCCTGATATACCTATAGAAGGCCTTAGGGCTTTCCTTGATGCCCATCTGCCAACAACTTCTCATGTCTCCTCCTGGCTCTTCTTAGCTCTCTCTTTCGGTCTTTCCTTTCTACCTTGTAACCCTCAAGCGCCCTAACTGAGCCGTCACGTCTCATCCTAGCATAAGCCGCCTTCTTCCTCTTTACTTTAGCCTTTAAATCCATGACAACACATCTGCTATCACAGTTTTACAACCTGCAACATGTACAACTTGCAAATTAAAAGTCAGACACATAAGACTCCAATTAAATTGTCTCATATTTTTGTCTAAGTCATTCCAAAAACATAAGAGGATTATGGTCGGTGTGCACAACTGTCTCTGACACATTGTTCGTCACATAAACAATAAAATGTTGTAAATCAAAAAAAAATATGAAATTATAAAACAATAAAATATTGTAAGGACAGGAACAAACTCAGTAACTCTTTTCCAATGGTAAAAGTATTTTCTCTGGTGGGTGTTGATCTTATTTGAAAAGTAGCCAATTGGCCATTCCAATCCATCATCGCCATCCTGTATCAGTATAGCTTCAACTCCTTTATTGCTTGTATTGATTGCAATTTTGAAGGGTTTCAAAAAATGTGGTGGAACTAAAACTGTTGAGATAGTTAATACTGCTTTTAAAATCTCAAAAGCCTCCTGGCATTGTTCTGCCCACCAAAATTGTGTGTTCTTCTTTTGTAAATCAGTTAGCGGTGCCACTACCCCAAACTTCTGATAGAATCCACATAGTCCCAAAAATCGAGACACCTCTGTCTTCGAGGATGGTCATGGAAATTCCTCGATGACATTCGGCTTGGCATTCCGTGGGGTCCATCTTCCATGACCAATGTCATGTCCCAAGGACATCATCTCTGCCTTTGCAAGTTCTGTTTTCTTTACGTTTATTACCCATTTTGCTTCTCGTAATCCGTTCAAAGAGCTCTGCCAAGTGGACCATGTGATCTTTCCATGACTCGCTAAATATCACGACATCATCTAGGTAGACTGCACAGTCAGTTAACGCAGCCACAACTCTGTTCATGAGCCTTTAGAATGTGGATGCGGCGTTCTCCATTCCAAAGGGCATCACTTTAAACTAATATAGCTCATTTGGGATTACAAATGCAGAAAAGGTCTTTCACTTTCTCTGATAAAGGTACCTGTCAATAACCACACAGTAAATCCAACTTTGTGGTTTAAGTGGCTTGTCCAACTTTCTCTATGTATGCCTCCAATCTTGGGATTGGATAGGAGTCCAATTTTGTTACACAGTTGACCTTCTGATAGTCCACGTGCAATTGTTGTGTCCTGTCAGGTTTGGAAACTAATACAATTGGCGAACTCCACTCACTCTGACCTGGTTCGATGATATCTTCGTTAAGCATCACATCCACTTTTTTCTGGACCTTTGTGGCTTTGAGAGGACTAAGTCTGTTGGGGATATTGTTTTATTGGAACAGCATTCCCAACTTCTACCTCATGCGCAATAGTATTAGTATTCCCCAACTCATTCCTGCACAGGTCCTCATAATGCTGCAACAAACCTTTCAGCATGTTTCTTTGCTCCTGAGACAGATAGCTCACGAATCTATCCCACTCCTCAAGGACCCTCATTATTTAACATATTTTGAGACACATCAAACTCCTTGACATTTGAATTTAATTCCTCACACTGTGGGGCAGTAACTAATACCTGTTTCTCCAGTTCCCTGTCTCTACCATAGTAAGGTTTTCACAGATTTACATGACATACCCAACACAATTTTTTCCATCTGGCATCTTTATCAGACAGTTTACCTGACTCAACATTTTTTTTCTCCATTTGATAAGTGTTATGACACAGGGGAAACCCTTCTGCTTATTTAAAAACCAACAAAACAGAAAAGATTTATCCCTTGCAATAATCTGTGAAAATTTGTGAGGTCAAGAACTATTTAAAATAAAAATTAACAACTTTATTTCTTAATGTATAACAGATAATAACTAACGAACAATTATTTAGAACTCCTTCCTCTAACCTACCTTTTACTTTCCTTTCTGTCATACTGGTTTGATAAAAGTCCCGATTAAGATTTACAAAATAAAACATTTTGTCTCCAAACCATGCAGTTTTCAGTTTTCTCTGTATTCCTATCTTCTTTTCTTCTTCTTGGGGTTCTCTTTTACAGGCTATTGATCGATAAGGGTACCTTTAAGAGACGTATTTTTCATGCAGTCTTTACATTCTGGTAGCTTGGCAGTTCTCCTCTCAACTGTTCAATTTTGCCCAGTCTTATACCCCAAGGCATCGGACTGTGTCATTCGATTTTAAGATTGTCAATATACTCAATTCAGATGGATTAGTGTTTGGTAATTTTGGGGGTATAATTTAAACTGATTGGCCTAATTCAAATCTGTTTGTCATTTCCAGGCAACTAGCTACCCCAGTAGCTGGGGTACACGTTACATTGTGCTTATTGAGAACACTTGGTGCTGTCACTGCTAGCTTTTACTCTACACCCATATCTTCATAACACCTCCCCATTAAGAAAAAATGAACCATCATAATGAAAAGATGGCTTCATTTTTTTCTCTACTTTTTAAACACATTACCCTAACATACTGATAACTTTAATATAAGTTCACCTTAATTTCTTCCCACATAAGTGTAAATACATAACATTAAATAAAGACAAATTTCTATCTGTTAAATCCGCGATAACACATTTGCAATGACATTCTTACGACCCGCAATATGTACAATTTTTAAATTAAAAGTTGTAACATAAGACTCCAATGAAATAGTCTCATTCTTGTCTTTAAAGCGTTCTAAGAAAGATCCGTGTATACAACCATCTCTGACACATTGTTTGTGACATGCACATTAAAACGCTGTAAGGCCAGTACCGAACGCAATTGTTCCTTTTCAATCGGGCACTATTTCCTCTGGTGGATGTTGATCTTCGAAAAGTAACCAACTGACGGTTCAATCCCATCCTCATTTTCCTGCAGGGGTACAGCTCCAACTCCTATGTCACTGGCATTGACGGCGACTTTAAAAGGTTTTATAAAGTTTGGAGTAGCTAAAACTGGTTTGGTGGTTAATATCGATTTCTAATGGTCGAATGCCTCCTGGCCTGGTTCTGTACACCGAAACGTTGTGTTCCTCTTCACCAAATCGGTTAACGGTGCCACTACCCTGCTGACATTTGGAACAAACTTCTGATAGAATCCTCTGAGTCCCAAGAATCGAAGCCCCTCTTTCTTCAAGGCTGATCATGGAAATTCCTCAATGGCCTTTGTCTTTGAGTTCCATGAGGTCACCCTTCCATGACCGGTGTTATGTCTCAAGAATGTTACGTTTGCTTTTGCAAATTCCGTTTTATGTAAGTTTATTACCAAGTTTGCTTCTTCTAGTCTTTCAAACAGCTCTGCCAAGTGTACTATGTGATCTTCCCAGGACTTACTAAAGATCACTACATCACCCAAATAGACTGCACAGTTCCTTAATCCAGCCACAATTCTGTTCATGAGTCTAAAGGGCATCACTTTAAACTGATAGAGCCTATTTGGGGTTACAAACACAGAAATTTATTTCACCGTCTCTGATAAAGGTACCTGCCAGTAACCACGCAGTAAGTCCAACTTGGTGATGTAACTGGCTTGTCTGACTTTCTCAATACAGTCCTCCAAACTAGGAATTGAGCATGAGTCTGATTTTATAGGACATAGAACATAGAATATAGAACATAGAAAAATATAGCGCAGTACAGGCTCTTCGGCCCTCGATGTTGCGCCGATCCAAGCCCACCTAACCTACTCTAGCCCACTTTCCTCCATATGCCTATCCAATGCCCGTTTAAATGCCCATAAAGAGGGAGAGTCCACCACTGTTACTGGCAGGGCATTCCATGAACTCACAACTCGCTGAGTAAAGAATCTACCCCTAACATCTGTCCTATACCTACCTCCCCTTAATTTAAAGCTATGCCCCCTCATAATATTTGACTCCATACGTGGAAAAAGGTTCTCATCGTCAACCCCATCTAAATCCCTAATCATCTTGTACACCTCTATCAAGTCACCCCTAAACCTTCTTTTCTCCAATGAAAACAGCCCCAAGTGCCTCAGCCTTTCCTCATACGATCTTCCTACCATACCAGGCAACATCCTGGTAAACCTCCTCTGCACCCCTTCCAGTGCCTCCACATCCTTCCTATAGTATGGCGACCAAAGCTGCACACAATACTCCAGATGAGGCCGCACCAGAGTCTTATACAACTGCAACATGACCCCAGGACTCCGGAACTCAATTCCTCTCAGATTTTGTAATGGTGTTGACCTTCAGTAATCGCTGAGTCCCATCTGGTTTGGGAACTAAGACGATCGGTGAACCCCACTCGCTCTGGCTCGGTTTGATGATGTCCAGGTTGAGCATGACCTCCACCTCCATCTGGACCTGTCTGGCTTTGAGAGGATTAAGCCGATAGGGGTGTTGTTTTATCAGAGCAGTATTCATGACATCTATTTCATGTGCAATAGCATTAGTCCTCCCCATCTGATTCTTACAAATGTCCTTATACAGCAGTAACAAATCTTTCAACTGTGTTCTGTGCTCCTGAGACAGACAGCTTTCTAACCTATCCCACTCCTCAAGGTCTTCTTCATTTTTAAATCTATTTTGAGGCACATCAATATCTACATCATCTGGACTGGATTCCTCACTCTGCGGGGTAGTAACTAACATCTGTTTCTCTAGTTCTTTCTCTCTAATGTAGTACAGTTTCAACATGTTCACATGACATATCGGATACATTTTTTTCTATCTGGCATCTTTACTAGATAGTTCACCCGACTCAACTTTTTCTCAATTTGATAGGGACCACTAAACCTGGTTTTGAAGGGATCTCCTATCACTGGTAACAGGACTAACACGTCATTCTCTTGGAAAAACGCCCGAGTCTCAGAGCTTTTATCTGCCACCTGCTTCGTTCTACACTGTGCCCTCTTTAGGTACTGTTTAATTAACTCACCTACTCGATTTAGTGTCTCCCTCACCTCTGATACATAACGTAAGTGTGAGATCTCCGAGTTTGATCCTGTCAATTTTTCTTTAATTAATTTCAAAGGGCCTCTCACTTCATGCCCAAATTTTAACTCGAAGGGAGTGAACTGAGTAGATTTCTTTAAGGCATCTCTAATGGCAAAAAATACATTTTTTTCCTGCATCATTACATTATACCGGGTGTCCACTAACTGAACCTCAATTCCTTCATCTTTCTCTTTACTTTTTGCTTCGTGCTATGGTTTATGATCATGGGATCTGGCTACTTCATAGTCTGGGAAAATACCAGGATATTTCTGTTTTAAGTCCTCAGTTTCTTGGTCTTCCTTGAGCTTCTCCACAATAAGGGGTGTCACTCCCACCTTGGATCCTGCCAAATCATTCCCAAGAACAAACTGAATTCCTGGAACTGACACTCTGTCAGTCACTCCCACTGTAACTTCCCCAGTCTGGAGCTGGCATTCTAACCTGATCTCCCATTGGGGAATGCTAAATGTCAGTCCATCTATCCCACAAATTACCACACTCCCGGGTAACACATCAGAAAGAGAGGATATTCGTTCATCCCTTGCTATCAATGACTGGTTAGATCCTGTATCTCTCACAATTGTAACTTCTTGACCTTCTCCCCCTGTTCTTCCTGAATAAACTTTACCCAGAGGCGAATTCTTTATAGAGACCAGGTACTAACTCCATACCCAGCCCCTGCCTGGGCTGTGCACTCTCCTGCAGCTCCTCAGCTCTTCTTGGGGTCCTTTACTACATTCATTAATGCCATCGGCTTAGCCTCTTTACCACATCTTTTCCCACAGTGCCTTTCTTTAATGACCAGCTCTGTGACTTTACGTGTCCCACCTTCTCACAGTGGAAACACCTTTTTCCCAGTGCCCTCCTGAAACCACGGGCACTGTAATTTTCTGTGTCCTACTCCATTACAGTGAAAATACTTGAAGCCTTACACCTCCTTTTCACCCTCTTGGGCTTCTTTAACAAGTGGCAAATTATTACCAATGTTCTCTACTCGTTCTTTCGGAATGTCGGATCTCCCCTTCTCCCAACTTCTATACCTCACAGGATGATATTCTGGCCAAAAGCTTGTCTTCTGACTGCTAATTCTGCTGCCCTTCTCACTGCCTGAACTTTCTGTTCCTCTATGTGAATTCTTTCCATCTCTGGAAGTGAGTTTTAAACAATCTCTCAGTGCCTCAAAGGTCCTATCTATTTTCAAAGCACGCACCCATCGATTAAAATGACAATGTTTAATTCTTTTGAACTCAACGTAAGTCTGACCTGGTTCCTTCTCAGTGTTTCTGAACCGCTTGTCTATATGCTTCTGGTACTAATTCATAAACACTTAAAATAACCTGTTTAACCTCTTCATAATCTCTTGACCCCTCGTCTGACAGTGCAGCAAATCCCTCAGTAGCTCTGCCTACCAGTTTAGTCTCAACTACCATTATCCATGAATCCCTGGGCCACTCCATTTGCCTCAACAATTTTTCAAATGAAATAAAAAAGGTTTCAACATCTTTCTCACCATCTTCTCAAGTTCAAATTCTCTCTCTTTTTGCTCAGCTAAGAACTTTCTCTCTCTCTCTCGCTCTTTTCCTCTCTCTCCCTTTCTCTCTCCCTTTGTTTATCTTCTGACTCCACTTTCCTCAATTGTAATTTAAGATTTTACATCTCTACTGCACTTGTCTGTTTCTCTGACACACCGAAGTGTGTGAGTAACTCCCTGGCAATATCAGGTTCACCTTTGTCTTTGGTTAATCCCAAAACTAACTTATTTGCTAATTCTAAAAGAATGGCCTTTATCTTTCCTTATAACCTTTCGTGGCAAGTTTGAGAAACATCTTCATATCCCAGAATCTTTTTAGCAATTTTAAGAGCCATTTCTTTCACTTTTAATGTAATCAACCACAAGTTGCCAAAACTAAACAAATTATCTCACCTACATTTTATTTAAAGATCTAGGACACGAACCTGCAAATGTTTAAACCTATTGGGATTTTTTGTACCCCCATATCTATTCAAATCAATCTAAACCAGCTCAATTCCCGATGACGAGCCCCAAACTATTACGAGAGGGTGGCATGTGTATGAAATGAGCTGCCAGAGGAAGCGATGGAGGCTGGTACAATTGCAACATTTAAGAGGCATTTGGGTGGGTATATGAATAGGAAGGGTTTGGAGGGATATGGGCCGGGTGCTGGCAGGTGGGACTAGATTGGGTTGGGATATCTGGTCGGCGTGGACGGGTTGGACTGAAGGATCTCTTTCCATGCTGTACATCTCTATGACTCTATGACATGGGGTAATCCCTCCGACTTATTTAAAGCCAACAACATAGAAAAGATTTATCCTGTGCAGTAATCTGTGAAAATTTGATAGGTCAAAATCTAGTTAAAGTAAAAATTAACAACTTTATTTCTTAAAGTATAACATAGAATAACTAAGTTTGTGAGAAGATTTGTAGCTCGGGTGCTTGTTGTTGTGGTTCTGTTCGCCGAGCTGGGAATTTGTGTTGCAGACGTTTCGTCCCCTGTCTAGGTGACATCCTCAGTGCTTGGGAGCCTCCTGTGAAGCGCTTCTGTGATCTTTCCTCTGGCATTTGTAGTGGTTTGAATCTGCCGCTTCCGGTTGTCAGTTCCAGCTGTCCGCTGCAGTGGTCGGTATATTGGGTCCAGGTCGATGTGCTTATTGATTGAATCTGTGGATGAGTGCCATGCCTCTGGGAATTCCCTGGCTGTTCTCTGTTTGGCTTGTCCTATAATAGCAGTGTTGTCCCAGTCGAATTCATGTTGTTTGTCATCTGCATGTGTGGCTACTAAGGATAGCTGGTCGTGTCGTTTTGTGGCTAGTTGGTGTTCATGGATGCGGATCGTAAGTTGTCTTCCTGTTTATCCTATGTAGTGTTTTGTGCAGTCCTTGCATGGGATTTTGTACACTCTTCACAGATTCAATTAATAAGCACATCGACCTAGACCCAATATACCGACCACTGCAACGGACAGCTGGAACTGACAATCGGAAGCGGCAGATTCAAACCACTACAAATGCCGGAGGAAAGATCACAGAAGCGCTTCACAGGAGGCTCCCAAGCACTGAGGATGTCACCTAGACAGGGGACGAAACGTCTACAACACAAATTCCCAGCTCGGCGAACAGAACCACAACATAGAATAACTAACTAACAACTATTTATTTTTTAGGTCTGCACCTATCTGTCAAAATGATGATGTTTAATTCTTTCAAACTTAATGTAAGACTGAGCTGGTTCTTTCTTTATGTTTCTGAACGGTTGCCTGTTTGCTTCTGGTACCAGTTCATAAGCACCTAAAATAGCCTGTTTGACATGTGGATAATCTCTCCACCCCTTACCTGGCAGCAGTACAGATAACTCTGGATCTGCCTACCCAGCTCAGTCTGAACTGGTATTACCCACATGTTCTCCAGCCCATCCAGCTGCCTCGCCAATTTTTCAAATGAAATAAAGAAAGCTTTGACATCTTTCTCATCACAATGTGGCAATGCTTTAACGTCTTTAGATACGTCACTATCTTCTCCCTACATCTCTATCCTGTTAAGTTGACTTTGCTGACTAATTCACTACTTCTGAAGTTCAAATTTTCCCTCCCCTTCTCTTTCACTTCCTTTTCTCTTTCTTTGCTCAGCTGAGAGCCTGCCTTCCCCTTCATTGTCCTTTCTCTTTCTTTGTTCTCTTTTTCTCCCTTCTCTCTTTCCCTCTCTCCTTCTCTCTTTTTCTTCCTTCTCTCTCTCTCTCTCCTTCTTCTCTCCTTTTCTTTCTTCTCTCTTTCTTTCTCTCCTTCTCTCTTTTTCTTTCTTCTCTCTTTATCTCTCTCCTTCTTATCTCTCTTTCTTTCTTCTCTCTTTCTCTCTCTCCTTCTTCTCTCTTTTTCTCCCTTCTCTCTTTCCCTCTCTCCTTTTCTCTTTTTCTTCCTTCTCTCTTTCCCTCTCTCCTTCTTCTCTCTTTTTCTCCCTTCTCTCTTTCTCTCTCTCCTTCTTCTCTCTTTTTCTTTCTTCTGTCTTTCTCTCTCTCTCTCCTTCTTCTCTCTTTTTCTTCCTTCTGTCTTTCTCTCTCTCTTTCTCTCTCTTTCTTTCTTCTCTTTCTCTCTCTTTCACACACACACACACACACACACACACACACACGTTTTCCTCTAACATGGCTCTTCTTTTCCTCTCTCAATTTTCTAACTCCATTTGCTGCAATTGCAATTTAAGTTTTTTTTAACCCTACTGCACTTGTCTGTTTCTCTGATACACCAAAGTGCTTGACCAACTCCATTACAATTTCAGTTTTCCTTTAATCTGAGGTTAAACCCAATTCTAATCTATTTGCTAATTCTAAATGTGTGCACTTCTTCTGTCTTTTTAAATTTCTTGGCAAATTTGAGAACCACCTTCACACCCCAGAAGCTCTTGGAAATGTTAAGAGCCATTTCCCTCACTTTTAATTTAACCACTCACAAGTAACCAAAATTTTACAAGTTGTCTCACCCAAGTTTTATTTCGCGATTAGGGCAAAAATCAGCACATTTTTAAATCTGCTGGGGTCTTTCGTATCCCAAGTCAGTTCAAACTTCCCAAATCCCTGCTGAATTTGTCTCAACCTGTCCAAATCTCGGACTCAAGACCACAAACTGTTATGACACAGATGCGAATTCCTCTGTTAATTAAACCAAACTCCCAGAAAAGCTTGTAATCTGTTAAAACTGGGAGGGACAGAGAACTAGCAAATTTCATGCTTTTTCAGAAAATAACATTAATTTACTTTTTATCTCCAAACGTGAACACTAAGCAACTATTCACAACTCAAAGCCCCCCCCCCTTAACTTTATTGTACGCCTCCAACTCTATAACAATATGCTGTTCCAATAAGACATTTATTAAAGTTACATCCACTTAATTTCAAAACCACACAGCTGCTGCCTTCTTCTATGACTTCAGTCTTCCACTGAAGATCTCCCTGGGCCATCTTCTTACCTTTTACTGTGAGTATGTTTCATGGGAAAAGGTACCTTTGATACAGAGTGGTTCCTAATTTCTTGGCGAGCTCGATATTAGCTCCCCTTATGTTTCTGTGTCAATGGCTGTTGTTCTCTAACCAATTTTAAAAAGTTCCGCATTTTACACCCCACAGCACCGGATCATCTCATCAGTTCAATGTTGGCAAAATAATACATTCAAACTCGAGCGGGATTTAATATCCTGGGGCATAATTTAAACTGATTGGCTAAATTCAAATTGCTAACAAAATGGCAACAAAAACTCAGATATCCATTTCACAGCCAAATGTTACACATTTTCAATTTTCCAGTACACTCTGGGACTGCCATCTCATGACATACACAGAGGCTGGTAATTTCTCAGTTTAGAACAACATTCATTCTCTCTCTTAAAGGTACAGTACATGCCTTAAACTTCAAAACATCAGGGACAGGCTTGGGAGTGCTCCTTGCTTTCTGATACATTTTATTCCATTCTTTTGCATTATACAGAGATTGGATTCATTTTCCCATCATTCCAGCTGCTAACTAGAGCACTTCCACATATCACAAAAAACATTGTCATATCAGACAGGTTAGTGCAATCAATCTCATTTACAAGAACTCGTGGATGTTTTTATATCTGCAAACGAAACAGCTCCTTATGTGTGGGCAATGTGTCGTGGGTCTACAGGGAGTCACTGCGATTGTGTTTCAGCTCTCTCCTGATCACAATTCGGACCCACACCTCCCGTGCTTTTTTCCTGAACTGCTTTCCCACAAGGACATAGAGCACGGGGTTAATGCAGCTGTTGGTGCAGGCCAGGAAGCTCGCAATCTGATTGCCGTTACTAATCGCACTTTCTAATGAGCAGCCCTGCAGGATGTTTGAAAACAGAAAAATAGCGAGCAATTGCAGCAGCTGAAAAGGCAGCCAGCAAATGACAAAGGCCAAAAGGACAGCGAGCACTAAGATGGCTGCCTTGCTTTCCCTTTGCACTTGCTTGAAGCGCTGCATTTGGTTGTTTCTCAGGACCTTCAGGATCTGAAATGTGCAGAAACTGAGGATGAACGCAGGGATCAGGAAACCAATGGCAACCATCAGAATGTCCATCTTCAGAACCCAATACTTATTAGGGTAATCAAGTAAGCAGGCAGAGATGTTCAAACCTTCCACATAGATCACTCTTCGGAATATGATGATGGGACTACTCATCAGCAAGCCGAACATCCAGATGATGAAGCAGTTGATCTTGACACATGAGAGTGTCCGTATTCTGCTGTAATGAAGGACTTTCACCAGAGCCAGGTAGCGGTCAATGCTGACCATCACCAGGAAGTAGACACTGCTGTAAAAGTTCATATAGATCACCGAGTTGACGTAACGGCACAGGAAATCTCCAAAGGGCCATTCGTAGTGGAGGGCAATGTTAACAGCCCAGAAGGGGAGGCCAACCAATAGGAGCAGGTCAGCCCCAGCCAGACTCCCCAGGTAGAACTCTGGCCTCGTGCAACGTCCTTTCTGTAAACACAGGACGATCAGGACAAAGCTGTTCCCCACAACGCCAGTGACACACACCACCACGATGTAAATCGGCTGAAAGGTGTACATCCACTCCCAGAAATTACCTTCGGGGCAAATGAGTGAGCCATTGGAGCTGTTGACTGCGCTGAGATTAGGAGCCGTTACCAGGGACTGGTTGGGAGCTGTGTGGGCAATCATTGGGACACTGTCTGAGAGAAAAGAGACAGAGACCAGTTAGCCTTTCTGACAAAGATAGAGAATTGTAACCAGACCATGGAGCATCACTCCATCAGAACACCACACAGGGATACACAGCTATATTATCCATAGGGACCTTAAACAAAGGGGAAGAAGCCTCAGCTGTAACTCCCTGCTGGCATGTATTCTTCTCTTTCAACGAACTGAGCACTCAACTGCATGTTCCAATCTCAGGAGAGACTAGTAATACTTGGTAAAACAAAATAGAAACAGTCAAGAAATCTCAGTTATTTACAAACAGAATGAAGAATTATTGTTGTGGTTCTGCTCGCCGAGCTGGAAGTTTTTGCTGCAAACGTTTCGTTCTCTGGTTAGGGAACATCATCAGTGCTGTTGGAGCCTCCTGTGAAGCGCTGCTTTGATGTTTCTTCCGGTATTTATATTGGTTTGTTCTTGCCGCTTCCGGGTGTCAGTTTCAGCTGTAGTGGTTTGTATGTGGGGTCCAGGTCGATGTGTCTGTTGATGGATGTTCTTGCCGTTTCCTAGCAGACTTCCTAGCAGCACTAGAAAGCACACTCAGGAACAATGGACTGACAGAAGAGACACAACAAACAGTGAGACAAACGGTAGTACCCATGATGATAAGAAAACGACAAACACATAACCTCAACACCAAGGAGAGGGAAGCACTGAAAGCACTGAAAAATGACAAAAACATAATCATACTACCGGCAGATAAAGGCAGAATGACGGTCATCCTAGATAAATCAGACTACATCAGTAAAGCACAACAACTACTCGCAGACACCAACACCTACCAAATGAAGGATTCCGACCCCACACCACAACTCACCAATAGAATAAACAACACACTAAGGAATCTACAAAAAAACGGACAGATAACCAAAGCGGACCAGCAAAGAATGAAACCTGAAAGCAACAACACCCCCAGATTCTACGGACTACCCAAAGTACACAAACCAGACATCCCACTCAGACCCATAGTATCACTACCAGGGACACCAGCATACAAACTGGCCAAAGAACTACAACAAAAACTGAAACACCTAGTCAGCGGATCCAAACACTCCATACAATCAACACAGGAATTCTTGGACGTCATCAGGAATACACACATAGACAAAGAAGAAACCATGGTATCATTCGACGTGACGGCACTGTTCACTTCAATTGACAAAACCCTAGCCAGAGAAACAATAGCCAACCTACTGGACATACATAACAGAACACAGGAGGCCGAACCTATCAACAAGGACGGCATACTTAAACTACTGGACCTGTGCCTCACCACACACTTTACATTCAACAATCAGATATACGAACAAATCAACGGAACACCCATGGGATCACCAATCTCGGGACTCATAGCAGAGGCAGTTATGCAAAGGTTAGAACATACAGCCCTACCACAAATCCAACCCAAACTCTGGATCAGATATGTTGATGACACCTTTGTAATCATCAAAAACACAGATATAGAAAAAACACACGGAATCATCAACGCCACACTCACAGGAATCCGATTCACACGAGAAGAGGAAAAGGACAACCAACTCCCATTCCTAGACGTGTTAGTAGAGAGAACACCCAACGGAGAATTCACCACAAGGGTACACAGGAAACCAACACACACAGACCAAGTCTTAAACTATGAAAGTAACCACCCCAACACACACAAACGAAGCTGCATCAGGACACTATTCAAAAGGGCCACAACACACTGCAGTACACCAGAACTGCGAAAAGAGGAAGAGGAACATCTATACAAGGTATTCGCCAAAAACGGATACCCACGCAACTTTATCACCAGATGCCTAAGAGATAGACCGAGGAACGAGGACGTGCCACAACCAAAAGGACTAGCCACTCTACCATACGTCAGGAGCGTCTCAGAACTGACAGCCAGACTACTGCGACCCTTAGGACTCATAACAGCACACAAGCCAACATCCACGCTCAGACAACAACTCACTAGAACAAAGGACCCAATACCCAGCATGAGCCAAACTAACGTAGTTTACAAAATACCACGCAAGGACTGCACAAAACACTATATAGGACAAACAGGAAGACAGCTAACAATCCGCATCCATGAACATCAGCTAGCCACAAAATGACACGACCAGCTATCTCTAGTAGCCATACACTCAGACAACCAGCAACATGAATTTGACTGGGAAAACACCACTATCATAGGACAAGCCAGACAGAGAACAGCCAGAGAATTCCTAGAGGCATGGCATTCATCCCCAAACTCCATCAACAGACACATTGACCTGGACACCATATACAAACCACTACAGCTGAAACTGACACCCGGAAACGGCAAGAACATCCATCAACAGACACATCGACCTGGACCCCACATACAAATCACTGCAGCTGAAACTGACACCCGGAAGCAGCAAGAACAAACCAATATAAATACCGGAAGAAACATCAAAGCAGCGCTTCACAGGAGGCTCCAACAGCACTGATGATGTTCCCTAGCCAGGGAACGAAACGTTTGCAGCAAAAACTTCCAGCTCGGCGAGCAGAACCACAACAACGGATACCCGAGCTACAAATCTTCAATCAGATTTTGAAGAATTATTCTTCTTCCCTTTAAAATCCAGAAACTCTCGCTAATGTCCTGGGGACTGGGATTTGAATTCCACTGTGGCAAATGGTGAAGTAAAAACTTAAAAATACCTGGGGTGAAGAGCTGTTCCAATGATGATCTGGAATCCATCACTGAGTTTTGGAAAAACCCACTGGAGTCACCAATGGCCTTGAGGGAGGGAAATCTGCTATCCTGACCTGGTCTGGCCTGCATGCGACTCCAGACCCACCGCAATGTGGTTGAATCTTAACTGGCCTCTGGGTAATTAGGAACGAACAATAAATGCTGACCCAGCAAGTCACATCCACATCCCCTGAATGAATTAAAAATAAACTTATTCTTCAACCGTTGAACAGAGAGAAGAATCTCCCTGATAACCCCCTACATTCTAAACCCCAGAATCACCCCCAGTTAAGCATGACTGCACAGGCAGATTCCAGTTGACAGTAAATTATAAGTTATATGTTGAAGGCAGATACAGCTAAGTCAGACCTTACAAATTGGTTTAAGAATTCACAAAGCGTATAAATCACTTAAAAACATCTTTCAAAACGCATGCAAGAAAACCTCCTGCTGATCATAGAAAATCTCCTTCTCTGAAATAACTTGATTCCGAACTGAGAGCAACAGCCAACCAATGGGATTTCCCTCAGCCCGGCCTCCCCCAATAGTCTCCACATCTGCAGAACATCCCCAGCTCATTGTGGACAATGTCAGTCCAGGCCCAGCGGCAGTTACTCGGTCAGTACATATTCCCAACTTCTTCAGTTAGTCTCTGTCTTCCTCACCCTGTCTGGGCTGAACTACCACTTTCATCAACTTACAGAGTCATAGAAATAAACAGCACAGAAACAGGCCCTTCGGTCCATTTTCTGCATGCCGACCAAATATCCTCAATTAATCTAGTGCCATATTCCAGCATTTAGCCCATATCCCTCGATTAATTTAGCATGTCTGCACAGCATGGACAAGTTGGACTGAAGGATATGCTTCCCCATTCTGTGACTCTATGGCATGTTTTTGTGTCATTAAGCAACCTTTCCTGAAGTACTTTCTCAGACACATTCCTGACAACAACAAAGTATTGCAGATGTTGGAAATCCAAAACGCAGCAACTCAGCAATTCTGGCAGGAGCGGAAGAAACGGGAGCAACTCTTCTCCGGAAACCCTCATTCAATCAGAACCAGATCCTCACTCTCTTTTGGAAACCTGCCCTGACTGATCATTTCACTGCTTGCTATTCCCTCCACCCCCTCTCTATCTCTCTCTCTCTCTCTCTCTCTCTCTCAGGGGGTCTTACTGCTCTCCCACCCTGGGAGGAGAAAAGGCAAGTCTTCCCCAAATTTCTGAAATGCTGGGGTCTCCACTGCATCCGGTGTTGGGAATCTGGCTGAGGGGGTCCCATGGGACTGGAAGCCAGGACAATGGACAGTAATCAGGGAGAGATGAGCGGACACTTACCGAGTGAGGGACTCCAGGGTCTGTGAAAGAGCTGCTGAGGCCAGACAGAGGCGAGGAGACTGAGAGGGAGTGGGGAGTGCTGTCTCCCCCCGGGGGAGAGAGGCTGCTGAAACAGGAATCTCTCCTGTAGCTCCACACACTCTCACTGCTGGCTCTTCACGAGCTGTTGTTTTGTGCGGAGTTTGTACAAAGCACTTCCCCTTCAGTGAAAAAAGGAAGTCACTGTCAGTGGCAGCATCCAGCCCTCAAAGAAAGGGGAGGGTACAGATGTGAAATGGGACAATGCCTCTCTAATAAACATGGCCAAGGGGCACAGGAACAGCATCATTTCCTACCATACAGAATATTTTGACTTGGAATTATAGATTCCCTACAGTGTGGGAGCAGGCCATTCGGCCCATTAAGTCCACACTGACCCTCCAAACAACAACCCACCCAGACCCATACCATCCCTGTAACCCTGCATGTCCCATGGCTAACCCACCTCACCTGCATATCCCTGGACCCTAGGGGCAACTTAGCATGACCAGTCCTCTCTAACCTGCTTATCTTTGGGCTGTTGGAGGAACGTGGTGTAACCCAAGTCCTTGGTGCTATGAAGCAGCAGTGCTAACCACTGAGCCAGTGTGCTGCCCTAATGTCTCATAGCCCCTTCAAGATCACAGGGACTGACTGCAACGGCACAGGGGCAACACTTCCACCATGTAGAATCATAGGGTCATAGGGTCATAGAGTTATACAGCTCAGAATATATCCTTTGTTCCATCAGATATCCTAAATTGATCTAGTCACATTTACCAGCATTTGGCCCATATCCCTCTAAACCCTTCCTATTCATATACACGACCAGATGCCTTTTAAATGTTGTAATTGTACCATCTCCACCACTTCCTCTGGCAGCTCATTCTATACACACACCACCCTCTGTATGAAAATGTTGCCCCTCATCTTAACATCTATGCCCTATCATTTTGGACTACCCTACTGTGGGAAGAAAAAGACCTTGGATATTCACCCTATCCATGACCCTCATGATTTTGTAAGCTTTTAAGATCACCCCTCAGCCGCCGATGCTCCAGGGAAAAAGCCCCAGCCTATTCAGTCTCTCCCTCAAACCTTTCAGTTCCACAACGTCCTTGTAAATCTCTTCTGAACCCTTTCAAGTTTCACATCTTTCCCGCGGTAGGAAGATTAGAATTGCACACAGTATACCAAAAGTGGCCGAACCAATGTCCTATCCAGCTGAAACATGACCTCCCAACTCCTGTACTCAATACTCTGACCAATAAATTAAAGCATACCAAACACCTTCTTCACTATTCTATCCACCTGCGACTCCACTTTCAAGGAGCTATGAACCTGCACTCCAAGGTCTCTTTGTTCAGCAACACTCCCCAGGACATTACCATTAAGTGAATAAGTCCTGCCCTGATTTGCCTTTCCCAAAATACAGCACCTCACATTTGTCTAAAGTAAACTCCATCTGCCACTCCTTGGCCCATTGATCCATCTGCTACCTGATGAAGGAGCATCGTTCTAAAAGCTAGTGCCTCCAAATAAATTATAACCCGATGTTATATGATTTTTAACTTTCTCCATCTGCCAAAGGTAGCATTGTACTCTGAGATAAACTTCTTCACTATCTAATAGATCTTCAATTTTGGTGTCATCTGCAAACTGACTAACCAAACCTCCTATATTCACGTATACATTATTTATATAAATGACAAAAAGCATTGGACCCAGCACAATCCTTGTGGCACACCACTGGTCATAGGCCTCCAGTCTGAAAAGCAACCCCCCTCCCACCTTCTGTCTCCTACTGTCAAGCCAATTTTGTATCTAAATGGCGAGGTCCTTCTGGGTCCCATGTGATTTAGCTTTGCTAACCAATCTCGTTACAACACTGCGGTGAACTCTTCTGCTAATTAAACCAAAGCCCCATAAAAGCTCACCCCGCCTCTTAATCTGTTAAAGTATGAGTGACAGAGAACTCCTAAATTCCATGATTTAAAGAAAAAAAATCAATTTATTCTTTAACCCTAAAAGTGAACATTAAACAACAATATTTACAACTCTAAGTCTCCTTTCGCTTCAAGGTTTGTTATCTATCTCCAACTCTATAACAATATACTGTTCTAAATAGAGCCCATGTTAATATTACATCAAGTTAATTTCAAAACCACACAGCAGCTGTTGTCTCCAGTGTCCTCCTTTCTCTGGCTCTCGATCTCCCTGGATCATCTCCAGTCTCTTGCTGCAAAGATGTCTCATATGAAAAGGTACCTTTGATAGAGAGTGTTTTGAATGAAAATCTCTCTCCAGATAGCAGTTTACTCACTCTGTCTCTGGTTAACTCTCAAAATGCCAGCTTCTTGACACCCTAAACATTGGATCGTCTCATTGGTTCAATGTTGTCAAAACAGTAAATTCAAATTTGATTGGGTTTTAGTATCCTGGGGCATAACTTAAATTAATTAGTTAAATTTAAACTGTTGTGAAAACATAGCAACCAAAATTCAGGTATTTGTTTCACAGCCAAATGTTCTGTATTTTCAATTTTCTTTTATACTCTGGGACTGCCATCTCGTCACCTCACAGATCCATATAAACTCTTAGTTCAGAACAGTATTCAATCTCTCTTAAAGGTAAAGTACATGCCTTTGACTTCTTAACAGTCTACCATGCAGAACTCTGTTGAATGCTTAACTGAAGTTCATATAGACAATGCCAACCACCCTGCCATCATCAATCTTCTTTGTCACTTCAAAAAGACTCAAGTTAGTGAGACAGTATTTCCCATGCACAAAGCCATGTTCACTTTTGCTAATCAGTCCTTGCCTTTCCAAATGCATGTAAATCCTGCCCCTGGATTCTCTCCAACAAGCCAAGCCTGTAATTCCCTGCCTTTTCCTTACAACCGTTCCTAAATTGTGGCATCATGTTAGCCACATCCACTCCTCCAGCATCTCACCTGTGGCTATCGATGATACAAATATCCTACAAGGGGCCCAGCAATCACTTCCCTAGCTTCTCACAAACATCTGGGATACACTGAACCAGGACTTTTCCACCTTAATGCATTTGAAGACATCCAACAGCTCCTCCTCTGTAATATGAGCACTCTGCAAGATGTCACTGCCTATTTCCCCAAGTTTTCTCACGTCTATACTGTTCTCTGCAATAAACACTGACAGGAAATCCATGTTTTGTATCTCACCCATCTCCTGTGCTTCCACACATAGACAGCTATGTTAATCTTTAAGAAGTCCTATTCTCCCCTAATTACTCTTTTTCCCTTGATGTATTTTTGGAATCTCTTTGGATTTTCCTTAACCTTATCTGCAAAGCCGATCTAATGTCTCCTTCTTTCCCTCCTGAATTCCCTATTAATTATGCTCCTACTGTCTTTCTAATCTTTTTGGGATTCAATTGATCCCAGTTGCCTATACCTGACATATACCTCCTATATATATGGACTGCACCAAGTCATCACCAACGACTACACTGCAGGAGGAGGCTATTCGGGCCACAGAGTCTACATTGCTTCTATCCCCTAGAGCCAATCTCCTGCATTTGCCCCATGTCCCTACGCACTATTTTTATCCATATGGTTTTCAATGTTCATCTTCAATGCCTCCATTGAACATGCTTCCACCAGTGCATTCCAGACCCGAACTACTCACAGTGAGAGAAAGTTTTCCCTCATGTCAACTTGGTTTTTTTTCACTTTAAATCTATTCTGTGTTCTGGAGAAGGGTCACTGGACCCGAAACATTCACTCAGATTTCACTTCACAGATAACTGCAAACCTGCTGAGTTTTTCCAGCAATTTTCGCTTTAGTTTTCGCTTTAGTTTTTCAGCTCCACTTTAAATCTGTGCCCTGTTGTCCTTTAAAGCCAGTGGGCACTGTTTCTGCACATAAACCATGGTGTGGAGGAGTCAGTGTTGGACAAAGTTAAAAATCACCCAACACCAGGTTATGGCCCAATAGGTTTATTTGGAAGGACAAGCTTTCAGAGCGCTGCTCCTTCATCAGGTAGCTAGTGGGGCAGGATCATAGCAAACAGAATTTATAGTACAAGGTCAAAGTATCATACAATTGGTGCGTTATTGAACAAACCTAAATTGCTGTTGACTCTTTAATCAGTTAGAATGGGGATACAGGTTTCGATTTATTTATATTAAATCCCAGAACTCCTGTCAAGTCACACTCCTGAGATAACTTAGGGTTTTATTAAAAAAAGGTGACATCTCAGCTCAGACAATGCATTAAAGGTGTGAGGTTAGACTTGGTCTGTATCCCAAGCTGGAGTCAGACTGGCGCTATTTCCAAAGTAGGAATTTATAAAATGTCACATGGACTGACTGCCAACAGACTGTGCGCTTTATGAACAAAATAGTATTTGTGGATGCATTCTAGCTTGTTCAAAACGCGCACAATCTGGAGCTGAGTCCACAAGAAAGATCAGCCATGATCTTATTGAATGGTGGAGTTGGCTCACTGGACCACATGGACTTCTCCTGCTCCTACGTCTTACATCTGGGTTTGATTTATTGTTGTCACATGTACCTAAGTACAGCGAAAAGTTTTGCTTGCTGAGCAGTACAGGAAGATCGTAACATACAAGAACATACAGATCAAAGGGCGAACAGTGTGAGGCTCACAAATTTACAGCTGCACAGGAGGTGCACAAAACCAAGATCAACATTAGATTTGAACTTAGAGAGGTCTATTCATCAGGAGAAAGTGAGGACTGCAGATGCAGGAGATCAGAGTCGAGAGTGTGGTGCTGGAAAAACACAGCAGGTCAGGCAGCATCCGAGGAGCAAGAGAATCAGCGTTTCGGACATAAGCTCTTCATCAGGAAATCTATCCATCAGTCTAATAACAGCGGGGAAGAAGCTGTTCTTGAACCGGTTGGAGCGTGTGTTCAATCTCCTGCACCTCCTGCCTGATGGAAGAGGTTGGAAGAGAGCATTACCGGGGCGGGAGGAGTCTCTGATGATATGGGCAGCATTTCCATAGCAACAGGAAATGCAGATGGAATCCATGGATGGGAGGTTGGCTTCCGGGATGGTCTGGGCTGTGCACACAACCTTCTATAGTTCCTTACGGTCCTGGGCAGAGCAGCTGCTGTACCAGGCTGTTATGCTCCCAGACAGTATGCTCTCGATGGTGCATCTGTAAATGTTAGGGAGGGTCCGTATGGTCATGTGGAATTTCCTGAGTTGCCTGAGGAACAGGAGGCAATGTTGTGCCTTTTTGATCATTGTGTCTACATGAGTGGCCCAGAGCAGGTTGTTGGTGATGGTCACACCTAGGCACCTGACGCTGTCGTCCCTCTGCACCTCAGCCTATGGAAGTAGAGATGGTGAAGGAACACCCAGATCCTGTGCATGGATTGTAAAATGTTCAGATCGTCGTCACTTTAAGTACAGCTGATGAACTACCTAGCATGCATTCTTCAATGCTTCCCAGACATGACCTTCTGAATGGAAGGAAGTCAGTCATAAATTCAAAGATGACAGTGAACAATTCAATAAGTTTCCAGTTTCTGGAAATGGCTGCACCCTGTGGTCAGTGCGCTCATTCCTTCAGCAGCTCCTTGTTGTGTCATGTTATCTATCGAGTGCTCAGGGAAAATAGCAAGGCATTAAGCATCCTGATCTCAAGAACAGATGTTTCAGAATTAGGCAGCAAGCTCTCCCTCAGAGACGGTCTGTGGCAAAACTGGGACACTGCCAGATTTGAGCAAAGAATAAAAAACAGCTCAAAGTGTTTGAACACCCCTGGGGGCTTTGACTGGGTGGAAGAACAAGGAAGCTGAGCCGTTCCAACTTGCAAAGATTGAGTTTGAGCAGGAAGCAACAATGATTCACTTTCTGCCTGAGCTCCTTTCTGTGTTAAACAAGGGACTTGTACTAGCGCCTGTCACACCCTTGGTTTCTAATCCAGGCCGAGTAAAAAGTGAGGTCTGCAGATGCTGGAGATCAGAGCTGAAAATGTGTTGCTGGTTAAAGCGCAGCAGGTCAGGCAGCATCCAAGGAACAGGAAATTCGACGTTTCGGGCCAGAGCCCTTCATCAGGAAGGGCTCTGGCCCGAAACGTCGAATTTCCTGTTCCTTGGATGCTGCCTGATCTGCTGTGCTTTAACCAGCAACACATTTTCAGTTCTAATCCAGGCCATCAACAATTGCTCTCTACTCATTAGAATTGCCAGAATACATCAACTACATCTAGCATTTCAGAGGATACATCTTCCATTAGTAACTTTGTTACAATCCCTGTAGAGTAAGTTTGAAAATGTAAGTTTGAAGTTGCTGTTCTTGACTTCCCTGAGTATGTATTCCTCAGAGCGAGTGATGTTTTGTACCTTTTTACCTATGCTGGTCCGGTGTGTGTTTGATATTATACACCTTTGGCTATACTTCTGTACTTGAGAACACATGACAGTACAACTTCAATCTAAACCTATATCTAAATTGAAATGTTGTGTATTTGGATTGTCAGAAAGACTTTCAATAAAAATAATGAACAGTAGAGCCCTGGAACAGGCCCTTCGGCCCATCAAGACTGTGCTGATACATGACACTGGATGTCCGTGAACAATTTCAATAGGTTTGCGAGGGCAATATACCAACATGGATTGAGGATTGGTTAACAGCTGAGAGCCAGCTTATGTGACTCATTCTCAGGTTGTTGTGGTTCTGTTCGCCGAGCTGGGAATTTGTGTTGCAGACATTTCGTCTCCTGTCTAGGTGATATCCTCAGTGCTTGGGAGCCTCCTGTGAAGCGCTTCTGTGATCTTTCCTCCGGCATTTGTAGTGATTTGAATCTGCCGCTTCCGATTGTCAGTTCCAGCTGTCCGTTGCAGTGGTCGGTATATTGGGTCCAGGTCGATGTGCTTATTGATTGAATCTGTGGATGAGTGTACAAAATCCCATGCAAGGACTGCACAAAACACTACATAGAACAAACAGGAAGACAGCTATCCATGAACACCAACCAGCCACGAAACGACACGACCAGCTATACTTAGTAGCCACACTCGCAGATGACAAGCAACATGAGTTCGACTGGGACAACACTACTATTACAGGACAAGCCAAACAGAGAACAGCCAGGGAATTCCTAGAGGCATGGCACTCATCCACAGATGGTAGTCATTGAGACATACTGCATGAGCCTTCTTAGGCACAGGGCTGATGCTGGCCCTCTTGAAACAGGCAGGGACAGTGGCCTGCTGCAGGGAGAGGTTGAAGGTGTCTGAGAAGACCTCTGCCAGTTGATCTGCACATGCTCTGAGTGCACGGCCTGGTACTCCGTCTGGTCCCATCACTTTCCTTGGATTCACATGAAAGAAAACTGATCTGACCTCTGATGCAGTGACTGTTGGGAAAGGTTCGTCAGGACTTGTCGGAATAGGTGTAACCTCTCCGCTGAAATTCTGCTCAAAGCGAACATCGAAGGTGTTGAGATGATCTGGGAGGGATGTGTCATTGTCTGCTATCTTGCACTGTCTGTTTTAAGAACCTGTGATGTCATTCAGTCCTTGCCATAGTCGCGGGTGTCTGTCTGGGTCTCTAGTTTGGATCGGTAGTGACCCTTGCCTGTCTTAATGGCTCTGCGAAGGTCTTACTTGGATTCCTGATATTTGAGTGGGTCTCCTGATCTGAAGGCCTCACGCCTGGCTTTTAGCAGGTTCTGTATGTCCTGATTCATCCAGGGTTTCCTGTGGGGAACACACGGATTGACTTCCTCAGTATGCAGTCCTCCACACACTGGCTGCCCCCAGGAGGATCCTCTTACCCCTGACCCTGGGAGGATCCCCTAACCCCTGACCTGGGAGGTTTCCCTTACCCCTGACCCTGGGAGGATCCCCTAACCCCTGACCCTAGGAGAATCCCCTTACCCCTGACCCCGGGAGGACCCTCTTACCCCTGACCTTGGGAGGATCCCCTTCCCCCTGGCCTTGGGAGGACCCTCTTACCCCTGACCCCGGGAGAATCCCCTTCCCCCTGACCTTGGGAGGATCCCCTTCCCCCTGACCCTGGGAGGATCCCCTTACCCCTGACCCTGGGAGGATCCCCTTACCCATGACCCTGGGAGGATCCCCTTCCCCCTGACCCCGGGAGGATTACCTTACCCCTGACCCCGGGAAGATCCCCTTACCCCTGATCCCGGGAAGTTGCCCTTACCCCTGACCCTGGAGGATCCCCTTCTCCCAGACCCTGGGAGGATCCCATTCTCCCAGACCCTGGGAGGATTACCTTCCCCCTGACCTTGGGAGGATCCCCTTCCCCCTGACCTTGGGAGGACCCTCTTACCCCTGACCCCGGGAGAATCCCCTTCCCCCTGACCTTGGGAGGATCCCCTTCCCCCTGACCCTGGGAGGATCCCCTTACCCCTGACCCTGGGAGGATCCCCTTACCCATGACCCTGGGAGGATCCCCTTCCCCCTGACCCCGGGAGGATTACCTTACCCCTGACCCCGGGAAGATCCCCTTACCCCTGATCCCGGGAAGTTGCCCTTACCCCTGACCCTGGAGGATCCCCTTCTCCCAGACCCTGGGAGGATCCCATTCTCCCAGACCCTGGGAGGATTACCTTCTCCCAGACCCTGGGAGGATCCCCTTACCCCTGACCCTGGGAGGATTACCTTACCCCAGACCCTGGGAGGATCCCCTTACCCCTGATCCTGGGAGGATCCTCTTACTCCTGACCCCGGGAGGCTCCCTTTCCCGCTGCCAATCACTGGGAAGCTGCCCGCTGTCCTACACATGGCCTGCTGTCTCTGGTCTCCTGGAGCCACTGATTAACCCGACTCATCAAAAGGCTTTAAAGAAAAGAGAAAATGAACAAGAAACAGGAGAACAGCAAAGAGCAATAATAAATGGAAAAGAAAGCAGATGGGAGTAGGTGAGGCCTGGCCCAAAAGCCCGTACACAGTCCCGTGAGGATGGAACGGCAAGTTGTGTGGATAGCTCAGGAGTATGGCTTTGGGGCAGGAGTGGTGACTAAGCTAAAGGGGCTGAATAGCCTATTCTTTCTCCAATGTTCAGACAGGTTAGCTGTATTCCCACATCTTCCTTTTGTGATATGAGACTAGGAACCTGTGGAAATCTCTTGAAGACATTCTTCTGCAACAGGCAATGACCTGCTGCAGTCTCCAAATCTTGGAGAGGTGTGTTTTAAATGATTGAAGATGATTCCAATGTGCAGAGTTTTAAAATGGAAATGTCCTTTTAAATGTGCTTCAAAACCTGCATTATCATGAGATACATAGAAAATACAACAGAGAACAGCGGAGCACAGTACAGGCACTTCAGCCCTCAATGTTGTACCAACCTTTAATACTACTCTAAAGTGAGATTAACCTGGATTTGGACATGCCAGTGGTGGACTGGAGTGTACTAAGTTAAAAAGCACACAACACCAGGTTATAGTCCAACAGGTTTATTTGGAAGCACTAGCTTTCGGAGCGCTGCTCCTTCATCAGGTTGTGGAATATGAGATCGTAAAACAAAGAATTGATAGCAAACATTTACAGTGTGATGTAACTGAAATTATATATTGAAAAAGACCTGGATTGTTTGTTAAATCTCTCATCTTTTGGAATGACCATGTTGGTTTCAGTTCTTTCATATGTAAATCACAAAACCTTTTTTTAGGAGTTACATTCTCAAGTGAACTTTAACAATAGGTGCCATGTCAGCCCAGATAATGCATTGAAGGTGTGAGCTTCCCTGTGTGAGGCTGTCTGTGCCACACTGGTCAGACTGATTCTCATCTAAAAAATGGATTTACAGAATCTTACATTGATCTAAGCAGCTTTTGAGCAAAAGAAAATGTAATTCTGCATGTACAAATTCATCTCACAAACATGTGTGTGTGTGTGTGTGTGTGTGTGTGTGCATGCGGGTGTGTGTTTGGGAGCGGGGTAATAAGTGTTTGTGAGAGAGTGTGTGCATGTGTATGAGTGTCAAGGGGTATAAGTCTGTGAGAAGGGGTGTGTGTGTGTGAGGGTGGGAGTGCATGTGTGAGTGGATGAGAGAGAGCTTGTGTATGAGAGAGGTTCTGCGTGAGTGTATGGGTCTGTAGGATTGTGTGTGTCTGTGTGCATGTGTGTCTACAAGAGTCTAGGAGTGTGTGTGTGTGTGTGTGTGTGTGTGTGTGTGTGTGTGTGTGTGTGTCTGTGTGCATGTGTGTCTACAAGAGTCTAGGTGTGTGTGTGTGTGTGTGTGTGTGTGTGTGTGTGTGTAATGCAGTGGAGCCACCTGTAGTGTGACATGAACCCAAGGTCTCAGTTGAGGTCATCCCCATGGGTACCGAACAACAGTCTAACCTACATACCCTTCATTATACTATCTTCCATGTGCCTATCCACGAGTCACATAAATGTCCTTAATATCTCTGACTCTACTCCCACCACTGGCAGTACATTCCATCCATGTCCATGACCTTTTCCATTACAGTGAAAAAAATATAGAAATAGCTTTCATGCTGTTTGAAATAAAAAGGTACATCGTGAAGACAAAGGGTAGGGAAAATGCACACAGGGTCTGTTCCAGTTGCACACAAATAGTTGATGCAATACAGTTTCCAATATAGTTTCTAATGCAGGTCCCATAGTAACTACAGGACAATTACATCACAGAAGTAGACAGTTTTGGATAAGGATAAAACTGACCAATGGGTGAAAGTGCTAAACTGGGGGGGAAGACTCGTTGCAACGGTATTAGCCTGGAACTAGATTGGGGACAGCTGTTTGAGAGTTAATCCAAATCTGACATGTGAGAGTCTTTTAAAGGCCAGTTAATCAGAGTCCAGGCCCAGCATGTTCCTGTAGGGATGAAAGATAAGGATGGTGAGACTCGGGAATCCTTACCTCAGGGAGAATGTATTGACCCTGGAGCAGATCGAGAGGATGCTCATGAGAATGGTCTCAGGAATAAAAGGATTAACATGTGTATGAGGACTCTGGGACTATACGTGATGGAGCTTAGAAGGATGAGGGGGGATCTGACTGAAACTTACAGAATACTGAACAGCCTGGACAGAGTGGACATTGGGAAGATGTTTCCATTGGTAGGAGAGACTGGGACCTGAGGACACAGCCTGTGAGTAAAGGGAAGACCTTTTAGAATGGCGATACCTCTTCAGCCAGAGAGTGGGGAATCGATGGAACTCACTGCCACAGAAGGCTGTGGAGGCTAGGTCATTGAGTATATTGAAGATGGAGATAGATAAGTTCTTGATTGCCAAGGGCAAAGGTTACAGGGAGAAAATGGGAAAATGGGATGGAATGGCAGAGCAGACTCAATGGGCCAAATGGCCTAATTTCTGTTCCTATATCTTATGGTCTTATGGAACCCTGGATGACAAGAGATATTGGAAGTTTAGTCAAAAAGGAAAAGGAAGCATATGTAAGGTTTAGGAAACTGAAATTGCACAAGATTGTTTAGAAAATATAGAGAAAGTAGGGAAAAAAACTTATCAAGGAATTAGGAAAGTGAGAAAGGGTCGAGAAATATCTTTGGCAAGTAGGATTAAGAAGAATCCCAAGGCAAGAGGATAAGTAGGGAAAGGATAGGCCCAGGAATCTTGATGAAGGGCTTTTCCCAAAACGTCGATTCTCCTGCTTCTCGGATGCTGCCTGACATGCTGTGCTTTTTCCAGCGCTACTCTAATCTGGAAATGATAGCTCCAGTCAAGGAGAAAGGAGGGGATTTATGTGTGGAGCCAGATGAAGTGAGCGAGGTCCTTAAAGAATATTCCACATCAATATTCACCAACGCGAAGGATATGGGTGAGGGTAAGCTCGTAGTACATGTTGGTACCAATATTACAGGTCAGAAAGAAAATAGGTCCTGCAACTAAAATTTAGAATTAAGCAGTGGATTAAAGAGGATTAATGTTGTAACCTCCAGATTACTTCCAGTTCTGCGCACTATTACAGAGTATAGGAATAGGAAAATGAATATGTTGCTGAAGGGATGGTGGAACAGGGAAGGCTCTGCACTTTTGGATCATTGGGACAGCTTCTGGGAAACGTGGAACCTGTATAAATTGATGGTTTTTTCTGAGTGGTGGGGATGGGTACTTTTATAATATTTAAAAGGCAACGTATGAATAGAAAAGGTTCAAAGGGATATGGGCCAAATGCAGGCAAATTGAATTAGTTCCATTTAGGAAAGCTGGCTGGCGTGGATAAGTTATGGGTTTGTTTCTGTGCTGTATGTCTCTATGATGCTATTACGGAAAGGCATATTGATATTCTAAGACATGTCGATATTACAAAGGAGCAAGTGTTGGGTGTCTTGAAAAACATTAAGGTTAAAAAGAATCCCAGGATCTGATGGGATCTATCCAAGGATACTGAGGGAGGCAGGGGAGGTGAATGCTGGGGCCTTAACAAAGATCTTTGTATCCTCTTTAGTCACCAGAGAGGTCCCAGAAGATCGAAGAATGGCCAATGTTGTTCCTTTGTTTAAGAAGGGCAACAGGGATAATCCCGGAAGTTATAGGCTGGTGAGCTATACACCAGTGGTAGGGAAATTGATGGAGAGGATTCTCTGTGACAGGATTTGCTCATGTTTGGAAAAGAATGGACCTATTTGGGATAGTCAGCATGGCTTTGTCTCACAAATTTGATTGCTGCTTTTGAGAAAGGTGATTGATGAGGGCAGGTCTGTGGATGTTGTCCACTCAGTCTTTATTAAAGTGTTTGACAAGATCTGTCATAGTAGGTTGGGCTGGAAGATGAAGTCACACGAGATCCAGAGTAAACTACAAAATTGGCTTGGTCATTGAAGACCAAGGGCAATTGTGGAAGGATGTTTTCTAACTCAAGTGGTCAGTTGTGTTCCATAAGAATTCATGCTGAGACCTCAGTTATTTGTAATAAATATAAACATCCCTTAGATGAAAATGTAAGCGGTCTGATTAGTAAGTTTGAAGATGATGTGAAAATTGGTGGAGATATGGATAGTGAGGAAGGCTGTCAAAGGATGCAGATCAGTTGGACAGAGAAATGGCAGATGGAGTTTAATCCAGCCAAGTGTGAAGTGATGCATTGTGGGAGGTCAAATGCAAGAGGAGAGTGAACATTAAATGCAGGACCTTTGGAAACATAGATATACAGAGGGATCTTGGGATACAAGTCCATAGCTCCCTGAAAGTGGCATCGTAAGTGGATAAGGTGGTAAAGAAGGCTTCTGGCAAAAATGTCTTCATTGGTCAGGACACTGAGTATAAAAGTTAGCAAATCATGTTACAGCTGTCTAAGACTTTAGTTAGGCCACATTTGGAGTATTGTGTGCAGTCCTGGTCCCCACACGAAAGAAAGGATGTAGAGACTTTGGAGAGATTGCAAAAGAGGTTGAGGAGGATGTTAGGAGAAAGTGAGGACTGCAGATGCTGGAGATCAGAGTCAAGAGAGTGGTGCTGGAAAAGCACAGCAGGTCTGGCAGCATCCAAGGAGAGGGAGAATCAATGTTTCTCTGAATATAAGATGACTGTTAGTTCTTCAACTGGAACATGATGTGTTCCCTTCCCTAATTCAGACCCTTTTTTGATTCTCTTTCTGAGAGAACAAGTGAACAATGACTTGTCTCTCTATACTTCTTTGGTCAAAGTCCCCCTTTTGTTATTATGATGAAATGATGTGAATGTATTAGTGAAATTTGATATTCCTGTCTGATCTGCTCTCTCTATTTACTTCAAGGAATCATTTGTTTTTACCATAATCACACTCAGATTGATCTAATTGTGTCTGGGCTGGGCCTGTAGCTTATTCCTCCCAGACAGCACCTCTCCCTCCAGCCTGCTGATCTGCACTGATCACCTTGTTACGGCCATGCCAGGAGCTGAGCTCAAAGCAGTCTGTGATCGTTATCCTTTCTGTGGGTGACCCACTTTGACGGAATTCTGTGAATCCCTTTCCTTTTCTATCCACTCAAGTGTCATATCGACTGAGATGCTGCGGCTCTTTTAACAAGGTTATGCTGTCCTTGTTTTCTTCCGAGGGGTCGTAAAAGACACAGACTCCAAAAAGTCTGGGCTTTGAAGGGTTTTATGGCCAATTCGATTATAGCTAACAGATACTGCCACAGAAAAAGAAGGCTTTCAAGTTAAAAAAAAACACTTGTAGAATGAAAGAGGAGTGACCAGTGCTTCTAGCTCAGCTTTCCTCTGGTTTGGCAGACTGGCTGTTCACTGAAGGCTGTCAGGCAGTGAAAAAGCTGCTGGAACCAAAGAAGCCAGTCCAGGCTAATCCTACCTCCTCGGACATCTCTCCTGGAAGACCCTGTGTTTGAGTTTACCTTTTGTGCCAAGGGATGTTTATGGGGATTGTTGCAAATATTTGGAACAACATCATTAAGTTGAGATGATCTGGTTGGTTTTCTGACAGGTTAGGTTATCCTGTATTCCGTTCCCTTTTGTTTGTGTTTCATTCGGTAATCTTGTAAATTAATGCCATTTTAAGACCATAAGACATAGGAGTGGAAGTAAGGCCATTTGGCCCATCGAGTCCACTCCGCCATTCAATCATGGCTGATGGGCATTTCAACTCCACTTACCAGCATTCTCCCCGTAGCCCTTAATTCCTCGTGACATCAAGAATCTATCAATCTCTGCCTTGAAGACATTTAGCGTCCCGGCCTCCACTGCACTCTGTGGCAATGAATTCCATAGGTCCACCACTCTCTGGCTGAAGAAATGTCTCCGCGTTTCTGTTCTGAATTGACCCCCTCTAATTTTAAGGCTGTGTCCACAGGTCCTCGTCTCCTCGCCTATTTTTAAAAAGCATGGTCTAGCCAACTGCATCCCTCCTGGAATATCTGCTTTACACCTGCTTCAAACAACCAGCAAGCTTCGAGTCTGGGCGACTTTCTTGAAATGTTTTGAGGAGGTCTGACCTGGTCCATAACACTATCCTTTGACTTCCCTCAGACTGTTTGATGAGCTGAAATGGGATGTCTCCCTCTGCGTCTTAAGGGACATACTTTCCGCTCATCTTGTTCAGAGCTGTTATTATACATCACTGGAGCAGGTGGGACTTCTGACTCAGAGGTAGGGACACTACCACTGTGCCCCATGGTGCATGGGCTGTATAAAAATACAACTGATAACTTTCCTTGTCAGCTGACAGGTCCATACCATCCCTCCACTCTACTTTATCCTCATTACCCTGCATTTCCCATAGCCAATCCCACTCTAACCTGCACATCACTGGACTACAGGAGGTAACCAGAGCAAACCCATACCAACATGGGGAGAGTATGTAAACTCCACACAGACAGTCACCCAAGGCTGGAATCGAACCTGGGTCACTGGCACTGTGAGGTAGCAGTGCTAACCACTCAGCCACCGTGCTGCTCCTTGTCCACTAAATATCTGTCTAAGCCATCACTCCATATCTCATGATACATTACCCAACAAAAGAACCTCAACCTCAGGTTTATAAATTTCAGGTGGTCTTTTGCAGTGTCCGATTTTCAGGAAAGGGATCCCAGGTTTTGACGATACCTTGTGTAATAACGGGCAAGAAACATTGACAATAAAATAGCAGCTGAGTTTTCACCTCAACATCAAAGAGCAGCGTTAATTTAGATCCCCTGTTGAAGGTTTATTTGATGTCTTAAGTGTGTTGTTACTCAGTGTAAAACATAGATTACCAAATCTCAAAAACAGAAACAGGGCAGCCTCCTTGGAACACGAGAATAAAACAAAGAACTTCAGACACCGAAGATCTGATAGATAAACAGAAAGTGGTGGAGAAAGTCAGCAGGTCTTGCAATATCTGTGGAGAGAGGGTAGAATTCACATTTCATGTCCATTGAGTTTTCATCAGAACCTTATGATGAAGAATGATTCTAGATTCGAAAATAACATGGCTTTCTCTCTCCACTGCCTGAGTTTAGAACATAGAGTCATAGAGATGTACAGCATGGAAACAGACCTTACAGCACAGTACAGACCCAATGGGCCTCTTTCTCCAGCACTTTCTTGTCACAGTTGTATCAATACTCACAGAGTCAAGAATAGAGTGGTTCTGGAACACCACAGCAGGTCAGGCAGCATCCGAGGAGCAGGAGTATTGATGTTTCGGGCATAAGCCCTTCATCAGGAACAATGAAAGGCTTTTGCCCGAAATGTCAATTTTCCTGCTTCTCGGATGCTGCCTGATCTGCTGTGTTTTTCCAGCACCACTCTAATCTTGACTCTAATCTCCAGCATCTGCAGTACCTACTTCTGCCTATGATTTAGAGATGCTGGTGTTGGACTGGTGTGTACAAAGTTAAAAATCACACAACACCAGGTTTAATTGGAAGCACACTAGCTTTCGGAGCGATGCTCCTTCATCGGGTTATAGTGGAGGGCTCAATCCTAACACACAGAATTTATAGAAAAATTTACAGTGTGATGTAACTGAAATTATACATTGAAAAATTGATTGTCTGTTTAGCCTTTCATCTGTTAGAATGCAGTGATAGTTTCACTTCTTTCATGTGGAAATCACAAAACGTTTTTTTTTAACTTTGCATTCTCGAGTTAGCTGTTAACAATGGTGATAGTTAGACAATATGTTGAAGGTGTTGGCCCCCTGTGTTCTCTGAATACACCATGATGTTTAGATTGATTCTAATCTAAAAAGTGAGATAACAGAGTTTTACATAAATTCATGCAGTTTTTGAGCTCAGAGTTCTACATGAATGCACGCAGTTTTTGAGCAAAGTACAATGTAACCCTGCAAGTACAAATTCACCCCACAAAATATATATGTGCATGTGGATCTTTGTCTCTGTGTGTCTGTCTGTCTGGGTTGGGGGTTGTGAGTGTGAGAAAGTGTATGTGTGTGTGTGTGTTGTGAACGCAGAGTGTCTTAAGTCTGTGAGGGGGTGCATGTGTGAGTGTGGGAGTGTGTGTGTCTGTAAGGGTGTGTGTGGGTGTCTGTGTGTGCGTCTGTGTGTATGTGTGTCCATGTGTATGTGTGTATAGGGGTGCCTGTGTGTGTGAGAGAGTGTGTGTGTATAGGAGTATCTGTGTGTGTAGTGCAATGGTGGTCACCTGTAATGTGACATGAACCCAAGGTCCCGGTTGAGGCCCTCCCTATGGGTACCGAACTTAGCTATCAGCCTCTGCTCGGCCACTTTTCTCTGCTGCCTGTCCCGAAGTCCACCTTGGAGGATGGAGAAACTCAGCAGGTCTGGCAGTATCTGTGGAGAGAGGGTATCTGAGGGTGAGCACCTCACCAAGACCTTCCCCACATCTCCACTACTTGCCTTTAAACAACCACCAAACCTCAAACAGTTCGTTGCTCGTAGAAAACTGCCCTGCTCTCAGGGCAACTCCATAAACCCTGTCACGGTGGACACTGCAAGACGTGTCAGATTGTGGACATAGATACCACCATTGCGCATGGGGACACTTCCAACCTTGTACATGGCAGGTACTCATGTGACTCAGCCAATGTCGTTTATCTTATACATTGCAGGCAAGGATGCCCGGAGGCATGGTACATTGGGGAAACCAAGCAAAGGCTACGACAACGGATGAATGGACAACGCACAACAATCAATAGACAGGAGGGTTCCCTCCCAGTTGGGGAACACTTCAGTGGTCCAGGACATTCAGCCTTGGATCTTGGGGTGACCATCCTCCAAGGTGGACTTCGGGACAGGCAGCAGAGGAAAGTGGCCGAGCAGAGGCTGATAGCTAAGTTCAGTACCCATAGGGAGGGCCTCAACCGGGACCTTGGGTTCATGTCACATTACAGGTGACCACCATTGCACTACACACACACAGATACTCCTATACACACACACTCTCTCACACACACAGGCACCCCTATACACACATACACACGGACACACATACACACAGACACGCACACAGACACCCACACACACCCTTACAGACACACACACACTCCCACACTCCCACATGCACCCCCTCTCAGACTTAAGACACTCTGCATTCACTACACACATACATACACTTTCTCACACTCACAACCCCCAACCCAGACAGACAGACACACAGACAAAGACCCACATGCACACATATATTTGTGGGGTGAATTTGTACTTGCAGGGTTACATTGTACTTTGCTCAAAAACTGCATGCATTCATGTAAAACTCCATTATCTCACTTTTTAGATTAGAATCAATCTAAACATCATAGTATAGACATAGAAACACAGGGGGCTAACACCTTCAACATATTGTCTAGCTATCATTCATTGTTAACAGCTAATCAAGAATGCAACTTTTTTAAAAAAAGGTTTTGTGATTTACACATGAAAGAAGTGAAACTATCACTGTATTCTAACAGATTAGATTACTTACAGTGTGGAAATTGGCCCTTCGGCCCAACAAGTACACACCGACCCGCCGAAGCGCAACCCACCCATACCCCTTACCTAACACAACGGGCAATTTAGCATGGCCAATTCACCTGACCCGCACATCTTTGGACTGTGGGAGGAAACCAGAGCACCCGGAAGAAACCCACGCAGACACGGGGAGAACGTGCAAACTCCACACAGTCAGTCGCCTGAGTCGGGAATTGAACCCGGGTCTCAGGCGCCATGAGGCAGCAGTGCTAACCACTGTGCCACCGTGCCGCCCACAAAGAGTGGAATCGAAACTGGGACGCTGGCGCTGTAAGGGAGCAGTGCTAACTACTGCGCCACCATACCGCCCCTGCGGTGAAAGATGAAAGGCTTAACAGACAATCAATTTTTCAATGTATAATTTCAGTTACATCCACTGTAAATTTTCGCTATAAATTCTGTGTGTTACAATCGAGCCCTCCATTATCATCTGATGAAGGAGCGTTGCTCCGAAAGCTAGTGTGCTTCCAATTAAACCTGTTGGACTATAACCTGGTGTTGTGTGATTTTTAACTTTGTACTTCTGCCTAGTTGATCAATACCCACTGATTTGTCAAAGAACTCAGACACAGTCAGGAATCAGGTAAATATGAAGCATCATTCATTTATTGTCACATCTGTGATAACACACATCATATCATAACAGCAAGGATTAATGTTACCCTACATACTTTGGCATATTTTATTAATTATGAGATCAAACAGAGCATTGTATCATCTCAACATCACTTGAACACAGGATTACTGTCATTATACCATGCCAAATTTATAATCAAAGGTACTATATACATTACAAATTATTTGTGTTGCTGAATCATTTTAACAAGTTTATCCAGCCTTCTGGAATATTCTTGAGAAGACCCCACATTGTTAAACTGCACTGAACCTTGTTCTAGTACCTGAGTTATAACTCTCCCATGTTACCTGTTTTCCCATTTATCTACCTTGCAGGTGATTTACTATGTTTCAAATCAATAGTGATCTCTCTTTAAAACCATGTGCCCTGGCCTGCCTGAGCTAGCTTTTTGGAAGAGGTATACAATTAGATTTTTGTTAAACTATTTTCCTAATCAACATGTTCAGAGATGTAATTACATACCTCTGGAGTAGGTGGGACGTGAACCCTGACCTCCAGCAATAGAGACACTGCCACTGTTCCACAACTGGGCTCTATGCTATCAATCAGTCTTTACGTTCATTATCCTGCAAAACTGGCTTTTTCCAGGACTGTCCAATTGCCTTGTGACAATTCCATAGAATCTGCTTTCTCTCCAACCCCATCTGTCCCTATGAGCTCGATCTAACTCCTTCTCGAAAACATTCAATGGTTTTTGCTTCAGCTGCTTTCAGTGGCAGATTCCCCACTCTGAGTGAAGGCATTTCTATTCAGCTCAGTCCTAAAGGATTTGTCCCATATCCTTATAATTCTATTCCTTGGATTTGCACAGCATTTTCTTTGTTCTTTGAACACACAGATACGGAGAGAATTTGCAAACTCCACACAATTGCCTGAGTCTCGAATGGAACCCGGGCCCCTGGCGCAGTGAGACAGCAGCTCTAACCACTGAGTCACCGGGCCGCCCTAAAGCCTCTTGTTGGCGCAGTAGCTGATCTTGATGTCGCCCTCAGCCAGAGCCTAGCAGATGATCATTGACCAGGAGCCACACAGCTCTTGTCCAGTTTACTTCCCTTTCTCCCAGAGCCCCTGGACATCACCACATCTCTATCTGGTGATGCCCTGGTTTGAAGCAAAAGTGATCAGGGACAGACTGGTATGTAATACATCCCATTCCTTCCTTTATATAATTGAGAATCTTGACATGCATTTTGCAGCAGCCTTTCCTATCAGTTGCAGAAAGAGAAACAGCATGACAACCACAGCTGATGTGTGAAGACAGGTTCACAGTTGGAGAGGCGGCTCCATCTCTGCTTCATATCCAGATGTTAACTCTTTACTGTTGTGGTGCGGCTTGTGAGGGAGTCATTCAAAGTCTGTAACGACCTGCTCCTAGCTCGGACCCACACCTCCTGTGCTTTCTTCCTGAACTGCTTTCCCACAAGGACATAGAGCATGGGGTTAATGCAGCTGTTGGTGCAGGCCAGGAAGCTCGCAATCTGATTGCCGTTACTAATCGCTCTTTCTAATGAGCAGCCCTGCAGGATGTCTGAAAACACAAAGATCCTGAGGAACCGCAGCAGTTGAAAAGGCAGCCAGCAAATGACAAAGGCCAAAAGGACAGCGAGCACCAAGATGGCTGCCTTGCTTTCCCTTCGCACTTGCTTGAAGCGCTGCATTTGGTTGTTTCTCAGGACCTTCAGGACCTGAAATGTGCAGAAACTGAGGATGAGCGCAGGGATCAGGAAACCAATGACAACCATCAGAATGTCCATATTCAGAACCCAATACTTATTAGGGTAATCAAGTAAGCAGGCAGAGATGTTCAAATCTTCCACATAGATCACTCTTCGGAATATGATGATGGGACTACTCATCAGCAAGCCGAACATCCAGATGATGAAGCAGTTGATCTTGACACATGAGAGTGTCCGTATTCTGCTGTAATGAAGGACTTTCACCAGAGCCAGGTAGCGGTCAATGCTGACCATCACCAGGAAGTAGACACTGCTGTAAAAGTTCATATAGATCACCGAGTTGACGTAACGGCACAGGAAATCTCCGAAGGGCCATTCGTAGTGGAGGGCAATGTTAACAGCCCAGAAGGGGAGGCCAGCCAATAGGAGCAGGTCAGCCCCAGCCAGACTCCCCAGGTAGACCTCTGGCCTCGTGCAACGTCCTTTCTGTAAACACAGGACGATCAGGACAAAGCAGTTCCCCACAACGCCAGTGACACACACCACCATGATGTAAATCGGCTGAAAGGTGTACATCCACTCCCAGAAATTACCTTCGGGGCAAATGAGTGAGCCATTGGAGCTGTTGACTGCGCTGAGATTAGGAGCCGTTACCAGGGACTGGTTGGGAGCTGTGTGGGCAATCATTGGGGCACTGTCTGAGGGAAAAGAGACAGAGATCAGTTAGCCTTTCCGACAAAGATAGAGAATTGTAACCAGACCATGGAGCATTGCTCCATCAGAACACCACACAGGGATACACAGCTATATTTGAATATTGATACATTGGAGTAAAATGTAATCTTTTGGAATGTATTGTCAACTCTGATTTGTTATTAGCAAGCTTATCTCTGAACAAGCCCAGGCACATGCTGAAATTCCAAACTGGAAAATTAAGCATTAGCTCTGGGCTGTCAAGTGTAGTCGTAAAAGAATACTACTTCGTTCTGTAAATATACATTCCTGCAGGGGATGTGGTCATTGTTGGTGAAGCCAACTTTTATTGTCCATAAAAACCCAAAAAGAACTGCGGATGCTGGAAATCAGAAACAAAACCAGAAATTGCCGGAAAAGCTCAGCAGGTCTGGTGGCATCTGCAGAGAGAAAGTGGAGTTAACGTTTCGGGTCCAGTGACCCTTCCGCAGAACTGATGGCAGTGAGGAAAATGCTCTTTATACAGAAGATAAGGTAATTGTCCATTCCTGATTATTCTCCAGAAAGCTGGGGAAGGTATTGTTGATACCTGGGAGAGAATTCCAAGATTTTGACCAGCAGTGTAGGAATGGTGATGTTATTCCAAAATCAGGATTGTGTTTAATTTGGAACTAGGGAGCATGCTAGTTTCCATGCACTGACTTCCCTTGAACTTTGAAGCCATAGAACTGATGGATTTGGAAGGTGCTATTGAAACGAACCATGGCGAGTGTCTGCCGTGTGCTGTGTTTGTGGTTTGCATCTGCAGCTATCTTGCTTCAGTGGCAGAGGGAATGGATAATACACACAGCTTCTACTGAGTGTCAGTGCTGGAGGAAGTGGAGGCTTGTGGATGTGGTGCCAACCTAGCGGGCTGCTTTGTCCTGGATGGGGGTCAGGCTTCTTGAGTGTTATTAGAGCTGCACTCAAACAGGCAAGTGGGGAGTATTCCGTCACACACATGGATGGGGCAACATTAGAAAGAGTGCAGGAGAACGGTTCCAAGGATGAGGGACTTCCCTTACTGATATTGGCTCAATGGTTAGCACAGCTGCTTCATAGCACCAGGGACCCGGGTTCGATTCCAGCCTCAGGTGACTGCCTGTGTGGAGTTTGCATATTCTCCCCTCGTCTGCGTGGGTATCCTCCAGGTGATCTGGTTTCCTCCCACAATTCAAAGACGTGCAAATTAGGGTGGATTGGCCATGCTAAATTGTCCACAGTGTGCAGGGATGTCTACTATTCGGTGGATGAGCCATGGAAAATGCAGGATTACAGAGATAGGGTGGGGATGTTGAGTCTGGATGGAATGCTGTTCAAAGAGCTGGTGTGCACGTGTTGGGCTGAATGGCCTGTTTCCACAATGTAAAGGATTCTCGGAGCATGAGAAAAGACCTGATTCACACACTGAGTGGTTCAGACTTAGAGGGCACTGCCTGGGAGACAGGTTTTCAGAGCAGAAACGCAGATAGCCATTGGGTCACAGAGGGTTTGTCTGCAGGTACAACCTTTAATTAGGAAGGTAAATGGAATTTTATCCTTCATCGTTAAAGGGAATGAGTTTAAAAGCAGGGAGGTTATGTTGCAGCTGTACAGGGTGCTGGTGAGGCCACACCTGGGTTACTGTGTACAGTTTTGGTCTCCTTACTTGAGAAAGGATGGACTGATGCTGGAGGGGGTGCAGAGGTTGATTCTGGAGATTGCAGTAGGTTGATTCTGGAGTTGAGAGGGTTGTTTATGAGGAGAGACTGAGTAGCCTGGGATTATATTCGTCGGAATTGAGAAGAATGAGGAGGGATCTTACAGAAACATATAAAATTATGAAGGGAATAGATAAGATAGAAGTCGAGAGGATGATTCCACTGGTAGCTGGAGCCAGGACAAGAGGGCATAACCTCAGGACTAGGGGGAGCAGATTTAGGTCTGAGTTGAGAAGGAACTTCTTCACCCAGAGAGCTGTAAATCTATGGAATTCCCTGCTCAGAGAAGTAGTTGGCGCTACTTCAGTAGCGTTTTTAAAATTAAGATAGTTTTTTTGGAACAATAAAGGGACTAAGGGATACGATGAGATGGCGAGTGAGTGGAGCTGAGCCCTGATTGTATTGAGTGGCGGAGCAGGCACAAGGGACGAGACGGCCTACTCCTGCTCCTAGGCCTTATGTTCTCATGGACATTTGGGAGTTGGAATGTGGGGGGGAGCTGCAGGGGGTAAACTGCTCTTCCTGAAAACTGCCCTGAACCTGAGAGAGACGGTGCCTCCCCCTGGTACCGTAACCATCCTGCAAAGAAAAACAACATCCTCTTGCACGGTGTCAGAGCCTGCGTTCTCCCCTTACAACACTAAAACAGAAACACTCACTCTGATCATTATCACACTGCTGTTTGGACGACTTCCTCCATACTAATTGCATTTCCAACACTGCAAAGTGACTTGACCGAAAGCGGCTGAGACTGTGGCCTAGGCTTGGGGCAATGCAAGTCTTTTTGTTTCTGATTCATTAAGACCATAAGAAATAGGAACCAGAGCAGGAAGCCAGTCTAATGGACACTTTGTCAAACACTGAACATCAATTAAGCAAAATAAACAAAAGAAAATTAAATTTTGAGCATGATAAGATGTTGTAATAAAAGGCATATGTTCCGACTGGAAGGTCAAAAAGAAAATTAAATTGTTATGATCTCTCGATCCATATAGTGAGACAGGGATTTATACAGAGCATCAAAGGCCCTTCGGCCCATCAAGGCTATACCAACACAGCTAGTACTAAAAGTGCGCGAATCCCAATTTCCTGCACTTGTCCCATATCCTTGAATGTTATGATAATTGAAGGGCTCATCCAAATATTTTTTAAATGTTTCCAGCCTGCACGACCTTCCCAGGCAGCATATCCCATATTCCCACCACCCACTGAGTGGAAAGGTTTCTTCCCCAAATCCCCTCTAAATCTCCTGCCCCTTACCCTAAACTACACCCTCTCATGATTGACCACTCAACCAGGGGAACAGCTCCTCTCTCTTCACCCTGTCCATCCCCCTCATAATCTTATACACCTCAATTGTGTTCCCCCTCAACCTTGTCTGCCTGAGAGAAAACAATCTGAGCATATCTAGTCTCTCCTTATGTCCTGACAATCTCCTGGTGAACTCCTCTGTATCCCCTCTCTAGCACTGTCACATCCTTCACACAGTGAGGTGACCAAAATTGCACATAGTACTCCAGTTATGGCCTGACCAATACTCTGTGCAATTCCAACATTGCCTCCTTGCTCTAATACTCTTTGCCACAACCTGATGAAAAAAACTGTCCTATATGCCTTCTTAACTATCATATTCATATGCTCAGGGGATCTCCCATCCACAACCTCCAACTTCATAGTCTCAGAACCCCACACTGTTCGGCTCTACCTCCTATCCAAGATTCACAAACCTGACTGCCCCAGTCAGTCGATTGTCTCCAGATGAAGAGCTTTTGCCCGAAACATCGATTTTCCTGCTCCTCGGATGCTGCCTGACCTGCTGTGCTTTTCCAGCACCACTCTAATCTAGACTCTGGTTTCCAGCATCTGCAGTCCTCACTTTTGCCTAGTCCATTGTCTCCGCCTACTCCATTGAACTCATCTCCTCATACCTTGACACTGTCCTGCCCCCCTTAGTCCAGGATCTCCCCACAAACCTTCGGGACACCACTCACGCCCTCCACCTCTTCCACGACTTGTGCTTCCCTGTCCCCCAACTCCTCATCTTCACTATGGACATCCATGGCCTGTACACGTCATGGGGAAGGCCTCCAAACCTTCTGTTTCTTCCTCTCCCACCGACTCAACCATTACCGACACCCTGCTCCACTGGGCTGAACTGGACCTCACCCTCAACAACTTCTCCTTCGAATCCCCCAACTTCCTTCAGACCAAAGGAGTAGCCATGGGTCCCAGTCATGCCTGTCTCTTCATTGGATACACGGAACAGTTCATCTTCCATAGTTACACCAGCACCATCCCCATCCTTTTCCTCCACTACATCGATGAATGTATCAGTGCTACCTCATGCTCCTACGAGGAGGTTGAACAGTTCATCAGCTTCACAAACACCTTCCACCCTGACCTCAAGTTCACCGGATCATCTCGAATACCTCCCTTCCCTTCTTGAACCTCTCCAACTCCATTTCCAGCAACTGACTCAACATGGACATCTACCTCAAACCCACCAACTCCCACAGGTATCTGGACTACACTTTGTCCCAAACATCACCCTCCCCCTAAAAACGCTATCCTTTACTCCCTATTCGTCTGCTTCTGCTGCAGGAGGACCAATTCCACTCCAGAACATCCCTGATGGCCTCCTTCTTCAACAACCAAACATTTCCTTCCCACCTGGTTGAGGATGCCCTCTGACACATCTCCTCCACTCCTCGCAGCTCCGCCCTTGCATCCCACCCACCCAACCACAACAAGGATGCCCCCCCCAGTCCTTACCTTCTACCTTATCAATCTTCAGATACAATGCATCAGCCTCTGCCATTTCTACCACCTACAGTCAGACCACCACCAGAGATGTATTTCCCTCCTCACCGCCATTCCCTCACCTCACAAGCCTCTTTCCTTATGAAGGCTCTTGCCTGAAACGTCGATTTTCCTGCTCCCAGAAGCTGCCTGACCGGCTGTGCTTTTCCAGCACCACACTCTCAACTCTGATCTCCAGCATCTGCAGTCCTCACTTTCTCCTAATCATGTGCTCTGCCAACTTCAGGGATCTGTGAATAATTACCCCCAAATTCCTCTGCTCCTCTAAGCTGCCCAGTGTCCAGCCATTCATTGAACACTCCCTCATCTTGTTCCTTCTTCCAAAGTGCATCACCTCGCACTTGCCAGGGTTAAATATTCTCTGACTAACCCACCAATATCTTTCTGTAACCTACAACCACCTTTTTGGCTATTAATGGCTCTACCAATCTTGGTGCCATCTGCAAATTTGCTTAACATCCCCCCACATATTCATCGATATTATTGCTGTGTAAAACAAGATGTAAGAATCCCAATACTGATACTTGTTGTACACTACAGCACACCAACCTCCAGTCACTCAAACAGCTTTCTACCACAACAGCCCTTTCTGCCCTCTTACTAAACCAGTTTCTGATCCATCTCACCAGGTTTCCCTCAATTCCATGCGCTTTAACCTTCTCCACCTGTCTCCCATGTTGGGCCTTGTCAAAAGTTTTGCTAAAATCCATACAAACCACATCAATTGAATATCCCTCATTCACACACTCCATCACATTTTCAAATTTGCTGACAAAGCCATGCTGACTATCCCTAATTAACCCTTGCCTTTCCAAGTCTGTCCAAATTTGCAGATGACACCAATATTGGAGATGTAGTGGAGAGTGAAGAAGGTTTACAATGGGATCTTGACCAGATGGGCCAATGGGCTCAGGAGTGGCAGATGGAGTTTAATTCAGATAAATGCGAGGTGCCGCATTTTGGAAAGGCAAATCAGAGCATGATTTGTACACTTAATGGTAAGGTCCTAGGGAGTGTTGCTGAACAAAGAGACGTTGGAGTGCAGGTTCATAGCTCCTTGAAAGCGGAATCGCAGGTAGATAGGATAGTGAAGAAGGTGTTTGGTATGCTTTCCTTCATTGGTCAGAGTATTGAGTACAGGAGTTGGGAGATCATATTGCAGCTGTACAGAACATTGGTCAGGCCACTGTTGATATATTGTGTGCAATTCTGGTCTCCCTGCTATAGGAAGGATATTGTGAAACTTGAAAGGATTCAGAAAAGATTTACAAGGATGGTGCCTGGGTTGGATGTTTTGAACTATAGGGAGAGGCTGAACAGGCTGGGGCTGTTTTCCCTGGAGCGTTGGAAGCTGAGGGGTGACCTTATAGAGGTTTATAAAATCATGAGGGACATTGATAGGGTAAATAGACAAGGTCTTTCCCTGGGGTGGGTGAGTCCAGAACCAGAGGGCATAGGTTTAGGGTGAGGGGAAAAGATAGACAAAAGTCCCTTTTTCACACAGAGGGTGGTACGGGTATGGAATGAGCTGCCAGGGGAAGTGGTGGAGGCTGGTACAATTGCAACATTTAAGAGGCATTTGGATGGGTATATGAATAGGAAGGATCTGAAGGGATATGGGCCGGGTGCTGGCAGGTGGGATCAGATTGGGTTGGGATATCTGGTCGGCATGGACAGGTTGAACGGAAGGGTTTGTTTCTGTGCTGTACATGTGTTAGAGATCCTGCAATTTCCTGTCTTGCCTCCCATAGCAGCCTGGGGTGCAGTCCATCCGGGTGAGGGGATTTGGTCATGTTTATGCCAGACAATGCTCCAGTAGCTCCCCATTTCCTACATTAAACTATGCAGGTTCCTCACAATCCTTTTTGCTTGATATTAGATATACAACGGTATACCAAGGTGTCAGATGATGCACTGGGGGAAGGGACAAAATAAATGATAGAATGTCAGGAAAGAGAAGAGGATCACAGGGAGCTTGGTGTAATAGTTCATAAATCCTTGAAGGGAGCAGGACAGGTAAATGAGGTAGCTAAGGCAGCTCCACAAGCATCCACTCCTCCACCACCGACGCTCAGTAGCAGCAGTGTGGACTATCTACAAGATGTATTGCAGAAATTCACCAAAGGTCCTCAGCCAGCACCTTCCAAACCCACAACCACTTCTATCTAGAAGGATAAGGGTAGCAGATACATGGGAACACCACCCCCTGCAAGTTCCCCTCCAAGCCACTCACCATCCTCTCTTGGAAATACATTGCTGTTCCTTCAATATCACTGGGTCAGAATCCTGGAATTCCCTCCCTAAGGTCATTGTGGGCACAGCACATGGACTGCAGCTGTTCAAGAAGGCAGCTCACCCCCATCTTCTCAAGGGGCAACTAGAGACGGGCAGTAAATGCTGGGCCCAGCCAGTGACACTGACATTACACTAAAAAAAGCATAAATAAACAAATGCTTGCCTCTTTTAGTTAAGGCGTTGAATATAAGGTTATGGTGGGGCTGTACATGATGTCATTTTGGCCACACATAATGCACATACACACAGACACACGGCCCCCCACACACACACGGACACACAGCCCCCCACACACACAGACACACAGCCCCCCACACACACACGGACACACAGCTCCCCACACACACAGACACACAGCCCCCCACACACACACGGACACACAGCTCCCCACACACAAAACACACAGACACACAGACAGTCACACACACAGTCACACAACCCCACACACACACAGACACACACAGTCACACAGCCCCCCCCCACACACACACACAGACACACAGTCCCCCACATACACAGACACACACATAGTCACACAGCCCCACACACACACACGCAGACACACACACAGTCACACAGCCCCACACACACACACACAGTCACACAGCCACACACACACACACAGTCCCCCACATACACAGACACACACACAGACACAGACACACAGCCCCACACACACACACAGACATACACCTGTCAGATCCTCAGGAGAGGGAGGGGGATTAGCTCATCCCCAAAGTGTGTCCCCACTCTCTTTGGAAACCAGTCCTGACTGATCAAAGGTGAGGAGCGCAGATGCTGGAGACCAGAGTTTAGATCAGAGTGGTGCTGGAAAAGCACAGCGGGTCAGGCAGCGTCCGAGAAGCAGGGAAATTGACGTTTCAGGCAAAAAACCCTTCATCGGGACTTTCTGATGAAGGGCTTTTGTCCGAAACATCGATTCTCCTGCTCCTCGGATACTGCCTGACCCGCTGTGCTTTTCCAGCACCACTCTGATAATTTCACCGCTGGCTACTCCCAGCACTACCCCCTACTCCCCCTCTCCCCCCACCCCCCCGTCTCCCTGGGATTACAGGATCCCCACCCCGTCCCTCACTTCCAGGGGGGGTTTCCCTGCTCTCCCACCCGGGGTGGGTGGAAGGGCAAGTCTTCCCCGAATTTCCGACAGACATGGGGTCTCCGCTGCAACGTGTGTCATTGGATCCAGGTGTTGGGAATCTGGCTGAGGGGGTCCCATGGAACTGGAAGCCAGGACAATGGATAGTAATCAGGGAGAGATGAGCGGACACTTACCGAGTGAGAGACTCCAGGGTCTGTGAAAGAGCTGCTGAGGCCAGTCAGAGGCGAGGAGACTGAGAGGGAGTGGGGAGTGCTGTCTCCCCCCGGGGGAGAGAGGGAGAGGCTGCTGAAACAGGAATCCTGTAGCTCCACACACCCTCACTGCTGCCTCCCAGGCTGGTACAATGCAAACTGTTGCTTCACGATGTATATATCTAACAGAGGAAGTAGCTTACTCACAGGGTAACTCCTCCAAGTGGGAATATGTTTCAGGGCACAGCTGAGATTGGAGGCAGTCAGTAGGTTGGATTTGCTATGCTTGACACCCTGCATTCAGCCTTTCCGATAAAGAGCGACTAGACTGTTTGTAAACTGGCAGTTGACAGAGGTTAGAACAGACAAGTGTATTCAGACTGGTTCTCCCTGCTGTTCCTGTGATCCCTGCTATTTAATGTTGTTTATTCTCTCCCTGCTGGAGTTAATCTCAGGTAAACAGTACTCCCCAAACAGCTGGATGATGTTAATGGAATCTTAAACAGATGTCTGGGTGCCAATAGCAACACCGTCATTTGTTCCCCCACATTTAGCTGCTGGAGATTGCCACCGCTAACGATGCCCACTTTGAAGAAGGTAGCCATGGCGTAGAGGAGCCGGTGTTGGACTGGGGTGGGCAAAGTGAAACATCGCACCACACCAGGTTATAGTCCAACAGGTTTATTTGGGAGCACACTAGCTTTCGGAAGAAGGAGCAGCGCTGCAAAAGCTTGTCCTTCCAAATGAACCTGCTGGCCCACAGCCTGGCGTTGGAGAAGGTGAGGGCTGCAGATGCTGCAGAGTCAGAGTCAAAACACATGGTGCTGGAAAAGCACAGCAGGTCAGGCAGCATCCGAGGAGCAGGATGAAGGGCTTATGTCCGAAACGTCGATCCTCCTCAGATACTGCCTGACCTGCTGTGCTTTTCCAGCATCACATGTTTTGACTATAACCTGATGTTGTGTGACTTCTCACTTTGAAGAAGTTCTCTGTCTCCCTCAGAGGGGAACTCCGTGAGTTCCTTTCTCACTGCCACACCGCTGTGACCTCTTCAGCTCTTTGCACCTATCACTACCTCACCACTCCAGCCCGTCCCTACCCACAACCCTCCCCCAGCACCACCCCCTTTATCGGCAGCTCCCCCCACCCCCACCCCCAGTCCTGGAGAATGGTTACACCCAAAACCTCAACTTCTCCCCCTCCTGATGCTGCAAGCCTTGCTGTGTTCCCCCAGCCTCCTGCCTGTCCCTCCTGATGCTGCCTGCCTTGCTGTGTTCCCCCAGCCTCCTGCCTGTCCCTCCTGATGCTGCCTGCCTTGCTGTGTTGCCCCAGACTCCTGCCTGTCCCTCCTGATGCTGCCTGGTGTGCTGTGTTCCTCCAGCCTCCTGCCTGTCCCTCCTGATGCTGCCTGGCTTCCTGTATTCCCCCAGCCTCCTGCCTGTCCCTCCTGACGCTGCCTGGCTTGCTGTGTTCCCCCAGCCTCCTGCCTGTCCCTCATGATGCTGCCTGGCTTGCTGTGTTCCCCCAGCCTCCTGCCTGTCCCTCCTGATGCTGCTTGGCTTGCTGTGTTGCTCCAGCCTCCTGCCTGTCCCTCCTGATGCTGCCTGGCTTGCTGTGTTCCCCCAGCCTCCTGCCTGTCCCTCCTGATGCTGCCTGCCTTGCTGTGTTGCTCCAGCCTCCTGCCTGTCCCTCCTGATGCTGCCTGGCTTGCTGTGTTCCCCCAGCCTCCTGCCTGTCCCTCCTGATGCTGCCTGGCTTGCTGTGTTCCCCCAGCCTCCTGCCTGTCCCTCCTGATGCTGCCTGCCTTGCTGTGTTCCCCCAGCCTCTTGCCTGTCTACTTTGGAATCCAGCATCTGCAGTTTTTTTCTCTCTAATTTGCGGAGAGTTGTCATTGGAGACTTGGTAAATTGGATAGATACTTGGTTTGGCCATAGAAGACCAAGCGGCACGGTGACTCAGTGGTTAGCACTGCTGCCTCACAGCGCCAGGGGCCTGGGTTCAATTCCAGCCTCGGGCGACTGTGTGTGGAATTTGCACATTCTCCCCGTGTCTGTGTGGGCTTCCACCCACAATCCAAAGATGTGCAGGTCAGGATAAATTGGTCATGGTAAATTGCCCATAGTGCTATGTGCTTTAGTCAGGGGTAAATATAGGGGAGGGGTCTCAGTGGGTTACTTTTCGGAGGGTGGGTGAGGACTTACTAGGCCAAATGGCCTGTTTCCATTCTGTAGGGATTCTAATCTAAGGCAGAGGGTATCTGTGGAAGGGTGTCTTTCTGACTGGAGGTCTCTGACTTGTGGTGTTCTATAAGGAATGGTCCTGGGACCTCAAACACAAAACTAGAAGGTGCTGGAAAAGCTCAGCAGGTCTGGCAGCACCTGTGGAGAGAAATCAGAGTTAATTAACTGTTCTGAGGAAGGGTCACCGGACCCGAAACATGAACTCTGATTCCTCTCCACAGATGCTGCCAGACCTGCTGAGCTTTTCCAGCAATTTCAGTGTGTGTTTCTAGTGTACAGCACACACAGTTCTTTTGGGCTTTTATTTAATGCTGGGACTTCTGTTCTCTGTGAGATTTCTCAGTGATTTGAATGAAAGTGTTAGTGGCCTGATTAGTAAGCTTGCAGACAGAATGAAAATTGTAGGGATTTGTGGATAGTAAGGAGGGTTGTCAAAAGGATGCAGCAGGATGTAGATGAATTGAAAGTTGGACAGAGAAATGGCGGATGGCATGTTTGGGCTCATTGATCAGAGCATTGAGCATAAAAGTTGGCAAGGCATGTTGTGACTGTGTAAGACTTTAGTGAGGCCACATTTGAGGTATTGTGTGCAGCTCTGGTCCCAACACTGTAGGAAGGATGCAGGGGCTTTGCAGAGGGTGCAGTAGCGGTTTACCAGGATGTTGCCTGGATTAGAGTGTATTAGAGAGAGGTTGGACAAACTTGGATGGAGCTTCGGAGACTGAGGGGTGACCCAACAGAAGTGTATAATATTATGAGAGGCATGGATAGGGTGGATGGTTGGAGTCTTCTTCCCAGAGTGGTAATGTGAAATACAAGAGGGTATAGGTAAAAGGTGAGGGGGGGGGGGGAAGTTTGAAGGGCATGTGTGAGGCAGATTTTTCCACAGAGGGTGGGAGGAGTTTGGAATGTGCCCCCAGGGAAGGTGCTGGAAGCAGACACTGCAGTAACATTTAAGAGGCATTTAGACAGAACAGGCAAGGCGTAGAGGGACATGGACCATGTGAAGCAGGTGGGATGAGTTTCAGAATGGTACCATGGTCAGCACAGACATGCTGGGCTAACGGGCTCATTCCTACGCTGCACTGTTCAGTGGTCTATGTAAGATGGGGGGAGGATTAAACTATATCTACAACTCCATTTGAAATCTTTTCCAATGAGGGAGTGGTGATGATGTGCAATAGGAACTGCTCTGGGGTACTTTGGAAAAATAGCACAGGTTGGTCCATTTCAATTTAATGTAGACAGGCCAACATGCTATATTGGATTTAGTACTGGATAATGAACCCGGCCAGGTGTTAGATTTGGAGGTAGGTAAGCACTTCAGTGATAGTGACCATTATTTGGTTATGTTTACAATAGCAATGAGCAGGGATAGGTATATACTGCAGGGAAAGAGGTATAACTGGGCGAAAGGCAATTATGATGTGATTAGGCAAGATGTAGGGTGCATAGGATGGGAAGGAAACTGCAGGGGATAGACACACTTGAAATGTGGAGCTCATTCAAGGAACAGCTACTGCAGGTCCTTGGTAAGTATATACCTATCAGGCAGGGACATAGTTGTTGAGAGAGGGAGACATGGTTTACTAAAGAAGTTGAAGCTCTTGTCAAGAGGAAGAAGAAGACTTATGTGAGGATGAGGTGTGAAGGCTCAGTTAGCAGGCTTGAGAGTTATAACTTAACCAGAAAAGATCTAAAGAGAGAGCTAAGAAAGTCAGGAGGGTACATGAGATGTCATTGGTGGATAGGATCAGGGACAACCCTAAGGCCTTCTATAGGTATATCAGGAATAATAGAATGACTAGAGTAAGATTAGGGCCAATCATAGACAGTAATGGAAAGTTGTGTGTGGAATCTGAGGATATAGGGAAAGCGCTTAATGAAAACTTTTCCTCAGTACTCACATGTTAGTGTGATTACGGAGATCCAGGCTACAGGATTAATGGGATTGAGGTTGACAAGGAGGAGGTTTTAGCAATTTTGGAAGATCTGAAAACAGGTAAGACCCCTGGGCTGGATGGGATTTATCCTCAGATTCTCTGGGAAGCCAAGGTGGAGATTGCTGAGCCTTTGGCTTCAATCTGTCATTGTTGACAGCAGTAGTGCCAGGAGACCGGAGGATAGCATATGTTATTCCCTTGTTTCAGAAGGTGAGTCAGGACAACCTTGGTAATTATAGGCCAGTGAGCCCTACTTCAGTCGTGCGTAAGGTGTTGGAAAAGGTTATAAGAGACAGGACTTATAAACATCTGGAAAGGAACAATTTGATTAGTGATAGACAACACCATTTTGTGAAGGGTAGGTTGTGCCTTACTAACCTTACTGAGTTCTTCGAGAAAGTGTTTAAACGGGTAGATGAGGGTAAAGTGGTTGATGTGGTCTATATGGATTTCAGTAAGGTGTTTGATAAGGTTCCCTATGGTCAGCTAATGCACAAAGTACGGAGTTTTGGGATTGAAGGTGATTTAGTGGCTTGGATCAGGAATTGGCTAGCTGAAAGAAGACAGAGGGTGGTGGTTGATGGGAAATGTACATCCTGGAACTCATTTACCAGTGGCATGCCACAAGGATCTGTTTTGGGGCCACTGCTGTTTGTCACTTTAATTAATGACCTGGATGACAGCATAGAAGGATGAGTTAGTAAATTTTCAGATGACACTAAGGTATGTAGAGTTGTGGATAGTGCCGAAGAATGTTGTGGGTTACAGAGGGACATAGATAAGACGCAGAACTGGGCTCATAAGTGGCGTAGAACAATACAGCACAGAACAGGTCCATTGGCCCTTGATATTGTGCCGACCTGCGAACTAATCTAAGCTCGCCCCCCCCCCCCACTTTGTTTATCAAAGGATAATCCTTGTGCTTATCCAAGGATTGTTTAAATCTCCCTAATGTGGCTAAGTTAACTACGTTGACAGGAAGGGCGTTCTACACCCTTACCACTCTCTGAGTAAAGAACCTGTCTCTGACATCTGTCTTAAATCTATCGCCCCTCAATTTGCAGCTATGCCCCCTCTTACAAGTCGACGTCATCATGCTAAGAAAAGGACTCTCACTGTCTACCCTATCTAATCCTTTGATCATCTTTTATGTCTCCATTAAATCCCCTCTTAGCCTTCTTCTCTCCAATGAGTACAGACCCAAGCCTTTCCTCATAAGACCTTCAGATGAAGTTTAATGCGAAAAGTGTGAGGTAGTTCACTTCGGAAGAAATAACAGGAATGCAGAGTACTGGGCTAATGTTAAGATTCTTGGCAGTGTAGATGAACAGAGAGAGATCTCGGTGTCCAGGTGCATAAATCCCTGAAAGTTGCCACCCAGGTTGATAGGGTTGTAAAGAAGGCATATGATGTGTTGGTGTTTATTGGTAGGGGATTGAACTTCAAACCACAAGGTCATGCTTCAGCTGGAGAGGACACTGGTAAGGTCACATCTGCAGGATTATGTGGAGTTCTGGTCACCACATTATTGGAAGGATGTGGAACCTTTGGAAAGGGTTCAGAGGAGATTTATGAGGATGTTGCCTGGTATGGAGGGAAGGTCTTACAAGGAAAGGCTGAAGGACTTGAGGCTGTTTTTGTTGGAAAGAAGAAGGTTGTGAGGTGACTTAATCGAAACATATAAGATAATCAGAGGGTTACATAGGGTGGACAGTGAGAGCCTTTTTCCTCGGATGGTGAAGGCTAACGCAAGGGGACATAGCTTTAAATTAAGAGGTAATAGATATAGGACAGATATCAGGGGTAGTTTCTTCCCTCAGAGAGTTGTAAGGGCGTGGAACGGCCTGCCTGCAATAGTAGTAGACTGATCGACGTTAAGGGCATTTAAATGGGCATTGGACAGACATATGGATAATAATGGAACGGTGTAGGTTAGATGGGCAGCAGATTAATTTCACAGGGCGGCGCAACATGGAGGGCCAAAGGGCTTGTTCCATGCTCTATGTTAACCATTTACCAAATATGGGCATTGCTGATATAGACACCTCGCTTGACAATTATTACTGTTCGGGGAGGTGGTGGTTGGAGTCTACGTGCTGATGGTGCATCTACAGTGCTAATGTAAAGAGCTGCAGGGCTTTGGCTAAGTGCTCATGATGAAACAGTCATATATGTTTCCAAATGGTAGGTGAGTGCTAAAGTAGGAAGCTCTCTTGAAAACAATCCAAGTTTGTACAGGCCATTGGTGAGTCTGCCCTGAGTCCAGTCACAGGGTCTGCAGTGCATAAAAAAGCCCTTCAGCCCATTGAGTCTGTGCTGGTCAATAACAACCCCCCTAACTATTCCAATCCCATTTTCCAATACTTGGCCTATAGCCTTGGGTGCCTTGGTATCGCAAGTGAACATTTAAATTCTTCTTCAATATGACAAGGGTGCCTGCCTCTCCCACCCTTCCAGACAGTCAGTTCCAGATTCCGCACCAGCCTGTGGGTGACAAACAATTTCCTCACATCCCCTCAAAATATCCTGCCCCTTACCTTAAATCTTCGAGTAAAATATGAGGTCTGCAGATGCTGGAGATCAGAGCTGAAAATGTGTTGCTGGTTAAAGCACAGCAGGTTAGGCAGCATCCAAGGAATAGGGAATTCGACGTTTCGAGCATAAGCCCTTCATCAGGAATCAGCCTTACCTTAAATCCATGTCCCAGATCCCTCCATCAAGGAGAAACATTCCTTCATGTCCACCCTGTCTATGCCCCTCTCAATTTTGTACATCGCAATCTTGCCCCATTCAGTTTTCTCTGTTCAAAGGAAGAGAACCCCAGTCTGTCCAGTCTCTCTCTATAACTGAAACTCTCCAACTCTGGCAACATCCTGGTCAATCGCCTCTGCACCCTCTCCATCACTGTTACATCCCTGCTATCATGTGGATTCCAGAATGGCACACAATACTGTAGCTATGGCCTACCCTGTTTTATACAGTTCCACCCTCACCTCTCCACTCTTAAACCTTCTGCCTCAGCTCATAAAGACAAGCTTGCCATATGCCTTCTTAACCACTTTATCCACCTGTGCTGACACCTTAAGGGACTGATGGACACGTAAGCCAAGATCCCTGTGATCCTCAGTGATTCCCAGGGACCTACTGCTCATTGTGATTATTTTGCCTTGTTTATCCTGCTGTACAATGTACAGGTTCTGAGGAAGGGTCATTGGATCCATAACTTTAACTCTGATTTCTCTCCACAGATGCTGCCAGACCCGCTGAGCTTTTCCAGCAATTTCTGTTTTTGTTAGAACATAGAACATAGAAAAATACAGCGCAGTACAGGCCCTTCGGCCCTCGATGTTGCGCCGATCCAAGCCCACCTAACCTACACTAGCCCACTATCCTCCATATGCCTATCCAATGCCCGTTTAAATGCCCATAAAGAGGGAGAGTCCACCACTGCTACTGGCAGGGCATTCCATGAACTCACGACTCGCTGACTAAAGAATCTACCCCTAACATCTGTCCTATATCTACCACCCCTTAATTGAAAGTTTCTGATTTACAGCACCTGCATTTCTTTTGGTTTTCATTTAGTCCATACCTTAGGCCTACATACATTAATACCTTTGGTTTAAGAAAAATGTATCTTTTCCAGATTTAAAACTAACAACTGATCCAGCATCAACTACAATGTGTGGAAGAGAGTTTGTGGGCAGAAGTGTTTCCTAAATTCTCTCCTGAACAGTCTGGCCCTAATTCTCAGACAACTAGTTCTAGAATCTCCAACTAATGTGAATGGTTTTTCTTTATCTACACTGTCTTTTCCTGTTTATATCTTGAGGACTTTGATAGCGTACACTAAAGCCAAAGAGCTCACAGAGTCATAGAGTCACACAACACAGAAACTGACCCTTCGGTCCAACTAGTCCATGCTGAACATAATCCTAAACTAAACTAGTCCCACCTTCCTGCTCCCTAATCCCTCCAAACCTTTCCAATTCATGTGCTTCTCCAAATGCCTTTCCAACAATGTAATTGTACCCACATCCACCACTTCCTCAGGAGGTTCATTCAACCCGGGAACCACCCTCTGCGCAAAGCATTTGGCCCTCATGTCTTCTTAAAATCTTCTCCTCTCACCTTAAAAATGTGCCCCCTCGTGTTGAAATTCCCCATCCTCGGGAAAAGACAACTACCGTTAACTCTAGCTATACCCCTCATTATTTTATAAACTTCTATAAGGTTAGTAAACTCCTACGTTCCAGTGAAAAACATCCCAGCCTTTCCTCAAACTCAAACCTCCCACACCCGGCAACATCCTGGTAAATTCCTTCTGAGCCCCTCCAGTTTAATAATATCCTTCCTATAACACCGTGGGCGGCACGGTGGCACAGTGGTTAGCACTGCTGCCTCACAGCGCCTGAAGAAAGACCCGGGTTCAATTCCCGACTCAGGCGACTGACTGTGTGGAGTTTGCACATTCTCCCTGTGTCTGCGTGGGTTTCCTCCGGGTGCTCCGGTTTCCTCCCACAGTCCAAAGATGTGCGGGTCAGGTGAATTGGCCATGCTAAATTGCCCGTAGTGTTAGGTAAGGGGTAAATATAAGGGTATGGGTATGGGTGGGTTGCGCTTCGGCGGGTCGGTGTGGACTTGTTGGGCCGAAGGGCCTGTTTCCACACTGTAAGTAATCTAATCTAAAAACAAGGCGGCCAGAACTGTACACAGTACTCCAGATGATGCCTCACCAACATCCTGTACAATCCCACGACCTCTCTCATTTTGTCTATGAGTCCTGCCTCTTACTTGCTCTCTCTGATTCCCCACCTATCTTCTCTTCTTGCTCTCATGTTAATCCATACCGTGCTCTCCCCGAAATTAGACATCCCCTCTCCCTATCAGCGTGCCTCAATCCCTCAGCTTGTAAAAAGGCCATCAGAAATAGGAACAGGATTAGGCTATTTAGATTTTAGATCTAGATTTTAAGCCCGCTCCACCTTTCAGTAGGATCATGGCTGACCTGACATTCCTCACATCCTCTCTCTCCTGCCCTTGCCCTGTAACCCTTGATTCCCCGACTGATCAAGAATCTATCACAATGTTAAATATACACAAGGGCTCTGACCCGTGCAGCTCTCTGTGGTAAGGAGTTCCAAAGACTCACAACCCTCTGAGGGATGAAATTTCTCCTCATTTCAGTCTTAAATTGGAGCCCCTTTATTCTGAGACTCTGCCCTCTGGCCCTAGACTCTCCCATGAGGGGAAACATTCTCTCAGCATTGACCCTGTCAAAGCCCTTTAGAATCCTGTATGTTTTAATGAAATCACCTCTCGTTCTTCCAAGCTCCAGTGAGTAGAGTCCCAACCTGTTTTACCTGTGTTCAGAAAACCAACCTTCTATACCAGGGACCATCCTAGTGAACCTTCTCTGAACTGTCTCCAATGAAGTCTTGCCTTAAATAAGGGGAGCAAAACTGCTCACAGTGCTCCAGATAAGGTCTCACCAGCACTTTGTCCAGTTCCAGGAAGAGTTGCTCTTATACTTGGAATAAGGGCCAACATTCCATGACCCTTCCTGATTACCTGCTGCCCCTGTGTGCTAGTTTTCTGTTTTCTATGCCCAAGTCCCCTAATCCCTGTGTGTTGCAGCTTTCTGCAATGTTTCTCCAGTTCAGTAGTACTCTGTTGTTTTTGTTCTCCATTCCAAAATGAACAACTTTACATTTCCCCACATAATACTCCATTTACTTGCATATACTAGCGTTCTAACAGCCCATCTCTAACCTCCTTCCCTCCTCCGAGGTTCCTGTAAGTGTTGAGCTATGAATATCTGAACTTACAATTCATAATCCTTAGAAGCATAACTTTCAGTTTGCAGGTTGAAATTTTTACCACCACCTGCTCAAGCCCAAAAAGTAATGAGCAATCCCATTATGTGATGAATAAAAAGCTAATAAACATCACTTTGGGGAGTACTGTTGCATTGCCAATGTGCCAAAGAGTACTAGTCACATTTTAGATCAAGCACTTTCTCTGGGTGTCACCGGTGGGGGTGGGGGGGGGAGGCGGGGAAGGGGGGTGCAGGTTTTGTCTCAAGGCATCCTGGAGTAGACTTTAAAGTTGAAAATGTGTTGCTGGTCAAAGCACAGCAGGCCAGGCAGCATCTCAGGAATAGGGAATTCGACGTTTCGAGCATAAGCCCTTCCTGATGAAGGGCTTATGCTCGAAACGTCGAATTCCCTATTCCTGAGATGCTGCCTGGCCTGCTGTGCTTTGACCAGCAACACATTTTCAGCTGTGATCTCCAGCATCTGCAGACCTCATTTTTTACTCGTAGACTTTAAAGTTGCAGAGTTGACTGATAAGGTTTAAATTATTCATGAAGTTTTCCCAGATCAAGGAGCTATGAACGCAAAGTGTAAGTAATGGACCCGTCTCATGGTGGAAACGGTGTGTCCGCGGTTATCTCAAGAACAGCTTTGTATTGTTCATTTGGATCCCAGAATTGAAGTGAAGATAATTGCTTTGAGTTGCTGATTGGAGCATCTGGGAAATATCATATTACTATGCAAATAGATAACACTGGGATTGGTCGCTTTCATGAGACTGGTCTTCACCATTTTCTTAGTTCCAACTGCGTGGCTGAGTCTTAATTATTCATTCTGTGTGGATTTTTGAGACATTGAGTGTGTTGACAACATTTTGAAGATTGTTTAATAATACTTTGAGTCTGAATTCCATAATACTGATGGTTGCAATATTATCGAGTGTAGGGTAATTATAAGAGTCAACAAGAGTATGGGAGGAAATGTTGCCCACTGTTGGCTACATGCATTAGTCACACAACTCACCCAGTTTTAGCTGATGCTCGGGTTACACCCCGTCTGTTTTATATTGAATCATGACAGCACATGTTCAAATCATAGTGATAGTTCTCATTTATATCCACATTGTTATTAAGCACTTACCTACTGTACTCCCACATTCCATTCTTGGCCCATAGCCTTGGATGCTAATATGCTTCAAGGGTTAATCAAAAACTTCTGAAATGTTGGAATAGCGCTGCCCCATTTTCAGATAGTAAGTTACAACCAAGCCCCGATCAGATTAGATAACTTACAGTGTGGAAACAGGCCCTTCGGCCCAACAAGTCCACACTGACCCTCCGAAGAGCAACCCACCAGACCCATTCCCCTACATTTACCCCTTCACCTAACACGATGGGCAATTTAGCCTGGCCAATTCACCTAACTAGCACATCTTTGCGATTGTGGGAGGAAACCAGAGCACCCGGAGGAAACCCACGCAGACACGGGGAGAACGTGCAAACTCCACACAGACAGTTGCCTGAGGTGGGAATTGAACCCTGGTCTCTGGCGCTATGAGGCAGCAGTGCTAACCACTGTGCCACCGCGCCACCCTCATCCTCTCCTCCTCATCTGAAATCGATGTCCCCTGGTTTTGACTCCTATACAAAGGGGACTGTTTTGCTCTGCCTGCTCTATCCTATCCTCAGAACGTGTCCCTCATAATATTGTACATTTTGATCAGACCCTCCTCAGCTTTCTGAAGGAAAACAATTCGTTCTCATTATGAAAAATCCCCATTTTACAGTCACTTTATAACTAGGATTTCTTGGGCAAAGCCATGTAAGAATTATGCAAGGATGGCTTTAATGGAGAATTGTAAGTGTTGAAATGTAATCTGGCTTTCAGAGTAAAGTTGCGAACTATGAATTCTATGTTGCACATCTCAAAGGCAATAATCAGATTACTTCATGATGTCAATCATGGTAAATTATGTATTTCATTGTTATCCATTGTGATTGGATTGACACAAGATGTTTTATAAATTAGGCTGCTCAGATTAACAAAGCAGATGAGGGTTGATACCAGTACTGTCAGAGTGAAAGGGGATTCACCCCCATCAGGATGGGGCTACCTCTTGAGGATTGCAAATTTGGATTCCCCCACAAAGGGTTCTCCCTGATTTCTCCCTCCAGAATCTCTCGCCAACACCCCCCCCTATTTCCCATGAGGCTGTAGCGAGAGGCCCACAGGGGTTATCGATGCCTCGGCAGAGGGAATTGAGTCTTGGTGTGTTGGTCCATTCCACAGGTCAAAGGTCGGACAGGAGCGATGTTTGTGGGCCGCAGTTGAAAAGAATAGATGGAGCATTCACACTGGTCTGTGCGACATGACCAGCATCACACATAACCACCTGGTGGGGTGGGGGTGAAGGGGCAGTGTCGGGGGGGAGAAGGTGGATCTGTCTGGAGCAAGTAGACAGTTTGACAAATGATTAGGACAGCTTGAGCATTCTGGAGAAGTCTCCAACTTTGACTTGTATCTTGCCTACTCCCTCACATTCTCCTTGGACAGGTGTCCTTTGTGGTGAAACATCCAAGCATGAGATACCAGGAGTAGAGATGCTCACTCAGCAGATGGCCTGCTGCTTGGAAGCCTCATGGTTACATACACAGTCCAAACAGGTCACTTCAGGCTTGGCAATGATGTTTCATGATTGGCTAATCATTTAGTCATTCTTCTAGATTGTTACATCACTGTTATTAGTCAGTGCGAATAAACATTGTGATTTAAATCTTCCTCAGAAACTGAGCAGAGTTATCTGTAAGCAACAGGCGGCTCTTCACTGTGTCTGTTACGAGGAAAACTGACTAATGTTAAACTTAACTAAACTTACTGAAACCCGGGGTAATTTCAAAGGGATGAGGGCAGAGCTGGCTGGAGTGGGTTAGAAAAGGACTCTAGCAGAGCGCTGAGAAAGGGACACTGGACCTGAAACGTTAATTTTGATTTCTCTTCACAGATTCTGCCAGACCTGCTGAGTTTCTCCAGTAATTTCTGTTTTTGCTTTAGCAACAAAGAAGGTTCAGAAATAATGGCAAACATTGTAAAAAAGCCACTTTCAAGGGCATAGATAGAAAACGTCTTTTCCCCAGGGTAGGGGAAAACTAGAGGTGAGAGGGGAATGATTTAAAAAGGGCCTAAAGGGGCAGCATTTTCACACAGAGGGTGGTGTGTGTATGGAATGAGCTGCCAGAGGAAGTGGTGGAGAATGGTACAATTGCAACATTTAAAAGCCATCATCTTGGGTTTATGAATAGGAAGGATTTAGAGGGATATGAGCCAAGGTGAAAGTGAGAACTACAGATGCTGGTATATCTTCATCGATTGAATTATGATATAAATGTGGAAAGGTTGTGAGAGCTAGTCTTTGATTTGAATCTGGAGCAGAGCAGACCTTTGGCAAAGGTTTTTAGGAGAAATTCCAGAAATAAACAGAACTGGACAACACTTGTATCACATGCCACAAATACTGAGAGATTTAAACACTATACTTGCTTTGAACTGTAAGTCAGTACATCTGATCGGATTGAAAAATTTCAAAGAGGCTTTTTTTTTGGATTGCAGACAGCTGGTTTTCACTTTAACCTGACATTCTCAACTGATAGGGAAACGTTCTCCAGTTCAGGCCCATCATGATGTATCTGAAATGTAAAACTTGAAATAAAACAGACTGGAACAACAAAGACTCGAACTATCTTTAATTTGAATTACTAGAACTGTGAAGAAAGATCCTGAAATGTAGACTCAAGAGGAGGCTTTTTAAATTCATGACTTCACTGGGAGGTGGGGAGTTACTGGGATGTTGGAATCACTGGCTGGGCCCAGCATTTTTTACCTGTCCCTAGTTGCCTTTGAGAAGGTGGGGGTGAGCTGCCTTCTATTTGGTAAATTAGCACGAACACTCGATGTTTCCTGAAGAGTCTTTCAACTGATTCCCCAGTTTCTGTCTCATCATTCCTCAATATGGACTCCCCTGGCTTCTCAGTCGTAGCTAATTGGGTAGCACTCTGAGTCTGAAGGTTTGTGCGGTCAAATCTTAGTCCAGAGCCAGGAGTAGAAAATGAAGGCTAATGGCATCTGGCCGGTCCATCGTTGTTGGAAATGTTAAACCAAAACCCTATGTCCAACCAAGGGAACCACTCATGTCTCCTTGAGGCCAGCCTGATTACAGAGTTCTCATAGACTCCCTACAGTGCAGATAGAGGCCATTCAGCCCAACAAGTCTGCACCAATCCTCCAAACAGCATCCCATCTAAGCCCACTTCCTGTAACCCCACATTTCCCGTGGAAAATCCGTCTAGCCTGCACACTATGGGGCAATTTAGCGTTGCCAATCCACCTAACCTGCACACCTTTGGACTGTGAGAGGAAACCTACACACACATATACGGGGAGAATATGCAAACTCCACACAGACAGATACCCGAGGCTGGAATCGAACCAGGGTCCCTGATGCCGTGAGGCAGCAGTGCTAAACACTGAGTCAACCACTTTCTGTTTCCCTCAGGCTTCCCACTCTGTTTGCAGTGGACTCTTCCTTTGGTGCCATAATCATGCTCCCACTCCCCCGTCCCGCCTTCCAACTCCTGGTCCTGAGGTGGTGACCTCAGCAGGACAGGAATTGAGCCCACACTGTTGGTGTCACTGTGCATCACAAACCAGCCATCCAGCCAACTGAGCTAACCAGCAATGTGAGACAACAATGGGAGCTTGTGAACAAGACATGTGTGTTACAATGCCAGGTGCCCAAGGTGACATGTACCTGTCAATGTCCCACAGCCTGGAGGCTGCCCCCACACCCTACCCTTACTGTCCTGAGTTCAAATGCAGCCTGAAAGCCTTTACATCTCACCCTCCATCCTCTCCCACTGAATAGATTAGATTCCCGGCAATGTGGAAACAGGCCCTTCAGCCCAACAAGTCCACACCAACCCTCCGAAGAGCGACCCCACCCAGACCCATTCCCCTACGTTCACCCCTAACACTATGAGCAATTCAGCATGATAAATTCACCTGACCCGCACATCTTTGGACTGTGGGAGGAAACCGGAGCACCCAGAGGAAACCCAGGCAGACACAGGGAGAATGTGCAAACTCCACATAGACAGTTGCCCGAAGCGGGAATTGAGCCTGGGCCCCTGGCGCTGTAAGGCAGCAGTGCTAACCACTGAGCCAATGTGCCGCCCATCCTCAAACAATTTTAGTGTTCAATTATTTAACAGTTTTCTTTTCAAGCACATATGGCTTCACCCCAGCTGGTAATCAAAAGTGTCAAATATTCCGGGATACCAACGCCTCCCAAAAATGGGAAAAGAAGCCTCAAAGCCGGAACATGTTTAAAACAGAGAAACAAGGCAAAGTGCCAATTGACTGATGGAAAACATGATGTCATCAATTGGAAGTTACTCATAGAATCAAAAACCAAGCAGCACAGATGGAGACCGTGAGCTCCATTGTACCCTTGCCAGTCTCTGAAAGAGTTGCCCAAATTATCTCTCGCGTGTGATTCTTCCTGACAGCCTTCCAATTTTTTAATCCTATTTAAAAGGTTTTTTCTTCGCTCAGTTCATTCGTGAGGTGAATCATTAAATTGATTCAGTGAATGGAGTGATTTAGTTATGAGGAAAGGTTGAGTAGATCGGTCAGGCATGGAAAGGATTGTCATCTTTTGAGTGAGACTAGAACTCAGGGTCACTCATTGAGTCATACAGCATAGCAACAGGCCCTTCAGCCCACCATGTCTACGCTGACCAACAAACACCAAACTACACCAATCCCATTTGCCTGCACTTGGTCCGCAGCTGGTGACGCCCTGGTATTTTAAATGCTTATCCAGAATACATGCCTTCACCACCTTCCATATTTCCACCACACTCGGGGTGATAGAAAATCTTCCTCAGAATCCCTCTGATTCACCAACTCCGCACCTTTAACTTATCCTCTCTAGGCCTATACACATCTTCCATGGGGGAATGATTCTCATGGTCTACCCTAATTATGTTTCTCACAGCTTTTATAACCTTCTGTTGAATTTATTTTTCAAGCAGTTAGGTATAGCTCTTAGCATCAAAGGGATCAAAGGGGATGGGAAGAAGTGGGAATATGGGACTCAGTCATGATCACATTAAATGGCAGAACAGGCTTGAAGGGATGAATGGCCTACTCCTGGCCCTATTTTTCTATGTTCAATGTTTCTGTGAAAGAATATTCTTTATGTGAGCTTCTATCCATCAATCTCTCATACAAACCTCACATTAACACTGACCTCGCGGTGCTATTTAAGCCCAGTTGGAGCATCTCTGTGACATCATTGCAATGTTGCTCCAGGGTCCTAAAAGGCATGCACAATGCCGATTGTCCCCTTTGCCTTTTCTGAAGGGCGTAATGATGAAAACAGAACAGAAAGCTCCAATGAGACTGAAGTTCAGATATGGATCGCTCGATGATTCCTGGGGATGAAGGGGTTGCCTTACATTGAAAGATTGAACAGGTGATTGGATAGATACGCTTCAGAGTTTAGCAGGGTGAGAGGTGATCTTGTTAAATGTGTAAGGTCCCAGGGAGGTGTGGCAGGAAGGAAGCTTTCCCTTGAGGGAGAGTGAATACTTAGGGGCACAGTTTAAAAATAAGTGGCATCACATTGAAGGAGGAATTCCTTCTCACACTTAGTGTTTGGAATTAGAGTTGTACAGCATGGAAACAGGCCCTTCAGCCCTACTCATCCATACTGATCAGGTTTCCTCAACTGAACTACTGCCAGTTTTTCCTTGACAGTTCCTGTGCAAACCCACATTCTAGAAGAATTCCGCCTTAGAAATTGATCTTAAAGTGTTGGTGATATAATTGTGTTACAGCCAACGTACAGTTTAAAAGTTTGTGCTTTAGAAACAGCCTCCCCAATTCGTCAACCACATTGCAGCAAATTCACATTAATGGATAGAGGTTATAGTATAACAACCAGTAGTGCCGTTTGCCTTGGTTTGGGCCATATCCCTCTAAACCTTTCCTACCTGTCCAAATATCTTTGAAATCTGTTTTATTCATTTGTGGGATCTGGGTGGCTCAGGCTGGGCCTAGCATTTATTGCCCTTCCCTAGTTGCCCCTTGAGAAGATGGGGATGAACTACCTTCCTGAACCACTGCAGTCCATGTGCTGTGGGTTGACCCACAATGCCCTTAGGGAGGGAATTCCAGGATTCTGACCCAGGGACACTGAAGGAACGGAGGTATATTTCCAAGTCAGGATGCTGAGTGGCTCAGAGGGGAACTTGCAGGGGGTGGTGTTCCTATGTATCTGCTGCCCTTATCCTTCTAGATGGAAATGGAAGTGGACGTGGGTTTGGAAGGTGCTGCCCGAAGGTCTTTGGTGAATTTCTGCAGTACATCTTGTAGATAGTACCCACTGCTGCTACTGATTGTTGGTGGTGGAGGGAGTGGATGTGGTGCCAGTCAAGCAGCTGCTTTGTCCTGGATGGTGTCAGATTTCTTGAGTGTTGTTGGAGCTGCCCCCGTCCAGGGCAAGCGGGGAGTATTCCATCACACTCCTGACTTGTGCCTTGTGCTTTGGGGAGTCAGGAGGAGAGTTTTTTCTGCAGTATTCCTAACCTCTGACCTACTCTTGTAGCTGTTGTGTTAATGTGGTGGGTTCAGTTGAGTTTCTGGTCAATGGTAATCTCCAGGATGTTGATAGTGAGTGATTCAGTGATTTTAACACTATTAAATGTCAAGGGGCAGATGGTTAGATTATCTCTTATTGGTGATAGTTATTTCCTGATATTTGTGTGGCATGAATGTTAATTGTGTTGTAAATGTTGGAATTGTACCCACTTCATTTCTCTTCTTTGAAAGCTTATGGGAGCAGATGGAGTTAAAGCCGCTCTCTCAGACATGGTCTTTTTGAATGACAGAATAAGTTTGAAGAGATTGAAGGGCCCTGTTATGATCTAATACATTACAGTTTTTTGAGGAAGTCCCAACCAGAGTGGATAGAGGGGAACCATGTCTAGTGTTTGGACTTCCAGAAGGTGTTCAACAAGATACCTTACAGCTGGTTAAATCATCAGCTAAGAGCCCACTGTGTTGAATGTAGTGTATTGGCATGGATGGATAATTGGCTAATTACAGGAAACAGTGAATTGGGATAAGGCGTTCTTTTTCAGGCTGGTGACCTGTGACCAGTGATATTCCGCAGGGATCAGTGCTGGGATTGCAATTGTTTACAATCTACATTAATGACATATAGAAAGGAAATGGAGGTACTGCAGCCAAATTTATAAAATGCACAAAGATAGGTGTATAGGTAGGTTGAGAGAGAGATACAAACAGTTTGCAGAGAGGTATTGACAGATAAGATAGATAAGAACAGAATGGGCCCTGGGGGAATATCAGAAGAGTAGGACCAGTCTTAAAGGAGGAATCAAGTGGGCTAAAAGGGTATCATGAAATAGCTTTAGCGAGCAGAATTAAGGAGAATCCCAAAGCCTTTATTCTGAAATATGAAGCAAGCGGGTAACTAGAGAAAGGATTAGTCTACTAAAGGATAATGAAGGAAGGCTGTGTGTTGAACCTGAGAGAATGGGTGAGATTCTGAATGATTACTTTGCATCAGTGTTCACTGAGGAGAGGGACATGATGAATGTTGAGATTAGAGATAGAAGTTTGATTAGTCTGGATCATGTTGACATAAGTAGGGAAGATGTGTTGGGTAGGCTAGAGGTTATTAAGGTGGACAAATCCCCAGGACTGGATGGGATCTATCCCAGGTTGCTGAGGGAGGTGAGAGAGGAAATAGCTGGGGCCCTGACAGATATCTTTATGGCATCCTTAAATACAGGTGAGGTGCTGGAGGACTGGAAGGTTGCTTATGTTGTCCCCCTGTACAAGAAGGGTAGTAGGGATATTCCGGATAATTACAGACCACTGAGCCTGATGTCAGTGTGGAAAAGTTACTGAAGAAGGTACTGAGGGATAGGATCTATTCATATTTGGAAAAGAATGGCCTTAACTGTGATGGGCAACATAGTTTTGTAAGGGGGAGATCGTGCCTTGCCAACTTAATAGAGTTCTTTGAGGAAGTGAACAAGTTGATAGATGGAGGAAGGGCTGTTGATGTCATATGCATGGACTTCAGTATGGCGTTTGATAAGGTTTCCCCATGGCAGACTAATGGAGAAAGTGAAGTCACATGGTGTGTAGGGTGTTCTAGCTCGGTGGATAAAGAACTGGTTGGGCAACAGGAGACAGAGAGCAGTAGTTGAAGGGAGTTTCTCGAAATGGAGAAAGGTGACCAGTGGTATCCAAGCTCAGGCTTGGAGGGCTGAAGGGCCTGTTCCTGGGCTGTACATTTTCTTTGTTCTTGTAGGTTCAGTAAGTGGCAAAAATTTTGCAAATTAAATACCAAGTGGAAAAATGTAAAGTTGGTCATGTTGGAAGGAAGAACAAAATAAAGGAGAAAAACTGCAGAAATCTGGAACAGAAAGGGACTTGGGGGTGGCGGGGTGGTGCACAGAAAACGCAGGAAGCTAGCACACAGGTACAGCAGGGAATCAGGAAGGTGAATGGAACATTGGCCTTTATTTCAAGGGTTGGAATCGAAGACTAGAGAAATCTTACTGCAGTTGGACAAGGGGCTGGGGAGACCACATCTGCAGCACTGGGAGGTCCCCTTATTTAAGGAAACATCATTTCATTGGAGGCAGTTCAGAGAAGGTTCTGGAAGATGATCACTGGGATGGAGGGATTGTCTCATGGACAAAGGCTAAACAGGTTGGGACTTTACTCACTGAAGCTAGAAGAATGTGAGAGGTAATCTCATTGAACATGTAGGATTCTTAAGGGGCAATGCTGAGATGGATGTTCCCCCTCATGGGAGAGTATAAGACCAGAGGGCACGGTCTCAGAATAAAGGGGCATCAATTTAAGACTGAGATGAGGAGGAATTTCTTCTCTCAAAGGGTTGGTTCTTTGGAACTTCTTGCCGGAGAGAGCTGGGGGCAGAGTCCTTGTCTATACTTCAGGCTGAGATACAGAGATTCTCAATCAGTCTGGGAATCAAGGATAACAGGGAAAAGCTGAAAATGTGTTGCTGGAAAAGCGCAGCAGATCAGGCAGCATCCAAGGAACAGGAGATTCGACGTTTCGGGCATAAGCCCTTCTTCAGGAATTCTTCAGGCTTATGCCCGAAACGTCAATTCTCCTGCTCCTTGAATGCTGCCTGACCTGCTGCGCTTTTCCAGCAACACATTTTCAGCTCTGATCTCCAGCATCTGCAGACCTCACTTTCTCCTAACAGGGAAATGGGCAGGAAAATGGACATGAGGAATGTTGGACACGCCATGATGCCATTGAATGGCAGAGAAGCTGAAGTGTGTGAAAGGCCTACTCCTGTTCCTATTTCTTATGGTTTTAATGAGAAAACTTGAATTTCGATGAGACCTTCCCATGGCATCTTGAAGAGTTTCTAGGAGAAAGTGAGGACTGCAGATGCTGGAGATCAGAGCTGAAAATGTGTTGCTGGAAAAGCGCAGCAGGTCAGGCAGCATCCAAGGAGCAGGAGAATCGATGTTTCGGGCATGAATCGGACATTTCGGGAATTCCTGAAGAAGGGCTCATACCCGCAATTTTGATTCTCCTGATCCTTGGATGCTGCCTGACCTGCTGCGCTTTTCCAGCAACACATTTTCAGATCTTGAAGAGCTTAGCAGGCAATGATGTGTTTATCTGGCAAACATTTAAGATTTGAGACAATTTTCTTCCAGGAATCTCTTACCAACAGCAATGTGATGATGACTGGATAACCCAGTTTTAATCATACCGACTGAGTGATAAATATTGACCGAGAGTCTTGATTAATGTCTAACTGAAAACAGTCAGTACTTCCAACATTGCAACAGTATGTCTTCAACGCTGGGAATAGAGTGGAGTGAGGAGGAGAGAGAGCAGGGTCAGTGGAGAATCTGAAGTAATTATTTTCTGACATGAAAGTGCTTTGAAGGTTTTTTGAAGAGGTAGCAGGAATGCCTGATAAGAGTGACATTGTTGATGGAGCTTACACAGACTTTCAAAAGGCTTTTGCTACAGAGTTGCGCACAGACTTGTGAGACTTGTCAGCCTTTAGGGGGCACAGTGGCTCAGTGGTTAGCACTGCGCTACCTCACAGCGCCAGGAACCCAAGTTCGATTCCAGCCTCGGGCTACTGTCTGTGTATAGTTTGCACATCCTCCCTATGTCTGTGTGGGTTTCCTCCGGGTGCTCCGGTTTCCTCCTACAATCTGAAGGTGTACAGGTTAGGGTGAATTGGCCATGCTAAATTGCCCGTAGTGTTCAGGGATGTGTAGGTTAGGTGCATTAGTCAGGGGTATAAATATAGGATAGGGGAATGGGTCTGAGTGGGTTACTTTCTGGAGGGTCGGTGTGGACTAACTGAAGGGCCTGTTTCCACATTGTAGGGATTCTAAACTGAAAGGTTAATGAAATGGCCAGGAGTAGCATGAATACAAAATGAGCTGAACAGTAAGAAACAGGGTTATCAATAGCCAGTGGGTATTTTTCAGGTTGGAGGAAGGTTTGTGGGGAAGTTCCCTTTTCTGACGTACCTGAATGATCTTGATCTTAGGATGCAGAAGACAATTTCAAAGTTTCCCGCTATAGAACTGAGAAGCATTGTGATTGGTAAGGAGGGTGGTGTAGAGTTCCAAACGTGCATTGACAAGTTGTTGGAGTGGGCAGACACGTGGCAGGTAAACTTCAATGTGTGGAAGATGCATTTTGGATGGAGCAATATGGACAGGGAAATAGAAAATGCAGCGTGGAATAATTAAGACGGTGCAGGAGCAGAGTGATCTCGGTCTTTATTTACATGAAGTTAAGCATCACCAGGTTATAGTCCGACAGGTTTATGTGGAAGCACTAGCCTTCGGAGCGACGCTCCTTCATCAGGGGGTAGTGAAGCAGGATCATAAGACAGAATTTATAACAAAAGAATTTATGTGTATCAATCCATGAGGAGGTATGGCAGACAGAAGCAGCAGATGATAAGCATACAGTAGCCTGGCCTTCAGTATTACGAACAAAGAGGTGACGCTGAATTTGTATGGGACACTTGTTAGACTTTGACCGGAGTATTGTGTACAGTTCTAGGCACCACACTATAGGGAGCGTGTAAACGCAGTGGAGGGAGCGCAGAGACAATTTTCAAAATGGTTTCAGGAACGAGAAACTTCAGTTTCGTGGATAGATAGGAGAGGTACTCCCTACAGAGGGTAAATCCGGGAGACACTGTTCCTGCTTGTCAAAGGATCAAGAATGAGAGGGCGCAGATTTGAAGTGACTTAAATAAACAAGTGCAATGTGAGGAAAAGCGTGGTTTCATCCAAATGTTTCAGGTCAGGAATGCACTGCCTGGAAGCTGGCAGAGACAGAGTTAGCTAAAGCAATCAAGAGGAGATTGGGTGATTATTTAAATAGAAGCAAGGGTGTTGGGGGGGAGGGGAAAGGCGGGAAAATGGCACTGAATCAAAACACTCATTGGGTGATCAGCCGAGGCATGAGGGGCCAATCAATCTCCTCACAATTTCATGAATGCACGCACACCAACAACTTGCTGAAACAAACGGGGCCGTGTTAGAACTGTTTCAGACTAATTGCAGCTCTTAGCTGAACCCAACAGCACATTTCCATCACTTTACAACCCCAGCAAAAATAAACTCAGTAAAAACACAGATTTACTGTGTGTTTGATGAGGCTTGTCAAGGAAATGTGTGCAAGGCTTTGGATTGATGCCCCACAGCATTCGCACTACTTGTAAATCCAACCCATTAATCCCCAACCAAAACTATTCCTGCTGATTTATCGTTGGTTGACTCTTGGGCTTTTTTGTTGTTGATATTTGTCTGTTTGTGACGAAGCTGGGCAAGTTCCTGAGGAATACTTGAACAGGGCTGCATTACGTTTTCCGTCCTGTTTGTTATTCATTCAGGCATGGGCGTCCCTAGGATTTGTTGGCCATCCCTAATTGCCCTCTCAGAGGGTCGAGTCGAGAGTGTGGTGCTGGAAAAGCACAACAGGTCAGGCAGCATCCAAGGAGCAGGAGAGTCATCGTTTCAGGCATAAGCCCTTCGTCAGGAATGAGGTTTGTGGGCCGGGAGGCTGAGAGATAAATGGGAGGAGGGGGTGGCACTGGGGGAAGGTAGCTGGGAATGTGACAGGTAGATGGAGGTGAGGGAGAAGGTGATAGGTCGGAGAAGAGGGTGGAGTGGTTAAATGGGAAAGACGATGGGTTTGAGGCTTGGGACTGGGATAAGGTGTGGGGAGGGGAAATGAGGAAACTAGTGAAATCCACATTGATCCCGCGTGGTTGCAGGGTTCCCAAGGTGGAATATGAGGCATTCTTCCTCCAGGCGTCAGGTGGTTAGGGTTTGGTGATGGAGGAGGCCTGTGGTCTGCATGATTGGGGTGGAGTGGGAGGGGGAGTTGACGTGTTCAGTGGTGGGTTTGGTGGGTCTGGTGTCACAGAGATGTTCTCTGAAATGATCCGCAAGGAGGTGTCCTGTCTCCCTGATGTAGAGGAGACCACACTGCGTGTAACGGATGCAGTAGATGAGATTGGGAGAGGTACAGGTAAATTTCTGTTGGATGTGGAAGGCTCCTTTGGGGCCTGAGACAGAGGTGAGGGGGGAGGTATGGGTACAGGTTTTGCAATTTCTACAGTGTAGGGAAAGGTACCAGGAGTAGGTGTGAGCTGGGGGTAGGGGTAGGGGTTGCGTGGATCTGACGAGGGAGTTGTGGAGAGAATGGTCTCTGTGGAACGCTGATAGGGGTGGGGAGGGAAATATACCTCTAGTGGTGGGGTCTGTTTGTAGGTAGTGGAAATGGTGGAGGATGATGCGATGCATGCGAAGGTTGTTGGGGTGAAAGGTGAGGACTGGGGGGTTCGGTCCTTGTTGTGATTGGAGGGGCGGGGTTCGAGATCAGAAGTGCGGGAAGTGGCGGACATGCACGAGAGGACATTGTCGACCACGTGAGAGGGGAAATTGTGAACTCTGAAGAAGGAGGCCATCTGGGATTTTCTATGGTGGAATTGGTCATCCTGGGAACAGATGCAGCAGAGGTGGAGGAATTGGGAATAAGGGATGGTGATTTTTTGGGGGGGGCAGGGTGGAAGGAGGGGTGGTCCAAGTAGATGTGGGAGTTCGTAGGTTCGTAGTAGATGTCTGTAGTTATTCGGTCGCCAGAGATGCAGATGGAGAAGTCCAGGAAGGGGAGGGAGTGTCCAAGATGGTCCCTCCCTGAGGATTCATCTATCTTGATTTGTTTGTTTTCACAAATTGAAATGCCTCTCATTTATTCAGATTGAACTCCATCTGCCATGTTTCAGCCCATTGACCCATTTGATAAAGATCCCTCTGCATCTGATCAGTCATGTTGGAGTGGAGTAGTCTCAAATGGCTGAATGGCCTCATACTTCTGTTGTTTATGATGTTATATTTGCTTAGGGCAGTGTATTGGAAACTGATCTTCAATTCTGACACACTACTGGGGGTACTGGAGGTTTCCTGGAGTTGGCAACATTTACACTAGTTCCAGGTACAGGACAATGAAGATCTAAATCCATTCGACTCATTTTAACTGCTACTCCTCCTGATCCTCAGACAAATTTATAATTCACACTCCCTTTGGGTGTGAGTCTGGATCCCATCAGTCATGGCTTTCAATTCCCATCCTATTAGGATTGCCGTGGAAAGATCCGGAATTTGAAATTAATCTCCAGGTCATTGGTGCAAGCAAATAATTTGACAGAAAAATGACAAAAATTGTAATATCTTTTAACTTTGCTTGTCATATTTACTCTGCCCTCTGTATTTTTGACTAAAGAATTAGTGAAAAGTTTTGTTGAAACGTTTGATTTTATATGAAAGGAGCCTGGCCAGTTCTCCCAGCTCAGCTTTTCACTGGTTTGGTTTGGTCTCTGGCAGTCTGGCTGTTCACTGAAAGCACTCAGGCAGTGGGAGGCTGCTGGACCGAGAAATAGCTCCAAGGAAGAAGGTGTTCCAGGCTCAATCTCTCTACCATCTCTCTCTCTCCCTCCTGTAAGACCCTCTGTTTGATTTCACCTTGTGTGCCAAGGGGTGTTTATGGGGATTGTTTCAAGTATTTGGAACAGTATCATTAATTTGGGATAGAACGTAGAACATAGAACATTACAGCCTTCGGCCCTCATTGTTGCACTGACCTGTCATACCAATCTGAAACTCATCTAACCTACACTATTCCATGTACGTCCATATGCCTGTCCAATGACGACTTAAATGTACTCAAAGTAATCTGGGTTTTCGGAGAGGTTCAGTTATTTTGTGTTGTATTCTCTTTTGTTTGTGTTTCATTCGGTAATCTTGTAAATAAAATCTGTTTTATTCAAACCCAATTGGTTTGACCAGCTGCATCTTTCCTGGAATATCCCCTTTCCACCTGCTGAAAACAATGAGCAAAGTTAGAGTCTGGGCTAATTTCTAGAAATATTTAGAGGGGGTCTGGTCTAGTCCATCACAGACAATTCACAAGAAGTGCCAATGTAAAGGGAAAACAATTTCTGCATTGCTCAAAAGGAAAGAGCTAATTAGTTGGGAAGACTCTGATTAGTAAAGGCATTGACTTGGAGAAAGCACTGGCTAACGATGACTGACAGTTAACTGCTAAGTTTTGTTTGAATTCGATGGGCAGCATTCAAGTTCTGTACTGTACTACCTAACTGCTAATCCAAACAACATTGAGGAAATATTGGGAAAAGAGAGACTGTTTGATTGGGTGGGGCAGTTAGGGGTGAGAGACTATGGTAGAAAATCTCCAGGAACACATTGAAACACAATGGGCAACCCTAATGGAGGCCATGGATGATAAAAGGTTTCTGCTTGATTCTTCATCCCACAGTCTCAGGTCTCGGGTCAAATGGCAGCAAGATTGTGTCAAATATCAATTTCTTCTTTAAAGAATGACCTTGCCCTCCTCACCCTTTCTGCCATCCTTCTGTAATTCCCATAATTCAAATGTGGAGTCAGACAAAGTTGGGAAAAGGTTGGGAGAATTCTCCCTGCAATTTCCCATCCTCCATTATTTCCATTTCCCAATTCTTTGGATACCACCTCCTCCAGCACCTCACTCTTTCAACCACTGCTCTTCATCTTTGACCTTTAGCCTTTTTTCAGTGGATATCAATCTTAGGCAAATGTTCCATTTGGGAGGAATGACCTATGATAGCTTCTGCAGTCACCATCACATTAGCAAGGACAGGCCCCAGCTCAGTCTCGGCCCCTATCCTTCAGGACAGAGCAGCAAGGTATGACCAGGGGTTAGAGAGGTAACTGGGTTGTGTTTTGAGGAGCCATTGAGGGCTTTGGGAAGCTGGGTGGCAGAGGACTGGTCTTGTTGAGCTCAGAGAAGAACTACACCTCCTGACTCCACCGAGAATAGTTTCTCCCTGTTTACCAACGACAGCTCTCATCATCCCCATGGCATGGGCTGGCCATCCCACTCTGGAGGACTTTATGATGAGAGGAGATGCTCAGTTGGCTGGAGAGCTGCAATTCCAACGGTATGGGTTCGATTCCCACACCGGCTGATATGACTGTGAAGGACTCTCCTTCTCAACCTCTCCTCTTGTCCAAGGCGTGGTGACCCTCAGGTAAACCACCACCAGTCGTACCTGCCTAATGAGAGAGCAATGCTATAGTCCTCTGAGACTGGTGGCTTAAGGTGAAAAGAGTTCCCAGAAACATCAGGAAGTGGTCTAAATTTCTTATTGGAGTTATTCGTGACCATCTTCTATTTGCGGCCCATGGCTTGAGATTGAGAATTACCAATCCAATGTATGTCGAAGAACTGAGGATTTTAGAGATCTGAAACACAAGCAGAAATTGCTGGAGGAACTCAGCATCTGATGGAGCGAACGCAGAGCTAACAATGAGACTAGTCACCCTTCTTGTTTATGTTTTTGTGACATAACTAATGCTTGCATTATCTTTGTCACACAAAACTCCTTCCAGAGTCTATCCGTTCCATCTGGATCACCCATATACATTGTTCTTTCAGCTCATATCCCTCTGTGTCAATGTCTATTTCACAACTATCCCTTTGTCTGCTCCAACCAAATCCATTGTCTGTCCTATCTGTATCCTTCTGTTTATCCCACAAGTATTTTAGTGTCTGTTTCACCAGTATTTGTTCCATTTGTGCGGCACGATCTTTTCCAAAAACATCCCGCTCTGGATGCTGGAGTCTATTATAAAGGATGAAATTACGACACATCTGGATAGCAGTAACAGGATAGATCAGAGTCAGCATGGATTTATGAAGGGGAAATCATGCTTGACTAATCTTCTGGAATTATTTGAAGATGTAACTCTGAAGATGGGCAAGAGAGATCCAGTGGATGTAGTGTACCTGGACTTTCAGAAAGCCTTTGATAAAGTCCCACATAGGAGGTTAGTGAGCAAAATTAATGCACATGGTATTAGGGGCAAAATACTGACTCTGATTGAAATTGGTTGGCTGACAGGAAGCAACGAGTAGTGATAAACGGCTCCCTTTCGGAATGGCAGGCAGTGACCAGTGGGGTACCGCAGGGATCAATGCTGGGACTGCAGCTTTTTACAATATACATTAATGATATAGATGGTGATATTAAAAGTAATATTAGCAAATTTGCTGATGACATAAAGCTGGGTGGCAGGGTGAAATGTGAAGACGATATTAGGAGATTACAGGGTGATCTGGACAGGCTAGGTGAGTGGACAGATGCATGGCAGATGCAGTTTAATGTGGATAAATGTGTGGTTATCCACTTTGGTGGCTAGAACAGGAAGGCAGATTACTACCTAAATGGAGTCAAGTTAGGTAAAGGGGCAGTACAACGAGATCTAGGTGTTCTTGTATACCAGTCAATGAAGGTAAGCATGCAGGTACAGCAGGTAGTGAAGAAAGCTAATAGCATGCTGGCCTTCATAACAAGAGGGATTGAGTTTAGAAGCTAAGAGATCCTTCTGCAGCTGTACAGGGCCCTGGTGAGACCACACCTGGAATATTGTGCGCAGTTTTGGTCTCCAAATTTGAGGAAGGACATTCTGGCTATTGAGGGAGTGCAGCGTAGGTTCATGAGGTGAATTCCTGGAATGGCGGGACTATCTTATGCTGAAAGATTGGAGAGACTGGGCTTGTATACACTTGAGAAGGCTGAGAGGGGATCTGATTGAGACATATAAGATTATTAAAGGATTGGACACTCTGGAGGCAGGAAGCATGTTTCCGCTGATGGGTGAGTCCCGAACCAGAGGACACAGCTTAAAAATAAGGGGTAGGCCACTTAGAGCAGAGATGAGGAGAAACGTCTTCACCCAGAGAGTGGTGGCTGTGTGGAATGCTCTGCCCCAGAGGGCAGTGGAGGCCCAGTCTCTGGATACTTTTAAGAAAGAGTTGGATAGAGCTCTTAAGCATAGTGGAATCGAGGGTTATGGAGATAAGGCAGGAACAGGATACTGATTAAGGATGACCAGCCATGATCATAATGAATAGTGGTGCTGGCTTGAAGGGCAGAATGGCCTACTCCTGCATCTATTGTCTATTGTCTGTCCAACTCTTTGATCTATTCACATCCCACCAGTTGACTCCTGATCCATATCCCACCTCTCTCCCCCATCGCCTCGATTCGCTATCTGTCCAATTTCAACTCATTGATTTGCCTCTGCTCCAGCTTTTTATCCATTTATAAATATAGAGTCTATCCCTATCCTTGTTGCATTCTCAACTCCATCAATGATCAATTATTCCAATGTTGTCACTAGGTCTATTGGTCTATTCCACCCGATTCCCAACACTGCCTCACCTGTAGCCCAATCCCTCATCCTTCTCCAATCCCACCGTCTTCTCCCTGGCCTTACCCACTATCTGATTCTAGAGCTGGCATCCTCTGGCCCATGATAATATTCTGGCATTGCAACTGTGCCATATGACCCAGTGAGTGCCTCCAAATGCCCCTCTCCCACTCAGTTGAGTCTGAGCCAGGGAAAGTCAGTTTTGCCCTTCGGATGGAGCCAGAGCCAAGGCCAAGGAGCCAAAGGAGGTCTTGGAATTAAACTTGGGAGGCCTGGGCTGGAGATCCAGGAAAAGGAATTGTGTGAGATTTATCTTTCAGACCACTTTCCCATCAAGGAGAGGATAATCCAGTTGGCTTGATTAATACAAACAGCTGGCTAAATAAATTCTCTCTTTCTAAACAGTTTGTGAACCTCACACATTGGACTCTGTCTAAATTGCTGAACCATTCCTAAGTTACATTGGCTCCTTCCTGCTTTGTACAGATTTGACACACTCCATAAATCTCTATCTTGCTCAACTCAGTTAGCTTTGAAACAGATTCCAAAGAGCTCTGTGCTCCCAACATTTCTTTATTTGGGGTCTAAGTGCTGGAAAACTGACGCAGTACATGGAAAGAGTTCGCTTTTCTAAGTCACACCTGACCGTACACTGCTGCAAAAGAGGACAGAGACTCATCATAAAGTCATCCTGATCATTTCAACTGACCCCTTGTTATTTCTACATGAATCTTGTACTCACAGGAATCATCCTGTTTTCTAATGTCCTCACAGTTTTACCAGAATGTACATTAGTCAGATTTGGAAGAGCAAGTTTGGCTTAGCAATCACACAAGTGATTGCTAAGCCAAACTGATGAAGGAGCGTCGCTCCGAAAGCTAGTGCTTCCAATTAAACCTGTTGGACTATAACCTGGTGTTGTGTGATTTTTAACTTTGTACACCCCAGTCCAACACTGGCTTCTCCAAATCATGACTACAGTTGAAAAGGTAGAGTAAATGACATTTTTCCAAACAGACTTGGATAATTACTCAAAATAGAAACGATACAGGGAATGGGGTCAGCGGGAGTGAGATTAAGTGGATAATACATCCATGCGCTGGCATGAACACATTGGGCTAATGGTTTCTCTCTGTGATTTTGTAGCGTTGTTTTATTTATCTGGGAGTGTCTGTTTATAAAGGCTTATTCATCCCCTGTCATATGTCAAGTGTTGGGATGGAGTCAGAAACTTCAAAGTTTAAATTGGTTGAAGATCAGTGGATGAAAGATTAAAGTAAGAACTTGCATTGATATAGCATCCTTCCCAATCTCACGATTGTTGTGTGAAGGGGTTCCTTTCTGTCTGACATGGTCCAGCATGGATGAAGATTGTCACTTTTTGGGGTTTAAATAGAAGATTCTTGTTGAGTAACAGAAGGAAGTTTATTGCATTAATGTAATTGTTCACTGATTGGGTGAGTATAATGTAAGGTATCACAGAGACAGTGAAGAACACGCTAAGGTGCAGCTCTGCTCTCAATAATCTCCTTCTTTACTCTGATCAAGTCTTCATGGCGCTGTCATAGATTGTAATGCTTGCTGCACACAATCAGGTATTAATCTTTAGACCCATACAGAGATGTCCCAAAGCACTTTTGAAATATAGTCACTGTTGGAACATTAGAAAAAGCACCATATACAGTAAAATGTCGATATAATCTGATTTCCAGGATTTTTTTTTAGATTACTTACAGTGTGGAAACAGGCCCTTCGGCCCAACAAGTCCACACCGACCCGCCGAAGCACAACCCACCCATACCCCTACATTTACCCCTTACCTAACATTACGGGCAATTTAGCGTGGCCAATTCACCTGACCTGCACATCTTTGGACTGTGGGAGGAAACCGGAGCACCCGGAGGAAACCCACGCAGACACGGGGAGAGCATGCAACCTCCACACAGACAGTTGCCTGAGTCGGGAATTGAACCCAGGTCTCAGGCGCTGTGAGGCAGCAGTGCTAACCACTGTGCCACCGTGCCACCCACTGTTGCTGAGGGGTTAACTGTCAAATCATATCATTCTTTAACTATGTCAATGGCAGGTTAGGTTTAGACTTAAAAATTCTTTAAAAAACCGTGTTCTCTGAGCAGGCATGCCTCCCAGTACAATACTGGGAGAATGTGTTCAGGGCTCGAAACTTGGGTTTGAACTGACAACCTACTAAGAAGGAGGGAGTGTTGGGTGTCTCGAAAAGCATTAAGTCCCCAAAGACCTAATGGAATCCATCCCAGCATACTGAGGGAGGAGATGGCTGGGGGCTTTGTCAAAGATCTTTGTGATAACTGTAGCCACAGTTGACGTCCCGGAGATGGATGAATGGCCAACATTATTCAAGAAGGGCATTAGGGATAATCCAAGAATTTATAGGCCAGTGAGCCTTACATACGCTCTTCATCAGCTCAAAATGTTGACTCTCCTGGTCCTTGGATGCTGGCTGACCAGCTGTGCTTTTCCAGCACCACACTTATTGTCTACTTTGACTTTACTAAAGCATTTGACAAGGTCCTTTATGGTTAGTCCAGAAAATTAAGTGACATAGGATCCACAATGAGTTGAGAAGTTACAGACATAATTGGCTTTGTCATAGGAGAGAGGGTGGTTGTGGAGGGGTGTTTTTCTGATTGTGATCAGTGGTGATCTATGAGGATCTGCAGTTTGTATGACATAAAAATTACTTGGATGAAAATGTCAGTGTCCTGATTAGTAAATTTGCAGATGAAAATTGGGAGAGCTGTGTAAAAACATTCACTCACAACAGTCATCTATAAGTTGGGGGGAAGCATTTCTGGCATCATGTCATTATTTGGGAAGTTTGACTCACTTGATCCTACCACTGAAGATGGCACTGTATGTGGAAAGAATGTGTTATCTCTTTTGGACATGTGACATTAGGATAGACGAAAAGAGTAGTTCTCCAGACAGCTTGTGGACCTGTAGCTTTTTCAGTTATTAGGAGGAAAAAGTGCGGTCTGCAGATGCTGGAGATCAGAGCTGAAAATGTGTTGCTGGTTAAAGCGCAGCAGGTCAGGCAGCATCCAAGGAACAGGAAATTCGACGTAAGCCCTTCGAATTTCCTGTTCCTTGGATGCTGCCTGACCTGCTGCGATTTAACCAGCAACACATTTTCAGCTCAGTTATTAGGAGCCTGACTTTCTCTGAGGTACCAAATACTTAAACCTTTCAAGAAGTGACAGATTTATTGAAGGAATATTACGCCCCAAACATCCTCTAATTCTGAGATGCTCTCGGTTTTACTCAGCAATTCGAGAACCAAGGGAATCCATACCAGGATTTTTGATGAGGTTAAAATAGAGGCATGCAACTTTGGCTTAATCCATAATGTGATGCTGAGATTAATTATGTAACCATACAAAAGCACCCAGTAGCTGAAGCCGACTTCAAACAGACACCACAGCTGGCTTTATCATTGGGAACTGTGCAAGTGGAGCATGTGAGTTTCCAATGTTAAGTGTCCACACTCTTGCTGGTCTGACTGAGCTTGGGGAACACCACTTGAGTGAGGCAATTGCATTGGCTCACTCAGGACATATACTGAGCACAGGGACTCTAGGTCAGCCCATGGCAAATCCCCAAAACAAAGCCAAGCCTCAGCTCACGCGGTTAATATTTTCTTCAGGATCCAGACTAGCACGCCATGATAGTTGCTGCTGGAATGTGGACTGGAGACAGCAAAAGAATCCCACTAGACTTAAATGGAGTAAGGGGACTCATGGGGACTCAGGAGACTGCACACTGGAAAGTCTACCTACATCTGGTTTGGAACAATTAAGTTGCTTAGTAACACCCAAATTAGAACCAGTCAAAATAAACATCTGGTTAAATGGCCACCTGGTTCTAATGGAGGTAGATACTTGTGGCCATTTCAATGATCACAGGAACTGTCTTTAACAAAATTCACTCTGCACTCTAACACTTGGATTTGTGTAAGACTTCTGCGGGACTGAGAACCTGTATTGGGGCAATTTTACATATTAAGGGTTTCGCTTCAGGTTCCAGTCCCTTATGAGAAGCAGCTGTTCATTTACCACTGTTTGTAATAAAGCTATTGGGCCCAAGCTTGATGGGGCGAAGCTGATTGAGACAGGTTCACCTTGATTGGTTCATTGTTTTTCCATTAGAAAATGGCTGCCTGAGTGAAGTCCTAATTAAATATCCAGATGTTTTTCAGGAAGGAACAGGGAATATCAAAGGAGCCAAGGCCACCATGTTGACCTGACAAGTTGACCTTGAATGTTGACCAGGAAGTAATTCCCTGATTCTGCAAGGCCATTTGTCTTGTGAACAAAAGTAGAGGCTGGGAAGTTAAAGAACCATCAAACCTGCCTAGGTTATGGAATGGGCTGCACCAGTCTCACTGATTGTGAAATCCTACAGTTCGGTGTACCTTTATGGAGATTTTAAACAAATGTTAAACCACTTTTCACAGCTGGATAAATACCCAGTCCCTCTCATTGAGGATTTACATCCAGAGCTGGCAGGGGCTGTCCTTCAAGGAGCTGGACATAAGCCATGTGTATTTGCAACTGCGGTGAGCTGAGGATTCCCAGGAGCATGTTACAGTTAATACCCTAAGGGTTTGGACAAGAGACAAGACTTCCATCTGTGGTATCATCAGCCTGTGTCATTTTTCAGTGGACGAGAGAGAATATTTTGCAAGGTCTACCCCAGGTTGCCATTTCTTGAGTGAATGTGCTAATGACAGGGAAGAGCTTGGAAATAGTGTTCAAATGTTTCCCCAAGGTAGGCATACTTCTTAGGTGGGAACAAGATGTGTGTTCTGGGCACCCTGGGTGACCTTCTTGGGCGACAGAGTAAGCACAGCCTGGTTACACTACTGGAAGATAGAGTGAGGGCAAGCAAGGACACCCCAGCTCCCACTAGCTGAGGACTTCCCATGGGCTGGTGAATTACTTTGGAAAGTTCGACTGTAACCTGGCCTCCATCCTGACACCTTGGCATCAATTTTTACAAAAGGGTCAACCTTGGAAATGGTCACGTAGCCAAGCCACAACTGGCGTGTCGAAGACTGAGGGGTGGCCTTACAGAGGTTTATAAAATCATGAGGCGCATGGGTAGAGTAACCAAATAAGGGTTTTTCCCTTGGGTGTGGGAGTCCAAAACTAGGGGGCATAGGTTTAGGGTGAGAGGTGAAAGGTTTAAAAGGGACCTAAGGGGCAACTTTTTCTTGCAGAGGGTGGTGTGAATGGAATGAGCTGCCAGAGGAAGTGGTGGAGGCTGGTACAATTACAGCATTTAAAAGGCATTTGGATGGGTATATGAATAGGAAGGGTTTGGAGGGATATGGGCCAAATACTGGCAAATGGGACCAGATTAGGTTAGGATATCTGGTCGGCATGGACGAGTTGGACAAAGGGTCAGTTTCCATGTTGCACAACTCCATGACTCTATGATTCTGTTGTCACAAAGCTAGTTCCTCGTTTATTAAAAGGTGTTTCTTGGCTCAAGGAGACTCTGCCCTTGATTCTTTTCAGAGGGGCATTAAACTGGGCCGGGCTCCGATCAGTCTGGTTTGGTACAGAGAGGAAAAGGATGTTGAGAGGCCTTTTGTTTCTATGTAAGCAGATGAGACTTCAGGCCAATGTGGTCATGTTTTAGAAGAGACCTGTATAAGGAAAGGGGAGTGGTCAGCTCTTTAGCTGAGCAGGAGAAAGTGAGGACTGCAGATGCTGCAGATCAGAGCTGAAAATATGTTGCTGGAAAAGCGCAGCAGGTCAGGCAGTATCCAAGGAACAGGAAATTCGACACTTTGGGCATAAGCCCTTCTTCAGGAATGAGGAAAGTGTGTCCAGCAGGCTAAGATAAAAGGTAGGGAGGAGGGACTTGGGGGAGGGGCGATGGAGATGCGATAGGTGGAAGGAGGTCAAGGTGAGGGTGATAGGCCGGAGTGGGGTGGGGCGGAGAGGTCAGGAAGAAGATTGCAGGTTAGGCAGGTGGTGCTGAGTTCGAGGGATTTGACTGAGACAAGGTGGGCGGAGGGGAAATGAGGAAACTGGAGAAATCTGAGTTCATCCCTTGTGGTTGGAGGGTTCCTAGGTGGAAGATGAGGTGCTCTTCCTCCAACCATCGTGTTGTTATGGTCTGGCGATAGGGGAGTCCATCCTCTATATTGGGGAGACAGGCCGCCTACTTGAGGAACGTTTCAGAGAATACCTCTGGGACACCCGGACCAACCAACCCAACCACCCACTGGCTCAACACTTTAACTGCCCCTCCCACTCCACCAAGGACATGCAGGTACTTCGACTCCTCCATCGCCAGAACACAACAACACGACGGCTGGAGGAAGAGCGCCTCATCTTCCGCCTAGGAACCCTCCAACCACAAGGGATGAACTCAGATTTCTCCAGTTTCCTCATTTCCCCTACCCCCACCTTGTCTCAGTCAAATCCCTTGAACTCAGCACCGCCTTCCTAACCTGCAATCTTCTTCCTGACCTCTCCACCCCATCCCACTCCACTCCGGCCTATCACCCTCACCTTGACCTCCTTCCACCTATCGCATCTCCATTGCCCCTCCCAGAATTCCCTCCTCCCTACCTTTTATCTTAGCCTGCTGGACACACTTTCCTCATTCCTGAAGAAGGGCGTATGCCCGAAACGTTGACTCTCCTGCTCCTTGGATGCTGCCTGACCTGCTGCGCTTTTCCAGCAACACATTTTCAGCTCTCTAGCTGAGTAGTTTTAGTTCACTCTTGAACTGGTATGGAGTTCAACAGGGAGCTGTGTGGAAACTCTCTCTCTTTTCTACTCTCCAACTTCAACCTGTGAGCATGTGTTCCATTTATACTGGTTTTTAAAGGGAGCTTGCTTATTGGGACTGTTGTGTATATTTAAGTCTAGTTTGGACAGAGTTCTGTAGGGGTTATTTATTCTGTTCTTTGTGTTTTGTTGTGTACTTTTGTAAATAAATTTCTGTCTGTTTTAAAACCTACTAGTCAACCTGGCTAACTTCCTCTGGGTAATTTTCACTGTATACTTACTGAAACAAATTGCAGAGTTATGGTCTGAGCTGCCTGCTGAAGAATGTTTTGAGTGGTCTGGCCCAGTCCATAACAGACTGGGGGCTCTTTGCAGGATTTTAAACAGTGAGTGGGATGTGTTAGTGTCTTTATTCTGGGTATTGGTTTGGGTTGGGTAGACAAAGTTTGGGATAAGAATGGCTCTTTCAGTCACCAAATGTTTTCTGGAAGTGAATGCGGTGACTTTGGAAGGTTTTGCAAAAAGTGCATAAGACCAAGCTGCAGGAATTAGCAGAGAAGCTGGAATTGGACTGGCCTGCTTCCGTGAGGAAAGGAGGGATAATTCCAGCAGTAATTCTCAGCATTTAAACTTTCTGGAGAAGTCATCAGAATCTCTCGAGATGGCAAGAATTCAATTGCAAATGGAGCAGCTTGAGTTAGAGGTGAGAGATAAGGAAAGGGCAGCAGAAATGAGATAGTTTGAGTTACGAGTAAAAGCAGAAGAGAAAGAAAAAGATAGAGTAGAGAATGAAAAAGAGAGGGCTTTCAAACTTTAAAAACTGACACTTAAAAAGGGAAGTCAGCTGAAAAGGCTGGAGATAAAGGCTGAGGGTAGGCTTAGTAAGGAAGAGAGTGAGGTGGAACAAGCCCATCGTCGTCAGAAGCCGAGTGAGGAACCGTTTAAGTATATTCAAGCATTGCCTAAATCTGGTGAGAAGCATGTGGAAAGGTGGCTAAACATTTGAAAGGTCACTAAACAAATGCAGTGGCCAGTGGCAATGTGGGTTTTGTTGCTCTAAATGAAACTTGTAAGTAGGGCTAGTGAGGTATTCGCATCCCTATCAGAGGAGGTGTCTGGGGAGTATGAGGAGGTGAAAAAGCCACTTTAACTGCCTACGAGCTTGTACCGAAGCCTGTAGACAACATTTCAGGAATCTAAGGAGGGAACCTGGTCAAACCTACATTGAGTTTGAAAGGATCAAACACAGTAATTTCGATAGTTGGAAAAGTGCTTCAAAAATCGAGCAAACCTATGATTCCCTTAGACAGGTAATTATTTTGGAGGAATTCAAAAATTCACTGCCTGAAGTAATGCAAACTCATGTGGAAGAGCAGAGAGTTAAAACAGTAAGGTCAGCAGCTGGAGTGGCTGATGGTTATGAGCTGGTCCATAAAACACGATTTGGCTTCCAGAATCAATTTCAGTCCCTGAGAGATAGAAACTGGGGCAAAGAGAAATCCTCATGTGGAAAGGGAAAGGTAGATCTCAGTGAAGATCACAAGGAGAACTGACCACAGGGTGAAAAAGAAACCCCTGAGGGGGACAAAGAAGTTACAAAGCTCCAGTGTTTCATTTTAGTAAAGTGGGTGACACAAAATCACGGTGTTGGTGGGCAAGGAGAAAGTCAGATGTAGGAAAACTGAACAAGCCTGGGAGTTTTGTTGGACTAGTAACAAAAAGCAGAAGGGAGGTTAGACAACTGCCCCAGAGTGTACAAGATGATCAGAGATTGATTAAGGAGGAAGTGCCAAATCTGTTTAAAAAATATACATGCCAGGGTAAAGTTTATTCACATCGGGCAGGAGCAGTAGGTAAGGAGGTTACAGTATTAAGGGACACAGGATCCTCTCAGTCTGTACTGCTGGAGGATGAGGAGACATGTACTCCTGAGGGACTATTGCCAGAAAAGATGCTGGTAACAGGAATTCATGGTGAGACAAGAAGTGCTCAGTTACGTAAAGTGAGGCTAGACAGACCAGAGAAGAGTGGGGAATTTGTGGTAGGAGTACTGGACACACTCTCAGCTCCAGGGCAGACAGAATACAATGTGTCCTTGTAAATGATAGCGCTGATTCACCGGTAGGTGTGCTGCCTACTCTAATCGAAAAGCCAGTGGAGACGCATGGAACTAAAGAAATCAAGGATCTTTATTCAAGAGTTTTCCGTGATTGTGTGATCACAAGATCACAGAGGAACAAGCTGAAGCAGGAGAGATCAAGGGCACAGATATGGAAGCTGACATAGTGTTATCCAAGATGTTTTTCAATCAGTTAAGGAACAGAGAAGGAGCAAATAGGTAAACATGCAAACATCTTTAACTCTGCTAAGCTGATTGAATTACAGCAGAAAGATGAGGAGTTAAAACAATTATATCAAAAGGCATTTACAAAGAAAGAAAGTGAATGCATCTGTGTGTGTTATTACTTAACAAATGATGCCTTAATGAGGAAATGGAGACCATCACATATTGAAGCAGATGAGAAATGGGCAGAGATTCATCAAATTGTTTTGCCAGTAGGGTACAGAAAGGAGGTGGTGTGACTGGCGCATGAGCTTCCACTTGGAGGTCACTTAGGGGTGAGAAAAACACAGGCTAAAATACAAAGACATTTTTACTTGCCTGGACTGCACAAAGATGTAGTTGAATTTTGCCAGATGTGTCACACATATCAGTTAATCGGAAAACCACAGGCAGTAACAAAACCTGTACCTTTAATACCTATTCCAGCATTTGAGGAACCTTTCACAAGAGTCTTGATTGATTCTAAAGGTCCCCTACCTCAAACAAAAAGTGGGAATAAGAATTTATTAACAATAATAGATGGGTCGCCTAGATTTCCAGAGGCAATCCCTTTTGGCAACATCACAGCTAAAAGGTTGTAGAAGAATTACTTAAATTTTTTTTACTAGATACAGATTACCAATAGAGATCCAGTCAGATCAAGGATCAAGCTTCACATTCAAACTATTCAAGGAGGTTATGGATAACTTGGGAATAAAACAATTCAAATCTACTGCGTACCATCTGGAATCGCAGGGCGCTATGGAGATGGCATCAAACACTAAAGAGCATGTTGATGGCTTATGGTCAGGATTATCCAGATGATTGGGATAAGTGAGTTCCATTTGTACTTTTTGCACCAAATGAATTGACCAAATTCAGTCCATTGGAATTAACTTTTGGACCTGTAGTAAGACGGTTCGTTAAAACTGATTCAGGAGAAATTAATAAGTCAGAATTCAGAGACCACCCATTTGGACGATGTGTCACATTTTAGAGAACGATTAAATAGAGCTGCAGAGTTGGCTAGGCAGCATTTAAAAGTATCCCAGCATACAATGCAACAGGAAGTGGGTAAGAAATTGCAAATTCACAATTTTTCAATTGGGGATAATGTATTGGTGTTACTCCCAGTAACAGGTGAGCCTTTAAAAGCAACGTTTAGTGGACCTTATCAAATTGAGAGGAAATTGAGTGAGGTGAGCTACTTGATAAGGACTCCAGACAGGAAGAAATCTCATAGAGTGTGTCATGTGAACACGCTCAAAGAGTATTTTGAGAGGGAAGGGAAGCAAGAGGAGAAGGTGTTAATGATTACAGCACTGAAGGAAGAACCAAGTTCAGAGGATTCTGAATTGGACATTCCTCACATCAAATTAGACAATGGGGAAGTTGTCAAAAATTGGGATAAATTACTGAGTTAGTTTCCACAAAAAATTGAAATGATCCGAAAGAGTTATTATCAAATGGGGAGATATTCAGAAATAAACTGGGAAGTACTAACCTAATTGTGCATGATGTAGATAGAGGGGATGCTGTTCCAATTAAGCAACATCCTTATAGGCATAACCCTCTAAAGTTGGCACAGGTTCAGTAGGAGATAGAGTGCATGTTCCAAAATGGCATAATGAAAGTGAGTTACAGTGACTGGAGATCACCCACAGTCATGGTGCCAAAGGCAGATGGTACCCATCTATCGCAAAGTCAACGCCGTTACAAAGACTGATACATATCCAATTCTATGATTGGTGGACTGTGTTGAAAAAGTGGGACACGAAAATTACATTTCTAAGTTGGACTTGCTCAAAGACTACTTGCATGCATCTCTGTCAGAGACAGCAAAAGCAATTCTGGCTTTCATAATGCCAAATGGACTATATCAGTTCAAAGTCATGCCATTTGGTATGAAAAATGCTCCAGCCACATTTCAGAGACTTACAGTGTGGAAACAGGCCCTTCGGCCCAACAAGTCCACACTGCCCCGCCGAAGCGCAACCCACCCAGATCCATTCCCCTACATTTACCCTTTTATCTAACACTACAGGCAATTTAGCATGACCAATTCACCTAACCTGCACATCTTTGGACTGTGGGAGGAAACCGGAGCACCCAGAGGAAACCCACGCAGACACAGGGAGAATGTGCAAACTCCACACAGTCAGTCGCCTGAGTCGGCGAATTGAACCTGAGTCTCTGGTGCTGTGAGGCAGCAGTGCTAACCACTGTGCAACCGTGACTAATAAGGTCATTGCCAGATTACCCAACTGTGAGGTGTATATTGATGATCTACTGATTGTTAGTCACTCATGGAAGGAACATTTACAGCATTTATTGGACTTGTTCGATCATCTTCGGAAGGCAGGCTTGGTGGTTAAACCGAGCTCAAAGTGAATTTTATCAAAGCCCAAGTCATCTTTCTGGGCCATGTTATTGGACCTGGACAAATGGCCCCATGAGATGCAAATCAAAAGTAATTGGGAAATTTTCCACACCGTCGACAAAACAAAGCAGTATTCCGGTTCCTGGGGTTGAGCGGATTTTACTGAAAACGTGCACCAAACTTTAACAGTGCGGCTGCTCCACTCACCAAATTGTTTAAAAAAAAGGGCAAGAAGTTTCAGTGGACAGTGGACTGTCAAAAGGCATTTGACACTGAACGCTGTGTTAACCACTGCCCCAGTATTAGCCATAGTAGATTACACAAAGCCTTTCAAGGTGGCTATCGATGCCAGTGATCTGTGAGAAGATTTGCAGCTCAGCTAAAGGTTCTGGATGTAGGTTTGCTCACTGAGCTGGGAGGTTTTGCCACCTTACTAGGTAACATGTTCAGTGGGCCTCAGGTGAAGCAGTGTCCATGATTCATGGTTTCTATTTATATGCTTGTCCTAAGATGGATGTGTTGTCCCAGTCGAAGTGGTGTCTTCCCATATCTGTATGTAAGGATGTGAGAGAGAGAGAGAGAGGGTCATGTTGTTTTGTGGCTTGTTGATGTTCATGTATCCTGGTGGCTAGTTTTCTTCCTGTTGTCCAATGTAATGTTTGTTACAGTTCTTGCACAGTATTTTGTAAATGACATTTGTTTTGCTTGTTGTCTGTATCAGGTCTTTCAAGTTTATCTGCTGCTGTTTTAGTGTGTTGGTGGGTTTGTGGGCTACCATGATGCCAAGGGGTCTGAGTACTCTAGCAGTCATTTCAGAGATGTCTTTGATGTAGAGGAGAGTGGCTAGGGTTTCTGGACATGTTTTGTCTGCTTGTTTGGGTTTGTTGCTGAGAAATCTGCGGACTATGTTCATTGGGTACCCGTTCTTTTTTAATATACTATATAGGTGATTTTCCTCCGCTCTGCATAGTTCCCCTGTGCAGCAGTGTGCGGTGGCACATTGGAATAATATTCTGATGCAGTTTCGTTTGTAGATGTTGGGGTGATTGCTTCTGTAGTTCAATATTTGGTCTGTGTGTTTTCCTGTAGACGCTGGTTTGAAGTTCCCCATTGGCTGCTCGCTCTACTGTGACATCTAGGAATGGCAGTTTGTTATTGCTTTCCTCCTCTTCAGTAAATTTTATGCCAATAAGAGTATTATTGATGGTCTTGAAGATTTCCTCTAATTTGTTTCGGTTAATGATGACAAAGGTGTCATCCACGTAGTGGACCCAAAATTTGGATTGGATGGTTGGCAGAGCTGTTTGTTGGAGTCTCTGCATTACTGTCTCTGCTAAGAGCCCTGATATCGGAGATCCCATGGGTGTTCTGTTGGTTTGTCTGTAGGTTTTGTTCTTGAAGTTGAAGTGGGTAGTAAGGCATAGCTCCACTAGCTTGTCGATACTGTCCTTGTTGATGAAGTTAGTGGTGTTTAGTGTATGGATCTATTAATAGTGTAGTCAGTGTTTCCTTGGCCAAGTTAATGTTGATTGATGTAAACAGGGCTGTTACATCAATGGCCTTCAGGAATTCTTGGGTGCAGTGGATGGAGTGGTATGAACCTTCTAAAGTGTTTTAGTCTTTGGTGTAGCTCCTTGGCCAGTCTGTAAGTTGGTGTTCCTGGTAGCGAGAATATGGGTTTGAGGGGGGTTCCTGGTTTGTGAATTTTGGGTAATCTGTAGCAGCGTGGTGTGTTGGATCCGTCTGGTTTCATTTTTTGGAAGTCAGACTTATTTATTTCTCCAGATTTCTGAAGTTTTTTTGGGTAGGGCTGTGATTTACTTTTCTAGTTGTGGGGTTGGGTCTATTGCCACTTGTTGGTAAGTGTTGGTGTCCACAAGTAGTGCGTTCACTTTTACAATGTAGTCTGTAGAATGGCGGTCAAGCGTCCTTTGTCTGCAGGGAGGATAACAATGTTTTCATCTTTTTTTAGTCTTTCCAATGCTTTCCTTTCTTGTGTATTGAGTGTGTTTCCTTCCTTTTTTTCTGCTTAATGTTGGTGCGACTACCTGTCTGATTGTTATGTGAATTGGTTGTCTTTTAGTGCTATTTCTAATGCAGCTAAGAAATCTTTCTTGTCCGCATCCTGGCAGTTGTAATTTAATCCTCCTACTAAGACAGCTTTTTCAGTGTCTGTTAAGGGTCGGTCAGGTAAGTTTTATATCCATGCTTCTGTGTTGTCAGTGTTGTTACCTTGTGTAAGTTTGTCTAGTTTTTACTGCAGATCTAGTTTTTTTTTCCATTTTCTGTGTTTGTCGCTGTCTAATATCTCTGGCCTGTTGTACTGTGTCTGTCCATTCATGGTCTGTTGCATGAATGATTAAAGGTTTTAGATGTAAAATTTCCCAGTTGTATTTACAGAGTCTGTTGTGGGCATCATTAATCATTTCTCTAAGCATTGTGCAGCTGTTTTGCTCTGCTATTCTTGTGACTAGTGGGGTGTTAAGGGGAGGTTTGTCTTGAAGACATTTAGGTAGCACCTGTTTCCTTAGGCATTCGTGCAGGAAGTATAGCTGTCGGGGGTGGCACTCTATCAGATGGCATTCGTTTCCCATTTATGGGCCATTTTTATAGTAAGTCTTAGCAACTCAACAAACACATCGAGTTAGACCCCATCTACCACCTCCTGAGAAAAAGAACAGGAAGTGACATCATCACAGGAAATAACATCACCGCAGGAAATGACATCACCAACCTAAAGAAACCGACTCATATAAATAGGAAACAGAAATAATGTGCACTGCTTTGCCTGAGGCCCACTGAAGATATTATCCAGTAGGGTGACGAAACGTCTGGAAATGAACCTCCCATCTCAGCCAGCAAACCTACATCCATGCCAGTGATGCGGCTGTTGGTGTGGTGCTCCTGCAGAAGGATGATGAGGGAATAGAAAGACCCATCAGGTATTTTTCCAGCAAGTTGAACATTCATCAACAGAAATATTCAACAGTAGAGAAAGAGGCTTTAAGCTTGGTGTTGGAATGACAACATTTCAGTGTTTATATTACCAGCAATGCGTCTGAGACAATCAAATACACTGATCACAACTATTGACATTTGTGGAAAAATTGAAGAACAAAAAATGGCAGACTGTTTAAATGGACCTTGTTGTTACAGCCAGTCAATTTGACAATTGTGCCTGTGGCAGGTCAGGACAACGTGATTGCCACTGCATTATCGAGACTCGAATAAGATATGGAGGCATTCGGTGGTAGGTGTACCGTGGCCTGAATTTGCATGTGGTTGTGCATGTATGCATGTTTATAGTTAGTACAGTGTATCAGTATGTTTAGACTACTAACCGCATTTCGAAGGGTTAAGGGTGAAGCCATCTTTTGGTATTGATGATCCACTTTTTAAGGGGGGGCTAGTCCCTCTTTATCTAAAAGCTGTTCCTTCGCTCAAGGAGGCTCTGTCATTCGTTTTTTTCAGAGGGGTAATAAACCGGGCTGCGCTCAGATCAGTCTGCTTTGGTACAGAGATGAAAAGGATTTTGAGAGGCCTGTTTATATGCAAACAGATCAGACTTCAGGCCAAAGAATTCATGCTTTAGAAGTGACCTGTATAAAATGAGGGGAGTGGTCATCTCTCTCGCTGAGCTGAGCTGAGCAGTTTTTAGTTCAGTCTTGAACTGGGATGTTCAACCGGGAGCTGTGTGGAAACTCTCTCTCTTTTCTGCTCTTCAACTTCAACCTGTAAGCAGCTGTTCCATTTATACTGGTTTTTAAAGGGAGTTTGCTTATTGGGACTGTTGTGTGTATTCAGAACAGCATAATTACATTTGGTTTGGATAGACTGAGTTCTGTAGGGGTTATTTATTCTGTTTTTTGTGTTTTGTTGTGTAATTTTGTGAATAAAAATCAAATGACATTCAACATATAAGGACAGCCCCATGCCATCCATTATCCAATGGCCTGACAGAAACAGCAGTCCAAACTTTGACGGCAGGCTGAATGAAACAACCGACAGTTTCGCCAGATACCAGACTATCCTGGTTGGTTTTTGATTATACCACCATTCTTCGTGCAATCGCAGGGATAAATCCAGCAGAGTTGCTCATGGGGAGAAGACTCTGCACCAGGTTAAATCTGATCTTCCTGGACCTGGTTGGGAGGTGTGTGTTGGGGGGGGGAGGGGAGAGGGTGGGTGGAGGAGGTGGGGGTGAGGGTGAAAAGGCACTGGGAACACCAATGCCACTCTCTGCTACGCAAGAGAGACAGTTTACTTCAGGCAATACAGTTCGTCATATGAACCATGGGAACGGATTATAATGAAGTCAAGCAGGTAGACATCAGAGAATACAAGTTCCCTAACTGGGGCTGTTCATCTAGTCCAATCAGGGTGTCCTGGCTGACAGATAGAAATTGGAGTGTGTTACATTAGAGCCCGGGTGTCCTTGGAGAAGGAGCACGCGGTGTCCACCAACACCCTGGAGTTGTTCAGGGAGAGGTGGGCGCCGCAGGGAGTGGAGTGCATCATTTCCCCCTCCAACTCTATTTTGATTTAGTCCCTGCCCTCCCCTTCACTGTTTGTTCACACAGCATTGCCCTTTGATGTGAAGGACACTGCTTGTCACAGGCCACTCGGGTGTTTTCCTACTTTTCCTGGTGGTGGAAATTGAATAAAGATTTTTGCACTTTGTGTCTCTCACTGCGTCTCGCACTTGCACACACACCATGGGTGCTGGGAAAAAAAAATATATATAAACAGGGGATCAAGGACACCGCTTGTCAAGAAGAAAAAAAGAAAAAGAAAAAAAAAGAAATTGGAGTGTGTTACATTAGAGCCCGGGTGTCCTTGGAGAAGGAGCACGCGGTGTCCAGCAACACCCTGGAGTTGTTCAGGGAGAGGTGGGCGCCGCAGGGAGTGGAATGCATTATTTCCCCCTCCAACTCTATTCTGATTTAATCCTTGCCCTCCCCTTCACTGTTTGATCACACAGCATTGCCCTTTGATGTGAAGGACACTGCTTGTCACAGGCCACTCGGGTGTTTCCTATCTTCCTGGTGGTGGAAATTGAATAAAGATTCGTGCACTTTGTGTCTCTCACTGTGACTCACACCTACACACACACACCATGGGTGCTGGGGAAAAAATAAGCACTACCGCAGCTAGGCGGTAGTGTGGGGGGAAAGAAAAGAAAAAAAGAAACAGGATTGTTTATGTTACAGCCCGGGTGTCCTTGGAGAAGGAGCACGTGGTATCCACCAACACCCTGGAGTTGTTCAGGGCGAGGTGGGCACCACAGGGAGTGGAATGCATCATTTCCCCCTTCAACTCTATATTGATTTAGTCCCTGCCCTCCCCTTCACTGTTTGATCACACAGCATTGCCCTTTGATGTGAAGGGCACTGCCTGTCACAGGCCACTCGGGTGTTTCCTATCTTCCTGATGGTGGAAATTGAATAAAGATTCGTGCACTTTGTGTCTCTCACTGTGTCTCACACCTGCACACACACAACATGGGTGCTGGGGAAAAAAATAAGCACTACTGCAGTTAGGTGGTAGTGTGGGGGTTAAGAGAGAGAAAAAAAACAAAAATAAAAAGAAAAGAGAAAAAAAGAAATAGGATATTATGCTTGTTACTGGACCATTCGGGTGTTTTCCTGTCTTGAGTAAAAAAAGAAAAACAAAAAATAAAAAAAAAGAAACAGGAGTGTCCACCTTATGTCTTTCACTGTGTCTCGCACGTGTACACACACAACATGGGTGCTGGGGAAAATAAACACTACTGACGTTAGGCAATAGTGTGGGGATTATGAATAAGGAAAAAAAAAGAGAAAAAAATTAACTCGGTGGAGTTACTTCATTGTGGATAGTGAGGAGGGTCATCAAAGGATACAGCAGGATGTAGAGCAGTTGGAAAGTCGGGCAGAGAAATGGCAGATGGGGCTTAATCTGGACAAGTGTGAGGTGATGCATTGTGGGAGGTCAAATGCAAGAGGGAAGTGTACAGTAAGTGGCAGGACCCTTAGGAATATTGATATACAGAGAGATCTTGGGGTACAAGCCCATAGCTCCCTGAAAGTGACAACATGAGTGGATAAGGTGGTAAAGAAGGCAAATGGCATGCTTACCTTCATCGGACAGGGCACTGAACATAAAGGTTGGCAAAGTGATGTTGCAGCTGTATAAGACTTTAGTGAGGCCACATATGGGAGTACTGGGTGCAGTTCTGGTCCCAACACTAGAGAAGGATGTGGAGGCTTTGCAGAAGCCGCAGAAGAAGTTTATCAGGATTTGCTAGAAGGACTGATTGGAAATACTTGGATTGTTTTCAAGAGAACATCAGAGGCTGAGGGGCAACCTGATCGAAGTGTATAAAATTATGAGAGGCATAGACAGGGTGGGCTGTCAGAGTCTTTTTCCCAGAGTGGAAATATCAAATATTTGGAGGGCATGGACAAACATAGAAACCTGAGGAAGGGTCACCGGACCTGAAACATTAACTTTGATTTCTCTCCACAGATGCTGCCAGACCTGCTGAGCTTTTCCAGCAATTTCTGTTTTTGTCTCTGCTCTACAGCATCCGCAGTTCTTTTGGTGTTTTTTACTAGAGGGTTTAAGCTGAGAGGGGAAATGTTTAAAGGGGATGTGCAAGGCCAGAATCTCTTCCACAGTAGGTGCCTGGAACGCGCTGCCAGGGGAGGTGGTAAAAGCAGATAAAACACAAAACATCGAAGAGGCATTTAGACTGACACAGGAACAGGCAGGGAATACAAGGATGTGGATCACGTGCTGGAAAATGATAGCATGGTCAGCACAGACATGGTGGGCTGAAGGGCCTGTTTGTGTGCTATACTGTTTTCTGTCTATGTTTTATATTGCAGATTTAAAATGGGCTAGTTGGTATAAGTGAAAATGTGTTGCTGGTTAAAGCGCAGCAGGTCAGACAGCATCCAAGGAACAGGAAATTCGACGTTTCGGGCTTAAGCCCTTCATCAGGAATGAGGAGAGTGTGTCCAGCAGGCTAAGATAAAAGGTAGGGAGGAGGGACTTGGGGGAGGGGCGATGGAGATGCGATAGGTGGAAGGAGGTCAAGGTGAGGGTGATAGGCCGGAGTGGGGTGGGGGCGGAGAGGTCAGGAAGAGGATTGCAGGTTAGGAGGGCGGTGCTGAGTTCAAGGGTTCCTTGGATGCTGCCTGACCTGCTGCGCTTTAACAATTCAGCAACAATAATGGAGATGCTTAGATTGTTTCTTATTGGAGATGGTCATTGCTTGGCACTTGGGAAATGTATTTGTCACTTGTCAGCCCAAGCCTGGATATTGTCCAGATCCTGTTGCATTTGGACACGGACTGCTTTAGCATCTGAGGAGTCGCAAATGGTGCTGAACACTGTGCAGTCACCAGTGAACCTCCCCACTTCTGCCCTTATGATGGAGGGAAGGTCATTGATGAAGCAGCTGAAGGTGGTTGGGCTCAGGACACTCCCCTGAGGAACTCCTGTAGAGATGTCCTGGAGCTGAGATAATTGATCTCCAACAACCACAACCATTTTCCTACGTGTCAGGTATGACTCCAACCAGCGGGAGTTTGCCCGTATCCCCCCCCGCCCCCGATTCTCAGTTTTGCCAGGGCTCCTTGATGCCACACTCAGTCGAATGCTGCCTTGATGTCAAGGGCTGTCCCTCTCCCCTCCCCTATGGAATTCCGCTCTTTCGTCCATGTTTGAACCAAGGCTGTGATGAGGTCAGGAGCTGATTGGCCCTGGCGGAATCCAAACTGGGCGTCACTGAGCAGGTTATAGCTGAGCAGGTGCTGCTTGATAGCACTGTTGGTGACCCCTTCCATCCCTTTACTGATGATGGAGAGTAGACTGATGGGATGGTAATTGGCCAGGTTGGATTTCCTCCTGCTCTTTGTGTATGGGACATACCTGGGCAATTTCCCACATTGTCGGGTAGATGCCAGTGTTGTAACTGGAAGAGCTTGGCTAGGGGACTGGCAAATTCTGGAGCACAAGTCTTCAGTGTGGAATGTTGTTGGGGCCCATAAAGTTTGCAGAATCCAATGCCTCTAACTGTTCCTTTCTATCACGTGGAGGGAATCGAATTGGCTGGAGCCTGGTATCTGTGATGCTGGGAACCACTGGAGGAGGCCGAGATGGGTCACCCACTCAGCTTAGAGTCATGGAGTCATACAGCACGGAAACACACCCTTCAGTGCAACTCACCCACACCAACCATTCCCAATCTGATCTAGTCCCATTTGCCAGTATTTGGCCCATATCTCTCTAAACCCTCACTATTTAGATACTTATTCCAGATGCCTTTTAAATGTTGCAACTGTACCAACCTCCACCACTTCCTCTGACAGCTCAGTGTATACACACACCACCCTCTGGGTGTAAAGTTAGCCCGCAGCTCCCTTTTAAATCTTTGCCTTTGTGCCTTAAACCTATTATCTGATTACACTCCAGGTACCCTCATCATCTGTTGCCCTCACTCTCACTCCTCCAGTTGAAGATGGAGGTAAAGCTTGGAGCTCCATCAGGTTGACACCTCATTGTTTCTCAATATACTGGGGGATGCTCCTGGGTTGCTTTCCTGCCCCTTGACATTATGAGTGGATTTGGTCAGCACAACATTGAGGGCTGAAGGGCCTGTACTGTGGTCCCTACATGGCAGATGCTGGAAGTTCTATGCTTGCATCTCCATGTCATCAATTCTACCTCCAGTAACAACCTGCGACCTGTGGCCTACAGTGATGTAGCAGTGAGGAAATTACTACCCTTGGGCAGGCAGATGGCTCATTGCAGAGAAATAATATTTATTTTCCACTGCGCCATAAATTGTCCTCTCTGTGAAATCTCATTTATATTTTATGATGCCATTCCCCTCCGTGCAGTGGGAGTGTTTTTTTTTCAAAGGTCAGTTTTAAGAGAATATTTGAAAGTGTAAATAATCATACCGCAGCCATGACATAAGCTCTCAAATATGCCACGCTATTGCTGGTTTGCTTACAAACACTCTTCCCTCACCCGTGGGGGTGAGGGTCTGAAATCTGTTCCTGGGATTGGGCCCAATTAAACAAAATGCTTGATGGACAGTTTTATGGGAACTTACAGAAGTAAGATGATTAGCTTTTGAGCCACTTTTTCTCACTCTGCAGCATTCGACATGCTGTGGTTAGTGTGGCATTGGTGTGATTGACACCGCTCTCCTACTCTGGGATCTTTCTTTACTCAACACACACACACACACACACACACACACACACACACACACACACACACACCTCACCACCTTTTCAAACAAATTGGAAAGCCAGGAGATTTTTCATTACCACACTGGATGACAAGGAACATAGGGACAAGAGCATGTTATTCAGCCATCAGGCCTACTCGGTCAGTCATCTACTTCAAAGCCACTCTCCTCTGCTATCTCCATATCACTTGATTTTTTTTTATTTGACCTTCATTATTCCACACCATCCCCAACAATTGTTAAATGTCAGCTTTGTTTTTTATCACACCTGGTAATCAAGAACCCCCAGGCTCATTTTCCAGGGAAATGGGTTTGATTCCCACCATGGCAGATGCTGGAAGTTGAATTCAACCAAAAAGAAAATTCCGGAATTAAAAGGCCAGTCTTATGGGAACCGTGGAACCATCGCCAATTGTGATTTAGACCCATTGGGTTCACTAATGTCCTTCAGGGAAGGAAATCTGCTGTCCCTACCTACTTGTGAGTCCAGACCTCATTGTCTCATTGCTGCCCTCTGGGTAATTAAGGATGGGCAGTAAATATTGGCCCACATCCTGAAAATGAATGAAAAAAGACTCCTAGGCTATTCTGGAGAATTATAAGCCAGCCAGTTTCCTAAGTTAATTACTGCTAGCTAAAATGAATACAAAGTTTGGGAGAAGATTTATAGCTCGGGTGCTTGTTGTTGTGGTTCTGTTCGCCGAGCTGGGAATTTGTGTTGCAGACATTTCGTTCCCTGTCTAGGTGACATCCTCAGTGCTTGGGAGCCTTACCGGCCACTGCAGCGGACAGCTGGAACTGACAACCGGAAGCGGCAGATTCAAACCACTATAAATGCTGGAGGAAAGATCACAGAAACGCTTCACAGGAGGCTCCCAAGCACTGAGGATGTCACCTAGACAGGGCACGAAACGTCTGCAACACAAATTCCCAGCTCGGCGAACAGAACCACAACAAAAATGAATACAATGTGGGAAAGTGTGAGGTCATGCACTTTGGGAGGAAGAATAGAAGCATGGAGTATTTTCTAAATGGGGAGAAAATTCAGAATTCTGAAGTGCAAAGAGACTTGAGAGTTCTAGTCCAGGATTCTGTCAGGGTAAACTTTCAGATTGAGTTGGGAATCAGGAAGGCAAATGTAATGCTAGCATTTACTTTGAGAGGAATTGAAAATAAAAGCAGGACATACTTCTGAGACTCTATAAGGCTCTGGTTAGACCACATTTGGAGTAGTGTGCACAGTTTTGGGCCCCTTATCTCAGGAAGGATGTACTGGCCTTGGAGTGTGTTCAGAGGAGGTTCACGTGAATGGTCCCAAGAATGAAAAGTTTCCTCAATGGGGTTTAGAAGGATGGTGGGGGGGGGGGGGGGGGGGGGGGGGGCGGGCTCTAATTGAAAGATACAGAATACTGAATGGTCTGGACAGAGTTGATGCTGGGAAGATGTTTCCATTGGTAGGAGAGACTAGGACCCAAGAGCACAGCCTGTGAGTAAAGGGAAGACCTTTCAGAATGGAGGGAAGGAGAAACTTCTTCAGCCAGAGAGTGGGGAATCTATGGAATTCATTGCCACAGAAGGCTATGGAGGCCAGGTCATTGAGTATATTTAAGACTAAGATAGAAAGGTTATTGAGTATCAAGGAGATCAAGGGTTATGAGGAGAGACCAGGAGATGGGGTTGGGAAGCTTATCAGCCATGATTGAATGGTAGAGCAGACTCAATGGGCTGAATGGCCTAATTTCTGCTCCTATGTGTTATGGCCTTAATGATATCTGGAAATTCTGCACAAAAAGACAAGAGCATAAGGCCTTCTTGTGAAGAGGAAGAAGAGATTAAGGGTGTTATCAAACAGCACCTCAGGGATAACCTGTTCCTGGATACAGTTTGAGTTAAGAACAAAGAACAAAGAAAATTTACATCCCAGGAACAGGCCCTTCGGCCCTGCAAGCCTGAGCCGATCCAAATCCACTGTCTAAACGAATCACCCAATTCCTAATCATCTGTATCCCTCTGCTCCCCACCTCCTCATACATCTGTCCAGATGCATCTTAAATGAATCTACCATGCCTGCCTCTACCACCTCTGCTGGCAACCCGTTCCAAACACCCACCATCCTCTGCGTGAAGTACTTGCCGTGTGTATCCCCCTTAAACTTTTCACCTCTCACTTTGAAAATGTTATTTGAATCCTTCACCCTAGCATAGAGATTATCTCTATCCACCCTGTCTATACCTTCATGATTTTGTAAACCTCAATCAGGTCCCCCCTCAATCTCCTTTTTTCTAATGAAAATAAACCTAACCTACTCAACCTCTCCTCATAGCTAGCACCTTCCATACCAGGTAACATCCTCGTAAACCTTCTCTGCACCCTCTCCAAAGCGTCCACATCCTTTTGGTAATGTGGCCACCAGAACTGTACACAATATTCTAAATGCAGCCGAACCAACGTCTTGTACAATTTTAATATGATTTGCCAGCTCTTATACTCAATACCCCATCCAATGAAGGCAAGCATACTATATGCCGCCTTGACCACTCTATCCAGCTGTGTAGCAACCTTCAGGGTACAATGGACCTGCACTCCCAGATCTCTCTGCTCATCAACTTTTCCCAAGGCTCTTCCGTTTATTGTATAATTTGCTCTAGAATTAGATTTCCCAAAATGCATCACCTCACATTTGCCTGTATTGAGCTCCATCTGCCACTTTTCCGCCCAACTCTCCAGTCTATCTATACCCTCCTGTATTCTCTGACGGTCCCTTATGCTTTCTGCTACTCCACCAATCTTTGTGCCATCTGCAAATTTGCTGATCATACCAACATTACCAAAAGGATGTGGACGCTTATGTATATTACAAACAACAGTGACCCCAACGCTGACCCCTGTGGAACACCACTGGTCACCTTTCTCCATTTCGTGAAACTCCCTTCAACTACTACTCTCTGTCTCCTGTTGCTCAACCAGTTCTTTATCCACTGAGCTAGACCACCCTGCACACCATGCCCACCTGTCCATGCCCAAATGCAGCAAGACCTGAGCAATACCCAGGTTTGGGTGACAAATGACACTACATTTGTGCCACACAAATGATGGACTATGACCATCTTCAATAAGAAATGATCTAATTGTTCCTCCTTGACATTCAATGCGTTTGTTTTCATTAGAAAAAAGGAGATTGAGGGTATCATTGACGGGACATCTGAGGAATTCTTTCCTCCTCCAGAGTTTGGTAGAAATATGGAAGGTGCTGCCTGAGAGGGACTTTCACAACATTGAAGACGAGGAGGGGTAGGAGATGGTGGAGGAGTCTTCTGTGGCTATCCACATCTCAAATAAGTATGGTGGTTTGGGAAATGTAGAGAGTGATGGACTCTCAGGGGAATGTAGCACAAACTGCCAGGCTTCTGGCATCAAGACTGGCTCTAATACAATGAGGAGTATGTCAGGTTCCAAGAGACCAATTGTATTCGGGGACTCTCTAGTCAGAGGCACAGACAGACGTATCTGTGGCCAGCAGCGAAAAATCAGAATGGTGTGTTGCCTCTCTGGTACCAGGATCAAGGATGTCACAGAGAGGGTGCAGAATGTTCTCACTGGGGAGAGGGGCCAGCAGGAGGTGATTGTACACATTGGTACCAACAACATAGGAAGGGAAAAGGATGAGATTCTGAAGTGAGATTACAGAGAGTTAGGCAGGAAGTCCTCGAGGGTAATAATATCTGGATTACACCCGGTGCTACGAGGGTAGGACGGTAGGAATAGGAGGATAGAGCAGATGAATGCATGGCTGAGGAGCTGGTGAATGGGAAAAGGGTTCATATTTTTGGATCATTGGAATCTCTTCTGGGGTAGAAGTGACCTGTACAAGAAGGACGGATTGCATCTGAATTGGAAGGGGACTAAGAAACTGGCAGGAAAATTTGCTAGTGCTGCTCAGGAGGATTTAAACTTGTAAGGTGGAGGCAGGGTGTGTGTGTGTGTGGGACCCAGGGAGATAGTGAAGAAAGAGATCAATCTGAGACTGGTATATTTGAGAACAGAAGTGAGTCAAACAATCAGGGCAGGCAGGGACTAGGTAGGACTGATAAATTAAACTGCATTTATTTCAATGCAAGGGGCCTAACAGGGAAGGCAGATGAACTCAGGGCATGGTTAGGAACATGGGACTGGGATATCATAGCAATTACAGAAACATGGCTCAAGGATGGGCAGGACTGGCAGCTTAATGTTCCAGGATACAAATGCTACAGGAAGGATACAAAGGGAGGCAAGAGAGGAAGGGGAGGGGCATTTTTGATAAGGGATAGCATTACAGCTGTGCTGAGGGAGGATATTCCTGGAAATACATCCAGGGAAGTTATTTGGGTGGAACTGAGAAATACGAAAGGGATGATCACCTCATTGGGATTGTATTATAGACTCCCTAATAGTCAGAGGGAAATTGAGAAACAAATTTGTGAGGAGATTTCAGTTATCTGTAAAAATAATAGAGTGGTTATGATAGGGGATTTTAGCGTTCCAAACATATACTAGGACTGCCATAAAGTTATGAATTCAAATGGAGACGAGTTTGTTAAGTGTGTACAAGAAAGTTTTCTGATTCAGTATGTGGATGTACCTACTAGAGAAGGTGCAAAACCTGACCTACACTTGGGAAATAAGGCAGGGCAGGTGACTGAGGGGTCAGTGGGGGAGCACTTTGGGGCCAGCGACCATAATTCTATTAGTTTTTAAATAGTGATGGAAAAGGATAGACAAGATCTAAAAGTTGAAGTTCTAAATTGGAGGAAGGCTAATTTTGATGATATTAGGCAAAAACTTTCAAAAGCTGATTGGGGGCAGATGTTGGCAGGTAAAGGGAGGGCTGGAAAATGGGAAGCCTTTTTTGAAGAAGTAACGAAGAGGATTGATGACGACAGAGCAGTGAACGTGATCTATATGGACTTCAGTAAGGCATTTGACAAGGCTCCTTATAGCAGACTGATTAGGAAGGTTAGATCTCATGGAATACAGGGAGAATGAGCCATTTGGATACAGAACTGGCTCAAAGATAGAAGACAGAGGGTGGTAGTGGAGGACTGCATTGCAGACTGGAGGCCTGTGATCTGTGGAGTGCCACAAGGATCGGTGCTGGGTCCACTGCTTTTTGTCCTTTACATAAACGATTTGGGTGTGAACATAGGAGGTACAGTTCGTAAGTTTGCTGATGACACCAAAATTGGAGGTGTAGTGGACAGCAAAGAAGATTACCTCACAGTACAACGGAGTCTTAATCAGATGGCTAATGGGCTAAGGAGTGGCAGATGGAGTTTAATTCAGATAAATGCGAGGTGCAGCATTTTGGGAAAGCAAATCTTAGCAGGACTTATACACTTCATGGTAAGGTCCCAGGGAGTGTTGCTGAACAAAGAGACCTTGGAGTGTAGGTTCATAGCTCCTTGAAACTGGAGATGCTGGTAGATAGGATAGTGAAGAAGGCACTTGGTATGCTTTATTGGTCAGAGTACTGAGTACAGGAGTTGGGAGGTCATGTTGTGGCTGTACAGGAAATTAGTTAGGCCACAGTTGGAATATTGTGTGTAATTCTGGTCTCCTTCCTATCGGAAGGATGTTGTGAAACTTGAAAGGGTTCTGAAAAGATTTACAAGAATGTTGCCAGGCTGTTTTCCCTGCGGCTTTGGAGGTTGAGGGGTGACCTTACAGAGGTTTATAAAATCGTGAGGGACATGGATAGGGTAAAAAGACAAAGTCTCTTCCCTGGCATGGGGGAGTCCAGAACTAGAGGGCATAGGTTTAAGGTGAGAGGGGAAAAATTTAAAAGGGATCTAAGGGGCAACCTTTTCACGCAGAGGGTGGTGCTTATGTGGAATGAGCTGCCAGAGGAAGTGGTGGAAGGTAGTACAATTACAACATTTAAAAGGTATCTGGATGGGTATATGAATAGGAAGGATTTAGAGGGAAAGTGCTGGCAAATGGGACTAGATTGGGTTGGGATATCTGCTCGACATGGATGAGTTGGACTGAAGGGTCTGTTTCCCGTGCTGTACATCTCTATGAGTCTAAGAAGCATCTGGGTAAATACTTACAATGCAAGGGCAGTTGGCTATGGATCAAATGCTGCTAAATGGATTAGTGTAGTCGGTTAGCATAAACATGGTGGGCGGAAGGGCCTGTTTCTATGCTGTATGACTCTAATACTCTATGAGAAACCAATCTGGACTTGTCACATAAACACAGTGGTTACCAGAGCAGGTCAGAGGCTGGGAATCCTGTAGTGAGTAACTCTCCTCCTGACTCCTCAAAGCCTGTCCACCATCTACAAGGCACAGGTCAGGAGGGTGATGGAATACTCCCCACTTGCCCTGGATGGGGGGCAGCTCCAACAACACTCAAGAAGCTTGTCATCATCCAGGATAAAGCAGCCGCTTGATTGGCACCACATCCACAAACACCCACTCCCTCCCCCAGCAAAGCTCAGGGTTTACCATCTACAAGATGCACTGCAGAAATTCACCAAAGATCCTCAGACAGCACCTTCCAAGCTCCCAGGCAAAAGTGAGGACTGCAGATGCTGGAACCCAGAGTTTAGATTAGAGTGGTGCTGGAAAAGGCAGCATCCAAGGAGCAAGGAAATCGATGTTTCGGGTAAAAGCACTCCAAACTATCGACCATTTCCATCTAGAAGGATAAAGGCAGCAAATACATGGGAACTGCTCACCCTGCAAATTTCCCCATGACCCTCGATTCCTTTACTGATTAAAAATCTGTCTCTCTGGACTCGGCAAGGCGACAGCGATTCTGTAGAATTGCTGTGGACAGCTCTGCCTAACAGCCAAGGCATACTGGTGTTTTTTGGCATCCTTGGCCAACTTATGTGGTGGAATTATTAATTTAAAACCTTACCAAACACATATTTGTTAATATTTGGGAGTGGGGAGGATGCCAAAGGGAAAAGGATTGAGCAAACAGCAGCAGGGAGGACACTCCCCTGCAACACCTACAACACCAGAGACTGCAGCAGCAGCAGCCTCTCCTGAACCCCCCGGGGACCTGACAGACTCACAGGAATTGGCTGCGGCGATGGAAAGACTTACCTTGAAAGTTGGGGCTGCGATTGAGGAGATCCGTGGGGAGGTTCGTGCCCGGGTCTAACCTATCGCATCCATGCTGCAGAAGCACGAGCAGGAGATGCAGGGCCTCAGAGAGAGGCTGGAGGAGGTCGAGGGTCGAACTAAGGCCTCGGAAGCTGCAATGGAGTCCTCATCCAGTCAGATCCAAATGCTGAAGCGAGAGGTGTGGGCCTTGCAAGACCATATCGACGAGCTCGAGAATCGAGGTCAGAGGATAAGTCTCCGAATTGTCAGGCTCCCTGAAGGTGAGGAAGGTGAGCAGTCAGTCAGCTTCTTTGAAAACTGGCTGCCCAAGTTTTTGGGCCTTCACATGGAGTCCAGCAGGCTGCAGATTGAAAGGGCGTATCGGGTTACAGTGCACAGGTCAGGCCCAGTGCAGCATCCCAGCCCGGTCCTAGTGCACTTCCACTCATATAAGGTCAAGCAAAAAGTCATAGAAGCTTCCAGATCCCTGGGAAAAGATCCGCAGGAGCTGCTGTACAGGGGGTCAAAAATCATGGTTTTCCAGGATTTTTCAGCAGCTGTAATCCAAAAGAGGAAGTCCTTCGGTGAAGGTAAAAAGAGGCTGAGGAACCTGGGCATCCAGTATTCCATGAGATACCCCACAGTACTCCGTTTCAGCCACGAGGACCCAGTTTATACATCTGACTCGGCAGATAAAGCTAAAACCTTTGTGGACACTTTAAAATAGTCGGATTGGCCTGAAGAATATGGTTAATGTTTGTGCTCTTTTCAATCTTTTCCCATGTTTTTCCCTTTTTGTTGTTCCTTTCTTTCTCCCTAATAATTTCCTTTTTGGAAAGGGGGAAAAAAGACTTTGGAATAAGTTGTTCCTTTTTTTTAACAACTGGATTTTCTGATGGGAAATTTTGTGGATGTTCTTTGTTATCTCTCCCCTTTTTTTGTTTGTTCTGTTTCTCTTTTAGTCACAAGTAGGGGTGACATGAAGCTAGGGATGGGTGGAGGGCTCATCCTGACTTTGTCTTTTTTTCTGTTGATTTAAGGATCATCTCCTTGGTTTTTTTTTCTGGCCTAAGGCTGGGGCACCGTCCGGGTTTGAAGGAGCTGTGAAGGAGGGGATGGGTGGGGTGAGTGCCCCCTATGGGCAGGGGGAAGAGTCTTCCATTCAAGGTTCTATAGTCAGTTTTCTTTGTAGCTTTTTGGTAGTAATAGTTATTTATAGTTATCATAGAGTAGTTTTTGTATATATAGTTTTTCGATTCTATGAGTCTTTACTTACTTATGCTCAGCGCTTTGTAAGCAGGGTTCTCCCTCCGAGGGGTTCAAGGATGTCTGAAAGGGGATATGGCTAAGTGTCTTATTAAATGGTGCACCTGGAACATTAAGGGAAGTCATTCGTCTGTTAAAAGGAAAAAAAGTGCTTTCTAGCCTTAAGAGGGAAAGGGTTGATGTTGTTTTGTAGCAGGAAACCCATCTTGATGATGGGGAACACCTGAACTTACAACAGGGGGGTTATGACTGGGTATTCTTTTCATCCTTTACTACTAAAAGTAGGGGAATGGCGGTACTTATCCAGAAAAATCTTCTGTTCACATTATTAGAGCAGGTGAAAGATGAGCAGGGACAGTTTGTGATACTTAAAGCCCTGATACATGGGGAGAAATATGGCATTTTAAACATCTACTGTCCTCCAGCGCATCCCCTCAAATTTTTGATTAGTGCTTTCTCTAAGTTGAGTGCTTTTGGAACATGACATTACATCGGGGGGGGGAGGATTTTAATTGTCGTTTGGATCCGACAGTGGACAGGTTGCCTTGTAGGCCCCCAACTATTTCCTCACAGGCCAAGCAGGTGGTTGACTTATATAAAGAGTTGGGGCTAGTGGATATTTGGAGATGTCTTCACATTTTTTCAAACCCACATAAATGTCACACGAGGATTGACCTCTTTCTGGCTCCCTTGGCCCTTCTGGATTCGATTATGGGTTGTAACATTGGGAATATAGCTATCTCTGGTCATGCGGCAGTGTATTTGGAGGTTAAGGCCAAGAGTGAGGGGCTACATTTGTGGCATTGGCGTCTGGACCCTTTTCTCCTTAAGGATTCCAAATTTGTGGACTACCTTTTGAAGGAGTTTCAGGGATTCTTGACTATCCACTCAGGCACGGCTAGTAGTCTGTCTATGCTATGGGAGACTGCTAAGGCCTTTGCTAGGGGATTAGCTATTTCCTATTCGGCTAGCCGGAAATGACAGAAGGAGGAACAGCAGCGTCTACTTGAGACGCTGTTGAAAGCCACAGAGGCAGCACATTTTGCGCAGCCCGCGGTGACTAAGCTACAGCGGATCACAGCCCTTCAGGCTGCCTTGAATTCAATACTGACACAAAACGCAAAGAAAGAGGCTGTTCGAATATGGGGATAGGCCAGGGAAGTATTTAGTGTACCTGACTAGGAAAAAGCGTGCTCCTTAGTCCATTGCTGCAATCAGAGACAGCACCGGGGTCCTTACATACGATGCTAAAAAGATTAATGAGGCTTTTCAGAGGTTTACTCTGAATTGTATCGGTCTGAAGGTTGCAAAGACAGGAGGGCTAAAATGGAGACCTTTTTTAAGAACCTGGACGTCCCAGGAGTAACCTTGGAACAGGCCTCTCTCCTTAATGCCCCCTTGACAGTTCAGGAAATACATGAGGCAGCTAGGCAACTTCAGAGTGGGAAAGCGCCTGGCCCTGATGGTCTTCCGAGTGAGTTTTATAAGGAGTTTATAGGGATTCTGTCAGGGCCGATGTTGGAGATGTACAATCACTCCTATATGTATGAATGCCAACCACCATCTTTGAGAGAAGCTAATATTTCCTTAATTCTTAAGAAGGGGAAGGTTCCTGAGGATTGTGCCTCATACAGGTCCATCTCTCTATTAAATTCAGATTTCAAGATTCTGTCCAAGATTCTGGCGCTGAGATTGGAAAGGGTGTTGCCCTATATTATTAAAGAGGACCAGACAGGCTTTAGAAGGGGCCGTAGGTCCTCTAATAATATTAGAAGGTTGCTGAATAAGGTCCAAGTTTGTCAGTAACAACCGATTCAGGGGTTGGTGATTTCCTTAGATACAGAGACAGCATTTGGCTGGGTGGAATGGCCGTATCTTTTTTCTGTCTTAGAACAGTTTGGGTTGGGTGGGGTCTTTGCTAGGTGGGTGGAGGTTTTATATCACCACCCTCTGGTCGCAGTCATCACCAACGGGGTGAAGTCTGGGAATTTTACGATTGGTCGGGGTAGTCGGCAATGCTGCCCCCTCTCACCGTTGTTGTTTACGGTGGTGATAGAGCCGCTGGCAGAGGCTATTCCTCAGAACGTCCACATAACCGCTCCGGAAGTGGGATGGAGGGCACATAGATTTTACTGTATGCGGGTGATGTCCTTCTGTTTTTATCAAACCCAATGACCTCCGTACCCCATTTGATACAACGTACCAATTCATTTGGGACTATTTCAGGATATAAGATTAACTTTGCAAAATCAGTGGCTATGCCTTTGGGGAACCTTCAGGATGTGCCAGAAGTTGAGGGTGTGCCCTAAGTTCCCTTTTAAGTGGTCACTGGCAGGGCCCCGGTACCTGGGCGTTCTTATTACCCTCAGGGTTGATCTGTTATTTCGGACTAACTTTGCTCACTTGCTCGACAATATTAGGCGAGATCTCCAGAGGTGGGAGGCTCTTCCAATTTCATGGCTGGGCAGAAGGTCTCTCATTACGATGAATGTTCTTCCGCGTTTGCTTTATCCCACACGTATGCTCCCTATAATGTTTCCCAGGTCAACGCTGCAAAAGCTTATGGGGTGGTTTGGTTCCTTTGTCTGGCATCGTGGGTGGCCCTCATCAAACTTACTAAATTGCAGTTGCCTCAAGGAGGGGGAGGAGTTGATCTCCCAGACATCAGAAGGTATCAATTGAGTTCGCTGCTGTCCTTTGTCTGTGATTGGGTCGGTAATGATCCAAACTCAATATGGCTGGATGTTGAGGCCTCCCAAGCAAAGTGCCCTCTTATTAACCTGTTGTTCATGGATAAGATGAGGACAGTTATGGACCATTGCCGGAACCCCATTGTCATTAGTACAGTCAGGGCATGGAGGGTGATGCATCAGAGTGAGGGTTGTTTATCCAAGTCTTCACCACTTACACCTATAGTTGGCATGGCCAGGGTTCTGACCAGGGATGATGGTCTCAGGGTTCAAACTACGGGCAGCGAGAGGAGTTTCTAGTTTGGGAGACGTGTTTGAGGTGGAGGTTATGATGTCTTTTGAGCAACTGAGCCGCAAATACGGGTTGCCCGGCAGAGACCTTTTCCATGTTTTTCAGATTAGGGAGTTCATCCAGAAGACGACAACACTCCTCACTAAGCCCTATCAGCCCAATACAGAGAGGTTACTGCTACGCTCCACAAGCGGTCAGTGCCCTCTATCACCTGCTGGGTGGCAGGGCCTGGCAGGATATTAACCGGTTATGAGAGGTCTGGGAGCAAGAGCTGGAAGTGGAGATCTCTTCTGAAACATGGGAGAACATATATGAGAATACTCAAAAGATCTCAATCCATAACAGGACATGCGCTATGCAGTCAAAAGTTCTGCACAGGGCTCATCTGGCAACAGACCGTCTGGTCAAGTTTAAAAAAGGAGCATCTTCAGTGTGCCCCAAATGTAAAATGAGTGTAGGTACTCTTACCCCATTGCTCCTGGACATGCCACAGATTCCATGTTTATTGGAGCGCAGTGGCGGGAGAGATAGGGAGGGTATTGAGGACTGACGTCAAAGTAGACCCGATATCTCTCCTCTTAGATCTACCGAATTTACCATCTTTAGACAAGCATGGGAAGAAACTATTTAATATTCTTGCATACTGTGCTCGGAAGAATATTCTGATGAAGTGGGTGTCTGAGAATCCGCCGGGCTTGCTGGGATGGCAGGCATTAATTATGGAGCACATTCCCTTGGACTTTTTCACAAACACAGTGCACCACATAACAGACCATTTTTATAAGACAGGGCAGTCCTACATGAGTTATTTGGAAACAGATTTGTCAGTTGTCTTAGTAGGGCATTTGTTTAACCAGGATGGTTAGATTTGCAAAGTCCTGGGCCCTGGAGGGGGTCTCTTGGGTGTATATACAATGCACGCATTCCTCTGTTTGGGAGCTTTGCGCCGAGCATAGCTGTTCTGTAATCTGTGGGGTTTTTTGGGGTTTTTTTTGGTGTTGCTTTGCACAGTGTTAGGGTTTGTTTTGTATTACAGGCTAGGTTAATAGTTAGGAGACAGTAGTTGTACTATTTTTGTGTTTCTTTTCTTTTTATTATACTGATATTTGTTATTGATTGTATTTTTCAATACTTTTATATGTTTGTAAAGTTAAAAAAATTTGCTAATAAACATAATTTACAAAAAAAATCTGTCTCTCTCAAACTTGAATATACTGAATGACCCAGCCTTGACAGTCCTCTGTGATAAAGAATTCAACAAATGCATTCCCGTCAAAAGAAATTCCTCCTCATTTCGATGTTAAATGTATGATCCTTTACTCTGAGATTCTGCTGTATGGTGTTACTCTTCCCACAAGGGGAAATAACCCTCCTTTATCTGCCCTGTTAAGTCCCCAAGAATCCTATATGTTTTGATATGGTCACCTCTCATCCTTCTAAACTCCAAGGAGTACAGGCCCAACCTACGCAACCTCTCCTCACAAGATAGTCCCTCCATTACTCAGATTAACCGAGTGAATCTCTAAAACCAGTAAATCTTTCTTTGAATAAAGGGGCCAAAGTTGTTCATGTATTCCAACTGTTTTCTAATAGTGACTTGTATAGTTTTAGCAAGACTTCCCTAACTTTGTTCTAATCCTTTTGAAATAAAGGCCAATATTCCATTTGCCTCTCCGATTACCTGATAAACTTGGGCGCTAGCTTCTTGTAATTCGTGAATCAGGACATCCAGATCACTCTGCGCTGTAACTTTCTGCAGTCTTTCTCCATTTAAACAATATTCAGCTCCTCTGTTCTTCCTGCCAAAGTTCATAACTTTATACTTTCCCCACATTGTATTCCATTTGCCATAGTTTAGGTCATTTGTGTAACCTTCGATATCTCTCTGCAGGGACTAGAAGGATTTGGGTGGGTGCGTGTGGGTTAGAGAATCAGATTGGTCTCTGTCTGAGGAAGGGGTCTAATCTGGGGAGAACGGTGGTCAGGGATCTGGGATGGGGGTCAGGGGAAAGTGCGTTTGTTGATGGGTCTGTGGCCAGTTTAATAGCGATCCAATGTTTTGAGTACATTTGTAATCCTCTAACGTATCCTGGGTGACATTGGGTTTGAGTGAGCCCAGAGCCCTCAGTCCTGTCAGACTTTCTAATGGACTATTTTGCAGCTACACAGGAGTTTGCCAGAGGAAAATTCACATTCCCAAGCCAGTCCGACACACTCATTTATGTCTTGCAATCTGCAGGCCCACGTAACATAATCCCAGTCTACGGTGCTCAGAGCTCGGAATATCAGAACACTGTGACTATAAGACACAACACAGCAGGCAATGATGGTCAGAAACTGAATTGGAATTTTCCAACAGCGCTGAGGAATGAACAGAAACTTTAATATTTCATTGCAAACACTTGATGTGCTTTTGGATGTGGTTTTTGGAGAGCCCTGGGACTGAGAGTTTAGCTGAGGAGGTGGAAGTGATGACATCAGTCAAAGTGACTGCGTCAAGTGGACTTTTCCTGTTGATGAACATTCTTGCATTCTGAATCATGCATTTTAAAGGACGTTTATTAAATCAAAACAAATTAGTTGTTTAAGTTAGCAGCCAGTCACCTCATAGTGCTATCACTTCTCAAATGTTGAGCAAGGGGTTTCAATACTTTTAGAAATGTTTGAGTCTATTTTTATTTCTCTTTGTTGAAATTATAACTCATCAAACTCGTTCTCAATGAATGATCTCAAGATTAAAGATCATTAGAAATAGGAATGAGAGTTGGCCGTTCGGCCCTCAAGCCTGCTTCGCCATTCAGTAGGATCATGGCTGCTCTTAACATCCCTCATGTCCACTTTCCTGCCTTTTCCCTGTAACCCTTCACTTCCCCAACTGATCAAAGATCTCTACCTCGGCTTTAAATATACACAATGACTGTGCTCCCCATCAGGATGGAAGTTTATAAAGAAAGATTACACCGCGCCCCCACCCAAATGACACAACCATTAACTCTGTATGGTTTAGACTGGCTCAGTGGGATGAATATTGCCCTCATCGGCTTGCTAGGTGATGTTGTGACACCCCATATGGGACTTGAAACCAGACCTCCTGTCTCAGAGGTAGGGACAACACTGATGTAATGCGAGAGCCCAGTGGGTACGCTATACAAACAGGGGGGCAGCGTTGTCAGAGGGTGTGGGGTTGAGTAGATTGCTGAAGGTTCTGCCTAGTCCAGTGGCTGGTCAGTGCTGAGAGGATCAGGTGGAGCTCTCTGTGTGTGAGAGCTGCTCCCAGATACCCCTGCAGCTTGCAGTCTGGTAAAGCACAGGGCCCTGGGCTGTAACTTTGAGTCATAAACCCCTGGGAAAGGGGGCTGTCGGCTGGTCAAAGATGCCTAATGCCTAGAATCGACCCACAAATGAGCCAAACTATGGCAAATGGAATATAATGTAGGGAAAGCATAAGGTTATGATCTTTGGCAGGAAGAATAGAGGAGCTGAATATTGTTTAAATGGAGAAAGACTGCAGAAAGTTACAGCACAGAGGGATCTGGATGTCCTGATTCACGAATTACCAGAAGCAAGCGTCCAAGTTTATCAGGTAATCGGAGAGGCAAATGGAATATTGGCCTTTATTTCAAAACCAGGAGTGGCCTGACTCCTGTTAACGTGATGGTGAATCCTAGAGGATGGATTTCCAGAGTTTGTTCCTGAATCCAAGAGGAGGCTCCACAGTCCAATCTGGACCAAGGTGTAGATTTTACATTCAGTCCTGGGTGAAAATTGGGATTCTAGCATTCCATCCTCAATCCAAAAGGGGGTTTGAGAGTTCAAGCACGAGATCACAGAAGGGATTCCAGAATTCTTTCCGAGATCAAGTGGGGGAAGTTGAGAGTTCAGTGCTGAATGAGAGAGTGATTTTCCAATCTGATCCTGAAGTGGTGGTGAAATTCTAGAAGTCAGTCCAGATCCGGAGACGAGTTTTTGGAATCTTTTAGATCCCAATCAGATTCAACCAACTCCCTGTGATTGAACAGAACGATCCATTAAAACAACAAGCAGCCGATATCAACGGGATGCCTCTCATTTTCACGGAATTTTGAAAACTTTATTGTAAAAAAAAACTACAGCATTTAAACAAGTACAAGAAAGAAACGTTTCATTTCAACAGCGAGAATTATCAAATAACCACGTTGTACAAATACATCGAAAACATAGGGAGATCATCGTTAGCTAATACTAAACGGGCAATCATTCGGTGAAATCACTAAATGATCTCTTGACCCTAAACTCTTCAGACAATCAGTCGAGTAATTCAGGTGCTCAAGAGAATGTCTTTCTCTCAGAATAATGTTGCTTCCCTCCACCTAATCCCTAAGCTCCCCCTCTCCGATTAAGCCAACTGTGAATTCTCTTGAGTTCCTCCCCTTTTCACCCACTCCTGTACAATTCAGCACACTGCAAATGCAAAAAGAACATTCCAGAAATGGGCAGTTCCCTGCTTCAGGGTTACAGATCTTCAATAGGAGCAGTCCGCGAAAGGGAATGCCAAACTTTCGCAGCTCTCTGACTGATGAATCAGGATCCCATTCAAACCCCTGACCCTGAAACCACAATGGTCACAGTTCTGGATTCCTCAGCCTCCGGATACATCCTTCAAGTGTCTACACCATCAAATCCTCAGGGGAGTGGTGTTTCAGTGAGACCACCTCTCATTAGCCACATCATTGGGCAGTAAAGATAAAGTCACCAGCGTCTTACCAGTCTAAGAGCTGCCCAGCATTAGGTATAGGCCAAAACATGTCTACCTTTGTGTCTGTGATACCCTCAAGAAACAGAAAGAGATTGAGGCCTTATAATAAACAAGAAGTTACCTCCAACAAAAGATCTTTTTTATTCACTCAGGGGACATGGACACCATTGGCTGGGCCCAGCATTTATTACTCGTCCCTAATTACCCCTTGAGAAGGTAGGGGTGAGCTACCTTCTTGACCCACTGTAGTCCATGTGCTGTGGGCTGACCCACAATGCCCTTAGGGAGGGAATTCCAGGAGTTTGACCCAGTGACACTGAAGGAACGGTGATATATTTCCAAATCAGGATAGTGAGCTGAGCTCAAGGTCAAGCTCAGACCTTGAAGTTGGGCTGGGGCTGTTTTCCTCAGGGGGAAGGAAGGTGGGGGAGTTTCCAGTCGGCCTGTACAAGATGATGCCAGGATTGGATCCCATGAAGAAAGAGAAGCTGCTCCCATTTCTAGATGGTGCAGGGACTCAGGGGACACAGCTTCCAGCGAGGGATATGTTTGTGCTCCGGGTGGTGATGACACGTCCCCTGCTGGACGTGGAGCTGCACAATGGTTTCAAAAAGAAATATAAAAGGAACTGAACTGGCAGATTGGGACTGGATCGATGCACAGCGAGCTGATGTGACCACAATGGGACAGCTGGCTCGTGTGTGTGTGTGTGTGTGTGTGTGTGTGTCTGTATCTGTATTTATATGTGTGGAGAGGGGTATGTGCGTCTATGTGTGTTGTATGTGTGTGTGTGTGTGTGTATACGTGTGTGTTGTGTGAGAGACACTATGTGAATGTGTGTGTATCTGTGAGTGTGCATGTATTTGTGTGTGTGTTTGTGAGTGTGTGTGTCTGTGTCTGCATTTATATGTGTGGAGAGGGGTACGTGTGTCTATGTGTGTGCGTGTGTGTGTGTATGTGTGTGTATGTGTGTATGTGTGTGTGTGTATGTGTATGTGTGTCTGTGTGCGTGTGTATGTGTGTGTGTGCGTGTGTATGTGTGTGTGTGTGTTTGTCTGTGTGTGTGTGTTTGTGTGCGTGTGTATGTGAGTGTGTGTGTGTATATGTGTGTGTGTGTGTGTTTGTCTGTGTAAGTGTGTTTGTGTGTGTGAGTGTGTGTGAGTATGTGTGTGTGTCTGTGTGTGTGTGTGAGTGTATGTGTGAATGTGTGTGTGTGTGTGTGTTTGTAATGATGCTATGAACCTCAGTTTGGGTCAGTACACCTTCTAGCCAATTGGGGCTTAATTTTATTGAAATGCAGTTCAACACAGGAGATGCTGCTGTCAATGGGTGTACAGCAAGATCCCAGAAATGTTAATGTACTAAGGAAGAGTGGACACATTCTGGAGCGCTGGTTGTGGAGGGATACCCATTGAGGGACTCCAGAGACAATGAGAAACCCTCAGTATTTGTTCAGAGCAACAACACCAGTGAGAACAATAGGAGAACAACAAATGCAGAGTGAGTTACAGAGTAACACAGAGTCATGGAGAATTACACAGAGTCCCTAAAAGAGCTGAAGCCAGCAAGTGCAAGGCAGATGCAACCAAGGTCTCAGTGACCATAGTGGAAGTTGGTGGGTATTGTCCAGGGCACTGCTGAGGGCACAGTTGTTGAAGTATACGTAGTTCTGATCTTCTCATTTAAAGAGGGATCTAATTACAATGGAGGAAATTCAGAGATGGCTCCTGGGATGGAGGGGTTGTCAGAAGAGGATAGGCTGGAGTCTGTGTGAATGAGAGGTGATCTTCCTGAACCAGCTAATGTTCTAAAGGGGATGCTGAGAGAAGGACTGCACTCATGGGGAATCGAGAACAAGGAGACACTGTTTCAGGGTAAAACATTGAATTTCCTCTCTCAGAGAATCATGAAATTTTGGTCAATGACATCACTGACTGATTATAGCACAGGGAGAAGCCATTAGAGTCTCGCTATACGGTTAGGTCACTGGGTATCATCCCTTTCTCTGCAAGTGATTATCTATATATTTTTTCAGAAAGTCTCTTTGAATCATACAGTACAAAAGAGACTCTTCAGCCCATCCAGTCTGTCCCACCAAAAAAAAATACTATTACCCACTCCCATCCCACGTTCCCGCATTCAGCCCATAGCCTCGAACGTTACGACATTTCAAATGCTCGTCCAAGTACTTCTTTAAAGGTGTAGGGTATCCCACCTCAGCTCCCCCTCCCAAGCACGGTATTCCTGACCCCCAACGCCCTCTAGGTGAAAAAGGTTTCTCCTCAAATCCCCTCAAAACCTTCTGCATTTCAATTTAAAGCCAATCCCTCCCCCCTTGTTATTGGCTCTTGTATCAGGGCTGTAGTGACTGAGTGATTGTGTGCATTCAGGATCAAGGTAGGCAGATTTCGGAACCATTGTCAAGAGAGATGGTGGTGATGGGGGATGGTGAGAGGGTGTTGGGGAGGTAAGGGACAGATAGAAAAGTGAGATTGAGGCCTGGATCTGATCAACCATGACCTTATTAAATTGTGTTGGATGGGCTGAATGGCTTCATTCTGTCTCTTCCAGCCTGAGGTCACACAAAGTAAAGGAAATAACACGTTCAGAGTCACTCGAAGTCAACAAGGACCGTTCCTGCAGATTAGCTTCAATATAGTGTACATGTGTGTCTGCATGTATGTATACGTGTGTCCATGTCTGTGTGTGCAGTGTGTGTATATGTACATGTGTGTGAGATAGTGTGAGTGTGTGTACATCTGTGTGTGAGTGTGAGTGTGTGTGTGATGAGTTAATGTGTGTGAGAGAGTGCACGTGTGAGAGTGAGTGAATGTATGCGAGAGAGTGTGTGTGTGTGCGCACATGTATCTGTGTGAGAGAGTATGTGTGACTGTGTGTGTGTTTGTGTGTATCTGTGTGAGTGTGTGTGTCTGTGTGTGTCTGTATGTGAGAGTGTGTGTGTCTGTATGTGTCTGTATGTGAGAGTGTGTGCTTGTCATGTCTGTGAGTGTGTGAGAGAGTGTGTGTGAGTGTGTATGTCTGTGTGTGTCTGTATGTGTGTGTGTCTGTCAGTGTGTGTGTGTGTGTGCATGTCATGTCTGTGAGTGTGTGAGAGAGAGTGTAAGTGCGTGTGTGTCTGTGTGTCTGTATGTGAGAGTGTGTGTGTGTCTGTGTGTGTCTGTGTGTGTCTGTATGTGAGAGTGTGTGCGTGTCATGTCTGTGAGTGTGTGAGAGAGAGTGTGTGAGTGTGTGTGTCTGTGTGTGTCTGTATGTGAGAGTGTATGTGTGTCTGTATGTGAGTGTGTGTGTGTCTGTCAGTGTGTGTGTGTGATGTCTGTGAGTGTGTGAGAGAGAGTGTGTGTGAGTCTGTGTGTCTGTATGTGAGAGTGTGTGCGTGTCATGTCTGTGAGTGTGAGAGTGTGTGTGAGTGTGTGTGTGTCTGTATGTGAGAGTGTGTGCGTGTGATGTATGTGAGTGTGTGAGAGAGAGTGTGTGTGAGTGTGTGTGTCTGTATGTGAGAGTGTGTGTGTGTCTGTATGTGAGAGTGTGTGTGTGTCATGTCTGTGAGTGTGTGTGTGTCTGTCAGTGTGTGTGTGCGTGTCATGTCTGTGAGTGTGTGTGTGTGTGTGTGTCTGTGTGTGTCTGTATGTGAGAATGTGAGTGTATCTGTCAGTGTGTGTGTGTGCGTGTCATGTCTGTGAGTGTGTGAGAGAGTGTGTGTGAGTGTGTGTGTGGCTGGAGAAACCTGGATTCAGGTTCACACATGCCTGAGTGGGTTCCTCCATTGCTCATGATGTTAATAGATTAAAAACCATCGCAACCTGAATACAAATTGCCAAGAGAGAGAACAGCGAGATTGAAAACATCTGGCTCCAAAGAGGTGTTCCTCAGAACACACTTAATCCAAGTCACATGTAGGTTTTATACTCCTTTGAATTTGTTTGAAAATGATATTTTCTAACAACTTTTTCAGACATGTTACTGCACACTTCTTGTAGCAGGGAGGACTTGAACGTGGGCCTCCTGGCAGAGAGACTGGGCCAAGTCACTGTGCCTCTCTCAGCCTTCCAGAGACCCAGCACTCTTAACAGCTGCCGTTCCTTTCCCTGCTTTTGCCACACCCTCAAACCTACTTCCTTTTTCTTGTGTTTCCCTCTCCACACACCACCCTCTTTTCTACCCTCCTTTCTGACAGATTATCCCTTCAACTTAAAGCATCCATTTTTGCTTTCAAATCTCTGACTCACCACCACTATCTCTGTCATCCCCTCCAGCCCCAGAGCCCTCTGAGATCTCGGTGTTTCTCTGGTCATGGCCTCTTGACCAATCCTGATTTTAATTGCTCTTCCATCCTATTGATGGACTAGGCCTCCCACCTAAACCTCTCTCCCCTCTGCTTCAAGACAGTTCTCAAAAACTATCCCTTTGACCAAGTCTTCGGTCCATTAATATTGTCTTAACATGTTGCGTTTTGGCTGATAATGTTCCTGTGAAAAGCTTTGAGATATTGTATTGCACTGGAGGTGCTCACTAAATGCAGGTAGTTGTTGCTTCTGTGACGGCTGGGAGATGAAGAGGGAAGAGAGAGTCCTCAGAACCTGCTTCGGATTGCCATCTGCTGACCAAAGCTGGCAATTACAGCTGCGTATTTTCTGAGCGAGGAGTGCACTAATTCATGAACTGTCAGGACTGGAGGAGGTCATGAAGATAAACTCTCCATGAGGAACTCTATTGGAAACTTGGGGTGGCTCAGTGGTTAGCCCTGATGCCTCATAGAGCCAGGGACTTGGGTTCAATTCCAGCCACGGGGTGACTGTCTGTGTGGGGTTTGCACATTCTCCCCGTGCTTGCGTGGATTTCCTCTGGGTGCTCCGGTTTCCTCCCAGTGTGGGAAAGGCAGGGTTACAGGGATAAGGCAGTGGGTTGGATGCTCTTCAGAGGGTTGCAGTGGACTCAATGGGTCGAATGGTCTGTTTCCACACTGTAGGGATTCTACTCTACAAACTCCCAGTTCACGGGAGGTCTGCACGAGAGCTATTCAGTTAAAGAAATCATTATCCCCTGCAAGACTGCAGGCATTAATGGGGTGCTAAATAGGTGAATGGTTCACCTGTCCTCAGTGTTCTAAGGATGTTAGAACCAGAGGTCGCAGTGGAAGAGTACAGGGTGGGTCATTTTTATTTTAGATTACTTACAGTGTGGAAACAGGCCCTTCGGCCCAACAAGTCCACACCAACCCTTCAAAGGGCAACCCACCCAGACCCATTCCCCTACATTTACCCCTTCACCTAACACTACGGGCAATTTAGCATGGCCAATTCACCTAACCCGCACATCTTTGGACTGTGGGAGGAAACCGGAGCACCCAGAGGAAACCCACACAGACACGGGGAGAACGTGCAAACGTTACACACAGTCAGTCGCCTGAGGCGGGAATTGAACCCGGGTCCCTGGTGCTGTGAGGCAGCAGTGCTAACCACTGTGCCACCGTGCCGCCCACTGAGATGAGAAGAAATGTCTTTGTCCACAGGAAGAGGTTGAGGCCAAACATTGAATATCCTCAGAGAGGAGTTAGGGGCTAAAGGGAGAAAGTGGGAATAGGGGACTGAGTTGGATGGTCAGCCACGATCGTATTGATTGAAGGAGCAGGTTTGAACGGCTTGCTCCCAGTTTCTATGAATGGTGTGGGCCAAGTTTGAATCATTAAAGTCCTGTCCCAAGGGAGCACATGAAGGAAGATGGGCTTCACATTAGCGCTGGATAAGCATGTGAAACACATCACTCAGCAAAGAACTGGGAGTGAGGGTGGGGAGTAGATGCACATGACCAGGAAGATTTCTTACCTGTCTGTGCAGATTATTTGTTAACAATCTCCAGTTCAACTCTCTCCCCTGACAGCAGAGATCACTTTCACTGGCACATGTGAGGTGGTAGTGGAAGGAGGATGGAGGGGAAACAGCTGAGGTGTCAGATGCATGTTGGATCCCAGTAGGTAACATCACTCAGTTTCATAGTGATGCTAATCCAGATTGTGAAAGCTCAGAAACAAGCACAGAGAATGATGGAGAAACTCAGCAGGTCTAGCAGCATCTGCGGAGAGAGAAACAGAGTTAATGAGTCAGGTCCAATGACCTTTCGACAGAACTGGAGTGAAAAGATCTACAAGGATGTTGAGGGGGTTGGAGGATTTGAGCTATGGGGAGAGGCTGAACAGGCTGGGGCTGTTTTCCCTGGAGCGTCGGAGGTTGAGGTTTAGAAACCTTATAGAGGTTTATAAAATCATGGGGTGCAAGGATAGGATAAATAGACAAAGTCTTTTCCCTGGAGTGGAGGAGTCCAGAACTAGAGGGCATAGGTTTAGGGTGAGAGGGGAAAGATATAAAAGAGACCTAAGGGGCAACTTTTTCATGCAGAGGGTGGTGCATGTCTGGAATGAGCTGCCAAGGGAAGTAGTGGTGGCTGGTACAAATACAGCACTTAAAAGGCATCTGAGTGGGTATACAAATAGGAAGGGTTTGGAGGGATATGGGCCGAATGCTGACAAATGGGACTAGATTAAGTTGGGATATCTGGTCAGCATGAACAAGTTAGACTGAAGGGTCTGTTTCCGTGTTGTACTGCTCTATGCCTGTGACTCTATGACTCTGCGAGTTTATGAGCGCTCAGGACCAGCAGCAGTTGCACGACACTGGGTAGCAACCGAATTCTCTGACCCAAAAGGTCACAGATTCATGTCCCATTCCTGACCCTTGAGTCTACAATCTATCTGACACTCCCAGCGCGGTACTGACAGAGTGCAGCACTGCTCCAGTCCCTGCCTCTCAAACAGAATGGTAACAGGAGCCTGTCAACCTCTTCAGAGAGATGTAAAATATCCCCATTATTTCACAGAGTATTCGCAGGCAAGTTCTTCCCAATGTCCTGGGTCCGTGTATAACCCTCCAGTAATACCATGAGAAACTGATTATCATGTTGCCTGAACACACGCACCAGTCGGTTTCTACCCCACTGTTGGTAGATACTGAGTGGACTCACAAAGCCTTAACATTCGCCTGTACCCGTGTTTTTGGTTTTGCTGCTGTTAACCTATTATTTACTTATCTGTGCTACTTAACTCTGGGATCTGCCTGTATTGCTCGCAAAACAAAACTTTTCACTGTGCCTCGGTACATGGGACAATAAATTCAATTCAATTCAATTCAATTTCAGCAGCTTCATCGAGTGGAAAGTGTTTTGGGATATTCTCAGGTGCAATACAAATCCAAGTTTTTCTTTTAACTACAACAGCAGATTGTGGAATATCATCCACACAGGTTGGGAGGGCAGGGAAGAGAATTCTCAGGAAATGATTTGTTTAAGGTCACCTTAAGCAGGTGACGGTCTCATGGTATTATTATGGAGCTGCTAATGGAGACACAGGTACTGCTCTGATGAAGAGTTCTGGACATGAAACGTTAGGCTTTCTCTCTCTCTCTCTAACCCCCCCCTCCCAGATGCTGTCTGACTCGCTGTGATCTCCAGCATTTGTTGTTTACAGTAATGTTCTGGTCAACTGGGTTTAGATCTTATGTGAGAAATGGTGAGGTTTGAATTCAATAAAGGAAACAGGTTTGTCAGCCAAGTCAGTAAGGTATGATCCAACAGTCAATCGGGCTTTTGCCCCGAAATGTCGATTCTCCTGCTCCTCGGATGCTGCCTGACCTGCTGTGCTTTTCCAGCACCACTCTAATCTAGACTCTGATCTCCAGCATCTGCAGTCCTCACCTTCGCCTAGTCAACCTCATTGTCAGCTATTTGGTCTATTTTTGTCTCATCTGCACATTTCCCAAACGATGCCTCCAATATTGAAGTCTGAGTCATCATAATACATCACAAACAGCAAACACCACAGAAAATATCTGTTTTTTCTGCCCCCCCCCCCCCACCACCCCCACGTTCTGGTTTCTGCCTGTTAACCAGCTCACATTCCAAACCCTATGGCCCACTGCCCCACTGTTGCTAACTATTTGCATCAATGATTCAAGAATGTGAATCCGAAATAGCGTCTCAAAATTCGCATGTGGAAATGTGCAGGAAAACATCCCTGGGCTTGTAGGCTAGGAATGGTAGATAATCTCTAAAATACTGAGAAATCTCTGTGAGTAAATCTCCTTGTGTAGAAGTTACTAACCAATGGCAGAAGCCAGGAAACAATGCCGTTTGCCTGGAACCCTGTCACGGTCTGTAGCATTTATCTAAATGTTCAGCTCCAACAAGACAACACAGGATGCTGTCAGGAATGGAGGGGTTGAGTTATCAGGAGAGGCTAGATAGATTAGATTAGATTCCCTACAGTATGGAAACAGGCCCTTCGTCCCAACTGACCCTCTGAAGACTAACCCACCCAGGGCCATTCCCCTACCCTATATTTACCCCTGACTATTGTACCCAATACTACAGGCAGTCTAGCCCAACCAATTCCCCTAACCTGCACATCCTCGGACTGTGGGAGGAAACCCACGCAAACTCCACACAGCAAAGCTGAGGCTGGACTCGAACCCAGGACCCTGGCATTGTGAGCCAGCAGTGCTAACCACTGAGCCACTGTGCCGCCCATAGGCTAGGACACTTTCATGGAGCATAGGAGGTTGAGAAGTGACCTTATGGAAGTTCATAAACTAATGAGGGGCATTGACAAGGTGAATGGTACCTTTCTTTCCCTGGGATGGGAGATTTCAAAACTAGGGAGGCATATTTTTAGGTGAGAGAAGAAAGATTTTAAAAAGACACAAGGGGTAATTTCTTTACACTGAGTGGTTTGTGTGTGGAATGAACAGCCACTGGAAGCAGTGGATGTGGGTACAGTTATAACATTTAAAAGACGTTTGGATGGGTACATGGATAGGAAAGGTTTGGAGGGATATGGGCCAGGAGCAGGCAGGTGGGAAGAGTTTTGTCTGGGAACATGGTCGGCATTGACTGCTTGGAGCGAAGGTCTGTTTCCATGTTGCATTGATCCTGTGGGTCAATGACTATGGTTAGATCTAAGCTCACTCCAAATAAAGTGCTGGAAAAGCCATTCACTCATCCCTCTTTGGGCACAAAGAAACTGCTGAGAAAGGGGACAGTCGGTCAGTTGGACAGGAGCTGAAGGTGAGACAGTTTACAACTCAGTAAAAAGCAGGATAAATGCTCAGACTTTCACTGAACAAACGGAAGGAAGATTTTCTCTGCTTCTTTCACACTTTCACATCAGCACGTAGGGATGGATGTTTAATGTTTTTTTTATATAATTCACTTGTGGGATTGGGCATCACTGACTGGGCCCAGCATTTATTTCCCATCCCTAGATGCCCTGTGAGAAGGTGGAGGCGAGCTGACTTCTTGAACTGCTTTCCTACGCTGCATTTTAAATAGCCCATCTCAGTAGATATTAAAAGTGACCCATTTCCAGTGAAGGCTCACTAAGCACTACCTAACCCAAATTTCAAGGTGGTTCCCTCATGGGTTTGGCTGTTTGAGAGTGTATTGTTGACATGTTTAAGGGAAAAGTGTTTCTGTCAGAAAATAAGTTTGCAAATGGGCTCTGAGGCTAAAGGATTTGAGAATACCAAGCTGTTTAGTCATTTACATTAGACACATAAGTCGCTAAAAATAGCAGAGGAGGTTATCAAGGTCATTTTTCAAAAAAACAAGCAAAACTAATTATTAGGTTCATTAACAGCAGGATAGAATTGAAGACGAGAAGTTAGATGCTGGAGCGATCTGACACCAACAGAAGGTGCTGGAGAAACTCAGCAGGTCTGGCAGCACCTCTAGAGAGAAAGAAATAGAGTTAACTTTATTTTCATGTTTGAACATAGAACATAGAAACATGTTCAGTGACCTTGCAGAGTTGTGTTGAAGTTGCATTGTTAGCCACACTTAGGGAACTGGACAGTGCCCTGGCCTCTCTAAGCAGGATATGGAGGCATTGGAGCAATACAAGAAACTAAAGCAGAACAGAATCAAACTGAGGGGTTACACCAAACAGGGGAAAGTGCAGTTGGCTTCTCCAATAAAGAAGTCTTCAAGATTGTGTAAGTCTTCAATATGGGGGAATGTCAAGACCGCAACGTAACACAGTCACTACTAAAGGCAGCAGAGCATTCAGGAGAGAGCAATATTACTCAAAGAGTGGTGAGTAACTCACTACCATAAATGGTGGCTGAGATAAAGTCGGTGTTGGATTAGGAGGAAGCTGGATAAAGGAATAGAAGGAAATGCTGAGGATGTGAGATCAGAGGGTAACAAGGGGCTAGTATGGGGATTTGAACAGAATGGCCTGTTCTATACTGTAAATGTAAGATAATATGTTGTAAGAGTAGAAATAGACCATTCAGCCCATCAAGATCTGCTCTGCTGTTTAATGAGATCATGGCTGATCTGATAATTCTCAACTCCACGTCTTTGCCTTTTCCCTATCACCGTCTGTTCTCTTCCTGATTAAAGACCTGTCCATCTCAGCCTTGAATGACCCAGCTTTGACAGCCCTCTGTGGTTGAAAAAAAATTCCACAGATTTATTCCCCCCTGAAAAGAATTACCTCCTCATCTCTGATTTAAACAGGTGATCAATTTTCAGAGGTGGTGCCCTCTGATGGTAATCTGTCCTACAAGGGGATATAACCCCATCTACTCTGTCAACTCCCTAACAATCTCATATGTTTCAATAAGGTCACGTCACATTTTTCATAACTCCAATGAGTGTCGTCGTCCCCAACCTACTCAAACCCTCCTTGCACGACAGAAAGCGAATAAGAAATATTTTGCAAGATTATATTTACACTGTTACTTGTTTCCTATTAATTTCACCAGACAAATATAAAAAAGGCTGCTGATTCTCTATCTAACCCATTTTAACCCATTGTGTTCCCCGGGCAGTTTTGTCAGTTAAATACATAAATAAACTGCCATTAAAGCACTTGTACTTACAGCAATGAAGAATAGTTTTTACAAATGACAGTATTTGAAGCTTCTCACTTATCCTAGTTGTTCATTCATTCCTGCTGGCTATGTCATTTCCTTGGAGTTTTTTCACAAATACCCCATGTTTTGGAGATGACTCACGGAAATTGAAGACCGTAATATTTTAGTAGTTCACTGTACCAGCATCTGTTGAAGCAGAGTTCAATCACACAACAGGAAGAGGATTCAGAAAGAATAGCACATCGATATTTCCCAGCATGAAACATCCCTGTGTTTTACAGAAATAACCAACGTGACTCAGGGCTAGTGTGTCCCTAAACATCAGACACCCAAATCCTTGAAACCTCCCTCCCTCCCTCGCCAACCTGACCCTCTTAAGTCTCAACTTGCACAGACAACAAGGATGAATCTCCTGCAAAAACAGCTGAAGAAGATCTCAATAAAAGCCCATCGCCACTACCTGCCCAGGAAGTGACTTCTAACCCATTACATTTCCCTTACGTCGAGTTAACCTGTATTTATAAAAGTGTTATATTTCAAAAATAACCCTGACACAGTTTGTATTTAATTCTTAAAGCAAAAACCCAACATTGTCACCAAACTGCATTAACCTATTGGAATGTGCTGAATAATTGTGGTGTGGACGCTGGGCAATTGAAAATTGCACTGCAAATTCCCTCAACAGAGAGTGTGTCTAGTAAATATCATTGTTGTTAACTTATACAAGGATCTCGTCATTAAAAGATAGCAGTTTGTGGCTCATTGAATAGGGAATATCAGCTCCCTGCAATTACCAAGTTGTAGAGGCCAATAGGTTTGGAGCCATTGATTGTCCAGTGACCAAAACTGAGTACACATGTGACACAAGGCTACAGGGTACCATTAGAACATGCAGACCCATAAGTGACTGAGTTGGATGACATATAAAATCCTCCATTGCGGGGACAGACTGTTGGGAGGAAAGTCACGTTGAGTTATCAGGCCCCGAACCACCTAAAAGGTGAACGCGTACACAACACCAACCACCACAATGTTCCCAATGGTGGCTATGATTGCAATCCATAACCAGATGGCGTCATTGGAGGAGCGAGCTGGTTCCTCGGGCTGATTTGGGGCTGACAGGGTCTCGTTCATGTTGGTCGATGAGTTGAAGAGTGAGAACTCAGTGTTGCACTCATCGATAGGGGAATCCATGAAGGCACCCGTCATCACAGGGATCTGTGGGAGAAAGAACAACGTCAAGATATTCAGTGTTACTTTTACAAGTGAGCTCACTCACAACCAACATTGGAACATTGGCAGATAACAAGGACATCCAGGCCTTCCAGCTGTTCAACGACATCGTGATGGAATTGTCCGGATTCCCATTTAATCTACTTTAGCTGAAAGGACAATCCATGGGTAACAGTACACAACAAGACAGCATCCATCTTAATCTTGAAAATATCAATTATCCCCCAAAATTCATGGCCTTTTAGTGGAGGCAGTTCAGAGAAGGTTCACTAGGATGATCCCTGCTTTGGAGATTGATAGACTCTTGATGTCACAAGGAATTAAGGGCTACGGGGAGAACGCTGGTAAGTGGAGTTGAAATGCCCACCAGCCCTGATTGAATGGCGGAGTGGACTCGATGGGCCGAATGGCCTTACTTCCACTCCTATGTCTTATGGTCTTATGGAGGGACTGCCCTTATGAAAAAAGATTAAACAGGATGGTACTTTGCTCACTAGAGTTGAGAAGAATGAAAGGTGACCTCACTGAACATGTAGGATTCCTAAGGATAAATGCTGAGAGGAATGTTTCACCTCAATGGAAAGTCTAGGGCCAGAGGCATCGTCTCAGAATAAAGGGGCATCAATTTATGCTGACATGAGGAGGAATTTCTTCTCTCTGAGGGCTGTGAGTCTTTGGAATGCCTTGTGGGGGCACAGTCCTTGTGGATAATTAACACTGAGACAGATAGATTCTTGATCAGCCAAGGAAAGGCAGGAAAATGGATATGAGGAATGTCAGATTAGCCATGACCCAACTGAAAGATGAAGGGGCTGAATGGCCTACTCCTGTTCCTATTCTGATGGTCTTACAGGGAGTGGTCCAAATTTGTTCTGATTTACACCCCTCCCCCAGTCAACAGCTTTATGAAGTGGCAGTGCCATTGGGAAGGTAGCACCGATAACCATGACAACACTCTCCCAAGGCCCAAGGCCCTTGGCCAGAGGCGAGCAATGGAGAGGTCATGGCGATGAGGGTCAGGAGACAAGGGAAGATGCCAGAAAGGGAGACAGTCGATAAAGTGTGGCGCTGGAAAAGCACAGAAGGTCAGGCAGCATCTGAGGAGCAGGAGAGTCGGCATTTTGGGCATTACCCTTTTTCATGACCCTTGCTGCCAGGAGAGGAGAACATCTCCTGCTGACCAGGCAGCTCTCGCATTGCAAAGTTCAGAACTCTAAAGTAGAATTATACCCAACTTGAAACATTAACTCTGCCTCTCTCTCTCCCTCTCTGTTGCCAGACCTGCAGAGTTTCTCCAGCATTTCTCTGCGTTTATTTCAGATTTTTGCCATCGGCAAGATTTTGCTTTCAGTTCAGATAAAACTTGCATTTCCATAGCACCACTCAGGTTGCGTCAAAGGAATGTCCTTTTTGAATCGTTGTCACTGCTCTAAACAATCAATTTACACACAGCAAGCTCACACAAACCCCAGTGAGTTAAAGGATCAGGGTTAGACTGAGAAACACCAGTGGAACTGTCCAGTTCTGTCACAGATCCAGACGGTGAGTCCATGAAGCAGCTAAAACAAACAAAATGGAAGCAAGAGGAGACCATTCGGCCCCTCCAGCTTGCACCATGGTAGTTCAGATCTGTTTTGAGATCAGCATTCCCTGATAAGCCTTAATTTCTTGACTTAACAATAAACTTACCACCTCTGTTTTAAAAATATTCATTGACCCTGCCTCCATCACCTTCGGAGAAACAGACCTCCAAAGTCAGACAATCCTTAGTCAGTAACTGATTCTCCTCATCTTAAAGGATGTCCTAAAGCAATGCCCTCTCATTCTGGGTCCAGCCACAACAGGAAACATCCTTTAGACATCCAACTATTCAGAACTGGAATGTCTCTACACAGGCATGTTCCGCAGCACCGAGTCACCATTTGTTGATACATGGACAGGCCTGAACACTGATTCAGCTCCCTCAGAGCCAGCTCTTAGAGGAAACAGACCCCTTGACGTTTCTGTTTCTGCCTGTCAGCCAGGGCTCTCTCATTGGAGCAGGTTAACAGCCGCAGTCAGGGAGCTCAGATTCTAGGAGGTGCAACTGGCTGGCCACACCACAAGGATCAATCAGGATCTGATACACTTCAATCAACTCCCCTCTCATTCTTCGATCTCTCTGCCCACGGATCTTTCTGCCTTGATCTCCCGGCCCACTGAGCTCACTGCTCACTGATCTCCCTGCCCTCTGATCTCTGGGCCCACTGATCTCTCTGCCCACAGATCTGTCTGCCCACTGATCTCACAGCCTACTGAACTCTCTGCCCACTGATCTCTCTCTGCCCACTGATCTCTCTCTGCCCACTGATCTCTCTCTGCCCGCTGATCTCTCTGCCCACTGATCTCCCTGACCACTGATCTCCCTGCCCACTCATCTCTCTGCCCACTGATCTCACTGCCCACTGATCTCCCTGCCTTGATCTCACTGCCCACTGATATCTCTGTCCACTGATCTCTCTCTGCCCACGGATCTTTCTGTCCACTGATCGTTCTCTGCCCACTGATCTGTCTGCCCACTGATCTGTCTGCCCACTGATCTCTCTGCCCATTGATCTCTCTGCTCTGATCTCACTGCCCACTGATCTCCCTGTCCACTCCTCTCTGCCCATTGATCTCTCTGCACACTGATCTCTCTGTCCAATGATCTCCTTGCCCACTGATCTGTCTGCCCTCTGATGTCTCTCTGACAACTGATCTCTCTGCCCACTGATCTCCCTACCCACTGATCTCCCTACCCACAGAACTCCCTGCACCCTCAACTCTCTGCCCACTGATCTCTGTGTCCACTGATCTGTCTGCCCACTAATCTCTCTGCCCACTGATCACCCTGCCCACTGATCTCTCTGCCAACAGATCTCTCTCTGCCCACTGATCTGTCTGCCCACTGATCTCTGTGCCCTCAAATCTCCCTGCCCACTGATCTCTCTGCCCATTGATCTCTCTGCCCACTGATCTGTCTGCCCACTTATCTCTCCCCCCACTCATCTCCCTGCCCACTGATCTCCCTGCCCACTGATCTCTGTGCCCACAAATCTCCCTGTCCATTGATCTCTCTGCCCACTGATCTCTCTGCCCTCTGATCTCTCTCTGCCCAGTGATCTCACTGCCCACTGATCTCCCTGCTACCTGATCTCCCTGCTACCTGATGTCTCTCTGCCCACTGATCTCCCTGCCCATTGATCTCTCTGCACAATCATCTCTGCCCACTGATCTTTCTGCCCACTGATCTCTCTCTGCCCAGTGATCTCTCTGCCCAATGATCTCCCTGCCCACTGATCTCCCTGCCCACTGATCTCTCTGCCCACTGATCTGTCTGCTCACTGATCTATCTCTGCCCACTGAACTCTCTCTGCCCATTGATCTCTCTGCTCTGATCTCTCTGCCCACTGATCTCCCTGCTCACTGATCTCCCAGTCCACTCATCTCTCTGCCCATTGATCTCTGTGCCCACTGATCTCTCTGTCCAATGATCTCCTTGCCCACTGATCTGTCTGCCCTCTGATCTCTCTCTGACAACTGATCTCTCTGCCCACTGATCTCCCTGCCCACTGATCTCCCTGCACCCTCAACTCTCTGCCCACTAATCTCTCTGCCCACTGGTCTCTCTGCCCACTGGTCTCTCTCTGCCCACTGATCTTTGTGCCCACTGATCTCTGTGCCCTCAAATCTCTCTGCCCACTGATCTCTGTGCCCACTGATCTCTCTGCCCAGTGATCTCTCTGCCCACTGATCTCTCTGTCCACTGATCTCCCTGCCCACTGATCTCCCTGCCCACTGATCTCCCTGCCCCCTCCACTCTCTGCCCACTGATTTCTGTTTACACTGATTTCTGTGCCCACAAATCTCCCTGTCCATTGATCTCTCTGCCCAGTGATCTCCCTGCAAACTGATCTCTCTGCCCACTGATCTCCCTGCTCACTGATCTCCCTACCCTCTGATCTGTGCCCACTGATCTCTGCCCACTGATCTCCCTGCTCACTGATCTCCCTACCCTCTGATCTGTGCCCACTGATCTCTGCCCACTGATCACCCTGCCCACTGATCTCTCTGCCCACTGATCTCTCTCTGCCCACTGATCTCCCTGCCCATTGATCCCTCTGCCCATTGATCTCTCTGTCCAATGATCTCCCTGCTCACTGGTCTCTCTGATTTGATTTCTCTGCCCATTGATCTCTCTGCCTTCATCTGCCTGCCCACTGATCTCCCTGTCCACTGATCTCCGTGTCCACTCATCTCTCTGCCCACTGATCACGGTGCCCACTGATCTATTTGCCCCCAAATCTCCCTGCCCACTGATCTCTGTGCCTATTGATCTCTCTGTCCAGTGATCTCTCTGCCCACTGATCTCTCTGTCAAATGATCTCCCTGCCCACTGATCTCTCTGCCCACTGATCTCCCTGCCCACTGATCTCTCTGTCCAATGATCTCTCAGTCCACTAATCTCCCTGCCCACTGATCTCCCTGCCCACTGATCTCGCTGCACATTGATCCCTCTGCCCATTGATCTCTCTCTGCCCAATGATCTCTCTGTCCAATGATCTCCCTGCCCACTGATCTCTCTGCCTTGATCTCTCTGCCCACTGATCTGTCTGACAACTGATCTCTCTGCCCACTCATCTCCCTGCCCACTGATCTCTCTGCCCACTCATCTCCCTGCCCACTGATCTCCCTGCCCACTGATCTCCCTGCCCACTGATCTCTCTGCCCACTGATCTCCCTGCCCACTGATCTCTCTGCCCACTGATCTCACTGCCCACTGCTCTCTCTGCCCACAAATCTCCCTGCCTACTGATCTCTCTGCACGCTGATCTCTTTCTGCCCACTGCTCTCTCTGCCCACTGATCTCCCTGCCCATTGATCTCTCTGCCCATTGATCTCTGTGCCCACTTATCTCTCTGCCCAGTGATCTCTCTGCACACTGATCTCTCTGTCCAATGATCTCCTTGCCCACTGATCTGTCTGCCCTCTGATCTCTCTCTGACAACTGATCTCTCTGCCCACTGATCTCCCTACCCACTGATCTCCCTACCCACAGAACTCCCTGCACCCTCAACTCTCTGCCCACTAATCTCTCTGCCCACTGATCTCCCTACCCACTGATCTCCCTACCCACAGAACTCCCTGCACCCTCAACTCTCTGCCCACTAATCTCTCTGCCCACTGGTCTCTCTGCCAACTGATCTCTCTCTGCCCACTGATCTTTGTGCCCACTGATCTCTGTGCCCTCAAATCTCTCTGCCCACTGATCTCTGTGCCCATTGATCTCTCTGCCCAGTGATCTCTCTGCCCACTGATCTCCCTGTCCACTGATCTCCCTGCCCACTGATCTGTCTGCCCACTTATCTCTCCCCCCACTCATCTCCCTACCAACTGATCTCTCTCTGCCCACTGATCTCCCTGCCCCCTCCACTCTCTGCCCACTGATTTCTGTTTACACTGATCTCTGTGCCCACAAATCTCCCTGCCCATTGATCTCTCTGCCCAGTGATCTCCCTGCCCACTGATCTCTCTGCCCACTGATCTGTCTGCCCACTGATCTCCCTCTGCCCACTGATCTCCCTACCCACTGATCTGTCTGCCCACTCATCTCTCTCTGCCTACTCATCTCTCTCTGCCCACTGATCTCCCTGCCCACTGATCTCCCTGCCCACTGATCTCCCTGTCCACTGATCTCTCTGTCCACTGATCTCTCTGCTCACTGATATTCATGCCCACTGCTCTCTCTGCCCACTGATCTCCCTGTAAAAAATGAGGTCTGCAGATGCTGGAGATCACAGCTGAAAATGTGTTGCTGGTCAAAGCACAGCAGGCCAGGCAGCATCTCAGGAATAGAGAACTCGACGTTTCGAGCATAAGCCCTTCATCAGGAATGAGAGAGAGTAGCCAAGCAGGCTAAGATAAAAGGTAGGGAGGAGGGACTTGGGGGAGGGGCGATGGAGGTGGGATAGGTGGAAGGAGGTCAAGGTGAGGGTGATAGGCCGAAGTGGGGTGGGGGCGGAGAGGTCAGTAAGGAGATTGCAGGTTAGGAGGGCGGTGCTGAGTTGAGGGAACCGACTGAGACAAGGTGGGGGGAGGGGAAATGAGGAAACTGGAGAAATCTGAATTCATACCTTGTGGTTGGAGGGTTCCCAGGCGGAAGATGAGGCGCTCCTCCTCCAGCCGTCGTGTTGTTATGTTCTGCCGGTGGAGGAGTCCAAGGACCTGCATGTCCTCAGTGGAGTGGGAGGGAGAGTTAAAGTGTTGAGCCACGGGGTGGTTGGGTTGGTTGGTTCGGGCGGCCCAGAGGTGTTCTCTGAAGCGTTCCGCAAGTAAGCGGCCTGTCTCCCCAATATAGAGGAGGCCACATCGGGTGCAGCGGATGCAATAGATGATGTGTGTGGAGGTACAGGTGAACTTGTGGCGGATATGGAAGGATCCCTTGGGGCCTTGGAGGGAAGTGAGTGTGGAGGTGTGGGCGCAAGTTTTACATTTCCTGCGGTTGCAGGGGAAGGTGCCGGGGGTGGAGGTTGGGTTGGTGGGGGGTGTGGATCTGACGAGGGAGTCACGAAGAGAGTGGTCCTTGCGGAACGCTGATAGGGGAGGGGAGGGAAATATATCCTTGGTGGTGGGGTCCGTTTGGAGGTGGCGGAAATGGCGGCGGATGATACGTTGTATGCGGAGGTTGGTGGGGTGGTAGGTGAGAACCAGTGGGGTTCTGTCTTGGTGGCGGTTGGAGGAGCTGGGCTCAAGGGCGGAGGAGCGGGAAGTGGAGGAGATGCGGTGGAGGGCATCGTCGATCACGTCTGGGGGGATTCCGCCACCTCCAAACGGACCCCACCACCAAGGATATATTTCCCTCCCCTCCCCTATCAGCATTCCGCAAGGACCACTCCCTTCGTGACTCCCTCGTCAGATCCACACCCCCCACCAACCCAACCTCCACCCCCGGCACCTTCCCCTGCAACCGCAGGAAATATAAAACTTGCGCCCACACCTCCACACTCACTTCCCTCCAAGGCCCCAAGGGATCCTTCCATATCCGCCACAAGTTCACCTGTACCTCCACACACATCATCTATTGCATCCGCTGCACCCGATGTGGCCTCCTCTATATTGGTGAGACAGGCCGCTTACTTGCGGAACGCTTCAGAGAACACCTCAGGGACGCCCGGACCAACCAACCCAACCATCCCGTGGCTCAACACTTTAACTCTCCCTCCCACTCCACCGAGGACATGCAGGTCCTTGGACTCCTCCACCGGCAGAACATAACAACACGACGGCTGGAGGAGGAGCGCTTCATCTTCCGCCTGGGAACCCTCCAACCACAAGGTATGAATTCAGATTTCTCCAGTTTCCTCATTTCCCCTCCCCCCACCTTGTCTCAGTCGGTTCCCTCAACTCAGCACCGCCCTCCTAACCTGCAATCCTCTTCCTGACCTCTCCGACCCCACCCCACTCCGGCCTATCACCCTCACCTTGACCTCCTTCCACCTATCCCACCTCCATCGCCCCTCCCCCAAGTCCCTCCTCCCTACCTTTTATCTTAGCCTGCTTGGCTACTCTCTCTCATTCCTGATGAAGGGCTTATGCTCGAAACGTCGAATTCTCTATTCCTGAGATGCTGCCTGGCCTGCTGTGCTTTGACCAGCAACACATTTTCACCGCTGATCTCACTGCCCACTGATCTCCCTGCCCACTGATCTCCCTGCCCACTGATCTCCCTGCCCTGAGCTCCCTGCCCAGTGATATCCCTGCCCACTGATCTCTCTGCCCACTGATAACCCTGCCCACTGATCTCTCTGCCCACAGACCTCCCTGCTCACTGATCTCTCTGCCCACTGATGTCACTACACACTGATCACCCTGGCCACTATCTCTCTGTCCACTGATCTCCCTGCCCACTGATCTCTCTCCCAATAGTCTCCCTGCCCACATATCTCTCTGTCTTGATCTCTCTCTGCCCACGGATCTCTCTCTGCCCAAAGATCTCCCTGCCCACAGATTTCCCGGCACACTGATCTCTCTCTCCACTGATCTGTCTGCCCTTTGATCTCACTGCCCACTGATCTGTCTGCCCACTCATCTCTCTCTGCCCACTTATCTCCCTGCCCACTGATAACCCTGCCCACTGATGTCACTACACACTGATCACCCTGGCCACTATCTCCCTGTCCACTGATCTCCCTGCCCTCTGATCTCTCTGCCCACTCATCTCTCTGCCCCCTCAACTCTCTGCCATCTGATCTCTGTGCCCACTCATCTCTCTCTGCCCACTGACCTCCCTGCCCACTGATCTCTCTGCCCACAGATTTCCTGGCACACTGACCTCTCTCTCCACTGATCTGTCTGCCCTTTGATCTCTCTGCCCACTGATCTCCCTGCCCTGAGCTCCCTGCCCAGTGATATTACTGCCCACTGATCTCTCTGCCCACTGATCTCTCTGCCCACTGATCTCCCTGCCCACTGACCTCCCTGCCCACTGATCTCACTGCACACTGATCTTCCTGGCCACTATCTCCCTGTCCATCTATTTCCCTGCCCACTGATCACACTGCCCACTCTCCACTCTGCCCACTGATCTCTGTGCCCACTGTTCTCTCTCCACAAATCTCTCTGCCCACTGACCTCTCTCTCCACAAATCTCTCTGCCCACTGATCTCCCTGCCCACTGATCTCCCTGCCCTTTTGATCTCTCTGCCCAATGATCTCTCTGCCCACTGATCTCCCTGCCCAATGATCTCCCTGCCCTTTTGATCTCTCTGCCCAATGATCTCCCTGCCCTTTTGATCTCTCTGCCCAATGATCTCCCTGCCCACTGATCTCTCTGCCCACTGATCTCCCTACCCACTGATCTCTGCCCACTGATTTCTCTCTGCCCACAGATCTCCCTGCTCTGAATCTCCCTGTACACTGATCTTCCTGCCCACTGACCTCCCTACCCACTGATCTCCCTGCCCTCTGATCTCCCTGCCCACTCATCTCTCTGCCCACTGATCCCTCTGTCCACTGATCTCTCTGCCCACAGATTTCCCGGCACACTGACCTCTCTCTCCACTGATCTGTCTGCCCTTTGATCTCTCTGCCCACTGATCTCCCTGCCCTGAGCTCCCTGCCCAGTGATATTGCTGCCCACTGATCTCCCTGCCCTGAGCTCCCTGCCCAGTGATATTGCTGCCCACTGATCTCTCTGCCCACTGATCTCCCTGCCCACTGACCTCCCTTCCCACTGATCTCACTGCACACTGATCTTCCTGGCCACTGTCTCCCTGTCCATCGATTTCCCTGCCCACTGATCACACTGCCCACTCTCCACTCTGCCCACTGATCTCTGTGCCCACTGTTCTCTCTCCACAAATCTCTCTGCCCACTGATCTCCCTGCCCACTGATCTCCCTGCCCTTTTGATCTCTCTGCCCAACGATCTCTCTGCCCACTGATCTCCCTGCCCAATGATCTCCCTGCCCTTTTGATCTCCCTGCCCACTGATCTCCCTGCCCACTGATCTCCCTGCCCAATGATCTCCCTGCCCTTTTGATCTCTCTGCCCAATGATCTCTCTGCCCAATGATCTCCCTGCCCTTTTGATCTCCCTGCCCACTGACCTCCCTGCCCTTTTGATCTCTCTGCCCATGATCTCCCTGCCCTTTTGATCTCTCTGCCCAATGATCTCCCTGCCCACTGACCTCCCTGCCCACTGATCTCCCTGCCCACTGATCTCTGCCCACTGATCTCTCTCTGCCCACAGATCTCCCTGCTCTGAATCTCCCTGTACACTGATCTTCCTGCCCACTGACCTCCCTACCCACTGATCTCTCTGCCCTCTGATCTCCCTGCCCACTCATCTCTCTGCCCACTGATCCCTCTGTCCACTGATCTCTCTGCCCACTGACCTCCCTACCCACTGATCTCCCTGCCCTCTGATCTCCCTGCCCACTCATCTCTCTGCCCTCTGATCTCCCTGCCCACTCATCTCTCTGCCCACTGATCCCTCTGTCCACTGATCTCTCTGCCAACTGACCTCCCTACCCACTGATCTCCCTGCCCTCTGATCTCCCTGCCCACTGATCTCCCTGCCCACTCATCTCTCTGCCCTCTGATCTCCCTGCCCACTGATCTCTCTGCCCACTGATCCCTCTGTCCACTCATCTCTCTGCCCACTGATCTCCCTGCCCACTGATCTCTCTGCCCACTGACCTCCCTACCCACTGATCTCACTGCCCTCTGATCTCCCTGCCCACTCATCTCTCTGCCCTCTGATCTCCCTGCCCACTGATCTCTCCCTGCCCACTGATCTCCCTGCCCTGATCTCCCTGCCCAGTGATATCCCTGCCCACTGATCTCTCCCTGCCCACTGATCTCCCTGCCCTGAGCTCCCTGCCCAGTGATATCCCTGCCCACTGATCTCTCTGCCCACTCATCTCTCTGCCCACCCATCCCTCTGCCCACTGATCTCCCTGCCCACTGATCTCCCTGCCCACTGATCTCCCTGCCCTGAGCTCCCTGCCCAGTGATATTGCTGCCCACTGATCTCTCTGCCCACTGATCTCCCTGCCCACTGACCTCCCTTCCCACTGATCTCACTGCACACTGATCTTCCTGGCCACTATCTCCCTGTCCATCGATTTCCCTGCCCACTGATCACACTGCCCACTCTCCACTCTGCCCACTGATCTCTGTGCCCACTGTTCTCTCTCCACAAATCTCTCTGCCCACTGACCTCTCTCTCCACTGATCTCCCTGCCCACTGACCTCCCTGCACAATGATCTCCCTGCCCTTTTGATCTCTCTGCCCAATGATCTCCCTGCCCACTGATCTCCCTGCCCACTGATCTCCCTGCCCACTGACCATCCTGCCCACTGATATCTCTGCCCAATGATCTCCCTGCCCTTTTGATCTCTCTGCCCAATGATCTCCCTGCCCTTTTGATCTCTCTGCCCAATGATCTCCCTGCCCACTGATCTCCCTGCCCAATGATCTCCCTGCCCTTTTGATCTCCCTGCCCACTGATCTCCCTGCCCACTGACCTCCCTGCCCTTTTGATCTCTCTGCCCATGATCTCCCTGCCCTTTTGATCTCTCTGCCCAATGATCTCCCTGCCCACTGATCTCTCTGCCCACTGATCACCCTGCCCACTGATCTCTGCCCACTGATCTCTCTCTGCCCACAGATCTCCCTGCTCTGAATCTCCCTGTACACTGATCTTCCTGCCCACTGACCTCCCTACCGACTGATCCCCCGCCCTCTGATCTCCCTGCCCACTCATCTCTCTGCCCACTGATCCCTCTGTCCACTGATCTCTCTGCCCACTGACCTCCCTACCCACTGATCTCCCTGCCCTCTGATCTCCCTGCCCACTCATCTCCCTGCCCTCTGATCTCCCTGTCCACTGATCTCTCTGCCCACTGACCTCCCTACCCACTGATCTCACTGCCCTCTGATCTCCCTGCCCACTCATCTCTCTGCCCTCTGATCTCCCTGCCCACTGATCTCTCTGCCCACTGATCCCTCTGTCCACTGATCTCTCTGCTCACTGATCTTCCTGCCCCTGATCTTCCTGCCCATTGATCTCCCTGCCCACTCATCTTTCTGCCCCCGCAACTCTCTGCCCACTGATCTCTGTCCCCACTGATTCCTCTGCCCACTGATCTCTCCCTGCCCACTGATCTCCCTGCCCTGAGCTCCCTGCCCAGTGATATCCCTGCCCACTGATCTCTCTGCCCACTCATCTCACTGCCCACTGATCTCTGCCCACTGATTTCTCTCTGCCCACAGATCTCCCTGCTCTGAATCTCCCTGTACACTGATCTTCCTGCCCACTGACCTCCCTACCCACTGATCTCCCTGCCCTCTGATCTCCCTGCCCACTCATCTCTCTGCCCACTGATCCCTCTGTCCACTGATCTCTCTGCCCACAGATTTCCCGGCACACTGACCTCTCTCTCCACTGATCTGTCTGCCCTTTGATCTCTCTGCCCACTGATCTCCCTGCCCTGAGCTCCCTGCCCAGTGATATTGCTGCCCACTGATCTCCCTGCCCTGAGCTCCCTGCCCAGTGATATTGCTGCCCACTGATCTCTCTGCCCACTGATCTCCCTGCCCACTGACCTCCCTTCCCACTGATCTCACTGCACACTGATCTTCCTGGCCACTATCTCCCTGTCCATCGATTTCCCTGCCCACTGATCACACTGCCCACTCTCCACTCTGCCCACTGATCTCTGTGCCCACTGTTCTCTCTCCACAAATCTCTCTGCCCACTGATCTCCCTGCCCACTGATCTCCCTGCCCTTTTGATCTCTCTGCCCAATGATCTCTCTGCCCACTGATCTCCCTGCCCAATGATCTCCCTGCCCTTTTGATCTCCCTGCCCACTGATCTCCCTGCCCACTGATCTCCCTGCCCAATGATCTCCCTGCCCAATGATCTCCCTGCCCTTTTGATCTCTCTGCCCAATGATCTCTCTGCCCAATGATCTCCCTGCCCTTTTGATCTCCCTGCCCACTGACCTCCCTGCCCTTTTGATCTCTCTGCCCAATGACCTCCCTGCCCTTTTGATCTCTCTGCCCAATGATCTCCCTGCCCACTGACCTCCCTGCCCACTGATCTCCCTGCCCACTGATCTCTGCCCACTGATCTCTCTCTGCCCACAGATCTCCCTGCTCTGAATCTCCCTGTACACTGATCTTCCTGCCCACTGACCTCCCTACCCACTGATCTCTCTGCCCTCTGATCTCCCTGCCCACTCATCTCTCTGCCCACTGATCCCTCTGTCCACTGATCTCTCTGCCCACTGACCTCCCTACCCACTGATCTCCCTGCCCTCTGATCTCCCTGCCCACTCATCTCTCTGCCCTCTGATCTCCCTGCCCACTCATCTCTCTGCCCACTGATCCCTCTGTCCACTGATCTCTCTGCCCACTGACCTCCCTACCCACTGATCTCCCTGCCCTCTGATCTCCCTGCCCACTCATCTCTCTGCCCTCTGATCTCCCTGCCCACTGATCTCTCTGCCCACTGATCCCTCTGTCCACTCATCTCTCTGCCCACTGATCTCTCCCTGCCCACTGATCTCTCTGCCCACTGACCTCCCTACCCACTGATCTCACTGCCCTCTGATCTCCCTGCCCACTCATCTCTCTGCCCAGTGATATCCCTGCCCACTGATCTCTCCCTGCCCACTGATCTCCCTGCCCTGAGCTCCCTGCCCAGTGATATCCCTGTCCACTGATCTCTCTGCCCACTCATCTCTCTGCCCACCCATCCCTCTGCCCACTGATCTCCCTGCCCACTGATCTCCCTGCCCACTGATCTCCCTGCCCTGAGCTCCCTGCCCAGTGATATTGCTGCCCACTGATCTCTCTGCCCACTGATCTCCCTGCCCACTGACCTCCCTTCCCACTGATCTCACTGCACACTGATCTTCCTGGCCACTATCTCCCTGTCCATCGATTTCCCTGCCCACTGATCACACTGCCCATTCTCCACTCTGCCCACTGATCTCTGTGCCCACTGTTCTCTCTCCACAAATCTCTCTGCCCACTGACCTCTCTCTCCACTGATCTCCATGCCCACTGATCTCCCTGCCCAATGATCTCCCTGCCCTTTTGATCTCTCTGCCCAATGATCTCCCTGCCCACTGATCTCCCTGCCCACTGATCTCCCTGCCCACTGACCATCCTGCCCACTTATCTCTCTGCCCAATGATCTCCCTGCCCTTTTGATCTCCCTGCCCAATGATCTCCCTGCCCACTGATCTCCCTGCCCAATGATCTCCCTGCCCTTTTGATCTCCCTGCCCACTGATCTCCCTGCCCACTGACCTCCCTGCCCTTTTGATCTCTCTGCCCATGATCTCCCTGCCCTTTTGATCTCTCTGCCCAATGATCTCCCTGCCCACTCATCTCTCTGCCCTCTGATCTCCCTGCCCACTGATCTCTCCCTGCCCACTGATCTCCCTGCCCTGATCTCCCTGCCCAGTGATATCCCTGCCCACTGATCTCTCCCTGCCCACTGATCTCCCTGCCCTGAGCTCCCTGCCCAGTGATATCCCTGCCCACTGATCTCTCTGCCCACTCATCTCTCTGCCCACCCATCCCTCTGCCCACTGATCTCCCTGCCCACTGATCTCCCTGCCCACTGATCTCCCTGCCCTGAGCTCCCTGCCCAGTGATATTGCTGCCCACTGATCTCTCTGCCCACTGATCTCCCTGCCCACTGACCTCCCTTCCCACTGATCTCACTGCACACTGATCTTCCTGGCCACTATCTCCCTGTCCATCGATTTCCCTGCCCACTGATCACACTGCCCACTCTCCACTCTGCCCACTGATCTCTGTGCCCACTGTTCTCTCTCCACAAATCTCTCTGCCCACTGACCTCTCTCTCCACTGATCTCCCTGCCCACTGACCTCCCTGCACAATGATCTCCCTGCCCTTTTGATCTCTCTGCCCAATGATCTCCCTGCCCACTGATCTCCCTGCCCACTGATCTCCCTGCCCACTGACCATCCTGCCCACTGATCTCTCTGCCCAATGATCTCCCTGCCCTTTTGATCTCTCTGCCCAATGATCTCCCTGCCCTTTTGATCTCTCTGCCCAATGATCTCCCTGCCCACTGATCTCCCTGCCCAATGATCTCCCTGCCCTTTTGATCTCCCTGCCCACTGATCTCCCTGCCCACTGACCTCCCTGCCCTTTTGATCTCTCTGCCCATGATCTCCCTGCCCTTTTGATCTCTCTGCCCAATGATCTCCCTGCCCACTGATCTCTCTGCCCACTGATCACCCTGCCCACTGATCTCTGCCCACTGATCTCTCTCTGCCCACAGATCTCCCTGCTCTGAATCTCCCTGTACACTGATCTTCCTGCCCACTGACCTCCCTACCGACTGATCCCCCGCCCTCTGATCTCCCTGCCCACTCATCTCTCTGCCCACTGATCCCTCTGTCCACTGATCTCTCTGCCCACTGACCTCCCTACCCACTGATCTCCCTGCCCTCTGATCTCCCTGCCCACTCATCTCCCTGCCCTCTGATCTCCCTGTCCACTGATCTCTCTGCCCACTGACCTCCCTACCCACTGATCTCACTGCCCTCTGATCTCCCTGCCCACTCATCTCTCTGCCCTCTGATCTCCCTGCCCACTGATCTCTCTGCCCACTGATCCCTCTGTCCACTGATCTCTCTGCTCACTGATCTTCCTGCCCCTGATCTTCCTGCCCATTGATCTCCCTGCCCACTCATCTTTCTGCCCCCGCAACTCTCTGCCCACTGATCTCTGTCCCCACTGATTCCTCTGCCCACTGATCTCTCCCTGCCCACTGATCTCCCTGCCCTGAGCTCCCTGCCCAGTGATATCCCTGCCCACTGATCTCTCTGCCCACTCATCTCACTGCCCACTGATCTCTGCCCACTGATTTCTCTCTGCCCACAGATCTCCCTGCTCTGAATCTCCCTGTACACTGATCTTCCTGCCCACTGACCTCCCTACCCACTGATCTCCCTGCCCTCTGATCTCCCTGCCCACTCATCTCTCTGCCCACTGATCCCTCTGTCCACTGATCTCTCTGCCCACAGATTTCCCGGCACACTGACCTCTCTCTCCACTGATCTGTCTGCCCTTTGATCTCTCTGCCCACTGATCTCCCTGCCCTGAGCTCCCTGCCCAGTGATATTGCTGCCCACTGATCTCCCTGCCCTGAGCTCCCTGCCCAGTGATATTGCTGCCCACTGATCTCTCTGCCCACTGATCTCCCTGCCCACTGACCTCCCTTCCCACTGATCTCACTGCACACTGATCTTCCTGGCCACTATCTCCCTGTCCATCGATTTCCCTGCCCACTGATCACACTGCCCACTCTCCACTCTGCCCACTGATCTCTGTGCCCACTGTTCTCTCTCCACAAATCTCTCTGCCCACTGATCTCCCTGCCCACTGATCTCCCTGCCCTTTTGATCTCTCTGCCCAATGATCTCTCTGCCCACTGATCTCCCTGCCCAATGATCTCCCTGCCCTTTTGATCTCCCTGCCCACTGATCTCCCTGCCCACTGATCTCCCTGCCCAATGATCTCCCTGCCCAATGATCTCCCTGCCCTTTTGATCTCTCTGCCCAATGATCTCTCTGCCCAATGATCTCCCTGCCCTTTTGATCTCCCTGCCCACTGACCTCCCTGCCCTTTTGATCTCTCTGCCCAATGACCTCCCTGCCCTTTTGATCTCTCTGCCCAATGACCTCCCTGCCCTTTTGATCTCTCTGCCCAATGATCTCCCTGCCCACTGACCTCCCTGCCCACTGATCTCCCTGCCCACTGATCTCTGCCCACTGATCTCTCTCTGCCCACAGATCTCCCTGCTCTGAATCTCCCTGTACACTGATCTTCCTGCCCACTGACCTCCCTACCCACTGATCTCTCTGCCCTCTGATCTCCCTGCCCACTCATCTCTCTGCCCACTGATCCCTCTGTCCACTGATCTCTCTGCCCACTGACCTCCCTACCCACTGATCTCCCTGCCCTCTGATCTCCCTGCCCACTCATCTCTCTGCCCTCTGATCTCCCTGCCCACTGATCTCTCTGCCCACTGATCCCTCTGTCCACTGATCTCTCTGCCCACTGACCTCCCTACCCACTGATCTCCCTGCCCTCTGATCTCCCTGCCCACTCATCTCTCTGCCCTCTGATCTCCCTGCCCACTGATCTCTCTGCCCACTGATCCCTCTGTCCACTCATCTCTCTGCCCACTGATCTCTCCCTGCCCACTGATCTCTCTGCCCACTGACCTCCCTACCCACTGATCTCACTGCCCTCTGATCTCCCTGCCCACTCATCTCTCTGCCCAGTGATATCCCTGCCCACTGATCTCTCCCTGCCCACTGATCTCCCTGCCCTGAGCTCCCTGCCCAGTGATATCCCTGTCCACTGATCTCTCTGCCCACTCATCTCTCTGCCCACCCATCCCTCTGCCCACTGATCTCCCTGCCCACTGATCTCCCTGCCCACTGATCTCCCTGCCCTGAGCTCCCTGCCCAGTGATATTGCTGCCCACTGATCTCTCTGCCCACTGATCTCCCTGCCCACTGACCTCCCTTCCCACTGATCTCACTGCACACTGATCTTCCTGGCCACTATCTCCCTGTCCATCGATTTCCCTGCCCACTGATCACACTGCCCACTCTCCACTCTGCCCACTGATCTCTGTGCCCACTGTTCTCTCTCCACAAATCTCTCTGCCCACTGACCTCTCTCTCCACTGATCTCCATGCCCACTGATCTCCCTGCCCAATGATCTCCCTGCCCTTTTGATCTCTCTGCCCAATGATCTCCCTGCCCACTGATCTCCCTGCCCACTGATCTCCCTGCCCACTGACCATCCTGCCCACTTATCTCTCTGCCCAATGATCTCCCTGCCCTTTTGATCTCCCTGCCCAATGATCTCCCTGCCCACTGATCTCCCTGCCCAATGATCTCCCTGCCCTTTTGATCTCCCTGCCCACTGATCTCCCTGCCCACTGACCTCCCTGCCCTTTTGATCTCTCTGCCCATGATCTCCCTGCCCTTTTGATCTCTCTGCCCAATGATCTCCCTGCCCACTGATCTCTCTGCCCACTGATCTCCCTGCCCACTGATCTCTGCCCACTGATCTCTCTCTGCCCACAGATCTCCCTGCTCTGAATCTCCCTGTACACTGATCTTCCTGCCCACTGACCTCCCTACCCACTGATCCCCCTGCCCTCTGATCTCCCTGCCCACTCATCTCTCTGCCCACTGATCCCTCTGTCCACTGATCTCTCTGCCCACTGACCTCCCTACCCACTGATCTCCCTGCCCACTGATCTCCCTGCCCACTGATCTCACTGCCCTCTGATCTCCCTGCCCACTCATCTCTCTGCCCTCTGATCTCCCTGTCCACTGATCTCTCTGCCCACTGATCCCTCTGTCCACTGATCTCTCTGCTCACTGATCTTCCTGCTCCTGATCTTCCTGCCCATTGATCTCCCTGCCCACTCATCTTTCTGCCCCCGCAACTCTCTGCCCACTGATCTCTGTCCCCACTGATTCCTCTGCCCACTGATCTCTCCCTGCCCACTGATCTCCCTGCCCTGAGCTCCCTGCCCAGTGATATCCCTGCCCACTGATCTCTCTGCCCACTCATCTCTCTGCCCACCCATCCCTCTGCCCACTGATCTTCCTGCCCACTGATCTCTCTGCCCACTGATCTCTCTGCCCACTGATCTCCCTGCCCACTGATCTCCCTGCCCTGAGCTCCCTGCCCAGTGATATCCCTGCCCACTGATCCCCCAGCCTACTGATCTCTCTGCCCACTGATCTCGCTGCCCTGAACTCCCTGCCCACTGATCTCTCTGCCCACTGATCTCGCTGCCCTGAACTCCCTGCCCACTGATCTTCCTGCCCACTGATCTCGCTGCCCTGAACTCCCTGCCCACTGATCTCCCTGCCCACTGATCTCTCTGTCCACCGATCTCCCTGCCCACTGATTTCGCTGCCCTGAGCTCCCTACCCACTGAACCCCCAGCCTACTGATCTCTCTGCCCACTGATCTCTCTGTCCACTCATCTCTCTGCCCACCCATCTCTCTGTCCACTGATCTTCTTGCCCACCCATCTCTCTGCCCACTCCTCTCTCTGTCCACTGATCTTCTTGCCCACTGATCTCTCTCTGCCCACTGATCTCTCTGCCCACTGATCTCTCTCTGCCCACTGATCTCTCTGCCCACTGATCTCCCTGCCCACTGATCTCTCTAACAACTGCTCTCTCTGCCCACAAATCTCCCTGCCTACTGATCTCTCTGCACACTGATCTCTTTCTGCCCACTGATCTCTCTGTCCAATGATCTCCCTGCCCACATATCTCTCAGCCTTGATCTCTCTCTGCCCACTGATCTATCTGCCCACTGATCTTCCTACCCACTGATCTTTCCACCCACTGATCTCTCTCTCCAATGATCTCCCTGCCCACTGATTTCTCTGCCTTGATCTTCCTACCCACTGATCTCCCCACCCACTGATCTGTCTGCCCACTCATCTCTCTCTGCCTACTTATCTCCCTGCCCACTGATAACCCTGCCCACTTATCTCCCTGCCCACTGATCTCCCTGCCCACTGATAACCCTGCCCACTTATCTCCCTGCCCACTGATCTCCCTGCCCACTTATAACCCTGCCCACTGATCTCCCTGCCCACTGATCTCCCTGCCCACTGATAACCCTGCCCACTGATCTCCCTGCCCACTGATGTCACTACACACTGATCACCCTGGCCACTATCTCCCTGTCCACTGATTTCCCTGCCCACTCATCTCCCTGCCCCCTCAACTCTCTACCCACTGATCTCCCTTCCCACTGATCTCCCTGCCCACTGTTCTCACTGCTCTGATCTCTCTACCCCCTGATCTCTCTGCCCCCTGATCTCTCTGCCCCCTGATCTCTCTGCCCACTGATCTCCCTGCCCACTGATCTCCCTGCCCACTGTTCTCACTGCTCTGATCTCTCTACCCCCTGATCTCTCTGCCCCCTGATCTCTCTGCCCCCTGATCTCTCTGCCCACTCATCTGTCTGCCCAGTGATCTCTCTGCCCATTGTTCTCACTGCTCCGATCTCCCTGCCCACTGATCTCCCTGCCCACTGATCTCCTTGCCCATTGGTCTCTCTGCCCACTCATCCCCCTGCCACTTGATCTCTCCCTGCCCACTGATCTCTGTGTCCACTGATCTCCCTGCCCACTGACCTCCCTGCTCACTGATCCCGCTGCCCACTGCTCTCTCTGACAACTGATCTCCCTGCCCAACGATATCTCTGACAACTGATCTCCCTGCCCACAGACCTCCCTGCTCTGATCTCCCTGCCCACTGATCTGCCTGGGCATTGATCTCCCTGTCCACTCATTTCTCTGCCCACTGATCTCTCTGCCCCCTCAACTCTCTGCCCACTGATCTCTGTGCCCACGAATCTCCCCGCCCATTGCTCTCTCTGCCCAGTGACCTCCCTGCCCATTGATCTCTCTCTGCCCACTCATCTCTCTGACAACTGATCTCTCTGCTCACTGATCTCCATGCCCACTGATCTCTCTCTGCTCACTGATCTCTCTGCTCACTGATCCCGCTGCCCACTGCTCTCTCTGACAACTGATCTCCCTGCCTTGATCTCCCTGCCCAACGATATCTCTGACAACTGATCTCTCTGCCCACTGACATCCCTGCCCAGTGATCTCCCTGCCCACTGCTCTCTCTGCCCACTGATATCCCTGCCCACTGAGCTCCCTGCCCACTCATCTGCTGACCCACTGATCTCTCTGCCCACTGATCTCTCTGTGCCCACTCATCTGTCTGCCCACTTATCTCTCTCTGCCCACTGATCTGTCTGCCCACTGATCTCTGTCTGCCCACTGATCTCTTTCTACCCACTGATCTCTCTGCGCACTGATCTCTCTCTGCCCACTGATATGACTGCCCACAGATCTCCCTGCTCTGATCACCCTGCCCACTGATCTCTCTGCCCACTGATCTCCCTCTGCCCACTGATCTCCCTCTGCCCACTGATATCCCTGCCCACTGATCTCCTTGCCCTCTGATCTCTCTGCCCCCTCAACTCTCTGCCCACTGGTCTCTGTGCCCACAAATCTCCCTGCCCTTTTAATCTCTCTGCCCACTGATCTGCCGACCCACTGATCTCTCTGCCCACTGATCGCTCTCTGCCCACTCATATGACTGCCCACAGATCTCCCTGCTCTGATCTCTCTGCCCACTGATCTCCCTCTGCCCACTGATATCCCTGCCCACTGATCTCCTTGCCCTCTGATCTCTCTGCCCACTCATCTCTCTGCTCCCTCAACTCTCTGCCCACTGATCTCTGTGTCCACAAATCTCCCTGCCCATTGATCTCTCTGCCCAGTGATCTCCCTGCCCATTGATCTCTCTGCCCACTGATCTCTCTCTGCCCACTCATCTGTCTGCCCACTGATCTCTCTGCCCACTGATCTCCCTGCCCACTGATCTCACTGCCCACTGATCTCCCTGCTCTGATCTCACTGCTCACTGATCTCACTGCCCACTGATCTCCCTGCTCTGATCTCACTGCCCACTGATCTCACTGCTCACTGATCTCCCTGCCCACGGCAAAAACAAAAACACAGGTACAGACGAATGTTAAGAATTTGTGAGTCCATTCACTATTCTAACAACAGTAAGGTAGAAACTGTTACAAAACCGGCTGGTGTGTGTGTTCAGGCTTCTATACCTTCTCCCCGATGGTAGAGGTTGTAGCTAAACATTGCCAGGGTGGGATGGATCTTTGAGAATGCTGGTGGCCTTTTCTTGACAGCGGGCCTGGTAGATGGATTCTATAGATGGGAGGTTGGCCTTTGTGATTGTCCGGGCCGAGTTCACCGCTCTCTGTAACCGTCTCCGATCTTGAATGGTCCAGTTGCCATCCCAGGTAGTGATACATCCGGGCAGAATGCTCTCGATGGCGCACCTATAAAAGTTGGCAAGGGTATTCGCCGTCATGGCAAATTTCCTCAGCTGCCTGAGGAAGAAGAGACGTTGTTGGGCCTTTGTAACCAGTGCGTCCACATAAAGAGTCCAAGAAAGCTTGTTGTAGATGACCACTCCCAGGAGCTTGACACTCTCCACTTGTTCCACCTCTGCGCTGTTAATGTGTAGGGGGCCATGAGTAACATCCCGCCGAAAGTCACTAATGAGCTCCTTGGTTTTGCCAGCATTGAGAGCTCGGTTGTTCTCAGTGCACCATTTTCCCAGGTCTTCCACCTCCCATCTTTAGTCTGTTTCATCACCATCTGAGATTCGATCGATTATGGTGATGTCATCAGCGAACTTGCAAATAGCTTTAGTCTGGTATTTGGCGACGCAGTCATGGGTATACAGTGAGTACAGTAGGGGGCTGAGTATGCATCCCTGGGGGGGTTTCAGTGTTATGTGTTAGTGAGGATGAAATATTGTCCCCAATCTTCACTGATTGTTGCCTGTGGGTCAGGAAACTGAGGATCCAGTTGCAGAGAGTGGGGCTTAGTCTGAGATCACTAAGTTCAGTAATCAGTCTCCAGGGGATAATAGTGTTGAAGGCTGAACTGTTGTCAATGAGTAGGATTCTTACGTAGCTGTTCTTGGTGTCAAGATGTTCTAGGGAGGAGTGAAGGGCAAGTGATATGGCATCTGACGTGGATCTGTTGGTCCAATAGGCAAATTGGAGTGGGTCAAGGGTAATGGGGAGGCTGGAGTTGATTAATGCCATGACCAGCCTTTCAAAGCACTTCATGACCACCAAAGTTCAGCCCACTGGGCAGTAGTCATTGAGACATGCTGCATGAGCCTTCTTAGGCACAGGGATGATGCTGGCCCTCTTGGAACAGGCAGGGACAGTGGCCTGCTGCAGGGAGAGGTTGACGATGTCTGAGAAGACCTCTGCCAGTTGATCTGCACATGCTCTGAGTGCACGGCCTGGTACTCCGTCTGGTCCCATCACTTTCCTTGGATTCACACGCAAGAAAACTGATCTGACCTCTGATGCAGTGATTGTTGGGAAAGGTTCATTAGGACTTGTCGGAATAGGTATAACCTCTCCGCCAAAATTCTGCTCAAAGCGAGCATAGAAGGTGTTGAGATGATCTGGGAGGGATGTGTCATTGTCTGCTATCTTGCACTGTCTCTTTTTAGAACCTGTGATGTCGTTCAGTCCTTGCCATAATCGCCGGGTGTTTGGGTTCGATGATCTGCAAGTGATCATATTGAATGGTGGAGCAGGTTTGAAGGGCTGAATGGCGTCTTACTTTCTAAGGTTCTGTGGAGGGGCAGCTTCTAAAGCCTTTCCCATTGGTGTGGACATTCCTGCTGTCTATTGGTAGGTACAGTAGAAAACAAAAACAGAAATTGCTGGAGAAAATATGGAGGCAAATATGATATAGACGTTTAAGAGACTTTTAGATAAGCATATGAATATGCAAGGACTAGAGGGATATGGACCGAGGGCAGGATTAGCTTATGTTGGTGTCATGTTTGACACAGCATCGTGGGCCGCAGGGCCCATTCCAGTGCTGTATTGTTCAATGTTCAATGTTCTAACCTCAGCAGATCTGGCAGCATCTGTGGAGAGAGAAACAAAGCTAATATTTTGTGTCCGGTAACCTTGCATCAGAACAATTTTCTCTCCATAGATACTGCCAGACCTGCTGAGTTTCTCCAACAATTTGTGTTTCTAGTTCAGATCGTTAGCATCTGATGTTTTGATTTATTGTAGTCGTGTGTACCTGAGTACAGTGAAAAGCTTTGTTTTGTGAGCAGTACACACAGATCGTAGCGAACAAGGACATACAGACCATAGGGTGTTCAGACAGAGCGAGGCGTACAGCTGCACAGGAGGGGCAGGGAGCAAGACCAACACTATTTAAGGTTGGAGAGTGTATCCATCAGTTTGATAGCAGCGGGTAAAAAGCTATTCCTGAACCTGTTGTAGCGTGTACTCAAGCTTCTGTATCTCCTGCATGATGGAAGAGGCTGTCAGAGATCATTACCAGGGTGAGAGGGGTCTTTGATGATGCTGGCAGCCTTTCCATGGCAACGAGCCGTGTAAATGGAGTCCATGGATGGGAGGTTGGCTTCCAGGATGGTCTGGGCTGTGCACACAACCTTCTGTCGTTTCTTACAGTCCTGGGCAGAGCAGTTGCTATACCGTGATGCACCCAGACAGTATGCTTTTAATGATGCATCTGTAGATGTTGGTGAGGGTCCTTATGGACACACAGAATTTCCTGAGCTGCCTGAGGAAGAAGAGGCGTTGTTGTATAATTGTTTGTTTTCTGAAACAGGAGTCGCTGGCTTTCTGCCTGCACAGGAACTGACTGAGTCAAGGACCACTTTACTGTGTTCCAGGACCTCTTCCCTTGTCATAATTATTTACCATCTTCTACAAGGAGATGTCAACATATCCCTTCCCAGGCCGTGCATGATGACTCAGTGATTCTTTATCCTAACCAGTTCTGACTCAGCAAAATGCCTTGAATGTGTGTTGACATTTTGAAATGGAGCTTGAGTTGCCCCAGAATGTTCTCCTAAAGTGCCTGAGGTCCTCTTCCTCGCCTGCACTCCGAGATGCTCAGGCCAGGCAGAGACAATGACCCTGTGAAAACTCTGGCCTTGCTTTAATTTCTCAGGGAAAAGAAAAATCACTGTCTTGCTCCAGATGATCGGAATTTTCACTGTACGAGATTGTTTGCAAAGTAAGCGAGACCTTTTCTCTAATCATTGATTTGCCTCTCAAGAATATCGCTGTTCCTACTGCAAGGAGAATGAGGTTTAATGGTGAAGCAAGCCAGACCCTCAGGATAACGTTCTGAGGATGTGCACTTTAATGGACAAAGTTTGATTGATGAAATTTGAATTCAATGAGAAAAATTAAAAGCTAGTCTAATATAGGTGTTTGTTGTAAAAACCCATCTGATTCATTCAGGGGTCTTTGATGATGTTGGCAGCCTTTCTACCATCCCTGACCTGATCTGGCCAATGTGTGACTCCAAACCCACAGCAATGTGGTTAAATAGCTCTGGCGAGTTCCATGGGCAACCCGAGAGCGGGCACTAATTACTGACCCAGCAGTGCCCACATCCCATTAACAGCTTCAAAATAAGAAAATAAGATAAGAGTAGGAATTATTCCCAGCAGCCTTCAGTCTGTACAGGTTTATGTTGTGATTCTATATGAGTGAGAAACAATTGTGTCTGATGCTGGGGACATGTGTAAGGGGGATCCAATACTTGGGTTCCATTAAACAAGCCACAATAACACTGCATACTCAGTGGGAAATGATCAGTATTGCGTTTATGCAGCTGCACATATGTATAGGAGACCTGTTTGCTTGGATGGCTGGTTTGCAACGCAGAGTGATGCTGATATTGGGGGTTCAATTCCTGCATTGGCTGAGGTCACCATCATCTCAGACTTGACCCTTGCTTGAGGTGTGCTGGCCTTTCAAGTTAAACTCACCACCAGTTACCTCTCATCATCAAGAGAGCAGCGTACAATGAGAGATCAGACAGGGGAGAAACACTAGACTTTTTTCACTCACAACTATTTTCAGCCAGAAATATCAAGTGGATGATACCATCCCCGACAGCTGAAGGCTATGGGCCCTGATAACATCCAGACTGCAATATTAATGGCATTGTAGTCCTGAGTCACCCAGACCTAGCCCCATCCCAAGCCAAGCTGTAATACTATAACTGGAACACCAACATCTATCCAACAATGTGAAAAATTATCCAGGAATGTTCTGTCCAGAGAAAGACAGGGTAAAGTCAACCTGGTTAATGACTGCCTGTCAGTCAACCTCTTGACAATCAACAAAGATACAGAATGGTGTAATTGACAGAATGAACAGCATTTACTGAAAACTCACATTTTGTTGAATAAAGACAAGCGTGAGCAAAGTCTTTCACTTTGCAAACATCAGAATGTTTCACAAGTACGCAAGCTCAAGGGGAGACACAAGATTTACACTGCTTGAGAAAGGAGTGCTGATTGGCGAGCAAATTGACTTTGATTGATAGATGTGTTGCCATGAGACGGCACCAATTCATGTTGATTGACAGTTAACAGACAGGCATTGTTCATCATTAAACCAAGCAGGACGACTCTGACTGATGACTGGTCAGGGTATTGTCCTAAGGAATGAACCACCAAATTGCTGTGATTTACTCTGTTGAATTGAAACAGGAACTATGTGTCCATATTCTTTCTGTCCGTAAAGAATACAGCCTTGTGTGTGGATATGGGGAGCTTCCATCCACACGGTGACAACCTGAAGTTCATTATCAGTGTAATTCTTCACACGTTCAGTATTATCTAGTAAATATTGACCAGTTGTAAAATCACATCTCACTGTGGACACTGTGCTGTGGGTTTTGGAAGTGCAGGCTGTTTAGCTACAAATAGTAACTTGCTTTTTGTGAACAGTCAAAGGGATACATGAAAGGTCAGATGCTGGAGAAACCCAGCAGGTCTGACAGCATCTGTGAGAGAAACAGAGTCTCAGGTCCAATAAGACTCAGGTTGTAAGTTAGCTCGCTGAACTGGTAGGTTTGTTCTCAGACGTTTCGTCACCATGCTGGGTAACATTATCAGTGAGCCTCCGGCGAAGCGCTGGTGTTCTGTCCCACTTTCTATTTCTGTGTTTTGGTCTGTTGTGGTGGGTGATAGCATTTCCAGGTTTTTTTTGAGAGGTTGGTAAATGGGGTCCAAATCGATGTGCATATTGATAGAGTTCTGGTTTGAATGCCAGGCCTCCAGGAAATCCCGTGTGTGTGTCTCTGTTTAGCCTGTCCCAGGATGGATATGTTGTCTCAGTCGAACTGGTGTCCCTCTTTGTCTGTGTGTATGGATACCAGTGATAGTTGGTCATGTCATTGGTGGCTAGTTGGTGTTCATGTATCCTGGTGGCTAGTTTCCTGCCCGTCTGTCCGATGTAATGTTTGTTGCAGTCCTTGATGGGTATTTTGTGTATGACGTTCGTTCTGCTGGTTGTTGGTACAGGGTCCTTTAGGTTCATCAGGAGCTGTTTCAGTGTGATGGTAGGTTTGTGGGTTACCATGATGTCTAGGGGCTGGAGTAGTCTGGTCGTTATCTCTATGATGTATTTAAGGTATGGCAGGGTGGCTAGAGTCTCTGGGGGTGTTGTTATTTCTTGCTTTAGTCTGTTGTGTAGGAGAGACTCACGGTTGGTGTGTTGCCTCCCAGGTGCCAGGGTCCATGATGTCTCTGATCGTGTTTTTGGGATCCTTCAGGGGGAGGGAGAGCAGCCCCAAGTCATGGTCCACATTGGCACCAACTACATAGGTCGGAAGAGAGATGGGGACTTGAGGCAGAAATTCAGGGAGCTAGGATGGAAGCTTAGAGCTAGGACAAACAGAGTTGTTTTCTCTGGTTTACTCCCTGTGCCAAGTGCCAGTGAGGTGAGGAATAGAGAGAGAGAGGAGTTGAACACGTGGCTACAGGGATGGTGCAGGAGGGAGGGTTTCAGGTTTTTGGATAATTGGAGCTCTTTCTGCAGTAGGTGGGACCTCTACAAGCAGGATGGTCTTCATCTAAACCAGAGGGGCATCAATATCCTGGGAGGGAAATTCGCTAAAGCTATTAAGGTAGATTTAAACTAATACAGCAGGGGGATGGGAACCAAAACTGTAGGACAGGTACAGAGGAGGATGAGAGTAGGGAGTTCCCAAATCAAGTATCTGACACTGGCAAGCGAGAACCTGGATTGAAGTGTGTGTACTTCAACACGAGGAGCATCCGAAATAGAGTGGGTGAACTGGCAGCGTGGGTTGGTACCTGGGACTTCGATGTTGTGGCCATTACGGAGACATGGATAGAGCAGGGACAGGAATGGTTGCTGCAGGTTCTGGGATTCAGATGTTTCAGTAAGAACAGAGAAGATGGTAAAGGAGGGGACGGTGTGGCATTGTTGATCAGGGACAATATTACAGTTGTAGAAAGGATGTTTGGGGACTCGTTAACTGAGGTAGTATGGGCTGAGGTTAGAAACAGGAAAGGAGAGGTCACCGTGCTGGGGGTTTTCTATAGGCCTCCAAATAGTGCCAGAGATGTAGAGGCAAGAAATGCAAAGATGATTCTCGATAGGAGTGAGAGAGGCAGGGTAGTTGTCATGGGGGACTTCAACTATCCAAATATTGACTGGGATCACCACAGTACGAGTACTATAGATGAGTCAGTTTTTGTCCAGTGTGTGCAGGAGGGTTTCCTGACACAGTATGTAGACAGGCCTACAAGGGGCGAAGTCACTTTAGATTTAGTACTGGGTAACGAGCCTGGCCAGGTGTTAGACTTGGAAGTAGGTGAGCACTTTGGAGACAGCGATCCCAATTCTGTCAGTTTACTTTAGTGATGGAAAGGGATAGATGTACTCCACCGAGCAAGAGTTACAGCTGGGGGAAGGGAAATTACGATGCAATTAGGAAAGATTTAGGAAGCGTAGAATGGGGAAGGAAACTGCAGGGGATGAGCACATTAAATGTGGAGCTTATTCAAGGAAAAGTTCCTGTGTGTCCTAGATAAGTATGTACCTGTCAGGCAGGGAGGAAGATATAGAATGCGTGAGCCGTGGTTTACTAAGGAAGTGGAATCCCTGGTCAAGAAGAAGAAGGCTTATGTTAGGGCAAAATGTGAAAACTCAGTTAGGGCACGTGAGGGTTACATGGAAGTCAGGAAAAACCTAAAAAGAGAGCTCAGAAGAGCCAGGAGGGGACACGAGAAGTTGTTGGTGGATAGGATCAGGATAAACCCTAAGGCTTTCCATAGGTATGTCAGGAATAAAAGAATGATGAGTGTTAAATTAGGGCCAATCAAGGATAGTAGTGGGAAGTTGTGTGTGGAGTCAGAGGAGATAAGGGAAGCACTAAATAAATATTTTTTGACAGTATTCACTATATAAACTGAAAATGTTGGTGAGGAAGGTACAGAGATACTTGCATCTAGACTAGAAGAGATTGAGGTTCACAAGGAAGAGGTATTAGAAATACTGCAGAGTGTGAAAATAGACAAGTCCCTTGGGCCGGATGGGATCTATCCTAGGATTCTTGGGAAACAAGAGAAGAGATTGCCGAGCCTTTGGCATTGATCTTCAAGTCATCATTGTCTACAGGAATAGTGCCTGAGGACTGGAGGATAGCAAATGTGGTTCCCTTGTTCAAAAAAGGTAGTAGAGACAATCCTGGTAATTACAGACCAGTGAGCTTGACTTCGGTTGTTGGTAAAGTGTTGGAAAAGGTTATAAGAGATAGGATTTATAACCATCTAGAAAAGAATAACCTGATCAGGGACAGTCAGCATGGTTTTGTGAAGGGTAGGTCGTGCTTAACGAATCTTATTGAGTTTTTTGACAAAGTGACCAAGCAGGTAGATGAGAGTAAACCGGTTGATGTGGTGTATATGGATTTCAGCAAGGTGTTCGATAAGGTTCCCCACAGTAGGCTATTGTACAAAATGCGGAGGAATGGGATTGTGGGAGACAGGGTAATTGGCTTGCTGAAAGAAAACAGAGGGCTGTAGTTGATGGAACATGTTCATCTTGATGTCCAGTTACTAGCGGTGTATCACAAGGATCGGTGTTGGGTCCACAGTGTTGAGGACTGCAGATGCTGGAGATCAGAACTGAAAACGTGTGGGTGGAAAAGCGCAGCAGGTCAGGCAGCATCCAAGGAGCAGGAGAAGGGCTCCTGATGAAGGGCTCATGCCCGAAACGTCGATTCTCCTGCTCCTTGGATGCTGCCTGACCTGCTGCGCTTTTCCAGCAACACATTTTCAGCTCCACTGCTGTTTGTCATTTTTATAAATGACCTGGATGAGGATGTAGAAGGATGGGTTAGTAAATTTGCGGATGACACTAAGGTCAGCGGAGTTGTGGATAGTGACGAAGGATGTAGTAGGTTGCAGAGAGACATAGATAGGATGCAGAGCTGGGCTGAGAGGTGGCAAATGGATTTTAATGCGGACAAGTGTGAGGTGATTCACTTTGATCGGAGTAACCGGAATGCAAAGTACTGGGCTAATGGTAAGATTCTTGGTAGTGTAGATGAGCAGAGAGATCATGATGACCAGGTACACAGATCCTTGAAAGTTGCCACCCAGGTTGACAGGGTTGTTAAGAAGGCATACAGTGTTTTAGCTTTTATTAATAGAGGGATCGAGTTCCGGAACCAGGAAGTTATGCTGCAGCTGTACAAAACTCTAGTGCGGCCACACTTGGAGTATTGTGTACAGTTCTGGTCACCGTATTATAAGAAGGATGTGGAAGCTTTGGAAAGGGTGCAGAGGAGATTTACGAGGATGTTGCCTGGTATGGAGGGAAGGTCTTAAGAGGAAAGGCTGAGGGCCTTGACGCTGTTTTCATTAGAGAGATGGAGGCTGAGAGGTGACTTAATAAAGACATATAAAATAATCAGAGGGTTAGATAGGGAGAGCCTTTTTCCAAGTATGGTGATGGCAAACATGAGGGGACACAACTTTAAAGTGAGGGAAGATAGGTATAAGACAGATGTCAGAGGTAGTTTCTTTACTCAGAGAGTAGTAAGGGTGTGGAATGCTTTGCCTGCAACGGTAGTAGATTCGCCAAGTTTAAGTGCATTTAAGTCGTCATTGGACAGGCATATGGACGTACATGGAATAGTGTGGGTGGGATGGGCTTCAGATTGGTATGACAGGGCTGCACAACATCGAGGGCCGAAGGGCCTGTACTACGCTGTAATGTTCTATGTTCTATATTCTAATTGGTGGACTGCACTTATCAGGTACTCGTTGTTCCTGAATACGTTGTAAAGGTGTTTTCCCTCAGCTTCTCGTAGTTCCTGGGTGCCGCAGTGTGTAGTGGCTCGTTTAAATAATGTGCTGATGCCGCTCTGTTTGTGGGTGTTGGGATGATTGCTCCTGTAGCTGAGTATCTGGTCAGTGCGTGTGTCTTTCCTGGAGACGCTGGTCTGCAGCTCTCCGTTGGCTTTGTGTTCCACCATGATGTCCAGGAAGGGGAGTCTGTTGTTGTTCTCCTCCTCTTTGGTGAACTTTATACCAGTACGGACGTTGTTTATGTGTTTGTGGGTTTCTTCTAATTTGTTGTGTCTCGTGATGACAAAGGAGTCATCCACATAGCGGACCCAAAGCTGGGGCTGGATTGTGGGAAGGGCTGTTCATTCTAACCTCGGCACAATTGCTCCTGGTAAGAGTCCTGATATTGGTGATCCCATTGATTTGTTGCACTACAAGACGAACCAAGAACACAAACACCAGACAGCACCAACTCCAACAACAAGGACAGCATCCTCAAACTCATAGACCTGCGCCTCACAACTTACTTCACCTTCACCAACAGTTTAGGGAAGGAAACTGCCATCCTTACCTGGTTTGGCCTACATGTGACTCCAGCAATGTGAGTGACTCTTAACTGCCCTCTGGGGAATTAGGGATGGGCAATAAATGCTGACCTGGTCAGTGACGCCCTCCATCCCATGTATGAATAAATAAATGACAATAATAAATCAAATCGTGTATGGTTGCCACAAATGTGAAGGAATCATTCACTATCGAAATGGAAAACTTGTTCAGAGCTGTTATAGCAGTTTGGCCAGTTCATGGTGTGCAGAACCAGCCATTAGTAAAATAGAGTGTAACGGGACACTGCTTCTGTGTGTCTTGGGGGGTCTCATATATACACAGCCAACTGTGAGGGTGAAACCAGTCATATAGCACCAGCCACTAGTTCTCTTACACTGGTCCAACATGTACTCTTCTAGTTTGCTTTCAAGTCAGGCTGTTTAGTCACTCTGATCAAAAGATCAACGAGTGTGAACTAGACCCGCCATTATGAATGACATCCATTTTGTTGATTGAGTCATGATTGTAAATGAAGATCTTTCTGGCCCCGTTGTTGGCTTAAGGCCTTTCTCCACTGCTAAATACTCCTGCTGCTCAAGAATGACCTGCTTAGAGACGCGGGTTTGGGTTCTGCCAGGGTCACTCAGCTCCTGACCTCATCACAGCCTTGGTTCAAACATGGACAAAAGAGCGGGATTCCAGAGGGGAGGGGAGAGGGACAGCCCTTGACACCAAGGCTGCATTCGACTGAGTGTGACATCAAGGAGCCCTGGCAAAACTGGAATCTCTGGGCATCAGAGGCCAAACTCTCCACTGGTTGGAGTCATCCCTGGGAGATAGGAACCTTTATAAGGTCACCCCTCAGCATCTGACACTCCAGGGAAAACAGCCCCAGCCTGTTCAGCCTCTCCCTATAGCTCAAACCCTCCGACCCTGACAACATCCTTGTAAATATTTTTTGAACCCTTTCAAATTTTACAACATCCTTCTGATAGGAAGGAAATCAGAATTGCGCACAATATTCCAACAGTGGCCTAACTAATGTCCTGTACATTGGGAGGACACAACATGACCTCCCAACTCCTGTACTCAATACGCTGACCAATAAACCAAGGTCTTTTTGTTCAGCAACACTCCCCAGAACCTTACCGTTAAATGTATAAGCCCTGCCCTGATTTGCCTTTCCAAAATGCAGCACCTCACATTTATCTAGATTAAACTCCATCTGCCATCCTCGGCCCATTGGCCCATCTGATCAAGATTCTGTTGTAACGTTCTTCGCCATCCACTCATCTCCAATTTTGGTGTCATCTGCAAGCTTACTATACAAAATGCTACAAGAGCAGGTCAGAGGCTGGGAATCCTGCAGCGAGTAACTCCCCTCCTGACTCCCCAAAGCCTGTCCACCATCTCCAAGGGTAAAAAATGAGGTCTGCAGATGCTGGAGATCACAGCTGCAAATCACCTGGTCAAAGCACAGCAGGCCAGGCAGCATCTCAGGAATAGAGAATTCGACATTTCGAGCATAAGCCCTTCATCAGGAATGAGAGAGAGTAGCCAAGCAGGCTAAGATAAAAGGAAGGGCTTATGCTCGAAACGTCGAATTCTCTATTCCTGAGATGCTGCCTGGCCTGCTGTGCTTTGACCAGCAACACATTTGCAGCTGTGATCTCCAGCATCTGCAGACCTCATTTTTTACTCGAAGATTTTAACCTACTGCGAATCCTCTTATAAGGATGCCTTCCTTGAAGAAGCTCTCTTCCTCCCTCACCCTACCTTTTATCTTAGCCTGCTTGGCTACTCTCTCTCATTCCTGATGAAGGGCTTATGCTCGAAATGTCGAATTCTCTATTCCTGAGATGCTGCCTGGCCTGCTGTGCTTTGACCAGCAACACATTTGCAGCACCATCTCCAAGACACAAGTCAGGAGTGTGATGGAATACTCCCCACTTGCCCTGGATGGGGGTAGCTCCAACAACACTTAAGAAGCTCCACACCATCCAGAACAAAGCAGCCATTTGATTGGCACCACATCCACAAACATCCACTCCCTCTACCACTGACACTCAGTAGCAGCAGGGTCTATCATCTACAAGATGCACTGCAGAAATTCACCAAAGATCATCAGACAGCACCTTCCAAACTAAAAATGTGTTGCTGGTTAAAGCACAGCAGGTCAGGCAGCATCCAAGGAACAGGAAATTCGACGTTTCGGGCCAGAGGCTCTGGCCTGAAACGTCGAATTTCCTGTTCCTTGGATGCTGCCTGACCTGCTGTGCTTTAACCAGCAACACATTTTCAGCTCTGATCTCCAGTATCTGCAGACCTCACTTTTTACTCGAGCACCTTCCAAACCCATGACTCTGCCATCTACAAGGCCAGATACATGGGAACACCACCCCCCACACATTCCCCTCTGGGATATCTTAACTTTAAATTGAATCACCGTACCTTCACTGCTACTCAACTAAAATCCTGGCGATGCTTCCCTCAGGGCATTGTGGGTCTGGTACACTCTGTGGACTGCACTGGTTTGAGAAGGCGGTTCAGCCCCACCTTCCGAATTAGGGATGGGCAATAAATGCTTTATCTACAACCGAGAACAGTTAAATAAAAGTGTCGCTCCTAGTTTTTGAATCTCCTACAACCACAAATATCATCTTTACATTTACCCTGGGAAGTCCTTTATCGCTGTGAAGAGCGTTCTGTAGCTGCGAGTGAAATCTGAAGGCAGTATAATTAGATCTTAAGTGTGAGATGTTGCCACTGAGTGATGCTGGGGTAGCCAGGATTAGTGCTAGTTCTGACTGATGCCTTGCCTGTCAGGGAAACACTAAATGCTGTCATTGTGAAGTGGAACATCCTCTAATAAACTCGAACCTTGAAACATCATCGCAAATTAAATTCTTTGTGGCTACAGAGGGAAGGTGTACTTCCATGTCAGAAATGATTTGAGAATTTTGGGTTTGCATTGAATCATATTCTCCCTCAACGTCTTGATGACAGATCCCACAAACACCTCGAAGCTATTATCTGTCAGACTGTGTCTCAGCAAACGGAGAGGTGCACAGTGATCTTATTTCGAGTAATCTCTTTACTGGCTGGAAATTATTTTCACTGCTAACGCTCCCAAAGATGGGAGAAGGTTTGTGGAGCGTGGATAACCAGCAGACCGGTTGAGTCAAATGACGTGTTTCTGCATTGAAAACAATCTACATAATCTCCAGAGAGTCAACATTAATAAAGAGAGAAGATGTCTCAAGACTGAAGCAACTGACAATAAAACAGTGATAAAAAAAAACACATTCTTAATGAATAACACAAGCAAACCTTGTAAATGTGGGTTAATTTGTTTTGTGTTTGATCATAGGCTCTGGGTGTCACTGGCTGGGCTAGCATTTATTGCCCGTTCCTAATTCCTCTTTGATTTGGGTGGTATAGACCAGAAAGGGGGACAGCTGATCATCTTCTCCAAAGGGCATGAGAAAACCCAGTGAGATTTCACAACAAACGACAGATATTAAGGCTAACAATTAATTCTACATTTCTTCCGAATTTCACCATGGATTTGAATCAATGTCCACAAAATGGTAATGTGGGGTTCTGGATCATTATCCCAAAGACATTGCCATGATACTAACACCTTCCCAAATGTAACTTTTACAGATACGTTCCTGGATGATATACACAAACACACTCTGCTGCCTGTATGCTCACTCAAAACAAATCCCAGTCCCGAGTCATCGCTGAGTCACTGGCTAACATTGGCTCCTGCTCAACACCTCAATGAGCTGACCTTTTATCCTACTCTAAGAACAGACTAACCTACATTCCCTTCATCTTACTCTCATCCATGTGCCCATCCAAGAGTCGCTTAAATGTCCCTGATGTATCTGACTCTACTCCCACTGCTGGCAGTACATTCCACACACCCCCCACTCTCTGTGTAAAGAACCTCCCTCTGACATCGCCCCTAAATCTTCCTCCAATCACCTGAAAATTATGCCGCCTTATTAAAAAACATTTCCCCTCTGGGAAAAAGTCTCTGGCTAGCCACTCTATCTCTGCCTCTCAACATCTCGTACACCTCTATCAAGTCACCCCTCATCCTTCTTCACTCCAATGAGAAAAGCTCTAGCTTCCTCGATCTTTCTTCATAAGACACACCCTCCAGTCCAGGCAGCTTCCTGGGAAATCTCCTCTGCACCCTCTCTCGAGTTTCCACATCTTTCTCATAATGAGGCAACCAGACCTGAACACAATATTCCAAATGTGGTCTAACCAGGGCATTATAGAGCTGCAGCATAACCTCACGGCTCTTAATCTCAATCCCCCTGCTAATGAAAGCCAACATACCACATCCCTTCGTAACAACCGTATCAATCTGGGTGGCAACTTTGAGGGATCTATGGACATGGACCTCAAGATCCCTCTGTTCCTCCACACTGCCAAGAACCCTGCCTTTAACCCTGTATTCTGCATTCAAATTCAATCTTCCAAAGTGAATGGCTTCACTTGTTTGCAGGTGGAACTCCATCTGCCAGTGTCATTGAGATGTGGTTCTGTGAAGTACTCTGGGGCATTTAATCAGTTTAAGACCTGACATAAACACAAGTCATAGTCATACAGCATGGAAACAGACCCTCAGTCCACACCGACCTGATATCCTAACCTAATCTAGTCCCATTTGCCAGTATTTGGTGCATATCCCTCTAAACACTTCCTATTCATTACTCACCCAGATAATGCAATTGTACCAGCCTCCACCACTTCCCCTGACAGCTCACTCCACACACGCACCACCCTCTGCATCAAAACGTTGCTCCTTAAGTTCATTTAAACTTTTCCATTCCCATCTTAAACCTAGGCCCTGTAGTTCTGGACTCCCCTACCCTGGGGAAAATACCTGGGTTATTCACCCTATCCGTGTCCTTCATGATTTTATAAACCTTGCAAGGTCACCCCTCAGCATTGTTATTGGAGCAGAACAGAGTATGGTGGTTTTATAAATAAATATTGAGTTTCTGTCTTGTTAAAATCAGAAATTGGCAGAAAAGCTCAGTAGGTCTGGCAGCATCTGTGGAGAGAAACCAGAGTTAACATTTCAGATCCAGTGACACTTCCACAGAGCAGTGAAGTTAGGTTTGGATTTTATGCCTTAAAGGAGCCATTGACTCGATGTAACTCTTTCTGCACCATGGCCTAAATTCCAAATCCAGCCCCAAATAGATTCAACCTCCCATTCTACATTCATTCAACACATCAAGTTAGACCACCCCCTGAGAAAAGGAAGTGACTTCACCACAGGAAGTGACATCACCAACCCAAAGAAACCCAAACATATAAATAGAAAGCAGGAATTTTCAGCATTGCTTCATCTGAGGCCCACTGAAGATGTTACCCAGTAGGGTAACGAAACATCTGGAAATGAACCTACATCCAGAACCTCAACCTGAGCTACAAATCTTCGCAAAACTCGCTAATACATCCATTCTCTTTATATCCTACAATGTTAGCGTGGTATCCACCTCGGTTAGTCAGGAGTAGAGATGATCGTCCAGTTAACTAATTGTCGTTAGGCTTCTAACCAGAATGAAAGTTCAGCCTTCAAACTGCCTCTTGGGGAAGGGACAGAAAAAAAGAAATCTTCTCTCATCAGGGGTCATGAGGTTTTGGAACTTGCCTTCCCAAAAGGTGCTGGGGTAGAATGCTTGAATATCTTTAAGGCAATGGGGTGTGAAAGGTTAAAACACAAAGAGAAATTGCTGGAAAAACTTCTGAAGGAGGGTCGCTGAACTTGAAATGTTAACTCTGTTTCTCTTTTCAAAGATGCTGCCATACCTACTGAGTTTCTCCAGTGATTTCTGATTTTGATTCTGATTTCCAGCATCCACAGTTCTTTGGTTTTCTGGAATATGATCAAGGGTTGTCAGGCATGGGGAGAGTGAGGCTAGCGTGATGCTATTGTATGAAAGAGCAGGCACAAAGGGGCTGAACTCTTGCTCCTGTTTTGCATGTTCCTCCACACTAGTCCATGCACCTTCTTCCAACTTCTGGTGAAGTTTTCCAGACCCAATCCATCACACGGCTGACGGCACCTTGGAAGATATGAAGCACTTTGCAAATCTGTGTCAATCAGATAACTCCACACAATGCACCAAATCCGAAGCAAAAGCAGAAATTGCTGGATAAATTCAGCAGTTCTGGCAGCATCGGGGGACTGAGATCAGAGGTAACATTTCAGGTCAAGTAACCCTACCTCAGAACTTAGTCATAAAGATGAAGAGCTATCATATCCCCTTGAGCTTTTGATTAGAATATGCCCATTGAATGCTGAGTGAGGGATACAATACATTTAAATTCTGGAACAGATTGAATGGAGTTGACAAAATAATCAGAGAAGCGAGAAGGAGATTTTTCTAATCTCAGTGAGTTATTACCATTTCCTTTGCATTGTTTATATAAGTACAGGAAGCAGATTCATAAGGAACTTACAAAAACTAACTGGGTGAATGTTGGAGGAGGAAAAAGACATTGGAGTGCTCTGCAGAAAGAGTGCAAAGTGAGAGGAAAGGCAGGAGAGCTCAAATTGCCTCCCTCTGTGTTTCAGAGGTTTATGAGTTAGACCAGGGTGGTTTTTACCGGTAATAGTACAGGAACGTTCCCCAAAATCCAAGAGGCCATCAAAGAACTTTTAATTTGGTATTTCTTACAGACTCCTCACGATTTCAACAAATAAGAAGCTCCAATACCTTCATGCAACCATCCCACCCACACCCACCCACACGCACACACACCCACACACACACACACACACACACACACCCACACACCCACCCACATCCACACACACACACACCCACACACACACACACATCCACCCACACACACACACACATCCACACACAGACACACACACTCTCTCACACACACACCCACACCCACCCACACCACTGCACACACACACCCACACCCACACACACACACCCACACCACCACACACACACACCCACACACACACCCACACACACCCACATCCACCCACACCCATACACACACACTCACACCCACACACACCCACACACACACACCCACACAAACACCCACACATACACCCACACACACCCACACCACCACACACACACACCCATACACACACACACATACCCACATCCACCCACACACACACACCCATACACACACACTCACACCCATACACACACCCACACACCCAAACACACACCCACACCCCCACCCACACACACCCCAGACCCACACCCCCACCCACATATGCCACCACCCACACACACGCCCCACACCCACCCCACACAAACATACACTCCACACCCATACACACACTCCCACCCACACACCCCACAGCCACACACACACACCCACACCCACACACACCCACCCAAACAACCGCCACCCACACATACCACCCACACACACCTCACACCCACACACAATCACACACACACCCAAAAACCCACACACACCCCTATCCCCACACACTCCCCATACCCACACACACCGCTACCCACACACACTGTACACCCACACCCTACACACACACACACTCACCACACACACCCCCACACCCACACTCCCCACACCCCCACCCACACACACACCGCCACCCACACACACCGCTACCCACACACACCGTACACACACACCCCACACGCACACACACTCCCCACACGTGCACATACTCCCCACACACACACACCCCACACCAACACACACCCCCCACACCCACAAACACACCCCCATACACACCTACACACACACCCACCCACACACACCCCACACCCACCCCACACCCACACACACCCACACACACCCCACACCCACACCCACACACCCCCACCCACTCCCACACCGCCACCCACACACACACCCCCTACACCAACACACACCCCCCACACCCACCCCACACCCACAGACACACCCCCACACCCACACACACACCCACACACACACCCCACACCCACACACACACCCATACACCTCCACCCACATGCACCCCATACCCACACACACACCCACCAACACACAGCCCCACACCCACACACCCCACCCCCCTACTCGCCACACCCACACACACCCCCACCCAAACTCACCCCACACCCACCAACTCACAGCCCACACACTCCCCCCACCCACATACACCCCACCCCCACACACACACACCCCATACCCACACACCCACACACACCCACCAACACAGCCCCACATCCACACACTCCCACCCCCACACCCCACCCCCATCCACTCAGACACATCCCCATCCACACACACCCCACACCCACACATACACCCATCAACACACAGCCCACAACCACACCCCACCCACCTACACCCCACACCCACACCCAAACACACCCGACACCCACACACACCGCCACACATACCCCATACCCACACACAACCCCACACACTCCACACCTACACACAACCCCCACACACACCCCGCACCCACACATCCCACACCCACAAACATTCCCCACACTCACACATATCCCCCACCAACACACACCCCACAGCCACACTCACCCATACCCACATACACCCCCAACCACACACACACCCACCAACACTCAGCCCCACACCCACACACACCCCACACCCACATATACCCCACACCCAACACGCAGCCCACACCCACCTACACGCCACACCCACACACACCCCCACCCAAACACACCCCACACCTACACGCACACACACCCACCAACTTATAGCCCACACCCACACCCCCACCCACTTACACCCCACACCCACACACACCCCACACCCACATACTCCCCACTCTGCTGTGATAGAGGGAGATCTGTAAATCTCTAAGCAAGACTGACCGTATTAGTGACTGAAACACTACGCACTCCCCCCACCCCTCCTAATGGAAACTTGGAGAACGAGAGTATCTCTATTCTTTGATATTGCTTCCTGTCCCATTCCTTTGACCGTTGGGTGCTCCATGGTCTTTCATTATAATGTTTAGGGATTTCACAGCTTGGAAAGGAGCCCTTCAGCCCATCATGCTATCACGGTAGCAATGTCCATTGCTGCTTGAGATTGTGTGTGTGTGTGAGAGACAGAGAGAGTGTCAGACAGACAGAGACACAGCTGAGAACCCCGTAATTATGGCCTTTTCATACTGAGCCGGGTACACCTCATTCTTCAACATTTCTAACTCAGTCATCGCACATTCGGCTGAATGCAGACTCCAGTTTTGTTTCAGATGTCAACGATAAAAATATGGTTCAACTCCTTGAAATGTGTTGTTCACACTTCAGTCATTACACACCAAGTGATGTCAGGTGTCATTGGGAAGATGTTGTGCTTAAATTACCAGGTGGGAGGAGTCCCACTACACACAGGACCCTTCCAGTTTCACATTTTGTGTGACCCCTCCCCACACACACACACTCCCCCCCGACCCACGCACACACACTCCCCTACCCATATACAATCCCCCACACACACACTCCCCTACCCACACCCCCCCCACACACACACACCCCACCCACACCCACCCACACCAACACCCACACACACCCCACCCACACACCCCCACACCCACCCCCACCCACATGCACCCCCACGCACCCCACCCACACACACCCCACCTACACTCACCAACACACACCCCACCCACACACACCCATACCCACCTCACACACACCCACACCCACCCCACCCACACCCTACTCACACACACCCCACACCCACACCCCACCCAAACACACCCCACCCACACACACCTCACACACACACACCCACACACACCCACCTACACCCCACCCACTCAGACCCATACCCCACACACCCACACACACTCATACCCCATACACACCCCACCCACACACACCCACACCCCATCCACACCCCACCCACACACCCCATCCATACAAACCCCACCCACACACACCCCACCCACACCACACCAACACACACCCCCAACCACACCCCCACCCACACACACCCCACCCACACCACACCAACACACACCCCCAACCACACCCCCACCCACACACCCCCCCACCCACACCCCCACCCACACACCCACACACACCCAAACACACCCCACCTACACACACCCACACACACACCACCAACACTCACCCCCACCCACACATACCCCACCCTCACACACCCACAAATACACACCCCAACCACAACTCCCACACACCCCACCCACACTTCAACGCCCACACACACCCCACACCCACACAAATACCCCATCCACACACACCTACACCCACACCCCACACACACATATACCCCACCCACATACACCCACACACATACAACCCCACCCAGACACACCCCCTACACCCACACACACACACCCTACACCCACACACAGCCCCACACCCACACACACACCCCACACACACCCCCTACACTCACATCCCCTCCACATACACACACACCCACACACACCCCACCCACACATACACAGCCCCACACCCACACATACCCCACACACACACCCACACACATCCACTCACCCCCACACACAACCACACACCCACATATACCCCACCCACACCCCCACACAACTGCCACCCACACATACACCCCACACCCACACCCACCCCACATCCACACACAATCACACACCCACCCAAAAACCCACACACACCCCTACACCCACACACTCTCCATACCTACACACACCCCCATCCACACACACACCCCACACCCACACACACTCCCCACACCTACACACTCCACATACACACACCCCACACCCACACACACACCCCATACCCACACCCCACACCCACACACACCCTCACCCACACACGCCCACACCGCCACCCACACACACACCCCACACCAACACACACCCCCACGCACACACCCCACACCAACCCCACACCAACATACACCCCCCACACCCACACACACACACCCAAACACACCCACGCCCACACACCCCACAAACACATTCCTCACACCCACATTCACACCCACCCACACACACCCCATACCCACCCACACCGACACACACCCACACACACACACACACCCCACACCCACACACCTTCACCCACACACACTCCATACCCACACACACCTACACACACCCACCAACACACAGCCCCACACCCACACACCCCCACCCACCTACATGCCACACCCACACCCACCCCCACCCCCATCCAAACACACCCCACACCCACACCCACTAACACACAGCCCACACACTCTCCCCACCCACATACACCCCCACCCACACACACACACCCCATACCCACACACCCATCCACACACACACCCACACCCACACCCACCAACACAGTCCCACATCCACACCCCCCCCACCCCCATCCACTCAGCCACATCTACACACACCCCACACCCACACATACCCCATACCCACACACAACCCCACACACACTCCACACCTACACACAACCCCCACACACACCCCGCACCCACACATCCCACACCCACAAACACCTATACCCGCATACACCCCCACCCACACACACGTACACCAACACTCAGCCCCACACCCACCTCACACCCACATATACCCCACACCCATACACACACCCAACACACAGCCCACACCCACACCCACCTACACGCCACACCCAAACACACCCCACACCCAAACACACACCCCCCACACACACACACACACATCAACTTATAGCCCACACCCCCACCCACCTACACCCCACACCCACACACACACACCCAAACACACCCCACACCCACATACTCCCCACTCTGTTGTGATAGAGGGAGATCTGTAAATCTCTAAGCAAGACTGACCGTATTAGTGACTGAAACACTACGCACTCCCCCCACCCCTCCTAATGGAAACTTGGAGAACGAGAGTATCTCTATTCTTTGATATTGCTTCCTGTCCCATTCCTTTGACCGTTGGGTGCTCCATGGTCTTTCATTATAATGTTTAGGGATTTCACAGCTTGGAAAGGAGCCCTTCAGCCCATCATGCTATCACGGTAGCAATGTCCATTGCTGCTTGAGATTGTGTGTGTATGTGTGTTGGTGTGTGTGAGAGAGAGAGTGTGTGTCAGACAGACAGAGACACAGCTGAGAACCCCGTAATTATGGCCTTTTCATACTGATCCGGGTACACCTCATTCTTCAACATTTCTAACTCAGTCATCGCACATTCGGCTGAATGCAGACTCCAGTTTTGTTTCAGATGTCGATCAGGTGTCATTACACCGTGTCTAATGAGCTTCAGGCGGCAGGTGCAAACTGTTAAAATTCTCTAACTGTCACCCATCAGGTTTCCAGACGGTAGTGAGTGGAAATCTGTTCTCACATGTCAGTCATCAAAACAAAGATGGCAGCTCTCAGGTGGAACCCTCCAATGATCACAACTCCAATCCTGTTAGCACAGCAAGAGCCAGGGCTCCCATCAGAAACATACCAAGCGATGTGGAGCACGCTGAACGTGAGCAATGAAATATTGTGAATGACACATTCCAAACTGTCGAGGAAAACAAACACTCAAACTGCACTTACAACCGTTGTGTGTGTTAGACAAGACGGGGAATTTGTGTGACAACTGATGTTTGTTAACCACAGTGTTATAACTGTAATAGCACCAAAAAATGTGTTTGAGGGGAGGGGGAGGGTGTGGGTGAGGGGAGTGTGTCGGTTGGGGGGTGTGTGGGTGGGTGTGAATGGGTGGCAGTGTGTGTGGGTGGGGGAGTGTGTGTGTCTGTGTGTGTGTGTGTGGGTAGGGGAGTGTGTGTGTGTGTGTGGGTAGGGGAATGTGTGGGTGGGGGAGTGTGTGTGGGTGGGTGGGTGTGTGTGGGTAGGGGAGTGTGTATGGGTGGGTGGGTGTGTATGGGTTGGGGAGTGTGTGTGTGGGGGTCAGGGGGGGGGAGTGTGTGTGTGTGGGGAGGGATCACACAAAATGTGAAACTGGAAGGGTCCTGTGTGTAGTGGGACTCCTCCCACCTGGTAATTTAAGCACAACACCTTCCCAATGACACCTGATATCACTTGGTGTGTAATGACTGAAGTGTGAACAACACATTTCAAGGAGTTGAACCATATTTTTATCATTGATTCTCACTGTGGATAGGATATCTTTTGCCATGAAAGGAGACATAAATGTGAGGTGCTGCATTTTGGAAAGGCATATCAGGGCAGGGCTTATCCACTTAATGTAAAAAATGAGGTCTGCAGATGCTGGAGATCACAGCTGCAAATGTGTTGCTGGTCAAAGCACAGCAGGTTAGGCAGCATCTCAGGAATAGAGAGGTGCTGCATTTTGGAAAGGCATATCAGGGCAGGGCTTATCCACTTAATGTAAAAAATGAGGTCTGCAGATGCTGGAGATCACAGCTGCAAATGTGTTGCTGGTCAAAGCACAGCAGGTTAGGCAGCATCTCAGGAATAGAGAAGATGCTGCCTAACCTGCTGTGCTTTGACCAGCAACACATTTGCAGTTATCCACTTAATGGTAAGGTCCTGGGGAGTGTTGCTGAACAAAGAGACCTTGGAGTGCAGGTTCATAGCTCCTTGAAAGTGAAGTCATAGGTAGATAGGATAGTGAAGGAGGTGTTTGGTATGCTTTCCTTTATTTCCTTCATTTAATATAGGAGTTGGGATGTCATGTTGCAGCTGTACAGAGCATTGGTTAGGTCACTTTTGGAATAAAGTGTTAATTCTGGTCTCCCTGCTACAGGAAGGGTGTTGTGAAACTTGAGAGGGTTCAGAAAAGATTTACAAGGATGTTGCCAGGGTTGGAGAGTTTGAGCGATAGGGAGAGATTGAACAGGCTAGGGCTGTTTTCCCTGCAGCGTCGGAGGCTGAGGGGTGACCTTATAGAGGTTTACAAAGTTATGAGGGGCATGGATAGGGTAAATAGACAAAGTATTTTCTTCTGAATGGGGGAGTCTAGAACTAGAGGGCACAGATTTAAGATGAGAGGGGACCTAAGAGGCAACTTTTTCACACAGAGGGTGGTGCGTGTATGGAATGAGCTGCCAGAGGAAGTGGTGGAGGCTGGTACAATTGCAACATTTAAAAGGCATCTGGATGGGTATATGAATAGGAAGGGTTTGGAGGGATATGGGCCAAATACTGGCAAATGGGACTAGATTAAGTTAAGATATTTGGTCAGCATGGACGATTTGGACCAAAGGGTATGTTTCCGTCCTGTACATCTCTGAGTCTAAGACTTTGTGAGCGAAATGTGATCAAGGACAAACATGGCATCAGGAAGCGAAATTGTCCTTTCACCCTGCCTACGTATGTCCTTGAGCAGGCAGAGCCAATATCTGATGACACAATGTTATAATTAACCTTGCAGATATTTAATTTGGATCAAAAATCATCTCTTCATTACTGTGTACAGCCACAATGATGAATATGAGATACGAGAGCCATTGACTCTTGTCTGGCCTGACAGAGGTGACCCTTCCCAATCAGCTCAGCTAATAGAACGTGGCATTCCTCCAGGAGTTCCATTAGGAATGAGCTCTGACTGACAAACAGACACACTGGTGATGTATCTCCATCATGTGCCAGATCCAAACAACAGAAGGCTTGATCCACTAATCATTAACTCTTCCGTCACATTAGAACTGAAGACCGGTGCTCTAGAACTTGCCGGAGAGCTACAACACTGACATCCACCCTGCAGTGTGGAAAATGGCACAGGAATTTCCTGCCCCCCACAGTAACCTGGCCAATTGCCACCCCATCAGTCTATACTGGATCAGCAGCAAAGTGGCACAGGAGGTGTCGTTAAACAGTACTTGCGAAAAAATGGCCTCTTTACCAACACTCAGTTTGGAATCCACCAACCAGCTCCTGACCTCATTACAGCCTTGGTTCCAACAAGGACAAAAGAGCTGAATTCCAGAGGGGATGGGAGAGGGACAGCCCTTGACATCAAGGCTGTATTTGACTGGGTGCGGCATCAAGGAGCCCTGGTTAAACTGGAATCACTGGGTATAAGAGGGCAACTCCCCACTGGTTGGAGTCATACCTGGCACGTAGGAAGGTGGTTGCGGGCAAACCTGGCACGTAGGAAGGTGGTTGCGGGGACTGGAGATATATCACCTCAATATCAAGAAAGGAGGTCTTCAGGGTAGTGTCCTCACCCTTGATATTCCCATTGCTGAACCCTTAACATTGAGAGCATTACCTTGGTTAAGAAACTGAATTAGACTAGCCATAGAAATACAGTGGCTCCAACAGCAGGTCAGAGGTTCGGAATCCCGAATCAAGTCACTTACCTCCTGATTTTACAACCATTTACTCCCCACTTGCCCTGGATGGATGTAGCTCCAACAACACTCAAGGAGCTCGACACCGTCCAGGACAAAGCAGCCGCTTGATTGGCACCACATCCACAAACCCCCACTCCCTCCACCACCGACACTCAGTAACAGCAGTGTGTACCAGCTACCAGATACACTGCACAAATTCACCAAAGATTCTCAGGCAGCACCTTCCAAACCCATGACCACTTCCCTCTAGAAGGACAAGGGCAGCAGATACATGGGGAACACCACCCCCTGCAAGTTCCCCTCCGTGACCCTCACCATCCTGACATGGCCATACATTGCCATTTCTTCAGTGTCACTGGGACAAAATGCTGGAATTCCCTCTCTAAGGGCACCATGGGTCAAACCACAAAAACAGGTGGACTGCAGCAGTTCAAAAAGGCAGCTCACCCCCACCTTCTGAAAGGTCTTCAGGGTTGGGTGAAAAATGCTGACCCCAAGCAGCAACACCCACATCCCGTGAATGAAAACATCTTACTTTTAAAAATCACTAAAGAAACTGCTGAAGGGATATCTGGGAGAGCTGACACAGGCATGTTGGGACAAATGGCCTCCTTAGGACCTTATAGTAAGGCTTGGATGTCCAGTAACAGTGGGACCTGATGAGCAACCCTCTCACTCTGTTTAGTAAACAGTAGGAGAATCCGAGCCAAGTGGTGAGGGTGTGTGATACTCCCAGATGGGCCTTATTCAGTGAGGACATGAAACTGCAGCCCCCCTGGGTTGCAGTGATACTTGCCACAGTGCTCTTTAGATGCAGAGCCTTCCCTGGTTTCCAAATCCAACGTGAACACCCCAACCAACAGATCGTTCAATCGTTTATCTCAATGTTCCCCTGGGATCTTGGTGTGCATCATCTAGTGCTTTGTTTCTCTGCATTATAACCTCTTTGCAAAGTGTGTTGCGGGGCACTGAGTGCGGTAGAAACCCTCTCTTTGGAGGGATTGATTAGATTAGATTAGATTACTTACAGTGTGGAAACAGGCCCTTTGGCCCAACAGTGACCCACCGAAGCGCAACCCACCCAGACCCAATCCCCTACATTTACCCCTACGGGCAATTTAGCATGGCCAATTCACTTAACCTGCACATTTTTGAACTGTGGGAGGAAACCCACGCAGACACGGGGGGAATGTGCAAACTCCACACAGTCGCTTGAGGCGGGAATTGAACCCGGGTCTCTGGCGCTGCGAGGCAGCAGTGCTAACCACTGTGCCGCCAGGCTGCCCACTTAAGAAGTTTTGGATGACACAGTAATTGGTAAAGTGGCAAAGTGTTAGAAGATAGCTGTAAACTGAAGAAGGATGTCAAGATCAGATTAGATTAGATTAGACTTACAGTGTGGAAACAGGCCCTTCGGCCCAACAAGTCCACACCGACCCGCCGAAGCGCAACCCACCCGTACCCCTACATTTACCCCTTACCTAACACTACGGGCAATTTAGCATGGCCAATTCACCTGGCCCGCACATCTTTGAATTGTGGGAGGAAACCAGAGCACCCGGAGGAAACCCACACAGACACGGGGAGAACGTGCAAACTCCACACAGTCAGTCGCCTGAGGCTGGAAGTACTTGATCCCAGTCAACATTCTGACCTCTTCTCCCGTTTAGTTAATAAAACTGCAACAGCGTAACTTGTTTTGTACTCATTCGTGGGAGTTCTCTGGCTAGGCCAACATTTAATGCCCGTCCCTAATTGCCCAGGGTCAACCACATTGCTATGGGTCTGGAGTCCCATGTAGGCTAAACCAGTTAAGGATGGCAGATTTCCTTCCCTGAAGGACATTAGTGACCCAGATGGGTTTTCCTGATAATGGCTGCTAGATTTTTTTGGTCATGGTAGGATTTGAACCCAGATCTCCAGAACATTAGCTGGATTTACCTGGATTAATAGTCCAGTGATAATTGGACCAGAACATTGCCTCCACTGATTGTCTTTATTGATCAGGATGGCAAGCCATGACTGAGGCTAGAGAGATCTGTTTCCACAGCATTACCAAGTTGCCTCTTGGTGGTGACGTAATCACAGTCTTGGTGAGTCAGACACTTTGTTCAGTTTAGAGATTTTGCAACCCAGTGAACCGTCGGTGAGATTGCTAAAGGCTCTGTACAAATCTAATATAGCGCGCCTCATCAGTGACTGGTTACCACAGCAACAAGATAGAAACCAGAGGAAAAAGTAACCTAACTTCATCAGAGAGAGACAGAGACAGACAGAAAGAGAGAGAGAGAGAGAGAGAGAGAGAGAGTGAGGGGGGGGGGAGGAGGGGGGGTGGGGGAGAGGGGGGAGAGAGAGAGACAGAGAGACAGAGAGAAAGAGAAGGGAAATCAGGGCCAGGTTAATTGCCTGACAATGGCAGTGAAATACAACAAATGGAAATGATTGCATTTACAAAACAGATCATTTATTTTGACCTGCTCCAACCCCGGGTAAAAAGCATTTAAACAAATTTAATAATCAGCACGTTTTGACACGGCGATATTGCTGACCATATCTGGAGAGCTGCCTGACCCTCCTCACAGACTTCACTTGTGCACCAAGGAAAAGAGGAGACTTCATTTCGATAGCACCTGTCAGGGCTTGGGACACCCTGAAACACTTCACAGCCAATCAAGTACTTCTTCAAAATGTAGTCGTTCATGGCATGTTGGCATTGCCGTCTGGGCCAGTATTTACTGCCCATCCTGGATTGGAATTTGCTGTGGGTCTAGAGTCACATGTAGGCTAGAGCAGGTAAGGATTGTACATTTCCATCCCTACATGGCTCAGTGGTTAGCACTGCTGCCTCACAGCACCATGGACCCAGGTTCGATTCCAGCCTTGGGTGACTGTCTCAACGTGTGTGTGTGTGTGTGTGTGTGTGTGTGTGTTTCCTCTGCGTGGTCCCATTTCCTCCCACAGTCTAAAGATGTGTAGGTTAGGGGGGATTGGCCACGTTAAACTTCCATTAGTGTCTGGTGATGTGTAAAATTAGGTGGATTAGCAATGGGAAATGCAGAATTGCAGGGATGGGGTAGATCAGGGTGGGATGCTCTTTGGCAGGTCAGTGTGGCCTCGATGGGCTGAATGGCCTGCTCCCACACTGTAGGGATCCTATGATCATTAAGGACAATGGTGAGCCAGATTGGGGTTTTTCCCAACAATTGTACACAGAAAACTCCCACAAGCAGCAATGAGATCATGGATATGTGACTGTGTCAGTGACAGGAGGGGCCATTGAGGAGAGAGCTTCTAATACCTTTAGGAACAGGTGGGCATTGCAGGGAGAGTGTGGGAAAGTAGAGTGCTTCATTTACCCCTCCAACTCTATTTTTGATTTGATCCCGACCCTCCCCCTTACTTTTTCTTCCACACAGACATTGCCTCTACTGCACTCTGCATGACACTGGTTCCCTGGCCGCTGGGTGTTTTCTCTGGTGGTGGAATATTGAATAAAATTGTTTACAAAGTGATGTTTTCACTGAGCGTTGCACTGGCCTACACACAGCACAGGACTATGGGTAAAAATGAGCACGACTTCTGTAGGGTATAGCATTAGTGTAAGGGTGAAAGGAAAAAGGAGACAGCTTCCCTACGTGTCTCCAAACAACTAACAGGGAGATTTTTGACTAACTGAGGCAGTATGTGGTGTCTTATCCAAAAGATGCAGCTACCAACAGCTCAGCATTCCCTCAGTACTGCCTCCAATGGCTGGGAGGAACAAGTGCATGACAGGGTCAGATCGATCGGTAGAAAGCCCCAATGGAGGATCAATGAGCAGGGGGATGGGGTGGGGGGTGGGGGGGATATGATGCTGCAATTGGAGGACTGGGGAGTGGTCTGGGGCTGAGATGGCACCCCTTTAGTAGGTCCCTGAATTCTTCACTCGCATGGCATGGTGGGTTTCTACTCTGGATCTGAACAGCTTGACCCATGAGTACACAAGACAGTGTTTTGACAAAAATATATTAAAAACTCATTCATATACATCTTCATATACTTAATGTGCCATGCATTAATCCCTAATGTGTGAACATTAACAATGATAGATATTTTCCCAATCAACCTTTTCAGGACTTGAAGTCCAGGCCTCCAGGGCCAAAGGAAGGGACACTAACACCAGGGCCCCATTAACTCAAATTTCATCAGTGACCACAGTGAGATTTGAATCCATATCTCCAATTAGGAGTTCAGAGTCATTACCACTCCATCACCTTTTCCCCATTCCTAACCTTTCCATATTGAAGGTTCCTGTCCTGTTGGTGCATGGGGTCATATCAATGGGGGTCACAGTGGGAAAAGAGTTTGGGGATCACTGGACTAATGAGGAAGGACGGGGAAATGTGGAATCAAAGGACAGAATGGATTGATTAATGAATGCAAGGCAGAGAGTAAATGGGCTGAAAATGTGTTGCTGGAAAAGCGCAGCAGGTCAGGCAGCATCCAAGGAGCAGGAGAGTCGACGTTTCGGGCATGAGCCCTTCTTAGCCTGCTTGGCACACTCTCCTCATTCCTGAAGAAGGGCTCATGCCCGAAACGTCAACTCTCCTGCTCCTTGGATGCTGCCTGACCTGCTGCGCTTTTCCAGCAACACATTTTCAGCTCTGATCTCCAGCATCTGCAGTCCTCACTTTCTCCTACAGAGTAAATGGGAATTACTCAGAATGGCACTTTGTGGGAAGTGCAGCTCCACAAGGATTGGTGCTTGCATCACAGCTGTTCACAATTTTCATGAAAAACTTTGACATTGCAATCAAAAATATGATTTCTCTAACTGTTTGGCTAACACCAGGTTGAGAGGATAGTCAGTTCAGAGAACGATTGCGACAAACTGCAGGAGGATATCGAGAAGTTTACAGAACGAACAAATGACTGCGATGGTTTATCAGCGGAGAGAAATGGGATAAGGTTCATGATGTTAAGAAATAAATCTAAGAAAAAAGGAATCTCAGCTCCTGACCTCATTCCTGTTTGCTGCAATTGTACAGGGCATTGGTGAGATCGCACGTAGTGTAATGTGCTGCAGTTTTGGGGTCTCCTTATTTGAGGATGGATATTCTGGTGAAGGAGGGAGTGCAGCAAAGATTTACCAAACTGATTCCTGGGATGGCAGGACGGACATTAAAAGGGAGACTGAATTAGCTAGGATTATATTCACTGGAATTTAAAAGGACAAAGCAGAGTCTCATATAAACCTATACAATTCTAACAGGACTAGTCATGTAAACATGGGATACTCCCAATAACTAGGGAGTCCAGAACTAAGGGATATAAGGTGGGCCATTGAGGACTGAGATGAGAAGAAATATCTCCATCCACAGGGAGGGGAGCCTGTGGTATTCTTTGCTTCAGAGAACAGTTGAGGCCAAAACATTGAATGTTTCCAAGAAGGAGTTAGGTATAGATCCTAGAGCTAAATGGATCAAAGAGTATGGGGAGAAAGGGAAACAGGGGACTGAGTTGGAAGCAAAAACAGAAGTTGCTGAAGAAACTCAGCAGGCCTGGCAGCATCTGTGACGAGGTATCAGAGTTAACGCTTCGGGTTCAGTCACCCTTCCTCAATCCTGAGATAACAAACACTACATTGGACAAACAGGCAGAAAACTAGCCACCAGGAGACTTGAACACCAACTGGCCACAAAAAGACATGACCCTCTCTCACTAGTATCCTTACATATGGATGAGGAAGGACACCACTTCGATTGGGACAACACATCTATCCTTGGACAAGCCAAACAGAGACAAACGCAAGAATTCCTAGAAGCATGGCATTCCAACCGGAACTCTATCAACAAACACATTGAATTGGATCTGATTTACCACCCCTAAGAAAAAGAACAGGAAATACCATCACCACAGGAAATGACATCACCAACCTAGGGAAACCTAAGCACATAAATAAAGAGTGGGCCATATCCCTAGTGCTTCACCGGAGGCTCACTGATGTTACCTCGTATGATGACGAAACATCTGAAAACAAACCTTCCAGCTCAGTGAGCAAACTTACATCCAGAACCTCAAAATGAGCTACAAATCTTCTCAAAACTGTTTTTGTTTCTGAGTTACAGCATCCATGGTCATATTGAATGACAACAGACCAAATAACTTACTTCTGCTCTTATGTTCTTATGTTTCTATTCCAGCTTTGGTTCATTATTTCCCTAGACCAGAGAAAGCCCCATGTAAACATGGCCAGCTGTAATGACATCCTGCTGCCAGAGGTGGTGTTTTAGTGAGTCCACTCAGGGAGGGGTGTGACCAGTTTACATTGGAAATTCCTATTATAACAGCGATGGAAGAATTTAAAATGAAAAAAAAATCTGAAAGTGCACGCAACTATAGAATTTTATTACATTAATTATGGAGTAGGTTTTACATGTTCCATTTAGCAATAAATATTTCAGTGATAAATCTATCACTGATGTCCATATGAATTTATTGCTGAGCTATTTGTGTTCGCAAGACAGTAATGTCAATGATAACCGTCTCAAGGTGACTGCCTGGCCTCCGGTTGTCTTTTGCAATACCCTCAGCCATACCTTTTTCAGCACCAAATTCCAGTCTCCCATCTACGATCCGACCAAAGCTTCAGTCCATTTAACCATGAGCAGCCCATTACCCAAATCCCAAGTCCCTTTACCTGCAAACATCTGCCTCCAATCAGCTTTCGAAAGTTCTTGCCTAATACCATCAAATTATTGCCCATCACACCTCTTCCCATCACACCTCTTCCCATCACACCTTTGCCACTCATATCCATTAAGAACACAAGGAATAGGAGCATCAATAGACCATTTGGCCCCTTTAGCCTAACCCATCACTCAACAAGATCAACTGCAAGCCTCAGAACATCTAATCTCTTAACTTCTCAGTATTTAAAAAAATCTATCTACCTCCTCTTTGAATAGTTTAATTGATCTAGCCTCTGTGGGAAGGAGAATTCCAGACCTCCACTAGCTCTGAGAGATGTTCCTTCACATCTCAGTTTAAAATGTTTGTCTTTATTTTGTATCAATATCCACTTGTTTGAGAATCGCTCATTAGTTGAAGCATCATTTGAAAAAAATCTCCCTGTCAAGGTCCTTCTGAATTGTGCATGTTTAAATAAGTATTTTGACCATCACATCTTTAAAAAAGCAATAGAAACACTGGAAAGGTGGATTTTGTTCTTAACCAGAATCAAAGCATGATTCAGAAGATGATAAAAATTGAATGGAGCAGGCCATAGTCATAGAGTCATCGAGATGTACAGCATGGAAACAGACCCTTCAGTCTAACCCATCTATGCTGACCAGATATCCCAACCCAATCTAGTCCCACCTGCCAGCACCCGGCCCATATCCCTCCAAACCCTTCCCATTCATATACTCATCCAGGAGCAATGAACCTGCACTCCAAGGTCTCTTTGTTCAGCAACACTCTCTAGGACCTTACCATTAAGCGTATAAGTGCTGCTAAGATTTGCTTTCCCAAAATGCAGCACCTCGCATTTATCTAAATTAAACTCCATCTGCTACTTCTCAGCCCATTGGTCCATCTGGTTAAGATCCTGTTGTAATCTGAGGTAACCCTCTTCGCTGTCCACTACACCTCCAAATTTGGTGTCATCTGCAAACTTACTAACTGCACCTCTTATGCTCATATCCAAATCATTTATATAAATGAAGAAAAGTAGTTGACCCAGCACCAATCCTTGTGGCATTCCACTGGTCACAGGCCTCCAGTCTGAAAAACAAACCTCCACCACCACCCTCTGTCTTCTACCTTTGAGCCATTTCTGTATTCAAATGGCGAGTTCCATCTATATTGCATGAGATCTAACCTTACTAATCAGTCTCCCATGGGGAAACTTGTCGAACGCCTTACTGAAGTCCATATAGATCACATCTACTGCTCTGCCCTCATCAATCCTCTTTGTTACTTCCTCAAAAAACTCAATCAAGTTTGTGAGATATGATTTGCCACGCACAAAGCCATGTTGACTATCCTTAATCAGTCCTTGCCTTTCCGAATTGACGATAGTTTTCAACTCCACATTCTATGAACGGAATTTAAATTCCACCAGTGACCCTGGTGTGATTTCAACCAATGTCCTAGCCTGGACCTCTGGATTATTGATCCAATGACTAATCCCGAACTCAGCAAGGGGTATAGGTGTAAAAGGATGTTGTGAAACTTGAAAGGGTTCAGAAAAGATTGACAAAGATATTTCCAGGGTTGGAGGGTTTGGGTTACAGGGAGAAACTGAATAAGCTGAGACTGTTTTCCCTGGAGCGTCGGAGGCTGAGAGGTGACCTTATAGAAGTTTATAAAATCATGAGGGGCATAGATAGCGTAAATAGACAAGGTCTTTTCTCCAGGGTAGGGAGTCCAGAAATAGATGATAGAAGCTTCAGGTGAGATTGGAAAAGTTTAAAAGGGACCTAAAGTGTAACTTTTTCACACAGAGGGTGGTGTATGTATGGGATTAGCTGCCAGAGGAAGTAGTGGAGGCTGATACAATTACAGCATTTAAAAGGCATTTGGATGGGTATATGAATAGGAAGGGTTGAGGACGTTATGGGCCAAGTTCTGGCAAATGGGACTAGATTAATTTAGAATATCTGGTCAGCATGGAAGAGTTGGACCAAATTGCTGTACACCTACAGGAGCCTGTGACTGTATACCAAGAGCAAGTTAGATATTTTCTAATCAATCTGTTCAGAGATGTTTTGACACCTCTGCAGAACGTGGGATGTGAACCCACACCTCTTGTCTCTGAGGTAGGGGCACTGCCACTGCACCGAAGGGCCCTAAGAGAAGTGATATTAGCATGTGAGGGAGAAAGGAAATGAAGGTGTACTGATAGGGTGAGGCAGTGCCTTGTGGAAACATTGTCTGCAGCATACTCACTGGCACCAATCTGTTAGAGCAATTGGTTTGTGCCTGGACTGTAACATCAGCTAAATAACAGCTTCCCAGCCTTATGGGTTCAAAGAGCAGTAACAAGGAAGAGAAAGTTCCAGAATGTGCATGCAGTAGATTGAAAGTTGTGTTACCAATGTAACAAATTGCTATAGGAATGCAAGGGTTGATCAGCAGAGACCTGATGATAGAGCAGTTCACATTAAGTTCTGGTCCACTTACAAGAAACAATAGACAATAGACAATAGGTGCAGGAGTAGGCCATTCTGCCCTTTGGTTCTGTACCACCATTCAATATGATCATGGATGATCATCCTTAATCAGTGAGGAGAAAGTGAGGTCCGCAGATGCTGGAGATCAGAGCTGAAAATGTGTTGCTGGAAAAGCGCAGCAGGTCAGGCAGCATCCAAGGAACAGGAAATTCGACGTTTCGGGCATAAGCTTTCCTGATGAAGGGCTTATGCCTGAAACGTCGAATTTCCTGTTCCTTGGATGCTGCCTGACCTGCTGCGCTTTTCCAGCAACACATTTTCAGCATCCTTAATCAGTATCCTGTTCCTGCCTTATCTCCATAACCCTTGATTCCACTATCTTTGAGAGCTCTATCCAACTCTTTCTTAAATGAATCCAGAGACTGGGCCTCCACTGCCCTCTGGGGCAGAGCATTCCACACACCCACCACTCTCTGGGTGAAGAGGTTTCTCCTCAACTCTGTTCTAAATAGTCTACCCCATATTTTTAAACTGTGTCCTCTGGTTCAGGACTCACCCATCAGCGGAAACATGTTTCCTGCCTCCAGAGTGTCCAATCCTTTAATAATCTTATATGTCTGAATCAGATCCCCTCTCAGTCTTCTAAACTCAAGGATATACAAGTCCAGTCGCTCCAGTCTTTCAGCGTAAGGTAGTCCCGCCATTCCAGGAATTGACCTCGTGAACCTACGCTGCACTCCCTCAACAGCCAGAATGTCTTTCCTCAAATTTGGAGACCAGAACTGCACACAATACTCCAGGTGTGGTCTCACCAGGGCCCTGTACAGCTGCAGAAGAACCTCTTTGCTTCTATACTCAATCCCTCTTGTTATGAAGGCCAGCATGCTATTAGCCTTCTACACTATCTGCTGTACCTGCATGCTTACCTTCAGATCTCTTTGTACTGCCCCTTAACCTATATTGATTCCATTTACGTAGTAATCTGCCTTCCTGTTCTTGCCACCAAAGTGGATAACCATACATTTATCCACATTAAACTGCATCTGCCATGCGTCTGACCACTCACCTAGCCTGTCCAGGTCACCCTGTAATCTCCTAACATCCTCATCACATTTCACCCTGCCACCCAGCTTAGTATCATCAGCAAATTTGCTAATGTTATTACTAATATCATCTTCTATATCATTAATATATATTGTAAAAAGCTGCGGTCCCAGCACTGATCCCTGCGGTACCCCATTGGTCACTGCCTGCCATTCCGAAATGGAGCCGTTTATCACAACTCTTTGTTTCCTATCAATTCAAGTTAGTACTTTGCCCCCAGTACCATGCACCCTAATTTTGCTCACTAACCTCCTGTGTGGGACTTTATCAAAAGCTTTCTGAAAGTCCAGGTACACCACATCTACTGGATCTCCCTCGCCCATCTTCAGAGTTACATCCTCAAAAAATTCCAGAAGATTAGTCAAGCATGATTTCCCTTTCATAAATCCATGCTGACTCTGACCTATCCTGTTACTACTATCCAGATGTGTCGTAATTTCATCCTTTATAATAGACTCTAGCATCTTTCCCATCACAGAGGTCAGACTAACTGGTCTATAATTTCCTGTTTTCTCTCTCCCACCTTTCTTAAAAAGTGGTACAACATTAGCCACCCTCCAATCGACAGGAACTGATCCCAAATCTATCGAACTCTGGAAAATAATCACCAACGCATCCATGATTTCTCGAGCCACCTCCTTCAGTACCCTGGGATGTAGACCATCAGGCCCAAGGGACTTATCAACCTTCAGACCTAACAGTCTTTCCAACACCAATTCCTGGCAAATATGAATTCACTTCAGTTCAGGTCCTTCAGCCACTGTTACCTCAGGGAGATTGCTTGTGTCTTCCCCAGTGAACACAGATCTGAAGTACCCATTCAATACTTCTGCCATTTCTTTGTTCCCGTAATATATTCCTCTGTTTCTGTCTTCAAGCCCCCAATTTTAGTCTTAACCATTTTTTTGCCTTTCACATACCTGAAAAAGCTTTTACTATCCTCCTTTATATTTTTGGCCAGTTTACCTTCATACCTCATTTTTTCTCTGCGTCTTTCCTTCTTAGTAATCCTCTGTTATTCTTTAAAAGCTTCCCAGTCCTCCATTTTCCCATTTACCTTTGCTATATTATACTTTTTCTCTTTTAACTTTATATGTTTCTTAACTTCCCTCGTCAGCCACTGCCGTCCATGCCTCCTCCTAGGATCTTTCTTCCTTTTTGGAATGAACTGATACTGCAACTTCTGCATTATACCCAGAAATATCCACCATTGTTCCTCCACTGTCATCCACCACTGAACTTTGGCCAGCTCCTCCCTCATAGCTCCATAGTTCCCTTTATTCAACAGAAATATTGTCACTTCCGATTGTACCCTCTCCCTCTCAAATTGCGGATTGAAGCTTATTGTATTAAGGTCACTACTTCCCAATGGCTCCTTCACTTCGAGGTCCCTGATCAATTCTGGTTCGGTGCACAATACCAGATCCAGAATTGCCTTCTCCCTGGTTGGCTCCAGCACCAGCTGCTCTAAGAATCCATCTTGGAGACACTCCACAAAGTCCCTTTCTTGATGTCCAATACCATCCTGATTCTCCCAGTCTACCTGCATGTTGAAATCACCCATAACAACTGTAGTAACATCTTTGCGACAGGCCAATTTCAGCTCCTGATTCGACCTATATCCGACATCCAGACTACTGTTTGGGGGCCTGTAGATAACTCCCAAGAGAGTCTTTTTACCCTTAGAATATCCACACTGACTCTACATCCCCGATTCTAGGACCCCACGCAAGGGACTGAATATCATCCCTTACCAACATGGCCACCCCACCCCCTCTGACCGACAGTCTGTCCTTACGATAGCACGGGTAGCCTTGAATACTCATTTCCCAGGCCCTGTCCACTTGAAGCCATGTCTCAGTTATCCCCACAATATTGTATCTGCCAATTTCCAAAAGAGCCTCAAGCACATCATTCCCCACTCTGTCAAAGACCAGAATACTTGGATCAAAGTTACATTGGTCAAATTGTTTATCTCCAATGTAAAGGTAAATCCTTCCTTTCCAAACTACACTCTCCTCAAGACAGTGAGCAGGTTACAGTAAGGAAACAAAACAATAGAATGGGAAGTCATTTACATGGAATATAAACACGAGCATTGCCCTAGTGGGCTGAATGGCCAGCCTCCCGGGATAATGGGGATACGATGTAAAATACTGGAGTGGGAACTTAACCTGGTCACTCTGAGGCCAATGGTTACTCAAAGTTACCCAGAATTTCAATTGTTTTGGAAGCACCCCTGGATCCTTACTGAATATCCAGGGATCAATACTGAATATTCAGGGATCAAGACAGAATATCCAGGGATCAATACAGAATAGAAAGGAGCTGAAAATGTGTTGCTGGTTAAAGCACAGCAGGTTAAGCAGCATCCAAGGAACAGGAAATTCGAGGTTTCGGGCCGAGCCCTTCATCATGAATCAATATAGAATATTCAGGGATCAATACTGAATATCCAGGACCCTTACTGAATATCCAGGATCCTTACTGAATACCCAGGGATCAATACTGAATACCCAGGGATCCTTACTGAATACCCAGGGATCCTTACTGAATATCCAGGATCCTTACTGAATATCCAGGGATCAATACTGAATATTCAGGGATCAAAATTGAATATGCAGGACCCTGACTGAATATCCAGGGATCCTTACTGAATATCCATGACCCATACTGAATAGCCAGGGATCCGTACTGAATACCCAGGGATCCTTACTGAATATCCAGAACCCTCACTGAATAGCCAGGGATCCGTACTGAATACCCAGGGATCCTTACTGAATATCCAGAACCCTCACTGAATAGCCAGGGATCCGTACTGAATACCCAGGGATCCTTACTGAATATCCAGAACCCTCACTGAATAGCCAGGGATCTGTACTGAATACCCAGGGATCCTTACTGAATATCCAGAACCCTCACTGAATAGCCAGGGATCTGTACTTAATACCCAGGGATCCTTACTGAATATCCAAAGACCCTCACTGAATACCCAGGGATCCGTACTGAATACCCAGGGACCCTTACTGAACATCCAGAACCCTCACTGAATACCCAGGATCCTTACTGAATATCCAAGGACCCTGACTGCATATCCAGGATCCTTCCTGAATATCCAGGGATGCTTACAGTATATCCAGGGATCCTTACTGAATATCTAGGAATCCTTACTGAATATCCAAGGACCCTTATTGAATATCCAGGATCCTTACTGAATATCCAGGGATCCTTCCTGAATACCCAGGGATCGTTACTGAATACTCAAGGATCCTTACTGAATACCCAGGGATCCTTACTGAATATCCAGGGATCCTTACTGAATAACCAGGGATCCGTACTGAATATCCAGGGATCCTTACTGATTTTCCAGGGATCCTTCCTGAATACCCAGGGATCGTTACTGAATATCCAGGACCCTTACTGAATATCCAGGGATCCTTACTGAATACCCAGGATCCGTACTGAATATCCAGGGATCTTTACTGAATAACCAGGATTCTTAGTGAATATCCAGGATCCTTACTAAATATCCAAGGACCCTTAATGAATATCCAGGGATCCTTACTGAATACCGAGGATCCTTACTGGATATCCAAAGACCCTCACTGAATACCCAGGGATCCGTACTGAATATCCAGGATTCTTACTGAATATCCAGGATTCTTACTGAATATACAGGGATCCTTCCTGAATACCCAGGGATTTTCCTGGATATCCAGGGATCCTTACTGAATATCAAGGATCCTCACTGAATATCCAGGGATCCTTACTGAATATCCAAGGACCCTGGCTGCATATCCAGGATCCTTCCTGAATATCCAAGGATACTTACTGAATACCCAGGGATCCGTACTGTATACCCAGGATCCTTACTGAATATCCAAAGACCCTCACTGAATACCCAGGGATCCTCACAGAATATCCAGGATCCTTCCTGAATATCCAGGATCCTTACTGAATACCCAGGATCCCTACTGAATATACAGGGATCATTTCTGAATACCCAGGGATCCTTACTGAATACCCAGGGATCTTTCCTGAATATCCAGGATCCTTACTGAATATCCAAGGATCTTTACTGAATATCCAAGTACCCTTACTGAATACCCATGGATCCTTACTGAATACCCATGACCTTTACTGAATATCCAGGGATTCTTACTGAATATCCAGGTATCCTTACTGAATATCCAAGGACCCTTACTGAATACCCATGACCTTTACTGAATATCCAAGGACCCTTACTGAATACCCAGAATCCTTACTGAATACCCAGGGATCCTTACTGAATATCCAGGGATTCTTACTGAATATCCAAGGACCCTTACTGAATACCCATGACCTTTACTGAATATCCAGGGATCCTTACTGAATATCCAGGATCATTACTGAATATCCAAAGACCCTCACTAAACATCCAAGGACCCTTAATGAATATCCAGGGATCCTTACTGAATACCGAGGATCCTTACTGAATATCCAAAGACCCTCACTGAATATCCAGGGACCCTTACTGAATATCCAGGATTCTTACTGAATATACAGGGATCCTTCCTGAATACCCAGGGATTTTCCTGAATATCCAGGGATCCTTACTGAAGATCCAGGATCCTTACTGAATATCCAAGGACCCTGACTACATATCCAGAATCCTTCCTGAATATCCAAGGATGCTTACAGTATATCCAGGGATCCTTACTGAATATCCAAAGACCCTCACTGAATACCCAGGGATCCGTACTGAATATCCAGGGATCCTTACTGAATATCCAGGATTCTTACTGAATATCCAGGGACCCTTACTGAATACCGAGGAGCCTTACTGAATATCCAAAGACCCTCACAGAATACCCAGGGATCCGTACTGAATACCCAGGGATCTGTACTGAATATCCAGGATTCTTACTGAATATCCGGGGATCCTTCCTGAATACCCTGGGATCCTTACTGAATACTCAGGGATCCTTACTGAATACCCATGACACTTATTGAATATCCAAGATCCTTACTGATTATCCAGGGATCCTTACCGAGCATCCAGGACCCTTACTGAATATCCAGGGACCCTTACTGAATATCCAGGATCCTTACTGAATACCCAGGGATCCTTACTGAATATCCAAGGACCCTTACTGAATACCCAGGGATCCTTACTGAATATCCAGGACCCTCACTGAATATCCAAGGACCCTTACTGAATATACAAGGACCCTGACTGCATATCCAGGAACCATACTGAATATCCAGGATCCTTAATAAATATCCAGGGATCCTAACTGAATATCCAAGGACCCTCACTGAATATCCAGGATCCTTACCGAATACCCAGGACCCTTACTGAATATCCAGGGATCCTGACTGAATATCCAAGGACCCTTACTGAATATCCAAGATTCTTACTGAATATCCAGGAATCCTTAACGAATACCATGGAGACACAAATTCAAATTCTACCACAGACCTTTCTTCAATAGTTCTGGAATGATCCGGGAACAGTAATGATGATGTGTAGGAATGTGGTGAAAACCCATTCTGATTCACCAATGGCCTCACAAGGAGACACCCTCTTGACCTTGGTCAGCCTGGCCTGTGAATGGCTTTATAAACACAGCCATGTTAGTGATCTTTAATTAACGTTGAAGTGGCCAAGCAAGGGACTCATTTAGCTCCACCACCCTTTGTGAGGGCAATTAGGGACCAACAACAAGCTCTGGCTGTGCCAGTGATGCCAACATCTCATGGTTGAGGAAGCTTCCTGCCAAGAATCACTTGGAATTTCAGGGATTTCCCAAATTGATCAAGGAATTCTGGGGAGTGATGGGAATTCTGTTCAATGATAGCAACTCAGTTCCCCTGCCCTGTCCCCTCTCCCCCAATACCACTCCCCACACCCTCCACTCTTCCCAGACCCATTCCCCTACTCCCTCCCCCTCCCTAACCCCACTCCCCTTCCCCCTCCTCACTCCCTAACCGCACTCCCCTTCCTTCTCCCTAACCCCACTTCCCTTCCATCTCACTAACCACACTCTCCTTCCCCCTCCCCTCTCCCTAACTCCACCCCCTTTTTCCCTCCACTCTCCCTAACCCCACTCCCCTTCCCCCTCCCCCCCCCTCTCCCTTACTCCACTCCCCTTTCCTCTCTCCCTAACCCCAGTGCCCTGTCCCTTTCCCTTTTCACCAAAACCCACTCCCCTCCCCTTCGACCTCCCTAACCACACACCCTCCCCTCTCCCCAATCCCACTCCCCTCCCCTTCCCCTATCCCCTAACCCCACTCCCCTCGCCTTCCCCTCCCCCCCAACCCCACTCCTCTTCCCCTTCCTTTCTCCCCTAACCCCACTCCCCTCCCTTTCTCCCCTCCCCTAACCCTACTCCCCTCCCCTTCCCCTCTCCCTAACCCCATTCCCCTCCCCTTCCCCCCCAACCCCACTCCCCTCCCCTTCCCCTCTCCCCATCTCCACTCCCCTCCCTTTCTCCCCTCCCCTAACCCCACTCCCCTCCCCTTCCCCTCTCCCCATCTCCACTCCCCTCCCTTTCTCCCCTCCCCTAACCCCACTCCCCTCCCCCTCCCATCTCCCTAACCCCACTCGCCTTCCCTTCTCCCTAAACTCACTCCCCTCCCCTTCCCCTCCCCTTCCCCTCTCCCCAACCCCACTCCCCTCCCTTTCTCCCCTCCCCTAACCCCACTCCCCTCCTCTTCCCCTCTCCCCTACCCCACTCCACTCCCCGAACCCACTCACCTCCCCTTCCCTTCTCTCCTAACCCCACTCCCCTTCCCCTTCCCCTCTCTCCTAACCCCACTCCCCTCCCCTTCTCCTCTCTCCTAACCCCACTCCCCTCGCCTTCCCCTCTCCCCTAACCCCACTCCCCTCCCCTTCCCCTCTCCCCTAACCCCACTCCCCTTCTCCTCTGCCTAACCCCAATCCCCTCGCCTTCTCCTCTCCCTAACCCCACTCAACCCCCCTTTCCCCTCTACCATAACCTGTCTGCCCAGCCCCTTCCCTAACCCTCTCACCTCATTCGCACCCTCCCACTTCCCTGCCATACTCCCCTCCCTCCACACCACCATTTCAGGCACAAGATGGGACTCGTCCCTCCCAGAGAGGGTACCCACACCCAACGAGGGCTCAGTTTCTCTTGCAGTTGACATTTCAAGACTGTGCAATGGAGAAAGAAATCCTTAAAACGAAAACAGTGACCTCCTTGGTGTTTTTGTGCCGTTAGTTTAAATATTGACTGAAGTTCCAGGGATGTGGATTGGGAAAGTTCAGGATTCATTCTGGTAAATAATGGACAGGCTGTAGGGCGGGGCACCACGAGGACTGACCAATGGCATTGTGTCGGCATGGTGGGGGATGGGGAGGTTGCAGGTCATGTGGGGAAACGGTTGACCCTTCCAACCTGACCTCCATTCCCAGTCTCCATAGCAACAAGCCTGAAGTTAAGGCCTGTTCCCTCAACCAGAAAGGTGAGAGGTCAGCAGATTGCTATAATTATGGCCTGATTTGCTCGCGAGCATTTTCATGATTGATGAAGCAACAAATTACAAACAATCATATTCGCTTTATAACATTTGTTGAGAACAAATAATGAAAATATCAGTGTGACTGATTGATTAATTGAGAGAATGAGCACAAGGCAGAGACACAAAAGCAGCTCAATAAGTCAAGTGCACAGTCTTCAGACAGATACCTCCCTTTTGTACTTCAGACTCTTTGGACTCATGCACTTTACAGATGTGACCAGCCCCTCCCTCACCCCAGGCACTTATTGATCCCACACGTGACACTATTTGAAGGATGTGGAGAACGAAAGGGATGGGACTTCATACAGAACCCACTGCTTCCCTCCTGCAGCCTTCTCAAACCTATAACCCCAGTATGGTGGTATCGATGAGGCTTCAGAGGGGGAGGGGAAACTAAAGTGGCTATCACCCTTTTCAGAACCATTACCTATGTGTGGGACTGCCTACCTTCACATGGTAAAGCCATTGCGAGCACTCCCATCAAAATAGTCATCACTGCCATCGCCATTACCACCAGTGCCACCATTAACTACCAAGACCACCATTATCACCATCATCACCATAAACAACACCACTGACATCACCATCACCATTAGCACCACCAGCACGGTCACTGTCAACACTAGCACCTTCACCACCATCACCACAATCACCGAGATGACTACATGACGTCACAATGTTATCAATCCCTTCTTGCCATCATCACTATCATGACCATTACCATCAACAAGACTGGAAAATAACATAGGGACAAAATCAATTCTGGGATCATCCACCTTTCCTGGCCCCACATCCCAGAAATGCCTCTTTCTCAGCCCCACATCCTGGGAATATTTGTCTTTCCTAGACCCACATCCTGGGAGTGTCCATCTTTCCCAGTCCCACATCCTGGGAGTCTGCCTTTCTCAGCCCCATATCCAGGGATTGTCTGTCTTTCCCAGCCCCACAACTAGGGACCATCCCTCTTTTCCGACCCGCCATCCCAGGCAATGCACTGCCCAGCGGGTTTCACTGGGTCCTTAAGCCCCATTGGCCCCTTTCACCTGGTCCCCTTTGCCAAGTACGGAGTGTTGGGATTGTAACGTGCCCCGGGTCTTCTCTCCCCAAATACAGTCGGCCCACAAACCCCCTGCCTCACTCTCCCTTTCTCACACCCTGGACATCAACAGGAGGGAGATAGGAAGCGACTGGATGGGGTGGGGTGGGGGGGCAGTGCCAATGAAGAATATCTGAAGACACTGGTCAGTGGAGGAGGAAGGAGGGGGGGGAGAGGAAATTTAAGGTGTAAGGTTCATAGCCAGAGGCTGCAGAAAGAAATCATTTTGTGAGAAATATGAGGGAGCCGGGGGTGGGGGTGGGGAGGAGGTAACAGAAAGGGTCTGAAATAGCAAACTGAAAAACTCAACAAAGCTCTGGTTGAGGACCATTGCCCTACTTCATTTAGATTGAAGAGAGGGGCAAGGCACGAGGGTTTTAATGTACAACGGTGCCCCTCATTACTGCCAGCCAACAGAAACCGTCTTTAACATTCACAGGGAGAGCAGTGAAAGAAACCCTTTGTAATTCACTGCAAAAAAAACAATCATTCAACAAATGGCCTGGATTTCAAAATCTATCCCCTTGCTTCCTCACCAGGAAACCATTGTTTTTTATCGGTTGCTTAACACTTCCAATAAAAAAGGTGGGGACAAAGATAATCACGCTCAAATCTTATCTTTAGGAGGTAATGACATTTTGTTTGTTAAAGGCTTTACCTGTGCAGCCATGAACGAGAGATCCATGGTGGGTTACTGGAGTGCTCCACTATTCGAAAGTTGACAGTCGCAGGCTCTGATCAATCGCGTTTCCCTGGCAGTCTCTCTGTTTCAGCACCAGCGGCTCTCTGACAGCATCCCTTTGTCTCTCTCTGTCTCTCTGTCTCTCTCACACACACACTGAGTGACTTCCTCCCCTTATGGACAGCTCCCAGCCGGGATGGGTTTCCGAATGCAGCTGCTTTCTGCACTGAGCTGTCCGCCAAGGTTCCTGGACCAAGCTTGTGGGGACAGCTTTGTTCCTCCAGCAAGCATCTCTAAATAACCCTTCCCATTCTGGGCAGACTGAGAGAGACCATGGCAGGCAGCAATCATGTGGTGCTGTTTTCATCCGCTCAAGCTGTCATGAGTCTTGTATTTAGTTACCAGGGCAACACTCCCTTAGCAACAAAGGGCCTATAAACCAGAACATAAACTAGTTTCTGTTTCTTAAAGGGGTCCTCTGTATGCCTCACCCTTGGGAATCAGATCCATCGTCATTGAGAAATAGAAAATATAATAATGTAAGTTGCCAGAAATCTCAATTAACAACAGAAGATGCTGGAAGCACACAAAAAATTTATTCATGTCATCCCAGTCTCAGGTGCTTTTTGCTTTTATATTAACATTTAAAACATGACCATCTCTCCTCCAAAAATATCTAATATTCATCTTGACTCCAGACGTTAGCTGGCTCGCTCTCCATGGGTACAGCCTGACCAGCTGTGATCTCCAGCATTTTGAAGTTATCACACCCAGAGTTCTCTTTGTCCCTTTGAACTTCTGCCAATCTTGTCCAATTCTCAACAACAACCTGAGTTTGAATAGCAACTTCAACACCCTCAAGGTTGTTCACCATCCGACAAATGTTGACAGCGAGACACACACAAGAGCAGGTCAGAGGCTGGGAATACTGCAGCAAGTAACTTACCTCCTGACTCCCAAAGCCTGTCCCACCATCAACAAGGCACAAGTCAGGAGTGTGATGGAATACTCCCTGCAAAGCAGCCGTTTGACTGACACGACATCCACAAACACCCCCTCCCTCCTCCACCGAAGCTCAGTAGCAGCAGTATGTACTATCTACAAGATGCACTCCAGAAATTCACCAAAGATTCCTCAGACAGCACCTTCCAAACCCACGGTCACTTCCATCTAGAAGGACAAGGGCAGCAGAACACCACCCCCTGCAAGTTCCCCTCCAAGCCCCTCACCATCCTGACTTGGAAATATATCACCGTTCCTTCACTGTCACTGGGTCAGAATCCTGAAATTCCCTCCCTGAGGGACATTGTGGGTCTCCCTACAGCACATGGACTGCAGCGGGTCAAGAAGGCAGCTCACCCCCACCTTCTCAAGGGGCAACTAGGGATGAGTAATAAATGCTGGCCCAGCCCCTACCCCATGAATGAATAGAATTTTTAAAAATTGTAACAAGTAACCAAATATTTGAATAGCCAATGTTGGTCCTTTCTTTAAGAAAAGCAACAGGGATAATCGAGGAAGTGACAGACAGCAAGCCTTAGCTCATGGCTCAGAAATTCGGAGAAGATTCTTTGGGACTGGAATTTACTTACATTTGGAAAAATATACTAACTACAGGCCACATGGGGCTTTGTGCAGGGAAGGTCAAGTCTCACAAATGTGATTGAGCTTTATGTGGAAGTGGATGAAGATGATTGATGAGGGTAGTGCTGTGGATGTTGTCCATATGGACTTTAGCAAGGCTTTTGACAAGGTCCCTCATGGCAGGCTGGTACAGAAGGTGATGTCATGTGGGATCTGCAGTGAGAGGGTAAGATGGATATAGAACTGGCTCAGTCAGAAACAGAGTAGTAATGGAAGGGTGCTTTTCTGCCAGGAGATCTGTGACCAGTGGTGGGAGCCTTGTTGCTATATTTGGAGGAGAATGTAGGAGACCTGATTAGTAAGTTTGCAGATGACACGAACATTTGTGGAGCTGTGGATAGGGAGGAGGATTGCCAGAGGATACAGCAGAATGCAGATAGGCTGGAGATTAAGGCAGAGAAATGGTAGATGGAGTACAATCCAGACAAATGCGAGGTGATGAATTATAAGAGATCCAATGTGGGAGGGACGCATACGAGAAAAGGCAGAATCCCTAAATGCATCAACATATGGAAGAATCCAGGCACACTGGTCTAGATTCCCTTGAAAGGGGCAACACAAGTGGATAAGGTAGTCAAGAAGGCATAAGGAATCCTTGCCTTCATTGGTTGAGGCGTAGAGTATAAAAATTGGCAAGACATGTTGCAGCTGTTTAAAACTTTAGTTAGGCCACGCTTGGAATATTGTGTACAGTTATGGTCACCATACTACCAGAACATTCTGGGGGCTTTGCAGAGGGTACAGAAAAGGTTTACCAGGATTTTGCCTGGTTTGGAGAGTATTAGTTATGAGGAGAGATTGGACAGACTTGGTTTGTTTTCACTTAGACTTCAAAGGATGAAGGGCAGTCTGATGCAGGTTTATAGAATTATGAGAAGCCTGCATAGAATGATAGTTAGAATCTTTTTCCCAGGAGTAGAAATGCCATTAACTAAGGGACCTAGGTTTAAGGTAAAGGAGATGTGATAGGTAGGTGTTTTTTTAGACAGAGGGTGGTAAGCGCCTGGAATGCACTAGCCGCCGAGATGGTGGGGGTGGATACAATGACAATGTTTAAGAGGCACCTTGACAGTTACATGAACAGGGAGGGGATAGAGGGATACAAACAGCATAGAGGCAAAAGGCTTTTAGTTTAGAAAGGCTTCAGGTCTCAGCACAGTCTTGGTGGGCTGAAGGGCCTGTTCCTGTGCTGTAACGTTCTTTGTTCAGTTCGTTCACAACAATCAGTTTTAAGGAGTGTCTTAAAGGGGGAGAGAGAGACACACACACACAGAGGCAAAGGGATTTGCAGAGGGAATGCTGAAGCTCAGGTCCCGAGCAGCTGAGACCTGAGATGGAGAGATTAAAATTGGTGATTCTCAAGAGGCTGCAATTAGAGATCTTGGAGGGTTACTGTGACTGAAGAGTCAAAGGTCATTGACCAGGAATTTGAATCAGCTTCCGCCTTGCTCTCTCGCTCTCTCTTTCTCTCTCTCTCTCTCTCTCTCAAACTCTCTCTCTCCCTCTCTCTCTCTCTCTCCCTCGCTCTCTCTCTCTCTCTCTCATTCTCTCACTCTCTCTCTCCCTCTCTCTCTCTCTCACTCTCTCTCTCTCTCTCTCTCCCTCTCTTCCCCTCTCTCTCTCCCTCTCTCTCAATGTTAATTGACCTACTGAGTGTTTCTCTTGAACTTTCAGTCTCTTTGTGCACCTTTGTCTACTTTAACAGGAAGGTTAATTCCTCGTTGACCAACGTTAGCTGTTCTAAGGAAAAGGCTACCTTTCATAATTTAGCTTCCCCACCCCCACAGCAGGAATCGCTGACCCTATCTGAACTCACTCCTGAGGTCAGAGTCACTGATAAATTCCAATTTGCTCCCCCTCTCCTCATCCATTCATCCCATTTGTCCTTCTGTGCAGATGTTTAGATAAATGACAATTAGCCTATTTGTTCAGTGAATTGGAAGTTGGCATAACTATATCCATCTCATTAAAACTCCTATCGTTGTGTTCAAATTTCTCCACAGCCTCTGGGGCTCTATCCCTGTAATAACAACGCTCCTTCCTCTAATTGTGGGACTGTGAACATGCCTGTTATAAATCAATTCACCATTGGTGACCATTTCCCCTGCATCCCGGCTTCTGGAATTCTCTCTTCAAAGTGTTCCTGTCTGTTCATGCCTTTTGCTCACTTCCATGTCACATTTGGTCTGATAATGTTCCTGCTTGTCACCTTGGAATGCTTCACGACATGAATGGGGCTACATCAATGCAAGTTGTTGCTGATAAGCTCTGGCTTTAACGATATCTGCTTGGAGAACGGTGCAGGTGAACCCGGCAGCAAATCCGACGGTCCAGGGAGGTTCTGAGGTTGCTGAGGGGAGGAAGGTTGGACATGGTGAAAGATGTAGTTGTTAATAATAACACGATCACTCTGAGCCGGCCTGTGTGCCATGCTGTAACCGTCTTCAGGACTCTCCGTGTGTACCTTGTTCCAACGTCATAACTGGGTTTAGGGGAATATAGGCTGATGAGCAGGGATACAGACTGAGGAATTGATGGAATAATAGTAATATTGCTAGGCTACTAAAGCAGAGAGGTAAGAGTTCAAATCCCACCACAACCCGTGGCATTTCAGACCCATGGTGACATGGGTAACTTTTAAGTGCCCTCTGAAATACCCTAACAAGCTGCTCAGTTCAAGAACAATTAGGAATGGCCAGCAAGTAGTGGCACTGATGCCCTAATCTCAGCAAAGAATAACACAGCAGTCGTAACCACCAAGATGGTCAGCTTACACACTGGGTTCAATGAAATAACTCAGTCGAATCCCAGAGAGAGAGCTTACACTGTCCTATCACATGATCTCTCCAACGATGAGTGTTAAATTAGAGATGGGAATGAACTCTCTGCAGTCTTTCTGCTTCCTGTGCTGCACTGGGTAATCCCTGAGTCAGGATGTTGTGATCTGAAATCCCACTCTACAGAATCGAACACCAGACCCATAGTAGTGCAACATGGTCAGAGGTGTCATCTTTTCTGGATGAGGCTAAGTTCTGGCTAAAGGTCCCATGGCACAGTTTGAACAAGACCATGGAGAGTTCCTACTGATGCCATAGGAACCTAGAATACAGGAGGAGGCCCTTCAGCCCTTTCAGACTGTTTGTCATTCAAGATGGTCATGGCTGATCATCCATCTCAGTCTTTTGTTCTCACTTTCTCTATATTTCCTTTCATCCCTTTAGTCCCAAGAATGATATCTAACTCCTTAGAAAGCATTCAATATTTTGATCTCAAGTGCTTTCTGTGGCAGAGAATTCCCCAGGTTCCCCACTCTCTGGGTGAAGACATTTCTCCTCATCCCAGTCTGAAATGGCCTGCCCTAAATCCTTAGACTGTGAGCCCCAGTTCTGGATTCCCTGGTCATTGGGAACATCTTTCCTGCATCAACCCTCTCTAATCCTGTAGGAATTTTCTAGGTTTCTATGAGATTCTCCCTCATTCTTCTAAGCTCGAGTGGAGAGATTTCTCACCATAGAGTCATAGAGATGAACAGCATGGAAACAGATCCTTTGGTCCAACTCATCCATGCTGGCCAGATATTCTAACCTAATCTAGTCTCATCTGCCAGCACCCAGCCCATGTCCCTCCAAACCCTTCCTATTCATATACCCATCCAAATGCCTCTTAAATGTTGCAATTGTACCAGCCTCCACCACTACCTCTGGCAGCTCATTCCATACACGTACCACCCTCTGTGTGAAAAGGTTGCCCCTTATGTTCCTTTCAAATCTTTCCCCTCTCACCCTAAACCTATGCCCTCTAGTTCTGGACTTCCCCACCCCAGGGAAAAGACCGTCATCATAAGTCAGTTCCACCAACCCAGGAATCAGTCTGGTAAACCCTCGCTACACTCCTTACATCGCAGAACATCCTTCCTCAGATGAGGAGATCAAAATGGCACACAGTATCCTGGGAGTGTTTCACAAAGGCCCTGTACAATTATAGCAAGGTGTCCCCGCTCAGTATGAAAGCCAGCTTGCTGAGTAAGTAATGAACATCTAACAGCACCACCTTCATCAATCATCTCAGCTCTCAATAATAATAACACTTAGTGACACCAACTTATTTCCTTCAATGAACATTTAGCATAAACACTACTGTGAAAGGAATTAGGGACAGCTTTCTGAGATTACTTTGTCATAGCTTGCAGTTACAGCCTGTATAAAACCTTTTAAAAACCTTTAAAAACCTCTCTAGGATTTCCTCTTGTGTAGGTTGAATAATAAGTTTTCATTATTGCTTTCGCAGCATTTATTAAAATAATCCCTTAACCTTCTCTGGGCTAACGAGAGCAATTTCTTGATTTTCTCTGTCTCAGCTATAAGTTTGACCAAGTTTCATTGAATCGTTGAGTCTACGCCTGAGAATTATTTACAGTCACTCACAACTAATATACAAAAACAGAAAATGTATTAAATTTCCAGCAGATCTAACAGCACCTGTGAAAAAGAGGAACAGAGTTAATATTTCAGGCTGATAGCTTTTCATCAGAAGTAGAGCATTACTGAAAAAGCTTTTCATCTCACACTCACCAGGACATTTTGCAAGAACATCAACTCAAGGATAAGACCAACAGTTGTACAAATTGAGAGGACTGTGCTCTCGCGGTTGGCAAGTGGGTGTGGTGGTACAGGTAGGCAAAAGTGAGGACTGCAGTTACTGGAAACCAGAGTTTAGATCAGAGTGGTGCTGGAAAAACACAGCAGGTCAGGCAGCATCCAAGGAGCAGGAAAATTTCCTGATGAAGGGCTTTTGCCCGAAATGTCAATTTTCTTGCTCCTCGGTGCTGCCTGACCTGCTGTGCTTTTCCAGCACCACTCTGATCTAAACTGTGGTGGTACAGGTGTTGCCATGGAGTGTGATACTATAGCTACATGGCTGTTGTTTGCCACTGACAGGCTTACCATTGAGTAACATGGTATATGAATTTCAGTGCCAGTGTGATGCCAGATATGTAGGCAGTATATCATCGAAACAGAGAAAGCAGGAATAGGTGTAGGCCATTCAGCCTTTTGACACTGCTTCACCATTCAATAGGATCATTGCTGTTCATCAAAGTCCATACTTTGTTTCACTTACTCCCCTTTAGCCCCAAGAACCTTATCTAGCTCTTTTATGGAAACATTCAAAGTCATGGCCTCAATGGCTTTCTGTGGCAGAGTTCCACAGGCTCCCCACTGACTGGGTGAAGGAAATTCTCATTTTTGTCATAAATGGCCTCATTCATATCCTTAGACTGTGACCCCCCTGGTTCTGGACTTCCTGGCCATCAGGAACATCCTTCCTGCGTTTACTCTGTCTCGTCCTGTTGGAATTTTACAGGTTTCTATGAGATCCCTTTATTCTTCTAAACTCCAGAGAATATAGTCCTTACTGATTCACTCTCTCGTCATACGTCAGTTCTGGCATCCCAGGAATCAGGAGGAAGTGAGGACTGCAGGTGTGAAGATCACAGTCGAAGAGTGTGGTGCTGGAAAAGCACAGCCAGTCAGGCAGCATCCAAGGAGCAGGAGAATCGATGTTTCATGATGAAGGGCTTATGTCTGAAATGTTGATTCTCTGCTCCTCGGATGCTGCCTGACCTGCTGTGCTTTTCCAGCACCACACTCTTCATCCCAGGAATCAGTCTGGGAAACCTTGCTATGCTCCGTTAATATCCAGGTCTTCCTTCCTCAGATAAGGAGACCAAAACTGCTCACAATACTCCAGGTGTGATCTCACCAATGTCCTGTATAATAGCAGCAAGACATCTCTGCTCCTGTACTCTAACCCTCTCACTATGAAGGCCAATATACCATTTGTCTTCTTCAAAATGAAATAAACTCGAGGTGGTAAAGAAGTGGCTGAAAGATTTTTGTGGTTAGTAAGGGTTTCGGTTAATATTGGCATCTGGGTAGAAGGGAGCTGTTCTGGTGGAGCCATCATCACTTGTGTTAGAACCCTTGCTGATCTTTCATTATTTTCATTTTATCCTTTTAGTAGTTTGGTTTGGAGCTGTGAACTTCAGGCTAAGAGCTAGAGATGACCTTAGGAGTGTGAGCAGCTGTATGGTTTTTAAAAAAAGGAAGATAGAACCAACAAGACATTGTTTGTTTGTGAGGCCAGGCCTGAAATTTAGTTAGATCTTGATCAAAAGATTCTACAGAATCTTCAACTGGTTTCTGGATTTGTTCTCAGAGGAGTCTGGCATTGATGGTACAATGTGGAGATTTGAAAGCTCCCTCCCCAGCCTCCCATTACCAGCTGTTGGAAGTTCAGAGAATTGAAACAAACTTAAGAGTCATCACTGATTTCATCCATGATCTGAAAGGACGAGTCTGATGGATATCTTCAGAAAACCAACCAAGGAACCATCATATAAGCCAGTGGAACAATGTATCGTGAAAACTGCTCAGGTACTTTGGCCAGTTTTGGTATTCTCTTGGATTTATCTCTGCTGTGTTTGTTTATCCACAGGAGAGTTTCACGCGAGTGGGATTAAACACAAATGTTATTGAGTTTTGAATCAGACAGAGATTACTTTGTTTTTTAAATTTGCTTTGCTAAAGTTTCTGCATTATTAATAAATTGTTAAGTTTATATATATTTGTAGCCCATATATATAGGCTACAAATCCAATGTCTAGAGTTGTCAATACAGAGTCTGGTCAGGAACCACTAGCATCAATTTTGAAAGTCTTTGAAGATTATAATTTGACTTTGTAGCAAGTACAAAGGTAGAAAGGCTGATTTAATTTGGCTATCTGTCTCCACTTCATAACAATTGAAATGTGCTCAGACCAATGTCCTGGATAATCAAACAATTGGGCCTGTAGAGAGGGCTTTAAACAAATAAAGAGGGTGGGCTCAGGCGAGGGGAGATATCGGCTTATAAAACAAAAGCAAATGATAGCATTACAGGACAGCAATTTTGTTAATGATACCCGGAGTGGGGCAGGAAAGGACAGTTTACCAACATTAAATAAAAAAAACACAGGGTTAAAGGGGAGAAAATGGTAAAAAGGTAAAACTCTTCATCTCAATGCACGTGGTATTCAGAGCAAAATAGATGACTTAATAGAACAAATACAGGTGAATGGGAATGATCTTATAGCCATTACAGAGACATGGTCACAATGAAATCAAACCGGAAACTCAACATTCAAGGGTATATGGCTTTTTGAAAGAATAGGTTGGAAGGGGACAGTGGTGGGCTGGCTTTGTTAGTACAAGATGGAATAATTTGGATAGCAAGAAGATATCTTGGATCAGTAGATGTAGATGCACATAGAGTCATAGAGATGTACAGCGTGGAAACAGACCTTTCAGTCCAATCCATCCATGTCAACCAGATATCTTAGATCAATTTAGTCCCATTTGCCAGCATTTGGCCCATATCCCTCTCAACCCTTCCTATTCATGTACCCGTCCAGATGCCTTTTAAATGTTGTAATTGTACCAGCCTCCACCACTTCCTCTGGCAGCTCATTCAATATACGCACCACTTCTGCATGAAAAAAATTGTCCTTTAGGTGCCTTTTAAACCTTTCCCCTCTCAACTTAGACCAATGCCCTCAGTTTCTGGATTTACCTATCCTGGAGAAAATACCTTGTCTACTTACCCTACCCGTGCCCATCATGATTTTATAAACCTCTATTGGGTCACCCCTCAGCCTCTGACGCTCCAGGGAAAACAGCCCCAGCCTGTTCAGCCTCTCCCTGTAGCTCAGATCCTCCAACCCTAGCAACATCCTTGTAAATCTTTTCTGAACCCTTTCACATTTCACAGCATCCTTCCTGTAGTAGGGAGACCAGAATTGCATGCAGTATTTGAAAATTAGCCTCATCAGTTTCCTGTACAGCTGCAACATGGGTTCAGGTAAGGAATAAAAAAGGGGAAGAAGGCATGGGGGGGGGGGGGGAGGCAGTAAAAAAGACAATGGGTGATTTTAACTGGTAAAGGGAGCCATAAGAAAGAATTCAAAGACTGTATTCAGGACAGTTTCCTGGAACAATACGTGGCAGATCCAATAAGAGATCAGGTTTTTGGTGACATGTAAGGGGAAATTTCAAGAAATGATGTCATACTAAGAGATTGCTGAGGGAACAGCAATGGTAATGCTGAGGGAACAGCCATGGTAATGCTGAGGGAACAGCAATGGTAATGCTGAGGGAACAGCAATGGTAATGCTGAGGGAACAGCCATGGTAATGCTGAGGGAACAGCAATGGTAATGCTGAGGGAACAGCCATGGTAATGCTGAGGGAACAGCCATGGTAATGCTGAGGGAACAGCCATGGTAATGCTGAGGGAACAGCCATGGTAATGCTGAGGGAACAGCAATGGTAATGCTGAGGGAACAGCCATGGTAATGCTGAGGGAACAGCAATGGTAATGCTGAGGGGACAGCAATGATAATGCTGAGGGAACAGCCATGGTAATGCTGAGGGAACAGCCATGGTAATGCTGAGGGAACAGCCATGGTAATGCTGAGGGAACAGCAATGGTAATGCTGAGGGAACAGCCATGGTAATGCTGAGGGAACAGCCATGGTAATGCTGAGGGAACAGCCATGGTAATGCTGAGGGAACAGCCATGGTAATGCTGAGGGAACAGCAATGGTAATGCTGAGGGAACAGCCATGGTAATGCTGAGGGAACAGCAATGGTAATGCTGAGGGGACAGCAATGATAATGCTGAGGGAACAGCCATGGTAATGCTGAGGGAACAGCAATGGTAATGCTGAGGGAACAGCAATGGTAATGCTGAGGGAACAGCCATGGTAATGCTGAGGGAACAGCCATGGTAATGCTGAGGGAACAGCAATGATAATGCTGAGGGAACAGCAATAACATGGTAGAATTTCACATTTATTTTGAGAATAAGGAACTTGGGCCATAAACAGCTACACTAAGCTCAAATAAGGATAATTACTAAATAATGAGGCTGAGTTGACTGGAGTGGACCGGGAAAGGCGCTTAACAGAAAGGGTGGTTGAGGAAGAATGACAGACATTTAATAAAATAGTTCATGACCGAAAGTAAAGATATGTCCCAGTGAGGAAGAAGGATTCTTGGAAGAGAATAAACTGGACACGGCTATCACAAGTGACGGGAGGATAATATTACATTTAAAGAAAAAAGTCATAAAATGTGGCAAAATTAAAAAGATGAAGGATTGGGAATATCCTAAAGCCAACGAAAGCCAATGAAAACATATCTGAGGGAAAATATAAACTATGAGGCAAATAAGCAAGTAATATAAAAGCAAACAGTAAGAGCTTCTTCTAAATATGTCAAAAGGAAGAGAGAGGCAAAAGTGAACATAAATCCCTTCGAGAATGAGACTTGGGAAAAATAATGAGGAGCCAAGAAATAGCAGAAGATTTGAATAAATACTTTACAATGTCAAGACAGTAGGGTTGTATAATGGGGGATGGGGGAGGAGGGTAGTGTTGGTTACATTTGGGGGGTTGAGGGAGTGGATAGTGTTAGTTACATAGTGGGGGGTTGAGGGAGGGGGTAGTGTTGGTTACATAGTGGGGGGTTGAGGGAGGGGGTAGTGTTGGTTACATAGTGGGGGGTTGAGGGAGGGGGTAGTGTTGGTTACATAGTGGGGGGTTGAGGGAGGGGTAAAAACAATGACTGCAGATGCTGGAAATCAGATTCTGGAGTAGAGTGGTGCTGGAAGAGCATAGCAGTTCAGGCAGCATCCAAGGAACAGGAAAATCGATGCTTCAGGCAAAGCCCTTCATCAGGAATACAGACAGAGAGCCTGAAGGGTGGAGAGATAGGTAAGAGGAGGGTTAGAGCCTCTCACTTATCTCTCCACCCTTCAGGCTCTCTGCCTTTAATCCTAATGAAGGGCTTTTGCCCGAAACGTCGATTTTACTGCTCCTCGGATGCTGCCTGAACTGCTGTGCTCTTCCAGCACCACTGATCCAGATTAAGGGAGGGGGATAGTGTTGGTTACATAGTGGGGGGTTGCGGGAGAGAGGATAGTATAGGTTGCAAAGGGAGGAAAACAAATAAATATGGTAATTATTACTGGAGGATAAGTACTAAGGAAATAAATAGTGCTAAAGGACAGTAACTCCCTTCATCCTGATGGGTTGCATCCTAGGATTTGAAAGGAAGTTGTGATAGAGATTGTAGTTGCACTGGTAGTAATCTTTCAGGAACCTTTAGACACAGGAAAAATCCCAGAGGATTGGAAAACTGCCAACGTAACACAAACAGAAATTGCTGGAAAAGCTCAGCAGGTCTGGCAGCATCTGTGAAGAGAAATCAGAGTTAATGTTTCGGGTCCGGTGACCTTTCAAAGTGACCAATTTCACATTTTCCTATTATCCTCGAAATGCCAACATTGACCACTGTCTTAACCGATCAGTATTCTCTGTAAACTGTTGTATCCCTCCCAGAACCTGCCTTTCCACCTAACACTGTGTCATCTTCAAATGTAGCTACAGTGTATTCACTTCCTTCCTCCAAGTTATTACTACAGATTCTAAACAAGCGTTGTCTGATCAATAGACTGAGGAGAGTGAGAAGGGGGCATGAAAAAGCTTTAGCAGGTAGGATTAAGGAAAACTCTAAGGCATTCCACACTTATGTGAGGAACAAGAGAATGGTCAGAGTGAGGGAAGGTCCGATCAGGGATAGTGGAGGGAACTTGTGCCTGGAGTTGGAGGAAGTAGTGGAGGTCCTTAATGAATACTTTGCTTCAGTATTCACTTCTGAGAGGGACCTTGCTCTTTCTGAGAACAGCGTGAAACAGGCTGGTATGCTCAAACAGGTTGATGTTAGGAAGGAGGAGGTGCTGAAAATTTTGAAAAACATAAGGGTAGTTAAAGCCCCTGGACCAGACAGAATATACCCAAGGTTACTACAGGAAGTGAGGGAAGAGATAGCTGTGCCTTTGGCGATGATCTCTGTGTCCTCACTGTCCATTGGAGTAGTGTCAGATGATTGGAGTGTGGCAAATATTATTCCCTTGTTCAAGAAAGGGAATAGGGATAATGCTGGGAATTACAGACCAGTCAGTCTTACATCGGTGGTGGGCAAAGTACTGGAGAGGATCTTGACAGACAGATTTATGATTATCATGGTTTGATTAGAGATAGTCAGCATGGCTTTGAGAGGGACAGGTCATGCCTCACAATCTCATTGAATTCTTTGGGGATGTGACAAAAACATATTGATGAAGGTCGAGCGGTGGATGTGGTGTACATGGATTTTAGCAAGTCCTTTGATAAGGTTCCCCATGATGGGCTCATTCAGAAAGTAAGGAGGCATGGGATACACAGAAATCTGGCTGTCTGGGTACAGAATTGGCTGGCTCATAGAAGACAGAGGGTGGTGGTAGATGGAAAGTATTTAGCTTGGAGCTCAGTGACCAGTGGTGTTTCACAGGAATCTGTTCTAGGACCTCTGCTCTTTGTGATTTTTATAAATGACTTAGGTGAGGAAGTGGATGGGTGGGTTAGTAAGTTTGCCAATGACACGAAGGTTGGTGGAGTGTCGGATTGTGTGGAGGTTGTTGTATGTTGCAATGGGACATTAACAGGATGAAGAGCTGGGCTGATAAGTGACAGATGGAGTTCAATCTGGAAACTTTGGAAGGCTAAATTTGAATGCAGATTACAGGGTTAAAGGCAGGATTCTTGGCAGTGTGGAGGAACAGAGGGATCTTGGGGTCAATGTCCATAGATCCCTCAAAGTTGCCACCCAAGTTGTTAAGAAGGCGTGTGGTGTGTTAGCTTCATTAACAGGGGTTTGAGTTTAAGAGCCGTGAGGTTATGCTGCAGCTCTATAATGCCCTGGTTAGACCACATGGAATATTGTGTTCAGTTCTGGTCACCACATTATAGGAAGGATGTGGGAGCTTTAGAGAGGGTGCAGAGGGGATTTACTAGGAAGCTGCCTGGACTAGAGGGTGTGTCTGATGAAGAAAAGTTGAGGGAGCTGGAGCAAAGAAGGTTGAGAGATGACTTGATAGGGATGTTGAGGCATAGATAGAGTGGGTAGACAGAGACTTTTCCCAAGTGCAGAAATGGCTGTCATGAGGGGGTATAATTTTAAGATGATTGGAGGAAGGTTTAGGGGGGATGTCAGAGGTAGGTTCTTTACACAGAGAGTGGGGGGTGTGTGGAATGTACTGCCAGCAGTGGGAGGAGAGTCAGAGACATTAGGGGCATTTAAGCGACTCTTGGATGGGCACATGGGTGATAGTAAAATGAAGGGAATGTAGGTTAATTTGATCTTAGAGTAGGATATAAGGTCGGCACAACATTCAGGGCTGAAGGGCCTGTACTCTGCTGTACTGTTCTATGTTCTATGGTCCCAGCACTGACCCCTGTGGAATCCCACTGGTCACAGGTCACCAACCTGAAAGAGAACCCCTTCCCTACACTCGCTGTTTCCTGCCCATTAGCCAATTCTCTATCCATGCCAATATACCACCAATATACCACCTCCAATACTGTCGCCTCCTATCTTATGGCTTAAGCTTTTGTGAGGTAACTTATTGAACACTTTCTGATAGTTCAAATACAACTTATCTACTGGTTCCCCTCTATCCACTCTGGTTGAGACTTCCTTGAAAAACTCTAACAAATTAGTCAGACACGATTTCCCTTTCTAATGGTTGGGCCATTAGAAATTAGAAAATTGAGAGATGACCTGATTGAAAGATACAAGATTATTATGAGACTTTACCTTATGGGTAAGTAAGGGGTCACATATTTAAGACAGGGATGAGGAGGAATTTCTCCCCTCAGAGGAGAATGAGTCTACACAATTCTCTACCACAGGGGTCTATTGAGGTTGAGTCGCTAAGTATATTCAAGGCTAAGACAGACAGATTTTTAATCAGGAAGAGAATCAAGGGATTAGATTAGATTAGATTACTTACAGTGTGGAAACAGGCCCTTCGGCCCAACAAGTCCACACCGACCCGCCGAAGTGCAACCCACCCATACCCCTACATTTACCCCTTTACCTAACACTGCGGGCAATTTAGCATGGCCAATTCACCTGTCCCGCACATCTTTGGACTGTGGGAGGAAACCGGAGCACCCGGAGGAAACCCACGCAGACACAAGGAGAAGGTGCAAACTCCACACAGTCAGTCGCCTGAGGCGGGAATTGAATGAATGTGTGCAATGGCAAGAAAGGGAGTTGAGGATTACCAGATCAGCCATGATTTCATTGCAGGGTAGAGGGCACTGAAGGGGTTGAATGGCCTACCTTTGTTCCTACGTCTTATGGACTTATATCCCAGTGGCTGGCACATTGTATCAAACAACATATTCCCGCAGCTGTTCACAACACAGTATTGACTGTCAGCCAACCAGTTCACATTTGCAAGACTCACAAACAACTGACAACAACATTACTCGTGTTTCTGCAATAGAAAATCATTATCTGGATAATCTTGACTGTTGAGCAATTACACTGATAACCGTTTAGCATTGGCATTGTGTGGCCTACTTCCATACACAGGAAGCTAAATATATCAATACACAAGGCTTTGTTGTTTGTAGCCAGAAAGAATGCATACAGGCACTACATGTTACAACTGAACATAATAGGTGAAGCCATTTGCTGGTTCATTTCTCAAGACAATAGTCCAACCAATCACAGTCAACCTACCTAATTTAAAATGTATCGATGTTTAACCATTAACTGTGAATTGTCATTAACATGTGTATTCTCCATGGTAACATCTCTACCAATCAGTGTTCACTTGCCAACCAATCAGCAGGCTCCTTTTGTGCGGTATAAATATTTCCTCTTGAATTGCTATTCTTGCGAATTATCCTGATCACTGCAAGATCTAACTTGACAAAATGAGTCTTTTTTCTCGGCAATACTCAATTCCTTGGACCACCAAACGACTAGTTGTCAGAGGTGGTGAAACTTATCAACATAACAAATACAGAGCAGGGAGATGGAGTTGGGATTGGAGCAGACACAAGTGGTCTCCTATTGTCATGGAATGTTTCTATAATATCTGGGAGGAGGGAGCGAAAAGGGGTTTCTGTGAAAGAGTGAGACTCATTAATTACCTGGTTCAATGCAAACCGAGATGTCAATGTGACCAGTCTGGCCCCAGGGGAGGTATAAATGGCAACAGCAGAATCATAACCAATCGTTGCATGTCTAATAAAATGGAAGTGGAGGTTACAGGCTCAAATTGTGGAAGTTCTGAAAGCTGTAAAAGTGCCAAGTTGAAGCTTGAGGTTCTGTTCCTTGAGCTTTTGATAGGTCTCAGAGGAATGGTGACAGAGGCTGAAGGTGGGAGGACTAAACAGGAACATGGTGCAGAATTTAAATTACATCCTCAGGTCCAGCATCGCTACAAATCAGTCACCTGCGTTTGTACAGGGGATTTATCACAAACAGTCGTTTAGACCGAAAGCAGTCTGAGTGATGAATATTTTTATATTGTGTACTACATGCTCGGTGAGTTGGGAGACCCAGAAACCCATTCCGCAGAATCACTCAGTGACCAAAGTAGAGCAGTTTGCAACTCAAAAAGCACAGGAAAAGGCCATTCAGCCCACCGACTCGTTACTGCAGCAACACAAAACAGAAGTCTCCACCCTGCTCTATCCAGACATTTATCCAACTTTTCCTCAGTCATTGTAATGGTCTTTACGTCAACTATTCCCTGTGACATAAACTTCTCTGACAACCCTGTGGATGAAGAAATTCCTCCGAACCTGACTGTCTCCCCTGTGGAATGATGCACCACAATACTGTCAGCATGGTGGCACTGAGTACAGTCAGTTCTGCCGAAATACATCTTTCGTTAATGCACATTGGCTGTGTGATTGGTCAATAGGAAACGTTACTTATAAAAAACAATGTGTTGGCTACATCGCGCTTAGATCGCCAACAATTTACGTGTTAGTTGTATTGCATGATTTTGAGATAGTGCAGAGTCACACTGGACTATGACGATCACGTTATAGAGGAAATGACTGTACTTTAACTGACTGACATCTGGGTAACTATGACTTTCAAAGGATAAAACCCCATTCATTTGGCTCAATTCTGGCCATCAGTGGATATCCCCATTGGGCAGAGATTACACAGGAGATTTACAACAAGGCTGCTTGTAAATAGGAGTTTTGAGAAAAGGTTGGAATGGCTAGGGTTGTTTTCCAAGCTTCAGATGGGCTGAGGGGTGAGTTCACTGTGATGCACTGAGGTATTCCCTAGCGGAGAGGTCAGTTACCTGGGGGCAGAGCGTTAAGGTCACTAGTAAATTATTACAGCGACATGCGAAAATCTTCTCCCCCAGAGGGTAGGGGGTGTCTGGACTTCACTGGCCAGTTTGGGGGTTGAGGTGGAAACCCTCAACTCACTTAAAAGGAACTTGGATTTTCACCTGAAGCAGTGGAACCTCCTAGGCGAGAGACCAGGAGCTGGCAGCTGGGATCAGATTAGGGCTGAACGGCCTCTTCTTGTGATGTATCTGTTCTATAATTATATACCCACATCAATCCCATCACCTTGGTGCACAGGCTAGAATTCCTTCCACAATTCATTTGTTCCTGTTAAAACAGCATTTCCATTTTCTTTGGAAGGAAATCTCTTCAGCTTCCTGCGACTGTTCTGTGGATTTGACCAGCTGATCGGAATTGGGGTCTTGTGTCAGATACAGCTAAATGTAACAAGGAGCTGGGGCTAACCAGAAACCAGGATAACCAGGAGCTGGGAGTAACCGGGATCTGGGAGTAACCAGGAGCCAGGTGTAACCAGGAAACCAGGATAACCAGGAGCTGGGAGTAACCGGGAACTGAGAGTAACCAGGAGCCAGGTGTAACCAGGAAACCAGGATAACCAGGAGCTGGGAGTAACCGGGAACTGAGAGTAACCAGGAACCAGGTGTAACCAGGAAACCAGGATAACCAGGAGCTGGGAGTAACCGGGATCTGGGAGTAACCAGGAGCCAGGTGTAACCAGGAAACCAGGATAACCAGGAGCTGGGAGTAACCAGGAGCCAGGAGTAACCAGGAAACCAGGATAACCAGGAGCTGGGAGTAACAGAGAGTATCTAACCCTGTGGTGTCCCTGTGGTATGAATCTTTGATGAGGAAAGTGTAGAGGGTGCTTCACTTTAACTTGAAATGTGTAAAGGGAGTTGATATGACCCAGTCACAATACTTGTTTTGCTGTTCAATAATGGGATACAGGAGTAAAATTTACATTCAGAAACTGCCTTCAATGCAGGAAACTCTCCCAACGGGAGTGAGGAATATAACAATCAGCACATAAAGTGTTATCGATAACAAGAGGAAATTAATGTGGAGGATACGGAGAGGTTTATGGGATTGAATTCCAGAACTTGGAACCAAGGCACATGAATGTACAATGGTGAAGCAAACTAGAGGGCATAGGTTAAAGGTGAGAGGGGAAAGATTTGAAAGGGACCTGACAGATAACGTTTTCACACAGAGGGTGGTACGTGTATGGAATGAGCTGCCAGAGGAAGTGGTGGAGGCTGGTACAATTGCAACATTCAAAAGGCATCTGGATGGGTATATGAATATGAAGAGTTTAGAGGGATATGGGCGAAGTGCTGACAAATGGGACTAGATTAGGTTAGGATATCTGGTCAGCATGGAGGAGTTGGACTGAAGGGCCTGTTTCTGTGCTGCACAACTCTGTAATTTCAATCAGGATGTACAAGAGACTGGAATTAGAGGGACACAGAGATCTCAGAGAGTTGTTACAGAGCTAGGGAAGGTGGAGCTCAGGGTCAGATTTGTGAGGAAGACATAACTTACTGCACTTCCATTTTGCAGCAATGTGCAACTAACTTCCAGTCACATCCCTCCACTGTATTTGCCTGATCATTCTTATTCTGCACAGACCTGCTCAAACATTGTGGTACTGACGGTAGCCAGCAGATGGAGCTGGTACACCACTGTCCCAAACAAGGCGTTGACCCACCCCTACTCTTCCAACCCCCTCACCACAGACACACACACACATACCCATACACACAGACAGACATACACTCATCCAAACACTCACTCATACACAAAGACACATATACACACTCATACACACACACATTCACATACCCATACACGCAGGCACATACATATACTCATACACACATACACACACACCCTCGTACACACACATACATACACTCATCCAAACACACAGACACACACATTCACACTCCCTGCTAAAGAGGGAGTCTCTCCCTCGGGGACCCCTGTTAAAGAGGGAGTCCCCTCCCTCAGGGACCCCTGTTAAAGAGGGAGTCTCTCCCTCGGGGTCCCCTGTTAAAGAGGGAGTCTCTCCCTTGGGGTCCCCTGTTAAAGAGGGAGTCTCTCCCTCGGGGTCCCCTGTTAAAGATGGAGACTCTCTCTCGGGGATCCCTGTTAAAGAGGGAGTCTCTCCCTCGGGGACCCCTGTTAAAGAGGGAGTCTCTCCCTTGGGGTCCCCTGTTAAAGAGGGAGTCCCCTCCCTCAGGGACCCCTGTTAAAGAGGGAGTCTCTCTCTCGGGGACCCCTGTTAAAGAGGGATTCCCCTCACTCGGGGACCCCTGTTAAAGAGGGAGCCTCTCCCTCGGGGACCCCTGTTAAAGAGGGAGTCTCTCCCTCGGGGTCCCCTGTTAAAGAGGGAGTCCCCTCCCTCAGGGACCCCTGTTACAGAGGGAGTCTCTCCCTCGGGGACCCCTGTTAAAGACGGAGTCTCTCCCTCAGGGACCCCTGTTAAAGAGGGAGTCCCCTCCCTCAGGGACCCCTGTTAAAGACGGAGTCTCTCCCTCAGGGACCCCTGTTAAAGAGGGAGTCCCCTCCCTCAGGGACCCCTGTTAAAGACGGAGTCTCTCCCTCAGGGACCCCTGTTAAAGAGGGAGTCCCCTCCCTCAGGGACCCCTGTTAAAGAGGGAGTCTCTCGCTCAGGGACCCCTGTTAAAGAGGGAGACCCCTCCCTCAGGGACCCCTGTTAAAGAGGGAGTCTCTCCCTCGGGGTCCCCTGTTAAAGAGGGAGTCTCTCCCTCGGGGTCCCCTGTTAAAGAGGGAGTCTTTCCCTCGGGGTCCCCTGTTAAAGAGGGAGTCCCCTCCCTCAGGGACCCCTGTTAAAGAGGGAGTCTCTCCCTTGGGGTCCCCTGTTAAAGAGGGAGTCTCTCCCTCGGGGACCCCTGTTAAAGAGGGAGTCTCTCCCTCGGGGACCCCTGTTAAAGAGGGAGTCTCTCCCTCGGGGACCCCTGTTAAAGAGGGAGTCTCTCCCTTGGGGTCCCCTGTTAAAGATGGAGACTCTCTCGCGGGGATCCCTGTTAAAGAGGGAGTCTCTCCCTCGCGGACCCCTGTTAAAGACGGAGTCTCTCCCTCAGGGACCCCTGTTAAAGAGGGAGTCCCCTCCCTCAGGGACCCCTGTTAAAGACGGAGTCTCTCCCTCGGGGATCCCTGTTAAAGAGGGAGTCCCCTCCCTCGGGGATCCCTGTTAAAGAGGGAGTCTCTCTTTACACACGGACACATACACACACCTCATCCAAACACACAGACACACACACACACACATACACACAGACACATACACATACTCATTAACACAGTCACATACACACACTCATACACACTGAGACATACACATACACACTCTCATACACAGAGACCTATGCACACACATAGCCATCCACGCACAAAGACACACAGAGATACACACACACACACTCAGACACACTCAATCACACACAGACACATATATAAACTCATAAAAACACACAGACATACACACACTCAGACAACCCGCGCGCGCGCGCACACACACACACACAGACACACACACGCATATGCACCGACACAGGATGTTCCTGTAAAACACAAAGCCAGTTTAGAAGTTCCTGTTCCCGTCTAGCAGTATTCCTTTCTGATAATAACTCTGCAAGGTTACTCACTCATTCCCCCCTCAGTTTTAGTTTCTTTAGACATCTGGGGGTGAAAGGATATTGACTGAATCAATTGGATGAAGAAATAATTTTGTAATTAATGAATAGTTAAACTCCCATGAACTAATGATTGAGGGTGTTTGAGAGACATACACACACAGTGTCGCAGAGATATGTGACAATAAAATTATGTCCAATGAGAAATCGCTTTATGGTCATGTTTACAAGATGGATAAACACTCTGGGCTGTATTGTGGACCGAGGGCCAATTCTAACTTATTTGGAGGGTGAACGATTACAAGGTGCATTGAGATTTCCCACAGTATCTAATCAAACCTTCTTCATCAACCATCGATTCTGACCCAGTCGTGCCCCTCACCCAGCCCATCCTGTCATACACTGCTCCCCGAACAACCCACCACTCTCTGTGTATCCCATTAAACCCTCTATATACCACCTCACCCTCACCATCACACTCACCCTCACCCTCACACCCTGACACCCTCACACCCACCTTCACCATCACTCTCACACTCACCCTCACCCTCACCCTCGCCCACACCATCACCTTTACACTCCACTCGCACTCAACCTCAGACTCACCCTCACCCTCACACTCACCTTCACCATCACTCTCACGCTCACCCTCACACTCCCACTCACACTTGCACTCACACTCGCACTCACCCATGCCCTCACCCTCACCTCACCCTCCCCCTCACACTCAAACTCATACTCACTCTCAGCCTCACACTCACACTCAGTCTCATCCTCACACACACTCTCACACGCCCACACCCTCATCACACTCACACTCACCCACACACTCACACTCACCCTCACCTTACCTTCACCCTCCCCCTCACTCTCACACTCACTCTCACACACACCCTCACATGCACACTCACCATCACACACTCACACTCATGCTTACTCTCACCCTCACACTCACCTTCACTCTCACACTCACACACACTCATCTTCACTATTACTCTCATACGCCCACTCACTCTCACACTCACACCCTCACACTCACCCTCACCCTCCACTCACCTTCACACTCACCCTCACACTCACACTCATACTCACCCTCACACTCACACAAACTCACCTTCACCATCACACTCACACTCACCATCACACCCTCAAACTCACACCCTCACACTCACCTTCACCCACACACACACTCACACTCATCCTCACACTCACACTCACCGTCACAAATTCACACTCACCTTCACCATCATTCTCACACTCGCCCTCACCCTCACACTCACCCTCACACTCACACTCACTCACACCATCACCCTTACACTCCACTCACACTCACCCTCATACTCACCCTCACACTCAGGTTCACCATCACTCTCACACTCACACTCACCCTCACAATCCCACCCACACTCCCACTCACACTCACCCTCACACGCACTCACCCACACCCTCACACTCACCTCACCCTCCCCCTCCCCCTCACACTCATACTCATACTTAGCCTCACCCTCACACTTACCTTCACTCTCACACACTCTCCCACACACTCACACACACACACCCTCACCCTCACCCTCACGCTCACCCTCACACTCACCCTCACACTCACCTTCACCATCACTCTCACACTCACTCTCATACTCACACTCAACCTCACACTCCCACTCACACTCCCACTCACACTCACCCTCACATGCACTCACTCACACCCTCATCCTCACCTCACCCTCCCCCTCCCCCTCACACTCACACCCTCATTCTCACACTCACACACTCATGCACACCCACACACTCACACTTACCCTCACAGTCACGCTCACACTCACCCTCACCCACACCATCACCCTCACACTCACCCTCACACTCACCCTCACTCTCACACTCACTCTCACATACATTCATGCACACCCACACCCTCACACTCACCCACACCATCACCCTTACACTCTACTCACACTCACCCTCACACTCACCTTCACCATCACTCTCACACTCACCCTCATATTCACCCTCACACTCATCTTCACACACACTCACCCACACCCTCACCTCGCCTTCACCCTCCCCCTCACACTCACACCAACCCTCACACTCACCCTCGCCCTCACCCACATACTCACACTCACGCTCTGCTACAGTACCAACCTCCACTAAGGCCCATGCTCTACCTCTCTCACTGTCACATCCACATCCTCCCCTCAGATGTTCTCACCTCCCCACCCTCCACACCTTGGCACTACTCTCTCCATGTGCCCTCAATGCTGTCGACTCCCTCACACGGGGCACCTCCCACTGGCACCAACAATCAGAGCTGGGCACTTTCATCGTTCATAATACTTGCCACACCATACCTCCCCCACCCCTGGAGGTTGTGGAGGGTTGTTTTCAGACTGGAGGCCTGTGACCAGTGGAGTGCCACAAGGATCGGTGTTGGGTCCACTACTTTTTGTCATTTATATAAATGATTTGGATGCGAGCATAACAGGTAGATTTAGTAAGTTTTCTGATTACACCAAAATTGGAGGTGTAGTGGACAGCAAAGAAGGTTACCTCAGATTACAACAGGATCTTGACCAGATGGGCCAATGGGCTGAGAAGTGGCAGATGGAGTTTAATTCAGATAAATGTGAGGTGCTGCATTTCAGAAAGGCAATTCAGGTCAGGACTTATACACTTAATGGTGAGGCCCTGGGGAGTGTTGCTGAACAAAAAGACCTTGGAGTAAAGGTTCATAGTTCCTTGAAAGTGGAGTCGCAGGTTGATAGGATAGTGAAGAAGGTGTTTGGTATGCTTTCCTTCATTGGTCAGAGTATCGAGTACAGGAGTTGGGAGGTCATGTTGTGGATGTACAGGACATCGGTTAGGCCAGTGTTGGAATATTGCATGCAATTCTGGTTTCCTTCCTATTGGAAGGATGTTGTGAAACTTGAAAGGGTTCAGAAAAGATTTACAAGGATGTTACCAGGGTTGGAGGGTTTGAGCTATAGAGAGAGGTTGAATAGACTGGGACTGTTTTCCCTGGAGCATCAGAGGCTGAGGGGTGACCTTGGAGAGGTTTATAAAATCATGGGAGGTATAAATAGACAAAATCTTTTCCTTGGGGTCGGGGAGTCCAGAACTAGAGGACCTTATTAAGGTTTATAAGATCATGAGGGGCATGGATAGGGAAAATAGACAAAGTTTTTTTTTCCCTGAGGTGGGAGAGTGTAGAACTCAAGGGTATATGTTTAGGTGAGAGGGGAAAGATTTAAAAGGGACCTAAAGGGCAACTTTTTCACGCAGAGGGTGGTGTGTGTATGGAATGAGCTGCCAGAGGAAGTGGAGGAGGCTGGTACAATTGCAACATTTCAGAGGCATTTGGATGGGTATATGAATAGGAAGGGTTTGGAGGGATAAGGACCTGAGTGCTGTCAAATGGGATTAGTGGGCGGCACGGTGGCACTGCTGCCTCACAGCGCCAGAGACCTGGGTTCCATTCCCACCTCAGGCGACTCTCTGTGTGGAGTTTGCACATTCTCCCCGTGTCTGCGTGGGTTTCCTCTGGGTGCTCCGGTTTCCTCCCACAGTCCAAAGATGTGCAGGTTAGGGTGAAGTGGCCATGCTCAACTGCCCATAGTGTTAGGTGTAGGGGAATGGGTCTGGGTGGGTTGCTCTTCGGAGGGTCAGTGTGGCTTTGAAGGGCCTGTTTCCACACTGTAAGTAATCTAATTGTAATCTAATCTAGATTAGTTTCGGATATCTGGTCAGCATGAACAAGTTGGACTGAAGGGTCTGTTTCAGTGCTGCACATCACTATGACTCTCTCTCTCTCTCTCTCTCTCTCTCTTATTCCAGGAGGGGAACAGTCTACAATCGGGCAGAAAGGGTCAAGGCAGCTGCCTGATCTTTCACTCCTCACCATTTGGATGGAAAGTTAGGAGGCATGGTTAGTAACTTTGCGGCTGGCATAGTGGACAGTGAGGAAAGTTATCTAAAATTACCAAGGGGTCTTGGTCAATGGGCTGAGGAGTGGCAAAAGGAGTTTAGTTCAGAAAAATGTGAGGTGCTGCATTTTGGTAAAATAAACAAAAGCAGGACTTATACTGTTAATAGTAGGGCCCTGGGTAATGTTCGCGTAAAAAGTGAGGTCTGCAGATGCTGGAGATCAGAGCTGAAAATGTGTTGCTGGTTAAAGCACAGCAGGTCAGGCAGCATCCAAGGAACAGGAAATTCGACGTTTCGGGCCAGAGCCCTTCATCATTTTCCTGATGAAGGGCTCTGGCCCGAAACGTCGAATTTCCTGTTCCTTGGATGCTGCCTGACCTGCTGTGCTTTAACCAGCAACACATTCTCAGCCCTGGGTAATGTTGTAGAACAGAGAGACGTAGGGGTTCAGGTACATAATTCTTTGAAATTTGTGTCACATGTCGAGAGGAGATTTGGCAATCTGGCCTTCATTGCTCTGACCATTGAGTACAGCGAGTTAGGACGTCACGTTGAGGTGGTTGTTGGGGATAATCTGCTATCGGGGTACCTACATTGGGGCTAGGGAGGGGAGCACCATTATTAAAGCAGACACTGTCAGGTACCAGCTAAAACACAGCCATGTAAAGTAAACCCAGCCACTGCAGGCCACATTCCTTGGGGATTAGAACATGTCCGTCAGTTTCAGATCATCCTGTTACAATCTCATTGTTAATAAAGGAAACCGGTAACTATCGGATAGTGTAAATCTCACCGATACTACACTTGATTGATAAAGTACTTGCTAATGCCTCCGCTGACGTCAAACTCATTCGGGTCCTGTGTTAAATGATAATACCTGTATATTCAACTATGGAGAACTATTGTGAACACCCAGACAGCCAGGCGCATAGCAATGAGGAAACCCTTCCAAACAATAAACTTTTAAATTACAAGATCGGAAACTGCTGAACCCAGGATGTCTACCCATTGTTCAGCACAGCAGGAGTGGGACAGGTATCTCGGGGCAGCCAATAGAGACACTAATCCCTTCACAGACAGGTGAACCGACCAATGAGAGAACCGAACGAGGGGAACCTGACCGGGAACTCGAGGAAGCGCGAAGTATAACTGCTCCAGGTCCGTAGAGGAAGACAGAACGCCTTCTCCAACGAATTGCATGCTCTTGAATTCGTTGTATAGCTTGCCAGTCTTGATTCTGTAATAAACGGTGTTTTTGCTCCAAACTCTAGCCGGTGTGATCTCTCCTTCCAAAGAACACGTAGAGACGAGACCATACGGGTCCGTCCCAACATGGTACAGGATATTAATGAGGCCTCGTCTGGAGTACTGTGTCCAGTTCTGGTCACCCCAGTAGGGGAAGGATAAAAGCAGAAAGCAGAGAGTGAGGATAAAAGGGTCCTTCTCAGGATGGCAGCCGGTGACAAGTGGTGTTCTGTAGGTTCAGTATTGGGACCACAACCTTTCACTTTATACATTAACAATCTCGATGAAGGAACTGAGGGCATTCTGGCTAAGTTTGCAGATGATATAAAGATAGGTGGAGGGACAGGTAGCATTGAGGAGGTAGGGAGGCTGTAGAAGGATTTGGACAGTTTAGGAGGGTGGGCAAAGAAGTGGCAGATGGAGTACAATGTGGGAAAGTGTGAGGTCATGCACTTTGGTAGGAAGATTAGATGCATGGAGTATTTTCTGAATGGAGAGAAAATTCAGAAGCCTGAAGTGCAAAGGGACTTGGGAGTTCTAGTCCAGGATTCTCTCAGGGTAAACTTGCAGGTTGAGTCAGTAATTAGGAAGGCAAATGCAATGATGGCATTTATTTTGAGAGGAATTGAAAATAAAAACAGGGATGTATATCTGAGGCTCTATAGGGCTCTGGTCAGACCACATTTGTCGAAAGTGCGGACTGCAGATGCTGGAGATCAGAGACAAGAGTGTGGTGCTGGAAAAGCACAGGCAGCATCCGAGGAGCAGGAGAGTCGATGTTTTGGGCATAAACCCTCCATCAGGAATGCTGCCAGACCTGCTGTGATTTTGCAGATCACATTTGGAGTATAGTGCGCTTGTTGGGGCCCTATATCTCAGGAAGGATGCACCGGCACTGGAGCGTGTTCAGAGGAGGTTCACAAGAATGGTCCCAGGAATGAAAAACTTAACATATGAGGAATGTTTGAGGACTTTGGTTCTGTTTAGAAGGATGAGGGGGATCTAAATGAAACATGCAGAATACTGAATGGCCTGGACAGAGTGGTCATTGGGAATTGTTTCTTTTGGTAGGAGAGTCTAGGACCCAGGGGCACAGCCTGTGAGTAAAGGGCAGACCTTTCAGAATGGAAAGAAGGAGCAACTTCTTCAGCCAGAGAGTGGGGAATCTGTGGAATTCATTGCCACAGAAGGCTGTGGAGGCCAGGTCATTGAGTGTATTTAAGACTGAGGTAGATAGGTCCTTGAGTATCAAGGAGATCAGGGATTACAGGGAGAGAGTGGGAGAATGGCGTTGGGAAACTTATCAGCCATGCTTAAATAGTGGAGCAGATTCAATGGGCTGAATGGCCTAATTTCTGCTCCTATGTCTGATGGTCTTGTGATATTATTAAACAAGAGAGAGTTCAGAAAAGATTTACCAGGATGTTGTCAGGAATGGAGGGTTTGAGATATAAAAATAGATTAAAAGCTGGGACTTGTCTCGCTGGAGTGTAGAAGGTTGAGGAGTGATCCTATAGAGGTTGATAAAATCATGAGGGGTATAGATAAGGTGAATGACACTGATCTACTCCTTAGGGTGGGGCAATTCAAAGCTAAACAGCAAAGTTTCAGATGACAGGAGAAGGATTTAAAAAGAACACGAGGGGCAATGTTTTCTCCACAGAGAGTGGTTAGTGTGTGGAACAAACGGCCAGAGGAAGTGGTGGATATGGTACAGTTACAACATTTAAAAGGCATTTGGATAAGTACATGGATAGGAAAGGTTTGGAGGGATATGGGCCAGGAGCAGGGAGGTGGGATTAGTTTAGGTGGGAATATGGTTGGCATGGACTGGTTGAACCGAAGGGCCTGTTTCCGTGCTGTACGGCCCAATGCCTCAATGAGACGATAATGACTTTGTGCCAAAGAAGCCCCTCATGTGAGGGTCTGGCTGTCTGTGTCCAGGCCCCTGGTATCAGAGACTGCCCTTGGCTTGCTGTTCCTGAGCAAAGCTGCCCTTACTCCTCTGACCGACAGGACTGACTGACAAAAAGGGAGAGAGGTTGATAAGCTCTCAGCTGATTACCAAACATGGATTGTTGGGAAAATGTTGGAATCAGTTTCCAAGGAAGTAACAGCAGCATCATTGAAAAATCATAATCTAATCACGCAAAGTCAGCTTGAGTTCATGAAAAGGAAATCATATCTGATTAATTTATTTGAGATTTGCAAAGCATGGACAGCTAGCATACAGGGTGCAGAAGGGAATCAGGAAGGCTACTGGGATGTTTGTCCTTATTTCAAGGGGGTCGGAATATATATAAGTAGGGAAGTCTTACTGAAGCTGTACAAGGGACTGGGGAAAGCACATCTGGAGCACTGAGAGCAGTCACAGGCACCTTATTTAAGGCAAGTTATCATTTCATGGGAGACAGTTCTGAGAAGGTTCACTAGGATGGTCCCTGGGATGGGGAGGGATTGTCTTCTGAACATAGGTAAAACCGGTTGGGACTGTACTCACTGGAGTTGAGAAGAATGAGAGGTGATCTCACTGAAACACATCAGATCTTTCAGGAGCTTGACAGGGTAAATGCTGACAGGATGTTCCCCCTCATGGGAGTGTCTAGGACCAGAGGAACAGTCTCAGAATAAAGGAGCATCAATTTAAGACTGAACTGAGGAGGAATTTCATCTCTCAGAAGGTTGTGAGTCTTTGGAACTCCTTACCCCAGAGAGCTGTGGGAGCAGAATCCTTATCTGTATTTAAGGCTGAGAGAGAGAGAGATTCTTGATCAGTCGGGGAATCAAGGGTTACAGGGAAAGGGCAGGAGAGACGATGTGAGGAATATTGGAGCCGCCATGATCCTACTGAGAGATGTAGCAAGCTCAAGGGGCCGATTGGCCTCCACTTGTTCCTATTCCTGTCGGCCTGATGGATTGCCAAGAGCAATGACATGCTTCCTGGCTTCGTGCCTGCACTGATTGGGAGGAAATGATGGTGCAGAGCAACCTCTGAATGGGCTCAGGGTGAGTGAGTGAGCCCTTTGACAGAGAATGAGGAGCCTAGAGAGACTGCCTGGTCCAGTCCACGAGCTGTGTTCTTAGCGCCTGGCAGCTGTCATTTGGCAACGCCTGTAGACACGGGGTGCATGTGACCAATGTCCATGGAACGTGGCCTGAGATGTTGGTGTCAGGTGGAACAAGCAGTTAGCAGGCTTTCATTTTGAGCCTGTTTGGTCAGATCGATAGCAGAACATTATTGGGGCCAGCTGGGGTATCAATGAGACATTAATCGAGCTCCAGGCCCCCATCAATGGGGCACTTGCTGCTGCGGAGATTCTGATTCGGTTAAAGGAGACAGACTATTAAAGGACAAGTTGTTCCTAATAAATGGAATGGACTGATGCCCCTCCATTCTGAATTCACACCCAAGTGACACTCTTCTTCACATCCACCCTGTTTGTCATTCCGCAGTTGTAAAGAATGAAAGATTTGGTCATTATCACAATTATATTTGTGGGAACTTGCTGGGTATGTCTTGGCTGGCCAGGTTTCCAACATTACAAAGGGTGAGCTTTAGTTCCAAATTTATTTCACCAACTGGAAAGTGTTTTGAGCCAGCCTGAATTTATGGCAGGTGATATACAAATGCAGATTCTTTCTTTCATCCTTGACGGCTTTCTACTGCGTGGAGGATCGGTGATGCAAGGGCAGAAAAAAAATGTACAATTTCAAACCTCATTTTCATTCCCCACACATTGAATTAAAACAAACATTAAATGATGTTTCAAATTTTCTCAGCTGATGAAAAAAATCCCGAATAATTGAACTCATCTCGAGATTCATCGAAATTCCTTTTATTTCCCACATCTGAACACAACCTCCACAACACCCCCTCATTCCTGTTTTATCGTGTTTTAAAATTACATTTGCACTTGCGACATGCTGTGAGAGATTTGAGGCAGTTCCTCAGGGTGCTATAGATCAGATAGCTGACTCTCATTGAGTCTCAGGCTGTGGGTGTTTAATACCCATCCCTAATTACCCTGAAAAAGTGTTAATACAGAAGGTGCTTTGGTCAACCACTTCAGAGAACAGAGAAATTCATCTCCAATCTCAGAAAGGTGACAGATTACTAGAAACCTTCAATTTGATTCTATATATATATACACCTCCTGAAACCCTCAATTAGATTCACTCCCTGGTATCTATCATTCTGTGTATAAACCATCCCAGACCTCTCGATTAGATTCCAGGCTCACTCCTGGGTATCTGTTATTCTATATATAAACCACCCCAAACTCCCTCAATTAGATTCCAGTCTGTAACTCATTCCCAGGTATCTGTTATTTTATACATAAACCACCCTGAACCTTTTGATTAGATTCCAGTCTTGAACTCACTCCCGGGTATCTGGCATTCTGTATATAAACCATCCCAAACCCCTCGATTAGATTCCAGTCTGTAACTCACTCCCGGGTATCTGTTATTCTGTGTATAAACCACCCTGAACCCCTCGATTAGATTCCAGTCTCTAACTCACTCCCGGGTATCTGGCATTCTGTATATAAACCACCCTGAACCTCTCGATTAGATTCCAGTCTCTAACTCACTCCCGGGTTTCTGTTATTCTATATATAAACCACCCTGAACCCCTCGATTAGATTCCAGTCTCTAACTCACTCCTGGGTATCTGTTATTCTGTATATAAACCACCCTGAACCCCTCGATTAGATTCTAGTCTCTAACTCACTCCTGGGTATCTGTTATTCTATATATAAACCACCCTGAACCTCTCGATTAGATTCCAATCTCTAACTCACTCCTGGGAATCTGTTATTCTGTATATAAACCACCCCAAACCCCCTCAATTAGATTCCAGTCTGTAACTCATTCCCAGGTATCTGTTATTTTATACATAAACCACCCTGAACCTTTTGATTAGATTCCAGTCTTGAACTCACTCCCGGGTATCTGGCATTCTGTATATAAACCATCCCAAACCCCTCGATTAGATTCCAGTCTGTAACTCACTCCTGGGTATCTGTTATTCTGTGTATAAACCACCCCGAATCCCTCGATTAGATTCCAGTCTGTAACTCACTCCCGAGTATCTGTTATTCTATATATAAACCACCCCGAATCCCTCGATTAGATTCCAGTCTGTAACTCACTCCCGCGTATCTGTACCTCTATGTTGTCTGGAATACAAATGTATGTTTAAGGACTGTGTGAAGGAAGCTGGAAGAGATGAAATTATTTGGATATTTTCTGAATTGAATAGAACCATGAGCTGGCACGGTGGCTCAGTGGTCAGCACCGTGCCAGGAATCTGGGTTCAATCCCAGCCTTGGGTGACTGTCTGTGTGGAGTTTGCATATTCTCCCCCTCTGCCTGCCTGGGTTTCCTCCCACAGCCCAAAGGTGTGCAGACCCGGTGGGTTAGCCATGGGAAATTTAGGGTAAGGGAGTAGGTCTGGGTGGGATGCTGTTCGGAGGGTCAGTATTGACTCGATGGGCCAAATGGCCTGCTTCTGCACTGTACAGATTCTGAGTGATTTCTTGGAAATGAGTGCAAACTTCCATCGCCTGTTTCCAACCTGCTAATGGCCGATGTCAAAGGTTTAATGTGTGCTGTAAGCCAGCTACTGTTTGTTAGGAATTCAAATGACTTTGGAGGAGTAGATAAGCTAAGTTTTGAAAGAGATAAGATAAAGGATTCATTCCTATACAGGTCTGTGTTAATGATTTGCCTAATTATCTTTTGATGGAGGTTAGACTCAGTATGAAGGTGGGACTTTGTCTCCTCAAGGACTGTGCGGTGGTCACTCTCACCGATACTGTCATGGACAGATGTATCTGCAGCTGGCAGATTGCTAAGGATGAGATCAAGTATGTTTCCCCCTCCTGTTGGTTCCCTCACCACCTGCCGCAGACACAGTCTCAATGCTATGTCCTTTCGAACCTGACCAGCTCGATCAGTAATGCTGCTACCGAGCCACTCTTGGTGGTGGACATTGATATCCCCCAACTAGAGCACATTTTGTGCCCCTGTCATTCTCAGTGACTCTTTCACGTGTTGTTCAACATGGAGGAGTATTAATTCATCAGCCGAGGGAGGGTGATACGTGGTAACCAACAGGAGGGTTCCATGCCCATGTTTAACCTGAAGCCATGAGATAACACGGGGTCCGAAGTCAATGTTGGGGACTCCCAGAGCATCTCCCTCCCTCCTGACTGTATCCCAGTGTGCCACCACCTCTGCTGGGTGTGCCCAACTGGTGACACAGGACATATCCAGGGATGGTGATGGTGGGGTCTGGGACACTGTCTGTCAGACCATAAGACCATAAGACATAGGAGTGGAAGTAGGGCAATTCGGCCCATCGAGTCTACTCCACCATTCAATCATGGCTGATGGGTATTTCAACTCCACTTACCCGCATTCTCCCCGTAGCCCTTAATTCCTCGTGACATCAAGAATCTATCAATCTCTACCTTGAAGACATTTAACGTCCCAACCTCCACTGCACTCTGCGGCAATGAATTCCACACCATTCTCTGGCTGAAGAAATGTCTCCGCATTTCTGTTCTGAATTGACCCCCTCTAATTCTAAGGCTGGGTCCACGGGTCCTAGTCTCCTCGCCTAACGGAAACAATTTCCTAGCGTCCACCCTTTCCAAGCCATGTATTATTTTGTAAGTTTCTATTAAGTCTCCCCTTAATCTTCTAAACTCCAATGAATACAATCCCAGGATCCTCAGCCGTTCCTCGTATGTTAGACCAACCATTCCAGGGATCATCCGTGTGAATCTCAGTTGGACACGTTCCAGTGCCAGTATGTCCTTCCTGAGGTGTGGGGACCAAAACTGGACACAGTACTCCAAATGGGGCCTAACCAGAGCTTTATAAAGTCTCAGTAGCACAACGGTGCTTTTATATTCCAACCCTTGAGATAAATGACAACATTGCATTCGTTTTCTTAATCACGGACTCAACCTGCATGTTTACCTTTAGAGAATCCTCGACTAGCATTCCCAGATCCCTTTCTATTTTGGCTTTAAGAATTTTCTCAAAGTTTAGAAAGTAGTCTATGCTTTTATTCTTTTTTCCAAAGTGCAAGACCTCGCATTTGCTCACGTTGAATTCCACCGGCCATTTCCTGGACCACTCTCCCAAACTGTCTAGATCCTTCTGCAGCCTGATCCTGCCCTAGCTAGCCGATGAAGGAGAGCATTCCTCCAAAAGTTAGTGTCTGTTGGACTATGACCTGATGTTGTGTGATTTTTAACCTTGTCCACCCCAGTCCAACCCCAGCTCCTCAACACCATGGCTGCATGTGGGCATTGCTGTGTGAAATAGGACAAAGGGCTTGCCTGTTTTAATCAGTCTGTTATCCAAGTTGGTGGCCAGATATGCCCATTTGTTAAATTCAGCCTGAGAGGATTTTTGATTTGTAAGAGATGCCTTAATCATGCAAGACTTTGTTAACCTCAAATAAATAACAGAAAGTGCTGCAGAAGCCCAGTCGGTCAGGCAGTATCTGTGGAAAGATGAAGAAAGTTAATGTTTTGAGTCCAACATGACTGTTTGGAACTGAAGTTTCTCTCTTCACAAATGCTACCAGTCCTGTTGAGTTTCTCCAGTAATGTCTGCTTTTATTTCAGATCTTCAGCATCCACAGTATTTTGCTTCTGCAAATCCAAGATCCAATTCCCTTCTGCCGCTCTCATATCACAAAATGAACTTACCAAAGCAATAAAAAATATTGACAAACTCAAATTGCTGGAGAAATTCTGCGGGTCTGGTAATGGATGTGGGAGGAGAAACTGGGTTAATATTTTGAGTTCAACCTGAATCCTCAGTTCTGAAGAAAGGTCGTATTAGACTTGAAATATTAACTCCTTCTTTCTCTGTAGAAAATGTGACACATTCCTCAGTACTACCTGCCTGTCCACCTAACTTCATATCATCGGCAAACTTCGCTAGAATGCCCCCAGTCCCTTCATCCAGATGATTAATATATAACGTGAACAGCTGCGGCCCCAACACTGAACCCTGCGGGACACCGCTTGTCACCAGCTGCCATTCCGAAAAAGAACCTTTTATCCCAACTCTCTGCTTTCTGTCAGACAGCCAATCCTCAATCCATACCAGTAGCTCACCTCAAACACCATGGGCCCTCACCTTGCTCAGCAGCCTCCCGTGTGGCATCTTATCAAAGGCCTTTTGGAAGTCTAGATAGACCACATCCACTGGGTTTCCCTGGTCTAACCTACTTGACACCTCTTCAAAGAATTTCAACAGGTTTGTCAGACATGACCTCCCCTTACTAAATCCATGTTGACTTGTTCTAATCAGACTCTGCTCTTCCAAGAATTTAGAAACCTCATCCTTAATGATGGATTCTAGAATTTTACCAACAACCGAGGTTAGGCTAATTGGCCTATAATTTTCCATCTTTTGTCTTGATCCTTTCTTGAACAAGGGGGTTACAACAGTGATCTTCCAATCATCCGGGACTTTCCCTGACTCCAGTGACTTTTTAAAGATCTCAACCAATGCCTCTGCTATTTCCTCAGCCACCTCTCTCAGAATTCTAGGACGTATCCCATTGGGGCCAGGAGATTTATCAATTTTAAGACCTTTTAGCTTTTCTAGCACTTTCTCTTTTGTAATGGCAACCATACTCAACTCAGCCCCCTGACTCCCTTTAATTGTTGGGATATTACTCATGTCTTCCACTGTGAAGGCTGATGCAAAGTACTTGTTATTTCCTTATCTCCCATCACTAGGCTTCCAGCATCAGTTTGAAGTGGCCCAATGTCTACTTTTGCCTGTCGTTTGTTTCTTATGTATTGAAAGAAACTTTTACTATCATTTCTAATATTACTGGCTAGCCTACCTTCATATTTGATCCTCTCTTTCCTTATTTCTCTCTTTGTTATCCTCTGTTTGTTTTTGTAGCCTTCCCAATCTTCTGATTTCCCACTGCTCTTTATAGGATCTCTCTTTTTCTTTAATACATTTCCTGACTTCCTTTGTCAGCCATGGCTGTCTAATCCCTCCCCGGATAATCTTTCTTTTCTTGGGGATGAACCTCTGTACAGTGTCCTCAATTATACCCACAAACTCCTGCCATTTTTGCTCTACTGTCTTCCCCGATGTGGTATGATCCTGTGAGTATGACTATGTCAGGCTGTTGCTTGATGAGTCTGTGAGACAGCTCTCGCAATGTTGGCACCAGCCCCCAGATGTTAGTGGGGAGAACTTTACAGGATGGACAGGGCTGTTTCTGTTATTGTTGTTTCCAGTCTGTAGGTCAATGCACACCCTTCTCTGATTCTTGTTGTTGTTTATATTCATTTGTGGGACATAGGCATCACTGGCTGGGCCCAGCATTTATTGCCCATCCACAGTTGCCTCTTGAGAAGGTGGGGGTGAGCTGTTTAGGGGACCTTTATGCCCACCCTCAGTTGATCTGTTTAACACTCTCTCACACACATACACAGACACTTAACCTCTCCCTCACTACACACCCCCTACTGCCACCTGCTCCCCCCACCACACACACACACATACACACACAACACACACACGCACACACCCACTGACACACACAAAGACACACACAGGAACACACACAGACACACATCAAGACACACACACACACACTCATGCACACGCACATGTACATCTATGGGGTGAATTTGCATTTTCAGATTTGCATTAGCATCCTATTTTGTTCAAAACATACACAATCTATCGGCAGTCAGTCCATGAGACATTTTATCAATTCCTACTTTGGAAATGGAACCAGTCTGACTCCAGGTAGGGACACAAACAGACTCTAACCTCATACCTTTAATGCATTGTCTGAGCTGAGATGTCACCTTGAAACTGATAAAATCATAAGGTATCTCAGGGCATTGAATTGAAAGAAATTTTGGGATTTACACACTGATTAATTGAAACCGGCATCCTCATGCTAGGTGATTAAAGACTTAACAGCAATCCAGGTTTGTTCAATACATCGCATCAATTGTATGATATTTTGATCTTTGACTATAAATTCTGTGTCCTATGATCCTGCCCTAGCTAGCCGATGAAGGAGAGCATTCCTCCAAAAGCTAGTGCCTGTTGGACTATGACCTGATGTTGTGTGATTTTTAACCTTGTCCACCCCAGTCCAACCCCAGCTCCTCAACACCATGGCTGCATGTGGGCATTGCTGTGTGAAATAGGACAAAGGGCTCGCCTGTTTTAATCAGTCTGTTATCCAAGTTGGTGGCCAGATATGCCCATTTGTTAAATTCAGCCTGAGAGGGTTTTTGATTTGTAAGAGATGCCTTAATCATGCAAGACTTTGTTAACCTCAAATAAATAACAGGAAGTGCTGCAGAAGCCCAGTCGGTCAGGCAGTATCTGTGGAAAGATGAAGAAAGTTAATGTTTTGAGTCCAACATGACTGTTTGGAACTGAAGTTTCTCTCTTCACAAATGCTACCAGTCCTGTTGAGTTTCTCCAGTAATGTCTGCTTTTATTTCAGATCTTCAGCATCCACAGTATTTTGCTTCTGCAAATCCAAGATCCAATTCCCTTCCGCCGCTCTCATATCACAAAATGAACTTACCAAAGCAATAAAAAATATTGACAAACTCAAATTGCTGGAGAAATTCTGCGGGTCTGGTAATGGATGTGGGAGGAGAAACTGGGTTAATATTTTGAGTTCAACCTGAATCCTCAATTCTGAAGAAATTTCGTATTGGACTTGAAATATTAACTCCTTCTTTCTCTGTAGAAAATGTGACACATTCATAGAATCATGACAGTGTGGAAACAGGCCACTCAGCCCATACCAACCCTTCAGAGATCATCCCATCAACTCTATATTTCTTATAGTTAAGCCACCAACCTTGCACATCCCTAGACATTATGGGGCAATTTAACATTGCCAATCACCTAACCTGCATACCTTTGGACTGTGGCAGGAAACCCACACAGACATGGGGAGAATACACAAATTCCACACAGTCAGCCAAGGCTGGAATTGAACCGAGGTCCTTGGTGCTGTGCTAACCATTGTGCCACCATGCCCACCCTTCAGCCACTGTGCCTCCTATCATACAGAGAAGTTAAAGTGGACAATAGTAGTCTGTGCTGAATAGTACTTGATGTTTGATCCAGAGAGATGTACAAGATGAGTCCACAGTAATATTTTAAAATTAAATTGAAATGTAAAAGGAGCTTGACAGAAATATAATCCCTTTATTCTAACCCATCAAAAGGATATTCTGGGATGTTGATGGTTTAAGAATTAATTAGGAGTCCGATTGAACTTTCTGTGAAAAGGTTTGAAGTGATTAAAACCCACGTATCTCAATGGCTTTGTGAAGTCTAGGATTAACCTTGTGTTATGAGCCAAGGTGCTTTCAAAAAGATTCTGTTGTAATTTAAGGAAGCCAGATTTCCAAGGAAGATTGCAGTTTGTGCTTTCATGGGGTGACCTTGCAGCGTGAACTGTAAGTAGAAAGGACGAGAAACAACTCTCGGACGGGATTGGACAGGGCTGTGTGTAAGAACAGAAGACTCCCATCAGCAGATGGTGTTACTGAGAGGCAGCTGAACTGAGCTGAGGGAGATCTGGCTGATGGACTGTTTCACTTCACCCTGATGTATGGTGTAACAGTTCAATGTCTACTTTGTGAGTTTAATGTCTACTTTGTGAGCATCATAGAGTCATAGAGATGTACTGTAGGTCAAACTCGTCCAAGCTGACCAGATATCCAAAATTAATCTCGTCCCATTTGCCAACTCCTGGCCCACATCCCTCTAAACCCTTCCTCCTCATATACCCATCCAGATGCCTTTTAAATGCTGTAATTGTATCAGCCTCCACCATTTCCTCTGGCAGCTCATTCCACATATGCATCACCCTCTACGTGAAAGATTTCCCCCTTAGATCCCATTTTCCCATTTAAATCTTTTCCCTCTCACTTTAAACATATGCCCTAGAGTTCTGCGGGGGGGGGGGGGGGGGGGGGGTGGGGGGGGTTGGTGTGACTGCACCTTCAGATAGTAGGTGACTTGCCCACACACAGTTATGGATTTATCAATGACAGTGCCTCTGGGGTCTGCAGCATGACAGAGGGGTAACATTGAGATTGTTGAGGGAGCAAGTGGTGCATAATACTGTTTCTCAATGTGGACCCAGACCCCCCCATACTGCTTTCTCTCACAGTCAAAAGATGTGTGGGTTAGTTGGGTTGGCTATGGTAAATATGGGGTTACAGGATAGAAACATAGAAGATAGGAGCAGGAGGAGGCCATTCAGCCCTTCGAGCCTCTCCACAGTTCATCACGATCATGGCTGATCATCCAATTCAATAGCCTCTTCCTGCTTTCTCCCCATAACATTTGGTCCCATTTACCCAAGTGCTATATCTAGTCACCCCTTGAATACATTCAATGTTTTGCCATTAATTACTTCCTGTGATGATGAATTCCACAGGCCCACCACTCTTTGGGTGAAGAAATGTCTCTCCATCTCCATTCTAAATGGCCCACCAGACTGTGACCCCTGGTTCTGGACACACCCACCATTGGGAACATTCTCCCTGCATCTACCCTGTCTAGTCCTGTTAGAATGTTACAAATCTCTATGAGATCCTCCCTCATTGTCTGAATTCCAGCGAAAACAATCCTAACCTAGTCAATCTCTCCTCAATGCCGCTATCCCTGGAATCAGCCTGGGAAACCTTCGCTGCACTCCCTCCAGCGCAAGAGCATCCTTCCTCAGAAAAGGAAATAAAAACTGCCTATAATATTCTGGGAGAGGGGGTGGGGTGCTCACCAAGGTCCTGTGTAACTGCAACAGTGCATCCCTGCTCCTGTAGTTGAACCCTCTCACAGTGAAGGCTCACATACCATTTATCTTCTTTACCACCTGCTGTACCTGTATGCTTACCTTCAGCGACTGATGCACAAGGACACCCAGGTCCCACTGCACACTCCCCTGTCCCAATTTACAGCCAGTCAGGCAGTAATCTGCTGCCTTGCTCTTGCTTCCAAAGTGAATAATCTCACATTTATCAAATTATACTGTATCTGCCATTGATTTGCCCACTCAACCAACTTGTCCAGAACATGCTGAAGGATCTCTGCATCCTGGTCACAGCTCCCATCCAACTTGGGATCATCTGCAAACTTTGACATGTTATATTTAGTTCGCTCATCCAAATCATTAATCTATATTGTGAATGGCTGGGGTCCTAGCACCAATCCCTGTGGCATCCCATTAGTTACCGCTGCCAATTGAAAAGGACCCATTAATTCCTACTCTTTGTTTCCTCTCTGCCAACCAGTTTCCTATCCATCTCAACACACTTCCTCCAATCCCATCTGCTTTAATCTTGCACAATAATCTCTTAGGCAAGACTTTGTCAAATGCATTCTGAAAGTCCAAACATATCACATCGACTAGCTCCCCCTTGTCAACTCGACTAGTTACATCTCCATAGAATTCCAACAGATTTGTCAAGTATGATTTCCCCTTCGTAAATCCACTCTGACTCTGTCCAATCCTGCCACTGCCTTCTAACTGTTCTGCTATAAAGTCTGAGGTAATGGATTTGAGAATTTTCCCTACTCCCGATGTTAGGCTTACTGGTTTACAATTCCCTGGTTACTCTCTACCTCCCTTTTTGAATACTGGATTAACATTAGCTACCCTCCAATCTGCACGAACTGTATCACAGTCTATAGACTTCTGGAAGATGACCATCAATGCATCCGCTTTTTCGAGAGCCATTTCCTTAAATACTCTGGAATATACATTATCAGGCTCTGGGGATTTATCCACCTTTAATCCCCTCATCATTTCCCAGCACCATTTCTCTACCAATATTGACTTTCCTCAGTTATTTCCTCTCACTAAATTTTGCATTCTCCAATATTTCTGATATCTGACTTGTGTCATAGAGTCATAGAGATGTACAGCATGGAAACAAACCCTTTGGTCCAACCCGTCCATGCCGACCAGATATCCCAACCCAAACTAGTCCCACTTGCCAGTACGTGGCCCATATCTCTCCAAACCCTTCCTATTCATATATCCATCCAGATGCCTCTTAAATGTTGCAATTGTACCAGCATCCTCCTCTGGCAGCTCATTCCATACACACACCACCCTCCATGTGAAAATGTTGCCCTTTAAGTCTCTTTTATATCTTTCCCCTCTCACCCTCAACCTATGCCCTCTAGTTCTGGACTCCCCGACCCCAGGGAAAAGACTTTGTCCAATTATTGTAGTGGTTCTGTTCGCCGAGCTGGAAGTTTTTGTAGCAAACGTTTCGTCCCCTGGCTAGGAGACATCATCAGTGCTCTGGAGCCTCCTGCGAAGCGCTTCTTTGATGTTTCTTCCGGTATTTATAGTGGTCTGTCCTTGCCGCTTCCGGGTGTCAGTTTCAGCTGTCCGCTGTCGTGGTTGGTATATTGGGTCCAGGTGGATGTGTTTGTTGATGGAGTTTGTGGATGAATGCCATGCCTCTAGGAATTCCCTGGCTGTTCTCTGTCTGGCATGCCCTATGATAGTAGTGTTTTCCCAGTCGAATTCGACTGGGAAAACACTACTATCATAGGGCAAGCCAGACAGAGAACAGCCAGGGAATTCCTAGAGGCATGGCATTCATCCACAAACTCCATCAACAAACACATCGACCTGGACCCAATATACCAACCACTACAGCGGACAGCTGAAACTGACACCCGGAAGCGGCAAGGACAGACCACTATAAATACCGGAAGAAACATCAAAGAAGCGCTTCGCAGGAGGCTCCAGAGCACTGATGATGTCTCCTAGCCAGGGGACGAAACGTTTGCTACAAAAACTTCCAGCTCGGCGAACAGAACCACTACAACAAGCACCCGAGCTACAAATCTTTGCACAAACTTTGTCCAATTATCTTATCCATGCCCCTCATGATTTTATAAACCTTTATAAGGTCACCCCTCAGCCTCCGATGCTCCAAGGAAAACAGCCCCAGCCTATTCAGCCTCTCCCTATAGGTCAAATCCTCCAATCCTGGCAACATCCTTGTAAATCTTTACTGAACCCTTTCAAGTTTCACAACATCTTTCCGATAAGAAAGAGACCAGAATTACATGCAATATTCCAACAGTGGCCTAACCAGTGTCCTGTACAGCTGCAACATGACCTCCCAACTCCTGTACTCAATACACTGACCAATGAAAGAAAACATACCAAACGCCTTCTTCACTATCCTATCCACCTGCGACTCCACTTTCAAGGAGCTATGAACCTGCACTCCAAGGTCTCTTTGTTCAGCAACACTCCCTCGGACCTCCTCTTTTGTGAAGACAGAACCAAAGTATGGATTCAGTTGCTCAGCCATTTCTTTGCCCCCTGTTACACATTCTCCCATTTTGATCTGGCGGGGACCTACATTTTTCTTCACCAATCTCTTTCTCTAGAATAGCGGTATGGGTCTGGATGCGATGCTCTTCGGAGGGTCGGTGTGGACTCAATGGGCTGAATGGCCTGCTTCTACACTGTAGAGATTCTATGGTTCTAGGTCGACGAGGTGGTTTAGTTCCCGAATGTGAATGATGTTCCTCTGGATCTTACAGAGAGGGTACATAGGAAACATTATCTCTGAGTCATCTGCCCTTGTCTTTGTCAAGCGTGTCTATATCATCATATTCTTCCTGGAAAGGTCACAGTTCACAGCTGTCTGGTTCTCAGGTTTTTATTTCGGGTAAACAAAGCATTCCTGTTTCTTCAAAGGATGCCATCTGACCTTTGGACAAGGTACGGTCTCGGTTGTTGAAGCTTCCCAGGTTTGGAGCATCCTCATACTGCTGCTCCCTTTCCCAGGAAGGACCAGCAATGAGCTCTGTGTCTCCAGGGGAAGATGTAACCTCGGCCTGCTCTATAATGCTTCTCTTTGGCACCGAGGGAGTGCAACTGAGTTTCCTCAGGATAGTCCCTGGGATTATCCCTGAGGAGAAATGGAGGAAACCGGCTCGGTATTTCTAGAGTTTTGCAGAATGAGCAGGTGATCATGTCGAAACTCAGAAACCTCTTCCAGGGCATTACAGTGTTAAGACTGAGACTGGCTCACTCTCTCTAGTCACACCACAACATATATTTAGCACCATAAGAATAGAGGCAGAAGTAGGCCATTCAGCCCATCGAGACTGCTCTGCCATTCAATGAGATCATGGCTGATCTGATCATCTTTGACTCCACTCTCCTGCCCTTTCCCTGTAATCCTTGATTCCCTTCCTGATTAAAAATCCATCTCTCTCAGCCTTGAATATCCTGAATTACCCAGTCTCCACAGCCCTTTGTGGTAAAGAATTGCACAGATTCACTCCTGTCTGAGAGAAGAAATTTCTCCTGATCTCTGTCTTAAATTGGTAACCAGTAACTCTGAGATGATGCCCTCTGGTTCCAGACTCTCCCACAGAGGAGGTAACCTGTCCACATCTCCCCCAGTCAAGTCTCCTAACCATCCTGCATGTTTCAATTAAGTCACCTCTCATTCTTCTAAACTCCAATAAATACAGACCCAAGCTACTGAACCACTGCTCATAGGACAGTCCCTCCAACCCCTGGATCAGCCCCGTGAACCTGCTCTGGACTCCCTCCACTTCTAATCTACCTTTCCTTCAATAAGGAGCCCAAAAATGTTCACAGTATTCCAGCTATTGTCCGACTAAGGCCTTTTAAGTGATTTCTGCAGATACTGAAATGGCCAATTATATCACCTTTTCCAATATTAACTGCAGAATAAAAAGATCCATCTAACAAATTTCTTTCATAAATAACAAAAATATTGATTATCTTAAAACAAGGCTTATTCTGCAAAAATAGTTAACAGAGCCAATTTGAAAAAAAATGGAACACACACACACACACACACACACACACACACACACACACACACACACACACACACACACACACACACACACACAATCTTTCTTTGTAGATTTGTACCCATACCAGTGATTCACCACCTTACCTCCCACACCTATGACAGCTGCCAGTCTCACATCTCCTACATCTCTCTGCTCCCTGCAATGAAGGTCTGTAACTCCCTCACTGATGTTCCTCCCTCTCTATCGAACAGGTGAAAGGGAGGCAACTGGAGTAAAGGAGATCCTGGATTAGTGGTGCTGGAGGAGCACAGCAGTTCAGGCAGCATCCAAGGAGCAGCGAAATCGATGTTTCGAGCAAAAGCCCTTCCTCCTGATGAAGGGATTTTACTCGAAACGTTGATTTCACTGCTCCTTGGATGCTGCTGTGCTCTTCCAGCACCACTAATCCAGAATCTGGTTTCCAGCATCTGCAGTCATTGTTTCTACCTCGTAAAGGAGATCCTGCCTGTCCCGAACTCAGAGGAGGTGACTCTCTGCATTACAGGTCTGCAGTCAGTTCCTGTGTGTCCCCAGTGATTCTAAGGGCTTTGAGAATGCCGGTATGTCCCTGTTTAATTCCCAGCTCATTCTTACCTAACTCTCTGTGGTGGGGGAGCAAGCTGCAGATAGATCTGCCATAGGGGCCTCAGAAGAGGATCTTGAGTTGGAAGCAAACAGAGTGCACACTGCCACATGGCTTCCTGTCCACTATAAGGTGCCTGAGGTTGGAAACAAACCCAGGTCCCTGGTGCTGTGAGGCAACAGTGCTAACCACTGAGCCACTCTGGGGAGCACAAAGACATTATTATGGAGCAAAGTGGACAATGACAGGTGTATAAATAATCCACACTTTCACGATATAGAATAGGCTATTTAGGACTTAGATGAGGAGAAATGTCTTCACTCAGAGAGTGGGAAAACCTGTGGGATTCTCTGCCACAGACAATGGTTTAGGCCAAAACATTGAATGCTTTCAAGGAAGAGTTAAATGTAGTTTTTTTGGGATAAAGGGATTAAAGGGTGTAGGGAGAAAGTGGGAAACAGGGGACAAAATTGGATGATCAACCATGATCATGTGGAATGGTACAGCAGGTGCGAAGGCCGAATAGCCTCCTTCTGCTCCTGTTTTCTACATTTCTACATTTTCATGAGAGGAACAAGTTGTGGGAGGAGTGATACTGAGAGGAGATGTGAAATCAAAGTTTACTCTAACTTCAATCTAAAAAACATCTACTGAGCGTGTGCATTATATAAAGTCAGAGCTCACGGATGACGAGTACAAAACTAAAATCCTCCAGATGTTGGAAATCTGAACTAAAAACAGGAAATTCAGCAGATCTGGCAGCGTCTGTGGAGAAACAGATTTCACATTCAATAGTCCAATATGACTTCTCTCTCTACAGTTGCTGAGTTTCACCAACACTTTGCGTTTTTATTTCAGATCCCATGAAACTGGAAGCTGTGCTGGGTAACAGAGATGTCCTCACTTACCATCCCCTGTTCTATTCAATAAAGCCAAAAGATGCTATAGAAACATAAGAACTTGCCTGTTTGGTAATAATTGTCACGCAGTTTCGAGTTCAGCAGGAAAAAGGATTTGAATTCCCGATCCCTGCTGTTTGTAATAATTAGCTGACAGAGAAAGTTGCTATAAACTGCGTCTTGTTCAGTGATGAGTTGAATGTTGTGTCAATGCTATGGGAGTGCAGTCAGCTGAGTAATTGTCTCCAATCAGCTGGAGGCCTTTACATTTGCAATGGAAAGATTAACACAACTGTGGTTTACTGAGTGTGTCACAATTAAATCCCCCAAACCAGTGGAGTTCGTATTTCATAAAGATGCTGTTTATTTTTGCACTGATTTCTCCAGCTCAAAGTCAGTGACACCCCTGGTACACATTCCAGTCCCCACACATCTGGGTTCCAAGCAGTTATGTTTCACTTCTTGTGACCTATCATTTTCCAAATTTCTCTCATTACCACACAGGGTTACAAAAGTCAATGGTTCTGAAATTTCTTTGCTGGATGGGCCTGATTAGAAATGAATTACAAACCCCCATCTACATTATAGGAATTTAAAATACTCAAAGTATGAAAAACACTACACGTGATAAGTGCTTGATATTTGTAAGTAATCAGGGTGTTTGGTAATTGACGTTTACTTGACCATTACCACAACAACATCCCTGTTAATCTCGGAATTTTATGTACAGCATCCTCGGTGAGATGGTGCAGGTAGCTCACTCTGCTCTGCCCAATGTATGGCTGTATATCCATTTCAGAATTCAGGCTTATACCAAACTTGGATCAGCCTGCCCAGCCGTTAGAAACAGCCCTGTTCAGTGTGTGTCATTTTGCAGACCCCAATGTGAGGTCTGTACAGGCCCCATAAGTCTGTGGTCCCCAGACTTTCAGAATTCAAAGAATCACAGAGGATTACTACAGTGCAAAATGAGGCCATTTGGCCTTGTCGTGTCTGTTCTATCTCCTCATGCCAATCTCCTGCCTTTTCGCTATATCCCTGCAGACTGTTTCTATCCAAATAACCATCCAATGCCCGTCAGGACTGCCTCAGCTGAACCTGCCTCCGACACATTTCCATGATGTAGAGGTGCCGGTGTTGGGCTGGGTGCACAAAGTCAGAATGGTGGGTAATCTTCACCCACCACAGCAGAACTAACTTGCAAGGCTGTTCCTCAGAGTGTATGAAGTCAGAAGTCACACGACACCAGGTTATAGCCCGACAGAAACAAAAACAGAAGTTGCTGGAAAAGCTCAGCAGGTCTGTCTGGCAGCATCTGTGAAGAGAAATCAAAGTTAACATTTCAGGTCCAGAGACCCTTCCTCTGGAACTGATGAAGGAGCAGCACTTCGAAAGCTTGTGATTTCAAAAAGACCTGTTGGACTATAGCCTGGTGTTGTATTATGTCTGACTTTGACTACATTTCCAGGCAGTACACTCCGAACTGCTGAAAATGTGTTGCTGGTTAAAGCACAGCAGGTTAGGCAGCATTGAAATCCTATTCCTTGGATGCTGCCTAACCTGCTGTGCTTTAACCAGCAACACATTTTCAGCTCTGATCTCCAGCATCTGCAGACCTCATTTTTTACCAGTACATTCCGAACCCTAACAACTCATTACGGGAAAACTTTTTTTTTTGCTCATATCACCCTTGTTTCAGTTCCGCAGCACTTTAAATGTACGCCCTCTCACTCCTTCCTCCTTTACAAGTTGGGACCGCTTCTCCCTCCAAGCCACTCAATGATTTTGTAAATTTCTATCAACCTCCTCATAGCCTTCCTCTCTCCAGGGAGAACAGTCCCAACGTCTTCAATCTATCCTCACAGAGCCAAGTTACTCATTCCTGCAACCTGTAGCCCCTGATAAAATGGCGATGAATTTGAATTTGAGTACTTGATTGCAGTGGGTGTAAATTAAGCGTGTTTGTTAACTGGTTTATGTTAAAGCCCTCTTTGAACTGAAGAAATTACTTTCTTATTTGTCTTCAAGTTTAGATATCTTTATGAATCATGCACACAATTAAAAGCAATATTTCCCATTGCCTTTCCTCCACCATCAGTGGCTTGGCCTTTATTTGCCTGGGCCCTCACGTCTGAAATCCCTTCTCTGAACCTCTCCAAATGTCCTATGGTATTCTTTCAAATCTCTCTCTCTCTAACCAAACTATCATTCATCTCCCTCTCCCATGCTACGTCATTTCTGTCTGATCATAATCTCATAAAATCATGAGTGGTCCGAACAGAGTAAATAGGGACAAACTGTTCCCATTCACAAAAACGAGACAACACTGATTTAGTTTTTAAAAGAAGCAAAAAATGATGTGATGAGAAACACTGTCTTTCACACAGTGAGCTGCCAGCGATTGAGCTAGAAATGCCAAGCCATTGATGATGGAGGAAAAGCAGAGGGAAATGTCCCTTTTAATTGTGTGAACCATTCAGGAAGGTATCCAAACTGGAGAATAGATAAGAAAGCAATTTCTTCAAACAGTTCACAGATGGGTTTAATACAAACCAGTTAAATAACACACCAAACACACAATCACTGCCAACAAGTACTTGTATTCAAATTCACCGTAATTTTATCACTGAAAACATATAATGGAGATCACAGCGGGTCGGGCAGCATCCATGGAGAGAGGGCAAGCTAATATTTAGAGTTTAGGTGACCCTTCAGGCTGAATGCCCTGCCTGACAGTGTGGTGGAGGCAGGGGTAACTGAGGCTTGCAAAAGGAAATCAGTAAAAGAAGAATATACTGGGTTCCACAGCGAAGGCAGCAGAACAACAGTATAAATTAAATGTCTAATTCAGAGAGCCCATGATGGGCTGAATGATATCCACCTTTATTTTAACAACTCTGTGATTCCATGAAATGCTTTTTAATGTTTTCCTGGTTGAAAGTGTTACATAAACATAAGGTTCTGTCATTGCGAGAGCACTGTTATGTTAGAGGTGTCATCATTCTGAGGCCTGAAATTCAGAGTCCAGTCCATGTCCAGGTTCACCCACAGTCCAGTCATGGACAGAGTTCCAGGATTCTGACCCAGTGACAGTGAAGGAACGGCGATACATTTCCGAGTCAGGATGCTGAGTGGCTCGGATGGGAACGTGCAGGGGGTGGTGTTCCCATGTATCTGCTGCCCTTGTCCTTCTAGATGGAAGTGGCCGTGGATTTAGAAGGTGCTGTCTGAGGAGCCTTGGTGCATCATATGCGCTCATCTTTGTGGTGTTAGTTGATCTGCTGAAGTTAATTGAATTTGTATTAAGCAAACATGTCAGAATGTTTGGGCTCTACCAGCACCTCTCATGACCTATCCCCCTGGTTATGAACTCTCCACAGGAGACCTAGCTGTTTGAGTATGTCATCTCACCTAACTCTGTTTTCATCTGTGTCTGGCCCTTGACACATACTAGGGCATTTTAATGAAGATTAAGGCACTGGGATAAATGCAAGTCCTGTAATCACTCTGAAATATCATAGTTAAAACCACTGGACTGTTTTACCAGACAGTTAAGCAACCTTAAATTATGTTTATCTTTGAGGGAAAAGGCCATTCATTCAAAACAAGGTTAAATATCACTAATGGTGTTAGGAAAATGGTTTAACATTAAATAGTTTTAAGTCCCAAGACCTATCGAGTGAATAATCAAAATTTAAACATTATCCTTTGATTCACCAAAATCCCTATTTCAATAGCGCGAATGTTTCATACGGAATATAAGCTCTAAAAGTGGGAAAATTGAGTTCCTTACAAAATGTGCTTCCATTTCATTTCACACTAACTTGTAATTGGGAGTCACATGTCAGTCATTTATTGGATAAGGTAGAGGACCACATGACCTAAACCAGCCATGTGACCCAATCCACCTTGGGGGGAGGGGTTCAGAGCCTGTCCAGTGGTAGAACATAAGAGCTGTTTACACAGGTTGGGGAAGGCAGGGGGCAGGAGAGACTGCTCCATGACATTGACTGAATGAACAGGAAATTGGCAAAATGACAATGGTGGACATTCTGGTCAGTGGGTCCTCTGAGAGACCATCAGACAGATCAATGTTCCAGACCGGGATGATGAAGTTGGAAGCTCATGAAGTCACTCTGGGTGATGTCAGAGGAAATGCTGTGTGTTCAGAAACTGCTCAAATCCAACCATGTTTGAATTGTGATAAGATAACCAGTGAGACAATTCGTTGTGGTGCTCAGGGTCCGTGCTATATCCATCTTAATGGGTGAACATCCTGTTTGTTTGCTTGCATCCAGGTTATCCATTTCTTTGCTTCCTTCCCTGGGGCAATCCTCTGCACTTCTTATGTAAAACCTTCAAGATTAGCTGCAGAGAATTGATCCAGACATAATCCAGATTTGAAGACAGTCAGTCGGAGGATTGCACAGGAACAGAAAAAGCCAACTCTGTTCTCACTTGTTCAGGGTAGATACCACAAGATCTTCATTGGTGATTTTGGTCGGAGCTTCTTACAGAAGCCTTTGTCTGGCGGCCTCTCTCATTACACTTCCAGCCTGACATCAGTTTTTCTCCCTCATTGCACCAGTGTCCTGGCAAGTTAGACTTAAGGAAAAGACCCTTACACTGATCCCTGCTGGCAATGTGACATGGTCTTTTACATAGATGCACTCTATCTAACACAGTCTTAGCATTCACATTGCATCTTAAGTAAAGATTATTGAGTTCTTTGAATAGTCAAGAACATCAGGACTTGCCTTGTGCACACTGATATTCCATTAACAGCACCACCAAGAGCCTCTCCCAACTGCAGTTAGTATCTATTGCCTGGCCTGGTCAACCCTGATTACAACGTTGTGTAAATGTACACAAAAATGATGACTAAAAGATTGAGGATAGTCCCAACAATGCCTAAAATGGCCAGAATGGTCTCCTCCTTACTCTCCTTTTCTTCATTCGAAGCGTTGTCCTCTTCATTGGCCGCAGTTATTACCATCTTCACAGCAAGGTTGTCTGAGGCAGAGAGACGGGTCTACCTGGAATATCAAAGAGCAAATGTGACAAGCTAAAGAAACAATGACAGGTGAGGTGAAATTATATTTTTGTAGCAAGTTGCTAAGATCCTTCTGAAAGGGCAGTGGAAGCTAATTAAACAGAAACTTTCAAACCAGGAATTCAATAAATAATTGGAAAGGAAACATTTGCAGGATTATAGCAAAAGAATTAGGAAAATGAATTAATGGAAAACTCTCTTTTAGAAACTGGCACTGCAGCATGACCTCCCCCTGAATCAGACAATGAGGATGCAAGAAAGTTTATAAACACACAATATTGTTGGTGCTGGAAATCTTGAATAGAAACAGGAAGGGCTGAAGAAATTCAGCAGGTCAGACAGTGGGGAGAGAGGAAGAGAGAGAGAGAGAGAGAGAGTCAATGTTTCGAGTCTGAGGTATGACTCTTCTTCAGAAGTGGAATCAGGTTTGAAAACAACAAATGCAGGAGGTCACAGTGTCCACAGACAGTGAGCTAACATTTGGAATCTAGAGTCATCTCGACTCAAAACAGTAGCTTGCTCTCTCTCTGTGGATGCTGTCTGACCCGCTGTGATCTCCCACTGTGTTGTTTTCAAACCTGATTACAGCATCGGCGGTAATTTGTTCCTTCTTTCAGCCTTCTTCCACGAATCTGAGAAAAATACCATCACCATTCACTTCTTCTCTCCTGTCTCATCAAGGTGTTCATTTCAAAATTCCTCCAGGCTCATTTTTAGGGCTTGAATTAGACAGAATGACCTGCCTTTCCATGGTGCCACTCACACCTGCACAACGTTCCAAACTACCAACAGGCCTCAGTTACTGTCTACAGCTTGATGCAGTAAGACTCAATACAAGCTAAAGAAGCAATATCTCATCTTCCAATCAATCAATTTACAGCCTTCAGGGCTCAACATTGAGTCCGACAATTTCTTACTGTGGACTCTGTTCTCCATTTGGGTTCCATTTTTATGTGCTCTACCAGCCTGGATCAATGGGCTGAATGACCTCCTATGTCTTCGGGTCTAACTGGACAAATGTTTCACATTTTTACTGCGCCCTTTACTGTTCTCTTTGTCATAGAGTCAGAGTCCTATAGCACGGAGACAAGCCCTGTGGCCCAAACTGGTCCATGCCGACGCTAATCCCACTTCCCTGCACTTGGCCCATATTCTTCTAAAGTTTCTATCCATGTATTTGCCCAAATGCCTTATAAATGTTGTTAATGTACCTGCCTCAACCACATTTAAGAAAGGCGGTAAGGACAAACCAGGGAACTATAGACCAATGAGCCTGACGTCAGTGGTGGACAAGTTGTTGGAGGGAATCCTGAGGGACAGGATGTACATGTATTTGGAAAAGTAAGAACTGATTAGGGATAGTAAAAATGGCTTTATGCGTGGGAAATCATTTCTCACAAACTTGATTGAATTTTTTGAAGAAGCAACAAAGAGGATTGATGAGGGCAGAGCTGTAGATGTGATCTATATGGACTTCAGTAAGGTGTTCGACAAGGTTCCCCATGGGAGACTGGTTAGCAAGGTTAGATCTCATGGAATACAGGGAGAGCTAGCCATTTGGATACAGAACTGGCTCAAAGGTAGAAGACAGAGGATGGTGGTAGAGGGTTGTTTTTCAGACTGGAGGCCTGTGACCAGTAGAGTGGCACAAGGATCGATGCTGGGTCCACTACTTTTCATCATTTACATAAATTATTTGGATGTGAGCAAAAGAGGTACAGTTAGTAAGTTTGCAGATGACACCAAAATTGGAGGTGTAGTGGACAGTGAAGAGGGTTACCTCAGATTACAATGAGACCTCGATCAGATGGGCCAATGGGCTGAGCAGTGGCAGATGGAGTTTAATTCAGATAAATGCGAGGTGCTGCATTTTGGGAAAGCAAATCTTAGCAAGACTTATGCACTTAATGGTAAGGTCCTAGGGAGTGTCGCTTAACAAAGAGACCTTGGAGTGCAGGTTCATAGCTCCCTGAAATCGGAATCGCAGGTGGATAGGATAGTGAAGAAGGCATTTGATATGCTTTCCTTTACTGGTCAGAGCATTAAGTACAGGAGTTGGGAGGTCATGTTGCCACTGTACAGGACATTGGTTAGGCCACTGTTGGAATATTGCATGCAATTCTGGTCTCTGTCTTATCAAAAAGAAGTTGTGAATCTTGAAAGGATTCAGAAAAGATTTCCAAGGATGTTGCCAGGGTTGGAGGATTTGAGATATAGGGAGAGGTTGAATAGGCTAGGGCTGTTTTCCCTGGAGCGTCGGAGGCTGAGGGGTGACCTTATAGAGGTTTACAAAATTATGAGAGGTATAAATAGACAAAATCTTTTCCTTGGGGTCAGGGAGTCCAGAACTAGAGGGCATAGGTTTAGGGTGAGAGGGGAAATATATAAAAGAGACCTAAGAGGCAACTTTTTCACACAGAGGGTGGTACGACTATGGAATGAGCTGCCAGAGGAAGTGGTGGAGGCTAATAAAATTGCAATATTTAAAAGACATCTGGATGGGCATATGAATAGGAAGGGTTTGGAAGGATATGTGCCAGGTGCTGGCAAGTGAGACTAGATTGGGTTGGAATTGCTGGTCAGCATGGACGGGTTGGACCGAAGGGACTTTTTCTGTGCTGTACATCTCTATGACTCTACAACTCAACGACTTCCACTGGCAACCCATTCCATATGCGTACCACCCTCTGTGTAAAAGATTTGCCCCTCGGGTTCCCTTTTATTCTTGCCCCTCTAACCTTAAACTGATGGCCTCTAGTCTTCGATTCCTCAACTCTGGGGAAAAAGACTGAGTGCATTCATCCTATCCATGCCTCTCATGATCTTATAACTTCTATAAGGTCCTCCCTTAGTCTCCTGTGCTCTGAAGAAAAATGTCCTAGCTTGTCCAACCTCTCCCTGTAACTCAGACCATTGAGTCCTGGCAACATCCTTGTAAATTTCTTCTACACTCTTTCCAGTTTAAGAACATCCTCATATAACAAGGTGATCAAAGCTGAACACAATACTCCAAATGTGGCCTAACCAATGTCTTGTATAACTGCAACATAACTTTTATACTGAATGCTCTGACTGATGAAGGCCAGTGTGTCTTCACGGCTCTGTCTTTCAGAGTACTGTGAACCTGAACTCCAAGGTCCCTTTGTTCCACTACACTCCTTAAGGCCCTACCATTCACCATGAAACTCCTGAAAATGTGTTGCTGGTCAAAGCACAGCAGGCCAGGCAGTATCTCAGGAATAGGGAATTCGACGTTTCGAGCATAAGCCCTTCATCAGGAATGAGAGAGAGTAGCCAAGCAGGCTAAGATAAAAGGTAGGGAGGAGGGACTTGGGGGAGGGGCGATGGAGGTGGGAAAGGTGGAAGGAGGTCAAGGTGAGGGTGATAGGCCGGAGTGGGGTGGGGGCGGAGAGGTCAGTAAGGAGATTGCAGGTTAGGAGGGCGGTGCTGAGTTGAGGGAACTGACTGAGACAAGGTGGGGGGAGGGGAAATGAGGAAACTGGAGAAATCTGAATTCATACCTTGTGGTTGGAGGGTTCACTTGCGCCCACACCTCCACACTCACTTCCCTCCAAGGCCCCAAGGGATCCTTCCATATCCGCCACAAGTTCACCTGTACCTCCACACACATCATCTATTGCATCCGCTGCACCCGATGTGGCCTCCTCTATATTGGGGAGACAGGCCGCTTACTTGCGGAACGCTTCAGAGAACACCTCTGGGCCGCCTGGACCAACCAACCCAACCACCCCGTGGCTAAACACTTTAACTCTCCCTCCCACTCCACCGAGGACATGCAGGTCCTTGGACTCCTCCACCGGCAGAACATAACAACACGACGGCTGGAGGAGGAGCGCCTCATCTTCCGCCTGGGAACCCTCCAACCACAAGGTATGAATTCAGATTTCTCCAGTTTCCTCATTTCCCCTCCCCCCCACCTTGTCTCAGTCGGTTCCCTCAACTCAGCACCGCCCTCCTAACCTGCAATCCTCTTCCTGACCTCTCCGCCCCCACCCCACTCCGGCCTATCACCCTCACCTTGACCTCCTTCCACCTATCCCACCTCCATCGCCCCTCCCCCAAGTCCCTCCTCCCTACCTTTTATCTTAGCCTGCTTGGCTACTCTCTCTCATTCCTGATGAAGGGCTTATGCTCGAAACGTCGAATTCCCTATTCCTGAGATGCTGCCTGGCCTGCTGTGCTTTGACCAGCAACACATTTTCAGCTGTTATCTCCAGCATCTGCAGACCTCATTTTTTACCATGAAACTCCTACCTTGATTTGACTTTCCAAAATACAAGACCTCACACTTATCTATATTAATCTCCATTTGCCATTTCTTGGCCCACTTCCCCAGCTGATCAAGGTCCTGCTGCGATTTCTGAGAACCTTCCTCGCTGCCCACAATACCGCCTATTTTAGTGTCACCTGCAAACTTACTAATTATGCCTTGTAAGTTCTCATCCAAATAATTGATATAGATAACAAACAGCAATGGGTCTGACACTGACCCCTGAGGCAATCCACCAGTCACAGACCTCCACAAGCATCCCTCCACTATTATCTTCTACTTCCTACCAACAAGCCAATTGTATATCCTATTTGCCAGCTCCCCCTTGATTCCATGCGATCTAAACTGCCAGAGCACTACCACGTGGAGCCTTATGAACAGTCATTCCTTCTATGATATCATTTCATCTCTCTTATCCTCTGCCCAATTCCACAGCTTCCCTTTTATTCCTCCTCTCCTTTCCCAACTTCTAACAGCACTTTCCTCTTATTCATTCATGCGACATGCATATCATGGACTGGGCCACTATTGTTGCCATCCCTCAATGCCCTTACGAAGGTGATGGAGAGCTGCCTCTTAGTCTCCTGCAGTGCACATGTAGTGGGTAACATGAGGGAGGGAATTCCAGGATGGTGACCCAGCGTCAGTGAAGGAACGGCGATATATTTCCGAGTCTGGATTGTTAGTGGCTTAGAGGGGAGTTACAGGGGGCGATGTTCCCATGTGTCTGCTGCCCTTGTCCTTCTAGATGGAAGTGGTTGTGGGTTTGGAAGGTGCTATCTGAAGAGCCTTGGTGAATTTCTGCAGTGCGTCTTGTAGATGGCACACACTGCTGCTACTGAGCACTGGTGGTGGAGGGAGTGGATGCTTGTGGATGTGGTGCCAATTCAGTGGGCTGCTTTGTCCTGGATGGTGTCAAGCTTCTTGAGTGTTGTTGGAGTTGCACCCATCCAGTCAAGTGTGTTGTATTCCATCTGACTCCTGACTTGTGCCTTGTAGATGGTGGACAGGCTTTGGGGAGTCAGGAGGTGAGTTGCTCGCTGTAGGATTCCCAGCCTCTGACCTGCTCTTATAACCACTCTATTCACATGATGAGCCTAGTTTCTAGTCAATGGTAACCCCCAGGAGGTTGATAGTGGGGGAGTCAGTGATGATAACACCATTGAATGTCAAGGAACAATGGTTAGATTTTCTTTTATTGGAGATGGTCATAGCCTGCTACTTCTCGAGTCTTTGTCTATAACCTATCACATTTCTACCTCTCTCTGTTCTGAAGAAGAGTCACATCCAGACTTGAAACGTTAACTCTGACTTCTCTCAACAGATGCTGCCAGACCTGCTGGGCTTTTGCAGCAATTTCTGTTTTTGTTTGGTTTCCAGCATCTGCAGTTCTGTCAGTTTCCATTCCATTGGGTCTAGTTCTGGTGCAGTCCACCCAGCTACACTCACCTTTTATTCAGAAGCACAAAGCACCCCCTTCACTTCTCATCCTTTTATCTGTAATCCAGTCAAACCCAAACCATGTTGTACCCATCTCCTGCATTTGTAGTTCATAAATTCACAATACACTTCTAATTCGAAGCTCATAGTCCTCAAAATATCATCCCTTCAATCTACTGAACTTGAAATCTACCATTCCCAACTACAGCTGCAAATGTGTTGCTGGTCAAAGCACAGCAGGTTAGGCAGCATCTCAGGAATAGAGAATTCGACGTTTCGAGCATAAGCCCTTCATCAGGAATAAGAGAGAGAGAGCCAAGCCGGCTAAGATAAAAGGTAGGGAGGAGGGACTAGGGGGAGGGGCGATGGAGGTGGGATAGGTGGAAGGAGGTCAAGGTGAGGGTGATAGGCCGGAGTGGGGTGGGGGCGGAGAGGTCAGGAAGAGGATTGCAGGTTAGGAGGGCGGTGCTGAGTTGAGGGAACCGACTGAGACAAGGTGGGGGGAGGGGAAATGAGGAAGCTGGAGAAATCTGAATTCATACCTTGTGGTTGGAGGGTTCCCAGGCGGAAGATGAGGCGCTCCTCCTCCAGCCGTCGTGTAGTTGTGTTCTGCCGGTGGAGGAGTCCGAGGACCTGCATGTCCTCGGTGGAGTGGGAGGGGGAGTTAAAGTGTTGAGCCACGGGGTGATTGGGTTGGTTGGTTCGGGCGGCCCAGAGGTGTTCTCTGAAGCGTTCCGCAAGTAAGCGGCCTGTCTCACCAATATAGAGGAGGCCACATCGGGTGCAGCGGATGCAATAGATGATGTGTGTGGAGGTACAGGTGAACTTGTGGCGGATATGGAAGGATCCCTTGGGGCCTTGGAGGGAAGTGAGTGTGGAGGTGTGGGCGCAAGTTTTACATTTCCTGCGGTTGCAGGGGAAGGTGCCGGGGGTGGAGGTTGGGTTGGTGGGGGGTGTGGATCTGACAAGGGAGTCACGAAGGGAGTGGTCCTTGCGGAACGCTGATAGGGGAGGGGAGGGAAATATATCCTTGGTGGTGGGGTCCGTTTGGAGGTGGCGGAAATGGCGGCGGATAATACGTTGTATGCGCAGGTTGGTGGGGTGGTAGGTGAGAACCAGTGGGGTTCTGTCTTGGTGGCGGTTGGAGGAGCGGGGCTCAAGGGCGGAGGAGCGGGAAGTGGAGGAGATGCGGTGGAGGGCATCGTCGATCACGTCTGGGGGGAATCTGCGGTCCTTGAAGAAGGAGGCCATCTGGGTTGTGCGGTGTTGGAATTGGTCCTCCTGGGAGCAGATGCGGCGGAGACGAAGGAATTGGGAATATGGGATGGCGTTTTTACAGGGGGCAGGGTGGGAGGAGGTGTAGTCCAGGTAGCTGTGGGAGTCAGTCGGTTTATAATAGATGTCTGTGTTGAGTCGGTCGCCCGAGATAGAAATGGAAAGGTCTAGGAAGGGGAGGGAGGAGTCTGAGACAGTCCAGGTGAATTTCAGGTCGGGATGGAAGGTGTTAGTAAAGTTGATGAACTGTTCAACCTCCTCGTGGGAGCACGAGGCAGCGCCGATACAGTCATCGATGTAGCGGAGGAAAAGGTGGGGGGTGGTGCCAGTGTAGTTGCGGAAGATGGACTGTTCCACATATCCTACGAAGAGGCAGGCATAGCTGGGGCCCATGCGGGTGCCCATGGCAACTCCTTTAGTTTGGAGGAAGTGGGAGGATTGAAAAGAGAAGTTATTCAGGGTGAGGACCAGTTCAGTCAGTCGAAGGAGGGTGTCAGTGGAAGGGTACTGGTTAGTGCGGCGGGAAAGGAAGAAGCGGAGGGCTTTGAGTCCTTCGTGATGGGGGATGGAGGTGTACAGGGACTGGATGTCCATAGTGAAAATAAGGCGTTGGGGACCGGGGAAGCGAAAATCCTGGAGGAGGTGGAGGGCGTGGGTATAGGATGAGGGTGTCACTGGCTAAGCCAACATTTATTGCCCATCCCTAATTACCCAGAAGGCAATTAAGAGTCAAGCACATTGAGGTTTTAAAACAGTTATGGAAAAGGATAGTTAAAAGATAAAGTTACTGGAGCCAGGCCAGTTTTGAAGTTATTAGGCAGGAACTTCCGAAAGTTGATAGGGGAAGGCTGTTCACAACTAAAAGGACACCTGGCGAGTGGGAGACTTTCAAATGTGAGATAATGAGACTTCAGAAGCAGTATATTCCTGTTAGTGTGAAGTACAAGGTGGATAGGAGAAGGGAACATAGAACATAGAACATAGAAAAATACAGTGCAGTACAGGCCCTTCGGCCCTCGATGTTGCACCTATCCAAGCCCACCTAACCTACACTAGCCCACTTTCCTTCATATGTCTATCCAATGCCCGTTTAAATGCCCATAAAGAGTCCACCACTGTTACTGGCAGGGCATTCCATGAACTCACGACTCGCTGAGTAAAGAATCTACCCCTAACATCTGTCCTATACCTATCACCCCTTAATTTAAAGCTATGCCCCCTCGTAATAGCTGACTCAGTGGATGACTAAAGATATTGAGACTCTTGTATCAAAAGGAGGCATATGTAAGGTATAGACAACTGGGATCAGGTGAATCCTTCTATGGAGAGTACTTAAGTATATAAGTACTTAAAGAAATACTTAAAGAGGAGATTTGGAGGGTAAAAAGGGGGCATGAGAAAGTTTTAACAGATAAGGTTGAAGAGAATCCAAAGATATTCTATAAGTATATTAAAGGCAAAAGTGTACCTAGGCAGAGAATAGGGCCTCTTAAATATCAATGAGGTCATCTATGTGTGGAACCACCCATGTATAGATGGGTGAGATACTTAATGAATATTTCTGTCAGTATTTACAGTGGAGGAAGACATAGAAGCTAAACAACTTGGGGAAATAAATAGTGACGTCTTGAAAACAGTCCACATTACAGAAGAGAAAGTGCTGGAGGTCTTAAATCCCCAGGACCTGATCAGGTGTATCCTAGGACATTGTGGGAAGTTAGGGAAGAAATTGTGAGGCCCCTAGCAGAAATAGTTATATCATCTGCAGCCATGGGTGAGGTGCCAGAAGACAAGTGGGTTACTAATGTTGTGTCTTTTCTTCAGAAAGGCTGCAAGGAAAAGCCAGGGAACTATAGACCAATGAGTTTGAATGGCGGGTGAATTGTTGAAGAACATGCTGAGACATGCATTTGGAAAGTCAAGAATGATTAGGGATAGTCAGCATGGTGTTATGTGTGGGAAATCATGTCTCACAACCTGATTCAGCTTTTTGAGGATGTGACCAAGAAGGCTGATGAGGATAGGATGGTAGATGTAGTCCATGTGGACTTTAGCAAGGCCACTGACAGGGATCCGCATGGTAGACTGGTTAGTGAAGATAGATCACATGGGATCCAGGGAGAGCAAACTAATTGGATACAAAGTTGGCTTGATGGTAGGAGACTGAAGGTGATGGGAGATGGTTGTTTTTAAGCTGAAGTCTGTGAAAAATGGTGTTCTGTAGGGATCGGTACTGGGTCTACTTTTGTTTGTCATTTATATAAATGATTTGGATGAGAATGTAGGAAGCATGGTTCATACTTTCACAGATAACACCAAAATTGGTGGTATAGTGAAGAAGGTTACGTCAGATTACAACAGGATCTTGATCAGATGGACAAATGGGCTGAGGATTGGCAGATGGAATTGAATTTAGATAAATATGAGGTGTTGCATTTTGGTAAGAAAAATCAAGGCAGGACTTATAGACTTAGTGGTAGGGCCCTGTGGAGTGTTGTTGAGCAGAGAGACTCAGGTATACAGTTCCTTGAAAGTGTTGTCACAAGTAGACCTGGTGGTGAAGAAGATGTTTAGTATGCATGCCTTCATTGGTTAGACCATTGAGTGTAAGAGTTGGTACACCATGTTGCAGCTGTACAGGATATTGGTGAGGCCACTTCTGGGTTACTGTGTACAGTTCTGGTCACCGGTTATAGGAAGAATATTATTACATTGGAAAGGGTACTGAAAAAATCTATAAGAATGTTACAGGGAGAGGAGGGTTTGAGTTAAAAGGAGAAGCTGGGACTTTTTCCCCTAAAGCGTAGGAGGCTGAGGGGTTATAGAGGTTTATAAATGATGAGGGTCATAGATAAGGTGAATAGCAAGGGTCCTGTCCTTAGGGTTGGGGAGTTCAAAACCAAAGAGCTTATGTTTGAGACAGGAAAGTTTTAAAAAGGGTAACCTTTTCATACAGAAGGTAATATGTAAATGGAATGAGCCGCCAGAAAAAGTAATAGATGTAGGTACAGTTAAAAGATATTTGGACAGGTTCAAAGGGATATGGGCCAAATGCTGGCAAATGGGACTAGTTCAGTTTGAGAAACCTGATCAGCATTGAGTTGGACTGAAGGGTCCATTTCCATGTTGTATGACTTTATGACTCGAACAACATGTCGGCCAGACCAGGTAAGGACAGCAGATTTATTTCCCTAGAGGACATGAGTGAACCTGAAGGGTTTCTCTGACAATGGAGTATTGGTTACACAGTTATCGTTAGATTATTAATTCCAGATCCTAACCAACCATGTTCACATCCTGTGAATGAATTAAAAATAAACTTGCCTCCCAAAATCCTTGCCCATTCTTCCTGGAACTCCGTGTTTGAGTCAATCAGGTTTCTGTTCCTGTCACAGAACCAAAAACAAAGTCCAAAATAACATCTTCTGTGATTGCGAGGAAGATAAACTTCCCACTCATTATTTCTCAGCATCCACCCCCTCCACCACCGACACTCAGTAGCAGCAGTGTGTACCATCTACAAGACGCACTGCAGAAATTCACCAAAGATCCTCATATAGCACCTTCCAAACCCAGGACCACTTCCACCTTTGTATGCCTCCATCGGTCTAAGCACCCTATGATCTGTATGTCCTTGTTTGCTATGATCTGCCTGTAATGCTTGCAAACAAAGCTTTGCACTGTACTTAGGTACGTGTAACAATAATAAATCAAATCATCTAAATAGACAAGGGCAGCAGAAAACCACCACTTTCACATTCCCGTCCAAGCTACTCACATCCTGATTTAGAAATATATTGCTGTTCCTTCAGTGTCACTGGGTGAAAATCCTGGACCTACAGCACATGGACTGCAGCGATTCAAGAAGGCAGCTCACCCCCCACCTTCTCAAGGGGCAACTAGGGATGGGCAATAAATCCTGGGCCCAGCCAATGACATCTACATTCCACAAATGAATAAAAGAAAAACTTCCTGACCTGTCTGAAGCCTTTGACACAGTGAACCACACCATCCTCCTCCAACATGGCTTGGAAAGGGTGGATGCTAGGAAATTGTTTCCATTAGGCGAGGAGACTAGGACCTGTGGACATAGCCTCAGAATTAGAGGGGGTCAATTCAGAACAGAAATGCGGAGACATTTCTTCAGCCAGAGAGTGGTGGGCCTGTGGAATTCATTGCCGCAGAGTGCAGTGGAGGCCGGGACGCTAAATGTCTTCAAGGCAGAGATTGATAGATTCTTGATGTCACAAGGAATTAAAGGCTACGGGGAGAATGCGGGTAAGTGGAGTTGAAATGCCCATCAGCCATGATTGAATGGCGGAGTGGATTCGATGGGCCGAATGGCCTTACTTCCATTCCTATGTCTTATGGTCTAACATCTCTCCACTCTCGTTCAGCTGGATTAGACTGCTTCCACCTGTGATGGTGTATCTATCACAGCCAGACGAGCTTACACTCTCTTCCCTTCCTGCCCCAGCTCCATTGTCTCTGGTGTCCCGAAGACTCTATCCTTAGACCCCCTAGTTCCCACCTCCATGCTGCCCTTAGTAACATTGTCTAAAAGCACAGCATTAGTTCATACATTTAAAGCTGACAACCCTCCAACACGACCATCACCTCTCTCAACCCTCCTCTGTTACTAACTTATCCAACATCCAGGACAGAATGAATAGAATTTATTTTCCAATTAAATACGGGGAGGACTGATACCATTGTTTCTGGTCCCCACTCCAAACTCTGTTCCACTAAACCCACCCTTCTCCCTGGAATAATCTGAGGCTAAATGAGGGAGTGAGCTGAAAATGTGTTGCTGGAAAAACGCAGCAGGTCAGGCAGCATCCAAGGAACAGGAGATTCGACATTTCGGGCATAAGCCCTTCTTCAGGAATCCTGAAGATGGGCTTATGTCCAAAATGTCGATTCTCCTGCTCCTTGGATGCTGCCTGACCTGCTGCGCTTTTCCAGCAACACATTTTCAGCTCTGATCTCCAGCATCTGCAGACCTCACTTTCTCCCCCTAAATGAGGGAGTGCACAGCTTTGACTGTTAAGTGGGTTTCTAATTACAAAACCATGCTATCATGAAGACCAGAATATCCCTCAATTTTCTCCCTGACTTGCTCATTCGCTGCTGTAACCCTCACACCTTTGAAAGCTGCAGGCCTATACTCAACTGTCTGGCGTGCCTTTATTCACTGATTTGGAGGAGCTGGCATTGGACAGGGGTGGACAAAGTTCAGGTGATGAAGGAGCAGTATTCCAAAAGTTTATACTTCCAAATATACCTGTAGGACTAGAATCTGGTGTGTGATTTCAACTTTATTCACTGAGGCATAGAGTTTAAGTTGGGAGGTTATACTGAAATTATATTAAGCATTGGTTAGGCCACAGCGAAAGTGCTTTTTTATATAATTTGCTCACAGGATTGTGGGCATCTCTGGCTAGACCCAGCATTTAATGCTCATCCATAATTGCCCAGAGGGCAGCTAAGAGTCAACCACATTGCTGTGGGTCTGGAGTCACATGTAAAGCAGACCAGGTAGGGATGGCAGTTTCCTTCCCTAAACGACTTTAATGACCCAGATGGGTCTTTTTGGTTAAGACCATAAGAGCTAGGAGCAGGAGTAGGCCATTTGGCCCATCAAGCTTCAATTCCTCCTGACATCCAAGAATCTATCAATCTCTGCCTTGAAGACATTTAGCGTCCCGGCCTCCACTGCACTCTGCGGCTTTATAAAGCTCTGGTTAGGCCCCATTTGGAGTACTGTGTCCAGTTTTGGTCCCCACACCTCAGGAAGGACATACTGGCACTGGAACGTGTCCAGCGGAGATTCACACGGATGATCCCTGGAATGGTTGGTCTAACATATGAGGAACGGCTGAGGATACCGGGATTGCATTCATTGGAGTTTAGAAGATTAAGGGGAGACTTAATAGAGACGTACAAGATAATACATGGCTTGGAAAGGGTGGACGCTAGGAAATTGTTTCCGTTAGGCGAGGAGACTAGGACCTGTGGACACAGCCTTAAAAGTAGAGGGGGTCAATTCAGAACAGAAATGCGGACACATTTCTTCAGCCAGAGAGTGGTGGGCCTGTGGAATTCATTGCCACAGGGTGCAGTGGAGGCCGGGACGCTAAATGTCTTCAAGGCAGAGATTGATAGATTCTTGATGTCACGAGGAATTAAGGGCTACGGGGGGAATGTGGGTAAGTGGAGTTGAAATGCCCATCAGCCATGATTGAATGGTGGAGTGGACTCGATGGGCCGAATGGCCTTACTTCCACTCCTATGTCTTATGGTCTTAAGAGTGCTCCACCATTCAATAAGATCATGGCTAATCTTTTCATGGACTCAGCTCCACTCACCCGCCCACTCACCATAACCCTTAATTCCATTACTGTGCAAAAATTTATCTTTGCCTTAAAACATTCGATGGGGTAGCCTCAACTGATTCCCTGGGCAGGGAATTCCACAGATTCCCAACTCTCTGGGTGTTCCTCCTCAACTCAGTCTGAACCCTGCTCCCCCTGATTTTGGGCTATGCTCCCTAGTTCTAGTTTCACCGGCCAGTGGAAATAACTTCCCTGCTTCTACCTTATCTATCCCCTTCATAATTATATACGTTCCTATAAGATTCCCCTGAATTCTTCTAAATTCCAATAGATTTAGTCCCAGTCTACACAATCACTCCTCATAAGCCAACTCCCTCAACTCCGGAACCAACCTAGTGACCCTCCTCTGTACCCCCTCCAGTGTCAGTCCATCCTTTCTCAAGTAAGGAGACCAAACCTGCACACAGTACTCCAGGTGTGGCCTCACCAGGGCCCTGTACAGCTACAACATAATCTACCTCACGCAATGAAGGACAATATTCCATTTGCCTGATGAAGAGCTTTTGCCTGAAACATTGATTTTCCTGCTCCTTGGATGTTCCCTGACCTGCTGTGCCTTTCCAGCACCACTCTAATATGGACTCTGATTTCCAGCATCTGCAGCCCTCACTTTTACCCATCTGCCTTAAGTACCTACTGCATCTGCAAACCAACTATTTGTGATTCAACAAGACCACTGGGCACCACCAGGGCCAGCTCTTTAAAAATCGAGTTTAAATCCCACCATCTCTACTACAGTGGAATTTGAACCCAAACTCCATCGGGGGACGAGCGGCTATGGACATGACCACCACATCACTGCATGGTACCAGGGGACAGAAGACACTCTGGTCTGTATGCACAGCCCAGGACCCAGTCTCTACAGTGGGCACAGTGTAGGTAGGGGCTCTGTGTTTGTAGGGACTACTCCCCTCAACAGGAGGCATACTCAGCAGTCAGAGAGAGTCTAGTGAAAACAGCAGAGACACAGTGGAAGCTCACACACTCACACAGAGACTCTAGGAGTGAAAACCAGTCCTCACCGTATTGACCTGAGAGTGGGGTAAAGAGTAAGTTACCAGAAGCTGAGGAATTCACAGGTTTCAGCAGCTCAGAGCCCGGCCCCTGGGGTCCCCTCCGATCAGCTGCAGGAGTTAGCAGCCCCCAAATCCGCTCATCTTCCCCGGCAGACCGCTGTCATCTTCGGCCCTCGTCTCTCAAGAGCTGCTCCTGGAGAATCGGCGAACTTTGGCCGGAGCCGAGGGGAGGAACTGGGCGCCGCTGAAATGGAAGTAGTGGTTGGAGTGAGCCGGGAGCAGGCAGCTTGCTGTGTGCACGGTTTACAGCTGGTGCTGCCCTCACTCACTGAGTCCGCTCACAAACCACGCAGCTCCCTCTCCCCACCCTCCTCCTGTACACAGCACCGAGCTTCCCCAGGCACTACCACCTTCCTCAGGCTGGGCATTGCCCGGAACCCAGCCTGTGGGGCAGGGAGAAAGGAGAGAGGTACAGCCAGAGACAGAGAGAGAGAGAGAAAGGCAAAGAGACTGAGAGAGAGAGAGTGACTCAGAGAAAGAGAGGGACAGACACAGAGAATCAAAAACTGCAGAAGCCCCAGAGGAGCCGATTCTTCACCCTCCGACTGAGGATTATACTCACATTGTTCCTCACCTCACCCCCCTCCCGGACAACCAGCGGCCTGCTCGCTCCCTCCATCACATTGTCTCTTTCCCTCCATCATACTCTCTTTCCCTCTATCTCACACTCTCTCCCTCCATCTCACACACACACTCTCTCTCCCTCCATCACTCTCTCCCTCCATCTCACACTCTCTCCCCCTCCATCACTCTCTCTCCCTCACACTCACACACTCCATCACTCTCTCTCCATCTCACACTCTCTCCCTCCATCACTCTCTCCTCCATCTCACACTCTCTCCCCCTCCATCACTCTCTCCCCCCATCACACACACACACTCTCTCTCCATCACTCTCTCCCTCCATCACACTCTTCCTCCATCACACTCTCTCCCCCTCCACACACTCTCTCCCCCTCCACACACTCTCTCCCCCTCCACACTCTCTCCCCCTCCATCTCTCTCCCCCTCCATCACTCTCTCCCTCCATCACACTCTCCCTCCATCACACCCTCTCCCCTTCCATCACTCTCTCCTTCCATCACACACTCTCTCTCCCTCCATCACTCTCTCCCCCTCCACACTCTCCCTCCATCACACTCTCCCTCCATCACACACTCTCCCCCTCCATCACTCTCTCCTTCCATCACACACTCTCTCCCCCTCCATCACTCTCTCCTTCCATCACACACTCTCTCCCCCTCCATCACTCTCTCCTTCCATCACACACTCTCTCCCTCGTCACACACACTCTCTGCTCCATCTCACACTCTCTCTCCCTCCATCACTCTCTCCCCCTCCATCACACTCTCCCTCCATCACACACTCTCTCCCCCTCCATCACTCTCTCCCCCTCCATCACTCTCTCCTTCCATCACACAATCTCTCCCTCCGTCACACACTCTATTTCCCTCTATCACACACACTCTCTCCCCCCCCAATCACACACACTCTCTACCTCATTACACAATTTCTCCCCCTCCATCACACAGTCTCTCTCTTTCCCCCATCTCACTCTCTCTCCCTCCATCACACTCTATCTCCTTCCCTCATCTCACACTCTCTCCCAGATCATCATACTCTCTCTCTGTCTCCCTCCTCCAACACACACTCTCTCCCCTTCCATCACTTTCTCTCTCTTCATCACACTCTCTCTCCCTTCATCACTCTCTCTCCCTCCTTCCCCATCTCACACTCTCTCTCCTTCCATCACACTGTCTCTCCCACCCCATCTCGCACTGTCCCCCTCCATCACACACTTTCTCTCCCACTCCATCACACACTTGCTCTCACTCTCCATCCCATTCCCTCTCCTTATCTTTAATACACACCCTCTCCCTCTCCCCATCACACAGACTGTCTCCTTCCATTGCGCACTCTCTCCCCATCACACTCTCCTTCCTCCTCCATCCTTCCCATACTGTCTCCCTCCATCTCGCACTCACTCATTTTCTCCATCCATCCCTCCCACATTCTTAGTCCCTCCCTCCCACACTGTCTGTCCCTCCCATCCATCACTCTCTCACTCCATCTCCTCCATCCTTCATAACTCTCTCACTACTTACCTCACATTCACTTCCCCTCTCTCTATCCCTTCTACCACTCCACCACTCTATCACTTTCCCTCTCTTATTCTGCTCTCTCCAGGGTAAAAACAATGACTTCAGATGCTGGAAACCTGATTTTGGATTAGTGGTGCTGGAAGAGCACAGCAGTTCAGGCAGCATCCGACGAGCAGTAAAATCGACATTTCGGGCAAAAGCCCTTCATCAGGAATATATTCCTGCTCCTCGGATGCTGCCTGAACAGCTGTGCTTTTCCAGCACCACTATTCCTCTCGCCAGTTCATTTTCACTCTATCCCCCTTTCACTCTCCCTCTCTTTGGCTTTTTCTGTCTCTCAGTCTGATTCTCTATTTCACACTTGCTTTCACTCTGACTCATTCTCTCTCTGACTCATTCCCATGGGTAGAAACATAGTAGATGATGGTTAATCTGGACAAATGTGAGGTGGTGCATTTTGAAAGGTCAAGTCCAGGTGGAAATTATACAGTGAATGGCAGAATTTCGGAGTATTGATGTACAGAGGGATCTGGGTGTGCGGGTCCTCAGATCACTGAAGGTGACAGTGCCGGGAGATAATGGAGTAAAAAAGGCAAATGGCAAACTTGCTTTCATTGGAAGGGGCATTGAGTATAAGGATAGTCAAGTCATGCTCTATAGAACTTTAGTTAGGCCACACTTAGGAATATTGTGTATAATTCTGATCATCACACTACCCGAAGGATGTGGATACTTTGGAGAATGTACAGAGAAGGTTTGTTACTTGGTCTGGGGGATTTTAGCTATAAAGAAAGGTTGGGTAGACTGGGTTTGGTTTGACTGGAATGCAGGAGGTTGAGGGGCGCCCTGATAGAAGTTTATAAGATTGTGAATAGCATGGAGAGTGTGGGAAGTATGAGGCTTTTTCCCAGGGTAGAGGGGTCAACTACTTGGGGACACAGGTTCAAGGGGCAGGGGGAGTTTAAAAGAGATAGGTGAGGCAGGTATTTCACACAAAGGTCAGGGAACACGCTGCCAGAGCAGACACAATAGCAGCATTCAAGAAGTACTGGGACAAACGCATGAATTGGAATGGAATAGAGGGACATGGATCCTGTAAGTGAAGACAGTTTTAGTATGGAAGGACAAGATGTGTCAGCACAGGCTTGGAGGGCCGAAGGGCCTGTTGCTGTGCTGTATTGTTCTTTTTCCATTATCTCGGAGGTATTCTCTCTATCACACACAAGAAGAGAAATTGCTTTAACAGCTCAACAGGACTGGAGCATCTGTGGTGAGAAATCAGAGTTAATGTTTCGGGCTGAGTGACCCTTCCTCAGAACTCTTTATCACAGTCTCTCTGACTCATTCTGTCTATCACAGTCTCTCTGACTCATTTTCACTCTATTTCATTCTCTCTGACTCATTCTCTCTTTCTCTCTCCCTCTCTTTCTCTCTCTCTCGGAATATTGTGCGCAATTCTGGTCTTGGAAGAATAATATGAAACTTGAAAGGGTTCAGAAGAGAATTACAAGGATGATGCTAAGGTTGGAGGGTTTGAGTTATTGGGAGAGGCTGAATTGGCTGGGGCTGCTTTCCCTGGAGTGTCGGAGACTGAGGGAGACCTTTTCGAGGTTTATAAAATCATGAGGGACATGGATAGGGTAAACAGACAAGGTGTTTTCCCTGGGGTGGGGGAGTCCAGAACTAGAGGGCATAGGTTTAAGGTGACAGGGGAAAGATTTAAAAAGGACCTGAGGGGCAACTTTTTCATGCAGAGGGTGGCGCGTGTATGGAATGAGCTGAAGGAGGATGTGGTGGAGGCTGGTACAATTGCAACATTTAAAAGGCACCTGGATGGGCACATGAATAGGAAGGGTTTAGAGGAAAATGGGCCAAGTGCTGTCAAAAATAGGACTAGAATAATTTTAGATATCTGATGTGGACCAAAGAATCTGCTTCTGTGCTGTACATCTCTATGACTCCATGATTCACTCTCTCTCTCCCTCCCTCTGACTATTTCTCTCTCTCCACCCCACACACTCGCATTGCTGACACGGTTGTGGTGCTGGGTGAGCAGTTCTAAGGAGCCAGGGAGTGTCTGGGGAGATGTGTGTGTGTGTGTGAGGGGGAGTGTCAGGGTGTGGGAAAGATGTGTGTGCGTCCGGGGAGTATCAGGGTGTGAGGGGGGGTTGGGGGTGGGGTGAGGAGGTGAGGTGAGGGGAACGGGGAAATGTTTGTGTGTCCGAGGACTGTCAGGGTATGGGGGAGAGGTGTATGCATCAGGGGGAGTGTCAGGGTGTGGGGAAGGGGGGAGATGTGTGTGAGTGTCAGGGTTGGGGTAGAGGCGTGTGTGTGTATCAGAAGGAATGACAGGGTGTGGGGGAAAGGTGTATGCATCGGGGGAGTGTCAGGGTGTGGGGGAGCTAGGAGGGAAAGGAGGAAGGCAGTAAGAAAGAGGGGATAAAAAAGAGAATGAATACATGAAGGTAGGAAGGTGAGAAAGGAAAGTCTGATTAAGGGAAGCAAAGGGGATGAGGTAAGGAAGACTGGGACAGAAGAAGGGGTGGTTATATTGAATAGAGACTAGTCATATCTAGTGATGAAAGATTGGTGCTTCATGGTGACTATACAACTGTCCTTCCAGTGACTGGACAACAATACTCTCCGGTGAATAAAAAATGTAGCACCTTGAATGGATTTTTATAATTAGGTGTGGCTAACACTGAGGCAGTGGTTAACACAGCTTTCAGGCTGTTAAATACCTTCTGACAGTCCGCTGTTCCCTGAACATCTTCAATAATGTGGAGGTGCCAGTGTTGGACTGGGGTGGACAAAGTTAAAAATCACATAACACCAGTTTATAGTCCAACAGTTATTTTTGGGAACAATGGCTTTTGGAGCAGTGCTGTGTTGTGTGACCTTCTTTAATAAGTTAGTCAATGGAGCAGCCACGCTGCTAAAACCTGGTTTGAATTTCCGATAAAACCCACTTTCTCAATGCAATCTTCCAAATGTGGAATAGGATATGAATCAGACTTTGTAACTGCATTGACTTTGCAATAGTCCACACATTACCATTGGGTGCCGTCTGGTTTTGACAACATTACTATGCGTGAGCTCCATTTGCTATAACTCACTTCGATTACATTGTCTTTGAGGATGCATTCAATCTCTTTTTGAATGTGTATCAACTTTAGATGGTTAGGTCTATAAGGATGTTGCTTAATTGGAACAGCATTTCCTGTGTCTGCATCATGCATAATCAGATTAGTACTTCCCAGCTTATTCTCACATATCTCCTCATATGAAAATAATAACTCTTTCAGGTCACTTCGATTTTTCTTTGGAAGGTAACTCAACAATTCATCCCAATTTTTGGGAACATCCTCATTGTCCAATTTAATTTGAGGTTTGTCCAATTCAGAATCATCTGAACTTGGTTGTTCACTTTGTGTTGTAACCAGTAATACATTCTCCTGTGGCTTTCCTTCCCTGTCAGAGTACCTTTTGAACATGTCCACATGGCACATTCTGGGAGATTTCTTTCTATCTGCCGTTCTTAACAAATAATTGACCTCAGTCTCTTTTCAATTTGATAAGGACCACTAAACCTTGCCTTTAAAGGTCCACTGATCATTGAAGTAATACTAACCCTTTATCTCCACAAGCGAAACTACGAATTTTTGATTTCTTGTCTGCTTCTTGTGATATTTTAAAATGCTGTCTCGCCAACTCACCCACGCTATTTAATCTTTCCCTAAAATTTGAAACATAGTCCAAATATGTGGTCTCTGAGTTCTGGCTCACCAATTTCTCCTTAATTAATTTTTGTGGTTCTTTCACCTCATGCCCAAAAACTAATTCAAGTGGACTGAATTTAGTTGATTCATTAAGTGCATCCCTAATTGTAAAAAGTACAAAACAGAATTCCTTTATTCCAATCCTCTGTCAATGAGGCCTCAACATGGTCTTTCAAGTTTGATGCCACCGTTCTGATGTTCCCTGCGATTATAGATGGTGCACAGTGGATTAGAATTGTTTTATTCCTAACTTTTCCACATCTTCCTTGAATAACTTTGATGTAAGATTTGACCCTTGATCTGATTGTATCCCAGTGGGTCATCTAGTTAAAAAAAAATGTGTAATTCCACTCCAATTCTTTCAGCCGTGATAGTGCCTCATGGAATGGCCTCGGGAAATCTTGAGGACACATCCATTATGGTCAACAGATACTGATTCTCCCTTTTTGTTTTATGCAGGGCTCCTATGCAATTAACACTTGCAAAAGGTTCCTCAAATGCAGGAATGGGTATTAAAGGTGCAGGTTTTATCACTCTGATGTTTTCCAATTACCTGGCACATATAACATGTCTAGCAAAATTCAACTACATCCTTATAAAGTCCAGGCCAGCAAAAATGTTTTTGTATTTTAGCTTGAGTTTTTCTTACCCCCTAAATGATCTCCTACTGGTAGTACACGTGCTGCTACCCACAACACCTCCTTTCTATAACCCACTGGTAATACAACTTGATAAACTTCTGCCCATATCTCATCTGCCTGAATATGTGATGGTCTCTATTTCCTCATTAAGATTAATTTTTAAGATAGTAACATTCTGGGATATACTCAGGGTCTTGTTCTGTGTACACATGTTGTTGCAACTGCTTTAGTTTTTCATCTTTCTGTTGTAATTCAGCTAATTTCTCTGAAGCATTTGATCAAACATGGTCTCTGATAATTGAGCTTCAACTTCCTTTTCTTTATTCTTTAATTTCTCCTCCTGTTTCCAACCAGTGGCTTTGTGATTTTGTTATCACACAGTCAAGAAAATCCCAGATATACTTTATATAGAACTCAGTTGCCTGATTTTTCACTGCCTTTTCAACCACAGTAGGCAGCCCTCCTACCTGCGATCCAGATGTATTGTTACCAAGAATAAACTGTGTTTCTGGAATTCAGAATTTCTCTATTACTCCATTTCATTGCTTTTGCCTAAACTCTCCAACCTCCTTTATATAATGGAACACTGCTCTTTTCACCATGAATTCCCCATAATACCACATTTTCCAGCAATATTCCTTCCAAATTTCATATCTCGTCTGGCACCATCAAAGATTGACTTGCTCTAGTATCTCCTAAAATCTTCATTTCTTTACCTTCTCCCCTTGCATACATGAGTAAACCTTACCCACACAAATAAATCCTTTAAAGAGATCTGGTAGTTCCTTCTCCACCAACCCATGGTCAGATTGTACACTCTTTCGCAGCTTTTTAGCTTCCACTGTGCTTCCCTCGACCACTTCAAGAAAATTCACTGATATTTCCCGTTTTCGCGTATCTGTCTTCTCTGTGCTTTTTCTAAACCACCAACACAGCAACCTCACATAACCTACTTCATTGCAGTGAAAACACCTGCACTTTTTTTTATTTCTCCTTCCCTGTCATGGGTTTCCGTTGTACCCTGTGGTAAACTATCTTTTCTATCTTCAATGAGACCTTTTTCCACCTCCAAGGAAACTCTGAGGGATTGAAGGAGCCATCGCTACACAAGGCACACCCTGTTTAATCCGAATGAATTCAACATCCAAAAACAGAACACCAACATTCATCACTCACTGTGAGATAGTACAGATTACTGACTATCCAGGTAGCTAAGGGTTACTCACTGTGAGATTGCACACTGACTATCCAGGTAACAAAGGGGTACTCATCGTGAGATTGTACAGATTACTGACTATCCAGGTAACAAAGGGTTACTCACTGTGAGATTGTACAGATTACTGATTATCCAGGTAGCTAAGGGTTACTCACTGTGAGATTGTACGGATTACTGACTATCCAGGTAACAAAGGGTTACTCACTGTGAGATTGCACACTGACTATCCAGGTAACAAAGGGTTACTCACTGTGAGATTGTACAGATTACTGACTATCCAGGTAGCTAAGGGTTACTCACTGTGAGATTGCACACTGACTATCCAGGTAACAAAGGGTTACTCACTGTGAGATTGTACAGATTACTGACTATCCAGGTAGCTAAGGGTTACTCACTGTGAGATTGCACACTGACTATCCAGGTAACAAAGGGTTACTCACTGTGAGATTGTACAGATTACTGATTATCCAGATAACAAAGGGTTACTCACTGTGAGATTGTACAGATTACTGACTATCCAGGTAGGTAAGGGTTACTCACTGAGATTGCACACTGATTATCCAGGTAGCTAAGGGTTACTCACCGTGAGATTGTACAGATTATTGATTATCCAGGTAGCTAAGGGTTACTCACCGTGAGATTGTACAGATTACTGACTATCCAGGGAGCTAAAGGTTGCTCACTGTGAGATTGCACAGATTATTCAACTAGTTAAGGGTTACTTTGTATATAATTGCTTGTATGAGTCACTTGCAATGACACTATAATATTACTGTGTATTCATAATACGGGTCACACTGTAAATTGTACAGTGCCACTGTTTATTCAGAGTAAATCTTACTCACTGTATAAACATACAAATTACTGTTTATTTGCAATATGGGTCATTCATTATGTAACTGCATACTACTACTGTTTGTTCATTTGAGTAAGTGTTACACACTGTCTTTCTTCAGTCGGGTAATGGTTACATCCTCTTGGAATTTCCTGATCCTCACTGAGTGAGTTGATATGACATTGCTGGCTGTGAGGGTGTACAGCAGCAATGGTCCAGAATCCAAGTTGCAGAAGTGAAATGCCAATATCTTGCTCACTGCACACTGAGCTCTCCCTGAGGCAAACACATACTAATTTAGAATATTCCTTCCAGCCACAGTGCGAGGGAGAGAGAGAATTCCGAAAATGATACTCCCCTTTGGTACTGTCTGCAACCAGAGCATCTATTTGTCTTAACTTTCAGATTAATTGCCAGCAACAGGATTGGATTATTAAATATCCGAGCTGAATCCTCTAATTGCACAGCAGAATATTGTATCTGTAATTCTAAATTTCTAAAATCAATTATATGCATGAGTGCAGCGATTCCTGAAAGCAGAAAACTGATGCCCAATTCTCTCTTGTAACAGGACAAATCTCATTTTGTTTATGAGTTCACTTGCCCAGTGATCCCTACTGTAATCAGATTTATGGAGGTTTGGCCATTGAACCATATTGGTTCTGTTTACAGGAGACCAAGTTATTACATTCATAAGTAATAGAGAAGAATGGAATTGAATACCATGGAAACAAATACCATTGGATCCATTTAATATCTTTCCCAAATGCCATGGATTTACAAACTTCCCGATGACCTTTTTCTAGTGATAGGTTCTGTTGTGGTTAATCTCCTACACAGACTACAGGAGGACCCAGGTAAACTTTGTATTTAATCATACAGCCTCAAAGAGAGAGAGTCTTTCTGATGCTGACTAAACACTACTCTTTCTGATACACTGTCAGACTACACCTGACTTTGACCCACCTTTACCTGACACACTCAGAAAGCCATCAACCTTCATACCCACCATGAACATCTGCCCATACGCTGCTTACATTTCACTCTTGTACAATAAACAGAAACCTTCTGCTTTAGGTCTTTCTATTAGAGTCATAAAGTCATAGAGATGTACAGCAAGGAAAACACTTCGGTCCAATTCGTCCATACCGACTGGCTATCCTAACCTAATCTAGTCCCATTTGCCAGCACTTGGCCCATATCCCTCTAAACCCATCCTATTCATATACTCATCGAGATGCCTTTTAAATGCTGTAATTGTACTAACCTCCACCACTTCCTCTGGCAGCTCATTCCATACACGTTCCACCCTCGACATTAAAAGGTTGCACCTTAGGTCCTTTTTAAGTCTTTCCCCTCTCACCCTAAATCTCTACTTCTGGACTACCCCACCCCATGGAAAATAACTTGTCTATTTACTGTATCCATGCCCCTTATGATTTTATAAACCTCTACCAGGTCACCCTTTCGCCTTCAATGGTCAAGGGAAAATCCTGGTTAGAGACAAAAAATACTGCAGATACTGGAATCCAAGGTAGACAGGCAGGAGGCTGGAAGGACACAGCAAGCCAGGCAGCATCAGGAGGTGGAGAAGTCAACATTTCGGGTGTAACCCTTCTTCAGTCCTGACTTCTCCACCTCCTGATGTTACCTGGCTTGCTGTGTTCTTCCAACCTCCTGCTTGTCTACCAGGGAAAATTCTGTCTACATGAGTCTTTTTATTGACTCCAGTCTCCTGATACAGGCTTCAGGGTGTTTAACATTCAAGAACAAAGAACAATACAGCACAGGAACAAGCCCATTGGCCCTCCAAGCGTGCGCCCCAACATATTTTGCCCTTCCATACTAAAACTATACTCCTTGACAGGATCCATATCCCTCTATTCGTGTATTCATACAGGTGCTTCTTGAATGTGGCTATTATGTCCGCTTGCACAACCTCCTCTGGCAGTGCATTCCATAAGACCATAAGACATAGGTGTGGAAGTAAGGCCATTCGGCCCATCAAGTCAACTCCACCATTCAATCATGGCAGATGGGCATTTCAACTCCACTTACCCGCATTCTCCCCGTAGCCCTTAATTCCTTGTGACATCAAGAACTTATCAATCTCGGCCTTGAAGCCATTTAGCATCCCGGCCTCCACTGCACTCCGTGGCAATGAATTCCACAGGCCCACTACCCTCTGGCTGAAGAAATGACTCCGCATTTCTGTTCTGAATTGACCCCTTCTAATTCTAAGGCTGTGTCCACGGGTCCTAGTCTCCTCACCTAACAGAAACAGTTTCTTAGCGTCCACCCTTTCCAAGCTATCTATTAGATCTCCCCTTAACCTTCTAAACTCCAATGAATATAATCCCAGGATCCTCAGCCGTTCCTCGTATTTTAGAGCTGCCATTCCAGGGATCATCCGTGTGAATCTCTGCTGGACACGTTCCAGTGCCAGTATGTCCCTCCTGAGGTGTGTGGACCAAAACTGGACACAGTACTCCAAATGGGGCCTAACCAGAGCTTTATAAAGGCTCAGTAGCACATCGCTGCTTTTATATTCCAACCTTCTTGAGATAAATGACAACATTGCATTCACTTTCTTAATCACGGATTCAACCTGCATGCTTACCTTTAGAGAATCCTCGACTAGCACTCCCAGATCATTAATATATTACTTGAACAGCTGCGGCCCCAACACCGAACCCTGTGGGACACCGTTTGTCACTGGTTGCCATTCCGAAAAAGAACCTTTTATCCCAACTCTCTGCCTTCTGTCAGACAACCAATCCTCAATTCATACCAGTAGATCACCTCAAACCCCATGGGCCCTCACCTTACTCAGCAGCCTCCCGTGTGGCACCTTATCAAAGGCCTTTTGGAAGTCGAGATAGACCACATCCACTGGGTTTCCCTGATCTAACCTACTTGTCACCTCTTCAAAGAATTCCAACAGGTTTGTCAGACATGACCTCCCCTTACTAAATCCATGTTGACTTGTTCTAATCCAACCCTGCTCTTCAAAGAATTTAGAAACCTCATCCTTAACGATGGATTCTAGAATTTTACCAACAACCGAGGTTAGGCTAATTGGCCTATAATTTTCCATCTTTTGTCTTGATCCTTTCTTGAACAAGGGGGTTACAACAGCGATCTTCCAATCATCCGGGACTTTCCCTGACTCCAGTGACTTTTGAACTCAGCCCCCTGACTCCCTTTAATTGTTGGGATATTACTCATGTCTTCCACTGTGAAGACTGACGCAAAGTACTTATTAAGTTCTCCATCCATTTCCTTATCTCCCATCACTAGCCTTCCTGCATCAGTTTGAAGTGTCTACTTTTGCCTGTCGTTTGTTTCTTATGTATTGAAAGAAACTTTTACTATCATTTCTAATATTACTGGCTAGCCTACCTTCAGATTTGATCCTCTCTTTCCTTATTTCTCTCTTTGTTATCCTCTGTTTGTTTTTGTAACCTTCCCAATCTTCTGATTTTCCACTGCTCTTTATAGGATCTCTCTTCTTTGATACATTTCCTGACTTCCTTTGTCAGCCATGGCTGTCTAATCCCTCCACGGATAATCTTTCTTTTCTTGGGGATGAACCTCTGTACAGTGTCCTCAATTATACCCACAAACTCCTGCCATTTTTGCTCTACTGTCTCTACTGCATGTGAGGTGCTGCATTTTGGAAAAGCAAATCAGGGTAGGACTTATACATTTAGTGGTAAGGTCCTGGGGTGTGTTGCTGAACAAAGAGATCTTGGAGTACAGGTTCATAGTTCCTTGAAAGTGGATTCACTGCCAGATAAGATGGTGAAGAAGATATTTTGTATCTGTAAGGAGAGAAAAGAGCTGACGTTCCAAGTCTAACTGACCCTTTGTCAAAGCCTTTAACAAAGGGTCAGTTAGACTCGAAACATCAGCTCTTTTCTCTCCTTACAGCTGCTGCCAGACCTGCTGAGATTTTCCAGAATTTTCTCTTTTGGTTTCAGACTCTAGCATCCGCAGTAATTTGCTTTTATAAGGTATTTTGTATGCTTGCCTTTATTGGTCAGTGCATTGAGTAGAGGAGTTCAGAGATCATCTTACTGCTTATACAGGACATTGGTTAGGCCACTTTTGGAATACTGTTCAGTTCTGGTTTCCTTGCTATAGGAAGGATGTTGTAAAATTTGAAAGGGTTCAGAAAAGATTTACAAGCATGTTGCCAGGGTTTGAGGGTTTGAGTTAGAGGGAGAGGCTGAATAGGCTGGAGCTATTTTCCCTGGAGTATCAGAGGCTGAGGGGTGACTTTACAGAGGTTTATAAAATCATGAGGGGTACGGATAGGGTAAATAGACAAAGTTTTTTCCCTGGGGTGGATAAATTCCAATCTAGTAGGCATAGGTTTAAGGTGAGAGGGGAAAGATTTAAAAAGGACCTAAGGGTCAACTCTTTCACACAGAGGGAGGTGCGTGTGTGGAATGAGCTTCCAGAGGAGGTGGTGGAGGCTGGTATAATGACAACATTTAAAAGACATCTGATGGGTACATGCATAGGAAAGGTTTAGAGGGATATAGGCCAAACGCTGGCAAATGGGACTCAATTTAACTAAGATATCTGGTTGGCATGGAAGAATTGGACTGAAGGGTCCATTTCTGCACTGTACATCTCTATGACTCTATGTTTGATTTTTATATTGCTGTGAACCTTTTTTTGGAAAGCTGGAACTCTCCAGTATAGGTCTCTGGGAGGCAGCATCCTCAGAGAAGAGAGTTCTGAGCTAAAAGGGAACAGGTCTTTAAGAAATAATGCAGAGTTCTGCAGCAGGAGTCCGGGCAATCTGCAAACGAAGAACATGAAACCATCTCATTCACTCAAATTCTGCTCCATTTAAGGGGTCTATCTCGATAACCAACTTCCAACTGTTCAACTTTAGAAGCTATCACAGCTGGTGAACTCTGACCTTGCATTTTTAATTCCTTTGCAAAGATAAGTTTTCAAGCAAGCCAAGTGTACTATGATAGTGGGCAGATCTGACTTCCATTGCTAGAAGTGTATTTTATTCATGTCACATTTTAATCTTTGTGTCTCTATTTTATTTGATAACAGTGTCAAGTTTGCACTTAGTTGGAATGTGAAAGAAACCTGAAAAGGAGCTAAATGAGGTGTATAATTCACAGTTCACTGGTCACATCTGTAGTCATGACCCTTCTATATAGTATAATGCTTCTCATCATCTTGAAAACTGTGATTAGGTCACAGTTTCTCTGTTTCAAGAAGACTAATCCTATTTTTTTCTGAACTTTCCTCAGAACTGAATCCCTCATTCCTCACAAACCCCTTCACCTTGGAAAGCTTTAACATTTTTTCTGAAATGTGGAGACCAGAATTATCCAATATTTGTCAACCTGGGCTGAATTTGTAATGGATAAAGTTCTATTATAATGTTCTGAGGAAGGGTTACCGGACCCGAAACATTAACTTTGACTTCTCTTCACAGATGATGTCAGATCTGTTGAGCTTTTCCGTTAACTTCTGTTTTTTGTTTCCACTATAATCACCACTACCATCCTTCTATCCCATAAGGCCTGATTGAAAAAAAACTTACATTTGTACAGCTTTAACATAAACTGTCCCAAAACGCTTACAATGGGGCATTAGAAAGCAAAATTTGACAAAGAAAGTATGAAGTATGGTGAACAAGAGCTTGGCCAAAGAGTTGCACTTTAAGAATCATTTTAACGGGGGAGAATGAGGTGGAAAGGTGTAGAGGCGTGGGTTATTTCAAACTTTAGGATCTGGCTAATTATCAGCACTGTAGCCAACAGTACAGAAAGTAAAGTTGAGGATTTTCAGAAAGGCCATAATTAGTGGAACAAAGGGATCTCCAAGGGTTGTAGGGCTGGAGGAGAGAATAGGAAGGGTGAAAGCTGGGGAAGGATTTGAAAACAAGGACGAGAATTTTAAAATCAAGATGTTGCCAGAATGAGGTCAATATCAGTCAGCGAGCACAAGGATAAGGGGACAAAACATGCTGCAGGTGAAGTGATGAACAGCAGAGTATTGGATCACCTCAGTTACTGAGAGTAAAATGTGGGACAGCAGTCAGGTGGTTAGGCAGAACAGTTTCACTGCTGCCAGGAACCCAGGTTCAATTCCTGCCTCAGCCTGTGCGGAATTTGCACATTCTCCCCATGTCTGTGTGGGTTTCGTCCAAATGCTCTGGTTTCCTCCCACAGACCAATAATGTGCAGGTTAAGGTATATTGGCCAAGATTAGAATGGTGCTGGAAAAGCACAGCAGATCAGGCAGTATCCGAGGAGCAGGAAAATCGACATTTCAGGCAAAAGCCCTTCATTAGGAATGAGGCAGGGAGCCTCTGAGGTGGAGAGATAAATGGGAGGGGGTGTGGGGCTGGGGAAAAGATAGCCAAGCGTACAATAGGTGGCTGGAGATGGGGATGAAGGTGATAGGTCAGAGAGGAGGGTGGAGCAGATAGGTGGGAAGGAAGATGGACAGGTAGGACAGGTCATGGGGACGGCACTGAGCTGGAAGGTTGGAACTGGGATAAGGTGGGGAGAGGGGAAATGAGGAAACTGGTGAAGTCCACATTGATGCCCTGAGGTTGAACCTCCATCCATCTCTTGCACTCTTAACTACCTTCTCCCCAAACCCACTCCCCTCCCACTTATCTCTCTTGGCGGAGCAGTTAACGGCTGTCTGGTGGGTTTTTTTTAAGTCGCGGTATAGTCCAGTTATTGTCTTTTTAACAGCTAAGATTTAAAGTTTTTTTTAAGCGCCTTGCAGACCCGGAAGCTGGTGTCGCGCTAGCTTACCTGGGAAGGCTTTGTTTCTTATATAAGCGCGCAGGCAAGGAACCTGAGGCACTACAGGGGTAGAGCCTCCCGCCCGCCCTCCTCCTCTAACCTAATAATAAGACCCGTTGTGGTAAGCAGGTTAAGTGCTGCATTTTGCTTGTTTGTTTCTTTAGATCTAGTTTTTAAAGTTTACCTTTTAGAGGGATGGCAGCAAAGCCAGTGCAATGTTCCTCTTGCAACATGTATGAGGTGAGGGAAGCCATTAGCGTCCCTGCTGATTACACTTGCAAGAAGTGCACCCATCTCCAGCTCCTCCAAGACCGTGTTAGGGAACTGGAGCTGGAGTTGGATGAACTGCGGATCATTCGGGAGGCAGAGGTGGTCATAGATCAGAGCTTTAGGGAAGTAGTTACTCCGAAAGTTATACAGAGATGGGTGACAGTGAGGGGGAGTGGGAGGAAGCAGCCAGTGCAGGGATCTGTTTTGGGACCATTGCTGTTTGTCATTTTTATAAATGACCTAGAGGAGGGGCTTGAAGGCTGGGTGAGCAAGTTTGCGGATGACACGAAAGTTGGTGGAGTTGTGGACAGCGAAGAAGGATGTGACAGGCTACAGCGGGATATAGATAAGTTGCAGAGCTGGGCAGAAAGGTGGCAAATGGAGTTCAATGTAGCTAAGTGTGAAGTCATTCACTTTGGTAGGAGTAACAAGAAGATGGATTACTGGGCTAATGGTAGGCTACTTGGTAGTGTGGATGAGCAGAGGGATCTTGGTGTCCATGTACACAGATCTCTGAAAGTTGCCACCCAGGTAAATAGTGCTGTGAAGAAGGCATATGGTGTACTGGGCTTTATTGGTAGAGGAATTGAGTTCCAGAGTCCTGAGGTCATGTTGCAGTTGTATAAGACTCTGGTGCGGCCTCATCTGGAGTATTGTGTGCAGTTTTGGTCGCCATACTATAGGAAGGATGTGGAGGCATTGGAACGAGTGCAGAGGAGGTTTACCAGGATGTTGCCTGGTATGGTAGGAAGATCGTATGAGGAAAGGCTGAGGCACTTGGGGCTGTTCTCATTGGAGAAAAGAAGGTTTAGGGAAGATTTGATAGAGGTGTACAAGATGATTAGGGGTTTAGATAGGGCTGACAGTGAGAACCTTTTACCGCGTATGGAGTCAGCTGTTACTAGGGGACACAGCTTTAAATTAAGGGATGGTCGGTATAGGACAGATGTTAGGGGTAGATTCTTTACTCAGCGAGTTGTGAGTTCATGGAATGCCCTGCCAGTAGCAGTGGTGGACTCTCCCTCTTTATGGTCATTTAAGTGGGCTTTGGATAAGCATATGGAGGTTATTGGGCTAGTGTAGGTTAGGTAGGCTTCAGTCGGCGCAACATCGAGGGCCGAAGGGCCTGTACTGTGCTGTATTTTTCTATGTTCTATGTTCTATGTTCTCCACCCCAGAGACTCCCTGCCTTATTCCTGATGAAGGGCTTTTGCCTGAAATGTCGATTTTCCTGCTCCTCAGATGCTGCCTGACCTGCTGTGCTTTTCCAGCACCACTCTGATCTAGACTCCGATCTTCAGCATCTGCAGTCCTCACTTTCACCTACATTGCCCATAGTGTTCAGAGATGTGCAGCTTAGGTGGGTTAGCAATGGAAAATGCAGGGATATGGTGAGGCGATGAAATGATCGGTGTGGACTCAATGGGCCAAATGACCTGCTTCCATGATGTAGGGATTCTATGAATGAATTGGAATAGGTAAGTCTGTACATAACCAACCAAGATGGAACCCAGCTGATGACAGTAAAGAGGAAGATGGTATGGTGAACACATCAAAGGACAAAGACAGGCTGAGAAGGACAAAAATGGAAGATGTACCTTTTGTCAAAGTCATTAAGAATGTAATTTGGGACTTTGCTAGAGCTGTTTTGGTTCTGTAACAAGACTGGAAAACTAATTGAGGATCCAAATTTATAGTTCTGCAAAAGATGAGAACTTCCTTCACCATCTGCACAGCTTTCAGGATTTGTGTAAATGGGCATGAAGGTCTCTCCTGATGAAGGGCTTTTGCCCGAAACTTTGATTTTCCTGCTTCTCGGCTGCAGCCTGACCTGCTGTGCTTTTCCAGCACCACATTCTCAACTCTGACCTCCAGCATCTGCAATCCTCACTTTCTCCTAGATGAAGGTCTCTCAGCTCATCTACACTTCCCAAAATGATCTTCTGTAAAATTTCTGCTGTAGTCTTCTCGAAATCCATGACTGTGGCCGGTGGGTATGTGTATAATGGCACTACTTTGAGATGCTCTGGGCCACACGCAGATGAAAGACTTCAACTTGGCCTCAACTCTGTGCTGATCGTGGCTATGGTAGTAACTGGGGATAGAATAATGGGGATTGGTGATGAAGCAATTATACTGAGCCTCCAGCTCCTTCAAAAATCTAAAGCCCAGCAGCAAAGAATTTGAGAAGAGGTTCCAGCTTGCCTGACCTGTTGTCTGCTGATGGGAGGGACTGTAGACAGCTAATATCTCCCCTCACTCACAAAGAGTGGTCACTTGAGTGAGGTTCCAGGACACTGCCATTAATAGCAGAACAGTTACTAAAATGCATCAGTCCCTGAAGAAAAACTGGGGGAAAAAAGTTAATCATAACATTTCATGTAAAACTGTATTGAGCTTCTGTTCAGCAGGGTCATGATTACTAAGTTTGTAATGGTCTGGATTTGCTGTTTATTCAGCAGGTTAGGGATTATCCACTATGTACTGTTTGGTCAGCAAGATAAGGAAAACAAAGATTGATTATTGGGATGGGAGGATTGTCCGATCAGGAAGAAATGAGCAGAATGAGCCGACACGCCGGGTTTCCTCCGGGTGCTCCGGTTTCCTCCCACAGTCCAAAAGATGTGCAGGTCAGGTGAATTGGCCATGCTAAATTGCCCGTAGTGTTAGGTAAGGGGTAAATGTAGGGGTATGGGTGGATTGCGCTTCGGCGGGTCTGTGTGGACTTGTTGGGCCGGAGGGCCTGTTTCCACACTGTAGGTAATCTAATCTAACAAAAAACCTTGTGGAGTTGATAAGAGTTCTTTTTTCTCTTTATTCATTCACAAGATGCAGGCATCACTGGCCAGGCCAGCACATCCCTAGATGCCCAGGGGACATTTAAGAGTCATAGAGTCATAGAGATGTACAACATGGAAACAGACCCTTCGGTCCAACCCGTCCATGCAGACCAGATATCCCAATCCAATCTAATCCCACCTGCCAGCACCCGGCCCATATCCCCCCAATACCTCCCTTATTCATATTCCCATCCAAATTCCTATTAAATGTTGTGATTGTACCAGCCTCCACTACTTCATCTGGCAGCTCATTCCATGCACGTACCACCCTCTGAGTGAAAAAATTGCCCCTTAGATCTCTTTTATATCTTTCCCCTCTCACATTAAACCTATCCCTCTAGATCTGGACTCCCCGACCCTTGGGAAAAGACTTTGCCTATTTATCCTATCCATGCCCCTCATAATTTTGTAAACCTCTATAAGGTCATCCCTCAGCCTCTGACGTTCGCAATGTGACCATCTCTCCCAACAGGTCAGTCATTCAGAATGCAGAGGAGAGGGATTATTTTCACTCAGTATGGTTGTGAATCTTTAGAATTTTCTACTTCAGGTGGCTGTAGGTGCTTGGCCATTGAGTATAGTTAAGGCTGAGGTATATTATTAAACCATAAGTCAATGGAGGGACATGAAAATTAGGCAGCAAAGTGGAGTTGAAGTAAATTGGCCATCATGTCATGAAAGGGCAGAGCAAGCTGGAGGGACCATGGCCTACACTTGCTCCAATGTTTCAGGCTCTAAGTCACTGTATGATGGTGTCGGAATTTCTATTTATTCAGCAGGATAAGGATTACTCATTGTGTGGGAAAGAGTTTCAATTTGCAGGTGGAACCAAATAAAAATATTCCAAAGATCATGGAGAAAATGAACTCTGAACTTCCAAATCACCAACACCACCCTGAAATGAGCCGGGTTGCTGGGGTAACCAAGCCCTTTGTCGGCCATTTTAATATATGATATGGAGTTTCTGTGATGAGCAGTGTTATTTCAGGGAGATAGTGTTTACACTGTGTGCAGCACATCTCACTAGCAGTGGGGGTGAGTTGGGGTTAAGATGGTAAGTTTTAGTAAAGTCACCTGGAGTAGGAGCTTATCTCCGTACCCTGGAAATGTGACCAGCTTCACCTCATGGCTCCATGCTCCACGTCCTCTGCTCAATTACACCTTCGCACCCCCCTCCAGCTGCCCAGAAATATAAAGCCTTTCCCTTTTAACTCTGCACAGTTCCTAGTCACTACAGAAGGACAGTTCTCTAGCCTGTACACACTCATATAAAACCACTAAATCAGTAAGAAGGGAAAAGTCATTTAGCGGAGAAAGAATGCACATTCTTTCTCTCTCTCTCTTCACAGTGTAAGGCCTTTACACCACGACTGTACAACTTCCACCAGGCAGCATTAGAGGAATCTTATGTGAATTGCACTGAATACAGGGAAGGAGGAAAAGAAAGACTTGCATTTCTATAGCACCTTTTATTGTTATCCCAGAAAGAGAAAAACAGTAAAATTAGCGAAAGATGTCTTGTCTTGTACATATCTCATCAAGGAGCTTCAGTATGACCTATACATTCCTTTCCGGCTATTACCATTTTTTTGTCAGTGGTTTTTCTCCTTGTGAAGTGTTTGACAGCTGATGAAGTACTTTCAAAGTGTAATCACTGCTGGAATGTGGAAACTGCAGTAGCCTAGTTGCTAACTCACAAAACAGCAAGGTAATAGTGACCACCTAATCTGTCTCACTGCTGTCAGTTGAGCCAAGGGAGAATGGTCCCACTCTACTTAAAACACTCTCAGAGCTTTTTTAAAATGCACACTTGAGAATGCAGGAATAACCTTAGCTTAACGCATCATCCTAAAAATGATATAGATTCATAGAATCTCCACAGTGTGGAAACAAGCCATTTAGCCCATCAAGTTCACACTGACCCTCCAAAGATCATCCCACCCAGACCCACCCCATCCCTATAACCCAACATTTCCAGGGCTGACTCCACCCAGACATAGACTAATTGAGTCATAAAGCATGGAAACAGGCCCTTTGGCCCAAACTGGCCATGGTGCCCATTCAGCTAGTTCCAACTGCCCATATTTGGTCCATATCCCTCTAAACCCTTCCCGTTCACATGCCTATCCAAATGTTTTCTAAATGTTGTTGTTGTACCTACCTCAACCACTTTCTCTGGCAGCCCACTCCATGTCCACGCCACTCTCTGTGTGAAGAGGTTGTCCCATGGGTCCATCTTTAACCTTTCCCCTCTCACCTTAAAGTGAGACTGAGCTTGCACATCCCTGGGATACTATGGACAATTTAACATGGCTAATCCACTCATCTGTGGAAGGAAGCTACAGCACACCCACACAGAAATAAGGAGAATGTGCAAACTCCATACATACTGTCACCCAAGAATGGAATTGAACCCAGGTCCCTGGCACTGTGAGGCAGCAGTGCTAACCACTGAGCCACCCTGCACCCATTCAATTGAGCCAGTTTAATTAGGTGAGAGAATAAGCTATACTACTGGGTGACAAACAGAGGGCTGGGCACTTGTAAAAATCAGGGACTAAGCAATATTCCCAATCAGAGGGCCTTGTGGCGCAGTGGTAGTGTCCCCTCCTCTGAGCTAGGACTTCTGTGTTCAAGTCCCACCTGCTGTGTGGGTGTGAAATGACAGGTCTGAGCTGGTTGATTAGCAAAATGTTCATCCCAGCCAGATCCTTATGTTGTGAACAGCCTCCCAGGCTCTGCAGAAACTGACAAATGATCGACATTGAAAGCTTTCCACTAATTCTCAACTAGCTTACCCTTTAAAATAACACTGTAAGATATTAAAGAGTATGAGTACTTAAACTACTTTAGAGAAATTACCTACTGCATCATTGTAACAGAGGTACTAACCCATTTAAAACAAACCATTAAAATATCAGGTTAATGGATTGCATGAGAACACATTAAGCCCTTGTACACTAGTATCTGTGAGTGCTCCACTTCACTGATCTTGACTTTATTGGAGTGATGTTCTTCTCTTATTTTTGGCATTGGGACACCTGATTAAACACGATCTGTCTGAATATTACACAACTCTCCTGTGAGCAATTTTAGTTTTAATAGCAGGCTGGCCAGAACTCAACTCAGTACTGATTCCATCACACACACACTGCTTTTCCACTTAGCACCTCTTTACCTCCTACTCCAGAGCTCAACACAGTCCAGTTTCTACAATTCTTGATTTACTTTTCTTTCTAAAGCATGGAATTTTATTGTGCATTTAGGTTTGTCTGAGAATGTGCATGAGTGAAAGTCTGTTTATGTTTTTGTGTGTTGTGTGTATAAGTGTGTGCGTATCTGCTTGTGTGTCCATGTGTCAGTGTGCACATGTGTCTCTGTGCAGATGTCAGTGTGCGTGTGTGAGTGTGAACGAGTGTGTGTCTGTTTGTGCATTAACATGCATTCCTGGGTGCATGTGTGTCTCTGTGCAAGTGTCTGTATGCGTCATTGTATGTACACATATCTGTGTCTGAATGTGTGCATATTTGTGTCTGTGTTTATCTTTGTATCTGTGCGCATGTCTATGTGTATGCATGTGTGTGGGTGTGTGAATATGTACACATGTATGCGCATTATGTGTAGATGTGTATGTACGTGTGTAGTTGTATCTATTTGTGGGTGTGTGTATAAATGTGTGTATCTATTTGTGGGTGCATGTGTGTATGTGCATGTGTGTATGTTTGTGTATGTATTTATTTGTGTAGATGTGTTTTGTATATGCATGTTTTTGTGTTGATGAGTGTGTTTGTGTGTGTGTACAATTGAGTGGGTGTTTGTGCAAAGGGGTTTATATGTGGGTGTGTTGGTGTGTATATTTGTGTTGGTGTGTTTGTGTATAATTATGTATGGGTGTGTTTGTATGTGGGTGTGTTTGTGTGTGTATATTTGTGTTGATGTGTTTGTTTTTGTATAATTGTGAATGGGTGCATTTGTATGTGGGTGTGTATGTATGTGTATATTTGTGTTGGTGTGTTTGAGTATAATTGTGTATGGGTGTGTTTGTATGTGGGTGTGTTTGTGTGTGTATGTAATTGTGTGGGTGTGTTTGTTTGTGTACAATTGTGTATGGGTGTGTTTGTATGTGGGTGTGTTTGTGTGTGTATATTTGTGTTGGTATGTTTGTTTGTGTATAATTGTGTATGGGTGTGTTTGTATGTAGGTGTGTTTGTGTGTTGGTGTGTTTGTGTACAATTGTATATGGGTGTGTTTGTATGTGGGTATGTTTGTGTGTGTATATTTGTGTTGGTGTGTTTGAGTATAATTGTGTATGGGTGTGTTTGTGTGTGTATGTAATTGTGTGGGTGTGTTTGTTTGTGTACAATTGTGTATGGGTGTGTTTGTATGTGGGTGTGTTTGTGTGTGTATATTTGTGTATGGGTGTGTTTGTATGTAGGTGTGTTTGTGTGTTGGTGTGTTTGTGTACAATTGTATATGGGTGTGTTTGTATGTGGGTGTGTTTGTGTGTGTATATTTGTGTTGGTGTGTTTGTGTACAATTGTGTATGGGTGTGTTTGTGTGTGTGTATGTGTATTGTATGTGGGTGTGTTTGTATGTGTACATTTGTGTATGTGGGTGTGTTTGTATGTGGGTGTGTTTGTATGTGGGTGTGTTTGTATGTGTATATTTGTGTTGGTGTATTTGAGTATAATTGTGTATGGGTGTGCTTGTATGTGGGTGTGTTTGCGTGTGTATGTAATTGTGTGGGTGTATTTAGGTTTGTTTGTGTGTGTATGTATGGGTCTGTTTCTGTGTGTATGTTTGTATGTGGGTGCTTGTATATAATTATGTGGGCTGAAAAATGTGTTGTTGGAAAAGCGCAGCAGGTCAGCCAGCATCCAAGGAGCAGGAGAATCAACATTTCGAACATAAGCCCTTCTTCAGGAAGAAGGGCTTATGCCCAAAATGTCGATTCTCCTGCTCCTTGGATGCTGCCTGACCTGCTGCGCTTTTCCAGCAACACATTTTTCAGCTCTGATCTCCAGCATCTGTAGTCCTCACTTTCTCCCATAATTATGTGGGTGTGTTTGTGTGTATAATTGTGTGGGTGTGTTTATGTGGGTGTGTGTTTGTGTGTGTGTGGCTGTGTGTGTGGGTGTGTTTGCATGTGTATATTTGTGTAGGTGTGACTATGTGTGTGTGTTTCTGGGTGTGTGCGTGTTTTCTGGGTGTGTGTGTGTGTATTTGGGTGTGTGTGTGTGTGTGTTTGTGTTTGTGTGGGGGTGTGGGTGGGGGGGTGTGTGTGTGTGTGTGTGTGTGTATATTATACATTGAAATGGCTAAGTGCAGGTTGTGTTGTGTTATTTGGAGGATTTTTGGCCACAACACCGATTGAGATTTCTCATTGTATCTTCCCAAACCCACCTCTTTAACCCGTCACCCATACCCAATGATGACTATTCCAACTGATTCCAACCCCATTAAACCATGTGCTGTTCCAGAACAATTCACCACTCAGTGAACATCCACTGGCATCCTTTGTGTCTGTGCCATATTTCAAAGCTAACTGTACAAACGTTGGCCATCAGTGTTGGCATTCCCTCACCAGCAATGTCATGGCACAGCCACGCTGCTCCTGGCTGGTATTCAAAAGAACAAAAGAGAAATACAGCACAGGAACAGGCCCTTCGGCCATCCCAGCCTGTGCTGGTCATCATGCACTAACTAAACTCAAAAACAAACCTTCTGCCCTTATTCAGTCCTATCCCTCTATTCCCTCCCTATCCCTGTAACCATCCAGATGCCTCTTCAATGTCACCAACGTGCCTGTTTCCACCACCTTTTCTGGCAGTGTGCTCCAGGCTCCTACCGCTCTCTGAGTGAAATACTTCCCTCGCACATCTCCTTTAAACTTTCCCCCCCTCACCTTGAACCTGGACCCCCTTGTAATTGAAACTTCAACCCTGGGGAAAAGCCTCTGACTGTCCAACCTGCCTATGCCTCTCATAATTGTCTGGGCCTCTATCAGGTCTCCTCTCAGCTGCTGTTTTTCCAGTCTTTTTGACCTTTCCCCAGCACCAGTGCCCTCGAGACCAGGCAACATCCTGGTGAACCTTCTCTGTACTCTCCCTAAAGTTTCCGCATCCTTCTGGTAGTGTGGCGATCAAAACTCCATCACATGCGCGCTCCCATTCCCTTACCCTCGTAGTTATTTAACATTCAGACCTGACCTCAGCTACATTCTGTCTAAGCACCCTAAGTCACCGCTCCTCTGTTGCCAATGTCCACTGGAGACCCACAGCTTCTCCTTGTCCAGTACAGGATCGCCTCAGGCAGGCAAGAAATTGGGCTATTCCAAACATGAGCTGTTATTTACAGCGGCAAAATCAAACATAACCAAAACCAGCCGAGGCTGCTATTGTGACCAATACCCCAGGATGGTTCACTGCTCCCAGCTCCTATATCCCAGTGTGGCCTACTTGAGAGACCCTGCTGTGTAGTACCTCATGGAGCTCAGCTCCATCATGGAGCATGCATGCTTCTTCCCAGCGTCCTTGTCCACCTGCTCGGAATGATGCCCCTGTCCCTCCAGTTCCACGGCATCTATCCCGTCTCCTCATTGCCTGTTCCAGTTGTATGGTGCGCAGTATGCCGGGATGATGAGGTACGATCTGTCCCAACTCCACTGGATGTCTCCAACACCCCCCTGCCAGATGGAGCCAAGCAGTGGACATACACAGTCAGCAACCCCATCATCTGCCCTGCCAGCCCTGGTCAATGTGTGGGCAGCATTGTATGAGTTCTCTGCATCAGTCAGGGGGCTGTGTAATGTTGGTATCAGCCATAGTCACAAGTGAGTAGCCCTTGTCCCCCAGTAGCCAGACTCTCCAATGCAGTGTATATATAAGAATGCTCCAGAATGCCAAGGCAGCAGCCAGGGTAGCGGGCATACATGTCCAGGAAGTGGGAATAGTGATCACAGATCATCTGAACATTAATGGAACATCTTTCTGCTGATAAATTCAGGAGGGTTGTGATACAATCTTCTCGGTGCCATGCGTGCGCTATTGATAGTATCGGGTACCTGGGAGAGCCCAGCGATGTTCCTGAATCCTACTGCCCAGGCTGCAGCACTGACCCTGCCACAGAGCGAAGAAAATGAACCAGTGTGACCCTACACAGGTACAAGGGTTACTGTCCTGATGTGTGTATCACTGAGAGACCCCACACAGGTTGCCTTTCGCCCCCTGTAAGGTACTAGTCACATAGAGCTGTAGAGTGATTGTCACCTTCAGTGAGTAGTTGGGGTGTGGACTGCACTGCCTGGAAATATGGTGAGGGCACCTTCAATTAGTGCAATCATGATGGGCATGGGATGGTTTTTTGGATAGACAATAGACAATAGGTACAGGAGTAGGCCATTCTGCCCTTCAAGCCTGCACCACCATTCATTATGATCATGGTTGATCATCCTCAATCAGTATCCTGTTCCTGCCTTATCTCCATAACCCTTGATTCCACTATCCTTGAGAGCTCTATTCAACTCTTTCTTAAACACATCCAGAGACTGGGCCTTCACTGCCTTCTGGGGCAGAGCATTCCACACAGCCGCCACTCTCTGGGTGAAGAAGTTTCTCCTCATCTCTGTCCTAAATGGCTTACCCCTTATTTTTAAGCTGTGTCCTCTGGTTCGGGACTCACCCATCAGCGGAAACATGTTTCCTGCTGCCAGAGTGTCCAATCCTTTAATAATCTTATACATCTCAATCTTCTAAACTCAAGGGTGTATAAGCCCAGTCACTCCAATCTTTCAACATAGCAATCACATGCAGGGATATGAGGAAAAGGCAAGAGAGCAGCACGAGGGAATAGAACCAGTGAAGGCACAATGGGCCAAATGGTCTCCCTCTGTGATGTAGTGATTTTGTGATTCTGAAAAGGGTGTGCCAGTTACATTCCCATCCTTTTCTTATTCCAGACCCACATCAACCAATCAATCTGTCACTGCACTCAGAACAGACCACCGTGAAATTTCCCTGAGAGATGATGAAGTGATGTTCTCCCTTTTGCAATGGAGGGCTGTGACTCATGGTGTTCCACAGGGATCAGCTCTGGGAGCTCTGCTATTCCTGATCTACATTAATGATTTGGAGGAAAACCTAGCGGGTCTAACTAGTAAGTTTATGAATGATACAAAGATTGGTGGAGTTGCAGATAGTGAGGAAGATTGTCAAAGGATACAGCAGGATATAGATCGGTTGGAGGCATGGTCAGAAAAATGGCAGATGGAATTTAATCCAGACAGATGTGAGGTGAATACATTTTGGGAAGATCAAGTCCAGGTGGAAATTATACAGTGAATGGCAGAACCCTTAGGAGTATTGATCTGCAGAGGGATCTGGGTATGCGGGTGCACAGATCACTGAAGGTGGCAGCACAGGTAGATAAGGCAGTAAAAAAGGGAGATGGCGTGATTGTCTTCATTGGAAGGAGCACTGAATATGAGGATAGGCAAGATATGCTGCAGCTTTACAGAGAGAGGGGAAAAATTTAAAAAGGGCACCTTTTTCACACAAAGGGTGGTGCATGTGTGTAGTGAGCTGCCAGAGGAAATGGTGGAGACTGGTACAATTACAACATTTAAAAGACCTCTGGATGGGCACATGAATGAAATGAGTTTGAAGGGATATAGGCCAAGTGCCAGCAAATGGGACTAGATTGGATCTGGATATGTGGTTTGCATGGATGAGTTGGACTGAAGGGTCTGTTTCCGTGCTGTACATCTCTGTCTTTAGTTAGGCCACACTTGGAATATTGAGTACAGTTCTGGTCAGCACACTACCAGAAGGATGTGGATGCTTTGGAGAGGGTACAGAGAAGGTTTACCAGGATGCTGCCTGGTATGGAGGATTTTGGTGATGAAGAAAAGTTGGATAGACTGGGTTTGTTTTCACTGGAATGCAGGAGGGTGAGGAGTGACCTTATAGAAGCCTATAAGATTGTGAATGGCATGGACAGAATGGAAAGTGTGAGGCTTTTTTTCCCAGGATGGAGGAGTTAATTACTAGGGGACACAGGTTCAATGTGTGAGGCTGGGCAGGAGTTGGGGGGGTGGAGGGGGGTGGAGGTGAGGAAGGTGGTGGTGGGGTATGTTTAAAAGAGACATGAGAGGAAAGTTTTTCACACAAAGGGTGGTGAGTGCCTGGAATGTGCTGCCTGAGGAGGTGGTAGAAGCAGACACAATAGCACCTGGTCGGATACATGAACAGGAGAGGGACAGAGGGATACGGATCCTGTAAGGGAAGACAGTTTTCAATATGGAAGGACAAAATGTGTCAGTGCAGGCTTGGAGGGCCGAAGGGCCTGTTCCTGTGCTGTATTGTTCTTTGTTCTTTTGTCTACCTCCCACAGACCCCACTGTGGAAGTCTCACACATTATGGGTCACCTTTGGCTCGCACTGGCCTTTTTTTAAGACATTGCTACAAACCTCACCGCCATTGAGGTGCCAACAAAGGCCAACAGCCTGATGCACATTGCCTCTGACTTGCCTCTAAACTCTAAGCATGGCCATTCTACCCTTCGCATTTCCAACAGACAATGAAATGACTGCAAATTATACATACCTGCATCACTAGAATTAGAATCCCTATAGTGTGGAAACAGACCCTTTAGCCCAACAAGTCCACACCAACCCTCCGAAGAGTAACCCATCCAGGCCCATTCCCCTACCCAATATTACCCGAGGTTGGATGGAACCCGGGTCCCTGGCACTGTGAAGCAGCAGTGCTAACCACTAAGCCACCATGCCACCCTTTGTTAATTATGTTAATGCCTGCTTTGTGTCCTAGTATCCTTTCAGGACATGACTCCAATGCTTTCCGCCATCAAACTGACACTGACCCTGCCCACCCTGGGATTGTCCCAGCAAGGTACCAGTCATAGCTCACAGTGATACCATCGTCAACTGGCTCTATTTGGTTGCCATGGACCAAGGTTAGGATGAAAGGCCGGCACAACACTGAGGGCTGAAGGGACTGTACCGGCCTGAACTGTTCAATGTTCTATAAACCCCTGAGCCTTCATGTCCCCTTTTACATCTACCCTATTTCCTGTGCCCAGTTCCCCTGTGTGGTGGCCCACCGCACTGGCCCACTCTGCCTCCAACTGTTCTCCCCAAACCCCCCTCCCTGAACCCTGGCATTAGGCTTTAATGATGCCCCCACTGTTCCTCCATGTTCTTCCTGAGGAGGCCACTGTGGGGTCACTGCCACTAATAACCTGAACCCCATTTCCATAGCCTACCATGCCCTATGACGATGCTCCACCACAACCCCTGTACACCTTCATTGTCCCTGTCACCTCCCTTCATCCCACCTCTAGAAATGCTTCTTACATTCCCATAGCTATGACTGTTGCACCCCTTTTGGCACTCAGCATAGCCCCAGTCCTATCCCTGCAGACCCTCGCTTGCTTCTTTCTTTGACAGACAGACCCCTAGACATCTGACCGACAGTGACAAGTGGCCCCTAGAGATGACTGACCAGCCCCTTGCCTGCTGTGTTTGCAGCTCCCCGACTGACAATGAGTGATTCCCACTCCACTGTTGGTGCTGGTCTGAGGGACTGAACACTGCCTGTACTGATTGTAACGGGTCAGCCAGGTGGATCTCATAGACCATGAGTGACCTGACTGGGACTGTTAATGTGGACCCATCAGGGAGCCCTGGCTGACAGATAGAAACAGGAGATTTGTCCTCATTTCCCTGAAAACTGGTTGAACAGTAGGGTTTGGGGCCTGGTTTTGCTGCTCCTTTCCCTTGTAAAGCAGCTGTTAATGTTAACATTTTTTTGTAAACTGTGTATTGTTTAATAAATTTTTTTAAAAACTAGGAGATTTAGAATCTCCTCAGTTTATGGGGATTGACTCGATGGTGGCTGGGCCAGAGTCAGTGTGTTGCTGTTGGTTTCTGCTTTTTTGGGGAGAACCTGATTCTGAAACAGGCTGATTTACAAAAGCAGTTTTGGTAACTGGGATTCCTTTTTTATTGAGGACTGATTTCTAAATTGCTTGATTTCCACAGTCAATGTGTTTCAAGCCAGGGAACTATAGACCGGTGAGCCTGACCTCGGTGGTGGGCAAGTTGTTGGAGGGAATCCTGAGGGACAGGATGTACATGTATTTGGAAAGGCAAGGACTGATTAGGGACAGTCAACATGGCTTTGTGTGTGGGAAATCATGTCTCACAAATTTGAGTTTTTTGAAGAAGTAACAAAGAGGATTGATGAGGGCAGAGCAGTAGATGTGATCCATATGGACTTCAATAAGGTGTTCGACAAGGTTCCCCATGGGAGACTGATTAGCAAGGTTAGATCTCATGGAATACAGGGAGAACTAGCCATTTGGATACAGAACTGGCTCAAAGGTAGACAGAAGGTGGTGATGGAGGGTTGTTTTTCAGACTGGAAACCTGTGACCGGTGGAGTGCCACAAGGATCGGTCCTGGGCCCTCTACTTTTTGTCATTTACATAAATGATTTGGATGTGAGCATAAGAGGTACAGTTAGTAAGTTTGCAGATGACACCAAATTTGGAGGTGTAGTGGACAGCGAAGAGGGTTACCTCAGATTACAACAGGATCTTGACCAGATGGGCCAATGGGCTGAGAAGTGGCAGTTTGAGTTTAAATCAGAAAAATGCAAGTTGCTGCATTTTGGGAAAGCAAATCTTAGCAGGACTTATACACTTAATGGTAAGGTCTTAGGGAGTGTTGCTGAACAAAGAAACCTTGGAATGAAGGTTCACAACTCCTTGAAAGTGGAGTCGCAGATAGATAGGATAGTGAAGAAAACGCTTGGTATGCTTTCCTTTATTGGTCAGAGTATTGAGTACAGGAGTTGGGAGGTCATGTTGCGCTGTACAGAACATTGGTTCGGCTAATGTTGGAATATTGCGTGCAATTCTGGTCTCCTTCCTATCGGAAAGATGTTGTGAAACTTGAAAGAGTTCAGAAAAGATTTACAAGGAAGTTGCCAGGGTTGGAGGATTTGAGCTATAAGGAGAGATGGAATAGGTTCAGGCTGTTTTCCCTGGAGTGTCGGAGGCTGAGGAGTAACCTTATAGAGGTTTATAAAATCATGAGGGGCATGGATAAGAAAAATAGGCAAAGTCTTTTCCCTGGGGTCGGGGAGTCCAGAACTAGAGGGCATAGGTTTAGGGTGAGGGGGGAAAGATATAAAAGAGACCTAAGGGGCAACTTTTTCACACAGAGGGTGGTGTGTGTATGGAATGAGCTGCCAGAGGAAGTGGTGGAGGCTGGTACAATTGCAACATTTAAGAGGCATTTGGATGGGTATATGAATAGGAAGGATTTGGAGGGATATGGGCCAGGTGCTGGCAGGTGGGACTAGATTGGGTTGGGATATCTGGTCGGCATGGACGGGTTGGACTGAAGGGTCTGTTTCCATGCTGTACATCTCTATGACTCTATGGCTGGTTACAGCTTGTGTGTTACTCTTTTCCCCTTTATCTTGAGAAAAGGACTATGCTGATTCTATGGCAGGAGTTAGCCCCTGCACTCTAATCTTCTTTCTTCTTTTTTTGAATGTGTTTTCACTTTTGTTTGGTGTTTGGACTGAGGCCCTTTCCAGATGAGCTGTTCCTGTGTGTGTAAGCCTGACCCTTTGTGGGTGACTAGGCCTCTAGAGAGACTGAACACCTGTGTGTGCTGGTAGGTGAGTATTTGCTGCCTTCAGGAGTGGACTAAACTCCTGTGAGTTAACTACAACTTTATAGTGTTCCTGTGAGTGGGCCTGGTCCTTTGTGGATGGACCAGGTCTCCATGGAGACTGAACACCTGTGTATTTGCTGCCTTCAGGAATGGACTCTGCCCTCGATTGTGGACTCTGTTTTTGCAATGGACTCTGCAGTTTGGAGTGGACTCCATTTCTGACTTTTTATTCTGGAGTGCACTCTATTCCTGGGAATGGACTCTATATTTTGAAGAGAATTGTTTATGATAATGGACTCTATACTAGAAAAAACACTGTTGATAATTGACTCCGTCTTGTTGTTTGTTGGATTTACCACCTGTACTGTCTTGTGTCCCTGGGTCAGGCAGGCCTCACTGTAAGCTGGGAGACTCATAGGTCATCCTGAAAGCTGTCACCAGAGAGCTGGAGGGTGGGTAGGCGGCCCCAAAGCCAGAGGGTGGCTAGGCCGTCCTGTGAACCTGACGGTGAGTAGGCCATCCTGATGGCAGTTGCCCCGAGAGCTGGAGCGTGGGTAAGCCATTCTGAGCGCAGTTGTCCTGAGAAGGGGTAATCGGGACATGCTGTCCTAGTGGTGGTCGGAAGGTGTGTCTGAGTGGCCGAAAGCCAGAAGGTGGGAAGGGGCAGGCTGAGATCCAGAATGCTTGTGGGCTGCCCTGCACGCTGTCGACCCTGGGGAAGGGGATGGGCTGTCCTAGAGGTGGCTGGAAGGTGTGTCAGGGCAGTCCACAGGCCAGATGGTGCATCGGGGTGGGTGAGAACCCAATGGTACATAAGGGCAGACCGAGAGCCAGAAGGCGGGTAGGCTGTCCTCAGCGCTGTCAGCCCGGGCGGGTACCGGGATGGACAGTCCTAGAGGTGTCCAGAAGTTGTGTCAGGGGGGACCGAGATCTGGAAGGCAGGCAGGCTGTCCTCAGCACTGTCACCCCGGACAGGTACTGGGACGGGCTGTCATCGAGGTGGCCAGAAGGTGTGAAGGGTGGTTAAGGAAGCAGCACGGTGGGTAAGCTGTCCTGATTACTGTCATCCTGGGGGAGGGGGAGGAGGCTTTTGGGGAAGCAGGACAGGCTGTCCCAGAGGCGGCCAGAAGGCGTGTCAGGGTGAACTGAGACCCTGAAAGGCATGGGACAGACCGAGAGCTGGAAGGGGCATAGGGGCGAACCGAGAGATGGCAGGGACATGGGGCAAGCTGCCTTAGAGTGGCCGGAAGGTGGGAGGGACGGGTGGCTTGCTGGGGGAGTCTGTGTTATATGCATTGTTTCTTATCTAAGTGGACTGTCTTGTATGTATTTGTTACTGAAAGTGGAATTTAAGGCTTACCCTCCTTTCCCTGAAAACTTGGTTTGAGTTCTGACGTTGCCGTTCCTCTCCCTTGTAAATTGCTGTTTCTTGTATACAGCTTGTTAATGTTAACTGTTTGTAAACTGTATTGTTTTAAAAAAAAATAAACTGGAGTGTCAGTGGTTCTGTTCACTCTGAGAGCTGGCTCTGAGGGAGCTGGATCAGGGATTCTCCGTGTGTAAATAAAGGGGGACTTGCTTACGGGATATCAGCCTGTGTGGAGTTATGTCATTCCCTGGACTTTAACTGCACAAATCCCCTGACTGTGCCCAATCCAAGCAGATACCTGACTTTTGGCATGGTCCTGGACTGAGTGTGAGCTTTCCCTGAGATTGAAGGTTCCAGCACACCCTGATAAACAGCAACCTTCCCTCAAACGAGCAGAAATTGCCAGAGAAACTCAACAGGCCAGCCAGGTTTACCCGACAAAGGAGCAGCGCTGCAAAAGCTTGTGATTTGAAATAAACCCATTGAACTACAACCTGGTGTCGTGTGACTTTGTGCCAAACTAATATTCAGTGCATCCTGAAGAACAGTTCACCACTTCTCTGCCTCACATTTCTCTCGTTTGTGAAATTCTGTGGATTGAAAAATCGTTCATAATAAACAACGTTTCAAGAGGTTCCTCAGAGATTTAAGAAGGTACTTTCTAAGTGTAAGACTTCCTAGGGAAGGATTGGGAGACAGTTCGTCTTGGTATAGTTGTCTTAAAGTGCCTGGTTCAATCGATGAAGCAGAGAGCTGAGATGGCGTGAGTTTGGCAGGTTACAGAAGAATTTAATCACCCATCTGTCACCTTGCCTGTAGGTGTTCCATTCCCATAATAAACTGTTTCAATTGATGATAGCCACTAGGAGCAGACACCTTTAGTGTTCATTTATCACATGCTTCACATTAACCCAAGGGCTTTATTATGCTGTCGCGCCACCCTGGAGACTACAATTGATTTCACCATCTGGACAAATGGGAAGATTATACAGAACTGAAGTAGGAAGAACCAATTAGGTCAGAATTTAGGTACTGAAAACCAGTCAACGCTCAAATATCCATGTTTTTTTATTCTCCAGTAATGAGAAGAACAAGTATTTCTGTCAATGAGGTAAGCCCAGTTAGTCTTTGTGTGCCTGATGTATAGTTGTGTCTCCATGTGAATATCTGTGTGTGTTAGTGTGTTGGAATGTAATTGGGTTAGACATGTAAGTGTTTATGTGGTCACATATTTGAGAATGTATCAGAGGGTAGTGATGGGAGGGATTCTGGGAAACGTTGTCTCAGTCCCCACGACTGCATCTCATTCAAGGATGACGATACTACCTTTGACCAAGTTTGCTACACCTGCTCCCCTTTTCACTCACACTGTATTTGCTGAAAGCCTTATAAACTGGGATGTTAAGTGTCCAGTCCTGTTTTGGCTTCAGCCGCAGTCCTGTCATTGTGACCGTGTCATTGTCCCATCAGAGCAATTTCTACTTTCAGTTTTTAAAAAATTCATTCCCAAGGTGAGGGGGCCACTGGCCAGGCCAGCATTTATTGGCCATCCCAGGACACTGCTAAGAGTCAGCCACATTACTGAGGGTCTGGAGTCACGAGTAGGCCAGACCAGGTAAGGATGGCAGTTTCCTTCTCTGAAGAACATTAGTGAATCAGATGGGAGTTTTCCCAACAAGCGTTAATGGATTCATGATCATCATGAGACTCTTAATTCCAGATTTTTATTGGATTCAAATTCATCCCATGGTGGGATTCAAACCCAGATCCCCAGAACATTATGTGGGTCTCTAGATTAACTGCCCTGTGATAATACCACTTCTCCAGTTTTGTTCACTATACTCCTTCCATTTACACAAACATAATCACACAATTCTTTTGATATCACGGCCTTCGCATTGCCCTTCTTAGTCTGGGGAACAAAAAAAAACACAAACAGTTATGAGGAAGTGTCTGTCAACCCTGATTTCTCTCCACACATGCTGTCAGACTTGCTGAGCTTTTCCAGCAATTTCTGTTTTTGTAAACATAATTTGTTCTTCCTACTTAAGATCAAAAAGGCGTGTTTTGAGAAGTGTTTTAAAGGAGGGGAGGAAGTTGGGAATACGAGAGATTTAGGGATAAAATTCCAGAGTTTATGGCACAAGGAACAATCACCCGTTGATGCGGTGATAAAAATCAGAACTTCTTAGGAGGTTGGGATTGGAGAAGTGTGGAATCTTGGACAGGTATGAGACTGGAAGAGATAACATATTGCGGGGGGTGCAGTGATAACATGAAGAGATTTGGAAACAAGGATGGGAATTTGAAATACAGAATTTTTGATGACCTGAAGTATATGGAAGGCAGACCTTTAGAGACTGTCGAAAAGTTCACGCAACAGTCAACTCAAAAAGCAAGAATGCCATGAATAAAGGTTTTAGCAGCAGATGAACTGAGGTGGGACAGAGTTGAACAACCTTATGGATGTGGAAATAAGCAGTTATTTTTAGTAATTCTTTTTCTATTCACCCGTGGGACATGGGCATCACTGGCTGGGAGGAGAAAGTGAGGACTGCAGATGCTGGAGATCAGAGCTGAAAATGTGTTGCTGGAAAAACGCAGCAGGTCAGGCAGCATCTGAGGAACAGGGGAATCGACGATTCAGGCAAAAGGGCTTATGACCAAGTGACACTGAAGAATTGGTGACATATTAAAGGAACTGTGATATGCTGTGAATTTACAGTCAAAGGTCCATCTTAAATCAAACATGAGATTAAGGTTGTGAAGAATCAAGTTTAGTCTCTGATGATTGCCATTGAGAGGCATGCAGTCACTGACTAGTGAGCAATGTTCATGGCAGAGAATGAAGACAGTGGGAAATCAGAGCAGTAAGAGGCCGTTTAGCCCTTCACTGGTTAATCTTCTACCTCAACGCCATTTTCCCAAACTACGTTCATACCCCTTGATATAGAATTATGAAGTCATAGAGATGTACAGCATGGAAACAGACCCTTCAGTCTAACTCGTGCATGCCAACCAAATATCCCAACCCAATCTAGTCCCACCTGCCAGCACCCGGCCCATATCTCTCCAAACCCTTCCTATTCATATACCCATCCAGGTACCTTTTAAATGTTGCAATTGTACCAGCCTCCACCACTTCCTCGGGCAGCCCATTCTATATACACACCACCCTCTGTGTGAAAAAGCTGCCCCTTAGGTCCCTTTTATATCTTTCCCCTCTCACCCTAAACCTCTGCCCTCTAGTTCTGGACTCCCCCAACTCAGGGAAAATACCTTGTCTATTTACCCTATCCATGCCCCTCATGATTTTATAAACCTCTATAAGGTTACCCCTCAGCCTCCGACACTCCAGGGAAAACAGCCTGAACCTATTCCATCTCTCCTTATAGCTCAAATCCTCCAACCCTGGCAACAAATACCTTTAATATCTAGCAATCTATTGATCCCTTGAGTGCACTCAATGACTGAGCTTCTACTGCTTTTTGGGTCAGGAATTTTAAAGATTCACCAACCTCTGCATTCCTCTTCATCTCAGTCTTCAAATCCTCTTCTTCTAAGACTGTGTCCCACGTTACTTCAACTTCACAGTATTTATTTGGAGGAGCATTTTGATCTTCCAGTACTAGGTCCGGAGCAAGCAGTCTGCTCGTTTCGAGATAGCTCAGGAACCAAGAGAGGAGTGCTATTGAGGTAAAGCTGGGGTAAAGTGTCACATTTTAGGGGGCTAGTGCAATGGAGATCAATCCCTGCTGTTGCCAGAGTCATCACAAAGACTTAGAAATGCTGATAGAGTGCGCCAAGTCCCCAAATTACCGGTTAATGGACCTGAGTTAATGGAAAACACAGACAAGGTTGATTACACTTAACAAAAACTACTGCTGACTTCAGATAAATAGATTCTAAGAGCAGGCAAACAGCTATGAATGCTAACATAACTTTACTAGGTATAGCTTCCTACACCCACATAAAACAAATACAGACAGACAAAAACAATTGGTTCTAAGGGTCGATGGAAAAAACTGAGGAAATCTTTAATAGCACCTTGGGATTCAATGGTGTTCCTTTTAGGGTGTAGGTTTACTCACTGAGCTGTCGGTTTGATATCCAGACGTTTCATTACCTGGCTAGGTAACATCATCAGTGGCGACCTCCAAGTGAAGTGGAGCTGATGTCTCCTGCTTTCTATTTATATGTTTGTCCCGGATGGAGTTCCTGAGTTTGTGGTGAAGTCATTTCCTGTACGTTTTCTGAGGGGTTGATAGATGGTATCTAGATCTATGTGTTTGATTATGGTGTGGTGGTTGGAGTGCCAGGCCTCGAGGAATTCCCAGGAAAAGACACAACCCTCTTCCTCGTAGCCCTACACATGGAGGAAAAAAAACACCATTTCCTGGGACAGGCTAAGCAAAGACATGCCAGAGAATTCCTAGAGGCCTGGCACTCCAACCACAACGCCATAAACAAACACAGATCTAGATACCATCTATCAACCCCACAGAAAATGAACAGGAAATGACATCACCACAAACCCCAGGAACCCCACCAGGAGAAAGATATAAATAGAAAGCAGGAGATAACAGCTTCGCTTCACTTGGAGGTCGCCACTGATGATGTTACCTAGCCAGGTAATGAAACGTCTGGATATCAAACCTACAGCTCAGCGAGCAAACCTACACCCTAAACCTCAACCTGAGCTACAAACCTTCACAAACCTTGCAGGTGTTCCTTTTATTTACCAAGTCCTTCAGCTAGTCATAGAGTAATACAGCATGGAAACAGACCCTTAGGTCCAACCAGTCCATGCTGACCATAATGCCAAATTAAACCAGTTCCACCTGCTTGCCCCTGGTCCATATCCCTCCAAGTCTTTCCTATTCATGTACTTATCCAAATGTCTTTTAAACGTTGTAATTGTACCTACATCCTCCACTTCCTCTGGAAGTTCATTCCACACACAAACCATCCTATGTATAAAAACATTTGCCCCTCGTATATTTTTAAATCTCTCTCCTCTCACTTTAAGAAGGTGCCTCCAGTCTTGAAATCCCCCATCCTCAGGAAAAGATAACTACCATTAACTCTATGTATATAACTAATTATTTTATAAACATCTGTAATGTCACCTCTCAACCTCCTACACTTCAGTGAAAAAAGTCCCAGCCTAGTTCTCTGGTCTTTTCCTTCAGATCTCTCCGTTCTTCAAAAGAGGCAGAGGTAATTGGTACATCGACTGCAAAGACTCTCAGTTAATGGTTAAATACTATAACTTACAGCATTTAGCAGTAGATCAATAAACTGACTTTCTTTGAGTTTTAGATATTTTTCAGAAGAGGGAAATGCACACCATCTGCCCCATTGCAGCAGTCCAAGGCTTAGCGTTCACATGTTCAAGCTGATCCAGTACACAGAATCCAATCAGATAGTTGTCAGCTTTGGCATCCACATTGTGCAATTCCATAAGCCAAACAGCAACCTGTTGCCAGTCGAATATCACTTTGTACACAAACCCTTGGATCCAGGCCATCTACCAACACCATCCTCCACTGCTTGAATAAAGCAAGAGTGCAAACACCACCCACAATAAATTTCAGTGACTTGCTTTTTAAAAGCACAGCAATTCCTCCCTCTTTTGCTGTAAAACAGAATTTTCCAGTTCAGCCTATGATTAAAAATGTAAAAAATAAAATGAAGCAGTGTCTTCATATGCCTCTATTCAAAAAAATGAGACGCCATTTCAAAACTACATTTCATTGCAAGATTTGTGATACACAAAAAACCAAAACATGAAACTATTTTGGGGGGAGGTGATGGATATTATCTCTGGACTGTTAATTCAGACACCCAGGTAATGTCTTGGGGATCCATGTTTGAATCCTGCCACAGACAATGGTGGAATGTTTAGTCAATTTTTTAAAAATCTGGAATTGAGAGTCTATTGATGATCATGAATCCTTTGTCAATTGTTGAAAAAAACCACCTGGAACACTAATGTCCTTTAGGAAAGGAAGCTGCCATCCTTACCTGGTCTGGCCTACATGTGACTCCAGACCCACAGCAATGCTCTCTGGGTAATTAGGGATGGACAATAAATGCTGGCCTGGCCAGCGATACTCTCATCCCATGAATGAATGAAAAATAATTGTCTTTTCTCTCCTGTTAGCAATCTCGGTATTCCTTAAAACTTTGATTCGAGAGCATTTTACAATGCCTCAATGATTATATTACCTTTTCCAGAAATGGGGAATAATCTTTACGCCAATAGTTGAAACAAAAGACTCCATCTGAATATTAGTTCAAGTCTTAAACTTTGCAATGAATGACAGGAATTCATATTAGTGAATATTCATGTTTTTTGTTACCGTGTTTAGATTAGATTACTTACAGTGTGGAAACAGGCCCTTCGGCCCAACAAGTCCACACTGACCCGCCACCCACCCATTCCCCTACATTTACCCATTTACCTAACACTACGGGCAATTTAGCACGGTCAATTCACCTGACCTGCACATCTTTGTGACTGTGGGAGGAAACCGGAGCACACAGAGAGAATGTACAAACTCCGCACAGTCAGTCGCCTGAGTCAGGAATTGAACCCGGGTCTCTGGCACTGTGAGGCAGCAGTGCTAACCACTGTGCCACCCACATGTTGGCAGTGTTGTACAGATACTTCCAGGTATTGAAGAACCAATAATAATCTGAAAGTCTTTACTTTTATTATACCTCCTTTGAAAGTTAATTTCTTGGAGAAGTAACCAACTGACTTTCCTATCTCCAACTCAACTCAAGTCCCTGGATCAAGTCAATCCCCAGACATGAGCACCAATTGCCATTTTGACAGGTCTATGAAATTCAAAGGTGGTCTGATGGACCTATTTGTTAAAATTGCCTTCATTGTCTCAAAGGCTGCTTGGTATTCTGCTGACTGCATCACTTTTACTTATTTCCTTAAAAAATTTGTGTTGCGCTGCAATTATGCCTAAACTTCTGGAAAACTCACACAATCCTAAAAACCTTGTGATTTCTCATTCCGTTTTAGGAGCAGGGAATGCCCTGTTAGAGCCTCCATTTTCATTGTGCTTGGCAACACCTGACCTTCCCCTATGATATATCCAAGATACTACTCTTGCTTTTGTGAATTCCCTTTGGAATTAATTTATTACTAAGCCAGACTACTGTAATCACTTAAGCAGGTCTTCTACTTGTCTCAAACAGTGTCGTAAAGTCTATGTTCTGAAGAAGGTTCGCTGAACCTGTTAACTCTGCTTTCTCTCCACAGATGCTGCTGGACCAGCTGAGTTTGTCCAGCAATTTTTGTTTTTGTTTCTGATTTCCAGCTTCCATAGTTCTTTTGTGTTTTTTCTTCTTTAGGGGTGAAGTCTAGTTGCAGATGAACTGGATCCAAAAGGGATGTGTATGAATCGTGATTTAGCCAGAAACAAGTAGCTGACCGGGATGTGGAATGAAGACAGCTATCAATGATAAAGATCTCCGGCTTGCCAGCAGCTGAGTGTGTTGACTCCTAGTGAGCTGAACAGTTTGTGAGTGTTAATGTTCAGGTCAGAAGCCATCAGATGTCTAAAAGGGAAGGAACTGCTTTTGTTCTGAAAACTAGTGAAAGGAGGAAGACTGACTAATCATCAAAGGAATCATTTCTGAAAACCTTATGGACAGGGACCATTAAACTTCCCAGTTTCTTGCATCAGTCTGTAGGTGTGTGTAGTCAAAGTCAGAAGTCCCACAACACCAGGTTATAATCCAAGAGGTTTATTTGAAATGAACAAGCATTTGGAGCGCTGCTCCTTCATCAGGTGAAGTGGAGGGAAGCGTGCAAACACAGAATTTATACGCAGAGAGATCATTCTGTGTGTAGTGGGTAGATTTATAAGAAGTTTAGACTCTTAATGAGTAGAGCTACAGGCATATGGCTTATCTTCAATTAGAATCTATATAGAGTCATAGAGACTTAGAGCTGTACAGCACGGAAACAGACTCTTCGGTCTAACCCGTCCATGCCGACCGGATATCCCAACACAATCTTGTCCCACCTGCCAGCGTTGGGCCCACATCCCTCCAAACCCTTCCTATTCATATATCCATCCAAATGCCTTTTAAATGTTGCAATTGTACCAGCCTCCACCACTTCCTCTGGCAGCACATCACTTTCTGTGGGAAAATGTTGTCCCTTAGGTCTCTTTTATATCTTTCCCCTCTCACCCTAAACCTATGCCGTCTAGTTCTGGACTCCCCCATCCCAGGGAAAAGACTTGGTCTATTTATCCTATCCATGTCCCTCATGATTTTATAAACCTCTATAAGGTCACCCCTCAGCCTCTGACACTCCAGGAAAAACAGCCTCAGCTTATTCAACCTCTCCCTATAGCTCAAATCCTCCAACCCTGGCAATATCCTTGTAAATCTTTTCTGAACCCTTTCAAGTTTCACAACATCTTTCCGATAGGAAGGAGACCAGAATTGCACGCAATATTCCAACAGTGGCCTAACCAATGTCCGGTACAGCCATAACATGACCTCCCAACTCCTGTACTCAATACTCTGACCAATAAAGGAAAGCATACCAAACGCCTTCTTCACTATCCTATCTACCTGCGACTCCACTTTCAAGGAGCTATGAACCTGCACTCCAAGGTCTCTTTGTTCAGCAACACTCCCCAGGACCTTACCATTAAGTGTATAAGTCCTTCTAAGATTTGCTTTCCCAAATGCAGCACCTCACATTTGTAATGAAATTTGTTTATTTGTAATGAAATAGTAAGTTCTGTTAAGAAGAGAACCCTGATCTGTATGTTGTGTCAATCTGAGTCTAATGTAGACAAGGTTTGTTCACTAATACAGCGAGACAGAAAAAGGAGTGTTGGTGTGACTTCTCAACTCAGATGGGTGTGTATGTGCACAGGTCATTGAAAGTGGTAGAACAGATGAAGAGAACAAAGATATCAGTGTTGTCAGTTTTATTGATACGGGCATGGGGTGCAAGAGCAAGCAACTGATGTTGAACCTCTACAAGGCACTTATTAGATCACAACTAATGAATTCTGTAAAGTTGTGGGAGCCACATTACAGGCAAGATGTGGATTCTACAGAAGCAATGTACAAGAATGGTTCCAGGGATGAGAAACTTCAGTGATGAGGATAGATTGAAGAAGGTGGGACTGTTCTCCTTGGTGAGGAGAAGACTGAGAAGAGGAGAGGGAGAAAGTGTTCCCGCTCATAAAAAAAATTAGAATGACTACTGCATGTTGGCCTTTATTTTCTATTATATTCTTATACTCCAGCCCCCTTTCTCAGCCCGCTATACTTAGAGTAAAGGGAAGACCTTTTTAGGAGATAAGGAGAAACTTCTTCAGCCAGACGAATCTATGGAATTCACAGCCACAGAAGGCTGTGGAGGCCAGGTCATTGAGTATATTTAAGGTGGAGATAATAAGGTTCTTGATTATAATGGGGATCAAGGGTTACGGAAAGAAAGTAGGAGAATAGGATTGAGAAACTTATCAACCATGATTGAATGGCAGAGCAGACTCATCGGGCTAATGGCCTAACTTCTGCTGCTATGTCTTATGGTCTAAAAGTTTTGTTTTGCGAGCAGTTCAGGCAGACCTGCAACAAAAGGTAATGACCCTTCCTCTGGGTCAGAGGTTCTGGGTTTGAGTACTGCAACATGATGGCAGTGCAGAAGTCCTCAAAACATGGCCCAGCAGATAGATTAGCAACCTGTCAACCTGTGGCAGGAGGCAAGGGCGAAAGAACTTCCTGGTCAACCAATAGTTGATATGGAATCATAGCCCTCAAACCACAACAAACAAGGACATAGAATCACAGGGTGCTTAGACATAGTGAGGAATACTGGTTACACTGCACAAGAACTGTGCAAAGCTAGATCAACATTAGCAAGATAGGCATTATTTGAACTTAGAGAATCCATTCAGCAGTCCAATAATGGCAGGCACAATCTAATAGCAACAGGGTCTCAAGGTATTCAGTTGCAAGTTGAATACTCATTCTTTCAGTATTGGTCAAGCTTTAAAATCATAAAATTATAGAACCCCTACAGTGTGGAACAGGCCATTGGGCAAAAGTGAGGACTGCAGATGCTGGAGATTAGAGTCTAGATTAGAGTGGTGCTGGAAAAGCACAGCAGGTCAGGCAGCATCCAAGGAGCAGGAGAATCAGCGTTTCGGTCAAAAGCCCTTCATCAGGAATGACGGAGGGCTTTTGCCCAAAATGTCAATCTTCCTGCTCCTCGGATGCTGCCTAAACAGGCTATCAGTGTGAGTCCACTTCGAACTACATCCCATCCAGACTCACCACACTACCTTATCTCCATAACCCTGCATTTCCCATGACCAATCCACCTAGCCTGCACATCATTGGATTGTGGTATTTCTGTGAAAGTCACAGAAAGAATAAATCTCACCTACATCATTGTCTTTTCTGTCCTCCAGCAATTACAATACTGCTGGCTCAGATTTTACTCTTGGAAATGAAAAGTTGCCAGCAGCTATTATAACTCAAAAAAAACTTACATCAACAGAGTACCAACCCATTGCAGCTAATTTAATCATTCTCCATTGGTGAAATGGATCGGGGGATAGAAACATTGCACAGGGTCTTCCAACAGTGATGAAATCCATTTACTCAGATTCCTACCCAGGGACTGACAGAAAAGTTACAACCCCCACACCCACAAGGTGATTAGTGAGGTGAACACGGTGTTATCTGCAGGTCAGAGCGAGGGCTAATATTCTGGGTTAGTGACGGAGGTTTGGGTAGTCAGGGTTAGTGGAGAGGATGTTGCTAATTAAAACTGGAAGCTCTTATGAGCTGCAATTCAGACAAATTGAAATCATGAATCAAACAGAGCTGGGAGATAACATAATCTACAGGTACCAATTATCAATTCAGAAAGCAAATACAATATTAAACTTTATTACAAACAGATTAGAGCATAAAGAAGTCTTGCTGCGATTTTATATTGTGTGACAATGCCAGATCAGGAGCATACTGTGTATGTTTTGGTCTCATTTTGTCAGGAAGGTCATGCTTGGGTTGGAAGGTGTTGTCCCATGAGGATGAGGGATTATCCGGAGTAGGTTCATAATCCCAAGAGTTTAGATATGTGAGAAGTGATTGAATTGAAGTATAAAATTCTTAAGGGATTTGATAGAATAGACATTAAGGAGTTCTATGAGGCTCTCAATAGGTTTGTAAATGCATGAGCCCCGCAAGTGCATCCGTAAGCACGTCCATTGGTATAAGGGGTAATGATTCTTCCTCTGGTTCAGAGATTCAATGAAGTGTGGTCTCCTCACATGCAACTCATGTTGGAGGCCTTCTGACCTCTGCTGATTAGATTCCTTACAGAGTGGAAACAGGCCCTTTGGCCCAACATGTCCACTTCGACCCTCCAAAGAGTAACCCACACAGACCCAGTCCCCTACCCTATATTTACCCCTGACTAATGCACCTAACACTATGAACAATTTAGCATAGCCAATTCACCTGACCTGCACATCATTGGACTATGGGAGGAAACTGGAGCACCCGGAGGAAACCCACGCAGACACGGGGAGAACTGCCATCATGTTGTGATGGGTTTGAGTACCACAGCATGATGGCAGTGCAGAAGTCCTCAAATCATGGCCCAGCAGATAGATTACCAACTTGTCAACCTGTGTAATACACCTATGGCAGGAGGCAAGGGCAAAAGAATTTCCTGGTCGACCAATGGCTGGTATGGAACGATAGCCCTCAAACCACAGCCTCTGGTGATCTGTTCCTGCAGAAAATAAGCACCAGACACAGAAATAAGCACATGCTCTGTCGTGTTCATGTTAGACATGGGTAAGCTTCTAAACATAAGTATGTGAGGACAATGAGAGGCACCCAGGAAGCAATAGAGTTCTAATTGGTGAGGTGATGGCCTAGTGGTATTATCACAGGACTGTTAATTCAGAGATCCAGATAATGTTCAGAGGACCCTTGTTCGAATCTCACCATGATAGATTGTGCAATTTGAATTCAATAAAATAAAAATCTGGAATTAAAAGTCTAATGATGACCCTGAATTCATTGTTGGAACACCCATCTGGGTCATGAATGTCCTTTAGGGAAGGAAACTGCCATTCTTACCTGGTCTGACCTTCACATGACTCCAGACCCACAGTATTGTGGGTGACTCTCAACCACCCTGTGGGCATTTAGGGATGGACAATAAATGCTGTCTAGCTAGTGACGCCCACATCCCATGAATAAATAAAGAAAAAAATGTGTTTCCACGAGGAAAGTGGGTGGGGCTTTTAATCACGACCTCTATCTCAGTTACTTCGGGAAGATAAGAAAGTCAAATATTGGGGATAAATCAAAATGAGTCTTAATGTTTCAGTCCAGTTGAGGAAGTGATGAAGAGTTAGAAGTGCTATCTTTTAAAACAAACATTGAATCATGATGCAAGTTGCCCAATCAGGTGCATGTAAAAGATCCCATGGCACCTTTTCAAAGAAGGGAGTTGAATTGTCCCTAGGTTTCTGATTAACGCTTACGTCTCAATTAATGGCACAAAAACAGATTATTTGCTCATTAACACATTTGCTGTATGTGGGATCTTGCTGTGCACATGTTGTTATTATGTTAGAAACAGTAGCCAGTGACTACATTTCAAAGTACTGCATTTTTCTTCATTTTAACTCCAAATCTCTTTGGGAATTGCTGGCATGAAAAGTGTTACTTAAATGTAAGTCTTTCTTCCATAAAGCCTTGAGGATTTTAGAAAATGCAGAGATTATATTAGAAAGGAAATTAATAATGCCAAGACAATGCACGAAAATATATTAGCAAGTAAAATCCAAAAGTAACAGTTCACATAATAATGTAAAATGAAACTCTGGAGAGGATAAGCAGGATGAAAGAGGGGAATCGAAATATCTCCGAACGTAAATAAATCACCGGTCCAAGATGAAATGCTCAGAGAGAGGAAGAAACAGTGCCGGAACTGACCATTATTTTACTAAAATCTTTGGCAACAACATTTATGGGTGGCATGGTGGCACAGTGGTTAGCAATGCTGCCTCACAGCGCCAGAGACCCAGGTTCAATTCCTGACTCAGGTGACTGACTGTGTGGAGTTTGCACATTCTCCCCGTGTCTGCGTGGGTTTCCTCCGGGTGCTCCGGTTTCCTCCCACAGTCCAAAAATGTGCAGGCCAGGTGAATTAGCCATGCTAAATTGCCTGTAGTGTTAGGTAAATGTAGGGGAATGGGTGGGTTGTGCTTCGGAGGGTCAGTGTGGACTTGTTGGGCCGAAGGGCCTGTTTCCACACTGTAAGTAATCTAATCTAAACTGTGATATCAGAGGACTGTTTAAAAAGGAGCACCTTTGCATTACTCCAACTGAGTCCTGCCAGAGTCACGTGGCTCTTCCCTTTATTAAAGCTATTGTTCAAACACATGAAAAAAAATCAACTCAAGGTGAGAATTACTGCTTTTGACATCAAGGCAGCAATTGACTGAGTGGCATTAAGAATCATTAGGGAAATTAATGTCAATAGACATCGAGGACCAAAGGGCCTGTTCTGCACCGTATTGTTCTAGGCTCTGCTGGTGAAAGTCATACCTGGTACAAAGTAAGATGGTTGTGTTTGTTAGAAGTCAGTCATCTCAGCTCCAGAACACCTCCGCAAGAGTTCCTCTGGGTAGTATCTGAGGCCCAACCAGGGGTGTCCATCAATGATCTTCCCTCCATCATAAGGTCAGAAAGAAAGAGGTTTGTTGATGAATGCACAATGTGTGGACATCAAGGCTTTAGGCAATAACTGACAAGTAAGATTTACAATGATCAGACACTGAATATCTGCAACTTAACAGAACCTAACCCCTGTATAATTCCATGCTAATATATTGGCCTTAATTCCAAATTCATTCACATCTTGTCAAACCACCACATTCACTGGTCCTATTTTATCATTGCTACAAATAACATCCCCAAAAACTCCATCACATTTGCCTAGTATAATTTTTCTTTGATAAATCCATGTTGACATTGTCAATTTTCTCATTCATTTCAGTGTCCAGTTATCACATCCATGTATTGTCCCTACTCCTGACATCAAACAGGTCCTCATTCCTCATTCTTATTTTTCCTTCCTTTTTAAACAGTGGGCTTACAGATGCTACTTTCCAGTCCACAGCAATCTTTCTAGAATGTATAACATTTTGAAGGATAACCATTAATGTAGCTATTATCTCCCTGTGCATAATTTCAACACTCTGGTATAAAGCCCAGCTGCTCTAGAGATTTATCAACCTTCATTCTCGAGTGTACCTTTTCTTCATTCTTCGATTTGCTCACGTTGTAACTCAATCAAAAATGAATGTAGGTTACACTTTAAATAAAACCTTACAGTGCTCCAGGTGTGGTCTCACCAGTACCTTTTACAGTCGCAGCGAGATTTCCCCACTCTTCTAATCTAACCTCCTTGAAGTAAGGGCCAACATACCATTAGCCTTTGTCTTGCGGTTTCCTGCAGTTTTTAAGACTGGAATATATACACCTTCTTCACTTCCACCAGTGCCCAAACCCCGGCTGTACCCCAACAGTATGGGAGGTGGAGCGGCCTTTGTTGATTCAGAATGCGACTACTGCCCACAAGCTAAAGAAGATGCTGCCTCAGACAGCTAAGGGCTTCAGCAGTGTCGAATTCAAACACTGCTCGAACTCCAGACAGACCGTGAGGAGGAAAACTGTGGGAAAGCAGATTTAGAAGCAAGTCTGGGATTTTAGATGAGCCTGGTGAGAGATGGTGGGTAGAGTGTGCCTGAAAGGCCCAGGAGGGAAGATAAAAATGAGGGTATGATCTGAGTGATTGGTGAAGGGAATACCTCAAAAATGAAACATATGTTACCAGCGGCCGGAAAACTGTCGGGTTGTATGGCAACACCTGCTACACGTAAAATCGCAAAACAGACTGAATCAGGAACTGAGGGGATCATTAATTGGCCATTTAAGACGCTTAAAAGCCCCAAAAGCAGAAAGCTGATACATCTTCGCCTGCTGTAATGTGGGAGATAGGTGGGAAATCTAACCACTTTACAGGCATCGGATTCAAAAATGCGAACAAAGGTCAGTAAAAGCCCCTTTGTACTTGGTGAAAAATACAAAGCACTAAAATCTTTCCCCCCCTTCCCTGAACTGCTGACACTGTTGAATAGTTCCCCCACTAACCAGCCTCTGGCAAAAAGCCAGTAACCATTCTCCAACCTGACTGCTGTTGTCTTGACTTTCCAAGGGCTTGTTGCTTCATCAAGGCAGTAAGATTAACGAGATCAATCTGTACGTGTGGCAGAAAATCAGCAAGCTGCTCCCCTTTTAATCCAGACACATAGCCTTATTTCTTTTCAGAATTAACGAGGTTGTGGGAGTTGCTGGAATAAGGAGGCAGCAGACGTGTGGGGCACTAACAAATGGCCAATTTGCAGCATTATTGATTAAATATCCCAATGATTGCATTGCTTTTCTTCCTGCTAGGAGCATCAGTCATCCTATTAGCACGTCTGATCGTTACTGCAATCACGAACATGATCAAATCCATAACCTAAAAGTCGAAAAGGTAGGAAATAAAGAAAATAAGCTTAAAGATGTCAAAAATGTAGTGGAGTATTTCTGGAGTGCAGTCACTGTTTGATGTAGGAAGTACAACACAATAAGGTCCCACAGACAACAATATGGCAATGACGCGATTGGCTGCTTTCTATTGTGTTGTTGGAAAAGGGATAAATATTGACCAGGACGAAAGGGGAAACCCATCTCCTCTTCTTTAATCATTGACTTCCTGGTCATTGACTTCAGGAGGAAAGGAGGAAGACCTACCCCATCCTACATCAATGGAACTGAGGTGGAGAGGGTCAAGAAATCAACCTCCTAGGGTTGACGATAACCAACCATCTGTCCTGGCCCTCCCACATACATGGAATGGTCAACAAAGTACAATAACATCTCTAGTTCCTCAGGAGGCTAAGGAAAGTTGGCATGTCCACAGAACCCTCACCAGCTTTTATAGATGCATCATAGAAAGCATTCTATCCAAATGTGTAACAGTCTGGTACAGCAACCACTCTGCCCAGGACTGTAAGAAACTACAGAAGGTTGTGTGCACAGCCCAGACTACCACAGAAGCCAACCTCCCATCTGTGGACATCATCTGTACTTTTTGTTGCTGCGGAAAGACTGCCAACAGCATCAAAGACCCCTCCCACCCCAGTAATGCTTGCTTCCAATCTCTTCCGTCAGGCAGAAGATACAGAAGGTTAAACATGTGCCCCAACAGGTTCAAGAACAACTTCTTCCTTGCTGTTATTAGACTGATGGATAGACTCTGTAACTTCAATTGAATGTTGATCTTGCTTTGTGCACCTCCTGTGCATGTAACCATGTGTGCCCCACTCTATTGAAACCCCCTAAGACCTGCATAAAGTCAGAAGTCACATGACTGAAAATGTGTTGCTGGTTAAAGCACAGCAGGTTAGGCAGCATCCAAGGAACAGGAAATTCGACGTTTCGGGATTCCTGATGAAGGGCTCTGACCCGAAACGTCAAATTTCCTGTTCCTTGGATGCTGCCTGACCTGCTGTGCTTTAACCAGCAACACATTTTCAGCTCTGATCTCCAGCATCTGCAGACCTCATTTTTTACCAGAAGTCACATGACACCAGGTTATAGTCCAACAGGTTGATTTGAGAACATTGGTCCTTCACCAGGTGAACTTGCAGCACTCCATAAGCTTGTGATTTCAAATAAACCTGTTGGACTGTAGCCTGATGTGTTGTGACTTCTGACCATGTCCACCCCAGTCCAACACTGGCACCTCCACATTATGATCTATGTGTCCTTGTTTGCTTCTGTACTGTACACAAAACCTTTCACTGTACTTAAGTGCATGTGACTACAATAAATCAATTCAAATCAAATCAAATAGCCTTGTGGGGTTACTTTACTCTCACCTCAGAGTGCAGGCAGAGCCTTATTTTAGTGTCTCATTTGAATGATGTCATCTTGGTCTGAGGGCTTATTCCATCCTGCATTCATGAAACAAATTCAACGCAATCCTTTATCACAGGATGATAGAATTGTTACATTGCAGAAAGAGGTCACTCAGCCCATCACGTGTTGCTGAAAAAGCGCAGTAGGTCAGGCAGCATCCAAGGAGCAGGAGAATCGACGTTTCGGGCATGACCCCTGCCTGACCTGCTGTGCTTTTTCAGCAACACATTTTCAGCTCTGATCTCCTACTCAGCCCATCATGTCATGTCTGCATTGGCTCTTTTCGCAACTTGACCCATTTCCTGCCCTTTTTCGCCCCATTACCCTGCATGTTGCTCCAATTTAAATAAACATTCAATGCCCTTTGCATGTCTCCACTGGGCCTGCCCCCACCATTTCCAGACAGTACATTCTAGACCCTAACTATCCATGTTGTGAAAAAATTTCTCTCGCCTTATTTTTTGATCTTTTAAGACTGAGTCCTCTGGTTATCAATCTTTTTAACAAGTGGGAACAGCTTCTTCCTGTCTAATCTGTCCAAACCTTTCATAATTTTGAAAAAACATTCTACCTGATCCCCTCAAGCCATTCTCTCCAGTGAGTGGGTCCAGTCTCTCCAATCCTCATTTCATCGCTGGAATGTCCAAGTTATTATCGACATTTTAAACATATTCTCCAATGGAACAGAATCATAGAACACCCACAGTGTACTCTAGCACTATCGAGTCCACATCTCATCCCAACCAGACTCACCACCCCTACCCTATCCCTGTAACTCAGGATTCAATCTAGTTAGGTTTAGTGAGTTTCTGACAGTTTAGTTACAGACTCACACAGGTTAGTTTCAATAATCTGTGATGATTTCCAATGGTTTAGAGTGTCACCATTTCTTCCTCCTGTCACTTGTTTCTTCAGCTTACCTCCCTCTTCCATGTAGGGGTTACCCTTTGCTGAAGCAGTTTTACAGCTTGCAGATGCTCTCAAGTCATTCGTCCAAGGGCTCTATTCTTGCACAAGGAACTTGCCAGCAAGTGACTGTAGGAGGGCAGAAGCATTGACCCCACCTGAAATACAAACACACAGGGAAGGCCGACGGCTGAGGCTACTGCAGGCACCTGAAGAGCAAAACCAGATTGATAATCCTAGCACTGCACAGTACTGAGAGCCAGCTGTACTATTCGAGGTGCCATGTGGTTGAGACAATCTCCCTATCTCAGGTGGATGGAGAAGATCCTCTGGCACTATCTGAATTCGAGCGAGTTTTGAGAAGATTTGTAGCTCAGATTGGGCTTTTGGATGTAAGTTTGTTCGCTGAGCTGGAAGGCTCATTTCCAGATGTTTTGTCACCCTACTAGGTAACATCTTCAGTGGGCCTCAGGTGAAGCACTGCTGATAATTCCTGCTATTTATAACATAAACATATAAATAGAAAGGAGGAATTATCAGCAGTACTTCGCCAAAGGCCCACTGAAGATGTTACCCACTACGGTGACGAAACATCTGGAAATGAGCCTTCCAGCTCAGCGGGCAAACTTACATCCAAAATCCAGCCAGTCTCCCTGAAACACATGATCAAAGAAACAGACTATTTGGCTAGACGTGACAGATTGTGGAATCCTGCAATGAGCAACTTTGGTGCTGAGTTTGTCTGCAAAAGAGCATTATTCTCAAATATTATTATATTATGATGAGGTTCCATCTTAAACATATATTCTCTCTGCAGTAGGAGGTCACTGGCAACAATAAAGTACAGTAACTGTGATGCTTGTCCTTTCTGCACTGAGTTCCTGAGGATCACGGAGAATTCACGGCATGAGATGTTGTGAAATTTGAAAGGGTTCAGAAAAGATTTACAAGGATGTTGCCAGGATTGGAGGATTTGAGCTACAGGGAGAGGCTGAATAGGCTGGGGATATTTTCTCTGCGGCATCGGCGGCTGAGGGGTGACCTTATAGACGTTTATAAAATCATGAGGGGCATGGATAGGGTGAATAGCCAAGGTCTTTTCCCCAGGATAAGGGAGTCTAAAACTAAGATTTAAAAACTTCCAAAGGGGCAACTTTTTCACGCAGAGGGTGGTGCGTGTATGGAATGAGCTGCCAGAGGAAGTGGTGGAGGCTGGTACAATTACAGCATTTAAAAGGCATCTGGATAGGTACATGAATAGGAAGGGTTTAGAGGGATATGGGCCAAGTGCTAGCAAATGGGACTATATTATGTTAGGATATCTGGTTGGCATGGATGGGTTGTACGAAAGGGTCTGTTTCTGTGCTGCACATTTCTATGACTCTATGAACATAGTTGCATTGGTTATAACTTCCTTTGTACCAGCCAATGGTTCGTCCTCTCTGGACAAAATACTTTATGGACTTCCACAAACCTTACAAGAAGCAGGTAGGGATGCTGGAGTTGTAAATTACAAACATCAGGGAGAAATATCTCAGTAATTCAGAAGAGGTGCACAGGGCACTGGTGAGACCACACTGGAATTACAGTCTTATGGAATACTGTTCACAGTATTAGTCTGTACCTGAGAATGTCTTTGTTCATTTATTTCACTGTCACTTTGTTCCAGCAAGTGATCCGGATGTGCCAGTTGTGTGCAGAGTGGATCATAGGGGTCTTTTGTCCGTTCAGTTAAAGTCTCCCAGCATGAGAACCCGAGTCTTATTTGCCAGGCTTCTTTCGAGAAGGAAATGGAGAGGCCAGTTCAGCATCAGTTCACTCTACAGGTTCCTGTCCTGAGAGTGTATCAACCCCAAGGTGAACTATTTGAAAAATACTCACAAGATCCAGATTTAACAGAGAATTAAAAAGTGGGTCCAATGAAAATGTTAGTTGAAGAGATTCCAATTGAAATCAAACCCATAAATCCACCAGGTTACGACAAACATATACCCATGAAACCTGTACCGAGGCTTTGGGTCCAAGCAAGTGGCTACACAGGTGATGGGAACATAAAATCGTAAATGAAGTCTTTATTCAAAAGAGATGTAAATACATTGGAAGCAGATCAAAGAAGGTTTCACAACTGTTTGGAACGGGGAACCATGTCATGGAGGTGCCAGTGTTGGACTGGGCTGGACAAAGTTAGGTATCACACGACACCAGGTTAGAATCCGACAGGTGTGTTTGAAATCACAAGCTTTCGGGGCGCTGCTCCTTTGTCGGGTGACTTCAGTGTGATGCTTGACTTTGGAATAGGGAAGGTTGTCCTATGAGAAAAGGTTGAACAGACTAGGCCTCTTTCCACTGGAGTTTAGTCAGATGCACCTTGATTGAGACATCAATCAAGATCCTGAGGAGCATCAAAAGAATAGAATATGGAGGAGGTGTTTCCTCTTGAGGGACAATCTGGAAGTAGAGGTCACTGTTTCAAAATAAGGGGCCGTCATTTAAGGAGAAGGAGACGTTTTCTTGCACAGAGGCTCATAAATCTTTTGGAACTCTCCTTCTCAAATGGCAGTGGAAGCAGAATTCTTGAATATGATTAAGGCAGAGATAGATTCTTGGTAAGTAAGGTGGAGGGCTAAAAGGCTGTTGGAGGTGGGCAGAAATGTGGAGTAATTAAATTGTTGCAATCTTATTGAAAGAGAGCAGGCATGAGGAGCCAACGTCTGTTACGAAGTCATATGTTCATGACAGAATTCCAGTATGTACTTGTCCGGGCTGTCTAGAGAAGAATTTTGACCCTGCACCTGTTGGTTCAGATGTGGGAATGTCATCATTGAACTGAAGGCTAGCTCCATGGTAGAGTAAAAACATAGGGTCACCATTGCCCCAGCTCTCTTGTTAGAGTTTAACCTTAGGGTCAGGCAAAGGATGAGTGTGAGATGGTGGGACCTACATCAGTGCGAGAATTGAATCCTTGCTGTTGGTGCTGCTCATGCATCACGATCCAGTCGCTCAACTGAGCGAGTTGGGGACATGCCAGACCCTGAGCTTGTAGATAGTGCTGGAGTACAATGTTGCTGTGGACCCATAGTGCCTCACGAATGTCTAGTTATGAATTATTTCATCGGTTCAAAATCTATCCCATTGGCACCACATCCACAAGCATCCACTCTCTCCATCAACAATGCTCAGTAGCATCACTATGCACCATTCAGAGGATGCTCTGCAGAGATTCATCAAAGATCCTCAGATAGCACCTTCCAAACCCAAGGACAATGGCAGCAGATATATGGGAACACCAACCCCTGCAAGTTCCCCCCTGAGCCACTCACCACCCTGACTTGGAAATACATTGTTGCTCCTTCAGTATCACTGGGTCAAAATCCTGGAATTCTCTACCTCAGGACGTTGTGGGTCAACGCACAATAGGTGAACTGCAGCAGTTCAAGAAGGTAGCTCACCCCCACTTTCTCAAGGGGCAACTAGGGATGGGTAATAAATGCTGGCCCAGCTAGGAACATTGACATCCCAAAAATGACAAAAAACAGTGCAGTGATAGTGCCACATAACACAATAGAGGTCATCCTAAATGTGAAGATGGGACTTTGCCTCCACAAGGACTGTACAGTAGTCAATACTTCCAATACTGTCACGGACAGATGTATCTGTAGCCGGTAGGTTTGTATGGATGAAGTCAAATATATTCTCCCCTCTGGTTCATTTCTTCAGAGCCTGTTACAGATCCGGTGTATCAGACTCAACCAGTTTAACAGCAGTGTTACTGCCAAGGCTCTTGATATTTATATTCCGAATGAGGTCAACTGACCAGACAGTCCCTTCCCTGTTACGTTTAACGTTGGTCCTCAGTCAGGGAACTGAGTACAAGAGTCAGGATGTCACAACGCAGCTTTATGAAAGTTTGGTGAGGCTGCACTTACTGTATTGTGTTCAATTCTGGTCGCCACATTACAGGGAGGAAGCAAAGGCTTTGGAGAGGGTGTAAAATCCAGGATTTTGCCTGGATAAGAGGGTATGAACTCGAAGGAGAGGCTAGAAAAGATAGGATTGTTTTCTTTGGAGCAGCGGAGGCTGAGGAAAAACCTGATAGAAGTTTATAAAATTGTGAGGAGCACAGATAAGGCAGTCAGAATTTTTTCCCCAGAGTTGAAATGCCTAATGTTATATGGCATGCATTTAAGGTGAGAGGGGGACAGTTCAAAGGAGATGTAAGGGACAAGTTTTTTATACAGAGAGTGGTAGGTACCTAGAACGTGCTACCATGGGCTGGTGATGGGGGCAGATACAAGAGGGGCATTTAAGAGACTTTTAGATAAGTTCATGAATATGCAAAGAATGGAGGGATATCGACCAAAGGCAGGCACAAGGGATTAGTTTAATTTGGCGTCATGTTTGGCACAGCATTGTGGGCCGAAGGGCCCATTCCTGTGCTGTACTATTCGATCTTACATGTTCAGAACAGATAGCATTGTATTGCTGCAGAGATATACAGAGGTTTTAGGACTTGATGAAAGTCCTATCTTTGGATTTAAATAGAGTAAGACTGTTAACAAATTTGTTTTTGTTCAGGGGTGGCTTAGCTCAGGATTTAGTGGAGATACCAACACAGGAGGAATGGGATCAGTACTGTTTATTGCCCAGTGGAATCTGACAGACTGAGTGAGGAAGTACAGATCTGCCATCTATTATAAAACTCTTCAGCTTTTTGGCATTTATGGCGATAGAATCGTTCAGCACAGAAGGAAGCCACTCACCCATCATGTCTTTGCCAGTTTGCTGCAAGTAATTTAATTAGTTCCACTCCCACACCCTTTCCCTGTAGTTCTACAAATGTTCCATGTTTAAGTGTTTATCCATCTGCTGTTTGAAAGTTACTATTGAATGTGTTTCCTACACACTTTCACTCAGGGCATTCCAGATCACACTTTCTATGGAAAAATAAATCTCATCTCATCTCTGATCCTTGTGTTTGCTAACGTAAATCTGCGCCCTCCGATTAGGAAGACTTCTGATAGTTGACAAATCCTTTATATAGGAGTGAGTTTGTGCTGATCGTACTCAGCAACGCAATCTCACGCTCGCAGCCCGCTTTACAGAAGTTCAAAGGGAGATGAAGATGTCCAGATAGTGGAGTTCGCCAACGCACTTCACACAATTTGGATTTTTTTTCTTAAAGATGCCTGATCAATAAGTGAGAAGATAATTTGAGGTTAATTTAAGTTGGGTTAGATTGACAGTGATGGAGGAAGGGTACAGAGAATCATGCAGAGATAAATCAATGAGTAAAATTCATGATACTGATCAGGAGGAGTGTTGCGAGATTTTAGTGTCGAAATGGGCACTTACTATGTGCAGGTGTAAAACAGGTATCTGAGTAGCTGTTAGGAGTTGTGTGCACAGCTGGTTTGGTTCTGGATTAGTTCTGCCCACCATTATCGGTGAACGCTCCAGTCGTTACCCTAGGTCTGTGGCTGTGCAAAGTGAGGTTTTAGCTCCTGTTTCAGGACCACTTTGTCCAAACTGATCTGCTCCAAGCGCAGCCATTGTGTTGCATGCTATGGATAACCAGCATGTGAAAATTATCCTGGAATACTGGAAGAAGCAAATAAGATGATCTTGGAACCAGGAGATTTTGACCATTGGGCAAAAATGAACAGACTGAGCCTATTTACTTTTGTGAAGACTTGGCTTGGAGCTGACGGGATGACCAATTGTCCAGGAGGTTTAATGGATAAGTGTTTGATTAAAGACACAAAGTAGACCGTTTATAGTCTCAGATCTAGGTTGATATCATCTCATGTGTGACATCAAATTAACTCTTGATTTGCATGATCAATTGCAAACACTGCGTATGAAGTCAGTGTTGGACGAGTGAGTGGAGGCTGTGAATTTACACTGTTTTTTTATTGCAACTCGCCCTCTCCACTCTCTTTCAACGTTTAACTGCTTGCACAGACTTCTCTATTCAGATCTTTCTAAAGTTTATTCAAGGAGGTGACATGATGCTGTTGGCCTTGAATGAGTAATCCAGAGAGCCACATTAATCATAGAATAGAACAGAATCCCTAGAGTGTGGAATCAGGCCATTTAGCCCATCGAGCCCACAATGACCGTCCGAAGATCATCTAACCCAGGCTCTCCCCCTGCGTTTCCCTAAGCCAATCCACCTAGCCTGCACATCCCTGAACACTTTGGGCAATTTAGCATGGCCAATCCACCCTAACCTGCACAACTTTGGACTGTGGGAGGAAACCAGAGCACCCGGAGGAAACCCACGCAGACAAGGGGAGAATGTGCAAACTCTACACAGACAGTTGCCCGAGGAGTGGAATTGAACCCGGGTCCCTGTGAGGCCGCAGTGTTAACCACTGAGCCACTGTGTCACCCAGTAATGTTGTGGAGCACATGGTAGATGGTGCAATTCAATTAATAAGTCTACAATTAGAAGCTGGTCTAATGGTAAAAATGAAACTATTGTCTCTTTTGTTTGTAAAAAAAATTCATCAGGTTCACTAAAAGAAGGATCCATTGGAATTCTCACGGACGGCATAGTGGCTCAGTGGTTAGCACTGCTGCCTCACAGCACCAGGATCCCAGGTTCGATTCCAGTCTCGGGCAACTGTCTGTGTGGAGTTTGCACATTCTCCCCGTGTCTGCGTGGGTTTGCTCCGGTTTCCCCCCATGGTCCAAAAATGTGCAGGTCAGGTGAATTGGCCATGCTCAATTGCCCACAGTGTTAGGTGCATTAGTCAGAAGGAAATGGGTCTGGGTGGGTTGCTCTTCAGAGGGTCGGTGTGGACTAGTTGGGCTGAAGGGCCTTTTTCCAATACTGTAGGGAATCTAATCTAATCACTGGGTCTGGCCTACATGTGACTCCAGATCCACAGCACACTCACAACAGCCGTCAGACACGGCTGAGCAAGCCATTGATGGTGTGTGGTGATCAGAACAGTGAGCTATATTCTATAAAGTGGCCTAACTAAAGATCTACGCAGTTGCCTAGACCCCTCTGTATGTTGGTGCTACTATGGGTTCTGCCATTCCCTCTTACATTTGATTGTCCAAAATACATCATCTTGTTTTTTTTTTGTCCAGATTAATAGAATCAAAGAAGCATCCAGCACAGAAACAGGCCCTTCAGCCCAAATTGTCCATGCCAACCAGCTTTCCCAAACTGAATTAGTCCCGTTTTCCTGCCTTAGGCTCATACCCCTCGAAACCTTTCCTATCCATGTACCTATCCAAATGTCTTTTAAATGTAGTAATTGCAAACGCCTCCACCACGTCCTCTGGCAGCTCACACTGAATTGCATTAAGCCACTACAAAGTCTAATAAGAGAAATGAAATGGAACAGATGATCCAGCATTGCTCAAGGCACCAAAGGGATACTGACTCAAGCAGATCTGTGAGTCAACTGTCATTCTCGCTAACATCTGGGGGCTGGTGCCAACACTGCGAGAGCTATCTCACAGATTCATCAAGCAACAGCCTGAACATAGTCATACACACAGGATCATACCTTACTGACAATGTCCCAGACACTACCATCACCATCACCGGATATGTCCTGTCTCACTGGCAGGTTTCCTCCGGGTGCTCCGGTTTCCTCCCACAGTCCAAAGGTGTGCAGTTTAGGTGAACTGGCCAGGCTAAATTGCCCATAATGTTAGGTGCATTAGTCAGAGGGAAATGGGTCTGGTTGGGTTGCTCTTCAGAGGGTCAGTGTGGACTGATTGGGCCGAAGGGCCTGTTTCCCATACTGTAGGGAATCTAATCTAATCACTACATGTGACTCCAGACCCACAGCAATATGTTTCACTCACAACAGCCCTCAGACATGACTGAGCAAGCCAGTGGTGGTGTGTGGTTGGAGGAAGCACTGAGGGTATCAAGAGTGCAAAACATACTCTGGATGGGGGATTTCAATGTATGGCAGCAGTACTATTATTGAGTTGGTCGGTCCTAAAGGGCATAGCTGCTAGAATGGGTCTGTGGCAGATGGTGAGGAATCAACAAGAGGGAACAGTGTGTCTATTTCATTCTGACCAATGCATCTGGGATAGACCTCATATAAATGTAGCAACTCAAAATCAATTTGCTGAGTGTCATCATTATCAGCAGAATTGCATTTAACCATCAGCTGCAACTTTATGGTCTGGGCATACCCCTCCCCAACTCTACCATTAGTATCTAGCCCGGAAAGCCACCTTGGTTCAATGGAGAGTGCAGGAAGTCATTGCAGGACCAGATCCAGGCATATCTAAAAATGAAATGTCAACCTGGTGAAGCTACAACAGAAGGTTGCTTGCGTGTCGAGCAGCGTTAGTGATAGACCAAGCTAAATAATCCCACAACCAGTGGATTAAATTTAAGGCCTACAGTTCCTGTCAACATCACAATGTGGAATTGTATCCCTGTTCCTTCACTACTGTTAGATTAGGCAACTTTACAACATGAACAGCACCAGTTCTAGAAGGCAGGTCAGCACCAATTAAAAGCAATCAGGAATGGCAATAAATGCTGGTTCAAGCAGTGATCCATTCCATGCTGTTTCTTAACCCCATGTACAGGTATTGGAAATCAGCTTTCAAACTCAAAATCATCAAACTTCTGGGCACAATAGTGTCACCAAAACACATTCTGAAGAAGAAGTCACAGATCCCTCAGAGGAAACAGACAGCTCTCTCTACATCTCCACGGTTAAAATCCGGACATCTCGCTTACTAATACAGCTACATCAACTGCTCAAGAGCAGTTCACTGCCTGGCCTCTACGGCTGGTAGAGGAGGAAACATTCTGTGTCACTGATACTCAGAGGATGGTCGGAGACTGGATACCTGCTTAGCTGGCCAGTTGTGACTTCATACAAATTCACAAACAGGCGTTGGGGCAGTAGGGTCATCAGTCAGGCCAATGACCTGGGTAGTGCACTGACAGCTGGAACACTGCCAGACCCTGGACATACTACTGCCTCAGGCAAGTGACTACCTGACCACCTCCCTGGACAGCTCAGTGGCTGCCATGAAGAGCAAAGGGCAGAACCCCACCGATAATAAAACAAACAGTTGCAGCTGCTGGACAACTGAAATTGCTGGAGAAACTCAACAGGTCTGGCAATATCAGTGGAGAGAAAGCAGAGTTAACTGACTGTTCATCAGAACTGTTAGTAAGGAAAACAGCAGGGATGTACTGCTGAGGTTGTAAAAGGCTCTGGTCAGACTACATTTGGAATGTAGCAAACAGTTTTGATTTGATTTGATTTCTTGTCATGTGTACCTGGCATGGTGGCTCCGTGATTAGCCATGCTGCCTCACAGTGCCAGGGACCCAGGTTCCATCCCAGCCTCAGACAACTGTCTGTATGGAGTTTGTACACTCTCCCCAGGTCTGCGTGGGTTTTCTCTGGGTGTTACAGTTTCCTCCCACAGTCCAATGATGTGCAGGTTTGGTGAACTGGCTATACTAAATTGCTCACAGTGTCCGGGGATGTGTAGGTTAGGTGCATTAGTCAGGGGTAAATGTAGGGTAGCAGGGGAATGGGTTTGGGTGGGATATTCTTCGGAGGGTCGGTGTGGACTTGTTCAGCCAAATGGCCGATTTCCACACTGTAGGGATTCTATGATTCTACCAAGGTATGGCAAAAAGCTTTGTTAACAAGCAATATAGGCAGATCATAGTAAACAAGGACATACAGATCATAGGGTGAAAAAGTTAGAGGCATACAGATTATGTCACACAGTGTGTGCACTAGGCAAGATCAACATTATTTGAAGTTAGAGAGTCTGTTCATCAGTCTAATAACGGCAGGGAAGAAGCAGAAATAAAAACTGAAATTCCTGGAAAAGCTCAGCAGATCCAGCAGCATCTGTGGAGAGAGATCAGAGTTAACGTATCAGGACTAGTGATCCTTCCTTAGAATACTGAGGGGCCTGGATAGAATGGACATGGAGAAGGTGTTTCCATCAGTAGGAGAGACTAGGACCTGAGGGCACAGCTTCAGGGTGAAGGGAGGACCCTTTAGAACTGAGATGAAGAGGAATTTCTTCAGCCAGAGGGTGATGAATCATTGCTGCAGAAGGCTGTGGAGGCTTTTGAGTGCATTCAAGCTCCTACTCTAATCTCTAATCATCACTTATTCAGCTTGTCTTCTCCTGGCCTGGTTTCCATAATCTGCTTGTTTACCTACCCCTTCCACCTCTCTCTCTCTCTCTCTGGGTTCTATCGCGACCTCTTCCTTCACCCACTCCATCCCCCCCACTTTGTCTTCTACATAAGTACCATGTTTTCCTAGCTGCTAACAGTTCTGATGAAGAGTCACCGAGACTGGAAATATTAACGCTGCTTTTATTCCCCCGGATGCTGTCAGATCTGCTGAGTTTCTCTACGAATTTTGATTTCTGTTCCAGCAGTTTTAGAATCTGATGGCTGTGCCTATGGGTGGACACTCCATCACCGGGTCATTGGTCTCCAGGCCCAGTGGTAAGATGACGAAGGGACAGGACAGCTTTAACTCACTCTGGGTGCCCCTTCTTCACCAGGAAACAGGATGGTATCAGCCAGAGGATGGATCACTTCCAGGTCACCAGCAGTCTCCACAAGGGTCATGCCTTCTACCCCTCCCTTCCTGCCCAGCCTTTCTCCACCCTTTGGGATTGCAGACCAAGGAGAATGCATTTTACCTCTGGGAAGGACACATTCAACATGTTTCAACCCTCTTGACACCAAATGTTCCCAAGGTCAGGACAGCAAAGCTCCAATCCCAATGGGATGGACTGTAAGACAGTTCCCTCTCCCCCAGCTCCAGACCCAGGGACAGCATTAAGACAGAGTATTTTTATTCATTCATGGACTGAGGGTCTCACTGACTAGAACAGCATTTCTTGCCTGTCCCCACTTGCTGACTGTGACTCGTTCCCCAGGATTGAAGAGGTCCTAAGTCCCTAACTAAGTGCCCTGACTGGAAGCCTGATGGAGCCCAAGTCTCTGGACTGATATGGCAGATTGCACTCATGTAACTTTGCTGGGACTACCTATTTGAGGGTAGCTCCCTGGGCATCAGTCAAGACTGGTCCCCCACGTATTTGCAACAGGGCCATTTGCTGACAGCGCGTGTGGTGTATGTGCTGTGCACAGGACCGGCATATAGTGCTGGCATTGGCAGCAATGTGTCAGAGAGAAAATGTGCACCCCCTTGATTGCTAACAACAACGACAAGCCGCCTGGTTCTGTGTCAAAGCTAAAGAACACAGCATACACCAGAAAGATGAGCCCTAGGCTCTGGCTGAGGGAGGCAGAGTGCAAGGAGGCAAGATATATGAGGCAGAGATGTTGCAGGCAGGTGCTCAATGCATGAACACTAAGGAAACAGACTGCTTCCTTGGACTGGGGGGAACTGCTGTCTCAGGAGAGCTTGAGTTGGTTAGTATTATATTTACTGGAGTTGAAAAGAATGAGTGGAAATTAATCAAGTCTATCAGGACTAGATAGCATAAATGAAGGAAGGACATTCCTGATAACTGGGGAGTCTGGATTCAGGGGTCACAGTATAAGAATACGGGATAAAACATTTTGGATGGAGATGAGGAGAAATATCTTCACCCAGAGAATGGTGAGCCTGTGGAATTCATTATGACAGAAGGCAGTCAAGACCCAAACATTATATGATTCCAGGAAGAAGTTGGTATTGTACTTGGGACTAAAGGGATCAAAGGATATGATGGAAAGGCAGGAACAGGCTATCGATTTGGATCAAAATCAGGAAATGCTGGAAAAACTCAGCAGGTCTGGCAGCATTTGTTGAGAGAAAGCGGAGTTAACATTTGGGTTCCGGTGACCCTCTGGCAGAACATAGAAGGGTTGAATGGCTTCCTTCTATTCCTATTTTTCATGAGTCTATGAGCTGTCCTGAACTGCAGCCTGGTTTGATCTCTGAGCTAGCTGCTTGATCCTTTATGTATAAGGTGTCTGTGCGGCACTATTTGAATGAAGATTGCACGTGTGCTTCAACATGCAGCTTTGAGATACAGCAATATTGTGCAAGTGCCTCAGAGATTGCTGAGAAGGTGTGGAGAGGCTGTCAGATGCCAGCATCTAGGAAAAGCGGATAGACGCAGTCATTGCCCTGCCAGGGCGAAATGGGTTGGTGGTGGTCGATGTCCAATTTGGAGGTCGAGAGGAGCAAGTATCAAGCTGGAGTCTCCAGATCCTCACTGTGACCTTCCAGTCAGCGGTTATCAGTGTCTAGTCCCTGCCTGATCCATGGTATAATGGGAAGCTGCATATTATTGACATGAGGTATGCAGTTAATGGTGGCAATAACAATCCTCAACATCAGGCCTCTTGCTGATCTCTAGCCAGAATGTCATCTTAACATCCGGAATGTTTTGGAAAATGCAATGAGTTCCTGCTGACATTGAAAATGGCCTCACTGGACTTCTCATTTAATTGTACCAAAGTTGTCACTTGAGACTCTGTAAGATTCTATCCATTGTCAATGAAAAGCACACCCACTTAAGCCAACTGACAAATCTACACTTGATATAACCTGGAGTGCAACATAGCCTGGTAAACCATGGCTGGCGTTAGATGCTGAGTTGACCTGGATGAGGCAAGTTCAAACAGAATATTCTTCTTGCTTATTTTCCAAAGATGAGTCATTAGTAACTGTAACAGAGATTATACCAAACCATCTTGATGAGTGTTAACTGAACATGTGAACATGTTGATTTTATTAATAATGCTGACACTGAGGGTTCAGGAGAGAGTCAACATGGTAACCACCACTCTGACTTAGATATGTATTGTCATTCCTTCAGTGTTAAAATTCTGAAACTCCCTTTCTAATTTGTACTGTGAGTCTGCCGACAGCATGTGGACTTCAAGAAGGCAACTCAGCACCAGCTCCTCTTCAAGGGCAATGAGGAGGGGGCAATAAATGTTTCACAAGTGAGTTTAAGGAAAATAACCTGCTGACACATTTTGAAGTTGTGATGCATACAACTCCAAGGAAGTAATCACCAAGACAGAATGACCAAAGATCCAAATACTGCCAGGAAGAAGCTGCCTGTTTCAGTATCAAAGGCATCGTCCACCAAGGCAATTGGCCTGGTGGACATCTTTAAAATTATGAATGGATTGACACAGTCAGTTTGGAGAGATAGATTCCACTTGAGAGAAATCAAATTTAGAAACTAAGTTAATTCCTAACAAGTCCAATAGGGAAAGTACACATGTTTACTCTGAGTGTGATTAGAATGTGGAGCTTGTTACACAAGAGACAAGTAGCTGACCTGGGTTTTAAAGGAAGCTAGTTGTGTGGGTGGAGATCTTGCAGCTCAGGGATGTTGCAGTCTCAGGTCCCACTCCAGGACCAGATGACCATGGAATGAGTGTTCATGATATCGTGAAATAGACTGAGTATTAACCTGCAAATCTCTCAACACACACCGATGTAACAGCTGGGGAAATTCCTGGTCAGCCACATGATAATAGAAGACTGGCACCTCTACCATTACTATGCATAGCTCCAAGATATGCCATGCTTGTAAAAGTGTACGTGGCCACAGCAACTTGGAATCCTTGTACACTCTGTAGCTTCAGTTGGCCTGAATGATAGCCAATGTGGGTCAGATTGGTGCCAATAGAATAAGGTTGACCCCTTTCAGGCTGGGCTGGATTTGGGACCTATCTCCTCACCCTAACCATGCCAGAAGTCATGGTGCTAGGGGTCAGACTCACTTTGATCAGAAAACTAAAGGTGAACAAAAACAAATCCAATCTAATCTAATTAAGTTGGAGGATGGGACTGAAGCAGGGAGTAAATGAAAGAAGGAGAGACACAAGATAATTTTTAAAAAGTGGGCAGCACGGTGGCACAGTGGTTAGCACTGCTGCCTCACAGCGCCAGAGACCCAGGTTCAATTCTCGCTTCAGGCAACTGTCTGTGTGGAGTTTGCACGTTCTCCCCATGTCTGTGTGGGCTTCCTCCGGGTGCTCCGGTTTCCTCCCACAGTCCAAAAATATGCAGGTCAGGTGAATTGACCATGCTAAATTGCTTGTAGTGTTAGGTGAAGGGTGGGTTGCTCTTCGGAGGGTCGGTGTGGACTTGTTGGGCCGAAGGGCCTGTTTCCACACTGTCAGTAATCTAATCTAATCTAAAAACAGGAATATGACAATACATGAGATAGAAGTCGCTGAGAAGATCAGGGTGAATCCAAAGAGGCTCTTTCAATATATAAATAATGAGAGAGGAAATAGGACCCATTAAAGATCAAAGTGGACATGTATGTGTAGGACTGCAGGAGATGGGTTTACCGTGGAGAAAGACATTAAGAATTGGGAACTTGGGGAAGTTAGTGGTCATATCTTGGGGACAGTCCATATCTCAGTAGAGGAGATGTTGGATATATTAGAATATGTGAAGGTGGATAAATCTCCTAGCCCAGACCAGATATATCCAATAACACTGCAAAAGGCTAGGGAAGAAATTGCTGGGGCCTTGGCTGATATTTTTGCATCATCGTTAGCAACGGGTGAGGTCCTGGAAGACTATAGGGTAACAAATGTTGCGCCTTTATTCAAGAAAGGTTGCAAAGAACCTGAGAACTACAGACCAGTCAGCCTAACATCTGTGGTGGGTACATTACTTGAGAATATTCTGAGGGATAAGATATACATGCATTTGGAAAGACAGGGTTTGATTAGGAATAACCAGCATGGATTTGTGCATGGGAGATCATGCATCTCAAATTTGCTAAGAGTCCTTTGATGAAGTGATCAAAAAGGTTGACGAGGGCAAGGTGGTAGACATAGTCTATATGGATTTCAGTAAGGCCTTTGATAACATTCCACTTAGAATCCCTACAGTGTGGAAACAGGCTATTTGGCCCAACATGTCCACATCAACCTTCCAAAGAGTAACCTTCCCAAACACACTCCCTTACCCCATCACTCTACATTTCCCCTGACTGATGGAGCTAATCTACACATCCCTGAACACCATGGGCAATTTAGCATGGCCGATTCACCTAACTGCACATCTTTGGATTGTGGGAGGAAACCAGAGCACATGGGGAGAATGTGCCAACTCCACACGGACAATTGCCTGAGGCTGAAATTGAACCCTGGCACTATGAGGCACCATGCTAACCACTGAGCCACCGTGCCGCCCTGAGAGGCTGCTCTGGAAGGTTAGATAACATGGAATCGAGGGAGAGCTGGCAAACTGGATACGCGATTAGCTTGATGGTAGGAAGTAGAAGGTAACAGTGGAAGGATGCTTATCAGACTGGAGGCCTGTGAATAGCTAATGGCCTCAGGGGTCAGTGCTGGGGACATTGCTGTTTGTTATCTGTATCAATGATTTGGATGAGATTGTACAAGACATGATACTAAACTAGGTGATGTCATGGACAGTGAGGAAGGTTATCAGAAATTGCAGCAGGACCTAGATTAGCTGGGAAAGTGGGCATCGAAATGGCAAATAGAGTTTAATATAGATGTGTGAGGTTTTGCATTTTGGAAAGTCAGATCAAGGTAGGAGTTTCATGGTGAATGGTAGGGCCTTAAGGAGTGTAGTGAAACAGAGGGACCTTGAGATTCAGGTGCACGCTAACCTGACAGTGGAGTCACTGGTAGACAGGACAGTGAAGGCGGCTTTTGGCACACTGGCCTTCATCAGTCAGGGTGTTGAGTATAGACGTTAGGAAATTATATTGCAGTTATAAAGGACGTTGGTGAGGCCGCACTTGGGAGTACTGTGTTCAGTTTTCATCACCTTGCTATAGGAAGGATGTTAATAAACTGGAAAGAGTGCAGAAGAAATTCATTTAGATGTTGCCTGGACTCGATGGTCTGAGTTATAGGGAGAGGTTGGACAAGCTAGGACTTTGTTCTTTAGAGTGTCGGACACTGGGGGTGGGGGTGGGGAAGGTACCCCATAGAGATGTATAAGATCATGTAAGACATGGATAGGGTGAATGCACTCAGTCTTTTTCCCAGGGGTTGGGGAATCGCGGACTAGAGGGCATTAGTTTAAGGTTAGGGGGGAAAGAATAAAAGGGAACTTGAGGGCAATATCTTTGCACAGAAGGTGGTACACATTTGGAATGAACTGCCAATGGAAGTGGTTGAGGTGGGTACATTAACAACATTTAAAAGGCATTTGGACAAATACATAGATAGGAAAGGATTAGAAGGATATGGACCAAGTGCAGGGTAATGGGGTTAGCATTGACAGACATTTTGGTCAGCATGGACCTGTTTGGGTCAAAGCGCTTGTCACTGTGCTCTATGAGGACTTTATGATTCTATGAGGAACTGCTGGAGAAACTCAGCAGGTCTGGCATCATCTGTGGAGAGAGAAACAGAGTTAACATTTCAGGTCGGGTCACACGTCTTTAGAACTGAATGTGAGTCCATGAGATAAAAGTGTGGAGAGTGATACATTGAAAGGTTGGGATGAGGCAGAGGGAACAGGAGGAGACTCTTTGTGTAACAGAGAGAGTAAACAATGTGGTAATATAGTAAATGTAGGTTACCTAGGCTTCAAAGAGTCTTCAATCAGTTGCCCCATAGTAGGTCAAAGAATACAAAGGTGCTTAGGCAGAAAATCCAGGCTGGCATTTGTTGTGCAGGACTGAGAGACTGCTGACCCTCAGACAAGATACATTAACCTGAGATAGTACCTCCCCTCGCAAGGCAGAGATGAAAGGTCCAGCAACATTTTTTTGAAGAAGAGCAAGGGAAACAGCCCCTAGCCAGTATTTATCCCTCAACCAACAGCATTGAAGCGTATCAACTGGTCACATTCCATATTGTTGCTTGTGTAATATTGCTGTACATCAATCACTTCTGTATAAGGACAGGCGAGACCATGGCCGAATTAATTTCCCAACACAAAAATTTAGACCTGCTTAAAGTATTGGTGATGCCATGTTTGCAGTATTGCGTGCAAGTCTGGTCACCCTACTGTAGGAAGGATATTATTAAACTAGGAAGAGTGCATAGAAGATTTACCAGGATGCTACCTGAACTGGAAGGTCTGGGTTATAAGAAGAGGTTGAACAGGCTGGGATTTCTTTCCCTGTAGCACTGGAGACTGAGGGGTGACCTGATAGAGGTCTATAAAATCATAAAAGGCATAGATACAGTAGATTGCCAACAGCTTGACCCTACAGTAGGGAAGTCTAAAATTATAGGGCATAGGTTTAAGTTGAGAGGAGAGAGGGTCCAGAGAAGCAAATTGTTCACACAGTGGGCAGTGAGTGTCTGGAATGGGATGGCAGAGGTAATAGTGGAGGTGAGTACAATTTTGTCATTTAAAAAAATATTTGAACAGGTATATGGATGGGCTAGGTGTGGAGGGATATGGACCAAACACAAGCCAATGGGACTACATTAATTGTAAAAACTGGGTGGCATGGACAAGTTGGTCCAAAGGGCCTGTTTCCATGCTGTAAGCCTCTGTAACTGAATGCTTGGAAGTAAAGCAGTTAGAGAGTTAGTACCTCCCTGCTTTGCTGTAATTATTTCATCTGAGCTGTTGTCAGGCTAATTTTAACGCTGTCTGTCATATGTCTGTGCACTGTAGTTACTCAAAATTTGACATTGTGTCCACACCATTTCAGTGGAGAATTAGCTTATGTTGGTACTGTCAAATCAAAGGAGAGTACAGCCTGTTAATCATGGAACAAAACTCTTTTCACAATGACTCCAAGGAGCTGTTGTCATTACTGTGGAGACCTTTCTAGTTCCGATTACCAAGTTACAGGTTACGGCTGAATGCAGATCCTGCCAGCTCCCTTCTGAAACATGTTCAGCTCATCTTGAAACTGTGCCTCACACCAGGAAACAATCAGCTCAACCAGTACCTTTACATCCGCTGTTTGACCTTAAGAAGGCTTTTGTCAGTTTTACTAACTATGTAGTCACTAAGCTTAGTGCTAACTAGCAGTTGGTTAGTCATCACCAGGCCAGCTCGTGAGTACAAAACAAGTCTTGTTTTAAATGTCTTGGTGCTACTTGAATGCAGGGGCTGTTGTCACCAAACAGTTTTGGTGATAAATTTATTTATTGTCCAGTGCTACCTCAGAATAAATCCAACATTTATTGAGTGTGTTGAGCTAGTGTGACAAAAGTCCTATCACTCCAAAAATGCAAGATGATGCATGTCTTTTGGGCTTCTCATTCAATAGGATGATTATTTTGAAACAAATAACACAAATCACACTAGGAACTGCTTTCCTTTTGGCTTTTGTTAAATCATCCTGTTTAGAGATATTATTACACATCTCTGGAGCAGGTGCAAGTTAAACTCAGGCCTCTCGGTCCAAAGGTAAGGACACTACAACCATGCCAGAAGAACCCCACTGCTCTGCTCTTTAAACTAAGGAGAAGAGACAGAGAGAGCTGTTTAGGTAAAAGAGAAGGGTGTTTAACCTCAAAAAGTTTCCCATTGCCTGAAATAATACAAGATCACAATATGGCTGCAAGGTCATTGGCCTGATTTACTTTATTCATCTGACAAGATTGTAATACTCAGTACAGGAAATGATTCCAGAGTTTTTCCACTGCTCTAGTAGTTTATTTCACATCTTCTAAATGCTTACTATTTTATGATGTATCATCTCTAGATATCAATCCAGAGTCATCACTTTAAGAGCATAGAATGTAGGAGCAGAATTAGACCATAACACATAGGAGCAGAAATTAGGCCGTTCAGCCCATCGAGTCTGCTCCACCATTCAATCATGGCTGATAAGTTTCTCAACTCCATTCTGCTTTCCCCCCATAACCCTTGATCCCCTTGACAATTAAGAATCTATTTATTTCAGTCTTAAATACAGTCAATGACCTGGCCTCCATAGCCTTCTGTGACAATGAATTCCATAGATTCCCCACTCTCTGGCTGAAGAAGTTTCTCCTTTTCCCGTTCTGAAAGGTTTTCCCTTTACTCTAAGGCTGTGCCCTCAGGCCCTAATCTCTCCTACCAATGGAAACATCTTCCCAATGTCCACTCTGTCCAGGCCATTCAGTATTTTCTTTGTTTCAATTAGATCCCCCCCATCCTTCTAAACTCCATCGAGTATGGACCCAGAGCCCTCAAACATTCCTCATATGTTAAGCTTTTAATTCCTGGAACCATTCTCGTGAACTTTCTCTGAACACGCTCCAGGGCCAGTACATCCTTCCTGAGATATAGGCCCCAAAACTGCGCACAATATTCCAAATGTGGTCTGACCAGAGCCTTACAGAGCCTCAGAAGTACATCCCTGCTTTTATATTCAATTCCTCTCAAAATAAATGCCATCATTGCATTTTCCTTCCTAACCACTGACTCAACCTGCAAGTTTACCCTGAGAAAATTCTGGACTAGAACTCTAAAGTCTCATTGCACATCAGATTTTTGAATTTTCTCCCCATTTAGAAAATACTCCATGCCTCCATTCTTCCTACCAAAGTGCATAACCTCACACTTTCCCACATTGTACTCCAGCTGCCACTTCTTTGCCCATTCTCCTGACCTGCCCAAATCTTGCTGCAGCCTCCCCACCTCCTCAATGCTACCTGTCCCTCTCTCTATCTTTATATCATCTGCGAACTTAGTCAGAGTTCCCTTAGTTTCTTCATCGAGATGGTTAATGTATAAAGTAAAAAGTTGTGGTCCTAACACTGAGCCTTGTGGAACACTACTTATCACCAGCTGCCATCCTGAGAAGGATCCTTTTATCCTCACTCTCTGCTTTCTGCCAGACAGCCAAGTTTCTATCTATGCTAACACCTTACCTCTAACACCATAGGCCCTTACCTCACTCAGTAGTCCCCTGTACCGCACCTTGTCAAAGGCCTTCTTGAAGTCCAGTTAGACAATATCCATTGGCTCTCCTTGGTCTAACCTGGTTGTTACTTCCTCAAACAATTCAAACAGATTTGTCAGGCATGACCTCCCCCTGATGAAACCATGTTGACTTTGCCCAATTTTGCCATCCACTTCCAAATATTCAGAGATCCCATCCTTCACAATGGGATTACAGGATCTTACCCATGACCAATCAGTCTGTAATTTTCCATCTTTGCCTTACTCCATTTTTAAAAACATGTTAATGATTTTACAGTCCTCTAGGACTGTCTCTGATTGCAGTGATCCCTGAAAGATCATCAGGGATGCCTCTACTATCTCTTCAGCTATCTCCCTTAGAACCCTGGGGTGTAGACCATCTAGTCCAGGTGATTTATCTACCTTCAGGCTATTCTGTTTTCCTAGCACTTCTCCTTGGTAATGACCACCATACTTTGCTCTAACTCTTGACTCTCTTGAAGGTTTGGGAAATTACTCGTGTCTTCCACTGTGAAGACTGATGCAAAGTAATTATTCAGTTCCTCAGCCATTTCTTTGTTTCCCACTATCTCTCCAGTGTCATTTTCCCAATGTCCACTTTTGCGTCTCTTTGGCTCTTTATATATCAAAAGAAAGTCTTAAAGTCTTCTTTTATATTACTGGCTACCTTACGCTCATATTTAATCTTCTCCCTCCTTATTTTGCTTTTTGTAGCCCTTCGTTGGTCTTTGTAAGCTTCCCAATCCTCTGGTTTCCCACTGCCCTTCACTACTTTACGTGCTTTCTCTTTTGCTTTTATGCTGTCCTTGACTTCCCTAGTCAGCCATGGTTGCCTCATCCTCCCTGTACCATGCTTTTTTTTCCCCTTGGGATGAATCTCTGCTGTGTCTCCTGAATTACTCCCAGAAATTCCAGCCATTGCTGTTCCATTGTCTCTCCTGCTAGGCCCCTCTTCCAGTCAGTTCTACCCAGCTCCTCCCTAATGTCTCTGTAGTTGCCTTTATTCAGCTGTAATACCGTTACCTCTGACTCTGTCTTCTCCCTCTCAAAATGCAGTGTAAATTCAATCATATTATAATCACTGCCTCCTAAGCGTTCCTTCACCTTAAGCTCCTTTATCAAGTCTGCCTCATTGCACAACATTAAATCCAGTATTGCCTGGTCCTGAGTGGGCTCCACCACAAGCTGCTCCGAAAAGCCATCTCATAGACATTCCACAAATTCCTTTTCTTGTGAATCACTACCAACCCGATTCTCCCAGTCCACCTGCATATTGAATCCCCCATGATCACTGTAATTTTGCCTTTCCTATGCATCCTTTCTACCTTCTGGTGTACCTTGTGCCCCAGCTCCTGATTACTGTTTGGAGGCCTATACATAATTCCAACTATGGGTAAAAAAAACCTTTGTGGTTCCTCAATTCTACCCAAACACATTCCACACAATCTGAACCTACTTTGTTTCTTACTATTAATTTAATTTCATTTCTTACTAATAAGTCAACCCTACCCCCTCTGCCCACCTACTTATCTTTTCGATAGGATGTATATCCATGAATGTTCAGCTCCCAGTCCTGATCCCCTTGCATCCATGTCTCCATAATGCCCACCACGTCATACCTGCCAATTTTGATCTGCGCCACAAGCTCATTTACCTTAGTCCTTATACTGCGCGCATTCAGATATAACACCTTCAGTCCTGTATTAACCACCCCTCCTCTCATTGTCATTCGTTCATCCAGTGTGTTTGAATTGGAGATGTTGGTGTTGGACTGGGGTGTACAACATTGAAAATCACACAATTCCAGGTTATAGTCCTAAGGTTTAATTGGAAGCACTAGCTTTTGGAATGCTGCTCCTTCATCATACAACCACCTGATGAAGGAGAGGCGCTCCAAAAGCTAGTGTGCTTCCAATTAGACCTGTTGGAGTATAACCTGGTGTTGTGTGATTTTTAACAGTGTGCTTGAGGTTTGATTGCTATGTGCTCTGTCCTATTTATGTCTGTGCTAGAGATTTTAATAACCTCTCCTGAGTTCTGCACGCTTACCTCCTCCTTTAATTCAAGTTTTCTAATTTCCCCTATAACTGAACCGTTCCCCCCACCATTCCCACCTTACCCACCCACCCGCCACATTTCCCAATCTATTTAGTTTAAAGCCCAACCTACAGCCCTGGTTATGTGATTTGCTGGGACTGTGGTTACTGGGACCGTTCAGTTGAAGACCTCCCCACTGGAACTGATCCCTTCTTCCCCAGTACTGGTGCCAAGGTCCCACGAATTTGAACCCATTTCTCCCTCACGAATCTCTGAGCCATGCATTTACCTGCTAAATCTTATTGACCTTGTGCCAATTAGCTCGTGGCTCAATTAGTAATCCAGAGATTATTCCCTTTTTGGTTCTGCTTTTTAATTTAGCTCTTAGCTGTTCATGCTCCCAGCGCAGACCCACTGCTCTAGTTTTATCTATGTCGTTGGTAACTATATGACCATGAGGACCGGATCGTTAGCTTCCCACTCCAGGTTCCTCTGCAACCCAGATGAGGTATCCTGAACCTGAGCACCAGGCAGGTACTTCGGGACCTTTGGGACTCTCACCTGTAACACAGAACAGCCATTTGGCCGATCAGGTCTGCTCTACCATTTGATCATGACTTTGTCAAGTTTGTTTTCTGTGTCTCCTCATGCTTGATTAGAAAATATGTAAGACAGTGCTACTAATAAATTCCCTTGGGAATTCAGGAGAAATTGTGTGGAGGTGGGAAACACACAGCAGGTCAAGCAGGAAAGTCAATGTTTCAAGGTGGGACCTGTCATCAGGACTGCTTTTCCCAGTTTCACACTTTCTCAGCTCTGACTTTCCAGCGTCTGCAGTCTTCACTATCTCCAATTTAGGAGAACAGCCTTTACCCAGAAAGTAGTGTGAATGTGTAATCAGCTACCCTGTGGATCCATCAAGGTGAAGTGTATAAATACATTTAGTTGAAGTTCCTATATATATGAGGAAGAATAGATTGAAACGGTGAAATTAAGATGGTTGTGACAAGTTTTATGTTGACCAGAAACACCAGAGTTGGCTGGACTGATGTAATTCCATGGTGTAAATTCTATGTAAAGACAGACTTTGAGGAATCACTGTGTATATAACAGGCCTGCTAGCTCATCTTTTTTATATGTCACTTATTGGCTTTGAGAGTATTTTCCAACCATGAGGAACACCTCATTACTCAGTCTGCTTGAACACACCATGCTGTGTCTGATCTTCTAAACCCACGACACTCTGTGAACCATCAAGAGATTTCCCTGCCATTTATTCAGAGTGACAGCCAAATCATTAAATATTAAGTTTTCTTCTCATTAAATATTAAACCTCGTTCCCCTGCAGGGTCATGTCCTTTTTGTAATTTGTTCCTGGAGTGTGGGTGGCATCTCATTAAGGCTCCTCTGGCAGCACCTCCCAAACCTGTGACCTCTCCTACCCAATAGGACAAGGACAGCAGATCCGCGGGAACACCACCAACTGTGAATTCCCCTCTGAGCCACTCACCATCCTGATGTCACCATTGCTTCACTGTCACTGGGTCAGAATCTGGGAATTCCATGTAGTGACTGCATGTTGATATGCCCAAACCACATTGTTTGAAGAAAAGCAGTTATATACAGGATACTTATTCCCGAAACATCGATTCTCCTACTCTTTGGATGCTGCCCGACCTGCTGCGCTTTTCCAGCAACACATTTGTCAGCTCATATACAGGATACTGCCTGGTTGCTGAATCATAATACGGTTAAGGAGAATCCAGTGGGTTTTTATAAATACATTGGACAAAAGGATAAGCAGGAAGAGAATAGGGCCCTACAAATGCCAGGCATTGTCTATCACCAATAAAAAAAATCAAATCACTGCCCCTTTATATTCAATGGTGTTACCTTCACTTAAATTGCCCCCAGTCTCTCACCTCCCCCACCCCCCCCCCCCCCCCCACTGGCAACACCTTTGAGGTTACCATTGACCAGAAACTCAACGGAGTGTGACAGAGTACTCCTCATGTGCATTGATGGGTGCAGCTCTAACTCAGAGCTTGTCACCATCCAAAACAAAGCAGCCCACTTGATTGGCACCACATCCACAAACATCCACTCCCTCCACCACTGTTGCCCTGTAGCAGCAGTGTGTACCATCTACAAGATGCACTGCAGAAACTCACCAAACATCCTCAGACAGCACCTTCCAAACCTACAGCCACTTCCATCAAGGACAAGAGGCAGCAGATAAATGGAATGCCACCCCCTACACGTTCCCCTCTGAGCCAATCATCAATCTAACTTGGAAAAATATCACCACTCCTCCAGTGTCACTGGGTGAAAATCCTGGAATTCCCTCCCTAAGAGCATTGTGGGCTAATCTACAGCAGAGGTTCAGGAAGGCAGCTCACCCTCACCTTCACAAGATGCAACTAGGGATAGGAAATGAATGCCAGCCCAGTGAGTAGTGCCCATGGCCCACAAGTGATTAAACAAAAGATCCCTGTCTACAACATCAGAGCATTCCTTTCCACAAACTTCTCTGTTACTTCATCAACAAATGCAATTTGATAGAACAGAAGAATATAAGAACTAGGAACAGGTGTAGGCGATCCTGCCCTGAGCCTGCTCCACCATTCAATACGATCGTGGCTGATCTTTTCGTGGACTCAGCTCCACTTAATCACCCTCTCACCATATCCCTTGATTTCTTTTATTGTTCAAAAAAAACTACCTTAGCTTTAAAAACTGAAGTTTACTGAAGTCGTGTAAACTACTTCCCTGGGCAAGGAATTCCACAGATTCACAAATCTTTGGGTGAAGAAGTTCTTTCTCAATTCAGTCCTAACTCTGCTCCCCCTTATTTTGAAGGCATATCTATTCCCTTCATAATTTTATATATTTCTATAAGGTCCTCCCTCATTCTTCTAAATTCCAATGATCCCAGTTTACTCAGTCTCTCCTCACAAGCCAACTCCCTCAACTCCGGAACCAACCTAGCGAACCTCCTCTGCACCCCCTCCAGTGTCAGTCCATCCTTTCTCAAGTAAGGAGACCAAAACTGCACACAGTATTCCAGGTGTGGCCTCACCAGCACCCTGTATAGCTGCAACATAACCTCTCTGGTTTTAAACTCAATCCCTTTAGCAATTGAGGATAAAATTCCATTTGCCTTCCTAATTACTGGTTGTACCTGCAGACAAACCCTCTGTGATTCATATGCAAGGACACCCAGGTCCCTCTGCATAGCAGCATACTGAAACTTTTTACCATTCAAGTAATAATCCTTTTTACTGTTACTCTTACCAAAATGGATGACTTCACATTTATTATGTGAACGAGCTGGTGTTGGACTGGGGTGTGCAAAGTTAAAAATTACACAAAACCAGGTTATAGTCCAACAGTTGTATTTGGAAGCACTAGTTTTCGGAGGGCTAACGAAGGAGTAGCACTATGAAAGTTAGTGCTCTAAAGTAAATGTGTTAGACTATAACTGATACTGTGTGATTTTTAACTTTCATATTTATTAACATTGTATTCCGTCTGCCAGACCTTTGCTGAGTCGCTTAAGGTATCTGTGTTCCTCTGCAAAGTTTCACAGTCCTCTGCACACTTTGCTCTACCACTCATCTTAGTGTCATCTGCAAACTATGACACACTACACGTGGTCCCCAACTCCAAATCATCTACATAAGTTGTGAACAGGCCAAGCAGGATCTGCCTTCAGGTAAGTACTGGCTCTCCTGAATTAACTCAAATGTCACCAAGTGCCTGTTAATGTTCTTTTTCCTAATTAAAGATTCTAGAATGTAGCCTGTGTGTGCTGATAGACTTGTGGTCCATAAATACTGGGCTTTCTTCACATTAGGAGGGTCACAGTTGTCATTTCCTACTCTTTTAGCATCTTCCTGATATCGACAGAAGATTGAAACATTAAAGCAATCTCTCCCACTATCTCTACCCCCATTCCATTAGCAACCTTAATCTTGATGGTAATGTCAGTTAGTCTACACTTTCCTGGGTGTAAGTGCAGCTAGTTTCACAAGGAAAATATCAGGATGGAGATATCTTGGCAGCAATGGAGGATCACAGATAACAATTACCTTCCTGAAATATTTATAATACTGTTTTATAACTCGTGTTCAATTATTAATTCTTCAACAGAATCAAAATTGAATCATTGGAATTTAAAGTTCCACAATGATGAAAATATTTTTTGAACAAGAAACTGCACTAAAGGATAATGTCTCTCTACATACTTGGCAAAATATGGATGAAGTGGAAAGATAACAGTTTTTTTTCAACAGAATGAACATATGGTGCGAAAGTTACAACAGAAGCTGAGAATAGAAACATTTACTAATTGCAAATGAAAACATAGTCATTGCGATATTGTTTCTGTCTTCACCATAGAGGATACAAAAACATTGTAAATGAGAAGGGAGAAGGAAGGAATCATCAGGTACACATCAATTCTGGGGGTGATGATTGCTAGAAATCTCTCCTGATGAAGGACTTTTGCCTGAAATATCCATTTTCTTGCTCCTTGGATGCTGCCTGACCTGCTGTGCTTTTCCAGCACCACTCTAATCTTGACTCTGATCTCCAGCATTTGTAGTATTCACTTTTGCCTAGCAGTCCTCCTGGCCCACCCATGTCGATGTGACAGCCAAGAAAGCACAACAACTTCTCTTCTTCGTCAGGAAGTTAAAGAATTTCAGCACGTCCACAAGGACTCTCACCAATTCTTATAGATGCATCATAGAAAGCATCCTATCTGGATGGGTCACAGCGTGGTATGGGAACTGCTTTTCCCAAGACAACAAGAAACTACAGAGAGTTATGAACGCAACCCAGTCCATCAGGCAAAACAGCCTTCCAACCACTGACTCCACCTATATTTCCCACTGCCTTAGGAAAGCAACCAATATCATCATTCATCTGCACACCCACCAATGTCACTTATTTTATCCATTGCTCCCAATGCAGTTTCTTCTGCACTTGGGGAGACTGGACGCTTCCTCGCAGAGCACTTCAGGGAACATCTCCGGGACACCCGCACCAATCAACCCCACCGCCCTGTGGCCCAACATTTCAACCTCCCCTCCCACTCTGCTGAGGACATGCAGGTCATGGGCCTCTTCCACCTCCGCTCCCTCACCACCCGATGCCTGGAGGAAGACGCCCCATCTTCCGCCTCAGAACACTTCATCCCTAGGGCATCAATGTGGACTTCACCAGTTTCCTCATTTCCCCTCCCCCCAGCTTACACCAGTTTCAACCTTCCAGCTCGGCACTATCCCCATGACCTGTCCTGCCTGCCAATCTCCCTTCCCACCTATCCACTCCACCCTCCCCCTGACCTATCACCTCCATCCCCATCCCCATTTACCTCTTGTACTCTTTGCTACCTTCCCCCACCCTTTTCTCTGACCTATCACCTCCATTCCCACCCCCTTCACCTCTTGTCCTCTATGCTACCTTCTCCCCAGCCCCACCCCCCTCCCATTTATCTCTCCACCCTGGAGGCTCCCTGACTGTATCCCTGATGAAGGCCTTTTGCCCAAAACATCGATTTTCCTGCTCCTCGGATGCTGCATGACTTGCTGTGCTTTTCCAGCACCACTCTGATCTCAACATCATCAAAGAGCCCTCTCACCCCAGTTATACTCTCTTCCATCCCCTTCCTTCAGGCAGCGGATATAAAGCTTTGAATACACATGCGAACAGATTCATGAACAGCTTCTTCACTGTCAGTATTAGACTTCTGAATGGACCTCTCAAACATTAATGTTGATCTCTCTCTGCACATTCTCTGTGGATGTAACACTGTATTCTGCACTGTGTTCTGCTACCCTGATGCACTTTGTATGGCACAATCTGCTCGTATAGCACGCAAAACAACACGTTTCAGTGTACTTCAATCCATGTGAGAATTATCAATCAACCAGTCAAACAATTACTAAGCAAACTGATGGAGCTGGGGACTGACAAGTTTCCAGACCCAGATGAACTTGAACCAAGGATCTTAAAAGTGGTGGCTGATGATGTAATAGATAAGTTTGTGCTATTTTTCTAAAATTGTCTTGATTCAGGAAACGTTTCATCAGACTGGAAAGGAGCAAATATAACTTACGTACTCAAGAAGGAATTGGAGGCAGTAAACAGGAAATTCTTACCAGTTGCTGGGTGTCTGTCAGATGGAAGATGTTAGAATTGAAAATTAAGGATGTTATAGCTGGGCACTTAGATAAACTCAAGGTAATTGGAGAAGTAGGCGTGGTTTTGTGAAAGGAAATTCATGTTTAACCAATTTATTGGATTTCTTTGAAGAAAAATATGTGCTGTGGATAAAGGGGAGCCCATTGATTTGATTTCCAGAAGACATTTCACAAGGTGTCACATTAAAGATTCTTAAAGTTGGAGTTTATGATATATGGGGGTAATATATCAATATGGAGAGTAGATTGGCAGCCCAAAAGGAAAAAGCGACTATGGAGAAATAGATATTTTTGCCCAGAAATTGACAGGTGGAGTCGCACGGTACAGGGCTGTCAACATTTTAACAATTAATATCAATGACATATGTGAAGGAAGTGAAGACATAGTAACTAAAATTGTAAGTGACACAAAGATAAGAGGGAAACGATGTTATGACGAAGTCACAAGGATCAAGATGAACATTTGAGTGAGAGGGCAAAGGAGAATGTGGAGCGATGTGAAGTTGTTCACTTTGCCAGGAAGCATGGAAAAGCAGAGTATTACTTAAAAAGAAAATGACAGCAGAGTTCCACCGTGCAGAGGAATGTAGGAATTCAAGTGCATGAGCCGCAAAACATTGGTATACAGGTCTAGCAAGTAATTAAAAAGGTTATGGAATGCTGTCTTTATTATGATGAGACTTGGGATGGAAGGTTACAGTCGTAGGAAGAGGCTGAATAGGCTGGGGCATTGGAGCATTAGAGACTGAGAAGTGATCTTGTAAGGCATAGGTTTAAGGTGAGAGGGGAAAGATTTAAAAGGGAGCTAAGGGGCAACTTTTTCACACTGAGGGTCATGCTTGTATGGAATGAGCTGCCAGAGGAGGTGGTGGAGACTGGTACAATCACAGCATTCAAGAGGTATCTGGATAGGTATATGAATAGAAAGAGTTTAGAGGGAGATGGGCCAAATTCTGTTGAATGGGACTAGATTAATTTACGTATCTGGTCGACATGGATAATTTGGACCAAAGGGTCTGTTTCCAAGCTGTCCAGTTCTATGACTCTATAAATTGAACACTGAATTAAAAAGGTTATGTTTCATTTACATATAACATTGATGAGACCACATCTCAAACACATATGTTTTGGTCTCCTTATTTAAGGAAGGATATAAGTGGTTTGGAGGGCAGGGTGAGGAGGTGGTTTATGAGATTGACATCACAAACGTGCATTTGTTTTATGAGAAAGGGTTAGATGAGCTGGGCATGTATCCACTATTGTACAGAAGAGTGTATGATGACTTGATTAAAGTATAAAAGGTTCTGAATGGTCTTGATGAGTTAGACATGGAAAAGACATTTCCTCTTGTGGGAGAGTCCAGAGTTAGAGCACTATTTGAAAATTAAAGATTGCAGTTTTACGACAGAGATGAGGAGAATGTTTACCTCGAAGAAGGGGTTGTGTGGATTTGGAACTTCCTGCCTCAGATAGATTTTTGTTAGAGTGGGCAATCAATGGTTATTAGAGTTAAGTAGAAATGTGAAACTGAAAAATCAAATAAATAAGCCATGATCTTACTGAATGATGGAGCAGATTTGGGTGGCTGAATAGATTATTTCTGCTCCTAGTTTACACCGATTCCAGACAGTTCATGCAATATACAGCAAGTATTAGGATGGTCAGTCCTATTCCACAGACAATGGGGGGGTAATTTTGTCTCTAAAACACACTTTCACACCTCTCCCCACTGAAGCCGCTGTGAGTTAAAAACAGAGAGAAAGGTCAAAGAAGCTGTTATATACAGTATTGTCACCTATTTTCCACTCCACAGAGTCAGATTTAGCCCCAGTCTGGGACATTCAGTTCTGTATAGTTACTTGTTCCAGTATGGCCTTCACTCAAGGTTACTCCTACGCTTTGTATAAAAATAGCTCGTTTTGCACTTAATTAGCAGCCTGTCAATGACAGGAATCTGAAACATCTCCTGACTGGCAAATGGGATCACAATCTAAGGGCTTCACTATGAGATCCCCACAGATGCGGAGGGAGGGATGGGAGATAAAACGCCAGCCATCTCCCTATCTTATCACATGAAGCCTTTTCCATTCACTGAGATGATTAGTGTCTACTTAATGGGATTAATCTCCAGATAAACTGCACCTGTCTAACCTCATTTAGAAAGGTTGCATTTCCAGTGACAATCCTGTCCAATTTGAAGTCTTTATGTTGAGACAGTTGCTGTCAAAGCTGCTCGTGCCCCTGAAATTCTGAACATGTTGATTAATGACAATCTTGTTTTCAACTGGGCTCTGCTGGCTAAAAATAGACCCTGTTAGCATTGCCTTGTTGTAAGCAAACCACAAGGAAACACAGCTCGCGCAACCCAGAGAGTAACTCTGTGAATCAATAACACAGACAGTTTCACTGTTCAACACCTAACTGCTTCCAGATAGGGAAACAAGTAGGCACAGAGAAACTGAACAGTGATGTCCCAGCTCCACACCAAGGACTGAGCCCAGATGGCTTCTGAATTCAAAAATAAAATGAATATCAAATAAGGGAGCAGTGATAAGCCTGATAGTAAACTCTTATTGTAGGGTGCTAACTGTCAAGTGTTAGTCACATGGTTTAAATGGCCTGACGTCATCCCTAATAAAGGAGAGTGGAATTGGTCCCATGGGAGGACTTTATTAAAGTAGCATTAAGGACAGATCACTAGTTTCAGCAAATGCATGCACTGTTATTGATCGACTCTTCTGACTCACTTCCTCACCAAAAATGTCAGGCCTATCTTCACCCTATCCCCATTTTTCTCAAATATCACCTCTCATTAAATTCAAGATTGATTTTTTTTCTTAAGGTGGTCGCAGAGTTGGTGGGTGGGGTGGTGGTGTTGAGGCCAGAGTTCATCTGCACCCCTGTCGGCATTCTTCCTCCTTTTATTCACTTTTGCGCTTCTTTTTTTTTCATTTTCTCTTTATTTTCTTTTAAGCCAGAAGCAGGTGAAGGAGGAGGCCTCCAATGGCAGCAGCAGCAACACCAGTCTGAACCAGACATGGCCACACTCCAGTCTGGGGTCTCCCGGTGAACAAGGGCCAAGTCCCGGCCTGACTCCCAGGGCCCAGACCTTTAAGCTCGGCCGAGACTACACAGCTGCAGCTAGGCCCGGATGCTTGAAGGAAGTGAAATGCAGTCTCATCCCAGCATGGAGGTCTCGTCCCATTGTGGTGGTCTTCTTCATCTTTGGCATCCAGGTATTCCAACTGCCTGGCAGACAGTCCCTCCAGGAGTGGGGGTCTCGCCCGAGAATGGCGGTCTTCTTCGGTGGAGGCTTCCAGCCTAGTATTCAGCGACCCCAGCTGCATCTTCAGGATATTCCATCGTTCCTTAATCAGCTTTCCCCCCTCCCAGGAGCTGTTAGCTGATATGTAATGAATTTTCTTAATTTTACCTTTCTTTATAATGTCTGACTTCTGTCACTGATGTAGGCGCTTGGAGGGGTGGCTTATAAAACCTTTCACCGTATTTTCAGGTAAAAATATATGTCACAATAAATTGCAATTCTATTCTATAGTTCAGTAGTCAGTGCTTCTCTTCATCAACAGCAGAAAGAGAATGATTGTTGCTAAGGAGGAGTATAGAGATTGTTAGCATCAGGAATCTTTCTGAATATGGAACTTCCTGTTGGGGGCTGGGGGTAGAAGGTAAATTATATCACTGTCCCTTGGCTATCATCTGGTCAAAATCCGGGGCGCTTTTCTGAACAGCACTATGTGTCACTACACCCCTTAGGACTTCAGAGGTTCGAGAAGGCAGCATATCACCACTCTTTCAATGGCAAACTAGTCAGAGCAATAAATGCTGGGTCCAGTTACTGATACTCCCAACCGATGAATGATATTTATGCTACAAATTCCTTAGAGCAATTGTGGAAAGTTGTCTCTTGACACTGCAAAGTTACCCAACGTGTAACCTTTGGAAATGTAGGGATCAGACAAACTGGGCAGCCTGATGGCTCAGTGGTTAGCACTGCTACCTCACAGCGCTAGGGACCCAGGTTTGATTCCAGTCCCGGGCAACTGTCCGTGTGGAGTTTGCATGTTCTCCCCGTGTCTGCGTGGTCTTCGATCAGGTGTTCCGGTTTCCTCCCACAGTCGAAAGATGTGCAGATCAGGGTGGATTAGCCAAGCTAAATTGCCCATAATGTTCAGGGATGTGCAGGCTAGGTGGGTTCACCATGGGAAATGCAGGATTACGTGTATGTGGTGGGTTTGGATAGGAAGCACTTCGGAGGGTTGGCGTGGACTCGAATGGCCTGGTTCCATGTTGTAGGGATTCTATGATTCCACATAGAGTTGAAGGATTCTGAGCCAGTGTCAGCGGAACTGGACTATCTACCAAGGTGGCTGTGTGAATAGAAATGTATCATTGAAGTAGGAGGTTCAGTGATACATAGTCACTGGAAGATGGCGTCAATGGGTTTATACTGAGAACAAAGCCCCTATTTCATTAAGTAGTTTATTTTTCAAAAGGAATGGAACAGTAAAGGGTGTTTGGAGTCAAAAGATATCGACATTGAAGGGTGCATTCAGAACTAGTCACAGCATCAGGATTATGAATTATTTAGCTCTGAGATAAGAAGAAACTCAGAGGCTTGCAAACCTTTGAACCTCTATACACCAGAGAGTTGTGGATGCTTCATTGGTTCCTTTTCATTTGGAACTGAGATTGATAAATTTTATTCTGTAGGGAAATCAGGGACAACAACTTCTACTGTCACAATGTGTGTCGTGTGCAATAAAAAACACTGATCTTTAGTTTTCATCAGCTGATATACTGCCTTGGTTTTTTTTAAAACAACTCAATCTGCAAAGTTACCATTTTAAAAATGGCCATAGAGGTCACCTGACTAACAAGTTGGCCAAGTCTTGCGAAGTCTCAGAATTTGAGTTTATGGACACATGCAGCTGCAGCTGCCCAACAGAATCTCACATTTAAATTCCCAGAAAAAAATCACAACACAAATTGGCAAGGACAATGTCGACACAAACTCTCTTTGCAAAGAGGGTGCTAAGTACCCCCTTCTGTCTCAATGACACCATGACAGCTTTGACAATGGGAGAGAGAAGTCACCATTGTGCACCAATAGCCACCTGTCACATGATTGAAGCCCCACTTGGAAACAACGAGCAGTATAAACGGAAACAAAAATTTCAGGAAAAGCTCAGCAGATCTGGCAGCATCTGTGGAGAGAAATCAGAGTTAACATTTTGTTTTGAGTGACCCTTCCTCAGAACTTGTCACTGGACCTGAAACGTTAACTCTAATTTCTCTCCACAGATACTGCCAAACCTGCTGAGTTTTTCTTGCAATTTCTGCTTTATTTCTGATTTACAGCATCTGTAATTCTTTCAATTTTTAACTAGCATTATGGGTTTGTCTGTTTGTAGTGTGCTTGCGTGTTTGTGCATGTCAATGGACTCAGGACAGGTTTTGCCTTTTTAATAACTATAATTTATCTGAGTTAGTTATAAAATTAATGTCATTCGCTATTTTTGTTAACTTGAGAGATCTGTTTGGCTTATTTCTTCATATGGTTATACACGTTCGTGCACATATTGAATTACATAATCACATATTTAAAAAGAAAACAAATTCCCTTCTTACCAAACTCAACAGCGGAAAGGGAGGAACGTTTTCATTGTTCTCAACTTGGTTGTAACAATATTTAATACATTAAAACATCACAAGGATTTCTGTAGGATGGATGCATAGCAGAATGTCAGCGGTCCTGTGACACCAGGTTATAGTCCAACAGGTTTATTTGAAATTTCATAGGTTTGGAATGCTACTCCTTCATCAGCTGAAGTAGAGGGAAGTGCATGGGCATAGAATTTATTGGCAGAGATTTAATTGTAAGATAATTCTAGGTAATTAAGTGTCAAAATATAGTACAAATGGTGTGAATGGCCTGTCAGCAGGCTGAATAACCAGTCTCTGCAGCTGATCAAAAGTGTCAGACGGTGTGAGTAAAGTGTCAACAGCTGAATAGCAAACGAAGGGATGACCTAGGAACAGATTAACTAATAATTTGTAATTATCTCTCTGCCTTAATTAGTCAGTTCATGGGTCATCTCCTTCACTTGCTATCTTTTGACACTCTTAATTACCTGGAATTATTTACCATTATCTTTCCACCTATAAATTCCGTGCCTGTGCACGTCCCTCCACTTCACCTGATGAAGGAGCAGCGCACCGAAAGCTTGTGATTTCAAATAAACAATAACCTGGTGTCATGTGACTTCTGACACTGTTCAACCCAGTCCAACACTGGCACCTCCATATCATAATAGAATGTGACACTGAGGCACATGTGGGAGTATGAAATCAGATGCACTGTAAGCTTGCTTAAAGAGGTTGATATAAGGTGCACGTTAAAGGAAGAGAGACGAGTAGAGAGATAATAGTTATAGGGAAGGAATTCCAGAGTTTAGAGCCCAAGCATTTGATGGCATGACCACCGTAATGGAAAAATTTAAAATCCATGATACTCTACCAGGCAGAATTAGTTAACATAATTATCTCAAACGGTTTTGGTGCTCAAGGTGATTGCAAAGACAGTGATGAGTGAGACCATGGAGGGATTTGCAAACACCATTTCACGTATCTTCCACATTTCCCTTTAACATTTGCCAAAAACAAGAGCCTCAAATGTTTCTCAGCTGTGACAAGATGTCTGAAAAGATTAACCTGAAATATTAACTCTCTTCCTCTTTCCACAGATGGTGCCTGACCCACTGACAATTTCCAGTGTTTTCTCTTTTGATTTCAGATTTTCGCCATCCTTTGCTTTACCAGTTTGTTTCTTCCAGTTGCTTACGTTTTGTGTGCCCTACTACTTTCTGAGATTTCAGCACTCCCCCAGTTTTAATCCTACTACCACCACATCAGCTGATGCAGCCCAAAGTTCTGAGATTCCTTCACTCAATCGTTCTACCTCTCCACCTTATCCATCATACTCATTAGAACCTGCAACTTTAAGTTAGCTCTTGGTCATCTGTACCACTCAGGTTGTGTTTGGTAAAGTTCCTGTGAAGTGCCTTTGGAGGTTTTACTGCATTAAAGATGTTACATAAATGTCTCTTTGCAATCTGCTACTTTTCCCATGCTCACAGAGTTTCATAGAATCACACGGTACACAAGAGGCCCTTCAGCCCATTGAATGTCTACTGCCAACATTTTCTTCCGAATGCACAAATGATATTTCTTATTTTCCTATACCCCTGAATGATATCCCGTGATCCACTTCCCCTAATAATGCCAATTTTATCAATCCACAAAAAGGGAAGACTTTAAATTATATACAGCCTTCACAACAACCATATATCTTAAAAACACAATCTGTCCAACTAGTGCTTTTGAAGTTGTAATGTTGGAAAAGCAGCAGCTAATTGGTACTTAAGCTCCCACAAACAGCAATGTAATAATGAATATATGTTGTGGTTTAGATTGAGGGAGAAGAGGAGAAAGTGAGGTCTGCAGATGCTGGAGATCAGAGCTGAAAATGTGATGCTGGAAAAGCACAGCATCCAAGGAACATCCTGATGAAGGGCTTATGCCCGAAACGTCGAATTTCCATTGAGGGAGAAGAGTTTGGAAAGAGTGCCAAGGAGTCTTTTACATCCCTCAGAGAGGGGAAGATGGGCCTTTTTGTTTTTGTTCATGGGATGTGGATGTCACTAGCTGGGCCAGCATTTATCGCCCATCCCTAATTGCTCTTGAGAAAGTGGAGGTGGGCTGTTATCTTGAACTGCAGTATTCGCTGGGGTGCAATGACACCTACAATGCTGGTGGAAAGGGTGTTCCAGGAACTTAACCATGAAGGAATGGAGAGATATTTCAAATCTGATCGTGTATGACTTGACAGAGTAGGGCCGGGTACCCTCTCATCTTCCTCCTAGCTACACAGCACCCCCTGAGGCCCAAAGCAGGCAGCGACTTCTGGAACTGGAAGTTGATGCCAGGAGCTGTGGGTGTGGAACACTGGAAAGAGAACGATGTTTGGAGACTTCAGTGTATCACCTTGACTGAAAAACAGGGCGTCCAGCAATGCAGCACTCATACTGTGCAAGAATGTCAGTGCCGTTTTTTTCACTTCAGTCTTAGACTTGGATCGAACCTTGGGACAGCCTATATAATGTAAAGGTCTTGAAAACTTCAATGAGTCCGGCATCCACTGATTTTTGGAGATGGTTAATTCCAAATCCCAACACAACTGTGTGAAAAGCACGATTTCACACTGAAATGACCCGGCTCTAAGATTCCACTGGCCTCGCTTCCTCCACCACCTTTCTATTGTATCAGCCCTTTCATCATTTTAAAGACTCAATTAGATCAACCCATAATCCTCCAAACTCTCAGGAATGCAAATCATGTTTGTGTAAGATTAAATGCCACTTGCAATTATGCATTTACTACACAGATTGTACATTTCCAACAGTTTTCTGGGCACTTTAAGCACTCTACAAACAATTGACCCATATTCTGAAAGAGTTAATGACAGCCTCCCAATTCGAGTCCTCAATTCAATACATTAAAGTATCTCGATCAATCAATCTTCATCAAGGTCAGAATTTTGATAAGTATCCACCTGTACTGGTGACATTCAGATATTTGAGGCCAACATGACTTGATAGCTGGAAGATTAAATGTGGAGAAACAAATGTGTGGAAACAGGTTTGTGGTATTCACTGGGGGAGTCACTGATTGAAGTGGAGAGCAGTTCAGCATTTAAGAATATTTTAGATTGGTGGCTGACAGCAAGAGAGAATAAAGGGATATCGGAACAGGCTAATGGATGCGGATTACTGGTTGTATGTGGGAGGAATGGCATGTTGTATGTTATTCGTGGCTGTTGTATGTTGATGTATGAGTCCTTGTCCATCTGTTTGCAATTGAAGACTGCAACTGGTCATGTTTTCATTCAAGTTCTCAAACCTCAGGTCACAGCCACTTTGTGTGGAGGACAGCGAGCCCAGCTTGAGGGGAGAGTGAGCCCTTAGTTACTTTTCTGAGGTGAGCACAGGACCCTGGAATCAGTGCCTGGTACACCGAAGGACGTGACATCAGAGCCACAGGCCCAGTGGTGGATGATGGCACCTGAAAATCGGTCACTTTGTCATTGGTTATGTCTGGCACTGACTGTGGTTGTTCTGAGCTGTCTCAGATTTCGTACGTAAATGGACTTCTCCTTAAGCTACCCCTTTTCATTTTTTCTCTTATTCTTAAACTATCAATATTTTTTTCATATTCATTCATGGGATGAGGACATCGCTGGCTGAGTCAGCATTTAATGCCCATCTCTAATTACCCAGACGGCAGATAAGAATCAACCACATTGCTGTGGGTCTGGAATCACATATAGGTCAGACCAGGTAAGGATGGCAGATTTCATTGGAGTCTCTCGGAAGACTTCGCGACGGCTGGTGGGTAAGTTTGGTCGTTTATTTAATAGTTAAAAATTTAAAGTTTTCCTTTAAAAAAGCGGTAGCAGACCCGGAAGGCGCGCTAGGTTACCTGGGTAAGGTTTTTTTTCCTCTCCCCTTATTTAAACGCGGGCTCCGAGTTGTAGGCCTCAGTCTCTCGGAAGACTTCGCGACGGCTGGTGGGTAAGTTTGGTCGTTTATTTAATAGTTAAAAATTTAAAGTTTTCCTTTAAAAAAGCGGTAGCAGACCCGGAAGGCGCGCTAGGTTACCTGGGTAAGGATTTTTTTTCTCTCCCCTTATTTAAACGCGGGCTCCGAGTTGTAGGCCTCAGTCTCTCGGAAGACTTCGCGACGGCTGGTGGGTAAGTTTGGTCGTTTATTTAATAGTTAAAAATTTAAAGTTTTCCTTTAAAAAAGCGGTAGCAGACCCGGAAGGCACGCTAGGTTACCTGGGTAAGGTTTTTTTTTCTCTCCCCTTATTTAAACGCGGGCTCCGAGTTGTAGGCCTCAGTCTCTCGGAAGACTTCGCGACGGCTGGTGGGTAAGTTTGGTCGTTTATTTAATAGTTAAAAATTTAAAGTTTTCCTTTAAAAAAGCGGTAGCAGACCCGGAAGGCGCGCTAGGTTACCTGGGTAAGGTTTTTTTTTCTCTCCCCTTATTTAAACGCGGGCTCCGAGTTGTAGGCCTCAGTCTCTCGGAAGACTTCGCGACGGCTGGTGGGTAAGTTTGGTCGTTTATTTAATAGTTAAAAATTTAAAGTTTTCCTTTAAAAAAGCGGTAGCAGACCCGGAAGGCGCGCTAGGTTACCTGGGTAAGGTTTTTTTTTCTCTCCCCTTATTTAAACGCGTAGGCGAGTCACCCGAGGCACTACTCGTGTAGTGCCTCCCACCCTTCCACCTCCTCTAACCTAATAATAAGACCAATTGTGACTAGCGGGTAAGTGCTGCATTTTCCTTGTTTGTTTCTTTAGATTTAGTTGGTTTTTGTTGTTTTTTAAGGAAAGCTTACTTTTAGAGGGATGGCAGTGCAGAGAGGGCAATGTTCCTCTTGCAACATGTATGAGGTGAGGGAAGCCATCAGCGTCCCTGCTGAGTACACTTGCAAGAAGTGCACCCATCTCCAGCTCCTCCAAACCCGTGTTAGGGAACTGGAGCTGGAGTTGGATGAACTGCGGATCATTCGGGAGGCAGAGGAGGTCATAGATCGGAGCTATAGGCAAGTAGTTACTCCGAAAGTTCAAGATAGATGGGTGACAGTGAGGGGGAGTGGGAGGAGGAAGCCAGTGCAGGGACCCCCTGCGGTCATTCCCCTCAAGAACAAGTATACCGTTTTGGATACTTGTGGGGGGGATGACTTACCAGGGGCAAGCAACGAGGTTCAGGCCTCTGGCACGGAGCCTGGCCCCGTTGCTCAGAAGGGTAGGGTGGAGAAAGGTAGAGCAATTGTTCTTGGGGACTCGATAGTGAGGGGTACAGACAGGCGGTTTTGTGGGGGCGACAGGGACTCACGTTTGGTACGTTGCCTCCCAGGTGCAAGGGTACGTGATGTCGCTGATCGTGTTTTCCGGGTCCTTAAGGGGGAGGGGGAGCAGCCCCAGATCGTGGTCCACGTTGGCACCAACGATATAGGTAGGAAGAAGGGTGAGGATGTAAGGCAGGCTTTCAGGGAGCTAGGTTGGAAGCTCAGAGTTAGAACAAACAGAGTTGTAGTCTCTGGTTTGTTACCCGTGCCACGTGATAGAGAGTCGAGGAACAGGGAGAGAGAGCAGTTAAATGCGTGGCTACAGGGATGGTGCAGGAGGGAGGGATTCCGGTTTCTGGATAACTGGGGTCCTTTCTGGGGAAGGTGGGACCTCTATAAAAAGGATGGTCTACACTTGAACCTGAGGGGCACCAGTATCCTTGGGGGGAGGTTTGCTAGTGCTCTTTGGGAGGGTTTAAACTAACTCCGCGGGGGCATGGGAACCAGGACTGTAGCTTTAGGGTACAGGACCTTGAGTGTAGGGAGGTTAGGAATAATGCAGCGATCTCTAAGGAGGGTGCCTGTAACCAGAAAGGTGGATTGAAGTGTGTATACTTCAATGCCAGAAGTATAAGGAATAAGGTAGGTGAACTTGCAGCGTGGGTTGGTACCTGGGACTTCGATGTTGTGGCCATTACAGAGACGTGGGTAGAACAGGGACAAGAATGGCTGTTGCACGTTCCAGGGTTCAAATGTTTTAGTAGGATCAGACATGGGGGTAAAAAAGGGGGAGGCGTGGCATTACTTGTCAAAGACAGTATCACAGCAGTGGAATGGACGATGGAAGAGGACTTGCCATCTGAGGTAGTTTGGGCTGAGGTTAGAAATAGGAAAGGTGAGGTCACCCTGTTAGGTGTTTTCTACAGGCCTCCTAATAGTCCTAGAGAAGTAGAGGATAATATTGCGAGGATGATTCAGGAAAAGAGTGAAGGTAGCAGGGTGGTTGTTATGGGGGACTTTAACTTCCCAGATATTGACTGGGAGAGCTATAGCTCGAGTTCATTAGATGGGTCGGTGTTTGTACAATGTGTGCAGGAGGGTTTCCTGACACAATATGTCGACAGGCCAACAAGAGGGGAGGCTATATTGGATTTGGTTCTAGGTAATGAACCAGGCCAGGTGTTAGACTTGGAGGTAGGTGAGCACTTCGGGGACAGTGACCACAACTCGGTGACTTTTACTTTAGTGATGGAGAGGGATAATCGTGTGCCGCAGGGCAAGAGCTATAGCTGGGGGCAGGGAAATTATGATGCAGTGAGGCATGACTTAGGATGTGTGGATTGGAAAAACAGGCTTCAAGAGAAGAACACTAATGAGATGTGGGGAGTGTTCTCGATAGGTATGTACCAGTCAGGCATGGTGTAAAGGGCCTTGTGAGGCAGCCGTGGTTTAGTAAGGAATTGGAGTCCCTTGTGAAAGGGAAGAAGGCGGCATATGTAAAGATGAGGCGTGAAGGTTCAGTAGGGGCGATTGAGAGTTATAAGGTAGCCAGGAAGGAGCTAAAGAGGGAGCTAAGAGAAGCGAGAAGGGGACATGAAAAGTCTTTAGCTGGTAGGATTAGGGAAAACCCAAAGGCTTTCTATAGGTATGTCAAGAATAAAAGGATGACTAGGGTAGGTATCGGTCCAGTCAAGGATAGTAGTGGGAAGTTGTGTGTGGAGGCGGAGGAGATTGGAGAGACATTAAATCAGTACTTTTCATCAGTATTCACTCAGGAACAGGACACTGTTGCTGATGTGAATATGGAATCACAAATAATTAGAATGGATGCCCTGGAAATATGCAGGGAAGAGGTTTTGGGAATATTGGAAAGGATGAATATAGATAAGTCTCCTGGGCCTGATGGCATTTACCCCAGGATCCTATGGGAAGCTAGGGAGGAGATAGCAGAGCCATTGGCCTGGATTTTTATGTCGTCGTCAACAGGAATAGTACCAGAGGACTGGAGGATAGCGAATGTGGTCCCATTGTTCAAGAAAGGGAGTAGGGATAGCCCTAGCAACTATAGGCCAGTGAGTCTGACTTCAGTGGTGGGCAAAGTCTTAGAGAGAATGGTAAGGGATAAGATTTATGAACATCTGGGTAGGAATAACGTGATCAGGGATAGCCAGCATGGTTTTGTGAAGGGCAGGTCGTGCCTCACAAACCTTATTGAGTTCTTTGAGAAGGTGACCAAGGAAGTGGATGAGGGTAAAGCAGTAGATGTTGTGTATATGGATTTTAGTAAGGCGTTCGATAAGGTTCCCCATGGTAGGCTAATGCTAAAACTTCGGAGGTATGGCATTGAGGATACATTAGAGGTTTGGATTAGGAATTGGCTGGCTGGAAGGAGACAGAGGGTAGTAGTTGATGGATTATGTTCATCTTGGAGCGCAGTTACTAGCGGTGTACCACAAGGATCTGTTTTGGGACCATTGCTTTTTGTTATCTTTATAAATGATCTAGAGGAAGGACTTGAAAGCTGGGTAAGCAAGTTTGCGGATGACACAAAAGTCGGTGGAGTTGTGGATAGTGAGGAAGGAAGTGGTAGGTTACAGCGGGATATAGATAAGTTGCAGAGCTGGGCGGAAATGTGGCAAATGGAATTCAATGTAGCTAAGTGTGAAGTCGTTCACTTTGGTAGGAATAACAAGATGATGGATTACTGGGCTAATGGTAGGCTACTTGGTAGTGTGGATGAGCAGAGGGATCTTGGTGTCCATGTACACAGATCTCTGAAAGTTGCCACCCAGGTAAATAGTGCTGTGAGGAAGGCATATGGTGTACTGGGCTTTATTGGCAGAGGAATTGAGTTCCGGAGTCCTGAGGTCATGTTGCAGTTGTATAAGACTCTGGTGCGGCCTCATCTGGAGTATTGTGTGCAGTTTTGGTCGCCATACTATAGGAAGGATGTGGAAGCTTTAGAACGAGTGCAGAGGAGGTTTACCAGGATGTTGCCTGGAATGGTAGGAAAATCTTATGAGGAAAGGCTGAGGCACTTGGGGCTGTTCTCATTGGAGAAGAGAAGGTTTAGGGGAGATCTGATAGAAGTGTATAAGATGATTAGGGGTTTAGATAGGGTAGATACTAGGAACCTTTTACCGCTAATGGAGTCAGGTGTTACTAGGGGACATAGCTTTAAATTAAGGGGTGGTAGGTATAGGACAGATGTTAGGGGTAGATTCTTCACACAGCGGGTTGTGAGTTCATGGAATGCCCTGCCCGTATCAGTGGTGAACTCTCCTTCTTTATGGTCATTTAAGCGGGCATTGGATAGGCATTTGGAAGTTATTGGGCTAGTATAGGTTAGGTAGGATTCGGTCGGCGCAACATCGTCGAGCGCTGTATCCTTCTATGTTCTATGTTCTATGCTCTATTTCCTTCCTGAAAGGGCATTATTGACCCTGACTGGTTTTTCCTGACAAGGGAATCATTGTCACCATTAAACTCTTAATTCCAGATTATTATTGAATTCAAATTCCCACTGTGGCAGAATTTGAACCTGGATCTCCAGGATATTACCTGGGTTTCTTGATTAATAGTCCAGCAATAATATCACTAGGTCATCGTCATGGTGACGAATGAAAGCGTTTCACTGTATTTTGTTGTATTTTGTACCATAAAATACAATTCACAATAAATAAATCAAATCCAAAACAAATCAAATCTTTGATTTCATCTACTGTCAAAGCCAATAAGGCCTAGTCATATGTCCTCAGGAACCTGCTGCTGATTTAATTTTCCAGTCTTTTTACTGGCTCCTGGTCTCCTTTGACCTGTAATCTTACACAATTTGTAAAAACTAACAAAAAGGATTTCACAAAACACCAAAGAAATTAGAAACAAAATCAAGAGTTGCTGGAAATCATCAGCAGGTCTGCGGAGAGAAATCAGAGATAATGTTTCAGGTCCAGTGACCCTCCTTCCGAACTGATTGTGGTTAGGGAAAGGTTGCTGGAGAAAGTGGGGTGGTGGGGTGATGAACAATCAATAGGAAGACATGGAGCCCGGATAGAAAAACAATCCGGCAGACAAAGGGCTGATACAGGTCTGGAGAATGAATAGCTGCTAATGGGAACCATAAGGGGCTGATAATAGGTTATTTGTGGAAACGGAGAGAAAAAAATTCCCCTGCAACCCGGTTATTCCTGGGCCTTCAAATTCCCTTCAGGAGAATCCATCATTAGATGAATTAGGTTATATTTGAATATAGTTGAAAATGTGTTGCTGGTTAAAGCACAGCAGGTCTGGCAGCATCAGGATGCTGCCTGACCTGCTGTGCTTTAACCAGCAACACATTTTCAACTGTGATCTCCAGCATCTGCAGACCTCATTTTTTACCCGAAGAGTTTAACCTACTGCGAATCCTCTTGCAAGGATGCCTTCCTTGAAGAAGCTCTCTTCCTCCCTCCCTTGGATGCTGCCTGACCTGCTGTGCTTTAACCAGCAACACATTTTCAACTGTGATCTCCAGCATCTTTTTTTACCCCTATATTTGAATATAGTCATTAACTGTTGTAATTTTGTAAGTACAGCATCAATTTGCCCACCATAAGTTCCCACACACAGTAATGTGATAAAGGTCAGATAAACTATATTTTCCATGGTGTGGGTTGAAGGATAAATATTAGCCAGGACACTAGAATGATCCCCTTTGCCGTTCTACAAAACAGTACCATGAAACCAAATAAATTTTCAAACGGGTTCAATATCTCATCTGCATCTCGTCAGTACTGCACCGAAGATCAGAAGATTTGAAGCCAGAACATTTGGCCTCAGAAACAAGAGCACCAGTCGTTCACTGACAGATGACTCTACACTTACAGAACCTGGGAACCCAATTTTAACTCAATCAACACCCAACCCCTCCGACAGTTAAAATTCAAACTTGTTTAAATTCATCTGTTTGAAATTGAGCAAGTATTTCTTTGCTTGTTGAACTAGAATCGTATAAGGGATCATAAAAAGCATTCCTGCTTTGAACACGGAACTGCACTGGAACCTTTTGCATCTTGATTTTAATATTGAAGAATCCCTTTGAGATATGTAAGTGAACAATGTCGTTTTCAAGGCTAGACAGAATATTCTAGGCTTTGTTCTGACAAAGGATAATAAGGTTATTACTGACTGGAGCTCTCCGAAGGTCTGACTCAACTCTCTTCCAAACTGCATCAATCATATGCTATTGGAATTGCATTAATGTAGCTGGTAGCTGGTTGGGCTAGAATGCAAGTGACCTAATCAAGAAGTCTGGCTTTTGCTGATGTCATGACTCATTGATGGACAATAGGATCACTCTGGGTGCCACAACTTATTCATGCTAACATTTTCAATATACGCTTTACCTGTGAACCATGGTGAGTAAAACATAGAAATAACACACAGGTATATTTTTTAATCAGGGGAAATCAGGAGGACAAAAAGGGGACATGAGATAGCTTTGGCAAATAGAGTTAAGGAGAATCCAAAGGGTTTTTACAAATACATTAAGGACAAAAGGGTAACTGGGGATGGAATAGGACCGCTCAAAGGTCAACAAGGAGGCTTTGTGTGGAGGCGCAGGAGATGGCGGAGATAATAAACGAGTATTTTGCATCAGTGTTTACTGTGGAAAAGCACATGGAAGACATGGAATGTAGGGAAATAAATGGTGACGTCTTGAAAAATGTCCATAGTACAGAGGAGGAAGTGCTAGATGTCTTGAAATGCATAAATCCCCAGGATAAATCCCCAGGACCTGATCAGTTGTACCTTAGAATTCTGTGGGAAGCTAGGGAAGTGATTGCTGGGCCCCTTGCTGAGATATTTGTATCATTGATAGTTACAGGTGAGGTGCTGGAAGACTGGAGGTTGGCAAACGTGGGGTGCCACTGTTTAAGAAGGGTGGTAAAGACAAGCCAGGGATCTATAGACCAGTGAGACTGACGTCAGTGGTGGGCAAGTTGTTGGAGGGAATCCTGAGGAGGGATATTCATTATTTGGGATAGTCAACATGGCTTTGTGCATGGGAGATCATGTCTCACAAACTTGATTGCGTTTTTTAAAGAAGTAACAAAGAGGATTGATGAGGGCAGAGCGGTGGATGTGATCTATATGGACTTCAGTAAGGCATTCGATAAGGTTCCCCATGGGAGACTGAACTGAATTGAATTGAATTGAATTTATTGTCACATGTACTGAGGCACAGTGAAAAGCTTTGACTTGCGAGCAATACAGGGAGATCCCAGAGTTAAGTAGCATAGATAAGTAAATAACAGGTAAACAGCGGCAAAAACAAAAACACAGGTACAGGCGAATGTTAAGGGTTTGTGAGTCCATTCAGTATTCTAACAACAGTTGGGTAGAAACTGTTTTGAACTGGCTGGTGTGTGTGTTCAGGCTTCTGTACCTTCTCCCCGATGGTAGAGGTTGTAGCATCTTTGAGAATGCTGGCGGCCTTTCCTTTACAGCGGGGCCTGGCAGATGGATTCTATAGATGGGAGGTTGGCTCTTGTGATTGTCCGGGCCGAGTTCACCACTCTCTGTAACCGTCTCCGATCTCGAATGGTACAGTTGCCATACCAGGTAGTGATACATCCAGACAGAATGCTCTCGATGGCGCACCTATAAAAGTTGGCAAGGGTATTTGCCATCATACCAAATTCCCTCAGCTGCCTGAGGAAAACGAGATATTGTTGGGCCTTTGTAATCAGTGCGTCCCCTTGAAGAATCCAAGAAAGCTTGTTGTGGATGACCACTCCCAGGAGCTTGACACTCTCCACTTGTTCCACCTCTGTGCTGTTAATGTGTAGGGGGGCATGAGTAACATCCCACGAAAGTCAATAATGAGTTCCTTGGTTTTGCCAGCATTGAGAGCTAGGTTGTTCTCAGTGCACCATTTTTCCAGGTCTTCCAACTCCTGTCTGTAGTCTGTTTCGTCGCCATCTGAGATTCAACCGGCTATGGTGGTGTCATCAGCGAACTTGTAAATGGCATTAGTCTGGTATTTGGCAATGCAGTCATGGGTATACAGTGAGTACAGTAGGGGGCTGAGTACGCACCCCTGGGGGCTCCAGTGTTGAGTGTTAGTGAGGATGAAATATTGTCCCCAATCTTCACTGATTGTGGCCTGTGGGTCAGGAAACTGAGGATCCAGTTGCAGAGAGTGGGGTTTAGTCTGAGATCACTAAGTTCAGTAATCAGTCTCCAGGGGATAATAGTGTTGAAGGCTGAACTGTAGTCAATGAGTAGGATTCTTACATAGCTGTTCTTGGTGTCAAGGTGTTCTAGGGAGAAGCGAAGGGCAAGTGATATGGCATCTGACGTGGATCTGTTGGTCCAATAGGCAAATTGGAGTGGGTCAAGGGTAATGGGGAGTCTGGAGTTGATTAATGCCATGGCCAGCCTTTCAAAGCATTTCATGCCCACTGAAGTTAGGGCTACTGGGCGGTTGTCATAAAGACATGCTGCATGAACCTTCTTAGGCACAGGGATGATAACATAGAACTTAAGACCATAAGACATAGGAGTGGAAATAAGGCCATTCAGCCCATCGAGTCCACTCCGCCATTCAAACATGGCTGATGGGCATTTCAACTCCACTTACCAGCATTCTCCCCGTAGCCCTGAATTTCTTGAGACATAAGAATTTATCAATTTCTGCCTTGAAGACATTTAGCGTCCCGGCCTCCACTGCACTCTGCGGCAATGAATTCCACAGGCCCGCCACTCTCTGGCTGAAGAAATGTCTCCGCATTTCTGTTCTGAATTGACCCCCTCTAATTCTAAGGCTGTGTCAACGGGTCCTAGTCTCCTCACCTAACAGCAACAATTTCCTAGCGTCCACACTTTCCAAGCCATGTATTATCTTATAAGTTTCTATTAAATTTCCCCTTAATCTTCTAAACTCCAATGAATGCAATCCCAGGATCCTCAGCCATTCCTCGTATGTTTGACCTACCATTCCAGGGCTCATCCGTGTGAATCTCCATGTACATGCTCCAGTGCCAGTATGTCCTTCCTGAGGTGTGGGGACCAAAACTGGACACAGTACTCCAAATAAGACCTAACCAGAGCTTTATAAAATCTCAGTAGCACAATGGTACTTTTATATTCCAACCCTCTTGAGATAAATGACAACATTGCATTCGCTTTCTTAATCACGGACTCAACCTGCATGTTTACCTTTAGAGAATCCTCAACTAGCACTCCCAGATCCCTTTGTACTTTGGCTTTACGAATGTTCTCACCGTTTAGAAAGTAGTCTATGCTTTTATTCTTTTTTCCAAAGTGCAAGACCTCACATTTGCTCACATTGAATTCCATCAGCCATTTCCTGGACCACTCTCCCAAACTGTCTAGACCCTTCTGCAGCCTCCCCACTTCCTCAGTACTACCTGCCTGTCCACCTAACTTTGTATCATCGGCAAGCTTCGCTAGAATGACCCCAGTCCCTTCATCCAGATCATTAATATATAACGTGAACAGCTGCGGCCCCGACACTGAATCCTGCGGGACACCGCTTGTCACTGGCTGCCATTCTGAAAAAGAACCTTTTATCCCAACTCTCTGTCTTCTGTCAGACAGCCAATCCTCAATCCATACCAGTAGCTCACCTCGAACACCATGGACCCTCACCTTGCTCAGCAGCCTCCCGTGTGGCACCTTATCAAAGGCCTTTTGGAAGTCTAGATAGACCACATCCACTGGGTTTCCCTGATCTAACCTACTTGTCACCTCTTCAAAGAATTCCAACAGGTTTGTCAGACATGACCTCCCCTTACTAAATCCATGTTGACTTGTTCTAATCCGACTCAGCTCTTCCAAGAATTTAGAAACCTCATCCTTAACGATGGATTCTAGAATTTTACCAACAACCAAGATTAGGCTAATTGGCCTATAATTTTCCATCTTTTGTCTTGATCCTTTCTTGAACAAGGGGGTTACAACAGCAATCTTCCAATCATCTGGGACGTTCCCTGACTCCAGTGACTTTTGAAAGATCTCAACCAATACCTCCACTATTTCCTCAGCCACCTCCCTCAGAACTCTAGGATGTAGCCCATCGGGGCCAAGAGATTTATCAATTTTAAGACCTTTTAGCTTTTCTAGCACTTTCTCTTTTGTAATGGCAACCATACTCAACTCAGCCCCCTGACTCCCTTTAATTGTTGGGATATTACTCATGTCTTCCACTGTGAAGACTGACGCAAAGTACTTGTTAAGTTCTCCTGCTATTTCCTTATCTCCCATCACTAGGCTTCCAGCATCAGTTTGAAGTGGCCCAATGTCTACTTTTGCATGTCGTTTGTTTCTTATGTATTGAAAGAAACTTTTACTATCATTTCTAATATTACTGGCTAGCCTACCTTCATATTTGATCCTCTCCTTCCTTATTTCTCTCTATGTTATCCTCTGTTTGTTTTTGTAGCCTTCCCAATCTTCTGATTTCCCAGTGCTCTTGGCCACTTTATAGGATCTCTCATTCTCTTTGATAAATTTCCTGACTTCCTTTGTCAGCCATGGCTGTCTAATCCCTCCTCGTATAATCTTTCTTTTCTTGGGGATGAACCTCTGTACAGTGTCCTCTGTACAGACTCCACATCATCCGACCCTATGTCATTCAGTGCCATAGATTTAATTTTGTTCCTAACTAACAAGGCAATCCCACCCCCTCTGCCCACCTCCCTGTCTTTTCGATAAGTTGAAAATCCTTGGAGGTTTAACTGCCAGTCCTGACACCCCTGTAACCACGTCTCTGTGATGCCTACCACATCATAATCATTCACTATGATCTGTGCCATAAGTTCATCTGCTTTGTACCTGAATGCTACGAGCATTCAGGTAAAGTGCCTTAATGCTAACTTTATCATTAGAGTTATTGGAAGTCATAAGATGTTCTAAGTTATCCTTCCTTTTTGCTGCATTCCCAGTCTGCCTAGAGTTTAAATGTGCCTGCACATATGCCATCCTGTTGCTTATCTTTCCATTTAACTCCATACTCCCTCTCGCTTTCACTTTCCCTTTCCCCCAACTCAGAAGTTTAAAGTCCTACTGACCACCCTATTTATCCTCTTCGCTAGAACATTGGTACCTGATCGGTTCAGGTGGAGACCATCCCAACGATACAGATCCCCCCGTTCCAAAACTGATGCCAATGCCCCATGAAGTGGAATCCCTCTTTCCCACATCAATCCCTTAGCCATGTGTTTACTTCCATAATTTTCTTATCCCTACACCAACTGGCACATGGCTTGGGCAGTAATCCAGAGATTATGACCCTTGAGGACCTGTACTTCAATTTCCTTCCTAGTGCTTGATAATCCCCAAACAGGTCCTCCACCCAATCTTTACCTATGTTGTTAGTCCCAACGTGGACCACAACAACTGGATCCTCCCCCTCCCGCTCCAATATCCTTTCATGCCGGTCGGAGATGTCCCGCACCCTGGCACCGGGCAGGCAACACACCATGCGAGACTCCTGATCCGGCTTGCATAGGATACTATCTGTCCCCCGAATTATAGAATCCCCTATAACAATTACTTGTCTTTTTGCTCCCCCCTCTTGAATGGCCTTCTGCACCACGGTGCCGTGGTCAGCTGGCTCATCCTGTCCAGAGCCCTTTTCCTCATCCGTACAGGGAGCAAGAATCTCATACCTGTTGGACAAGGTCAAGGGCTGAGGCTCCTGCACTCCTGAACTCAGGTTCCCCCTACCTGCCTCACTTACAGTCATACTCTGATGTCCCTGATCACTAACTGAATGTGAATTATTTAATCTCCCAGGTGTGACTGCCTCCTGAAACAAAGCGTCCAGGTAACTCTCCCCCCTCCCAGATGTGCCGCAGTGTTTGAAGCTCAGATTCCAGATCATCAACTCTGATCCGGAGTTCTTCCAGCAACCAACACTTGCTGCAGATGTGGTCACTGCCATTCACAATGGGATCAGCCAGCTCTCACATCAGCGCATCACCTGCCCAGCCCTCTCTGCTTAGTTAATTACTTTGTTACTTTTACAGGTTTGAGTTAAAATACTTTGATACCTCTCAGCTATAGTCTTTTCCTAAAAAAGGATTAATAGATAAACGAAAAAGGTAAATATTTTTGGTAAAGAAATAGAAAATCCTTACCTTAAAAAACCAGAGGACTTAAGGAGGTTAGTGGAGGAGGGTGGGTGGGAGACACTACAGTTATAGAGTCTTGGGTTTAGCCGCCTTCCTGATTTATATACTCACTGCTTTCCTTCCCGGCTGCCCCTCTGGTCGTCGTCACTTCCCCCTACGTCTCCCGCTCTTTCTGTGAAGAGAGAGAAAAAAAACCCTGCTGCCCGCTACCGGTAAGTAATTTAAAACAAACTGTCTTACCTTAGCTGTAGTCTTCTGGGTTCATTTAAACTCAGCTGCTGCTCACACTCAACATAGAACAGTACAGCACAGAACAGGCCCTTCAGCCCACAATGTTGTGCCGACCATTGATCCTCATGCATGCACCCTCAAATTTCTGTGACCATATGCATGCCCAGCAGTCTCTTAGATGTCTCCAGTGACCTTGCTTCCACAACTGCTGCTGGCAACGCATTCCATGCTCTCACAACCCTCTGCGTAAAGAACCCACCTCTGACATCCCCTCTATACTTTCCTCCAACCAGCTTAAAACTATGACCCCTCTTGTTACCCATTTCTGCCCTGGGAAATAGGCTCTGGCTATTGACTCTATCTATGCCTCTCACTACCTTGTATACCTCAATTAGGTCCCCTCTCCTCCTCCTTTTCTCCAATGAAAAAAGTCCGAGCTGTCAACCTCTCTTCATAAGATAAGCCCTCCAGTCCAGGCAGCATCCTGGTAAACCTCCTCTGAACCCTCTCCAAAGTATTCACATCTTTCCTATAATAGGGTGACTAGAACTGGACGCAGAATTCAAGTACGGTCTAACCAAAGTTTTATAGAGCTGCAATAAGATTTCAGGCTTTTAAACTCAATCCTGCTGTTAATGAAAGCCAAAACACCATATGCTTTCTTAACAACCCTGTCCACTTGGGTGGCCATTTTAAGGGATCTATGTACCTGCACACCCAGATCCCTCTGTTCCTCCACACTGTCAAGAATCCTATCCTTAATCCTGTACTCAGCTTTCAAATTCAACCTTCCAAAATGCATCACCTCGCATTTATCCAGGTTGAACTCCATCTGCCACCTCTCAGCCAATCTCTGCATCCTGTCAATGTCCCGCTGCAGCCTACAACAGCCCTCTATACTGTCAACGACACCTCCAACCTTTATGTCATCTGTAAACTTGCTAACCCATCCTTCAATCCCCTCATCCAAGTCATTAATAAAAATTACAAACAGTAGAGGCCCAAGGACAGAGCCCTGTGGAACACCACTCACCACAGACATCGAGGTAGAATATTTTCCTTCCACTACCACTTGCTGTCTTCTGTTGACCAGCCAATTCTGTATCCAGACAGCTAAGTTCTCCTGTATTCCATTCCTCCTGACCTTCTGAATGAGCCTACCATGGGGAACCTTATCAAATGCCTTGCTGAAGTCCATATACACCACATCCACAGCTCAGCCCTCAAAAACTTTTCTAGTCACATCCTCAAAGAACTCGATAAGGTTTGTGAGGCATGACCTGCCCCTCACAAAGCTGTGTTGACTGCATTTAATCAAGCCATGCTCTTCCGGATGGTCATAAATCCTACCCCTCAGAATCCTTTCTAACACCTTTCAGATGACAGACGTGAGACTTACTAGTCTGTAATTGCCGGGGATTTCCCTATTTCCTTTCTTGAAGAGAGGAATTACATTTGCCTTCTTCCAGTCCTCAGGTACAACTCCGGTGGAGAGCGAGGATGCAAAGATCTTCGCAAGCGGTGAAGCAATCACATTTCTCGTTTCCCAAAGCAGCCGAGGACAAATCTGGTCCGGGCCTGGTGACTTGTCAATCTTAATGTTTGACAAAATTTTCAGCACATCAGCTTCCTCTATCTCTATCCATTCCAGCATGCACACCTGCTCTTCAAAGGTTTCATTCACTACAAAGTTCATTTCTTTCGTAAAGACTGAAGCGAAAAACTAATTTAGGGCTTCCCCTACCTCCTCAGAGTCCACACACAAGTTCCCTATGCTATCCCTGATCGGCCCTACTCTTTCTTTGACCATTCTCTTATTCCTCACATAAGTGTAAAATGCCTTTGTGTTCTCCCTAATCCGTTCTGCCAAGCCTTTCTCGTGTTGGCCCTTTTGAAACAGGCAGGGACAGTGGCCTACTGCAGGGAGAGGTTGAAGGTCCAAGAAGATCTCTGCCAGTTGATCTGCGCATGCTCTGAGTGCACGGCTGGTACTCTGTCTGGTCCCATCGCTTTCCTTGGATTCACACAAAGAAAAACTGATCTGACCTCTGATGCAGTGACTGTTGGAATAGGTTCAACAGGATTTGTTGGAATAGGCGTTACCTCTCCGCCAAAATTCTGCTCAAAGTGAGCATAGAAGGTGTTGAGACGATCTGGGAGGGATGTGTCATTGTCTGTTATCTTGCACTGTCTGTTTTTAGAACCTGTGATGTCATTCAGTCCTTGCCATAGTTGCCGGGTATCTGTCTGGGTCTCTAGTTTGGATCAGTATTGGTCCTGTCTTAATGGCTCTGCAAAGGTCATACTTGGATTCCTTACATTTGAGTGGGTCTCCTGATCTGAAGGCCTCATGTCTGGTCTTTAGCAGGTTCTGTATGTCCTGATGCATCCAGGGCTTCCTCAGTATACAGTCCTCCATACACTTGCTGATAAAGTCTGTGACGGTGGTGGTGTACTCGTCCAAGGTACCTGCGGACTGTTTGAACACGGCCCAATCAACCGATTCCAGACAGTACCGGAGTTGATCCTCTGCCTCCTTCGACCAGCACTGGACCTGTATCCGCGAGGGAGGGGGGGGGGGGGAGTCTCCTGCTTGAGCTTTTGTCTGTAAGCCAGGAGAAGAAACACTGCATTGTGGTCGGAGTTCCCGAAATGAGGGTGGGGATGGAGTGGTAGGCATCCTTCACAGTGGTGTAGCAGTGGTCTAAAATGTTCGGGCCCCTGGTGGGGCAGGTAATGTTCTGGTGGTACTTGGGCAACACCTTCCTTCGATTGGCCTGATTGAAGTTACCAGTTATAATAAACAGGGTTTCGGGGTGGTCCATCTCCAGGGTGTTAGTGGTAGTGTACAGCGCATCCAGAGCTTCCTCAACCTTTGCTTGTGGCAGTATGTACACAGCAGTTAGTATAGCAGCAGGAAATTCCTATGATAGATAGAAGGGATGGCATTTGATGGTGAGGAATTCAAGGTTTGGGGAGCAATGGCTGCCCAGGGTTGCAATGTCCGTGCACCACAAGTTGTTGATTAAAAAGCAAACCCCTCCACCCTTTGTCTTATCCGAGGATATTGTACGGTCCATACAATGGGATAGAAAAACCATCAGCCTGAAGTGCGCAGTCAGGAATGGATGGGTTGAGCCAGGTTTCTGTGAAGTAGAATGCGCAGCAGTCCCACAGTTCACGCTGGAAGCTGAGCTGTGATCTGAGTTTGTCCATCTTGTTCTCCAGAGATTGTACATCTGCTAGGAGTAAGCTAGGAAGGGAGCCTTGAAACCGTGTAGTCTCAGTCTTACTAGCAGGCCAGCACGCTTACCCCGCTGCATCACAATTTCTTCCATTTGAGTGGTCCAGTGGTCTGGTGGAGTTTATTGTGACTGGTTCCAGTTAAGTGATCCTTCCTAAGGCCCTGTGGAGCAGGCAGGCTGCAGTTTAGTGTATTTTTGCAGAGGGTTTGCTTAGGACCCAGTGACGGGTCAGAAAAGTTTGATCTCATGGAATACAGGGAGAACTAGCCATTTAGATACAGAATTGGCTCAAAGGTAGAAGACTTTGGTGGTGATGGAGGATTGTTTTTCAGATTGGAGACCTGTGACCAGTGGAGTGCCATAAGGATCGGTGCTGAGTCCATTACTTTTCATCATTTATATAAATGATTTGGATGTGAGCATAAGAGGTATAGTTAGTAGGTTTGCAGATGACACCAAAGTTGGAGGTGTAGTGGACAGTGAAGAAGGTTACCTCAGAGTACAGTGGGATCTTGATCAGATGGGCTAATGGGCTGAGAAATGGCAGATGGAATTTAATTTAGACAAAAGCGAGGTGCTGCATTTTGGGAAAGCAAATCTTAGCAGGACTTATACACTTAATGGTAATGTCTTAGGAAGTGTTGCTGAATAAAGAGACCTTGGAGTGCAGGTTCATAGCTCCTTGAAAGTAGAGTTGCAGGTAGATAGGATAGTGAAGAAGGCATTTGGTATGCTTTCCTTTATTGGTCAGAGTATTGAGTACAGGAGTTGGGAGGTCATGTTGCAGTTGTACAGGACATTGATTAGGCCACTGTTGGAATATTGCATGCAATTCTGGTCTCCTTCCTATCGGAAAAACGTTGTGAAACTTGAAAGGGTTGAGAAAAGCTTGACAAGGATGTTGCCAGGGTTGGAGGATTTGAGCTACAGGGAGAGGCTGAACAGGCTGGGGCTATTTTCACTGGCGTGTCGGAGACTGAGGGGTGATCTTATTGAGGTTTATAAAATCATGAGTGGCATGGATAGGGTAAATAGACAAGGCCTTTTCCCTGGCATGGGGGAGTCCAGAACTAGAGGGCATAGGTTTAGGAAGAGAGGGGAAAGATATAAAAGAGCTGAAAAGGAGCAACGTTTTCACACAGAGGGTGGTATGTGTATGGAGTGAGCTGCCAGAGGAAGTGATGGAGGCTACTACAATTACAACATTTAAGAGGCATTTGGATGGGTATATGAATAGGAAGTGTTTGGAGGGATATAGGCCGGGTTCTGGCAGGTGGGACTAGATTGGGTTGGGATATCTGGTTGTCATGGACAAGTTGGACCAAAGGGTCTGTTTCCATGCTGTACGTCTTTATGACTCCATGACTCTAATTGCAGACATCTGGTTAAGCAAAAAACATGTTTCACATCCATACAATTGGTGATGGACTCTTGTTGACATTCCCTATTTTTGGATCAAACTGATGCAGAGTGCAGTTTGTTGCAGATCTTGGCTTTGAAGACAGAAATGGAGATTGTTCCCCTGAGGGGAATCAGTCTTCTGTTTTCCACTTTCCTGAAAAACACATGGTAAGCCATTCACCCCTCGGCACCCATCCAATTCCATTTACTCATCCCCCCCTTCACAGCTCTTTGCCTTTTGCAGCGAATGACAGCGAGCGGAGGATTTCTCTAGAATCAGAGAAAAGAAAGGGAAGCACTTGACAGGGAGAGGAATAGAAAGACAGGTTAATAGAGCTAGATGAGAAAGGGTAGGAACGAGTCTGGCTGATGCATGAGCTGAGGCACTGACCTATTGGAGCAAATAGTCAGTTTCTGTGATATAAATCATATGCGACAAGTTGCAATACTTTGTAAATGAAATGCTGTCATTTCTGTTATGCCTCATTGTATCATCATCTCCAAGTAGATGATGTGGTGGTCCAAGCACCAACTGTTGCTCTGTAAGAAATTTGATCATTCAGCACCAAAAACTCTACAAAGAGCCAATGGCCATTTTTTAAACAAAAAGTTCATTCAAAGTTTGGCTATCCTTAATTGCCCAGGGGGCAGTTTAGAGTCAACCACATTGCAATGGGTCCCTTGTGGGATGCCAGTGTTGAGGACTGTCATGGAGGAGGTGCTGTTCCCTTTCTTCATTGCTTGCGGCCTGTGGGTCAGGAAGCTGAGGAGCCCGTTGCAGAGGCCATAGCAGAGACATAGGTCTCGGAGTGTGGAGATCAGTCTGGTAGGGATTATAGTGCTTAAGGCAGAGCTGTAGTCAATACGTAGAAGCCTGACGTGGATATCTTTATTACCCAGATGTCCTAGGGATGAGTGTAGGGGCAGGGAGATAGCTTCTGCTGTGTATCTGTTGCATTGATTGGCAAATTGCAAGGGATCAAGGTAGGCTGGACTATCTGCTCCAGTCTTCCCTCCGACCTATCACCATCACTCCCTCCCCCAACTTCCACCTACCTATCGCCTTCCCAGTTACATTCCCCACAGCCATAGCCCCACTCTCCTATTTATCTCTCAACTGCCTTCACCACCACCCCCGCCACATCCCCGTGCCCCCCCACTCCTGATGAAGGGCTTATGTACGAACCGTCGATTCTTCTGCTCCTCGGTTGCTGCCTGACCAGCTATACTTTTCCAGTGCCACCCTTTTCGACTCCGACTCTCCAGCATCTGTGTTCCTCACTTTCTCCTGGGAGGCTAGAGCCAATGCGAACCATGACTAACCTCTCACAGTACTGCATAATTATGGGGGTCAGAACCACCATCATTGAGGCCAGGTGAAAGCAGCAAATTCCCTTCCCTAAAGGACATTGTGACCCGAGTTTTCACAACAATCAAGTGGTCACATGGTTGCTGTTAAACTAGCTTTTTACTGAATTCGGATTTGTATTGAATTTAAATTCTACCACAGTAGGATTCGAACCCATGCTGCCAGAATAATAACCGATGGTTCTGGATTACTAGCCCAGTAATATTACCATGACCACCTCTTGATTAAGATTCCTGATGAAGGGCTCTGGCCCGAAACGTCGAATTTCCTGTTCCTTGGATGCTGCCTGACCTGCTGTGCTTTAACCAGCAACACATTTTCAGCTCTGATCTCCAGCATCTGCAGACCTCACTTTTTACTCACCTCTTGATTAAGCTGGGTTTTGAATGTTGTTTGTTGAGGAGGGCTTTTATTTACATTTAAGAGTGAGATGCTGCCATCGCTGGTGTACACTTAGCCAGAATCAGGGCTTTTGCCCGAAACGTTGATTTTACTGCTCCTCGGATGCTGCCTGAACTGCTGTGCTTTTCTAGCACCTCTAATCCAGAATCTGGTTTCCAGCATCTGCAGTCATTGTTTTTACCTGGTGTACACGAGGAACCCATTCTCCTAATAAATAAAGTCATAACCTAGATTTAACACTGAGCCAGCAAATACTTCATTTTGTGGGAGACTGTTCCATACTTCCATTATGTTTTCCAACGCCATATTTCTATCCAGGTGAATTTAAAAGTTCCATTGGAACCATGAAGAATGTCAATCTTTAAAATTCTCTACCACAGAGGTCTGTAGATGCTCAGACATTGAGTATATTCAACAATGATATCAAGAGGCTTTTTGGACAATAATGCAATCAATATTCTGGGGGAAAGTGATGGCCTCATTGTTTTATTGTTAGACTATTAAACCAGATACTTGGCTAATGTTCTGGGGACCTGGGTTCAAAGCCCACTACGGCAGATGGTGGAATTTGAATTCAGTCAAAATCTGGGATCAGGATCTAATAATGACAATGAATTCATTGTTGATTGTTGGAAAACCTGTCTCATTAACTAATGTTCTTCAAGGGGGGAAACCTGCCATCCTTACTAAGTCTGGCCTGCATGTGATTCCAGACCCACAGATCCTTTTACATTTCTTCTCCACTCCTTCCAGTTTAATAACATCCTTCTTATAACAAGGTGATCAAAACTCAACACAATACTCCAAGTGCGGACTTAACAATATCCTGTACAACTGCAACATAACTTCCCAACTTCCATAGAAGGAAGTGCTCTCAATGTGGTCTCCTCTACATTGGGAAAACAGGATGCCAAATTGCAGGAATGTTTCAAAGAACATCTCTAGGACACACACACTAAACAACCCCACCAACCTGTGGCCGAACACTTCAACTCCCCCTCCCACTTCGCCACAGACATACAAATCCTAGGCCTGCGCCATCACCAAATTTTAGCCACCCTCCCACACCTCCCTCCCATTTATTGCCCCCATGGGCCCAACCTCCCGCGACTCCCCCCCAGTATTCCTGATGAAGGGCTTATGCTCCTCGGATGTTGCCAGATCGGCTATGCTTTCCCAGCACCACCATTTTTGACTTCAACTTCATAACTTCCATATTCAATGTCCTGACTGATGAAGGCCAGTGTGCCAAAAGCCTTCTTCACTGCCTTGTCTCCCTGTGACTCCACTTTCAGAGAACCTGATCTCCAAGGTCCCTCTGTTCCAGTACAATCCTTAAGGCCCTACCATTCACCATGAGACTCCTACCTTGAATTGACTTTACAAAATGCAAGACCTCACCCCATCTATATTAAACTCCATTTGCCATTTCTCGGCCCACTTCCCCAGCTGATCAAGAATGCTACAATTTCTGAGAACCTTCCTCACTGTCCATGATACCTCCTATTTTAATGTCATCAGCCAACTTACTAACCATGCCTGTATGTTCTCATCCAAATCATTGATATAGATAACAAACAGCAATGTGCCCAGCACAGATGCCTGAGGCACTCCACTAGTCTCAGACCTTCAGTCCGACAGCATTCTTCCTCTATTATCCTCTGCTTCCTACCATTAAACCAATTGTGTATCTAATTTACCAGCTTCCCCTTGATTCCATACAATCTAACCTTCCAGAGTAGCCTACCATGGAGAACCTTATCAAAGGCCTTACTGAAACCCATATAGACTACATTTACTACACTGGCCTCATCAACCTTCCTGGTCACTTCATCAAAAAATTCTAATAAATTTGTGAGGCATGATCTACCACTACCCATTCTGGGTAGAAGTGCTTTTATCACTCGTCATGCAAGTCAAGGTGACCTCATAAGTCATAAAGACTTAATAGCAGAAGTAGGCCATTCAGCCCATCGAGTCTGCTCCACCATTCAATGAAACCATGGGTGATCTGACAATCCCTCAAATTCATTTTCTTGCCTTTTCCCCATTCCCTTACTGATGAAAAACCTGTCTCTCTCAGCCTTGAATATATTTAATGACCCAGCTGCGACAGCTCTTTGTGGTAAAGAATTCCACAGATTCACTCCCCTCTAAGAGAAGAAATTCCTCCTCAAATTTCTCTTTTAAATGTGTGACCTCCTTACTCTGAGATGATGTCCTTTGGTGTTGACTCTCCCACACGGGGAAACAACCTCTCCACATCTCCCCCGTTAAGTTCCCTCAGACTCTTCTATGCTTCAGTAAGGTTGCCTCTTATTCTTCTAAATGCCAACAAATATAGGCCCAATCAATTTCTTTTTTTGATTGACTGACTGATTTATTGTCAAGTGTACTGAAGCTGTGAAAAGCTTTGTTTATGAGCAAGATAAGAAGGTCATAGTAAGCAAGGATGTACAGATCAGAAGAACTTAGACAGAGGCATACATGATACATTGGAGCGAGAAAGTCTTTTCATCAATCTAATAACAGCAGGGAAGAAGCTGTCCCTGAACCTGCTGGTGCGTGTGCTCAGGCTTCTGTATCTTCTGATGAAGGGCTTTTGCCCAAAACATCGATTTTCCTGCTCCTTGGATGCTGCCTGACCTGCTGTGCTTTTCCAGCACCACTCTGATCTAAACTCTGATTTCCAGCATCTGCAGTCCTCACTTTTGCCTTCTGTATCTTCAGTCTGACAGGTTGTAGGAGATCATTACTGGGGCACGATGTGTCTTTGATGATGTCAGCAGCTTTTCCATGGCAGTGAGCCATGTATATGGAGTCCATGGATGGAAGGTTGGATTCCGTGGTGGTCTGGGTCTGAGCTGTGCACATCACCTGTAGTTTCTAACAGTCCTGAGGTCAGAGAACGCATCTTATACTTTCTTTCTGCCGAAACATCATCAAAGATTGATTTAACCAAATCATTTCCTGACTATTATTTGAATTAAAATCCCTACAGTGTCTGTGTATGTGGGTTACTCTTTGGAGGATTGTTGTGGACGTGTTGGACTTAACTCCAAATCCTCAAGACACTGACTCTGTCCAGAACAATGTAGCTCATTTGATGAAGACCTCATTCACCACTCTTCCCTTCCTCCACCACAATTGCACTGCGTTTGCAGTCTGTACAATATACAAAATGCACTGAAGCAATTTGACAAGGCTCTTTCAGTAGCCCTTTTACCATTTGTAAGGACAACATCAGCAGATGCATGGGAACACCATCAACCTACATATTCTGCATACAATCCTGTCTTGGAACTAACTCACTGTTCCTTAAATGTCACTGGATAAAAATCCTGCAAGTTCCTTCTTTACAGCACTGACAACAGGTGAACTGCTGCCTTTCAAAAATCTGACTGCCAACTTGTGGCAGCCAATTTTCTCACAGCAAGCTCCCACAAACTACAATATGATTGATGGTGGTTGCTGGTTAAGTGATGTGGCTGAGGGATTAAAATTCCCTTGGACACTGGGGAGCATGCCTCTGTTTTTCTTCAGCATAGTGCGATTGGATTTTAAAAATTCTTAGCCTGCGCGGGTAGGCATGAGCCATTTTATCTTCTATGAAAAGATGGCATAAATGTTGGCATTTTTAAACGTGAATGTTTTGTCATGATCTCCCCAATTTAGAAAATGACTGAGAAATCTGAATGGAGTCCACTTTCACCAAATCCTTGTGCATTAGACAATTCTTGATCTTGATAATATCAAGAAAGTCATTTTGGAAAAAGTAGCAAAAGTAAGTCGTACTTGACCTTGGGGGCGGGGCGGGCTGTAAGTCATTCTCTGCAATGAGCTGTAATTTGAGGCAGGACCTTTATCTATAGTGCATTACATTACCTAATAAGTGAAATTTTAAAAGATTTTGTTATAGTTTTTGGCATGAGTAAAATATAAAGTGGGATTAATAGTGTCTACTGTGGAAAAGAGAATGTAGCTTGCATTTTCCATTGTGGTATTATGATATTTAAATGTGGTGAAAGATTATTGCTTACATTGTGCAAGGAAAGTGGGTTTGAATATCTAGTCAGAGCATTCACAACGAAAGCTACAATTATAAAGAATAAGGAAGCTCCAAGATTTTGTATCTGAAAGAAACATACAATACCGGACAAAGTCTGATCTGGCAGCAGGTATGGAGAGAGACACAGTTAACATTTCAAAGCTGGATGGCTCCTCTTTACAATGGAAACCTGATAATTGCTAGTTTGAACTTAGTTGGGATGTGTGGTCTTCCAGCTATTGTGCTTGCAGGACAGGCAAAATCAGCTACAATCCACTCACCTGATTATCCTGAGATTTCAGCTGGGAAGTTGACATATTTAACTTGGGTTAAAAATATCAGCTGGATCAGTTATTACATTTGTCACATCGACTTTCACAGCTCAGGGCCGCTTATTTCAGGCCGTTGTGGAAAGGTTGGGAAGAAATTGCAGAGCCCTTAGCAGAAGTGTTTTGTACAATCTGTAACTATGTGAGGTGCCAGAAGACTGAAGGTGGCTAATGTTGTGCCTTTATTTAAGAAAGACTATAGAGAGAAGCCTAGGAACTATAGGGAACTATGAGGGGCGGCACAGTGACTCAGTGGTTAGCAGTGCTGCCTCACAGCATCAGGGTCCCAGGTTCGATTCCAACCTCGGGTGACTGTCTGTGTGGAGTTTGCACATTCTCCCCGTGTCTGCGTGGATTTCTTCCACGTGCTCCAGTTTCCTCCCACAGTCCAAAGATGTGCAGATGAGGATTGACCATGCTAAATTGTCCATAGTGTTAGGTGCAGTAGTCAGAGGGAAATGGGTCTGGATGGGTTACTCTTTGGAGGGTCGGTGTGCACTGGTTGGGCCGAAGGGTGTGTTTCCACACTGCAGGGAATCTAATCTAATCTACACAAGAGCACTTGGATTGGTAACAAATGCATGGCCAACCAGTGATGCACATATCCCAAAAACAGCTTAAAGAGACAATCACAAAGGTGCCACAAGCTCTGCATTCTTTCACACAATAACTGTATCCTATCCATTATTTCACACAATAACTGATTCTTATCCAATATTCCATGCTTTCACATAATCAGCCTCCATTTCCTCTCAGAAACACAATGTATCCCATCTAATCCCCACTGTTATACACACTGTACTTCATATTCAAATTAATTTATCTTTCTCTGCACCTTCTCTCTCACTGTTACGCGACAGTCTGCATTCTGTTCCATTACCCTGTTGTTCTTATGTACGATGTAATTTGCCTGGATAATGTAATTTGTCAGTTCCTCGGAGGATCACGTGACGGCTGTTTGTCCGGTTCGAAGTCCAGGATGAGTTCCAGTTCTTAGTTTTTCTTATTTTGTTTTAAAAACTAAAAATTTAAGTTGTAAGTTCCAGTACTTAACTTTTTTTTTAACTTTTTTAAACTAAAATTTAAGAAGTTTTTTTTTAAAAAAACGCCGGGTAGACCCGGAGGCTTGTGTTGCTAGGTTACCTGGGTAGGGTTTTTTCTCTATTTAAACGCGCAGGCGAGTAACCCGAGGCACTTCGGCAGAAAAGCCTCCCACCCGCCCTCCTCCTCTAACCTAAATAATAAGACCCGTTGCGGCAAACAGGTAAGTGCTGCGTTTTGCTTGTTTGGTTTCTTTACATTTAGTTTTTTTTTAAAGAAAGCTAGCTTTTTAGAGGGATGGCAGTGCAGGCAGTGCAATGTTCCTCTTGCAACATGTATGAGGTGAGGGAAGCCATTAGCGTCCCTGCTGAGTACACTTGCAAGAAGTGCACCCATCTCCAGCTCCTCCAAGCCCGTGTAAGGGAACTGGAGCTGGATTTGGATGAACTGCGGATCATTCGGGAGGCAGAGAGGGTCATAGATCAGAGCTTTAGGGAAGTAGTTACTCTGAAAGTTCAAGATAGATGGGTGACAGTGAGGGGGAGTGGGAGGAGGAAGCCAGTGCAGGGACCCCCTGCGGTCATTCCCCTCAAGAACAAGTATACCGTTTTGGATACTTGTGGGGGGGATGACTTACCAGGGGCAAGCAACGAGGTTCAGGCCTCTGGCACGGAGCCTGGCCCCGTTGCTCAGAAGGGGTGGAGAAAGGTAGAGCGATAGTTCTTGGGGACTCGATAGTGAGGGGTACAGACAGACGGTTTTGTGGGGGCGACAGTGACTCACGTTTGGTATGTTGCCTCCCAGGTGCAAGGGTACGTGATGTCGCTGATCGTGTTTTCCGGGTCCTTAAGGGGGAGGGGGAGCAGCCCCAGATCGTGGTCCACGTTGGCACCAACGATATAGGTAGGAAGAGGGGTGAGGATGTCAGACAGGCTTTCAGGGAGCTAGGTTGGAAGCTCAGAGTTAGAACAAACAGAGTTGTAGTCTCTGGTTTGTTACCCGTGCCACGTGATAGAGAGTCGAGGAATAGGGAGAGAGAGCAGTTAAATGCGTGGCTACAGGGATGGTGCAGGAGGGAGGGATTCCGGTTTCTGGACAACTGGGGTTCTTTCTGGGGAAGGTGGGACCTCTATAAAAAGGATGGTCTACACCTGAACCTGAGGGGCACCAGTATCCTTGGGGGGAGGTTTGCTAGTGCTCTTTGGGAGGGTTTAAACTAACTCCGCCGGGGCATGGGAACCTGGACTGTAGCTTTAGGGTGCAGGACCTTGAGTGTAGGGAGGTTATGAATAATGCAGCGATCTCGAAGGAGGGTGCCTGTAAACAGAAGGGTGGATTGAAGTGTGTATACTTCAATGCCAGAAGTATAAGAAATAAGGTAGGTGAACTTGCAGCGTGGGTTGGTACCTGGGACTTCGATGTTGTGGCCATTACAGAGACGTGGGTAGAACAGGGACAAGAATGGCTGTTGCACGTTCCAGGGTTTAAATGTTTTAGTAGGATCAGACATGGGGGTAAAAAAGGGGGAGGTGTGGGATTACTTGTCAAAGATAGTATTACAGCAGTGGAATGGACTATGGAAGAGGACTTGCCATCTGAGGTAGTTTGGGCCGAGGTTAGAAATAGGAACGGTGAGGTCACCCTGTTAGGTGTTTTCTACAGGCCTCCTAATAGTCCTAGAGAAGTAGAGGATAATATTGCGAGGATGATTCAGGAAAAGAGTGAAGGTAGCAGGGTGGTTGTTATGGGGGACTTTAACTTCCCAGATATTGACTGGGAGAGCTATAGCTCGAGTTCATTAGATGGGTCGGTGTTTATCCAATGTGTGCAGGAGGGTTTCCTGACACAATATGTAGACAGGCCAACAAGAGGTGAGGCTATACTGGATTTGGTTCTAGGTAATGAACCAGGCCAGGTGTTAGACTTGGAGGTAGGCGAACACTTCGGGGACAGTGACCACAACTCGGTGACTTTTACTTTAGTGATGGAGAGGGATAAGTGTGCGCCGCAGGGCAAGAGTTATAGCTGGGGGCAGGGAAATTATGATGCAGTGAGGCATGACTTAGGATGTGTGGAAAAACAGGCTTCAAGAGAAGAACACTAATGAGATGTGGGGATTGTTCAAGGAGCAGCTACTACGTGTCCTCGATAAGTATGTACCAGTCAGACATGGTGCAAAGGGCCTTGTGAGGCAGCCGTGGTTTAGTAAGGAATTGGAATCCCTTGTGAAAGGGAAGAAGGCGGCATATGTAAAGATGAGGTGTGAAGGTTCAGTTGGGGCGATAGAGAGTTATAAGGTAGCCAGGAAGGATCTAAAGAGAGAGCTAAGAGAAGCGAGAAGGGGACATGAAAAGTCTTTAGCTGGTAGGATTAGGGAAAACCCAAAGGCTTTCTATAGGTATGTCAGGAATAAAAGGATGACTAGGGTAGGTATCGGTCCAGTAAAAAATGAGGTCTGCAGATGCTGGAGATCACAGCTGCAAATGTGTTGCTGGTCAAAGCACAGCAGGCCAGGCAGCATCTCAGGAATAGAGAATTCGACGTTTCGAGCATAAGCCCTTCATCAGGGATAAGAGAGAGAGAGCCAAGCAGGCTAAGATAAAAGGTAGGGAGGAGGGACTAGGGGGAGGGGCGATGGAGGTGGGATAGGTGGAAGGAGGTCAAGGTGAGGGTGATAGGCCGGAGTGGGGTGGGGTCTTCCTGACCTCTCCGCCTCCACCCCACTCCGGCCTATCACCCTCACCTTGACCTCCTTCCACCTATCCCACCTCCATCGCCCCTCCCCCTAGTCCCTCCTCCCTACCTTTTATCTTAGCCTGCTTGGCTCTCTCTCTCTTATTCCTGATGAAGGGCTTATGCTCGAAACGTCGAATTCTCTATTCCTGAGATGCTGCCTGGCCTGCTGTGCTTTGACCAGCAACACATTTGCAGTAGGTATCGGTCCAGTCAAGGATAGTAGTGGGAAGTTGTGTGTGGAGGCAGAGGAGATTGGAGAGACACTAAATCAATACTTTTCATCAGTATTCACTCAGGAACAGGACACTGTTGCTGATGTGAATATGGAGTCACAAATGATTAGAATGGATGGCCTGGAAATATGCAGGGAAGAGGTTCTGGGAATATTGGAGAGGATGAAAATAGATAAGTCTCCTGGGCCTGATGACATTTACCCTAGGATCGTATGGGAAGCTAGGGAGGAGATAGCAGAGCCATTGGCCTGGATTTTTATGTCGTCATTGTCAACGGGAATAGTACCAGAGGACTGGAGGATAGCGAATGTGGTCCCCTCGTTCAAGAAAGGGAGTAGGGATAGCCCTAGTAACTATAGGCCAGTGAGTCTGACTTCAGTGGTGGGCAAAGTCTTAGAGAGAATGGTAAGGGATAAGATTTATGAACATCTGGATAGGAATAACGTGATCAAGGATAGCCAGCATGGTTTTGTGAAGGGCAGGTCGTGACTCACAAACCTTATTGAGTTCTTTGAGAAGGTGACTAAGGAAGTGGACGAGGGTAAAGCAGTAGATGTTGTGTATATGGATTTTAGTAAGGCGTTCGATAAGGTTCCCCATGGTAGGCTAATGCTAAAACTACGGAGGTATGGCATTGAGGATACATTAGAGGTTTGGATTAGGAATTGGCTGGCTGGAAGGAGACAGAGGGTAGTAGTTGATGGACTATGTTCATCTTGGAGTGCAGTTACTAGCGGTGTACCACAAGGATCTGTTTTGGGACCATTGCTTTTTGTTATCTTTATAAATGATCTAGAGGAAGGGCTTGAAAGCTGGGTAAGCAAGTTTGCGGATGACACAAAAGTCGGTGGAGTTGTGGATAGTGAGGAAGGAAGTGGTAGGTTACAGCGGGATATAGATAAGTTGCAGAGCTGGGCAGAAATGTGGCAAATGGAATTCAATGGAGCTAAGTGTGAAGTCATTCACTTTGGTAGGAGTAACAAGAAGATGGATTACTGGGCTAATGGTAGGCTACTTGGTAGTGTGGATGAGCAGAGGGATCTTGGTGTCCATGTACACAGATCTCTGAAAGTTGCCACCCAGGTAACTAGTGCTGTGAGGAAGGCATATGGTGTATTGGGCTTTATTGGTAGAGGAATTGAGTTCCGGAGTCCTGAGGTCATGTTGCAACTGTATAAGACTCTGGTGCGGCCTCATCTGGAGTATTGTGTGCAGTTTTGGTCGCCATACTATAGGAAGGATGTGGAGGCATTGGAACGAGTGCAGAGGAGGTTTACCAGGATGTTGCCTGGAATGGTAGGAAAATCTTATGAGGAAAGGCTGAGGCACTTGGGGCTGTTCTCATTGGAGAAGAGAAGGTTTAGGGGAGATTTGATAGAGGTGTATAAGATGATTAGGGGTTTAGATAGGGTCGACACTGAGAACCTTTTACCGCTAATGGAGTCAGGTGTTACTAGGGGACACAGCTTTAAATTAAGGGGTTGTAGGTATAGGACAGATGTTAGGGGTAGATTCTTTACACAGCAGGTTGTGAGTTCATGGAATGCCCTGCCAGTAGCAGTGGTGAACTCTCCTTCTTTATGGTAATTTAAGCGGGCATTGGATAGGCATTTGGAAGTTATTGGGCTAGTGTAGGTTAGGTAGGATTCGGTCGGCGCAACATCGAGGGCCGAAGGGCCTGTACTGCGCTGTATCTTTCTATGTTCTATGTTCTAACACGCAAAACAATTCTTTTCACTGTATCTCGGTACATGTGACAGTGACAAAATCAAATCAAATCCAATTCTCATCCTCTCAATAACACATTGTATCCCATCTAACTGCCTCCGTCTCATAATTGCACATACCCCATCTAACTCCCCAACCTTTCACACAGAAATTCTGTGTCCCTTCCAGGTAGGGATAATCAGAAATAACCATGAACAGGAGTCCTGGAGAATTTCTACATCCAAAACCATGACATTCTTGAAGCGTGTCAACTGCTGTAAGAACAGCTAACCTTAAGGTTATCTATAACCTGATACAGATCAAGCCTTAGCTGGGTCAGCTACTTAGCTGAGAATAGCTGACAATTCTTCAGCATTAAAATTGATCTCAGGGTCAGCAGCTGAATTATGAATGGATATCTAAAACTTTAAAATATTTACAGCTTTAATGATTTTAATAAAAGATTCATTTCCAAAAGCGTGGTGCACGCTGTATTAATGCAGTGAATGTGCGTACTGCTCTGACACAGCTCTGAATTTGTGATGACGTGTAAAGTGGGACATAGTTAATTATGTGTTTGAGAAAGATTTCAAGGCAAAGAATTGTGGCTGAATGGAATCTACCGTGCCAAAGGTCTAGATCAACAGGTACTCATTAAGGTCATCACAAAGATGTCTCATTAATTATAAGATGAGACCTCTAATATTATTAATAGATGAGTATTTCAGATGTAGGCGCAGCATTCATTTGTCACAATTGAACTGATCAAGTTAACAGCTTTCTCAAAGCATGAACATGTCAATAATAATTTCTAAAACTGCTCAACATTTGTAGGAATGAAGTAAGCATACTCGTATTTAAGTAGTGTTTCTTTGCCACGGTTAAATGATCCAAAGCATTTCAGCATGGATCTCACAGACAAACATGAAGATTAATTTGGTTTATTTATTGTTATGTGCATTTTGTACACAAACACCCTGATCATTGTACACACATGTACACCCTGATCATAGAACACAGAACAATACAGCACAAAACAGGCCCTTTGGCCCTCAGTGCTGCGCCGACCTGTGAACAATTCTCAGCTCGTCCCCCTGTACTATCCCATCACATTCCATGTGCTTATCCAAGGATTGTTTAAATCTCCCTCATGAGGCTGAGTTGACTACATTGGCAGGTAGGGCATTCCACACCCTTACCACTCTCTGAGTAAAGAACCTGTCTCTGACATCTGTCTTAAATCTATCACCCCTCAGTTTATAGTTATGTCCTCTCATACAAGCTGATGTCATCGTCCTAGGAAAATGACTTTCACTGTCCACTCTAACTAATCTTCTGATCATCTTGTCTGTCTCTATCAAATCCCCTCTTAGCCTTCTTCTTTCCAATGAGAACTGACCCAAGTCTCTCAGCCTTTCCTCATAAGACCTTCCCTCCAGACCAGGCAACATCCTGGTAAATCTTCTCTGCACCTTTTGCAATGCTTCCACATCCTTCCCGAAATATGGCAACCAGAACTGGACACAATATTCCAAGTGTGGCCGCACCAGTGTTTTGTATAGTTGCAGCATGATTTTGCGGCTCTGGAACTCAATTCCTCTATGAATGCAACCTAACACACCATATGCCTTCTTAACAGCATTATCCACCTGGGTGGCAACTTTCAGGGATCCATGTACATGGACTCCAAGTACATTGGCAGGTAGGGCATTCCACACCCTTACCACTCTCTGAGTAAAGAACCTGCCTCTGATATATGTCTTAAATCTATCACCCCTCCATTTGTAGTTATGCTCCTTGTTCAAGCTGACGTCAGCATCCTAGGAAAAAGACTTGCACTGTCTACCCTATCTAATCCACTAATCATCTTGTATGTCTCGATCAAATTCCCTCTTAGCCGCCTTCTTTCCAATGAGAACAGACCCAAGTGTCTCAGCCTTTCCTCATAAGATCTTCCCTCCAGACCAGGCAACATCCTGGTGAATCTCCTCTGCACCTTTTCCAATCCTTCCACATCCTTCCCGAAATATGGCAACCAGAACTGTACACAATATTCCAAGTGTGGCCGTACGAGTATTTTGTATAGTTGCAGCATGATATTGTGGCTCTGGAACTCAATCCCTCTCCCAATGAAACCTAACACACCGTATGCTTTGTTAACAACACTATCAACTTTCAGGTATCTGTGTACATGGACTGCAAGATCCCTCTGCATATCCACTCTACCAAAAATCTTTCCATTGACCCAGTATTCTGCCTTCCTGTTATTCTTCCCAAAGTGCATCACCTCACATTTAGCTGCATTGAACTCCATTTGCCACCTCACAGCCCAATTCTGCAGTTTATTCAAGTCCCCCTGCAACCTGTAACATTCTTCCAAACTATCCATTATTCCACCGACTTTAGTGTCATCTTTAAATTTACTAATCCATCCATCTATGCCTACGTCTAAGTCATTTATAAAAATGACAAACAGCAGTGGTTCCAAAACAGATCCTTGTGGAACACCACGAGTAAACGGACTCCAGGCTGAATATTTTCCATCAGCCACCACTCGCTACCTTCTTTCAGAAAGCCAGTTTCTCCTCCAAACTGCTGAATCACCCTCGATTCCATGCCTCTGCCTTTTCTCCAACAGCCTAGGTGGAACCTTATCAAAGGCTCTACTGAAGTCCATGTATACCACGTCAACTGCCCTACCCTCATCTATATGCTTGGTCATCTTCTCAAAAAACTCAATGAGGTTTGTGAGACACGACCTGCCCTTGACAAAACCATTCAGAGTGGAGAGACAAATGAGAGGGGGGTGGGGGTGGGGAGAAAGTAGCATAGGTACAATAGGTGAATGGGGGTAGGGATGGAGATGATAGGTCAGAGAGGAGAGTGGAGTGGATAGGTGGAAAGGAAGATAGGCAGGTTGGACAGATCATGGGGACAGTGCTGAGCTGAAAGGTTTGAACTGGGGTGAGGTGAGAGAAGGGGAATTGAGGAAACTGGTGAAGTCCACATTGATGCCCTGGGGTTGAAGTGTTTCGAGGTGGAAAATGAGGCGTTCTTCCTCCAGGCATCAATGTGGACTTCACCAGTTTCCTCATTTCCCCTTCACCCACCTCATCCTAGTTCCAACCTTCCAGCTCAGCACTGTCCCCATGACCTGTCCTATGTGCCTATCTTCCTTTCCACCTATCCATTCCACCTTCCTCTCTGACCTATCACCTTCATCCCCACCCCCATTCACCCATTGTACTCTTTGCTACCTTCCCCCACCTCCTCTCTGACCTATCACCTCCATCCCCACCCCCATTCACTATTGTACTCTATGCTACTTTCTTCCCACCTCCAGCCCCCTCTCATTTATCTCTCCACTCTACAGCTACCTAGACTATACCTCATCCCACCCTGCCCCCTGTAAAAACGCCATCCCATACTCCCAATTCCTTCGTCTCCGCCGCATCTGCTCCCAGGAGGACCAGTTCTAATACCGAACAACCCAGATGGCCTCCTTTTTCAAAGACAGCAATTTCCTCCCAGATGTGATCGACGATGCCCTCCACCACATCTCCTCCGCCCTTGAGCCCCACCCCTCCAATCGCCACCAGGACAGAACCTCACTTGTCCTCACCTACCACCCCACCAACCTCCATATACATCGTATCATGCGTCGTCATTTCCACCACTTCCAAACAGACCACACCACCAGAGATATATTTCCTTTCCCTCCCCTATCAGCGTTCCAAAAAGACCACTCCCTCCGTGACTCCTTCATCAGGTCCACACCCCCCACCAACCCAACCTCCACTCCCGGCACCTTCCCCTGCAACCGCAAGAAATGCAAAACTTGCGCCCACACCTCCCCTCTCACTTCCCTCCAAGGCCCCAAGGGATCCTTCCATATCCGCCACAAACTCACCTACACCTCCACACACATCATTTACTGCATCCGCTGCACCCGATGTGGCCTCCTCTATATTGGGGAGACAGGCTGCCTACTCGCTGACGTTTCAGGGAACGCCTCTGGGACACCCGGACCAACCAACCCAACCACCCCATGGCTCAACACTTCAACTCCCCCTCCCACTCCGCCAAGGACATGCAGGTCTTTGGACTCCTCCATTGCCAGACCATAGCAACACGATGGCTGGAGGAAGATCGCCTCATCTTCTGCCTAGGAACCCTCTAACCACAAGGGATGAACCTAGATTTCTCCAGTTTCCTCATTTCCCCTCCCCCCACCTTGTCTCAGTCAAATCCCTCGAACTCAGCACCGCCCTCCTAACCTGCAATCCTCTTCCTGACCTCTCTGCCCCCACCCCACTCCAGCCTATCACCCTCACCTTGACCTCCTTCCATCTTTTGCATTTCCAACACCCCTCCCCCAAGTCCCCTCCTCCTGGCTGGAGGAGAGAATAAGAAGGGTGAAAGCTGGGGAAGGATTTGAAAACAAGGACGAGAATTTTAAAATCAAGATGTTGCCAGAATGAGGTCAATATCAGTCAGCGAGCACAAGGATAAGGGGACAAAACATGCTGCAGGTGAAGAGATGAACAGCAGAGTATTGGATCACCTCAGTTACTGAGAGTAAAAGGTGGGACAGCAGTCAGGTGGTTAGGCAGAACAGTTTCACTGCTGCCAGGAACCCAGGTTCAATTCCTGCCTCAGCCTGTGCAGAGTTTGCACATTCTCCCCATGCCTGTGTGGGTTACTTCCAAATACTCTGGTTTCCTCCCACGGACCACTAATGTGCAGGTTAGGGCACATTGGCCAAGATTAGAGTGGTGCTGGAAAAACACAGCAGGTTAGGCAATGCAAAGATCGGTGTGGACTCAATGGGCCAAATGACCTGTTTCCATAATGTAGGGATTCTATGAATGAACTGGAATAGTTACTGCACCCCCCAGGTCATCTCTTCTGCACATCTCCATCGCCCCTCCCCCAAGACCCTCCTCCCTACCTTTAATCTTAGCCTGCTGGACACACTTTCCTCATTCCTGAAGAAGGGCTTATGCCCGAAACATCGACTCTCCTGCTCCTTGGATGCTGCCTGACCTGCTGCACTTTCCCAGCAACACATTTTCAGCTCTGATCTCCAGCATCTGCAGTCCTTACTTTCTCCACTCTGCAGGCACCCTGCCTCTATTCCTGATGAAGGGCTTTTGACCGAAACGTTGATTTTCCTGCTCCTCGGATGCTGCCTTACCTGCTGTGCTTTTCCAGCACCACTCTAATCCAGACGCTGGTTTCCAGCATCTGCAATCCTTGTTTTTGCCTTGACAAAACCATGTTAACTATCTGAAATCAAATTGTTGCTTGCGAGATGATTATAAAAGTTATCTCTTATAATCCTTTCCAAAACCTTTCCGATATCAGAAGTAAGGCTCACTGGTCTATAATTACCTGGGTCATCTCTACTGCCTTTCTTGAACAAGGGCACAACATTTGCAATCCTCCAGACCTCTGGTACTAAACCTGTAGACAACGACAACTCAAATATCAAAACCAAAGGCTCTGCTGTCTCCTCCCTAGCTTCCCAGAGAATCCTCTGATAAATCCCATCCGGCCCAGGGGACTTGTCTACTTTCACTCCTTCTAGAATTGATAACACCTGTTCATAACTAACCTCGATCCTTTCCAGTCTAATATCGCATCCCTCATTCTTCTCCTCTACAATATTCTCCCTTTCCTGAGTGAAAACTGATGAGAAATGTTCGTTTGGCACCTCTCCGATCTCCACAGGGTCCACACTCAACTTCCCACTTCTGTCTTTGACTGGCCCGATTCATACCCTAGTCATCCTTTTATTCTTCACATACCTATATCATGTACACATACACACTGATCATTGTACACACACACACACACACACACACCCAGATCATTGTACACAAACACTCAGGTCATTGTACACAAACATTCAGATCATTGTACACACATATCCAGATCATTGTACACACACACAATGATCATTGTACACTCATACCCTAATCATTGCACACACACACCATGATCATTGTACACACACACCCTAATCATTGTACACACACACCATGATCATTGTACACACACACCCTAATCATTGTACACACACACCCTGATCAGTGTACACACACACCATGATCATTGTACACACACACCATGATCATTGTACACACACACCATGATCATTGTACTGACACACTCCCTGATCATTTTGTAGACGTACCCTCCCTGATTTTATGACAGAGCCCTTCTATTTTACAGAGTGCATGCCCCACCCTGATCATTGTACAGATTCACACTTTGATTAAAATGCAGGTGGCAAGCATTTGTTCATTTCTCTTATTGTAACTGCATTAAACTCAACCTTAATTTATACAGCATTTCTCACTGCATTTTTGTTCCAAAAGGGTGTATGTGTATAATGATCAGATTGTGTGTATAGAATGATCAGTGTGTGTGTATGTACAATGATCACTGTGTGTGTGTATGTGTATGTGTGTGTGTGTGTGTGTGTATATACAATGATGAGGGTGTTTGTGTACAATGATGAGGGTGTGTGTGTATGTACAATGTTGGGGAGGGTGTCTGTGTCTGTATGTATGTGTATGTGCAATGATCAGTGTGTGTTTGCGTACAATGATCAGTGCGTGTGTATGTGCAATGATCAGTGCGTGTGTATACAATAATCAGTGCGTATGTATGTACAATGATCAGTGCGTGTGTATGTACAATGATCAGTGCGTGTGTATGTGCAATGATCAGTGCGTGTATACAATGATCAGTGCGTGTGTATGTATAATGATCAGTGCGTGTGTATGTACAATAATCAGTGCGTGTGTATGTACAATGATCAGTGTGTGTATGTACAATGATCAGGGTGTGTGTATACAATAATCAGTGCGTATGTATGTACAATGATCAGTGTGTGTATGTACAATGATCAGGGTGTGTGTATACAATAATCAGTGCGTATGTATGTACAATGATCAGTGTGTGTATGTACGACGATCAGGGTGTGTGTATACAATAATCAGTGCGTATGTATGTACAATGATCAGTGCGTGTGTATGTACAATGATCAGTGCGTATGTACAATGATCAGTGCGTGTGTATGTACAATGGTCAGGGTGTGTGCATACAATGATCAGTGCGTGTGTATGTACAATGGTCAGGGTGTGTGCATACAATGATCAGTGTGTATGTACAATGATCAGGGTGTATGTATACAATAATCAGTGCAAATGTACGTACAATGATCAGTGCGTGTGTATGTACAATGATCAGTGCATGTGTATGTACAATGATCAGTGTGCGTGTATGTACAATGGTCAGTGCGTGTGCATGTACAATGATCAGGGTGTGTGTATGTACAATGATCAGGGTGTGTGTATGTACAATGATCAGTGCATGTGTATGTACAATGATCAGTGCATGTGTATGTACAATGGTCAGGGTGTATGTACAATGATCAGTGCATGTGTATGTACAATGATCAGTGCATGTGTATGTACAATGGTCAGGGTGTGTGCATACAATGATCAGTGTGTGTGTATGTACAATGATCAGTGCGTGTGTATGTACAATGATCAGGGTGTGTGTATGTACAATGGTCAGGGTGTGTGTATACAATGATCAGTGTGTGTATGTACAATGATCAGTGCGTGTGTATGTACAATGATCAGTGTGTGTATGTACAATGATCAGTGCGTGTGTATGTACAATGGTCAGGTGTGTGCATTCAATGATCAGTGCGTGCATTCTATGATCAGTGCGTGTGTATGTACAATGATCAGGGTGTGTGCATACAATGATCAGGGTGTGTGTATGTACAATGATCAGGGTGTGTGCATACAATGATCAGGGTGTGTGTATGTACAATGGTCAGGGTGTGTGCATACAATGATCAGTGCGTGTGTATGTACAATGATCAGGGTGTGTGCATACAATGATCAGGGTGTGTGTATGTACAATGGTCAGGGTGTGTGCATACAATGATCAGTGCGTATGTATGTACAATGGTCAGGGTGGGTGTATACAATGATCAGTGTGTGTATGTACAATGATCAGTGCGTGTGTATGTACAATGATCAGGGTGTGTGTATGTACAATGGTCAGGGTGTGTGTATGTACAATGATCAGGGTGTGTGTATGTACAATGGTCAGGGTGTGTGCATACAATGATCAGTGTGTGTATGTACAATGATCAGTGCATGTGTATGTACAATGATCAGGATGTGTGCATACAATGATCAGTGCATGTGTATGTACAATGGTCAGGGTGTGTGTATGTACAATGATCAGGGTGTGTGTATACAATAATCAGTGCGTGTGTATGTACAATGATCAGGGCGTGTGCATACAATGATCAGTGTGTATGTACAATGATCAGGGTGTATGTATACAATAATCAGTGCAAATGTACGTACAATGATCAGTGCGTGTGTATGTACAATGATCAGTGCATGTGTATGTACAATGATCAGTGTGCGTGTATGTACAATGGTCAGTGCGTGTGCATGTACAATGATCAGGGTGTGTGTATGTACAATGATCAGGGTGTGTGTATGTACAATGATCAGTGCATGTGTATGTACAATGATCAGTGCATGTGTATGTACAATGGTCAGGGTGTATGTACAATGATCAGTGCATGTGTATGTACAATGATCAGGGTGTGTGTATGTACAATGGTCAGGGTGTGTGCATACAATGATCAGTGTGTGTATGTACAATGATCAGTGCATGTGTATGTACAATGATCAGGATGTGTGCATACAATGATCAGTGCATGTGTATGTACAATGGTCAGGGTGTGTGTATGTACAATGATCAGGGTGTGTGTATACAATAATCAGTGCGTGTGTATGTACAATGATCAGGGCGTGTGCATACAATAATCAGTGCATGTGTATGTACAATGATCAGTGTGCGTGTATGTACAATGGTCAGTGCGTGTGTATGTACAATGATCAGTGCGTGTGTATGTACAATGGTCAGGGTGTGTGCATACAATAATCAGTGCGTGTGTATGTACAATGATCAGGGTGTGTGTATACAATAATCAGTGCGTATGTATGTACAATGATGAGGGTGCTTGTGTGTGTGTACAATGATGAGGGTGTTTGTGTGTGCGTGTATACAATGATGAGGGTGTCTGTGTGTGTGTACAATGATGAGGGTGTTTGTGTGTGTGTGTATACAATGATGAGGGTGTCTGTGTGTGTGTACAATGATGAGGGTGTTTGTGTGTGTGTGTATACAATGATGAGGGTGTTTGTGTGTGTGTGTATACAATGATGAGGGTGCTTGTGTGTGTGTGTATACAATGATGAGGGTGTCTGTGTGTGTGTACAATGATGAGGGTGTTTGTGTGTGTGTATACAATGATGAGGGTGTCTGTGTGTGTGTACAATGATGGTGTTTGTGTGTGTGTGTATACAATGATGAGGGTGTCTGTGTGTGTGTACAATGATGAGGGTGCTTGTGTGTGTGTGTGTACAATGATGAGGGTGTCTGTGTGTATGTACAATGATCAGTGCGTGTGTATGTACAATGATCAGGGTGTCTGTGTGTGTACAATGATCAGGGTTTAAGTACAATGATTCGGGTGTTTGTGTACAATGACCAGGGTGGGTCTGTGATATAGAGTGATCCAGTCGGGGTTTCCTCTCTTATTCTGACGCTGTGCTGTCTGCTCTTGCTGTTGCCACTATTGATTTCACCATCTGTCAGCCTGTCAGCTAGGAAGAACTTCTGACCCTGGCCATAATCCCGTGAGTGTCCTGGAAATTATAGCTTCCTTGACAGTTGTCATGGGCATGTTTTGACATGGCTGTTGATGCTGGTCATCTCCCATCTGTTGGAGTCATGTTGCAGCTGCACAGAGGATGCACATCACACCAGATGTTCAAAATCACCAGTTATCAAGAAGCAGAAAATTGCAGTGCATTAATTCAGATCAGGATGTCTTATTTCAATGAATAGGGGATGCTGGAAAACCAATGATATAATTGGAAAACACTTTCGGTTAATGGCCATGTTGCTGCTGATACTAAACCACTTTTCACACAATGGACCTAATAACACTTCATTCCTCCTCCATTTCCTTACATCAGTGCAATCTCTTCCATGTGAGAAACCATCAATCATAGACGGTCATGTTTTCAGGAAAGGTCTGCTTTTGGGAAGCTGGGTTTGTGATTGAGCACCTGTATTGGACTCTGCATTTACCCGAGGAAGCATTTTATATATCAAAGTGTACACTCGGTGGGGGAGGAGGAAGTAGAGAGGAGAGATCCTGGCTGCGTTGTCTTTATAACAGCAGAAATTGCATAATTCTTGTCTCATATTTATTCCTCATCAGAAGCATGTAATTTGCAATGACTTTAATGTGCCATCTCCTGGGTAATTATTGGTTTCTTAGTTCCAAGTACTTGTAGTCAGGGGGCAGAGAACACACTCCTGTGACAGCAACATATTGTCATTAGCCTCTACTCAGATTGACATTTTGAATTGTAGGTGTTAATGGTATGGTTGGAGGTGAGATGGGTGCATGTCCTATCCATGCACCCATCACAGTGGCTCAGTCATTGAGTCCCTTGCACTCTTCAGATTATGAACATTTATATTGACATTTTAAAACCCACAGACTGGGTGCCAGGCCTCTGTCCTGTAAGAAAATGGTTTGCATAGTGGTTTCAAACTCTGCATTAAGCATTGCCAAGTGAGACTCGGAGGCCCCATTCTGGCCTCTGCTACGTAACAAGGTTATTACACAGAGGTATTCATCATGTCTGTGAGGTTAAAGGTCATCAATGACAGGCAAATGAACATCCATTCCTGTAGCTCATTTCATGCCCTCAGGATGACCAAAGCATCTTATTGGTCAATGAAATATTTATGAAGTGAGGTTACGACTGTGATGCAGAGAAATGCAGCAGGCAAGTTACACACAGACAGATCCCACATACACCAATGAGATGATGGCCAGTGATTATTTGTTTTCGTGATTGAGAGATAAATACTGTCCCAAGAGACTTAGAAGAGCTCCTTTATTCTCTTTTAATATAACAGTTTAAGATCTTTATACCCACCAGAGAGGATACATGGAGCCCTAGCTTAATCATCTTTTGAGGAGGTGACAAAGAAGACTGATAAAGGTAGAGCATTAGAAACTGTCCATATGGACTTCAGCAAGATGCTTGATAAGGTTCTGCATGGTAGATTGGTTAGCAAGGTTAGATCATACGGAATCCTGGGACAGCAAGCCATCCCAGGGGGCTACAACTCTGGCTTGAAGGTAGGAGACAGAAGGTGGTGGCAGAGGGTTGTTTTTCAGACTGAAGGCCTGTGACCAGTGGTGTGCCACAAGGATCTCCACCTGAGATGGAGCGGGGATGGAGATTTGCAAGGGCCCAGCCTCCCATAGGCGGTCCTCCAGAGGAGGCCCCAAGGCAACCCAATCCACAAAATATTACCGAGCTGAAAAGACAACGATGGAACCACATGGCTGCAGCAGAACCCACCATGTGAGCAATGAGCGGCCGCACTCAGGAGCCGAACACTGCCAACCCTGCCGCTGCCAGTATTGACCTGAATAACAGCAGTTTTCAAATTCAAACTATATTAGGTTGGAGGTGAAAGTCAATCCATTATCCTGATTTTACAGAGAATAGCCCCCTTTTTGCAGCATTTTCCAAAATCCTTGTCCCTTCTTTATCATGTTAAAGAATAAATAAAAATTGGCCAGGACACCAGAGAGAACTCCTTGCCCCTCTTCACAAAGGTGCCTGGTAATATTTTACATTCATCTGACAGAGCACGCAGGTTTAAACGCGGTTTAATATCTCATCTGAAAGGTGCGCTCTGACATAATTCTCCTCATTTTTTGGGAGCTTGGTTTGTACGAATTTGCTGAAACTTTCCCCAATATGACCCTTTTCTAAAAAGGCATCAGTAAAACTCAATTATCTGATCACTATTTTGTTACTATTTGTAAATTGGCCGCAATATTTCCTTTATTTCAGCAGTAACTGCACTTCAAAAATACTAGCTTATTATTATGAAATCTTTTGAGTCATCCTAAGTTTGTCAAAGACACAAGATAAACACAAGACATTATGTTTTTTTTAAACTTATCAATGTGGAGCCCACTTCTGAAAAGAAGGAATCCCAAATTAGGCATTTGGGTTTCCAATGGGCTTTTTGATACTATATTACAGGCAGTTAATGATCACTCTCTGACTGTTTCACCAGCAGTACACAAATGCATTCCAATGCACCCAATGAAAAATAACATTAAATGTTTCAGCTGAATTACACAGTGTTAACAATAGAGTTTCATTTGGTAGAGTGTATGTAAGTCTGGAAGCCACGCCTTAGAACAGAGGCTAAGTAGGGGTGAATTGCAAAGTGATCAAATTGGGAATGGGGTTAGAATGGTGAAATTATGACGTGAAGCTTGCATTGTTGAGTATTGAAGGTAAAGGGATGATCTAACTGAAGTATTTGAGATGATTGCAGACTTTGACAGAGTAGATAAGGAGAAACAATTTTGTTCAGTGGGAAAACCCTGTACAAAGGAATGTCATCTTGAATTTTTTTTTTAAATGGCAAGGCCTTATCAAGTAGCATTCTTCCCACAGTGTAGGACATTCAACCCCATTCATTCTGAACCCTACCTTTTCTTTACCAAAAATCTATCTAATTCTGATTTGATGGAGCTCACTGTCAGAATCTCCACTGATCTCCACAGAACAGGATTCCAGAAGAAACTGCTGAGTTCAAAGTTTGGGAGAAGATTTGTAGCTCGGGTGCTCGTTGTTGTGGTTCTGTTCGCCGAGCTGGGAATTTGTGTTGCAAACGTTTCATCCCTTGTCTAGGTGACATCCTCAGTGCTTGGGAGCCTCCTGTGAAGCGCTTCTGTGATCTTTCCTCCGGCATTTACAGTGGCTTGAATCTGCCGCTTCTGGTTGTCAGTTCCAGCTGTCCGTTGCAGTGGTCAGTATATTGGGTCCAGGTCGATGTGCTTATTGATTGAATCTGTGGATGAGTGCCATGCCTCTAAGAATTCCCTGGCTGTTTTCTGTTTGGATTGTCCTATAATAGTAGTGTTGTCCCAGTCGAACTCATGAGTGTGTGGCTACTAAGGATAGCTGGTCGTGTCGTTTCGTGGCTAGTTGGTGTTCATGGATGCGGATCGTTAGCTGTCTTCCTGTTCGTCCTATGTAGTGTTTTGTGCAGTCCTTGCATGGGATTTTGTACACTACATTGGTTTTGTTCACGCTGGGTATCGGGTCCTTCATTCTGGTGAGTTGTTGTTTAAGAATGGCTGTTGGTTTGTGTGCTGTTATGGGTCCTAGTAGTCGCAGTAGTCTGGCTGTCAGTTCGAAAATGCTCTTGATGTATGGTAGCTCTCTGAGTCTTAAGGCCATGGGTTCAAGTCCTACTTTGTTGTTGAATTATCTTTTTATTCATATGGAAATCCATTTTGCTAATTTGTTTGAAAAGAATACATATGAATAAATAATAACAATGTAAGAAGTAGAACTCTCTATCATAGTCTACATAGCCTGGTCCATACATCCATCTCCTATTAAAAGGTCTCTTAGAAAAGGACACAAACAAGTTCAGGAGTCATTTTGTCCTGCATCAGAGGTTCTGCACTTAATGAGTGTATTCATCAGTATTACTGAGGAAAAGAGGGCAATTTTTACTTTTGTTTGAGAGTAGATTTCTTCAAGAGAGATCTGTTCATCACATATTCTTCGTGTCTGGTGTAATAATTTCTGTAATCATAAAGAGTCTACCACCCTAATACCTACCTCCCTTTCTGCAGATGATTTGGAGTTGGGGACCACGTGTAGTGTGTCAGAGTTTGCAGATAACATTAAGATGAGTGGTAGGGCAAAGTGTGCAGAGGACTCTGAAAGTTTGCAAAGGGATATAGATAGTTTAAGTGAGTGGGCAACGGTCTGGCAGATGAAGCGTAATGTTGAAAAATGTGAAGTCATCCATTTTGGTATGAATAACAGTAAAAAGGACCATTATTTGAATGGTAAAAAAATTGCAGCAGGCTGCTGTGCAGAGGGATCTGGGTGTCCTTGTACATGAATGACAGAAGATGGTCTGCAGATGCAACAGATAATTAAGAAGGCAAATAGAATATTGTCTTTCATTGCTAAAGGGACTGAGTTTAAATACAAGGAGGTTATGTTGCAGTTGTACAGGATGCTGCTGAGGCCATACCTTGAGTACTATGTGCAGTTTTGGTCTCCTTACTTGTACTGGCACTGGAGAGAGCGTAGAGGAGATTCACTAGGGTGATTCCAGAGTTGAGAGGGGCTTAAGAGGGGAGACTGAGTAGTCTGGGATTATATTCATTGGAATTTAGAAGAATGAGGAGGGATGTTATGGAAACATACAAAATTACGAAGGGAATAGATGAGATAGAAGCAAGGAGGATGTTTCTACTGGTGGGTGAACAAGAGGTCATAGCCTCAAAATAAGGGGGAGCAGATCTAGGACTGAATTGAGAAGGAACTTCTTCACCCAGAGAGTTGTGAATCTATGAAATTCCTTCCCCCATGAATTAATTGAGGCTACCTCATTGAATGTTTTTAAAGTTAAGATAGAGAATTATTTGAACAGTAAAGGAATTAAGGATTATGGTGTGCGGGTGGGTAAGTGGAGCAGAGACCACGGAAAGATCAGCCACAATCTAATTGAATGATGGAGCAGGTTCGAGAGGCCAGGTGACCTACTCCTGCTCCTAATTCTTGTTCTTAAGTTCTAAAACAGCTGTACTAAGACAGACATTAAAAATGGATAATGCCATCAACTATAGCCACAAGAAAGAGTTTCTGATTGTGATAACCTACTCAAAGGTTAATTCTGTATGTTCCTTGGCCCACACATCTTTATATTATTTTCTCTAGTTCAACGTATTGTTTACCTTGTGAACTACATAATTGTAGTTAGTAGCTATTTCAATGTCCACACAATGAACTTTATTGGAAATAATCTCATGAACTTGCTTTTATCTAAAATCTATGATGAGTTCTTTTATCTAGTTATTGTTTAATTTGAGAATTTATAATGCAGCATTTTAAAAATGTTCTTCACCATGTCGCTATGGCTTACTTATTTATTCCTTATGAAGTTCCAAATACTATCTCATCGGTATACTTCAGGATCATCACACCATTGTGCTTTGGTCAACAATTATTAGTATAGATGATGAAAAGCAAAGATGAAAGCTCACAGTACCAATGAGAACAAAAGAACAAAGGTAACACACATATTGTTACTTTATGTATCAATATATTGTTTGGTCTTATGGATCAAAGTCAGAACAGCAATGTTCACTAACTTATGAAAGAAAGATGAGGTAAATAACCAATAACTGTAAAAAGAGGATCTAGAAGATACTTTGACACAATCCTTTCTCAATACTTCATAACTACAGATGGAAGAGAAACTAGTCGTTGTGGTAAGAGGGGAGGCAAATGAAGCTGAGACCACAAAAAGATCAGCCATGATTTTATTGAATGGCAGTGCTCAAGGGGCCAACTGGCCCCCTCCTGCTCCTAGTTCTTATGTTCTTACGTTGTAATCACTCAACTCAGCAAGCCCTGAGTCTTAGCAACCATGACAATGATGGCCAATTCCTAACAGCAAGGATTTTTGAAAGATCAGAATTGAGGGGAATTGCCAACTGGTGGTGTTCAGAAGTTAAGATCCTTCATGCTGCTCTGGTTTGGGCTGCATTCGTTTTGGGAATTCACTCATTTGAATTGCTTCTCCACAGGCCATTGGCCTATCAGCAGAGACTGGACTGAAACTTAGAAGAATGAGGTAAATCTTCGAGAAACATATAAAATTATGAAGGGAATTGATAAGATAGAAGCAGGGAGGTTGCTTCCACTTCCGGTGAAACAAGAACTAGGGGCATAGTCTCAAAATAAGGGGGAGTAGATTTAGAATTGAGTTGAAGAGGACCTTCTCCACCCAAAGTGTATCAATCTGTGAAATTCCCTACCCAGTGAAACAGTTGAGGCTTCCTCATTGGACATTTCTAAGGCAAGGACAGATAGGTTTTTGAACAGTAAAGGAACTAAGAGTAACGATGAGTGGGTGGGTAAGTGGAGCTGAATTCACACAAAGATCAGCCATGATCTTATTACACGACAGAGCAGACTTGAGGGTCAGATGGCCTACTCCTGTTGGTATTTCCTATGTTCTATTTGTTGATAGCAACACAAGATCCTTCTACTTATTCAAAAAAAAAGGTTATAAGGGTAAACCCAGCAATTACAGAGCAGTCAGTTTAACTTCAGTGGAGGTGAAGTCTCCAGAAACAATTATTTGGGATAGATTTAGTAGTCCCATGAAAAGGTGGATTGTTTAGGAAGATCCAGCATAGATTTCTAAAAGGAGAATTGAGTCTAACTAACTTGCTGAATTTTTTGTAAAGAGATAACAGAGAGATTAGGGTAATTCTGACTGCAGGTCCACATCCTCCTTCCTGTGTAAGTAGATGGTAACAGCGTAGACACCAGCCTGGGCTGTTCATCCTCCTGGTAACGACTGTCCTGTAGCCCCTCTGTGACATCCTTGACCTTGGTGCCGGGGTGTGGAGGAACGAACTATCCTTGTTGGCTGGCAAAAGGTTTTGATATCATTAACTGGTCAGTACTCCATAAATGAATTAATTTCTTGTGGCCACTCAGTTGCATGGTGGACATAGAATCCCACAACTCCAATCATCTGCAACCATTTCCATTACTGTTTGTTCAAACAGGCTGTTTACACAATGTTCTCCAGAAGAGTCAGGCATTTCAAAACAATGACTTCAAAAAATAGTTTTTCAGATTTCAATCCAATGTTTTAAGAATGCACAAAAATACAGAGAGGAAACCTTTACCTGATAAATCATGAAGGTGGCAGGACAGGTGGAGACAGCATTTACAAAGCATACAATGTCCTGGGCTTTGATGGTCTTGTTAAAGTCATGACACAGAATTAAAGCAGTTATTAATTTTCCTTGGAGCAGATATTAGTGATTACTCAGCAAGTTACAACCCACCTACTCACCAAGTATCAGCAGACCTCGCACTCAATCAGAAATGATCTATGAATCCGTGTGGAGAGACAGAAACTATATCTGTCTCTGACATGTCAAAAATAAAGGATGACAGGTGCTTTACTCAAGTTAATTCACTGAGCAGTCTTGACACATACCTCTCACTGCTCACAATGAGTTATGCCATTCAGAAAGCTAGCAGCTAATTTTCCATAACCAGCTACTACTTTGTTTATTCATTGAGCACATGGTATTTTAAAGGGTTTTAATTAAAGCAGTTAATATGAAAGTTATTGTCTGCTTATATCATCTTTCCTGTGAATGCTTTCCTTTTGATGGGATCTTAAAGATGGCTAGAACTTTTTATCACAAGGGCAACAACTCTTCTGTGATGAAACCCTGCCTGCCAAGGGTTTTGCGGTGGACAGTGTGGATGGATTCAGTCGAATTAGCTCCTGGAGAAAACATGGCTGGAGGGATTATGTTAAGTCTAATGATTTCAATATTGGTTTCGTACTGAATAGTAACCTAGTTAATGGTGGTTTTAGGAATATAAGAAATGATTTGCGTTCATATCATACTCTTTGGAATCTTGGGGACACATTTGGTTTTACAGCATTGGTTTGAAGTGTAGCCATTGTTGCAATGCAGGGACCACAGCAGCTAATTTGTACACAGCAAGCTGCCATAAACAGCAACATGATAATTACCAGATCTTCTGTCAGCTGAGGGAAAAAAAATGTCCATGCTATTTTGGGTGGGCAGGGTCAGTGGGATAAGTAGTTGAAGTTGTTGCTGAGGAGGTTTTAATGTTTGAAAATTTAACTGGGTATCAATGATATCAACGTAAGCACATAGGAATAGTGAACACAAGGTTAAAATGAAAAAGCTACAAAAGTCTAAAGCAACGGTCTGGTCATTATCACATGATTGTTTGTGAGACCTTGCAATGCATTCATAGGCTGCCATGTCTCCCACAATACTAAAGAGAAGTTATACTTCATTGGTTTTAAAAAACCATAAGATGTAGCAGCAGAATTCGGTCCATTGAGTCTGCTTCACCATTCTGATGATCTGATAATCCTCAACTCCATTTCCCTGCCTTTCGCTAATAACCCTGAGGATTGGGAACAGCTCAGGTTACAGCAAAGGGAGACAAACAGGCTGAGTGAGAGGGGGAAAATACAATAGGAGTGTAAGCTTGCAGAAAACATACAGACCTACAGCAAAAGCTTCTTTAAATATGTGAAAAGAAAATTGGTCGAGGTGAGTATAGAAGATTCTCTAGAGTGAGAAACAGGCAAATTTGAGGAATGTGGAACAAAGAGATGGCAGACCCACTAAATATCTACTTTAGTCCTGCCTTCACAAAGGAAGACAGAATCCTTTATTTTTCAAGTTTATATTATGAAGGACTTTAATGTTAACAATTACCTTATTTCTTTATTTTCCACTAAAGCGTAATGATGGAAGGCTATGTGTCGAACCTGAGAAAATGGGTGAGATTCTGAATGATTACTTTGCATCAGTGTTCACTGAGGAGAGGGACAAGATGAATGTTGAGATTAGAGATAGAAGTTTGATTAGTCTGGATCACGTTGACATAAGTAGGGAAGATGTGATGGGTAGGCTAGAGGTTATTAAGGTGGACAAATCCCCAGGACCAGATGGGATCTATCCCAGGTTGCTGAAGGAGGCAAGAGAGGAAATTGCTGGGGCCCCGATACATATCTTTGTAGCATCCTTAAATACAGGTGAAGTTCTGGAGGACTGGAGTATTGCTAATGTTGTCCCCCTGTACAAGAAGGGTAGTAGGGATATTCCAGATAACTACAGACCAGTGAGCCTGATGGGAAAGTTGCTGGAGAACGTATTGAGGGATAGGATCTATTTATATTTGGAAGAGAATGTGCTTATCAGAGAGAGGCAATATGGTTTTGTGCAGGGGGGAGTCATGCCTTACCAACTTAATAGAGTTCTTCGAGGAAATGACCAAGTTGATAGATGAAGGAAGGACTGTAGATGTCATATATATGGACTTTAGTAAGGCGTTTGATAAGGTTCCTCATGGTAAACTAATGGAGAAAGTGAAGTTGCATGGTATGTAGGGTGTTCAGCGAGGTGGATAAAGAACTGGTTGAGCAACAGGATACACAGAGTAGTAGTTGAAGGGAGTTTCTGGAAATGGAAACACCAGTGATGTTCCACAGGGATCAGTGCTGGGGCCACTGTTGTTTGTGATATACGTAAATGATCTGGAAGAGGGCACTGGTGGTCTGATCAGTAAATTTGCAGATGACATGAAGATTGGTAGAGTAGCAGAAAGCACAGAGGACTATCAAAGAATACAGGAGAACATAGATAGACTGGAGGGTTGGGCAGAGAAGTGGCAGATGGAGTTCAATCTGGGCAAATGTGAGGTGATGCATTTTGGAAGGTATACTGTAAACAGAAGAACCTTGGGAAAAATTGATGAGCAGATGGATCTGGGAGTGCAGGTCCATTGGACCTGAAGGTGGCTACACAGGTGGATAGAGTGGCTAAGAAGGCAAATGGTATGTTTGCCTTCATTGGATGGGATATTGAGCATAAGAGCTGGCAGATCATGTTAAAATTTATGATTTTGGCTTGGTTTGGCTGCATTTAGAATACTGTGTACAGTTCTGGGTGCCACATTACCAAAAGGATGTGGACGCTTTGGAGAGGGTGCAGAGAAGGTTTACGAGGATGTTACCTAGTATGGAAGGTGCTAGCTATGAAGAGAGGTTGAGTAGGTTAGGTTTGTTTTCATCATAAAAAAGGAGATTCAGGGCTGACCTGATTGAGGTCTACAAAATCATGAAGTCTATAGACAGGGTGAAGGATTCAACAACGAGAGGTCACACGTTCAAGGTGAGAGGTGAAAAGTTTAAGGGGAAATACACGCGGAAGGTACTTTACACAGAGGGTGGTAGGTGTCTGGAAGGCATTGCCAGCAGAGGTAGTAGAGGCAGGCATGGTAGATTCATTTAGGGTGCGTCTGGACAGACACATGAGTAAGTGGGAGCTGAGGGATAGAGCTGCTTAGGAATTGGGCGACAGGTTTAGACAGTGGATTTGGATCAGCTCAGGAACTTATTTTGTACCTAAGTTTATTTTTGTAGCTAGGTATTTTTGTATCTTAAACGATGACCTTAGACATTTATCTCTGTCCTCCTGTACTCCTGTATTTGAGTACATGTGACAATAAAAATCTAATAGAAAATCTGGAAATAACTTTCTGATAAATATGGGGAAATGCAGATCCTAATGGAAAGGAGAAATTGAAAGAAATTAATATTAGTGGGGATGTGGTGCTGGGATTAAAGATAGATAAATTCCCAGGAGCTGATGCCCTTCAGCCCAGAGTACTTAAGGAAGTGGCCCTGGAAATAACAGAATCACTACCGGTCATCTTCCAAAATTCTGTAGATGCTGGAACAGTTCTTACATGTTGGATGGTAGTCAATGTAACCCCACTATTTAAGAAGGAAAACAGACAGACAGTGAAAGATAGATGTGTTAGCCTAATATCGTAGTGGAAAAAATGCTAGCATCAATGTAAGAGATCTGATAGCAGAACACAGGATCAGACAAAAACAGCATATATTTACAAAGCGGAAGTCATGCTTGACAAATCTGCTGGAATCTTTTGAGAATGTGATCAGAGTGGTGCTGGAAAAACACAGCGGGTCAGGCAGCATCCGAGAAGCAGGAAAATCGACGTTTTGGGCAAAAGCCTTTCATCAGGAATACAGCCTGGTTTCCAAACTCTGGTTTCCAGCATCTGCATTCCTCACTTTTGCCTTTTTTAAGAATGCAACTAGTGGAGTTGATTGGGGATCCAGTGGATGTGTTTTACTTGGATTTTCAGAAGCCTTTCAATAAATGTCCCACATAAGAGATTAACATGTTAAATTAAAGCACATAGGATTGGAAATCATGCACTGAAATGGATTGAGAACTGGTTGGCAGACAGAAAGCAAGCAACAGGAATAAACTAGTCTTTTTCCGAGAAACAGGCAGTGTCTAATGGGTACACCACAGATCAGTGCTTGGACTCCAGCTATTCACAATGTATATTAATGATTTAGAAGAGGGAACTGTGTCGTATCTCTGAGTTTGATGACACAGACCTGATACAACGCTGAGTGGGTGAGTATGATTTGAGGGGGTAGCAGAGAGGATGTAGTATGATTTGGACAAGGTAATTTTGTGGACAAATACATGGTAGGTGCAGCGTAATATGGATAAATATGAGGTCATCTATTTTGGTAGCAAAACAGGCAGACAGGCTTCGAGTTGAATGGCAACAGATTGGAAACAGAATAAGGCAAGTTGTGAAAATGATAGTTTACAGAGAGATAGTGATAGGTTAAGGAAGTGAGCAAAAAGTTGGCAAATTGAATATAATGTGGGAAAATGTGAAGTGATTTATTTTGGAAGGGAGAACAAAAGTGTATTGTGTCATTTAAGTGGAAACAACTGTAGAAAACTGCAAAATCATGGGACTTAGGGGGACTTGTACGAGAAACACAGAAAGCTAGCACAGAGGAGCAGCAGGTAATCAGGAAGGCTAATGTAATGTTCACCCTTATTTCAAGGGGGTTGGACATTAAGAGTAGAGAATTCATATTGCGACAAAGTGCTGGTAAACCACATCTGGAAAATTGTGAGCAGTGTTTGTACTATTATTTAAGGAAATCGATCATTTCATTGGAGGTAGTTCAGAGAAGGTTCACTAAGATGATCCCTGGTATGGATGGACTGTCTTATGGGCAAACAGATTGGAACTTTACTCACTGAAGTCGAAGAATGAGAGGTAATCTTATTGAACATGTAAGGGGCAATGCTGAGAGGGGTGTTCCCCCTCATAGGAGAGTCAAGAACCAGAGGGAACCGTAAGAGAATAATTTAAGACTGAGATGAGGAAGAATTTATTCTCACAGAGGCTTGTGAGTCTTTGGAACTCCTTACCACAGAGAGCTGTGGGAGTAGAGTCCTTGTGTATATTTAGTGGTGAGAGAGACAGATTCATGATTAGTCAGCAAATTAAGGGTTACAGAGAAAGGCAGGAAAATGAATGAAAGAATATCACATCAGCCATGATCCTATTGAGTAGCAGAACAGATCCAAAGGGCTGAATGATTTACTCCTGCTCCTATTTATCATGGTCTTACAGGAAAGGTGAAATGCAATGAGATCCAGATGCCCTTCTACACTGGTCACTGAAAGTAAGCATTGCAGGAGCAGCAGGCATTGAAGAAGGCAAATGGTACATTGGATTTTAAAGTGAGAGGTTTCAAATTCAGGAGCAGGGATGTCTTACTGCAATTGTGCATGACCTTAGTGAAACCAGACCTGGAGTATTGCATGCAGCATTCAGAACATAGAACATAGAATAGTACAGCACAGTACAGGCCATTCAGTCCATGATGTTGTGCTGAGCATTTATCTTAACCTAAAATCAACCTAACTTACACACCCCTCAACTTACTGCCGTCATGTGCTTGTCCAGCAGTTGTTTAAATGTCCCTAATGTCTCTGACTCTGCTACCACTGCTGGCAGTTCATTCCACATACCCACCACTCTCTGTGTGAAGAACCTCCCTCTGACATTTCTCCTATACCTTCCTCCAATAACTTTAAAATTATGACTCCTCATGACAGCCATTTTTGTCCTGGGAAAAGACTCTGGCTATCTACTATATCTTTGCCTCTCATTAACTTGTGCACCTCTATCAAGTCACCTCTGTTCCTTCTTGTCTCCAGTGTTAAAAGCCCTAGGCAACTCAACCTCTCTTCATAAAACAAGCCATCCAATCCGGACAGCATCCTGGTAAATCTCCTCTGCACCCTCCTTAAAGCATCTACATCCTTCCTATAATGAGGTGACCAGAACTGGAAACAATATTCCAAGTGTGGTCTAACCAGGGTTTTATAGAGCTGCAGCAAAACCTCACGGCTCTTAAACTTAATCCCCCTGTTAATGAAAACCAAAACACCATACACCTTCTGAACAACCCTATCAACCTGGGTGGCAACTTTGAGGGATCTATGTACATGGGCTCCAAGATCCTGCTGTTCCTCCACACTGCCAAGAATCCTGTCTTTAAGCCTGTATTCAGCATTCAAATTTGATCTTCCAAAGTGAATCGCTCTGCATTTTTCCAGGTTTGTCTCCTTATCTGAGGAAGGATGTTTTGGCTATAGGGGGAATGCAGGGATTACCAGACTGATTTGTGGGATGGCAGGACTGATGTTTGAATTTGTTCAGAGTATATTTAGTGGGGTTTAGAAGAATGAGGGGGTCTCTTAGAAACATTTAAAATTCTAACAGCATTACAGTAAATACGGGACAGATGTTCACAATGACCAGGGATTCCAGAATTAGGGTGCCAGGTTAGAGGTAAAGGGTAGATCTCTGAGGACAGAGATGAAGCAGAATTTCCTCACCCAGAAAGTGGTGACCCTGTGGAATTCTCTGCCACAGGAAACTGTTAAGGCCGAAACATTGAAGAGTTTCAGGGAAGGCGTAGATATAGCTCTTAGGACTAAAGTGATCAAAGAATATGGGGAGAAACTGGAACAGGTACTTTGTTAGAAGGTCAGCCATGATCATATTGAATGGTGGAGAGGCTCGAATCCCTACTCCTGGTCCTATATTCAGGGTTTCTGTGTCATCTGCGATTCCCTAATTTATTTAAGATCTATCGGTCTTGAATATACCTGATGACCCAGCCACAACAGCCCTCTGTGGTAAATAATTCCTCAGATTCATGCCCTCTGAGGAGACCCTTGAGTTAGTTAAATCTAAACAGCACTTCTCAAAGCAATAACCCTCAAAATGGTAGCATCTAGAGCTCAGGGCAAATCAGGAATTAATACAACAAAATCTGATACTTTTGACAAAGCTCCAGTGAATATAACATTACAAACCATGTATTGCAACTGAATCTGCTGTCTGGCCATACACGATTCTTCCATTGCAGCCTTTCTTTGATATCAAGGGTAGCTGGAAAGCAGTTGTCAGATGTTAACTCTTATTGATTTGTCACATTGGTACTTAATTCATTAAAAAAATACTTACAATAACTGATGGCTAAGACAAAGTTCTTTGGTTGTGAAGCACAGTGTTTTCCATTTACAAAGTTTTTTTTAGATGCCCCAGCTTTTATTGCAAGTCATCATTTCATATGCATGTGGACATCTGAGTGCCCAAAGATGCCAGGTTCTCCAATCATTTTCCATCTTATAACAGTAACGTAGACAATGTTTGTACTGGGCTGTTCTCTGATTAGATAAAGATGACTTAATGGTGTTTAAACCTGAGGGTCATCACCCATCAGATGAGGGGAGATGTTGAGGTGGAGAGTCACAGTGGCACGGTGCCTCAGTGGTTAGCATTACTGCCTCACAGCACCAGGGACCTGTGTTCGATTCCAGCCTCAGGCAACTGTCTGTGTGGAGTTTGCACATTCTCCCTGTGTCTGTGTGGGTTTCCTCCAGTTGTTTCAGTTTCCTCCCACAGTCCAAAGATGTGCAGGTTAGGTGGATTGGCCATGATAAATTGCCCGTAATATTCAGGACTGAGTAGGTTAGGTGCAAATATAGAGTAATAGGGTAGGGGAATGGGTCTGCATGGGTTACCCTTCAGAGGGTTGGTGTGCACGTTTTGGGCCAAATGGCCTGTTTCCACACTGTAGGGATTCTATGAATTCTAGTTCTTCACAGGAACCTCAGATAGTGTAGGGATTGAACCCATGCTGTTGGTATCACTGTCTGTTGTAAACCTGCCATTCAGCCAATTGAGCTGTTTCGGTCATAATTCATTGGCTATGAAGAGCTTAGGAACTGGAGGCCTGTGATCAGTGGAATGCTTCAGGGGTCAGTGTTGGGCCCAATACTGTTTGTTATCTATATCAATGATTTGGATGAAAATGTACAAGGCGTGATTTGTAAGTTTGCTGATGACACTGAAATAAGCGGTATCGTGGACAGTGAGGAAGGTTCTCAGAAATTGCAGCAGGACCTTGACCAGCTGGGGAAGTGGGCCGAGAAATGGGAAATGGAGTTTAATATAGATAAGTGTGAGGTCTTGTATCTTGGAAAGTCAAATCAAGGCAGGAGTTTCGTGGTGAATAGTAGGGCCTTAAGGGTTACGGGGAGAATGAAGGTAAGTGGAGTTGAAATGCCCATCAGCCATGATTGAATGGCGGAGTGGACTCAATGGGCCGAATGGCCTTACTTCCACTCCTATGTCTTATGGTCTTATGGCCTAAGGAGTGTAGTGGAACAGAGGGACCTTGGAGTTCAGGTGCATGGGTCTCTGAAAGTGGAGTCACAGGTAGACAGGGCAGTAAAGAAGGCTTTTGGCACACTGCCTTCATCAGTCAGGGCATTCAGTATAGAAGTTGGGAAGTTATGTTGCAGTATTACAGGACATTGGTTAGGCCACAAATGGAGTATTGTGTTCAGCTTTGATCACCTCACTGTAGAAAGTATCTTATTAAACTGGAAAGAGTGCAGAAGAAATTTGAAAAGATATTGCCTGGACTCAATGGTCTGAATTATAGGGAGAGGTTGGACAAGCTAGGACTTATTTCTTTAGAACTTAGGAGACTGAGAGGGACATTATAGAGGTGAATGAGATAATGAGCAACATGGATATAATGAATGCACTCAACCTTTTTACCAGGGTTGGGGAATTAAGAACTAGAGGGCATCAGTTTAAGGTTAATGGGAAAAAAATAAAAGGGAACCTGAGGGGCACCGTTTTTACACAGAAGGTGGTATGCATATGGAATGAGATGCCAGCAGAAGTGATTGAGATGGGTACATTAACAACATTCAAAAGTCATTTGGACAAGATGTGGATAGAGAGGTTTTAGAAGGGTATGGGCCAAGTGCAGGGAAATGGGTTATTGTGGACGGATATTTTGGTCGGCATGGACCAGTTTGGGCCAAAGGACTTATCTCCATGCAGTAGGACTCTATGACTCTATGTCGCAGCACAGTGGTACAGTGGTTACAATTGCTGCCTCATGGTGCCAGGGATCTGGGTTTGACTAGGCGACTGTCTGTGTGGTGTTTGCACATTCTCCCTAACTCTGCATGGGGAGACAGTTTCTGGGTGCTTCAGTTTCCTCCCACAGTCCAAGGATGTGCAGGTTAGGTGGATTGGCCATGCCAAATTGCTCTGTACTGTCCAGGAGTGTGCAGGTTAGGTGGGTTAGCCAAGGGAAATGCACATTTGCAGGGATGGTGGGATGTTCTTTGGACTCAATGGGCCGGATGGCCTGTTTCCACATTGTAGGGATTCTATGATTAATGCAAAGAATTTACATGCATTTGGAAAGGCAAGGACCCCTGATTAGGGATAGTCAACATGGTTTTGTGCTTGGGAAATCATGTCTCACTAACTTGACTTGAGTTTTGTGAAGAAGTAACACAAAAGAATGATGAGGGCAGAGCAATGGATGTGATCCGTATAGATTACAGTGAGGTATTCAACAAGGTTCCTCATGGTAGACTGGTCAGCAAAGTTAGATTACATAGAATATTCATTTAGATCCAGAACTGGCTCAAAGGTAGAAGTAGTGTAGGTGTGTTGTTCCATGCAAGGGGAGTCACAGTTAGACAGGGTAGTGAAGAAGACATATGAAGAAGATACTTGCCTTTAATGGTCAGTGCATTGAGTATAGGCATTGGGTGGTCATGTTGTGTCTGTACAGGACACTTGTTAGACCACTTTTGGAATACTGGGCACAATTCTGGTCTCCGTGCTATAGGAAGGATGTTATGAAACTTGAAAGGGTTCAGAAAAGATTTACAAGGTTATTGCTGTGGCTTGAGCTACAGGAAAAGGGTTAGTCAAGGTAAATGCAGAGTTGCAGGGATGGTGGGATGTTCTTTGCACTCAAAGGCTGGATAGATCCCATTAGATTCCATTCCCTACAGTGTGGAAACAGGCCCTTCGGCTCAACACCGACCCTCTGAAGAGTAACCCACCGAGACCCATTTCCCTCTGACTAATGCTTCTAACCCCATGGGCAATTTAGCATGGTCAATTCACTTGACCTGCACCTCTTTGGACTGTGGGAGGAAACCGGAGCATCTGCTGGGGCTATTTTCCCTGGAAGGTTGGAGATTGGGGAGTGACCTTATACAGATTTATGAAATCATGAGGGACATGGACAGGGTGAATAACCAAGGTCTTTTCCCTGAGGTGGGGGTGTCCAAAATTAGGTGAGAGGGGAAAGATTTAAAAGGGGCCTAAGGGGTAACTTTTTTACGCAGAGGTTGTGCATGTCTGAAATGAGCTGCTATAGGAAGTGGTGGAGGCTATAACCTATAACTTAGAATTGTAGAGTCATAGAAATGTACAGCATGGAAACAGACCCTTCGGTCCAACCTGTTCATGCTGACCAGATATCCCAATCTAGTCCCACCTACCAGCACCCGGTCCATATCCCTCCAAACCCTTCCTATTCATATACTCATCCAAATGCCTCTTAAATGTTGCAATTGTACCAGCCTCCACCACTTCCTCTGGCAGCTCATTCCATACACGTACCACTTTCTGCATGAAATATTGGCCCCTTAGGTCTCTTTTACATCTTTTCCTTCTCACCCTAAATCTATGCCCTCTAGTTCTGGACTCCCTGACCCCAGGAAAAGGATTGGTCTATTTATCCTATCCATGCCCCTCATGATTTTGTAAACCTCTATAAGGTCACCCTTCGGCCTCCGACACTCCAGGGAAAACAGCCCAAGCCTATTCAACCTCTCCCTATATCTCAAATCCTCCAACCCTGGCAACATCCTTGTAAATCTTTTCTGAACCCTTTCAAGTTTCGTAACATCCTTCCGATAGGAAGGAAATGAGAACTGTACACAATATTCCAACAGTGGCCTAACCAATGTCCTGTACAGCCGCAACGTGACCTCCCAATTCCTGTACTCAATACTCTGACGAATAAAGGAAAGCATACCAAACGCCTTCTTCACTATCCTATCGACCTGCGACTCCACTTTCAAGGAGCTATGAACCTGCACTCCAACATCTTTTTGTTCAGCAACACTCCCAAGGTCCTTACCATTAAGTGTATAAGTCCTGCTAAAATTTGCTTTCCCAAAATGCAGCACCTCACATTTATCTAATTAAACTCCATCTGCCACTTCTCAGCCCATTGGCCCATCTGATCAAGATCCTGTTGTAATCTGAGGTAACCCTCTTCGCTGTCCGCTACACCTCCAATTTTGGTATCATCTGCAAACTTACTAACTGTACCTCTTATGCCCGCACCCAAATCATTTATGTAAATAATGAAAAGTAGAGGACCCAGCACTGATCCTTGTGACACTCCACTGGTCACAGGCCTCCAGTCTGAAAAACAAACTTCCACCACCACCCTCTTTCTTCTACCTTTGAGCCAGTTCTGTATCGAAATGGCTAGTTCTCCCTGCATCCCGTGTGATCTAACCTTGCTAACCAGTCTCGCATGGGGAACCTTATCGAATGCATTACTGAAGTCCAGATAGATCATGTCCACCATTCTGCCCTCATCAATCCTCTTTGTTACTTATTCAAAAAACTCAATTAAGTTTGTGATTTTGCATGCATAAAGCCATGTTGACTATCCCTAATCAGTCCTTGCCTTTCCAAATACATGTACATCCTGTTCCTCAAGATTCCTCCAACATCTTGCCCACCACTGAAGTCAGGCTCAGTGGTTTATAGTTTATAGTTCCCTAGCTTGTCCATACCACCTTTTTTTAAACAGTGGCACCACATTAGCCAACCTCCAATCTTCCAGCACCTCACATGTGACTATTGAAGATACAAATATTTCAGTAAGAGGCCCACGAATCATTTCCTACCCTCCGCCACAGAGTTGTAGGGTACACCTGATCAGGTCCTGGGGATTTATCCACCTTTGTGCATGTCAAAACAAACAGCACTACTCCTCTGTAATATGGACATTTTTCAAGATGTCATCATCTATTTCCCAAAATTCTATATCTTCCATATCCTTTTCCACAGTATGTACTGATGCAAAAGACTTGTTTAGTATCTCCCCCATTTTCTGCGGCTCTAAAGAATGGACGCCTTGCTGATCTTTGAAGGACCCTATTCTCTCCCTAGTTACCCTTTTGTCCTTAATGTATTTGTAAAAACCCTTTGGATTCTCCTTAACTCTATTTGCCAAAGCTATCTCATTTCCCCTTTTTGCCCTCCTGATTTCCCTCTTAAGTATATTCCTACTTCCTTTATACTCTTCAAAGGATTCCCTCGATCTATCCTGTCTATACTTGACATATGCTTTCTTCTTCCTTAACCAAATCCTCAATTTTAGTCATCTAGCATTCCCTTTACCTGCCAGCCTTCCCTTTCACACTAACAGGAACATACTTTCTCTAGACTTCTGTTATTTCATTTCTGAAGGCTTCCCATTTTCCAGCCGTCCCTTTACCTGCGAACATCTGCCACCCATCAGCTTTTGAAAGTTCTTGCCTAATACCGTCAAAATTGGCCTTTCTCCAATTTAAAACTTCAACTTTTAGATCTGGTCTATCCTTTTCCAACACAATTTTAAATCCAATAGAATAATGGTCGCTGACCAAGAAGTGTTCCACACTGACACCTCAGTCACCTGCCCTGCGTTATTTCCCAAGCATAGGTCAGGTTTTGCACCTTCTCTAGTAGGTACAACCACATACTGAATAAGAACATTTTATTGTACGCACTTAACAAATTCCTCTCCATCTAAACCCTTAACACTATGGCAGTCCCAGTCAATATTTGGAAAGTTAAAATCCCCTACCATAACCACCCTATTATTCTTACAGATAATTGAGATCGTCTTCCAAATTTGTTTCTCAATTTCCCTATGACTATTAGGGGGTCTGTAATACAATCCCAAGAAAGGATCCCAAGAAATCCCGTGGGCGGCACGGTGGCACAGTGGTTAGCACTGCTGCCTCACAGCGCCTGAGACCCGGGTTCAATTCCCGACTCAGGCGACTGACTGTGTGGAGTTTGCACGTTCTCCCCGTGTCTGCGTGGGTTTCCTCCGGGTGCTCCGGTTTCCTCCCACAGTCCAAAGATGTGCGGGTCAGGTGAATTGGCCATGCTAAATTGCCCGTAGTGTTAGGTAAGGGGTAAATGTAAGGGTATGGGTGGGTTTCGCTTCGGCGGGTCGGTGTGGACTTGTTGGGCCGAAGGGCCTGTTTCCACACTGTAAGTCTAATCTAATCTAAAATAAAAAGTGATCAGCCCTTTCTTATTTCTCAGTTCCACCCAAATAACTTCCAGGAATATCCTCCCTCAGCACAGCTGTAATGCTATCCCTTATCAAAAATGCCACTCTCCCTCCTCTCTTGCCTCCCTTTGTATCCTTCCTGTAGCATTTGTATCCTGGAACATTAAGCTGCCAGTCCTGTCCATCCCTGAGCCATGTTTCTGTAATTGCTATGATATCCCAGTCCCATGTTCCTAACCATGCCCTGATCTCATCTGCCTTCCCTGTAAGGCCCCTTGCATTGAAATAAATGAATTAAATGTATCAGTCCTACCTTGTTCTCTGCTGCCCTGGCTTCTTTTCTCACTTGTACCAGTCTCAGATTGATCTCTTTCTTCACTATCTCCCTAGGTCCCACACCACACGCGCGCGCACGCACACACGCGCGCGCGCACACACACACACACACACACACACCACCTTACCAGATTAAATCCTTCTGAGCAGCTCTAGCGAATCTCCCTGCCAGCATATTCGTCCCCTTCCAATTTAGATGCAATCCGTCCTTACAGGTCCCTTCTACCCCAAAAGAAATTCCAATGATCCAAAAATGTGAATCCTTCTCCCATACACCAGCTCTTTAGCCATGCATTCATCTGCTCTATCCTTCTATTCCTGCCCTCCCTATCTCGTAGCACTGGGAGTAATCCAGATATTACTACTTTTGAAGACCTTTTTAAATTCCTGCCTAACTCTCTGTATCTCCCAGGGAATCTCAACCTTTTCCCTTCCTATGTCATTGATTCCAATTTGTCCAATGACCTCCTGCTGGCCCCGCTACCATTTGAGAACATTCTCATTCTAACAATTGAGTTGCAACATTGAGGGCACAGATTTAAGCTAATTAGTAGGCATCAAAGGAAGGTGTGAAACCCACATCCCCTGAATGAATAAAAGAAGGTTTGAAATCTCCTGTTAAATGTCTGCCAGTGCTTCCCTATAGATCTATCCCATAACCAAGTATCCAAATTGACTTTGGACTCAGATGTTAATTTCTCTCACAACAGATGCTGTCAGACCTGTTAAGTTTCTCTGGAAATCATGCATGACAAATCTTTTAAAAATCATTAAGGATGTAATAAGCAGGATAGATAAAGTGGATGGAATATATTTGGATTTTCACAACACTTTTGATAAGGCACTGCATGTTAGGCTTTTTAATAAGATAGAGTCAAAACGTAAGGTGCTGGCAAAGCGCAGCCAGTCAGGCAGCATCCGAGGAGCAGGAGGTTCAATGTTTTGAGCACAAGCTCTTTATCAGGAATGAGATAAGATAGGAGCACATAGTGTTGGGGATAGTATTATATAACAGCATAGATAAAAGAGGGGGCATTTTCATGATGACAACCTATAACTTAGAATCGTAGAATCATAGAGATGTACAGCATAGAAACAGACCCTTCGGTCCATCTCGTCCATGCCAACCAGATATCCCAACCCAATCTAGTCCCACCTGCCAGCACCAGGCCCATATCTCTCTCTCAACCCTTCCTATTCATATACCCATCCAAATACCTTTTAAATATTGCAAATGTACCAACATCCACCACTTCCTCTGGCAGCTCATTCCATAAACGTAACACCCACTGTGTGAAAAAGTTGTCTCTTAGGTCTCTTTTATATCTTTCCCCTCTCACCCTAAACCTATGCCCTCTAGTTCTGGACTCCCCCCACCCCAGCAAAACGACCTTGTCCATGCCCCTCATGATTTTACAAACCTCTATAAGGACACCCCTCAGCCTCCGACGCTCCAGGGAAAACAGCCCCAGCCTATTCAACCTCTCCCTACCAGCTCAAATCCTCCAATCCTGGCAACATCTTTGTAAATCTTTTCTGAACCCTTTCAAGTTTCACAACATCCTTCTGATAGGAAGGAGACCAGAATTGCACACAATATTCCAACAGTGGCCTAACCAATGTCCTGTACAGCTGCAACATGACCTTCTACCTCCTGTACTCAATACTCTGACCAATAAAGGAAAGCATACCAGATGCCTTCTTCACTCTCCTATCTACCTGTGACTCTACTTTCAAGGAACTATGAACCTGTACTCCAAGGTCCTGAAGAAGGGCTTATTCCTGAAACGTCGAATCTCCTGTTCCTTGGATGCTGCCTGACCTGCTGCGCTTTTCCAGCAACACATTTTCAGTTCTGATCTCCAGCATCTGCAGTCCTCACTTTCTCCTCCAAGGTCTCTTTGTTCAGCAACACTCTCTTGGACGTTACCATTACGTGTATAAGTCCTACGAAAATTTGCTCTCCCAAAATGCAGCATCTTGCATTTATCTAAATTAAGCTTCATCTGCCACTCCTCAGCCCATTGACCCATCTGATCATTGTGGTGTGCCATAGGGATCAGTGCTGCAACCACAATTATTTATAGTATATATATAGTAATAAGGCTGTTTTCATTGAAGAGAAGAAGGTTGAGAGGTGACTTAATCAAGATAATCAGAAGGTTAGATAAGATGGACAGTGAGAGCCTTTTTCCTCAGATGGTGAAGGGGACATAGCTTTAAATTGAGGGGTGACAGATTTAGGACAAATATTAAGGGTAGTTTCTTCACTCAGAGAGCAGCAGGGGCGTGAAACAGCCTTCCTGCAATATTAGTAGACTTGCCACCGTTAGTGGCATTTAAGTGGACATTGGACATACGTATGGATAATAATGGAACAGTTTAGGTTAGATAGGCATCAGGTTATATTCACAGGTTGGTGCAACATCGAGGGTCAAAGGGGATGTACTGCGCTGTAACATTCTATGTTTTGTGTGATGACTCGGATAAGAAAAGTGAATGTACCATAGGCCTGGTTTGCATATGACACAAAAATAGAGATGAGGAGTTTGTCATATGAAGAGAGATTGAACAGGTTAGGCCTATATACTCCCTAGAATTTAGAAAAATGAGGGGAGATGATAAAAGGTGTGGATAAAATAGATGTGGAGCAGATGCATCCTCTTGTGGGACATTCTGGGATGAGAGTCTTAGGGTAAGGGGAGGCAAATTTAAAACAGAATTGAGGAGAGACTATATTTCCCTAAGGGTTGTGAATCGGTCGAATTTGCTAACCCAAAGTGCGGTGGATGCTGAGACAGTGAGTAAATTTAAGGAGGAGTTAGACAGATTTTTAAGAAGTAATGGGTTAAAGGGCTCTTGGGAGAAGGCAGAAAAATGGGGGTGAGGAGTATATCAGCCATGATTGAATGGCGGAGCAGACTGAATGGGTTAATTCTGTTCCTATGTCTTATGGACTTATGAACTTATGAAAAGCAAGTCACTTGAAACTCAAAACTGTACTTTCCTCTCCAAAGATGCTGACAGACCTGCTGAGCTTCTTCAGCATTCTCTATATTTGTTTGTGATTTCCAACATCCACAGTATTTTACTTTTATTTTAACCAACGTGCTGTCATCCTGTACAATGTTTCTAACAATTCTAACAAGAAATGAGGGAAAACTGTCATGAAGAGAAAACAGTGAGAAAAGTTGGTAAGGAATCTTTGCTGTGTGGCAACATATTAAGTAGAAAAGAGTAGCCTTCAGGCAAAGAGAGAATGCATAGTGCCACTTGACAAATTACAGGCCACTTACTTTCCAAATCCTGACATCGTACTGCCTCAGTGGCATGCTGGTTCCTGATAGTCTGCTCAGACCAATTCATCATCACCCCAGAACACATCCCTCACAACATCTTGTTGTTGACATGTGGAGGTTGAACTGGGCATAACACTGTAGGCGCAGGGGGGTGGGATTGATTCATATTTTGCAATTTATGCAAATGTTCATGAAGATTAGAGCTATAGAGAGGAATGCTTCCCTTTGTAAAAGTACACAAACATGAGTGAGTGCACACAGAGGATTTCAGCTCTTAATGGTGAATGCACAGAGGAGAGATTGAGACAGACTGTTCCAGCTTGTTTAGTATTTGATTGAATACTAAACAAGCAAATCTTGATTCAACAGTAATTAGACCTGTTTGTTTGAGATCCTACTAGGATTGTACTTTGGTTGGGAAGAATGGGAAAGAGAGGGTTAAGTTGACGACTTGGCATAAGTCCTGTCAGAACAGAAATAGGTCATTCAGCCCATTGAGGAGAAAGCAAAGACTGCAGATGCTGGAGATCAGAGCTGAAAATGTGTTGCTGGAAAAGCGCAGCAGGTCAGGCAGCATCCAAGGAGAAGGAGAATCAATGTTTCGGGCATGAGCCCTTCTTCAGGAAAGTCTTCTTCCTGAAGAAGGGCTCATGCCCGAAACATCGATTCTCCTTCTCCTTGGATGCTGCCTGACCTGCTGCACTTTTCCAGCAACACATTTTCAGCACATTCAGCCCATTGAGCCTACTCAACAATCATGGCTGCTCTGATAATCGTCAGCTCAACTTTTCTGCCTTTTCCCCAGAACCCTTGATTACTGACTATGACACTGACTAGGATTCAGGGCACAATGTGGAGGGGTTTGCTCTTTAGAAGGGCAACTAGGGATGGGCAATAAATGCTGGCCAGCCAGCAGCACTCACATGCCATAAGAAATTTTTAAAACGGAGAACAGATTGAGGTTCAGGAACTTTGAATGGTTTATTGTCAGCTGTATTTTATAGGGAGAAACCCAGTAAAATAGAGTGAAAAGCTTTTTCACTGTTGCCACAATTCAGAGCCATTTTGAACAACCTTACAAATAAAAGAAAGGTAAAGCTTAAACAGAGTCCAGCAGTCCTGAGCCAGTTCATCACCAACGACACCTGTGCCAGCATCCCTACACCATCTACACCAGACCAAACTGATGGTGAAGCCACCACTCCTGAGGTTCCATCTTTCACGGTTGGGTCTACCTCACTGATTTCACCTCCACCAGTGTAGCAGCTGCGGAGTCCAATGCCAGGTCTGGTTCCTAAAGACATAAGTAAGGGCCTTACTTGCCATGGGGCCCATACTGGGCTCACTGACCATCACCACGGGATCCACACTGGGCCCACTGACCATCACCATGGGGTATACTCTGAGCTCACTGGCCATCACCATGGGATCCAGATTGAGCTCACTGACCATCACCATGGGGTCCACACTGGGCTCACTGACCATCACTATGGGATCCACACTGGGCTCACGAACCATCACCATGAGGTCCGTGCTAGACTCACTGACCATCACCATGGCGTCGGCGCTGGACTCACTGACCATCACTACATGGCCTACACTGGGCTCAATGACCATCATCATGGCTTCCACACTTACCTCACTGACCATCACCATGGGCTCCACACTGGGCTCACTGACCATCACCACGAGGTCCAAACTGGGCTCACTGACCATCACAATGGGGTCCTCACTGAGCACACTTGTCATCACCATGGGGCCCACAGTGAGCTCACTGACCATCACCATGGTGTCTGCGCTGGACTCACTGACCATCGCCACAGGGTCTACACTGGGCTCAACGACCATCATCATGGATTCCACACTGGTCTCACTGACCATCACCTGAGGATCCACACTGGGCTCACTGACGATCACCACAGGGTCTATAATGGGCTCAATGACCATCACCATGGGTTCCATACTGGGCTCACTGACCAATAGCATGGGTTCCACAGAGGTCTCACTGACCATCACCACGGGATCCACACTGGCCTCTTGATCACCATGGAGTCTACTCTGAGCTCACTGGTCACCACCATGAGGTCCATGCTGGGCTCACTGGCCATCACCATGGTGCCTGCGCTGAACTCACTGACCATCACCACAGAGTCCACACTGGGCTCACTGACCATCACCACGGGGCCCACACTGGGCTCACTAACCATCACCATGGGGTCCATACTGAGCACACTGACCATCACCATGTTGCCTACACTGAGCTCACTGGCCATCACAATGGGGTTCACACTGGGCTCACTGACCATCACCATGGTGTCCACACTGGACTCACTGACCATCACCATGGGATCCACACTAGGCTCACAGGCCATCACCACAGGGTCCACATTGGGCTCACTGACCATCACAATGGGGTCCTCACTAAGCTCACTTACCATCACCATGGGGCCCACAGTGAGCTCACTGACCATCACTATGGTGTCTGCGCTGGACTCACTGACCATCACCACAGGGTCTACATTGGGCTCAATGACCATCATCATGGGGTTCATTCTAGGCTCACTGGTCATCACCACAGGGTCCACACTGGGATCACTGACCATCATCACGGAGTCCGCATTGCGCTCACTGACCATCACTACAGGGTCCACACTGATCATCACCATGGGGTCCACACTGGGCTCACTGACCATCCCCATGAAGTCCACACTGGGTTCACTGACCATCACCATGGGGTCTGTATTGCGATCACTGACCATACTACAGGGTCCACACTCGCCATCACCATGGTGCCCACACTGGGCTCACTGACCATCACCATGTGTCCACACTGGGCTCACTGGCCATCACCATGGTGTCCACACTGGGCTCACTGGCCATCACCAAGGGGCCCATGCTGTGCTCACTGACCATCCCAGGGGGTCCACATTGGGTTCACTGACTATCACTAGGGGGGTCCACGCTGGGCTCACTGACCATCACCAGGTGGTCCACACTGGCCTCACTGACCATCACCATGGAGTCTACTCTGAGCTCACTGACCTTCACCATGAGGTCCGTGCTGGGCTCACTGGCCATCACCATGAGGTCCGTGCTGGGCTCACTGGCCATCACCATGGTGCCTGCGCTGGACTCACTGACCATCACCACAGGGTCCACACTGGGCTCACTGACCATCACCATGGGGTCACACTGAGCACACTGACCATCACCATGTGGCCTACACTGAACTCACTGGCCTTCGCAATGGGGTTCACAATGGGCTCACTGACCATCACCATGGGATCCACACTAGGCTCACTGGCCATTACCATGGGGTCCACACTGGACTCACTGACCATCACAATGGGGTCCTCACTGAGCACACTTACCACCACCATGGGGCCCACAGTTAGCTCAATGACCATCACCATGGTGCCTGCGCTGGATTCACTGACCATCACCACAGGGTCCACACTGAGCACACTGACCATCACCATGTGGCCTACACTGAGCTCACTGGCCATCACAATGGCGTTCACACTGGACTCACTGGCCATCACCATGGGATCCACACTAGGCTCACTGGCCATCACCACAGGGTCCACACTGGGCTCACTGACCATCACAATGGGATCCACACTAGGCTCACTGGCCATCACCACAGGGTCCACATTGGGCTCACTGACCATCACAATGAGGTCCTCACTGAGCACACTGGCCATCACCATGTGGCCTACACTGAGCTCACTGGCCATCACCATGGGATCCACACTGGGCTCACTGACCATCACCATGGTGTCCACACTGGACTCACTGACCATCACCATAGGATCCACACTAGGCTCACTGGCCGTAACCACAGGGTCCACATTGGGCTCACTGACCATCACAATGGGGTCCTAACTGAGCTCACTTACCATCCCCATGGTGTCTGCGCTGGACTCACTGACCATCACCACAGGGTCTACACTGGGATCACTGACCACCACCATGGGGTCCACACTGATCACTGACCAGCATCACGGGGTCTGCATTGCGCTCACTGACCATCACTACAGGGTCCACACTGATCATCACCATGGGGTCCACACTGGGCTCACTGACCATCCCAATGAAGTCCACACTGGGCTCACTGACCATCACCATGGGGTCTGCATTGCAATCACTGACCATACTACAGGGTCCACACTGGCCATCACCATGGTGTCCACACTGGGCTCACTGGCCATCACCATGGTGTCCACACTGGGTTCACTGACCATCACCAAGGGGCCCATGCTGTGCTCACTGACCATCCCCGGGGGTCCACACTGGGTTCATTGACTATCACCATGGTGTCCACACTGGGCTCACTGACCATCACCAGGAGGTCCACACTGGGCTCACTGACCATCACCATGAGGCTCGTCCTCTGCTCACTGACCATCACTCGGGTGTCTGTACTGTGCTCACTGACCATCACCAGGGGGTCCACACTGGGCTCACTGACCATCACCAGGGGGTCCACACTATGCTCGCTGAGCATCACCATGGGATCCACACTGGGCTCACTGACTAACATCAAGGTGGACCCACTTGAGTCTGGGCTGGGATTCCTCACTGTTGCTGATGGTAAATAAAGGGAAGTACATAGTGAAGTGATAAAAACTGGAAAAGAGCAAATAATAAAATAAATGCAACCGGAGTGGGCAGGCCCCGGCACAACAGGCCAATTCTGGGTCAGATAGGACTCTAACCCAGGTCACTGGCTCAGAGGTAGCGATACTACCACTGTGCCTCAACAGCCAGTTCAAACCAATAGTGGAGTTCAGGGAGAGATATGAAAGTACGAAGAGAGAGAGACAAATGGGAGGAGTATGGGGATGTAACAGAGAGATATAAATAAAATAACATGAGGACAGATAGAGCTCGAAGTGAGAATATGAAGGAGTTTGGCAGAGAGACTGTCGGATTAGGGACAGAGATGGAGAGATTTCGGAAATTCCAGAGAGCAGATTTTTTTGTTGGCAAAGTGATGGAAAATGGTAAGAGAATATTTAGGTAGCTGTTTCCAAACGGCACAGATGTGACAGGTCAAAGGGCTTTTTCTTAGCTGTCAGACTCTCTGACTCTAAAATGTTCTGCTGTTTGACTCTGAGTGTATAGGAGTGTTTGCTTGGGAACTGGGAACAATCACAGATTCCTCTCCTAGCATTATGAGTGGACCTCTGCCATTAAGTCAAGCAAATGCCAGTGAAATGTTGAAAATGCACTCATTTGTAAAGAGAACAGAGTCCTCAGAGACTCCTGTCAACCAAATCCTTTGAAAATTAGCACCAATTCTACTTACAGTTTGCCTGTCCCGAGTTGACAGTGAAATCTATAACGACTCAAAAGAACTGACAGGACAAATATCTCTATCCGTGGACAGTGAAAGACAGTTGTGTGAGCCATAGGACTTCTTTTAAACTTGCAAGTGTCTGTTTCTCCTGCAGATTTACAAATTGCAGTCCTCTCTGAAACTGCTGGTGACTTCTTGCAGTTGGTTCCATTAATAATGGCTGCTGTCCAGTCGGTCCTACAAACATTTCTTTATGTTCCACGCCGTCATTGTAGGTCACCTTGCTTTTCCAGCAGCGGTAGCATTATCCATTAATCTGCTGTCTCACATTTCCCACTATACAAACTTTTAAAGGTGTTTTCAAAAGATGCCCCTGTGACCAAGCTTTCAGTCAGGTCTCCTTACTCTCTAGGACTCTGTCCATTCTTTTAGTTATTTTACACCATCCTGATCTGCTTGGTGATTAGACCTACTTCTATAGAAAAGGTTCATTATAAATTCACATTGTGGCAGTCTGCTCCTGGGAAAGCAGTTTATCCCAATGGAAGAGAAATTATCCCATCCTCACATCCGTCCTCAACTTCAATCTCCCCACCATTGGTAGCTGTGAATTCAGCCATCTAGGTATGAAGTTCTGTAAAAACCCTCTCAACACTTTCACCTTTCTCTCCTCTTTGAAAATATTTCATCTTTGACCAGGTATTTGGTTGAAAATGTGTTGCTGGAAAAATGCAGCAGGTCAGTCAGCATCCAAGGAGCAGGAGAATCGACGTTTCGGGCATGCCCGAAATGTCGATTCTCCTGCTCCTTGGATGCTGCCTGACCTGCTGCGCTTTTCCAGCAACACATTTTCAGCTCTGAAACCAGCATCTGCAGTCCTCACTTTCTCCAGGTATTTGGTTATCTGGCCTAAAAGATAATTGTTGGTTCGGTGTCAATATTTGGTGGTTCTTGTGAGAAGCTGCTTTGGAAGTGTTTTGTCTTATTATTCACTCATTGAAAATGGGAATTCCAAGCTAGGACATTTATTGTTCAGACATAACTGCCTACTGGAACCTGTCATCCATGTGTTGTAAGTAGTCCCACAATGTTGTTAGGGAGGGAATTCCAGGGCTTTGAGCCAATGATACTGAAGGAATTCAAGTGAGGATAGGGAGCAGCAAGAGAAACTTGCATACAGTAGTGTTTCCATGTATCTGCTGGCTTTGTACTTCCAGATAGTCGAAATCATTTGTTTGGAAGTGTAGTGATAGGAACCAAGTAGACCCCGACCTCAAATTTACCTGACCGTCTCAGACTCCTCCCTTTCCTTCCTAGAGCTCTCCATTTCTATCTCGGACGACCGACTCAACACGGACATTTACTATAAACCGACCGACTCCCACAGCTACCTAGATTACACCTCCTCCCACCCTGCCTCCTGTAAAAATACCATCCCATATTCCCAATTCCTTCGCCTCCGCTGCATCTGCTCCCAGGAAGACCACTTCCAATACCGAACAACCCAGATGGCCTCCTTCTTCAAAGCCTGCAATTTCCGCTCTGACGTGGTTGACGATGCTCTCCATCGCATCTCCTCCACTTCCCGCTCCTCTGCCCTTGAGCCCCGCCCCTCCAATCGCCAGCAGGACAGAACCCCACTGGTCCTCACCTATCACCCCACCAACCTCCAGATACATCGTATCATCCTCTGTCATTTCCGCCACCTCCAAACGGACCCCACCACCAGGGATATATTTCCATCCCCTCACCTATCAGCATTCAGGAAAGACCACTCCCTCCGTGATTCCCTCGTCAGGTCCATACCCCTCACCAACCCAACCTCCACTCCCCTGAAACTGCAAGAAATGCAAAACTTGCGCCCACGCCTCCCCCCTCACTTCCCTCCAAGGCCCCAAGGGATCCTTCCATATCCGCCACAAATTCACCTGCACCTCCACACACATCATTTACTGCATCCGCTGCACCCGATGTGGCCTCCTTTTCATTGGGGAGACAGGCCGCCTACTTGCGGAACATTTCAGAGAACACCTCTGGGACACCCGCACTAACCAACCCAACTGTCCCGTGGCAGGACACTTTAACTCCCCCTCCCACTCCGCCAAGGACATGCAGGTCCTTGGCCTCCTCCATTGCCAGACCATGGCAACACGATGCCTGGAGGAAGAGCGCCTCATCTTCCGCCTAGGAACCCTCCAACAATACGGGATGAATGCAGATTTCTCCAGCTTTCTCATTTCCACCCCCACCCCCCACCTCATCTCAGTCCCAACCCTCACACTCAGCACTGCCTTCTTGACCTGCAATCTTCTTCCCGACCTCTCCGCCACCACCCCCTCTCCAGCCTATCACCCTCCCCTTAACCTCCTTCCACCTATCGCATTCCCAACGCCCCCTCCCCCAAGTCCCTCCTCCCTACCTTTTATCTTAGCCTGCTTGGCACATCCTCCTCATTCCTGAAGAAGGGCTCATGCCCGAAATGTCGATTCCCCTGCTCCTTTGATGCTGCCTGACCTGCTGCGCTTTTCCAGCAACACATTTTTCAGCTCTGATCTCGCTGACTACAAGGTCCTTGATTGGGGTTGTTAACCTGGGTCAATTAGGAAAGCCCTGGCTGACCAATATAATCAAAAGATTCTATTTTGATTCAGTCCCTGCCCTCCCGTTCACTGTTTGATCACACAGCATTGCCCTTTGACGTGAACGGCACTGCTTGTTACTGGCCACCCGGATGTTTTCCTATCTTTCTGGTGGTGGAAATTAAATAAAGATTTGTGCACTTTGTGTCTCTCACTGTGTCTCACACTTGCACACACACACACACCATAAAAAAAGGAAAAAAAAAGAAAAACAGGAGTTTTATAAAAAAAAGGAGTATAGTCCCTACCCTCCCCTAAAAGAAGAAAAAAAAGAAACAAAAAAGAAAAAAAATCTAATCAAAAGATTAGAATTTCCTCAATTGAGGTTTGACTCTGAGCTGGTTTGCCACAGGAGTACTTTGTACAGTTTTACCTTCCTTATTTAAAATGGGTATTATTGCATTAGAAGCAGTTCAGAAAAAGCTCAGTCAACTGATTCAGGGGAAGGAGAGATTACCTTATGAGGAAAGGTGGAACTGCATGTGCCTATATCCACTGGAGTTCAGAAGAATGTGATGATCTTTTGAAACATATAATGACTGAGGGGACTTGACTGGGGTCGATGCTGAGAGGATGTTTCTCCTTGTGGGAGAGACAAGAATGGGGAAAACACAGTTTTAAAAAAAGGGGCTTCCATTTAAGACTGAGTTAAGGAGAATTTGTTTTTCCTCTCAGAGGGTGATGAGGACGTGGAACTTTCTCACCCAGAAAGTGGTGGTAGCAGAATCATTGAATTTTTTTTAAGGCAGAGTTAGATAGATTCTTGACTAACAAACGTATCAAAAGTATTGGTGTAGACAGGAAAGTGAAAGTGAGACCAGAACAAAAACAGCTGATTATAAGGAATAATTGACCTACTCTTGCTCATAGAACATAAAACAGTACAGGCCCTTCAGCCCTCAATGTTGTGCCGACCTTATATCCTACTCTAAGATCAGACTAACCAACATACCTTTCATTTTACTATCATCCACGTGCCTATCCAAGAGTCGCTTAATGTCCCTAATGTATCTGACTCTACCATTGCTGGCAATGCATTCCATGTACCCACCACTGTCTGTGTAAAGAACAATCTCTGACAGCTCCCCTAAATCTTCCTCCAATTACCTTAAAATTATGACCCCTCATGATAGTCATTTCCACCTTGGGAAAAGTCTCTAGTTATCCACTCTATCTATGCCTCTCATCATCTTGTACATCTCTATCATGTCACACTCATTCTTTTTCGCTCCAATGAGAAAAAGCCCTAGCTCCCTCAACCTTTCTTTGTAAGACATGCCCTCTAGTCCAGGCAGCATCCTAGTAAATCTCCTCTGCACCCTCTCTAAAGATTCCACATCCTTCCTATAACGAGGCAACCAGAACTGAATACAATATTCCAAGTGTGGTCTAACTATGCGTCTATAGAGCTGCAGAATAACCTTGTGGCTCTTAAACACAATTCCCCTGCTAATGGAAGCCAACACACCTTTGTAACAACCCCAGCAACTTGGGTAGCAACTTTGAGGGATCTATGGACATTGACCCCAAGATCCCTCTGTTCCTCCACACTGCCAAGAATCCTGCCTTTAATGCTGTATTCTGCACACAATTTCAACCTTTCAGAATGAATCACTTCACACTTTTCCAGGTTGAACTCCATCTGCCACTTCTCAGCCCAGTTGTGCATCCTATCAATGTCCCTTTGCAACCTACAACAGCCCTCCACACTATCCACCACTCCACCAACCTCCATGTTATTGGAAACTTACTAACCCACTCTTTTATTTCCTTATCCAAATCATTTATAAAAATCACAAAGAGCAGAGGTTCCAGAACAGATCACTGCGGAACATCACTGGTCACCGAGCTGCAAGCTGAATACTTTCCATCAACCACCACCCTCTGTCTTCTATGGGCCAGCCAATTCTGTATCCCATGCCTCCTTACTTTCTAAGTGAGCCTACCATAGGGAAGCTTATCAAATGCCTTGCTAAAATCCATGCACACCACATCCACTGCTCTACCTTCATCAATATGTTTTGTCACATCCTCAAAGAATTCAATAAGGTTTGTGAGGCATGACCTGTCCCTCACAAAGTCATACTGACTATCCCTAATCAAACTATGGTTTTCCAAGTAATCATAAATCCAGTCTCTCAAAATCCATTCCAATAATTTGCCCACCACTGATGTAAGATTGACTGGTCTGTAATTGCCAGGATTATCCCTATTTCCTTTCTTGAACAAGGGAATGACATTTGACACCCTACAATCATCTGGCACTTCTCCAATAGACAGAGGACACAAAGATCATTGAACAGCAATTCTCTTTCCTTGTTTCCTGTAGTAACTTTGGGTATATCTACTTTGGTCCAGGGATTTAATCTATTCTCACATTTTTCAAAATTTTCAGCACATCCTCCTTCTTTACATCTACCTGTTCAAGCATATCAGTCTGTTTCATGCTGTCCTCACAAATCCCTCTCAGAAGTGAATACTGAAATAGAGTATTCATTAAGGACCTCCCCTACTTCATCCGACTCCAGGCGCAAGTTCCCTCCACTATCCCTGAGCGGCCCTACACTCATTCTCACCATCCTTTTGTTCCTCATGTAAATGTAGAATACCTTGGAGTTTTCCTTAATCCTACCCACTAAAGCTTTTTCATGTCCCCTGCTAGCTTTCTTAAATCCATTCTTCAGTTCCTTCCTGGCTATCTTGTAACCCACTAGAACCATGTCGTTTTCTTGTCTCCTCAACATTAAGTAAGCTTCCTTCTTCCTCATGGCTAGATTTTCTACATCTCTTGTCACCCCCCCCCCCAAGGTCCCCTCACCTTACCATCCTTTCCTTGCCTCAGTGGGACAAACCTGTCCAGCACTCGGAGCAAGTGCTGCCTAAACAATCTCCTCATTTCTATCATGCACCTCCTGTTCCCATTTTGGGCACTGCAGTTCCTGCCTGATAGCGTTGTAATTCCCCCTCCCACAATTAAATACTTGCCCATATAGTCTGTTCCTATCCCTCTCCTTCAGTTTATGAAAGGTCAGGGAGTTGTGATCACTGTCACTAAAATGTTCTCCCATGAGAGATCGGACACCTGGCCTGGTTCGTTACCAAGCACCAAATCCAATATGGCTTCCTTTCTAGCTGGCCTATCTACATATTGAGTCAGGAATCCTGCCTGAACGCCTGACAAAAAACTGCTCCATCCAAACTATTTGAACTAAGTAGATTCCAATCAATATTCCAATAGAGTGGCTGCCTCACTGCCCCAGGGACCCGGGTTTGATTCCCGCCTTGGGCAATTGTCTGTGTGGAGTTTGCACATTCTCCCCGTGTCTGCGTGGATTTCCTCTGGGTGCTCCAGTTTCTTCCCACAATCCTGGTCAGGTGAATTGGTCATGCTAAATTTCCCATAGTGTTGGTAAATATAGGGAGGGGAAATGGTCTGGGTGGGTTGCTCTTCAGAGGGTTGGTGTGGGCTTGTTGGACTGAAGGGCCTGTTTCCATATTTTAGGGAATCTAATTTAATATTAGGGAAGTTAAAGTCACCCATGACAACAACCCTGTTACTTCTGCACCTTTCCAAGATCTGCTCCTCTGTGCCTCTGTTGCCTTTGCAGGTTCTGTAGAAAGCTCCAAATAAAGTGACTGCTCCTTTCCTGTTAATGACTTCCACCGATACTGAGTCTGTAGACAAACCCTCCTCAATGATCTCCCTTTCCGCTGTTGTGATATTGTCCCTGATAACCTCCTTCCCAAATCCTTTTGAAACATCTAAACCCTGGAGCATCCAACAACCATACCTGCCCCTGTGATATCCAAACCTTCATAATGGCCACAATATCAGAGTTCCAAGTACTGATCCAACATCCTAATTTCTGATACTTCTTGCATTAGAAAAAGACACACTTCAACTCATCGCACTGACTGCACCTTTGCCCTATTAACTGTCTACCCTCCTCACAGACTTTCTGTATGTTGTATCTGACTGTTCATTAGCTAATCCATCCTCAAATCTGTAGCTCAGGTTCCCATTCCCCTGCCAAACTAGCTTAAACCCTCCCAAAGAGCTCTAGCAAACATCCCACCTAGGATATTGGTTCCCCTCCAGTTCAGGTGCAACCCATCATTCTTGTACAGATCCCACCTTCCCCAGGAGGTATCCCTACGGTCCACATATCTGAAACCCTCCCTCCTACACCAGCTCTGCAGCCACGTGTTCAGCTGCACTCGCTCTCTGTTCCTTGCCTCACTAGCACGTGGCACCGGTAGCAATCCAGTGATTTTGACTCTGCTCGTCCTGCCTTCTAGCTTCCAACCTAACTCACTGTATTCTCTTTTCAAGTCCTCCTTCCTTTTCCTACCTATGTCATTGGTATCAATATGTACCATGACTTCTGGCTGCTCTCCCTCTCCCTTAAGAATCCTGCAGATTTAATCCGAGACATCGCTGATCCTGGCACCTGGGAGGCAGCATGCTATCCGGGAGTCTCGTTTGCGACTACAGAATTTGCTGTTCATAATTTGAATTCATAATTTGTATGATCATATAACACAAAGATACAACCAGGAGATTTGAATCTCCTCAGCTGAGGACTGAATCCAAGCTGGATGGTCACAGCCAGAATAGTGTGCACGAGTGAATGGAGGGTGAATTGGTGACAGGACCCAGCCTCTGTGCCGTTATTTCAGAAAGATACAGTCAAAGGAGTATTGATGAGTTGCTGCAGTCTTTCTTCTGGACAGTATAAACTGCTAACAATGTTTGTGGAGGGTGTGAGAGGTCAGTAGGTTTACAGTGAGATGAGTGGTGTGTGTTATTTTCAAGAGACATTTATGAGAAGTCGGAGAACAGGACTCCGGAAATGGGACACCACTTATCTTTCCTGTTCTTATGAGGTCACTGAACCTCTTGGAGCGCTCAGTCCAGGTTTGAGGGACTGCAATCACACTGCTTCAGTGACTCTCAGCCATACTTACTTTGCAAGATTATCTTCTTCCTGTGTCTGCTGGGAACAGCACCTGTCTGAGGACCTTCACAAACTCAAACATCATTTCAGGTGAGCAGTGACAGAATTCAATGTCTTGGACCCAGTTCCTTCCTAACCTTGTACAAGTATTGTCAGATGCAGTCCCTTGACTTTACTTCAGACCATTTGAATTGATATCCTTCCATTGATTGATGTGGGTCATCATGATAGTCATACTCTGGGAAACACTGAGGTAGGATCCTAATGTTGAGACTGAGCACATTTCAATGAGCAAATGATGGAGCAGACTTTCAGAAACAACATTTTGCTGTGCAGTACTTGAGTAACCTGAGACATGACGTATGTTGAGTGCAAACAGAGAGGAAATGGGTGACATTGGACTTGCGTTTCCAATGCTCTCACTCATTGTAGAGTTACCTCACCTCGTGACTGAGTCTGCTACACATTCATCAATAAAGATCAACCTCTGTGACTCGTCAATAACTCTTATCATTCTATCATGTAGTGACTCAGATGATAGATGACTAGAACAAAGATCAAATAACAGTACAGCACAGGAACATGCATTGTGGCCCATTGAAGCATGATGCCCTTCTAAACAATAAACCTTTTGCCCCTATGCAATCTGTACCCCTCCATCCCCTGCTTACTCATGCATCTGCCAAGATGCCTCTTAAATGTTGCTATTGTATTTGCCTCCACCACCTCCTTGGCAGAGAGGCACCTACACCCTCTCTGTAAAAACTTGCCTCTCCCATCTCCTTTAAACTTGCCACCTTTTATGTTAAAACCATGTCCCCACTTAATTGACATTTATACCCTGGCAAAAAGACTCTGACTATCCATTCTATCCATACATCTCATAATTTCATAAACTTTGATCAAATTGTCCCTCATCCTTCAACTTTCAAATGAAAACAAACCAAGTCTGTCCAATCACTCCTCATCACTAATACCTTTGAAACCAGGCAACATCCTGATAAACCTTTTGTTTACCCTCTCCAAAGCATCCACATCATGATAAACAGCTGTAACATGACATGTCAATTTTTATATTCTACACCCTGATTGATTAAGATAAACATGTCACATGCCTTCTTGCCCACCTTATTCACTTTCAGGAAACTGCGGCCCTGGACACCTGAATCCCTCGGTATCTTGATACTCCTAAGAGTTCTGGCATTTTCTGTATACTAACCTTCTGCATTAGACCTTCCAAAATGCATTACCTCACATTTGTCCTGATTTAATTCCATCTACCATTTCTTTGTCCAAGTCTCCAACCTATCTACAGCCTGCTGCATCCTCTGGCAATCCTCCCCACTATCCACAGCTCCCCCAATCTTTGGGTAATTTGCAAATTTACCACTAGGCCACCTTACTATCTTTGGTATCTTTGTATTCTTTGAGGGTTCTGACTGAGCTCTCAATTTCTCTTGCTGTCCTGAATCTTGCTGTCCTTATCCTTCATTTTGATAGAATCATGCTGCTTGTGAATTCTAATAAACTGGCCTTTAAAAGATTCCAACATGACAGATGTGGATTTACCTTCAAACAGCTGCCCCCAATCTACATTCCCCAGTTTCTGCTTAACATTCTGGTCATGAGCCTTCCACCAGTTTAGTACCTTCACCAAAGGATTACATTTATCATTTTCCATAAGTAACTTAAAACTTACAGAATTATGGTCACTGTTACAAAATGCTATTCACTGAAATTTCACTCATCTGGCTGGGCCTATTCCCCAATACAGGATCTGGTATGACCCCTTCCCTAGTTGGACTATTTATATATGGTTTCAAAGGCCACCCTGAACAGACCGAACAAATTTGCACCCATCCAAGCCCTTGACACTAAGCGAGTTCCAGGCCAACATGGGGGACAACAAACTTGTTGTTTTCACATTTTTCCATAATCTATTTATACATCTATTCCTCTATCACCTGCTGACCTATTGGGAGGCTGTGGTACAATCCCAGTGATTGCAACCTTCTTATTCCTGAGTTCTATCCACATGGCCTCGTTGGGTGAACCTGCCAACATGTCCTCCCTCAGTACAGCTGTGAAATTCTCCTATATTAGTCACACAACTCTCCCACCTCTTTTGTATCTCTCTGTATCTCACCTGAAATATCTCAACTTTGAAACGTTAAGCTGCTAGTATTGTACCTCTCTCAAACAAGTCTGTGTAATAGCTACAACAGTATAATTAGTTGTATAAATCCAAACTCTCAGTTCATCTGCCTTGATTGTCATACTCTTCACACTAAAACAAATACACCTCAGACTGCTAGCCCTGCCATGTTCAATAATCTTCCCGTCTGTTCTCCCTCTCAACTTTACTGGCCTTAGTATTAGACTTTTCCTCAGTTATTTCAATCTCTGATCTACTGCCCTGGTTCCCATTCCCTACCACACTAGATTAAACTCTCCCCATTGGCACTAGCAAACCTCCCTATCAAGATATTGGTGCCCTTCCAGTTTAGGAGCAATCCGTCCTTCTTGTAAAAGTCGCACCAAGCCCAGAAAACATGTCAATGATCCACATTCCTCAAGCTCCCCTCTAATACCAGCTCCTTAGCCATGTATTTAACCGTACTAACTTCCTAGTTCTAGCCTCACTGGCACATGGCACAGGGAGTAATTCCAAGATAACAACCCTAGAGGTCCTGTTTTTCAACTTCTTATCTAATTCCCTAAACTCCCTTAGCGGGACCTCATCTCTCTTTCTGCCTATATTGTTCATACCAACATGGACTACAACCTCTGGTTACTCATCCTCCCCTTCAGAAAATCCTGTGCCCGTTCTGAGACATTCTTAACCCTAACACCATGGAGGCATCCTGGAATCTCTCTAGCAGTCACAGAAATGCTTATCTATGCTGCTGACGATAGACTATTAGGTATTAAATTTTGTTTTCAGTGTTGTAATTTGCCATTTTTTAACATGATTCATATGTTCCTATTTAAAGCTCTCGATCCTTCCCTCTAATTCTCCCCGTGTCTGTATGGGTTTCCTCCGTGTGCTCTGCTTTCCTCCCACAGTCGAAAGATGTGCAGGTCAAGTGAATTAGCCATGCTAAATTGCTAATAGTGCTAGGTGTATTAGTCAGGAGGAAATGATTCTGGGTGGGTTACTCTTCAGAGAGTCAGTGTGGACCTGTTCGGCCGAAGGGCCTGTTTCCACGCTGTAGGGAATCTAATCTCATATAAAAGTGCTTTGGGTAATTTTACTCTACAAGATCTGGCTAGTTACTTACCCCTCTGCCACACCACCCACCCCTTGTACATTACACTTGTGACCACGTTCCATCAGACTAACTAACTGTTTAGGAATGTACCTGTGACTGATGCTGCTCGGCAATCTGCCAGATTAGCTCATTTCATACACGCTATATAAAGACTCACAGCTGTCAGGTTCCACTGGGGAATCTCACATTTGCTGAATTATTGCACTGCTCTCTGAAATATTAAAGCCCTTCATCAGGTTCAGAAATATGGCCTTTATTTTTCATTTAGCTTTGTGTTTGCTAATCCAACTTGAACATTTCCCCATCATGAGGCTGTCCAGCCAGTAAGGATGGAAGGCTCGAACAGTGCTGAACTGCTCTTTAAACATTAGATTTAAACAATGATCGATCTGACCTGTCTGCTCTATTGGCTCGCTGTACCAAGAGGATGAGCTGGTTTGCATTTTGAGGCCAAAGCTTTCTCTCAGGACATTGTGCAGAGAAGTGGCGTGCCCTCCATCTGCCTGCACATCACTACCCCCACTCAGTGACAAACCCAGGGTCACCTCAGTAAAACACCAGGCCAAAGTCATCCCCAGTGGCCCTATTCACCCTGGTTATGGAATAAGGGAGTACATGAGTATGCAGTGGAGAGAGGGAGAAGAAACATGGCGCAGCACAGTGGCTCAGTGGTTGGCACTGCTGCCTGATAGCACCAAGGACCTGGGCTCGATTCCAGCCTCAGGTGGCTGTTTGCCCGTTCTCCGTGTGTGTGTGTGTGTGTTTCCTCCCACAATCCAAAGATGTACAGGTTAGGGTGAATTGGCCATGGGAAATTGCCCATAGTGTTCAGGAATGTGTAGGTTAGGTGCATTAGTCAGCAGAGTGGGTCTGGGTGGGATGCTCTTTAGAGAGTTTGTGTTTGTTCTGAGTCAGATGGCCTGTTTCCACACTGGAGTGATTCTATAAAGATAATGTATTGAGGGCTCTTTTGTGGCAGAGGTCACAATATCTTGTATTTGACTCTCAGTTTATGTGTAAACAATTGCTCTTTAACCTTACATGTAATTGTTAGTCTCTCACCATCCAGCATCACTTTATGGCTGCAGATCAGACTCAATGGATGGAGGTCTATGCTGAGAGACCATTGCACCATCGGAAAGCAGGAACAGTGGTGCGTTCCTATAGCATTAGGTCACATGGAGACCTTTGCACTGCTCCTCCAATAATCCTAACGTTTACCTCCCACAGGCACAAATGTGCCTAGCAGTGGCTGTGCCAGGGAGGTGTAATATACTGACATACTTGGGCTGACACATGGCAAGTAACATTTGCACCATTCAAATTACCACCACTGAATCCTCCATTAATATTCTAGGGGTTATCATTGACTCGAAATTCAACTGAACTCACCAGATACACAAAGTGACTGAATCTAGGAATACTGTGGTGAGTAACTCACCTCTTGACTCTCCAAAGCCTGTCCACCATCTACAAGGCACAAGGCTCAAGTCAGGAGTGTGATGGAATACTCCCCACTTGCCTCTATGAGTGGAGCTCCAGTAACACTAGAGAAGCTTAACACCATCCAGGACAAAACAGCAGCTTAATTGACACCACATCCACAAACATCCACTCTCTCCACCACTGAAAACTCAATAGCAGCAGTGTGTGCTATCTCAAAGATTCATTGCACAAATTCACCAAAAAGTCTCAGGCAGCACCTTCCAGACCCACAAGCACTTCATTCTAGAAGGACAAGGGCAGCAGATACATGGGAACACCACGACCTACAAATTCACATCCCATGAGTGAAAAGTAAAGTTGCTTTGAAAGCACCTTATCACCATCCTACAAAGCTCATCAACTGAAAAGGTTTCCGCTCCATCAGTGTGCAGCTTATCCATGATCATCAATGCCAGACTTTGCAGAGGTGTGACAGATATCCTGTGATCCTGCATACGCACTGGAGAATTCAAGGTTCTCAGGTCATACGGAATGGTTGTTGGGAGACAAGACTGTTACAACTCTTCTTCAGAACTATTAAATTCCTACTGTCACAGAAATGCCCATCTGACCAATCCTTGCATATTCTCCTGTAACCTCAGACCTTCTGCCTCACTGTCAACCAACCAGCCAATAAGCATGTCAACTGTAAACCTACTTATCATTTCCCTTACACTTCTTTCTATATCATTTGTATATGTCACAAACAATAAGGGAACCAGCATTGTGGAACCACCATTGCACACTGGGCGCCAGTCACTCAAACAGCCTTCTATCACCATCCTTACTACTCTAAGCCAATTCTGGATCCAACTTGCCAAGTTAACCTGAATCACATGTGTTTTACTTTCTTTATGAATTCCCTTTCTGGGACATCACCGAAGGCTTTACTGAAATCCATTTAAATGACATAAACTGCACAATCTTCATTTCCACACCTGGTTATCTCCTTGAAAAATTCAATCAAGTTTGTCAGGCCAGACCTTCCTTTGACAAAGACATGCTAAATATCCTTGGTCCAACCTTGCTTCTCCAGGTAGAGATTTAATTCTTTTGGTCTATTGTTCCCAGTCTCTTTTGGCCAGATACTGCCTTATTTTAATAAAATCTGTTTTTGCCTCATCCAAAACCCACTTTGCAGACCATCATTTTTTGTTTTCAATAACAAATCTAAAATGTATGACATTGTGGTCATTTTGACTAAGATGCTCACCCATTGCCTCTTTGAACACCTGTTCATTAACTAATGGTCTCTCTTGTTCTCTGTCACATAGTATTGATGTTTTAAAAATTGCTGTTCTGATGAAAGGCCACAAGTGAAGGGTAATTGTACCTTCTCAGGAATTTCAGGGCTTTTTAATGTAAATTTTAGATTAAAATTGGCAATATTGCCAAGTGGGCCCAATTAACATAATGGATTTGTAGAATAGATGGGGTGTAAAAGGAACCATCTGTCTACATTGTTGCATTGCCCAACATTCCTATGGGCTTTGAACATCAAAAGCATTGATTCCATGCAATTTCATCGCACAATTGTAAAAGGTTGCAGCTAGTGCCATGTTGAAATACCACCTAGTCTTCAGGTTGGGCACAGAATTCCAAAGCGGCTGATTGCTGCTGGTTTGCAAATATGAAGAAGAGCGATAAATTTTGTATCTTTATTTTGGAAAAGGGTAGCTTCTCCTTGACAAATGAGATCAAGGTTACATCACCTGAGTCAAATAAATATTGCTTTCAAGCAAAACTGGCTTGGGACACATCTGTCCTCAGAGGTACATCTCTGAGATAAATTAAAGATTAATCATGTTTCAAAAGCAGGATTGCCTTTGTCTTAGTTGACTGTTTGACACGTACATTAATTTCAATATCCCTGTAGGTTGACTTCTGTGATTAAACAGAGTTTAAAGCTCTCAGCTAAAAGCCTCTGTGCTATTCAGAAGAATTTTCTTTTGTCATTTTCTCTCTTCTTGCTGGCTTAGAGCTTCACAGGTACTTGCAGGTAGTCACTCCTGGATTTCAAAACTTCTTGTTTACATTCCCTTCATGCATGCCTCCTCTGCTCCTTCTCCAGTTCTTGTGCTCCTAAACAATGCCACTATATGACTATTGGAGGGTTGCTGACTTTTAGTGACGCATTCAGCAAATGGCGTTACAGGAGGACCTTGACCAAATCTGGCAATTCAGGTCCCAGCTTCAAGCATGGTGGCAGTGATTTTGGGTTGGTTAAAAGCAAGGCCACTGACAGAGCGACCATGTTGGGAGATGGAACGCTGTTGTCTGGAGCATGTATAGAAGGTTTCAGATCCACACCGTTCCTGCCATTCCTCTGTGGCAATGCATCAGAACTGATCAGATTAGATTCCCTACAGAATGGAAACAAGTCCATACCGACCCTCTGAAGTGTAACACCCCAGACCCATTCTCCTGTCCTATATTTACCCCTGACTAATGTACCTAACACTATGGGCAGTTTAACATGGCTGATTCACCTAACCTGCACATCTTTGGATTGTGGGAGGAATCCGGAGCACCTGGAGGAAACCCATGCAGACACGGGGAGAATGTCCAAACTCCGCACAGACATTCGCCCAAGGTTGGAATTGAACCTGGGTCCCTGGTGCTGTGAGGCCACCGTGCCGCTCTAGCAATCTTCGTAATCTGTTTGATGCCAGCTGTCTGGACAGCTCTGAGGCCGTGGAAGTTGCTTTGAGCACTGCTATTCGCAGCCACGATAGCAGCAGTCTGAGGCTACATGGAAGCAAACTGAGTTGACATGTCTTCAGTCTGAGCTTCTGATGCAAAGACTCAAACATTGTATGACTGCTGCTTGTGCTGTAACAAGAAGCTGAGACAAGCACTGCTTCATGGTTGGGTCTGCAAGTGTTCCTCATGGCATTGGTTTCCACTTCTATGTTCAAAGAGATTTTCTTCCTGATCTGTGTAACTTTGTGGTCAACCCCTCTTGCTCCTTGTCAGTGACTGCAAGTACTCATAGACAAGTTGTGTCTAACTGTGGAAGAGACAAGAGCTAGCATACATGAATATAAGACAACTACCAATAAATAGGATCAATAAGATGGTGGCACTTGCACAGCAGGCAGTATTTGGACTGGGCCTGTCCACTCCAGACTGGCCACATACTTTTTCTCTCTCTTCCTTTTGTCTTTTCCCTTTTTCTTTTCTTCAACCTCCTAACATCACTGGAAGGCCAGAGCAGTGACTCCTGGCTGATAGGCCCCAAGCGTGGCCTCCTGGAATAGTAGCGACTGCAATGATAGTGGAGCGGGGACTCCTGCTGTGGTAGGCCCAAACAGGGATTGAGTCAGCACCAGTGGGATGTCCACTGTGGCAGTTTCAGTGCCCGAAGCAGAGGCTCCTGGCTGCAGTAGGCCCAGGGCGGGGACCTTGCAGAAATCCTGGAGCCGTGTTTGGGAGCTGATGAAGGTGAACTCTATTTAAGTGCAAAATAAAAACCTAAACAATTGTGGATGTTGGAAATCAGAAACAAAGTCAGAAATTGCTGGAAAAGCTCAACAGTCTGGCAGCGTCTGTGGAGAAAAATCAGAGTTGTTGTTTCGGGTTGAGTTGTTCTGAGGAAGGGTCACTTGACCAGAAACGTTAAGTTATTACTCTTTTTAAATACTTCCTTTTTACTCTTTCCGACTTCAAAATGGCACCGGATTGTGGTAACAGATCACTTTTCAGCCTATCTCCCTCCATATGGGTGGCACGGTGGCACAGTGGTTAGCACTGTTGCCTCACAGCGTCAGAGACCCGGGTTCAATTCCCGCCTCAGGTGACTGACTTTGTGGAGTTTGCATGTTCTCCCTGTATCTGCGTGGGTTTCCTCTGGGTGCTCCGGTTTCCTCCCACAGTTCAAAGATGTGCGGGTCAGGTGAATTGGCCATGCTAAATTGCCCGTAGTGTTAGGTAAGGGATAAAGTAAGGGTATGGGTGGGTTGCGCTTCGGCGGGTCGGTGTGGACTTGTTGGGCCAAAGGGCCTGTTTCCACACTGTAAGTAATCTAATCTAATCTATGCTATTATGTGTGAGACAATAAATCAATCATTCATTCGTAAATCTAGTTGGAAATTCAAGAGGGTATCTTTATTCAGGAAGTAAAACTCAATCTGTCATTCACTTAGTGGAGTGAATAGCATAAATGCTTCTAGAGGAAAGAAGCATGAAGGAGGAAGGATTCTATTGATAATATAGGATGGAAGGATGTGTGCATGGACCATGAATATGCATTAATTGGAGAAGATGCACAAGAAAAAGATTTCCAAGGATGATGTCACAATTTGAGGTGATAACTATCAGCAAATTCAGCAGACTAGAACTTTTATTCTCTGGGCATTAAGATTACAAAGAGGTTAATCTGAATGGCATATTGTTCTGCTGTAAGGTTGGATAAGTGGATAGAATCAAAGTGCTTCCAGACATTGAAAGGTCTAAAGTTAAAGCAGTAGGTTAAATGTAACAGGCTCAGAACAATGGGCAGGCAAAATATGTTCATACAGAGTTGTGAGACTGTGGAATTCATCACTTAATGATTGAAGCAAAACTCTGTCATATGTTGATGCTGAGATTGCATAGATGGAAAAGGAAAAGGAATGACGCAAGGGTGGATAAATACCAGGGAAATATTTGTAAAAGCTGACAGAACCCAGTTGAGTTCAATTGTCATTTTCTCTATTGTGATTTCTCAGCATTTCTATGCAATTTGAATGCAATCATTTTATAGGACCCATTGACAAGTCAAACACAAAACAAGCACAGACAATTATCATTTAAGAGTAATATTATGTACATTATCATGCAAAATCCATTTTTGAGTCAATTACTTCAGTTAGGAGACTGAGATAACAATACAAAGATGTTTTTTATGCCTTCACCAATATCCTTCCCTTTGAAATGCTTCAGTGATAGTTGCTATCTAAATATAAAGATGATTAACGCTGATATGTAAAAAATGGAATGTCCCAAGATCAATCCCTAAGCTACAATGATCTGGCTGGCCTCAGCTAGGGTAACAGTTGGTAGTGCTACAATTGAGTCTATGCCTCTGGGATAGAAAGTTGAAAAAATGAGACTATTTGCTTTTAGTAGCTAGCTAATGGCTCCAGTGGGAGAGCAGATATATTCCCTATTTACAGCAGTCAGAGTGGGACATGCAGTCCATAGTAAGAAGGGCATGGCAAAGGTCAAGAAACAAAGGCTGTGTCGGGCCTGCTTTAGCACCAAAAGTGCGTCAAGGCCGAATTTTTCAGTAACATCAATAGTTACCATCATTTTAAAGAAAGGAATCAGGATAATAAAATAAAATCCTTCACCATGAGCAAATCGTGTTACTCAGTCACATGTTCATTGCACTCCTGACAGAATATTGCCAATATCTTGACAACTAGGCATATCTAGTGAGATGTGGGGTAGTATACACCTAATTAACTTAAATTTCTTTGAAATCAGCAGAGATTTTAAAACTCTAAGGAGAGAGAATTAAGTTATTAAGGTAATCGTATTTTAATGAGGTACAAAAAGCTTGTTGATTTGTTCATTCTAGCTCTCAATATGTTGGAAGAGGCATCCTGTGTAATTGACGCCCATGACTTTGGAGATTATTTATGGGAGATGGTGTAAAATAAATGCTTACCATGCACATAAAGAGTGTAATTAGTGGGGACTCTACTTGGTGAAACAAGATCAGCTACAGTACTGAGGAAGGGTCACTCAACCCAAAACGTTAAGTCTCATTTTTCTCCACAGGTGCTGCTGGACCTGCTGAGCTTTTCCAGCAATTGCTGTTTTTGTTTCTGATTAACAGCATCCATAATTCTTTCCGTTTTTATCAACTACAGTGCCCAATAACCAAATGACATCACATTTACCAAATGACAATATTTCTAACAACACAACCCAAAAACCCACGAGAAAGGGACAAATAATTTCATTCTGGAATCTTTTGAAATGCAGCCTGTGATTTACAGGAGCTATGCAATCTGCAAACGTCTCTCCCCAAACAGCCACTGAATCTGAATGTCAGGCTATGTTTATTCACAGCAATTGGCCACAGTGGTCTAGTTAAGAAATTGGCCCTAAAAAGTTTAATAATATATGATACTTGTCATTACCAAACTGTACCATCTGTCATACCCTGGGCAGAAACATCAGTTATGTAGTCACAATAAAAAATAATTTGACAATGTAAATATATTGAATGAATCTAAACTAATTGACACAAACGTTGAGCAGGGGAATTGTTATTTAATTAACTTTTGTCTGCTTGTCCATGCTGTACATCTCTATTCCTCTATGAACTCCTCCATCACCCCATCAAGCATTATGTACTTTTACATTAAAATTTATTACACCCCTACCTTTTTATTTGCATTTCTGAAATTTTATTGGTGTAAAATATTTTCCTTATTTGTCTTGCCAATGCTACCTGACCAATAATGTTTTTCCAACAATTTATGTTTTGATTCCATTTATTGAAATGTTGATTAGCTCAGCTGACTAAATGGCTAACAAACAGCTCAGAATAATGCTAACCCTTTGGATTCAATTGCTATTCTGGCTGAGGTAGATTGGGGGCTTACTTTCTCACCTGTAACTGTGACTAGCAGGTAATGGGAAAGCATCTCCAACACAAACTACCAAGTCAATGGATCAGGATGAGGTATCATTAGAGTTTGAGACCTACCTTCAGACAGGACACACATGATCACAGCTAAAGCGGCTGAATCTTATACTTTTTTGGCTACTTACAAATTGTAACGTGTTAGTTGGAGGGAACCATGAGACGCAGTAGGTTTTCTCGCCGTAACTTAAACTCAATGCAATAATTGCTGATTCTGCCTACACTGAGTGAGTTTTTGCAACATCTTACAGTGTACCTTTCTTGGAATAACTCACTGTCCAGCAGATATCCACTCGAAGACCAGCATTCCTGAGGTACATGCTGACTTTGCGCTCTGTTCACCTGGAGGAGTGCTCCTTTTGGAAGCTGCTGGTGAGGACTGAAGAGTGATGGCTGAGAAGGAGGAGGTTGGCAACATGTTTCTCTAACAGGAAGCTGGAGATCCAGTTGATAGAGGTGTTCTTTTACCACAGGAGGTTTATTACAGGAGGCTGCACCACTACACCACACTACTCAAGTCAATACTATCTCAAGGATGCAGAGGACCAGGCTGCAGTGCCAAAAGAAGGTCATTGATCTTCTCTAGTCCATCAAGGCAAGTACCATGCTCTGCTCACTACGACTTCACACTCACTGTATCTATATGAACACATCAACTTCACATTAAGGCTCCAACACTCCCCTGCCACATGCAACAACTTTCCTCATTTGCTGTCATCACATGCATCCTCCTCACCACTCACTGTGCACTCCTCTCCATGCTGCCTGAACACTGCTTTGGAATACAGCAACACCTGTCTCACCATGCACCGTCCAGAACAGCCAAGCCATCCATCGTGTCTTCATCATTTGCCATTTTTACATTTCAGGAGAAGATGTTGCATTGCAGTATCAGGGTGGGGTGATGTGTGCCAATATCTGTGTCCTCACCCTCTCTGGGGACAGAATCCTTGACCTTGCAGAAGACTGGGATCCTCCGTGGATGCAGAGTCATCCACATCCCAGCAATTGAGTCAGCAGCACTGCAACGGTGACAACCCCACCAGCTGTCAATATCATGCACAAGAAGCTATTTCCAACCATTGGCTACAATGCCTTCTGCCTTTTTGTCTTACTGTGGGTAAAATGCTGAGTATATCTGAGGGGAAACCGCCTAGCGGGGATGAGGAATTCCAGTTGTGAGGCTAGTTAGGTCGAGGCATTGCAAAAAGAAGTAAACTGTTAGCAGACAAGGAAAAATGAAAATGGCTACAATGAGAGTCAGGAGAACAACGCTGAGTAAATTGTTCATTTGGAGAGTCAATTTAGACATGATGGGGCAAAATGCCTCTGTATTGTAACAGTTCTGTGATTCTGTTGAGGGGAATCAAGACGTGCATCATTGAACTGTTGCTTGTAAACCCAAAGGGTTAATGAGATGAGGGGAACTGGGATGTGAGAAGGAGGGTTGGGTGTGACCATGAGAATATCTTCAATGCTTTAAATATCAAACACCAACCGTGATTATATGGAATGGCAGAGGGAACTTGACGGACTGTGTGGTCTTTGGTGGCCCACGTGATCCGTCTCTGTTTTCTTTTATGTTCAACCACACTGCTGGGATCAGTCATGATCACTCCAGTGATGGCATGCACTGTCTCATCTCAGGGCGAAGATATACAACTATGCCTTTTCCTTGCTGGTTCATTGCTGTTGCTTAGGATGCTGTGTGCTCTACAACACAGGGATTTGTGTCAGTGTACGAGTGCAATATGTTTGAGTGACATGGCTGTCATAGTTGAATAACTGACAGTGTGTGTGTAAGCTGTATGGAATGAGAATGAGGATTTTAGCAGGCTCAGTGTGTGAAGGTGAAGTGAAACTGTGCGTGTACGAGACATGGTTGACAGAAACTGTTGGTAAGTTAGTGAAGGGGGGTCCTGGATTAGTGGTGCTGGAAGATCACAGCAGTTCAGGCAGCATCCAAGGAGCAGCGAAATCGACATTTCAGGCAAAAGCCAAGGTGGGGGTGGGGGACCATTCGGCATTTGCAAAATCTAATAATTTTTTTTTGGATATGGTATGCAAACACAAATATATTAACATTGACCATGTGTGGGAGGGTATTATTGATCTTTAGGGCTGCAATGAAGTTTATCTAGTACGACAGCTTTCACAACATTTGTCTAGATGGTTGCATGTCTTCTACAGTTAGAGAATTGATCTACCTCAAGATTCACCCGTCTACCTCAAGGCTATTATAAGTGAGCACTTTTCTGCATATTTAGTGCTGGGTCCACTGCATTTTGTCATTTATATAAATGATTTGGATGTGAACATAGGAGGTATAGTTAGTAAGTTTGCAGATGACAACCAAAATTGGAGGTGTAGTGGACAGTGAAGAAGGTTACCTCAGATTACAACAGGATCTTGATCAGATGGGCCAATGGGTTGAGCATGGCCAGTGGCAGATGGAGCTTAATTTAGATAAATGTGAGGTGCTGCATTTTGGAAAGGCAAATCAGGGCAGGACTTATACACTTAATGGGAAGGTCCTATCTATCTCAGTCTTAAATATACTCAATGACCTGGCCTCCACAGCCTTCTCTAGCAATGAATTCCATAGATTCCCCACTCTCTGGCTGAAGAAGTTTCTCCTTATCTTCATTCTAAAAGGTCTCCCTTTACTCTAAGGCTGTGCCCTCAGGTCCTTGTCTCTCCTACCAATGGAAACATCTTCTTACATTCACTCTGTCCAAGCCATTCAGTATTCTGTATGCTTCAATTAGATCCCCCTCATCCTTCAAAACACCATCAAGTATGGACCCAGAATCCTCAAATGGTCCTCGTATGATAAGCTTTTCATTCCTGGGACCATTCTCGTGAACCACCTCTGAACACGCTCCAGCGCCAGTGCATTCTTCCTGAGATATGGGGCCTAAAACTGTACAATATTCCAAATGTTTTCTGACCAGAGCCTGATAGAGCCTCAGATCTACATCCCTGCTTTTATTTTCAAGTCCTCTCAAAATAAATGCTATCATTGCATTTGCCTTCCTAATTACTGATTCAACCTGCAAGTTTACCTTGAGAGAATTCTGGATTAGAACTCCCAAGTCTTTTTGCACTTCAGACTTATGAATTTTCTCCCCCTTTAGAAAATAGTCCATGCCTCTATTCTTCCCACCAAAGTGCATGACCTCACACTTTCCTATGTTGTATTCTATCTGCCACTTCTTTGCCCACTCTCCTAACCTGTCCAAATCCTTCTGCAGTGTCCCCATCCCCTCAATATTACCTGTCCCTCCACCTATCTTTGTATCATCTGCAAACACAGCCAGAATGCCCTTAGTATCGTTAATATATAGAGTGGAAAGTTGTGGTCCCAACACTGAGGCTTGCGGAACACTTTTTGTCACCAGCTGCCATCCTGAGAAGGACCCTTCAGTCCCCACTCTCTGCCAGACAGCCAAGCTTCTAGCCTTGCTATAACTTTGCCTTTAACACCATGTGCCTTTATCTTACTCAGTAGCCTGGTATGCCGCACTTTTTTGAAGGCCTTCTTGAAGTCCAAGTTGAGAACATCCATTGGCTCTCCTTGGTCTAACCTGCTTTTACTTCCTCAAAGAACTCTAGCAGATTTGTCAGGCATGACCTCCCCTTGATGAGACCATGTTGACTTTGCCCTATTTTACTATGCACTTCCAAGTATTCAGAAATCTCATCCTTCACAATGATTTCCAGGAACTTACCCATGACCAAGGTTATACTACTCAGTCTGTAATTTTCTGTCTTTTGCCTGACTCCCTTTTTAAACAGAGGTGTCATGTTAGTGATTTTCCAATCCTCTGGGACCGTTCTCTGATTCTAGCGATTCCTGAAAGATTTCCACTATCTCTTTAGCTATCTCCCTTAGAACTTTGGGGTGTAGACCACCTTCAGGCCATTCAGTTTTTCTAGTACCTTCTTCTTGGTGATGGCCACCATACTCAGCTCCAGGCACATACCATGGAATGTTATGACACTTCAAATTCTCATCCAAGTACTTTGTAAAGTTTGTCAGGTTCTCCCCCTCAATTACCTTCCAGATAGTGCATTCTAGACACCCACCATCCCTCTAAACTCCTGCCTTTCATTTTAAAATCATGCGCTCTTGCTATCAACCCTTTGACTAAGGGGAACAGCTTTATATACACACTGTCCTGTCTATATTCCCCTGAACAAGCTCCCCTGTTTAAGAAGGGGAGTAGAGACAACCCCGGTAATTATAGACCAGTGAGCCTTACTTCATTTGTTGATAAAGTGTTTGAAAAGGTTATAAGAGATAGGATTTATAATCAACTAGAAAAGAATAATTTGATTAGGGATAGTCAGCACAGTTTTGTGAAGGGTTGGTCATGCTTCACAAACCTTATTGAGTTCTTTGAGAAGGTGACCAAACAGGTAGATGAGAGTAAACCTGTTCATGTGGCGTATATGGATTTCAGCAAAGCGTTCGATAAGGTTCCCCATAGTAGGCTATTGTACAAAATGTGGAGGAATGGGATTGTGGGAGATATAGCATTTTGGATCAGCAATTTACTTGCTGAAAGAAGACAGAGGGTGGTGGTTGATGGGAAATGTTCATCCTGCAGTCCAGTTACCAGTGGTGTACCGCAAGGGTCAGTGTTGGGTCCACTGTTGTTCATCATTTTTATAAATGATCTGGATGAGGGTGTACAAGGGTGGCTTAGTGAGTTTGCAAATGAAACTAAGGTCGGTGGAGTTGTGGATAGTGATGAAGGATGTTGTAGGTTACAGAGAGACATAGATAAGCTGCAGAGCTGGGCTGAGAGGCGGCAAATGGAGTTTAATGTGGACAAGTGTGAGGTGATTCACTTTGGACAGAGTAACCAGAATGCAAAGTACCGGGCTAATGGTAAGATTCTTGGTAGTGTAGATGAGCAGAGAGATCTCGGTGTTCAGGTATACAGATCCTTGAAAGTTGCTACCCAGGTTGGCGGGGTTGTTAAGAAGGCATACAGTGTTTTAGCTTTTACTAATAGAGGGATTGAGTTCGGGAACCATGAAGCTATGCTGCAGCTGTGCAAAACTCTGGTGCGGCTGCACTTGGAGTATTGTGTACAGTTCTGTTCACCGCATTATAAGAAGGATGTGGAAGCTTTGGAAAGGGTGCAAAGGAGATTTACCAGGACTGTTGCCTGGTATGGAGTGAAGGTCTTACAAGGAAAGGCTGAGGGACTTGAGGCAGTTTTCGCTAGAGAGAAGAAGGTTCAGAGGTGATTTAATAGAGACATATAAGTTAATCAGAGGGTTATATAGGGTGGACAGGGAGAGCCTTTTTCCAAGTATGGTGACCGCGAGCACAAGGGGGCATAGCTTTAAATTGAGGGGTGATAGATATAGGACAGATATCAGAAGTAGTTTCTTTACTCAGAGAGTAGTAAGGGTATGGAATGCTTTGCCTGCAACGGTAGTAGATTCGCCAACTTTAAGTACATTTAAGACGTCATTGGACAAGCATATGGACGTACATGGAATAGTGTAGGTTAGATGGGCTTCAGATTGGTATGACAGGTCAGCGCAACATTGAGGGCCGAAGAGCTGTACTGCGCTGTAATGTTCTATGTTCCATATCTGTAATGTAACTGACGTACGGTTGTCCTGTGTATATCTGTAATGTAACTGACCTACGGTTATCCTGTGTATCTGAAATGTAACCGACCTTACAGTTATCCTCTATATATCTGTAATGAAACTGACCTACGGTTATCCTGTGTATCTGTAATGTAACCGACCTACAGTTATCCTCTATATATCTGTAATGAAACTGACCTACAGTTATCCTGTGTATATCTGTAATGTAACTGACCTATGTTTATACTGTGCATGTCTGTAATGTAACTGACGTACTGTTACACTGTGTATGTTTGTAATGTAACTGACCTACGGTTATCCTGTGTATATCTGTAATGTAACTGACCTATGTTTGTACTGTGCATATCTGTAACGTAACTGACGTACTGTTACACTGTGTATGTCTGTAATGTAACTGACCTATGGTTATCCTGTGTATATCTGTAATGTACTGACCTATGGTTATACTGTGTATCTGTAATGTAACTGACCTACAGCTATTCTGTGTCTATGTATAATGTAACTGATCTATGGCTATCCTGTGTATATCTGTAATGTAACTGACCTACAGTTACACTGCGTTCATCTGTCATGTAACCTTTTAACTTCATTTTTCTATTCGGTAACTAAGGATTGTACCTAGAAACTCTGTACCTGAGATGGCACTGTAAGTTGTGATTTGTAAACTTTTTACTGTACTCATTTAAGTACATGTGACAATAAAGCTAATTGAAATTCAAATTCAATTCAATGAAGTGCAGTGACCAAAACTGCAGACAGTATTCCAGCTGTGTCCTAACCAAATTGCTGTAAAGCTCAAATGTGACCTCCCTGCTCTTATAATCTATGCCACAACTGTTAAAAGCAAGAGTACCATGTGCCTTCTTAAATAACCTATTAACCTGTCCTGCAACGTTTGGGATCTATGGATAAACACCTCTGTTCTCTGAGTTTTCTAGTGTGCTGTCAGTCATTGAGTACTCGCTTGCCTTGTTCCTTCTTCCAAAGCCATAGTTATCAGGATAGAAATTTCATTTGCCACTGATCTGCCCATCTGATCAATCATTTATATCCTCCTGCAACCTACTACCTTCCTTCTCACTGTCAACCTCCCTGTCAACCTTTCAGTCATCTGCAAATTTACTTGATATCCCCCCACATTATCTCTATCACTTATGAATGACACAAACAGTAAGGACTGCCTCCTGTCACTAAACTAATTTTGGGTCAACTTGCTAAGTTATCCTGGATCTCATTAGCTTTTCCATTGTAGCTTCTCAGAATGCCTTCATAAAATGGAGAACAATTTACAACGTGCCATCATTACAGTCTCAGTGCTTTAAAAAGGATGTATTAACATTGAAAAATACTTTACAAGGATGATAGCAATTAGAACTGTCATCATAGGATCCCTACACTGTGGAAAGATGCCTCTTGGACCACTTAGTCTGCACCAGCCCTCCAAATGTATCCTACCAAGGTCCCCAAATTTCCCATTGATAGCTCACAAAGCCATGCCACTATGGACAATTTAGAATGGCCAATCCATCTAACCTGCAACTCTGCAGACTTTGGGAGGAATCAAAAGCACCTGTCAGAAACCCACACAGACACAGGGAGAACACGCAAACTCCACACCAAATTGAACCCAGGTTCCTGGTGCTGTGAGGCAACTGTGTTAACCCCTGAGCCACCATGCCACCAAGCCACCCAACTGGAAGACTGAACAGACTGGACCCTTTGTTCGAGAAAAGATATGGCTGAAGGTAACCTTTATTTGAGATTATGATAGCATGGCATTCCAGCTGGAACTCTATCAACAAACACATTGATTTGGATCCCATCCATCACCCACTGAGGAAAAGAACAGGAAATGACATCACCAACACAGGACATGATAACACTACAGGAAATGACATCACCAACCCAAGGGTACCTAAACACATAAATAAAAAGTGGGCCATAACACCAGTGCTTCACTGGAGGCTCACTGGTGATGAAAGGTCTGAAAATGAACCTTCCAGCTCAGTGAGTAAACTTACATGATAGGGTTTATTTGAGTAGTTGAAGAGAAAATGTTTCCACTAATGGGCATTGTCCAAAACTAGATAACATAATCACTAATAAATCTAACAAGGAATTCAGGGTTTACTGAGAATGTGGCTAGACAGTGTAACTCATCATATAAAGTTTGAGGTGAATCACCTAAGTGTGTCTCACAGGAGCTAGATAAGTAAGTCACCTTCAGCCTACCAGATTATACAGCTGCTGTGTCATTAGAGAGATAGCTGGTGTTAGCTTAACCTGACAGTCACACACTTTAGGCAAGGAGAGAAGTTGTAAAACAGAGTCCTTCATGGAACCTCCGCCATTGTGCAAAGTTGAAAATCACACAACACCAGGTTATAGTCCAACAGGTTTAATTGGAAGCACACTAGCTTTCGGAGCGACGGTCCTTCCTCAGGTGATCACCTGATGAAGGAGCGTCGCTCCGAAAGCTAGTGTGCTTCCAATTAAACCTGTTGGACTATAACCTGGTATTGTGCGATTTTCAACTTTGTACACCCCAGTCCAACACCAGCATCTCCAAATCATGTCAGCCATTGTGGGAATTGATCCCATCCTGCTGACATAACACTATATTGCAAACCAGCTGTCCAACGGAGATAATCAATACAGGAGGGGAAAAGGATGAGGTTAGGCAAATAGGGTGAGTTGAAGTACAGTGGGAGGAAGTTCATGTGGAGCACAAACATTAATAAGCCCCGCTGGCCTTAATGGCTTGTTGCTACAACATAGATTCATTTAACACCACATTATGCCTCAAGTCACTGATTCTAAAGTGTTATTTTCAAGAATAAATAACCACTAGAATAGTATACTCAATAGGGTAACATGCTGGTTGGCGCTGCTGCCTCACAGCCCCAGGGACCTGAGTTTATTTCCAGCCTTGGATGACAGTCTGTGTGGAGTTTCCATGGTCTTCCCACATTTGCATGGGCTTGCTGTAATCCAAAGATGTGCTACTTGGGAGGATTGGCCATGGGAAGTATGGGGATAGGGTGGGGTGTTGGGTGTGGGTGGGATGCTCTTCAGGGGGCTGGTGCAGACAATGGGACAATTGGCCTCTTCCACACCGTAGGGATTCTGTACACTTTCACTGTCTTGCAATGGATCTTATTCTATAGCTTTACCACTTACTGAAATAATATAAAATAGTGGCAAATTTTCATTTGAATCATGATTGATTTTCAGTCTGGTGATTTGCACAATTGCAATTTCCTGATGAATGAATGTGAGCTAGATGTAGTAGTAGAAAGAAGACATGTTTATTGTGTTGGCTGTGCAGAAAATAGACAGAGCAGGATATCAATGTCTACTGTGATTTTTCAAAAGGAGACCCTGAAGAAATTATTGTGTGTGTAGTGGGTAGAATAATTATTAAACTTAAGCATTACATAATAAGCAAAACTGAAACTGCTGGAAAGACTCAGCAGATCTGTGAGAAAAGTCAGTTAACATTTTGGGTTCAATGACCCTTCCTCAGAAGTGAACCTGGAATGTTAACCCTGATTTCTCTCCACAGCCGTTGCTAGACCTGCTGAGCTTTTACAGCAATTTCTGTTTTTGTTTCTGATTTCCAACATCTGCAGTTTTTATGGTTTTTATTTTGTTACCTAATGAGCTCAGTTTTCAAGTGTCTGGCAGCTGGCAAATAGGTTCTGGCAAGTGAACTCCTCTTGAGCTGGGGAGTCATCTGGCTGCCAAGTTTGCCAAGTTCCACTGTTTATCTGCAGTCCGATTTAAACGATGCAGGATGTAGTTTACAACAATGATCTGATTGCATCGCATTGGTGTGTTCTCACAGATGGGTCTCACAGAACTAGAGCAGAGAAGGAGGTGACTTAGCCAATACTTCTGCACTGGAAATGGGCACTGTGTATGCCAAAATATGCTCATTATCCTTAGAACTCTTTGTGTTTCATTTTATAAAAAAATAAGAATTACTTTACACTGAAGTTTATTCAGGTTTGCCTTCTCCCGATCTGATCATTTATTTTAATGATTTAGTCGGCAATGTAAGAAACATGCTATGTTTTACCAGAATTGACTGTGATTGCTAGTGAGGAGAAAAGCTGTAGATGGCCTGGGAGAGCATGGTCACTGCAACGTGGAATTCAATGTGAATAAGCGGCCAGCATTTATTGCCCATCCCTTGTTCATAGAATCCCTACAGTGTGGAAACAGGCCATTCAGCCCATCCAGTCCTCCAAGAGCAGCTCACCCGGACCCACCCCAACCCTGTAGCATTTCCCATGGCTAACCCACCTAGTCTGCAAATCCCTGGACATTAGGGGCAATTTAGCATGGCCAATCCATCTAACCTACACACATTTGGACTGCCGGAGGAAACCTGCGCATATGAGAGGAGAATGTGCAAACTCCACACAATCACCCCAAGGTGGGATCTAACTCGGGTCCCTAGCACTGTGATGCAGCACTGCTAACCACTGAATCACCATGCCACTCTCACGTTGAGAAGGTGGGGGTCAGTTGCCTTCTTAAACCGTTGCAGTCCATATGTAGGTTGACCCACAACGCCCTCAAGGAGAGAATTCCAGAATTTTGACCCAGCGACAATAAAGGAATGGCGATATATTTCCAAATCAGGATAGTGAGTGTTTTGTAGAGGAACTTCAAGTGGGTGGTGTTCCCATTTATCTGCGGCCTTTGTCCTTTTAGATGGAAGTGTTCATGGGTTTAGATGGTGCTGCCTGTGAACCTTGTAGATGGCACACACTGCTGCTAATAAGCAGGTGGACAGAGTGGATGTGTATGGATGTGATGCCAATCAAGCAGCTGCTTTGGCCTGGATGGTGATGAGCATCTTGACTGTTGTTGGAGCTGCATCCATCCAGGCAAGTAGATATCATAACTTACGCCATGTAGATGGCGACAGACTTTGGCGAGCCAGGGAGTGAGTTACTTGCCACAGTATACCTTATCTCTGAACTGATCTTTTAGCCTTTTTTTTACTCTTTTATATGAGTTTCTGGTCAATGGTAACTCACAAGATGTTGATAATGGGGCTTCTGTGATGGTAACACTATTGAATGTCTAGGGGTGGAGGTCAGATTGTCTCTTAGTGGAGATGGTTGCTTGCCTGGTATTTGTGTGGTGTGAATTTACCTGCAGTCCAAGCCTGGATATTGTCCAGATCCTGTTGCATTTGAACATGGACTGCTTTAGTATCTGAGGAGTCGTGAATGGTGCTGAACATTGTGCAATCATTAGCAAACATCTCCACTTCTGACCTTATGATGGAAGGAAGGTTGTTGATGAAGCAGCTGAAGATGGTTCAGCTTGGGACACCACCCTGAGGAATTCCTGCAGAGTTGCCCTGAAGCTGAGATGACTGACCTCCAACAGCCATGGCCATCCTCCTATTTGCCAGGTATGAGTTAAGCCAGAGTTTGCCCCCTGATGCCTATTGATTCCAGTTTTGCTAGGGCACCTTGATGACACAATCGATTGAATGTGGCCTTCATATTAAGAACTATCACTCTCATCTTCCCCTTTGGAATTCAATATTTTTGTCCATGTTTAAACCAAGGCCGTAATGAGGTCAGGAGCTGAGTGGCCCTGGTGGAACCCAAACTGGGCATCACTGAGCAGGTTATTGCTGAGCAGATGCTGCTTGGTAGCACTTTTGATGACCCCTTCCATCACTTTACTGATGATCAAGAGTAGACTGATGGGAGGGAATTAGTTGGATTGGATTTTTCTTACTTTTTGTGTACAGGACATATCTGGGCAATTTCCCACATTGTCAGGTAGATGCCAGTGTCGTAGCTGTACTGGAAAAGGTTGAGAAAGTGCTTAAGAAGGCAAATGATATGCTGTATTAGCTGAGGCACAGACAATAAGAGTAGAGAGTTTATGCTCAAACTGCAGACAATATTAGTTAAGTTATAGTTAGGGTATTGTATTCAGTCCTGATCACAGCAAAAGATATGAGTGCATTGGAGAGGGTGTAGACTCCGAAGCTGTTGCCAGAACTGGAGAATTTTTGTTGTAAGGATAGATTGGATTGGCTGGCTTGTTTGTCCTGGAGCAGAGGAAGCTGAGGAGTGTATTAATTGAGGTGTATAAAATGATGAAGAACCTGGAGTAAAGATGGTTGATGTATTTATGTCAGTAAAGGGGTTTAGGACCGGGGAATTATAATTGTAAAGAAATTGCTAGATTTGTGGGGGAGGATAAGGAAATATTTTGTTCACTCAGAGGGTAGTGGGATCCTGAAATAAATTGCCTGAATGTGTGGCTGCAGAAACTCTTGTCATTTAAAACACATTTTCCCATTCACTTGAAGAATTATCTAATTGAAGATTATAGCCCTGGTGTAGCTGGTAACGTTTTGTCAATTAGTACAGACATGTTGGGTCAAAAAGCGACGTTCTGTTTGTAAAAGTCCAATGGTTTTCTATGAAATGATAATGGAGCTGTTGATCAATTGTGGCAATGTACTATATCAGACAGTCTTCAACTGGCCCAGAGATACTGTGAGAAAAACAACAGCAATTGTGAAATTCATGAACCATGGTCCAAATTGATTTGTTTCTTTCCAAGGATTTCAATGTTGTGTGCTATTCTTGGGCTCCAAAGTGAGATCAATGACCTCAACTGCAGACGAATGTTTAAAATAAAAGTAGTACTGTCAAGGTTCAGTAAAAACCTGGGAAAGAATTATCAAGGTACAAACCTTTCTATTGAACTAAACAAGGTAACACATCTTCTGAAGTGTATGATGAGCACGACACATTATGGTTCCAGGGTCATTCTAAAGTGTAGTTGCTGCCCACGACAGGCAGACGATCTGTTGAATGTGCAGACTGGACAACTGCTTTGTGGAACATACTATCATTCTGTCTGCAAAACAGACCCTGAGCTTCCAACTGCCGGCCACTTTAACATCCCACCTTGTTTCCTGACCAACATCTCTCTCTCTCAAGCTTGCTGCAGTGCTCCAGTGAAACTCAGTACAAGCTGGAAATACAGCACCTCATTTTTCCACTTGGGGACCTTGCAGCCTTCTGGATTCAACGTTGAGTTCAACAATTTTAGAACCTGAACATCTCCTTCTATATTCTTTGCCCACCCTGATACCCCAGGCCCTGTCATTACACGGACTGATTTCAGCACAGCCACCCACTTCACCTACTTATAGTCCCCAATTTTTGTTTATCTTTCTCCTGAGCACACTAGTCATTGTTTTGACTCTCTAACCATCATTTTGTCTTTCCAGACTCCATCTCCATCTTTCCTCTCACTGCTTTCCCTCTCCCCTGCCCTAGCCCTGATTTCACTTAAGCACGGTGGCTTGGTTGCTCAGTGGTTAACACTGCGGCCTGATAGCACCAGGGACCCAGTTTTGATTCCAACCTCAGGCAACTGTCTGGTTGGAGTTTGCACATTCTCCCCATGTCTATGTGGGTTTCCTCCGGGTGCTCCAGTTTCCTCCCACACACCAAAGATGTGCAAGTCAGGTGGATTGGCTATGCTAAATTGCCCACAGTGTTAGGTGCATAAGTCAGAGGGAAATGGAAGGTCAGTGTGCACTTGTTGGGCCAAACGCCCTGTTTCCAAATTGTAGGGAATCTAATCTAATCTATCTTTTCCTAGCTACTCTCAGTTCTGAAAAGGGGTCTCCAGACCTGAAATGTTAACTCTGCTTTCTCTCCAATTTTCAGTTCAACAAGCAGAAATACACCCTGCTCATACCTTTCTCCAACAAGAATTTCAGCAGCCGTGTCTCGTTGTATTTACTCATCCCTTCCTTCATTCATTTTATCTTCCCATTTTTCAATTTCTCATTTTATCTCCTTCTCTCCAACTCAACCCTCAGGCCTCAGCACTCAGTATAGGTTCCTGTCTCTCATAGGGATAAATTTGAAGTCAAAATAATAACAGTATGTAAAGTCTCCTCATTTTATACAATTAAACAGATGATGGAAAGGTTGCTAATCAGTGTTTCTATCAGCCTGAGGGAGAAAAGCTATTACAAGGACTGAGAACTTCCAAACTACTGGCCACCCTCAAGGTCTGCAATAATAAGCATGACAGTTGGCGTCAGTAAAAACTAGGCTGATGTTTGCCACAGGTAACAAATGTTTCCTAAATATTTCTTCTCACTGAAGCTTTTTCAATAACTTGACAAAATCTGCACAAAATCCTGAGAAATGGAGCAGTGTTAGCAAATGCTCTCCACCACAGCTCAATAAAGGTTTGTTACCATTAAAAGAGAAAGGTTGAGACAGCTGAAGTATTTCTGTCTGGAGTATTTAAGACACGATTGAGTTAATGACTTGAGACAGTGAAGAATCAAAAGCCTTTACTCAAACCTTGGGAAGGAAAATCTGGCAGACCTATTGAGAGTCTTGCATTCACCAATTTATGTTGTCCTACTTTTATTCTGTAATGCAAAAGTACAATTACCATTTTGGTTGTGAATCTATTGTTTGTTAAGAATTGCTTTTCCAGCATTTTCAATCACTTTCCAATATTAAGCACATTGCAATCATGTACAACTGGTAAGTTAGAGGAATACAGCACTGCAAGCCCAGCTTTGACTAACCGACCACATGTCTGACATCACTTAAAGTGTTTATTCTGTATGAGTTTCCAAGGAATCACGTAGTCAATTGAGCTGAAATGTCTAAAAGAGAATGGGAATTTGAAAGAACTGAAGAGGGCAATTCACAAACTAAGCACTATATTGTGGAGATAGTCAAATTCAGAAGTCCCACAACACCAGGTTATCGTCCAACAGGTTTAGTTGAGAGCACAAGCTTTTGGACTGCTTCTCCTTCATCAGGTGAAGTGGAGGGAAGCGTGCAAACACAGAATTTATAGGTGGGGAGATCATTGCAAGATAACTCTAGGTAATTAAGAATGTCAAAAGATAGTACAAATGGTGTGACTGAAGTATTGACAGGCTGAATAGCCAGTCTTTGCAGCTGATCAAAAGTGTCAAACAATGTGAGTAAGGTGTCAATAGCTGAAACAGCAAGTGAAGGGATGGCCCATCATCCAATTAGTTAAGGCCAAGAAATAATTACAAAAAATAAAATTTAAGGTGGTGCTAGAGACAGACCAAATGGCTGGAATAACATGTATAAGAGTTGTATGACAAGGGTCTGTCCAAAGTAACAAGTAATCCATGTATGTGGTGATTGGTATTCCCATGTGTGATGGTAGTATTCATATCGATGATCTTGCAGAGGTCCCATGGCAGGATTTTGTTGTGTTGTTGAGACTATTTTCCTGAAGGTTGGGTAGTTTGCTGCGACTAGTCTGTTTGAGGTTTGGCAATTGTTTGAAGGTAAGGAGTGGGGGCACAGGGATGGCCCTGGCAAGATGTCTGTCATCATTAAGGTTGTGAAGAACCACATACACAGTAGATACTCATGTGACTCGACCAATGTTGTCTGCCTCATACACTTCAGGCAAGGAGATCAGTGAGATCACGCGCACACTATGACAATGAATGAATTGACAACATACAACAATCTCTAGGCAGGAGTATTCACTCCCAGTCAGGGAACATTTCTATGGTCACGGACTTAGTAAGTTTTGTGAAGATTTGTAGCTCAGGTTGAGGTTTTGCTTGTAGGTTTGCTCACTGAGCTGGATGGTTCATTTCCAGACAATTCATTACCTTACTAGGTAACATCTTCAGTGGGCCTCAGGCAAAACAATGCTGAAAATTCCTGCTTTCCATTTATATGTTTGGGTTTCTTTGGATTGGTGATGTCATTTCCTGTGGTGATGTTATTTCCTGTGGTGAAGTCACGTCCGGTTCCTTTTCTCAGGGGATGATAGAAGGGGTCTAACTTGATGTGTTTGTCGATAGAATTCCGGTTGGAATGCTATGCTTCTAGGAATTCTCGTGCGTGTCTTTGTTTGGCTTGTCCTGGGATGGGTGTGTTGTCCCAGATAAAGTGGTGTCCTTCCTCCTCCATACGTGAGAATACTAGTTAGAGAGGGTCATGTCATTTTCTGCCTGTTTGTCCAATGTAGAAAAGTAGCCACCAGGATACATGAACACCAACTAGCCACAAAAAGACATGACCCTCTCTTCACTATACTGTCTACCTGCGACTCTACTTTCAAAGAGCTATGAACCTGCACTCCAAGGTCTCTTTGTTCAGCAACACTCCCTAGGACATTACCATTAAGTGTACAAGTCCTGCTAAGATTTGCTTTCTCAAAATGCAGCACTTTGCATTTATTTAAATTAAACCCCATCTGCCACTTCTCAGCCCATTGGCTCACCTGATCAATCTCCTGTTGTAATTTGAGGTAATCTTCTTCACTGTCCACAACACCTCCAATTTTGATGTCATCTGCAAACCTACTAACTATACCTCTTAAGTTCACATCCAAATCATTTATGTATTTGACAAAATTGCCAAGCAGAAACTGATAGCTAAGTTTTGTACCCATGAAGATGGCCTCAACTGTTTTTGGGTTTTGGGTGATTTTGGGTTCATGTTGTGCTACGTGTACTGTTCTGTGTTTGTAAAATCATCCTTGGTGCTCTGTTTTAACACCATCACCTTGATAATTTGTTAAGATCTCTCTACCATAATTTGTTTGAAGTTAAAAATCACACAACACCTGGTTATAGTCCAACAGGTTTAATTGGAAGCACACTAGCTTTCGGAGCGACGCTCCTTCATCAGGAGCGTCGCCCCGAAAGCTAGTGCGCTTCCAATTAAACCTGTTGGACTATAACTTGGTGTTGTGTGATTTTTAAGTTTTCCACCCCAGTCCAACACCGACATCTCCAAATCATAATTTGTTTGTACAGTTTTGGATTACATGTACTTTGGCTAGTCCCTTGTCATGCAACTCTTGTCTCTAGTACCATCTTCATAGAATCAAAAAATACTTTTTATTTTTTGTAATTATCTCTCTGCCTTAATTAATCAGATCATAGGTCAGCCTTTCACCTGTTATTCAGCTATTGAACTTTACTCTTCACCGTTTGACACTTCTGATCACCTCAAGTTTGCAGATGACACTAAGATTGGTGGAGCAACAGATAGTGAACAGGGCTGTCAGAGAATGCAGAACACAAATATATTGGAGAGTTGGGCAAAGAAATGGCAGATGGAGTTCAATCCAGGCAAATGCGAGGTGATGTCTTTTGGAATATCTAATTCAAAAGGTAAATGGAAAAGCCCTGGGGAAAATTTGATGTACAGAGAGATCTGGGTGTTCAGGTCCATTACACCCTGAAGGTGGCAATGCAGGTCAATAGAGTGGTCAAGAAGGCATGTGGCATATTTTCCTTCATTGGACAGGGTATTGAGTACAAGATGTGGCAAGTCATGTTACAGTTTGTGTCGGACTTTGATTCAGCCACAAATGGAATGCTGCGTACAATAGTGCCACATTACCAAAAGGATGTGGATGCTTTGAAGACGGTGCAGAGGAGGTCCACCAGGATGTAGCCTGGAAGGTGCTAGCTATGAAGAGAGGTTGAGTAGATTAGGATTATTTTCATTAGAAATATGGAGGTTGAGAAGGGACCTGAGTGAGGTCTACAAAATCATGAGAGGTATAGACAGGGTGGATAGTAAGAGGCTTTTTTCCCAGATTGGGGGACTCAATTACCAGGGATCACGAGTTCAAGGTCAGAGGGAAAAAGTTTAAGGGAGATATGCGTGGAAATTTCTTTACACAGAGGGTGGTGGGTGCCTGGAACGTGTTGCCAGTGGAGGTGGTAGAGACTGACAAGATAGCATCATTTAAGATTTTTTTTTTAGATTACTTACAGTGTGGAAACAGGCCCTTCGGCCCAACAAGTCCACACCGACCCGCCGAAGCGCAACCCACCCATACCCCTACATATACCCCTTACCTAACACTATGGGCAATTTAGCATGGCCAATTCACCTGACCCGCACATCTTTGGACTGTGGGAGGAAACCGGAGCACCCGGAGGAAACCCACGCAGACACGGGGAGAACGTGCAAACTCCACACAGTCAGTCGCCTGAGGTGGGAATTGAACCCAGGTCCCTGGTGCTGTGAGGCAGCAGTGCTAACCACTGTGCCACCATGCCGCCCTAGACAGATACATGAATGGTCAAGGAGCAGAGGGATACAGATCCTTGGAAAATAGGTGACAGGTTTAGATAGAGGATCTGGATCAGCGCAGACTTGGAGGGCCAAAGGGCCTGTTCCTGTGCTGTAATTTTCTTTGTTCTTATCACTTGCAAAGACTTGTAATTCAGCCTGTCAACACTTCACTCACACCATTTGTACTTTCAGTTGACATTCTTAATTATTTGGAATTATCTTGCAATGATTTCTACGCCTATAAATTCTGTGCCTGAAGAAGGAGCAGTGCTCTGAAAGCTTGTGATGTCAAATAAACCTGTTGGATTATAAGCTGGTGTCATCTGACTTCTGATTAAGTACACAAAGATAAAAAGGAAGAATAAAAGAGACATTTTTCATTCACAGAGTCAGGGCATTTTGTCACAAGTGGTGATTGATGCTATGTTAGCAACTGAACTTGAAAACAAGATTCCAAATAACCAATCCAAGAAGTAAAATGTACATATTGTAATGGGAATAAAAGGATCAATTCCTGACACTAAAATCTAGCCATGATTTGGAGATGCTGGTGTTGGACTGGGGTATACAAAGTTAAATATCACACAACACCAGGTTATAGTCCAACAGGTTTAATTAGAAGCACTAGCTTTTAGAGCACTGCTCCTTCATCAGGTGGTTGTAACAATTGTAAGTCACAGAATTTATACCAAACATTTACAGTGTGTGATGTAACTGAAATTATACATTGAAAGATACCTTGATTATTTGTTGAGTCTTTCATCTGTTCGAATACCATGATAGTTTCATTTCTTTCCTATGTAAGTCACAAAACTTTTTTAAAAAAAGTTACATTCTCAAGTTAACTGTAACAATTAGTGTTAGCCAGACAATTCCAACAGATGAAAGACTCAAACAATCAAGGTATTTTTCAATGTACAATTTCAGTTACATCACACTGTAAACTTTTGCTATAAATTCTTTCTTACAATTGTGTACTCCACAATGACCCGATGAAGGAGCAGCGCTCCAAAAGCTAGTGCTTCCAGTTGAACCTGTTGGACTATAACCTGGTGTTGTGTGATTTTTAACTTTATCCATTCTAAGTATCATTCATCAATTTGTTCCAAATTCCTTAAGCTCTCCACATAAACCACAATTAAATCCCCTTAGCTACTTTTGTTGCAAAAAAATCCAGTTACCTATCCTACTCTCGTAGTTAAAAATGTCCATGCTTGCCTCATCAATCTCCTTTATACCCTTTCTCATGCAATTGCATCTTTCCTGTAATTTCATAACTAGAAATGTTCACTGTATCTTCTCTTATGTTTCACACAGTTCTGGCATGACCTCATTTTTCTTATACATTTGGCCTTGATTTCTTATAACCCCTTTATCTTCCTGTACTACAACCCTTACAGGTATGTGGGCATACATTAGATTAGATTAGATTAGATTACTTACAGTGTGGAAACAGGCCCTTCGGCCCAACAAGTCCGGCCGAAGCGCAATCCACCCATACCCCTACATTTACCCCTTACCTAATACCACGGGCAATTTACCACGCAGACACGGGGAGAACATGCAAACTCCACACAGTCAGTCGCCTGAGTTGGGAATTGAACCCGGGTCTCAGGCGCTGTGAGGCAGCAGTGCTAACCACTGTGTCACCGTGCCGCCCACATACCCAGCTCTGCCATAAGTCTGGTCTTTCCATGGATATCCATTGAGAAGCAAGTTGTTCTGGGAACAGCATGTCATAAGATGAGGCTAGAATCAGATGTAAGAGATGACATAGTACAGGTAGATAGTTATTGAGGTGCATTTGATAAGATACAGTGAGAAAGCTCATTAGGCTTCATGGATGGAAAACTTTCCAACATGCATGATACAATTTGCATTTAGCTCAGTTGACTAAATAAATGAGTAGTGCTGAGTGACCCCAACAGTGTGGGTTGGGTTCAATTCCCACACTGGCTGAGGTTACCATGAAGGACTCTCTTTCTTAATCTCTCCTTTGTCTGAGGTGTGGTGACCCTCAGGTTAAATCACCAGCAATTATCTCTCTAATGAGAGAATAGTCCTGTGATCTGGTGACTTTGCCTTTTCATTTCCAACTATGTGCACTGTTAATTCATCTACTTTGTTGCCAATGCTCCATGCATCCAGATAAAGAACCTTTGTCTTTAACTTTTTATCATTTTTATGCAATTATGTTTTTCTATGGTCCGACTTGCTGCAAACCTTGTTGCCTCTGTCTTTCACTTTTCCTTTCCACTTTTGTATCATTCATCTTGGCATTTTTTCCTTTTCTTGTCACTCCCACTCAGGTCCTGATTTGATTTGATTTCTTGCTGTCACATGTGCTAAGGTACAGTAAAAAGTATTGTCCTACGTGCTTTACAGGCAGATTGTACCGTACAAGTGCATCATGGTAGCAGAACAGAGTGCAGAATTCAGGATTACAACTGCCGAGAAGGTGCAGAGATCAATATTAACATTAAAGATGTCCATTCAAAATTCTGGTAACAGCAGGGAAGAAGCTGTTCTTGAATCTGTATATTCAAACTTTTATATTTTCTGCCAGTCAGAAGAGGGTAGAAGAGTGTATAACCGGGGTGGGAGGGGTCTTAGATTATGTTGGTTGCTTTCCTGAGGCAGTGGGAAGTATAGATGAAGTCATTATTTTAAGGCTGGTTTGAGTGAGGGGCTGGGTAGTCTTGGGATGGCACTCTAGTTTAAATCTTCCCAAATATATTAGTGAATGACCCCAGAGGGAAGGAGAGAGACGATGGTATATTGGCATTGTAAGTGAGTGAGAACATTAATTTGGGATTTGGGTTTGAATAAAATCCCAGTAAACAGAGGAGTTTGAGTTCAATAAAATCTGTGATGAAAAGTCTGATGATGACCATGAATCCATTGTCAGTTATTGCAAAACTCATCAGTCACTAATGTCCTTCACAGAAGGAAAAAGTGAGTGTTCTTACTTTGTCTGGCTTTCATGTGACCCATGATTTGGAGAAGTACATGCAGAATTACATTTTACTTTGCTCAAAAACTACATGAATCCATGTAAGATTCTGTAAATCCATTTTTAGATTAGAATCAGTCTGACCATTGTGGCACAGACAGCCTCACGGAGAGTTAACACCTTCAATACCTTACCTGGGCCAACATGACACCAATTGTTAAAGTCCACTTGAGAATGTAACTTTTAAAAAAGGTTTTGTGATTTACATATGAAAGAACTGAAACCAACATGGTCATTCCAAAAGATGAGAGACTTAACAAACAATCCAGGTCTTTTTCAATACATAATTTCAGTTACATTACATTGTAAATTTTTGCTATAAATTCTGTGTCTTGCAATCTTATTCTCTACAATCACCTGATGAAGGAGTAACGCTCTGAAAGCTAGTGCTTCCAAGTAAACCTGTGGACTATAACCTGGTGTTGTGTGATTTTTAACTATGTGACCCATAGCAATGTTTCTGACTCTTAACTGCCCTCTAAACGGCCTAGTAAGCAACTCAGTTGTATCAATCTCCAGAAATCTCAAGAAATCATGAAGTGAGATAGACCACCTGCATTTACCTAGGCACCGGAAATAACAATGAAAAACTCAGCACCTGCATATACTTCACTGCTGAGTTCTGAACCTAGTGCCAAATTGGGAGAGCTGTCTTACAGACTAGTCAAGTAACAGCCTTACACAATCATATGCACAGAATCAAACCTTACACATTATGTTCCACACCAAAACTATCACCACCCCTGGGTGTGCCTTGTTCCATGGTAGGACCGATTAAGTATAGTCATAGAGTCATACATATGTACTGCACAGAAACAGACCCTTGTCAATGTCGACCAGATATCCTAAATAAATCTAATCCCATTTGCCAGCATTTGACCCAAATCCCTCTAAATTTTTCCTATTCATATAAGCATCCAGATGACTTTTATGTGTTGTAATTGTACCAGCCTCAATTTCTTCACAGGGTTCAAACAATTCAAAATTCTCTACCCCAAAGAGCTGCATATGCTCAGGCATTGAGGACAGACTGAGTAACAGGGGTAGATTTTTGAGCACAAAAGGGAAAATGAACTATGAGGATAGGGAAGGGATAGAAAAAAAATTAAGCACCAACCCATTGAACGCTAGATCGGGTTTGAGGTCTCGATGGCCTACTCCCAACTTCTATCCATTCACTTTCCAGCAACATCCTGCACTAATATCTAAAAACTAGAGGCAACAGTGTTTGTGTAACTGAAACAAAATGAGAAAATTCAGTTTGAAGTAGGATCTTTAGGCAAATATTGGCCTGTCATTTGGCTCTGAAATCCTCACAGACTCATTATGCATTTTAAACAAATTTATGTGTGACTGTTTTGGGGCCAGGGAACAGAAGAATGGATCATGTAAGAGCATTGAATTTCATATCTGGATGTGAGAAACAAAGCTCACTCACTTCAATAATTTCAGTCTGAGACAAGATCTGAAGCAATCAGTATGTTTATTATACGGTTGCAAGCGTGGTGCCTGAAATAAGGCACACAGTGTTTAGCAAGTACATATCTTATATAGGATTCACTACTCCCAACCCGGTGCCCAATACTATTGTTTATCTCTTGTCTTATCCGGCCTTGTGCATAACAAAGTACAAGTTTTACTTGGCCATTTCACCACATCCTGCTGTGGCCCATTGTTTGGTATATCCTTCTTCACTATTATCTACTTCCCCCACCTGTGACATTTCCTCCCTTTCCCTAACCATATTGATCCTTATGACCTTTTAATTGGGGTTTGTTTTTATGTTTTTGCAAAAGTGGGAAGCAGATGCTTATAACTACTGCTTGTACAAGCATATCTGGGTTAACCTACATCCTCACAGCATCTTATCTATTTGTCTGTAACATCTATCATTGTTTGCAGGCACGTTTCATTCTTGTATGCACATTTTAGCTAATACAAAAACAATTATAAATTTCCTCCACATAGTTTTCATTCTGTTGACTCAGCTCTTGGTTGAAACAATTATATACTGGTGTGAGTTCATTTACCTTGCATAAGTAATTATGACTGCAGAAGTAACACTACTTTACCTATATCTCACACTGGAGTATCAGACTGAGCCACCGCAGTAGCATTCGGAGCACAGGAACAATGCTGTGAACTGCACACGTGGTAGCACAGAACTTACAGAGAGCTCTGAAAAGTTACAGCTGGTCAACATCCTTCCCTGTAAAACAGTTTGCAGAACAGTAGTGTATAGTCAGAGGGAGTTGCCTTAGTGGCCCTCAACTTTGACTCTCTACCTCACCAAGTCTCATGGCATCAGGTCAAACATGAACAAGAAAACCTCCTGCCAATTATCACATATCATGGCAGCCCTGTCAACCCCAACTGATGAATTGCTACTCCTTCATGTTGGCTACCACTTGGAAAAAGCACTGAGGGAGGCAAGAGTACAGAATGTACATCAGGTGCAGGGCTTCAATGTCCATACCCTCCAATACACTGTGTCACAATCACCATGCTCACTAGGATAAACTTTGAATAGATCTAGCAGCTCAAGACTTGGAATCAATAAGGTGTTGAGGGCTATAATCAAACATAATCCTCCATAATTCCTCATTGTACCATTACCATCAAACCAGAGAATCAACCTTGGTTCAATGCAGAGTGCTGGAGAACATGTCAGGAGTAGCACTAAAATTGTGGTATCAGTTTAATGAAACTATCACATAGGATTACTTATGTGCTAAACAGCAGAAGCAACAAATGATAGACAAAGCTAAACAATTTGGAGTGGACAAAGTGTTGCGCTGGAAAATTCATGGCAGGTCAGGCAGCATCTGAGGAGCAAGAGAATCGGCGTTTTGGGCTTAATCCTTCAACAGGATCCTTCATTAAGCCTGAAACATCAATTCTTTTGCTTCTCAGATGTTGCCTGATCTGATGTGCTTTTTCCAGCGCCACACTTTATCGACTCTGACTTCTCCAGCATTTGCAGTCATCACTATCTCCTAAAGCTAAGCAATTCTACAAGCAACAGATCTAAGTTCTGCAGTTCTACAAAATTCAGTCATGAATGGTGGTGCACATTTGAATAACTCATTGTAGAGGAGACTCCACAAACATCCTCATTTTCAATGAGGCAGGTTGCTAACCCAACAGCACAAAGGGTAAGGCAACAAACCAGACCCCCTCAAAATATTTTAAGAATGTAACCTAGGCCCTAACTTTTTCTTATTTTAAAATTAAATGTGAAGTGTCTATTCACGATGCAATGCAACTGGTCAAACTACTTCACGTTAAGCAAAACACAATTTATTTAAACACTGCAGTTAAAATACAACCAAACAAAGAGGAATTAAGAAAATTCAGAGACAGTAGCAGCCAGGAAATATTCACTGATGCTTCCAATTCTGTAGACACACCAATAAATTGTGTTTTGCTACTGAAAATCCAAAGTCCAGAAATGCCAACTTTTGAGAGCTGGCCACACCGATTCAACCTGCATTAAGAATAACCCAGGGCCTTCCAAACTGTTTACTCAAGTGATCTTCAGTAGCCAGCTCTGTACCTCTCCTTTAATCTCTCTCTTAAAAAAAACCAGGACAAATTGACTTCTTAAAGCTACAGTATCATCACAGCTAAAACAGTTAGAACAACCTTCAGCCAGAGATGCCAGAGACAACAACTTTCAGCCAGATACTTTCTGTATACAAGAAAGCAGAATAAATCCAACATTGTCAATTATCACCACATCAGTCTATTTTCAATCAACAGTAAAATAATGGAAGAGTTTATCAATGCTACTGTCAAGCTGCAGTTGCTCAGCTTGGGTCCTGCTAAGACCACTCATCTCCAACTTAATTTTAGCCATGGTTCAGATATGGACAAAAGAGCTTAACTCCACAGGTGAGATGATAGTGACTGTCTTTGACATCAAAGTCTGCATTTGACCAAGTGTGGAATCAAGCAGCTGTAGCAAAACTAGTGTCAGTGAGAATCAGGGGGAAACCATTTGCTGGTTGGAGCCATATCTGGCACAAAGGAACTTGTGGTGTTTGGAGACAAAGTCCAGTGTCACTGTTTACGGGTAATGTGGCCTTTGTTAGCATTAGCCACAATGCCAACAGAGCTTTTATGAAAGGAACCAGTGTCAGAACAGTGATGGGTGAGAGTCGTGGGGTTGGGGGGAGGAGGATTGGTACTATAACTTCATGAGTACATTCTGGTAAAGAAATGAGGATGGATAATGAATGAAAATGGCTTGAAAAATTTGATCTCAGCCTAAATTGGAGGGAAGAATGTGGCCATTTATTAAGCATTTATTGTCAAAGTGAAGGCACACCAGTGTTTAATTTACCAATTTATTTTATAAATGTATGCCTTTATATCCTATGTTTATTAACACAAAGCTGTTTATTTTACTACATAAAATGGGAAGCTATGAAGTCTCAGAATCTTGTTAATTCATCAGCTTGAGTAATTCATCCAGTGTTTGTTGATAAACCCATGGCATGTAATTACAGAAACACAGTAATGTTGCTTTCTGTCACCATGAGATTCTGGATTAGAATGTTATGTTTTTTTTACTGTCATCAAAATGCCTTATCATTTCTAGTTTTACTCCACAGTAAATTGCATGTATTTTATAGACAAAGTGCCTTTCCTCAGAAGTTACATCTGGGCCTCCATCATTGCCAATGGGTTTTGCAGAGAAGGATCTTTTTCACTGGCTCCTCACAGCCACTCTATCTCTTCTGATCAAAAATAGTATCCTTGCATTTCCTTAATTGTTAAAGTGTGTCCAAAAAAGTTAGAATCACCTTTTATATCATTCACTTATCAATTATTTTTCCCTCTCAGGGAAGATGACGGCTTGGAGCTCCTCTGCTCCACCTGTTCTTTATTTTTCTCTCTGTTTTGCAGACCCGGAGCAGCGCAAGGCTAAGTGAATCCCAGAGCAGTTCAAAGGGAACAAATCCTGGAGCAACTCAACTTACCTTGGTGCAGCTGACTGGAGGCTTGGAGCGGAGCGGGACAGTTATTGGCCTGAGGTCTGGCGTGAGTGGTCAGACCACATGCTGAGCTGCTACTTTTTAAAACTCTTTACCGGACTGTAATATCAATCCTTTATCTATGTTGTACTATCTTATTTCTAACTTGTTTTAAACACTGTAAGTAATGCTATTTCTTTTCCTTTTATTCCTCTTCTGTATCCAAGATTTGTACCTTGGTACTTGTACCTAAGATGACACCATTAGAAGGCGGCCATTGTAAAAACTTTTCACTGTATTCCTGTACTTCTGTACTGGAGTACATATGTTGATAAAGGATATTCTACCCATTCTCTCATTAGATTTCCAGTTTCAGCACAAAGGAGAATCATTTGGGAGAATGGATAGTGTATATGATTCTCATCCCATTGATTGGACTGTGTTAAAATCAAGATGAATGTACAGAATATCTTGTGTTTTCTAATTGTTGATGTGAAATGATTGTTTCTGAAAGGTACACCTACATACCCACAGTGCTGTTAGGGAGGGAGTTGCAGATTTTTGAACCAGCGTTAGTGAAGCAATCACAATATATTTCTATGCCACAAGAAAAAACAAAAAATTGGAGTACATAAGGTATGTGTAAAGTAAGGGTGTCAGGTGGCTATGGTGCCAAGTGGGTAAGGGTATGGTGCCAAGTGTGTTGGTGCCAAATGGGTAGGCAGTAAGATGACAGGAGATGGGGTCCCATGGCAAAAAATGGCCAGGTAAGTGATGGAGTCTTACCGCAAATTCAACCCAAACTCTGGGTCAGATATGTGGATGACACCTTTGTAATCATTAAAACCACAGAAATAGAAAACACACACCGGATCATCAACGCCACACTCACAGGAATCCGATTCATTAGAGAGGAAGAAAAGGACAACCAATTCCCATTCCTAGACGTGATGGTACAGAGAACACCAAACGGAGAATTCAGCACAAAGGTAGACAGGAAAGTCACACACACAGACCAAGTCCTGAACTACGAAAGCAACCATCCCAACACACACAAAAGAAGTTGCATCAAGACACTGTTCAAAAGGGCCACAACACGGTACACCAGAACTGCAAAAAGAGGAAGAAGAACACCTACACAATGTATTCGCCAAAAACGGATATCGCCACAATTTCATCAACAGATGCCTAAGGGAAAGACAACGGAATGAGAACATGCCACAACCCAAAGGACTAGCCACATTACCATACATCAACAACATTTCTGAACTGACAGCCAGACTACTACGACAACTAGGACTCATAACAGCACACAAACCAACAGCCACTCTTAGACAACAACTCACCAGGACGAAGGACCAGATACCCATCATGAGCAAAACCAACATAGTGTACAAAATCCCATGCAAGGACTGCACAAAACATTACATAGGACAAACAGGAAGACAGCTAACGATCCGCATTCACGAACACCAACTAGCCACGAAATGACACGACCAGCTATCCTTAGTAGCCACACACGCAGATGACAAGCAACATGAGTTCGACTGGGACAACACTACTATTATAGGACAAGCCAAACAGAGAACATCCAGGGAATTCCTAGAGGCATGGCACTCATCCACAGATTCTGTCAACAAACACATCAACCTGGACCCAATATACCGGCCACTGTAACGGACAGCTGGAACTGACAACCGGAAGCAGCAGATACAAACCACTATAAATGACGGAGAAAACAACACAGAAGCACTTAACAGGAGGCTCCCAAGCACTGAGGATGTCACCTAGACAAGGGACAAAACGTAAACAACACAAATTCCCAGCTCGGCGAACAGAACGACAACAACGAGCCTGAGCTACAAATCATCTCACAAACTTTGAAGTGATGGAGTGTTTAGGATAGTTCAGGATAATTGGGATACATAAGTTAAGATAGAGTTTGAGGGATGTAGGAGTTTGTTTGTAACTGTTTCCTAAATATTTTTCGAACAGGATCACAGGAGTGAACTTGGAGTAGGCCATTCAGCCCATTCTACTCTGCCACCTTATACGATCATGGCCAACCAAATACTGCAATATCTTTTAGACACACTCTCCTCATAACCCTTTACACCATGGGTAAGCAAAATGTTTATCAACCTCTACTTTAAATATATGCAGAGACTGAACTTCCACTGTGCTCTGGGGGAGAGAATTACAAAGATTCACAACCCTGTGAACAAAAACAATTCTCATGATCTCAGCCCTAAATGGCATCCCTCCCTTACTTTAAATTGTGGCCCTGGTTCTAGAAATCCAACCAAGCGAAACACCTTACTTGCATTGAGTCATACAGTGATAAAATCATACAGCATACAGGCCCTTCAGCCAAAGATTGCATCTACCTTAACTATCCCTTTAAATATTTTGTAGGTTCAATTAAATAGCCTCTCATTCTTAAAAATTATGGAAAATAAAGGCTTATTTTGCTCATTCTCTCTTCCTACGACAGTCCCACCAACCCAGGAATTTGCCTAGCGAACGTTTGTTGTACTCACTCCAAGGCAACAATATCTTTCCCGAGATAAGGAGACCAAACCTTCACACAGTGCTCTAATAGAAACTCCTATACAACTGAAGCAATTGAATTCATTTCTTGTTTACTCAAATCCTCTTGCAATAAAGGATAACATTCCATTAGATTTTAAAATAGCTTATTGCATGTCGGGCTTTTGTGACTTATTTTGCACAACTACATTTTCCAACCTCTCACTACTTTGGAAATATATGCATATCCATTCTTCCTACCAGATTCCATCTGCTTTATTCTCGACCACTTAGTAAGCTATGGTCAACAAAAACAGAAATTATTGGAAAAATTAATACTCCCTCTTTACAGCCCTATTACCTGATTGCTTGCAAAACAAAAATCAATAGGTCTGGCAGCATTTGTGGAGAGAAAGCAGAGTTAACACTTCAAGTCCAATGACCCTTCTTCAGAACCTCTGAATAAGTGTTAGTGAACACGAAATGCTAACTTTGCTTTCTCTCCACAGATGATACCAGGCTGCTGAGTTTTTACAGCAATTTTTGCTTTTGTTACTGTCTTCCAGAATCTGCAGTTCTTTTGGATTTAAGTAGGCTATGAAATTTTGGAATTTGTAAACCAATGCATCACCTTATCTATTATGCATCATTGTATAATAGATCAAACTCTAATTTTTCGCCAATGCCCTATAGGTCTAGAATTTTACACTGTTGCAGAGATTGCAACCATGGTGTAATGTGCTGGGCAGTTTTTTCGGATGGCAAGTAAGTGAGCTTTGTCAATTGTCAAACAAGCAAGTTTTGTTTGAGCAGGACTCACCTAATTTCTGTTCTAATTCAATCATTCCCAGCACCTCAAAATTATTTACTCCCTTTGTTTTTTTCTTCCTCCTGCAGAGTTTAATACTAAGATCACTGTCAGCTTGCTACTCCTTCTTAATTTACCTTGTCTTTTCTGATACACTTTTCATTCTTGCTCATGGACTCCATTTCAGACCATGATCTTGCACTGTGTTTTCTCAAGAAATGAGATTACCATGGTGCTAGAAATTTCATTTAAATCAGAAAATGCTGGAGAAACTCAACAGGGCTTGTAGCAGCTGAGGAAGGAGAAACAGTGTTAATGTTTCAAGTCTATAGACTCTTCTTTGGAGCTCTTCTTCTGTTCTGAAGAAGAGTCGTATTGGATTTGAAATATTAACTCTGTTTCTCTCTCCACAGATGCTGCCAGACCTGCTGAATTTCTCCAGCATTTTCATTTTTTCTCATTTCAGGTTTCCAGCATACTTTGATTTTATTGCAAGAATTGTACATCAACTGCCTTTAAGCGGCTACATGAACACACTGGCCATCTCAATGAGTTATTAAACATAGAAAATCTCCACAAAAGCATTAATAGCATTGTTAACAGGAAGAATTTGCAATCCCAGTCTCCATTCTACAGCTGCAGCACATAACAGTGGACCCTCCCTCAGTGAGATGTGACAATTTTTATTTGATCAGATGAATTCCTTCTAAGTACCACTGGGTAAAATTTCAGCACTTTAAACGTGGAAATGCTCCAGGCAAAAGGAATGAATTTTCAACTCCACATATGTTATTTATGTAACACTGATGCCAGGTGACTTAATGGCATGCACTTCTGCACTGGGCATCTGTTACTTTACACACAAAAAAATCTGAACTCTTGATTATATTCCACTCTGATTTATTCCAAAGTATCTGTTATTCTAAATATAATTTCCAGAAACACCTCAATTTATGGAGCTCATGCTGTGTGTTCATTATTCTATATATAAACCATCCAAATTCCTTGAATAGGTTCCTGATTATACTTACTGTCTTCCCCTTTCATACTACCTTCATCTCTACTTGCGAATCTCACAGTGTCAATGACAGAATTTAATCTCAAGTCTTTGATTCGTATTTTTAATTTATTTATTGTCACATGTATTTTGTTACAAAATAGTGAGAAGTGTTGTATAGTGTTGCCACTCTCTAGTGCCTGCTTAAAACACAGAAAAATAAACCAAAACATAGAATATAAAGTCAGAAGAATAAAGAAATAAAGCAAAAGTGTCCAACTTTACATTCCTTGTTAAGTCCTTTGCCAGGGGCTATAAGCCTGGTTACCAGGCACATGTTCCCTTTACTACATAGCTGCCACTGGAATGAAAGTCTCCAATCTTCGGCGCCATCTTGCCTCCACCATTACGGCCCATGCCATTATACGTTCTTGCCAGACCTCACCAATGCAGACACCACCAGGTACCACACTGGCCCAAACTCAACTCGGCTGCCACCATGAGTCCAGTTCGGGCCCAGCTCACCATGACAGCCAGTGCTGATGCCACGGCGGGGTCTCATATTGGACCCAAACTCACCTCCACCGCCACCTCCATGAAACTGTACTAGGCACAGATGTCCCCAGGAACCCAGGCTCCCCTCCACCGCAGCAGCCATGGATCGGCACTAGGAGCACCTCATTGATGCAGAAGCCGCCAGGAACCCACCTCCAACATGTTTGGCATATCGTGTGCTTATGCTGTATTGTTCTATGTTCTATGCTCTAACAAGAGTTATGTAAAATACAAGAGAAAAATAAACGAGAAAAGAGAGAGAAAAAAATGAAGAGCAATACAGATGAGCCTGGGCTCAAAAGCCTACTTCACTACCATCATCTACCGTTTGCATTCAACTTAAACAGAACTCACTCACGTAACATGCTATTAGCATGTGTGGCAGTGGTGGGATTCGAGCTCATACCTCCGTAGAGACTGGAGTCTAAATCCAGCAACTGAAAGCATTCAGCTAAGCTATAAAGCAATTCCATAAAGCAATTTTAGTTTAAGGGTTGAAATGCAATAATAAAATTTAACAACAGTTTACGTCATGAGTGATGTTGCAGATTAAATGCAAATAGAGTAAATGATGCTACATGAATTTATTGCCCCTCCTTCACTTCTTTGTGTTATGCATAAGTTCCAACAAAACAAGAATCAAGTTAACATGTTTCAACAAGACCCTTCAGACTAATCTAACGATATTGTTATAGAAGCCCCTCATGGACCTGCTCAGAGGTGTTATTACACAGGGTAGTGTCCTCAGCACACCCATCTTTGCTGCTTCATCAATGAGCATCCTTTGATCTTAAGGTCAGAAGTGGGGATGTTTGCTCACGATTGCTCAATGTTCAGCATGATTCACAACTCTGCAAATAGTCAAGCAGTCTGTGTCCACATGCAGCAAGACCTGGACATCATCCAGGTTTGTGTTAGTAAGTGACAAATAACATTAAAACCACAAAATACCAAGCAGCCACCTGGATGGAAAGGGGCTTGAATCTAACCATCACCCCTTGAATTCCCACACTATTAACATCTTGGGGATTACCATTAATTAGAAACTGAACTAGGCCAGCCATTTAAACACTATCATCACAACAGCAGTTCAGAGGTTGGGAATTCTGTGGTGAGTAACTCACTCTCTGCAAGTCCTGACGACCGTCTACAAGTAACAAATCAGAATGAATGGAATGCTCTCTACCTAGTGGATGAGTGCAGTTCCAGTGATCCGCAACATCATCCAGGATAAAGCCGAGTGCTTGAGTGACACCCCATCCACCACCTTGAGCATGCATACCCTTCACCATTATGAACTGTAGCAGCACTATGTCCCTTCAAGTTGCACTGCAGTAAATCATCCAGACTCTTTTGACAATACTTCCCAATCCATAACTTCTACAACCTAGAAGCACATGGTCAGATGCATGGGAACACCACCACTTGCAAGTTCCCCTCCAAGCCACTCACCACCCTGACCTGAACAATATCACAGTATCTTCATTGTCGCTGTTTAAAATCTTGGAACTCTTTTCCTAATTGCACTGTAACAACACCAAATGGGTTACAATGGTAAAAGAAAGCAGCTGACAATCATCTTTCAACTTGAAATGGTCAATGAATGCTGGCCAAGTCAATGACACCCACATTCAATGAATAAATAAATAAGAAAATCCGCTCCACTATGAACATAAGTACTGATTTTAATACATCCTAAAATCACAGGAACATAAGACAAGGTGTAGAAGTAATCGTATAGCTCCTCAAGCCATTTAACTAGATCATAGAACATAGAACAGTAGAGCACAGTACACGCCGTTCAGCCCTCGATGTTGTGCCGACCTTATATCCTACTCTACAATTAAACTAACCTACATAACCCTTCATTTACTATCATCCATGTGCCTATCCAAGAGTCGCTTACATGTCCCTATTGTATCTCACTCTACTATCACTGCTGGCAGTGCATTCCATGCAACCACCACTCTCTGTGTAAAGTACCTACCTCTGACACCTCCCTAAGCCTTCCTTCAATCACCTTAAAATTTTGTCCCATCATGAAAGACTTTTCCGCCCTGGGAAAAAGTCTCTGACTATCTACTCTATCTATGCCTCTCATCATCTTGTACATCTCTATGAAGTCACCTCTCACCCTTCTTTGCTACAATGAGAAAAGTAAAAAGTGAGGTCTGCAGATGCTGGAGATCAGAGCTGAAAATGTGTTGCTGGTTAAAGCACAGCAGGTCAGGCAGCATCCAAGGAACAGGAAATTCGACGTTTCGGGCCAAAGCCCTTCATCAGGAAGGGCTCTGGCCCGAAACGTCGAATTTCCTGTTCCTTGGATGCTGCCTGACCTGCTGTGCTTTAACCAGCAACACATTTTCAGCTACAATGAGAAAAGCCCTAGCTACCTCAACCTTTCTTTATAAGACATGCCCTCCAGTCCAGACAGCATCTGGTAAGTCTCCTCTCCGCCCTCTCTAAAGCTTCCACATCCTTCCTATAATGTGGTGACCAGAACTGAACACAACATTCCAAGTGTAGTCTAACCAGAGGTCTTTTGAGCTTCAGCATAACCTCACGGCTCACCTCACACCTCCTGTTTATGAAAACCAATATAACACACACCTTCTTAACAACCCTATCAACCTGGGTGGCAACTTTGCGAGATCTACGGATATGGACCCCAAAACCGCTCTGTTCCTCCACACCGCCAAGAATCCTGTCTTTAATCCTGTATTCTGCATTAATTTTCGATCATCCAAAGTGAATGGCTTCACACTTTTCCAGGTTAAGCTCCAGCTGCCACTTGTCTAGTTTAGAGTGGTGCTGGAAAAGCACAGCAGGTCAAGCAGCATCCAAGCCACTTATCACCCCAGTTCTGTATCCTGTCAATGTCCCATTGCAACATACAACAGCCTTCCACACTATCCACCACTCCACCAACCTTCGTGTCATTGGCAAAAGTATTAATTCATCCTCTGCCTCATCATCGAAGTCATTTATAAATATCACAAAAAGCAGAGGTCCCAGCGCAGATCCTTGCAGAACACCATTGGCCATCAAGCTCCAGGCTGAATACTTTCTATCTATTACCACCTTTTGTCTTCTATCGACCAGCCAATTCTGTATCCAGATAGCCAAATTTCCCTGCATCCCATACCTCCTAACTTTCAGAATTTGATAAGGGGAACATTATCAAACATCCTTCTAAAATCCATGTACACCAAATCCACTGCTTTACCTTCATCAATGTGTTTTGTCACAACCTCAAAGAATTCAATAAGGTTTGTAAGGCATAACCTGCCCCTCACAAAGCCATGCTGACTATTTCTAATAAAACTAAGGTTTTCCAAGTAATCATAAATCTTGTCTCTCAGAATCCTCTCCAATACTTTGCCCACCACAGACATAAGATTAACTGATCTATAATCTCCAGGATTATCCCTATTACCTTTCTTGAACAAGGGAATAACATTTGCCAACCTCCACTTATCTGGCGCTCCTCCAGTGGACACTGAGGATACCATCTCCAAAGGTGCAAAAGTATCTTCCGTCACTTCTCATAGTAACCTTGGGTACATCCCATCTGGCCCAAAGGACTTATCTATCCTTATGTTTTTCAAAATTTTCAGCACGTCCTCCTTCTTAACATTAATCTGTTCGAGCATATCAGCGTGTTTCACACTGTTCTCACAAATGTCAAGACCCCTTTCAGTAGTGAGTACTGAAGCAAAGTATTCATTAAGAGTCTATCCTACCTCCTCCCTCAAATTTTAACTCCAGTCTCAGAACCAATCATCATATCCCTTCCCACAGATGCAAATACTTTATCAAACCCAGTATTGAATACACTCAATTATTGAGCATGTACAGTCCACTTGGTAGAGAATTCAAAAGATTCACCATCATCTGAGCGACAAAATTTCTTCTTATCTGCTAAAAGCTCCATCCCTTATCCTAAGACTGTGACCGCATGTACTAGAATCTTATGTGTCAATGAGAATACCTCCCAATATTCTAAACTTCAGACAGTATAGAACCATTCTATTCAATATCGTTCACATCAGTATGCATTGTGCAGTTTCAAAGAGTGCACTAGCCTTTACTATCCTGGTAGTGTGGTCAGGCTGTTCCTCGTATTGAGGAGGACGTCTACTCAGGGTCATGTCTTTCAGCTGTGGACCTTCAGGCACTGAATAGGATGACTCTTGACACACAGATCTTTTGGCGCATGTGGCAGGACATCCAAGGAGGTAGTGAGATACGAAATGCAGGATTTGCTTCTTTTTCTTACGTTCTTCACTGCTGTCCTGCCTCATCATTAAGCTGTTTGGATTCAAAGCATGTTGCAGCACAAATTGTTGCTATTTTGAATGATTGGTAGCAAGCTCCCTCCTGGCATTAATATCAATGTTGCTATGCTTCAAAGGGAGTGCCTGAATATCTGAGCAGTGATGTTCTTGCCTTTCCTTGGAACAGTGGCCTTCTGGAAAAACAACCTGGCCAGTAGCCACTATTCAGTCATCTATTAATAGAGCTCAGTTCATTGTAGTTGATTTTTCAGAAATTAAAAAAAGACATTAACATTTGTTTATTGTTCTCGCATTGAATCCAGAGGATGCTATAGAGGCATTGCTGGGAATTACTCTCGTGTTGTCAAGAGTCACTGATAAACAGTGCAGACCTAATTGCTGTGCAGGTAGTAGTAAAGTCTTTGTATTCCCAGAGAACACAGGGCTGTTGTCTCAATAGAGAGTGGCAGAGAGAGAGAGAGAGAGAAAGAGAGACAGAGAAAGAAATGACTGGTGGTGGTTTAACCTGAGGGTCACCATACTTCATGTGAGTGGAGAGGTTGAGGAGGCAGAACTTTCATGGTAACTTCAGCTACCATGAGCTTTGGTGAGCTATTTCAGTGCATCTTGTAGTTGGTACATTCAGTACTGTATGTTGATGTTGGTAGGAATGAATGTTTGAGAATGTGGTGTCAATCAAAACAAGTTGCTTTCTTCTGGATGATGTTAAGCTTCTTGAGTGCTATTAGAGCCGCATTATCCAGTCAAGTATGGAGTATTCTACCACATTCCCTACTTATCTTTGGACAGGCTTTGGTGAGTTAGGAAGTGAGTTACTCATTGCAGGATTTCTAGCCATGACTGCTTTTGTGGCCGCAGTATTTATAAAGTAATTCCATTGGATGGTAGTGGATAAAGTTTAGAATCTATCTTGATGGAGATGGTCATTGCTTGGAATCTGAGTTGTGCAAATGTTACTTGTCACTGTCAGCCCAAACCTAGATATTCTCCAGGTTTTGTTGTATTTGGACATGGACAGCTTTAGCATCTGAGAAGTCATTAATGGTGCTGAACATTGTGCAAACATCAGCAAACACCCCCATAATGACCATGTGATGAAGAGATGGTCATTAAAGAAGCTGTTGAAAATGGTTGAGCCTAGGACACTACCCTGAAGAACTCCTGAAGTGATGTGCCAGAACTTAGAGTTAAAGGTGACCCGCAGCAGATCTTGGAAGTACTCTACATCATTGATCTGAAATATTGTCATTTAGTCCCTTTCTGCATTAGCATATAGTCATCGTCATATAGCATGGAAACAGGCCTTTGGCTCAACTCGTACATGCTGACTAGGTTTCCTAAACAAAACTAGTGTTATTTTCCTACATTTAGTCCATATCCCTGTAACCTCTCCTATCAATATACCTAGCCAAATGCCTTTTAAATGATATAATTGTATTCGCCACTACCACTTGCTCTGGCAGCTCAATCCACAAACGCACCACCCTCTGTGTGAAAACATTGCCCCTTAGTCCCTTTTTAAATCTTTTCCCATCTCATCTTAAACCTATGCCCTCTAGTTTCTCAATCTGTCCTCAAAAATGGGTTAAGATGTTCATCATAGTCATTATGCTAATGCTAGTGGGCGGCACGGTGGCACAGTGGTTAGCACTGCTGCCTCACAGCACCTGAGACCCGGGTTCAATTCCCGACTCAGGCGACTGACTGTGTGGAGTTTGCACGTTCTCCCCGTGTCTGTGTGGGTTTCCTCCGGGTGCTCCGGTTTCCTCCCACAGTCCAAAGATGTGAGGGTCAGGTGAATTGGCCATGCTAAATTGCCCGTAGTGTTAGGTAAGGGGTAAATGTAGGAGTATGGGTGGGTTGTGCTTCGGCGGGTCGGTGTGGACTTGTTGGGCCGAAGGGCCTGTTTCCACACTGTAAGTCTAATCTTATCGAATAGTCTCTGTTCTCATTTTTAAAACTGGCCAGCGTCTGTTGCTCATCCCTAATTGCGAAAAGGGTAGTTAAGGGTCAACCACATTGTTGTGGGTCTGCAGTGACATGTAGGTGAGGATGACAGTTTCCTTCCCTAAAGGGCACAAGTGAACAGATGGTTGTTTTGTGACAACTAGCAATGTAATCACAGCCATTATTAAACTCTTAATACCATATTTTTATTGAATTCAATTTCAATTGAAATTCCCCACCATCTGCCATGGTGGGATTTGAACCCAGGTCCCCAGAACATGACCTTGGTGTCTGGATTAGCAGTCTATCAATAATATTACTAGCTCATCACTTTCCCTTACATCTACTGTCCATAACTCCATTTTATCTTCTCATCTACCGATTCAAATAGTTCTTTGACATCTTTTCTAGCGGTGTTCTTTACATACTACTGTAGCCCTTGCTCCTCTGAACTTTTTTCTCTTGATTTATGCGTTTTAAATATTACACACTGTCTGCTTGTGCTCCAAGTTAATTTTCACTGCACCATTTCCTATTTCTTTTTCTGGACCTCAGAACTATAAAATATCTTATTTCCCTCAGTATTCCTGTTGCAGTCTAGAGGTTTTCTAAACCTGAATTTGGAATCATTTTCACCTAACTCCAATCTCTTGATTTATTTCATTACCTCATTCAATTTCAGGTTATCCTTCTAACCTAAGCTTTTCAGCTTACAGTCTCAGCAATTTTTTTTAAAATACACTGTTATAACATTTTCTACTAATGGAGCTTTCAATTGATTGATCCTTATTTGGTATGTTAACATCTAACATGCGCTAAAGGTAACACAATCCCCAATTTCAAAAGGAAGAATTCATTTCAGTGACATCTCAAGTCTCTGCATTCCTCGTGCCTACTGTTTGTAGTTCATGAGAACCAGAAATAGAACACGAGTTAGACAGGTTGGGGTGGGGGGTGGGGGGGGGAGAGAGGGAATACTCGAATGTGTGGTAGCTGCTGGCAGTAATTTTTGTCCTTGTTGGGACTTTGGGCTCTGCCCCATCAATGCATCCATATCTGCATCCAACCCTGGTCACAAGACATACATCTTCACTTTAGAAACTCCTGAATGACCCTGGTGGGCTTCAGCCAGTATGTGGTGGCTGCCTTTGCTCAGGATAATCACTCCTGCTCCCCATAAAAATGTGCTCAACTCTACTGTGATCTGGTTTCTTGGGTCCAAGAAGACAGCATTTCTGGTTGTGACAGCCCTTTGGTTTCCCCCATCACCACCAGCTGCTTCAATTTTGCCAGGACTGGAACTCTCTGCATCCAAAATCTGATATTGTCAGCTGTGACTTGAAGGGTTTCCAGAAAAGTTAAACAATTACAGATTCTTCTTGTGGCATCTTTGAGCAGGGGGTGGGGGGCATGTTGTTCAATGTTTCCATATTTGCTACTTGGTCTCTTTGACAGTGTTTCAACATGCAATTTATATTAAAGCCCATCACTGAATTCAGCCTGAAACTATTGGCAGCACTGTCTTGTCCTCTTTAAGTAGACCTAGCAGGGATGTGTGGTCTTTTTTCATTATAAATTTATGTCCAAAATGGTATTGGTGGAATTTCCAGATTCCAAATATGATCGCCAAACCTTCCTTCTCTATCTGAATGTATTTACACTCTGCATTACCCAAAGTTCTGGATGCATACGCTATCGGGCATTCCTCTCCATTGGGTCACCTATGAACTAATATTACCCTGATGCAGTACAGGGAGGCATCACATGTCAATACTAGATCTCACTTGGGATCACAATCCTTCGAGGGTGACAGCTGTTTCTTCACTTCCCAGAAAGCTATGGCTTGACCATGCAACCACTTCCAAGGCTGACCCTTCTTTTAAGAGTTGATGCAAAGGTGCCAGGATGGAGGCCAGGTTATGTATGAACTTTCCGTAATAATTCACTAGCTCAACAGAAAACCTAAGATGTGGAAGCCACGGCATCTTTGTCCTCCCTCACTTCATCTTCCAAGGATGTAACCTGCCATTGTTGACTCTGTAGCCCAATCATTGGTATCTAAACTAGGTGCTTCTCATAAGAGACCAGAACCAAAGTTGTACCACTGATTTGTAAAGGTTTTCCAGTACAGGTTCTCAGTCTAGCTGAGGTATTGTGCAAACCTAAGTTTTAGAGCCCAAAGCCATTTTGTAAAAGACTGTTCCTGTAATCACAGAAACTGCTACATAAGTATGCACCAACATTAGAACTGGGCAACCATTTAACTAGATGTTTATTTTGGTTGGTTCTGATTTGGATGTTGCTAAGCAACTTAACTGTTCTATTCCAGATATAGGTGGGCTTTCCAGGGTGTGCAACCCGCCTGCATACCAACCAATAAGTTCCCATAACAATTTAGGTTTAGTGGGGTTCTTTTGCTGTCTCAAGACACATACTGGCAGCAACTATATAATGGTTTCCCGGCCCAATCCTGAAAAGAATGTTAGCCATTTGGCATATGCTTGGCTTTGTTGTTTGGTTTTTCTGGGGGTTGACCGATCATTCAGGAAATGTCCTGAGTGAGGCTATGGAACTGCCTTCCCTCAAGTGGTATTCCCCAAAGCTCAGTCAGACTGGCAAGGGTGTAGACTTCCATTGGAATACCATGCAACTCCATCTACCACATTTTCCAGTGACAAAGCCAGTTGTAGTGCCTCTGAAGCCCAGTTAGGCTTCAACTATTTGGTATTTTTGCAAGATTACATCATTAATCTCACAAAACAAAAAAATCTCTCAACATCTCATTAACAGTTAACTAAAGTCACATGCCTGTGTCAGTCTTCTTAACCTAGTCAAAAATCCCCAAACTGATTCCCCTGTTCCTCGAATTGCTGAGTAAAACTGAGAGGATCTCAGAATTAGAGGAATCTTGAGATTGTAATATTCCTTAAATAAATCCGTTGGCTTTTGAAAGGCTTTAGTATTTGGGAAAGTTAGGCTCTTAATAACCAAAAAAGCTGCAGGTCCACAGGCTGTCAGGAGAATTATTTGTTGCTTTTCACCCACTCCAATGTCATTTGCTCAAAGAAAATTGTGCATTCTTTCCACATATTGGTCCCAATCGACAGCAGGATTGAACAAGTCAAGCTTCCCAAAGAATGGCATGATGCCAGAAATGTTACCACAGCTCAAAGACAACTGTTGCAAGCAGGTTTATTCAGGAGAGTGCTTCACTCTTGTAACCACAGAAATGACTCCATCAAGGCCAGTATCCCATCACCAAGTCACTCCTTATTTACACATGGAAAGTCCTTGACACGGCTCCCCCAGAGCTAGCTATCTGAGCGAACAGTACCTCTGACACTCCTGTTTGAATCTGTCAGCCAAGGCTCTGTAATTGGACCAAGTTAGCAGCGTCAATTGGGGAACTCATAGTCTATGAGGCCCAACTGGCTGACCTTGGTACAATCACTATAAAGTGAGTGACAGATTATCAGATGAACATGAAACTGAGGTCTTAGTTGCCATTATTGATGCTCATACAGATATTAAAAGGCCTCATGCATGAGTTAGAGTCATAGAGATATACAGCATGGAAACAGACGTATCGGTCCAACTTGTCCATGCCAAACAGATAGCCTAACCTAATCTAGTCCCATTTGCCAGCATCTGGCCCATATCCCTCTAAACCCTTCCTATTCATATACCCATCCAGATGCCTTTTAAATGTTGTAATTGCACCAGCCTCCACCACCTCCTCTGGCAGCTCATTCCATATGCGCACCACCCTCTGCATGAAAAAGTTGCCCCTGAGGTCACTTTTATATCTTTCCCCTCTCACCCGAAACCCATACCTTCTAGTTCTGGACTCCTTCATCCCAGGGAAAATATCTTGTCTATTTATCCTATCTATGCCCCTCATGATTTTATAAACCTCCATAAGGTCAACTCTCAGCCTTTGACACTCCAGGAAAAGCAGTCCCAGCCTATTCAACCTCTCCCTGTAGCCCTGGCAACATCCTTGTAAATCTGTTTTGAACCTTTTCAAGTTTCTCAACATCCTTCCAATAGGAAGACCAGAATTGTATTCAATATTCTAAAAGTGACCTTACCAATGTCCTGTAGAGTGGCAATATGACCTCCCAACTCCTATGCTCAATGCTCTGACCAACAAAAGAATGCATACTAAATGCCTTCTTTACTTCCCTATTTACCTCTGACTCTACTTTCAAGGAACTATGAACCTGCACTCTAGGGTCTCTTCATTCAGAAACACTCTTCAGGACCTGACCATTAAGTGGATGAGTCCTGCTCTGATTTGCTTTTCCAAAATGCAGCACCTCGCATTTATCTAAATTAAACTCTATCTGCCAATCCTCAGACCATTTGCCCATCTGATCAAGATCCCATTGTGCATTAACAGAACAAAGAAGTTCTATTAATATCCTTTCCAAAATTCCTTTCTCAATACGATCAACAATAGATTAATTATTTCATTGTACTTGCTGGGCCATTCGATGCATAAAATAGCTGCTGGAATTTTCCTGCATTATTGCAGGCTGAAATAATTATGGTGCTGCGTTTTTAGAAATACATGGCCCTAATGTTGCTGACTCCTTCAATGTCAGTATTCAAGGTATATAAGATACTTGATCAAGATGGCTTACACTCTAAGCTGTTAAGGAAAGTCACACCCGGGAAATTCTTCTCACTTTCTTTGATCAGGCTCCTTGATTCCACAGATGTGGATCCCAAGGTTTTTTGTTTGTGATCCTCTGATCCATTCACAAGTTTTATCTGCAGGCCATTCATGTTTGGCACATCACCCTATGCAAATCCATCACGCTGACTTTACATTATCACTCTGAGATGCTTGAAAGGATTGGAGGTCAGTGATTGTAAAGCAATACGTGGCTTTTTTTTTTGGAGCAGAAGATTTTCCTGCTGCAAATTTCTGTAATACATTCATTGGAAGGCACAAAAGGAACAAAACAATAATTGATGAGCAGCAGTATTTTCATTACAAGGTATGGCCTTATCCATTCATAGCACAATTGAATGAGTTAATATATATTTTTACTGCAGGATCTGTAGAAATCAGGGATGGGGCATGATTTGGAGATGCCGGTGTTGGACTGGGGCATACAAAGTTACAAATCACACAACACCAGGTTATAGTCCAACTGGTTTAATTGGAAGCACAAGCTTCGGAACGTCGCTCCTTCATCAGGTGTTTGTGGAGTGCACAATTGTAAGACACAGACTTTATACCAAAAGTTTACAGTGTGATGTAACTGAAATTATACATTGAAAAATATCTTGATTGTTTGTTAAGTCTCCCATCTGTTAGAATGACCATGAGAGTTTCACTTCTGGGCCAAGTAGCACTTCTGATGCCAAACAAGAACTTAGGCCTTAAAAGAGTGTAAATGTTTTTGAAGAAAATGTACTAATCTGTCTCGTTGGTTCAAAGGGAGTGGATGCAATAGAAGTTATACTTGAATAAGTCCCCAAAGTTAGCATTTGGATAAGGATGGAGCAGATGGAGGTCAGAAAAGGTCTACAGTGCCTTTGACAATTGCCTAATGAAATATCCTTTCATTGACCCGACGATCTCAACTGAGGTCAGTGCCAGCCTGCATTACGCAGTGTGAGCTACCGTAGTTACCTCAACATTGAGACCTCTTATCTCAGCCATATTCTACCTGATGTGGAAGTGCTTACCACTTAGGGGATGGGGAATGACGGTCACTTCAAACAGTTGCCATGGCACAGGCTCCACCACAGCAACACACCAAAGCATCTTTTACAGGGTCTTACCATCTCATGACCTCCATCATCCAGAACGACAAAGCCAATAGGCACATGTGAACACAATTATCTTTATTTTTTCACATAAAGTTGTCATGAAAATACATATTGTTATTGGATCAAAATGCTAGAATTTCCTACAAAACACTTACCTACTCTTGGACTATTTGATAGGGATTGTGTAGCAGGAGCTTTATTCTGTATCTAATCCTGAGCTGTATCTATCCAGAGAGTGTTTAATGAATTGGATTGAATTGAATTGATTGAATTTATTGTCCCATGTACCGAGGCACGGTGAAAAGCTTTATCTTGTGAGCAATACAGGCAGATCACAGAGTTAAGTAGCACAGATAAGTAAATAATAGGTTAACAGCAGCAAAAACAAAAACACAGGTACAGGCATATATTAAGAGTTTCTGAGTCCATTCAGTATTCTAACAACAGGAAGATAGAAACTGTTTCGAAACTGGCTGGTGCGTGTGTTCAGGCTTCTGTACCTTCTCCCCGATGGTAGAGCTTGTAGAAAAACATTGCCAGGGTGGGATAGATTTTTGAGAATGCTGGTGGCCTTTCCTTGACAGTGGGCCTGGTAGATGGATTCTATTGATGGGAGGTTGGCCTTTGTGATTGTCTCCAATCTTGAATGGTACAACTGCCATTCAGGCAGAATGCTCTCGATAGTGCACCTATAAAAGTTGGCGAGGGTATTCGCCCTCATGCCAAATTTTCTCAGTTGCCTGAGGAACAAAAGACGTTGTTGGGCCTTTGTAACCAGTGCGTCCATGTGAAGAGTCCAAGAAAACTTGTTGTGGATGAGTTTTACCTTATATCTAACTGCGTGCTGTCCTTGCCTTGGGAATATTTGATGGGGACAGTGTAAAGAGAGCTTTGCACTGTATCTAACCCCATGCTGTTCCTGACCTGGAAATGTTTGATGGGGATAGTATAGATAGAGCTTCACTCTGGACCTAAACCAGTGCTGACCCTATCCTGGGAGTGTAGAGGGACATTTTCTCTGATCCTAATCCTGCTCTGTACCTTCTTGGGAGGGATTATCCTTCTCCACATAGACTGTATTAACTCAAGAAAGGGCTCACTACCATTTTCTGATGAGCAGCCAGCAAGAGGTAATAACTGCAAGTAGATTTTTTTTAAGAAGCTAGGTCATCAGCACCAGGACTTTAAGATCAGTTGCATACAAATTAGCAGAAATTCAGTAGATATTCTTGTAAGCTGCATTAATGGAGTTTCTGCTAATCTTCTATGTTGAGTGATCAGGGGAACTCCTGAAATATTAGCTCGTGAATGATGTTATATAACATCTTGGCCAGCTGTCCCAGTGAACATGGATTTACCATGATCAACTTTATCCAATTTGTGGCAGCACAATGTTTCAGTGGTTAGTACTGCTGCCTCACAATACCAGGGACATAGCTTCAATTCCACCCTAGGGTGACTGTGTAGAGTTTGCATGTTCTTCTTGCATTGATGTGGTTTTGCTCCAGGTGCTCTGGTTTCCTCCCACAACCAAAGTTGTGCAGGTTAGGTGGATTAGCTATGTTCAATTACCCTGTAGTATCTAGCAACTTGGATTAGCCAGAGTAAATGTGGGGTTACAGGGATAGGGCAGGGAGATCTGGGTTGGATTCTCTTTGGAAGTTCAGTGCAGGATTAATGGCCTCTTTCCATTTGTATTTCTGTACAGGATTAGACCCCATTTATTAAAGCTCCACCTTTACTGTTCTTTACAACTGATTTTATGTTCTTTTTTAAAATGTGTCAATTAACACAATAAAACGCTGTAGTTGAGTTTATTTCACATATTAAACAACTTGACTGCCAAGTTTCCCCTAGCTTACTCTTTAAAACTGCTAATTACCAACTAATTATACCAGTTAGACATATCCAGCAGCTGTTCAATCAATGTTACATTTTCTTCTTCATTCTCCAAGGTTCCCAGAGACTGAAGGCCTCATGAACCAAAGAATATTGAAATGCTCCAATTGATATCTTTTAACTCTATACTTGATATTTTATTGGTTTATATCAAATGTCCTTGACAAAATATCAAATATACCGCAGCCACTCCACTCCACTCTCAGCATTCCACAGGGAAAACTTCCTTCAGGACATCCCAGCCGACTCGTCCATCACAGCTAGCATTTTCTCACCTGCCAATCGCACCTTCCTCTGCAATTGCACAAGGTGTAACACCTATTCATTTATCTCCACTTTCTCTACTGTCCAAGGCCACAAGGATACCTTTCAGGTAAAGCAGCATTTTACTTGTACTTCTTCTAATCTAGAGCTGAAAATGTGTTGCTGAAAAAGCGCAGCAGGTCAGGCAGCATCCAAGGAGCAGGAGAATCGACGTTTCGGACATGAGCCCTTCTTCAGTCCTCACTTTCTTCCTCTTCTAATCTACTTTATTGCATTCACTGCTTAAAAGCAGCCTCCTTTTCATTGGTGAGTCCAAAAGCAGACTGAGTGACTGCTTTGCAGAAAACCTCTGCTTTGTCCATAGCAATGATCCAGTTGCATGACATTTCAATTAACTTTTTTGTCCTAGTCTTACTACAGCGTTCTCACCAATTGCAATGCAAGCTGGAGAAACAATACCTCATTTTTGGGGTGGGCATGGTGGTTCAGTAGTTAGCATTGCTGCCTTATAGCACCAGGGTCCCCAGTTCAATTCCAGCCTAGGGTGACTGTCTGTGTGGAGTTTGCACATTCTCCCCATGTCTGCATAGGTGTGTTCCGGTTTCCTCCCATAGTCCAAAGATGTGAAGATTAGATGATTTGGCCATGCTAAATTGCCCATAGGTTAAGTGTGTTAGTCAGAGGGAAATGGGTCAGGGTGGATTACTCTTTGGAGGGTCAGTGTGGACTTGTTGGGCCAAAGGGCCTATTTCCACACTGTAGGGAATCTAATCTAATCTAATTTTCCACTTAGATTCAGTACTGAGTTCCACAATTTCAGAGGATCACCTCTGTCCTCCATCTTGCCATATTTGTTGGCTTTGCTCTCAGCAGAGTGAACCCATTTTTCTCCTTTTCACACTTCCATTTATACCTATTTTAGTTGATGGTTGTGAAGGAGACCTAGAAATCTAGAACTATGATTTGCTCTGGGGACCTTTACTATCTGTTCCATTTGTTGCTCCCCACGCCTTGTCAACAACATAAAAACGACCATTTTCCAGCTTTTACATTTCAAAGGAGAGTCATAATGGACTCAAAATATTAAGTCTATTTTGCTTTCCACATGTGCTGCCAGACCTTCTGAATTTGACTAATATTTTCTGGATTTTTTTTAGATTTAAGCATTTGCAGAATTTTGCTTTTATTATGATAAAAGAAAATTTACATGATTGACGCAATAAGCACTTCATTTATATCATAACAGGTTTTACATGTACATACCTGCCCTGAGAGTACTTGATAGGATTGTAATCAATGTCTTACCTGAGAGAGTTCGGTGATCTAGTATAGAGGCAATTTTATCAATATTAAAACCGTTCAGTGTTGAGGAGAGCTTTAACTCCTTGCTACATGTTGACCTTGTTGTACTGTTGGTGGAAAGGTTAAGAGATAACTGTAAACAACTGTGAGAGTAACTTCTACAGGTGCTACATTCTCCCATAGTATACTATGATGTCTACACAGTAACCATATAACTCTTCCCAGTACATCCTCTTGCTCAATATGAGGAAATTTGTAGGAGATCATCTGGTAATATATAAAAAGATGTGATTGAATTAGACAACCAGGTGCACTTCTCTATTAGGCCAACCTCGTTGGGCTAAATGTTACATTTTTTTGGTAAAGCACCCGTTTCAGTCAAGGGTTTTTGTGGAGGGTTTTCATTGCAAGGCCTATTGCGGTTTCTGACTATATCTTAAAAAGTCTTCTTATTAACTACTTATGCCTCTTGTCTGATTCTAGCTCTACCTTTTCACGTACCTTAACCCTACATGCTCGCTGCACTGCCTACTCACTTGTTTGGGACATGCATCCAACTTTACCAAAAATGCTAACTGTGCCACCAATTTCATCTTCTTAATACTTGCCTTTCTCTCATCCACAATAGTACAGAAAGAGTCAAATCAAATGGTGGTCTGACCAACATTTGGCTCCTTAAATGGAGAGTATCCTGACAACTCAGAGTGGCTAACTGACCGTGTACTAGCCCTGAACTGGTATGGGATGTCATCCTTGTCCTATTATGCTGCAACCCTCTGAGAGGAGGCTACCTACCTTGACTGAGGACAGCTTCCTGGCTTGGTGTCTGCACAAAACGGCATGTCAAACAGTTGTTTGCTGAGCCTGGTATCGCTGTTGAGAGTACAAAGTACAAACTGACAAGGCAAAGTGATGCAAGGCAGGGATGCTGTGAACATCTAGGTAGGCTCAGAGCAATTGAGCACCATACAGTGTGATTTGCTCTGGGGACCTTTACTATCTGTTCCATTTGTTGCTCCCCACGCCTTGTCAACAACATAAAAACGACCATTTTCCAGCTTTTACATTTCAAAGGAGAGTCATAATGGACTCAAAATATTAAGTCTATTTTGCTTTCCACATGTGCTGCCAGACCTTCTGAATTTGACTAATATTTTCTGGATTTTTTTTAGATTTAAGCATTTGCAGAATTTTGCTTTTATTATGATAAAAGAAAATTTACATGATTGACGCAATAAGCACTTCATTTATATCATAACAGGTTTTACATGTACATACCTGCCCTGAGAGTACTTGATAGGATTGTAATCAATGTCTTACCTGAGAGAGTTCGGTGATCTAGTATAGAGGCAATTTTATCAATATTAAAACCGTTCAGTGTTGAGGAGAGCTTTAACTCCTTGCTACATGTTGACCTTGTTGTACTGTTGGTGGAAAGGTTAAGAGATAACTGTAAACAACTGTGAGAGTAACTTCTACAGGTGCTACATTCTCCCATAGTATACTATGATGTCTACACAGTAACCATATAACTCTTCCCAGTACATCCTCTTGCTCAATATGAGGAAATTTGTAGGAGATCATCTGGTAATATATAAAAAGATGTGATTGAATTAGACAACCAGGTGCACTTCTCTATTAGGCCAACCTCGTTGGGCTAAATGTTACATTTTTTTGGTAAAGCACCCGTTTCAGTCAAGGGTTTTTGTGGAGGGTTTTCATTGCAAGGCCTATTGCGGTTTCTGACTATATCTTAAAAAGTCTTCTTATTAACTACTTATGCCTCTTGTCTGATTCTAGCTCTACCTTTTCACGTACCTTAACCCTACATGCTCGCTGCACTGCCTACTCACTTGTTTGGGACATGCATCCAACTTTACCAAAAATGCTAACTGTGCCACCAATTTCATCTTCTTAATACTTGCCTTTCTCTCATCCACAATAGTACAGAAAGAGTCAAATCAAATGGTGGTCTGACCAACATTTGGCTCCTTAAATGGAGAGTATCCTGACAACTCAGAGTGGCTAACTGACCGTGTACTAGCCCTGAACTGGTATGGGATGTCATCCTTGTCCTATTATGCTGCAACCCTCTGAGAGGAGGCTACCTACCTTGACTGAGGACAGCTTCCTGGCTTGGTGTCTGCACAAAACGGCATGTCAAACAGTTGTTTGCTGAGCCTGGTATCGCTGTTGAGAGTACAAAGTACAAACTGACAAGGCAAAGTGATGCAAGGCAGGGATGCTGTGAACATCTAGGTAGGCTCAGAGCAATTGAGCACCATACAGTGTGCCTTGAGATATTGGGAACAAAAATCAGAAGCTGCTGGAAATGTTCAGCAGGTCTGGCAGCATCTGTGAAAAGAAATTAAATTCAATGTTTTGGGGCTGGTTACCCTTCCTCAGAAGCCAGATCTGCTGAGCTTTTCCAGCAACTTCTATTTTTGTTTCTGATTTATAGCATCAACAGTTCTTTTGATTTTCCTGAGATGTTGGGGCCCACTTTTCAACATGGAGATGCTTTGGAGCAAGCAGTAAGCTAAGTTACAGGTACATACACTAACTCCCATGTTGAAACGTTTAGCTTGTTCAGTCCATTTGGTAAGACAGGAAGCTGAATAATAATGACAAGAAATTTGGTGTTGATAAGGTGTTTAACAGGCTATAATCCCAATCAGTGGGCAATTTGCTTCTGTTTAATGAAGAACACATGCTGCCATTTGAGAAATGCATAACAGATTGCTCTGTGCATCTAAATAGACCCTTCGGGCTTCACAATTCTGCCACAAATCTTAACATAGCCCTTGTTGTTCAGGCCCCTGTATGATTCCACTCATTATCTGATCATCGTCACAATGATTTTTGAAGGACCTTGCTTTGTGCGCATTAGCTGCACAACAACACTGATCATACTTCAAAAGTAATTTCTTGACTGTAAAACACATTGATATGTCCTGAAAATCTTTCTTTCCAATCAGATTGATTTGTACTTTTCATGAAGTGGACACAGGGGGTTAAGTTGAATTATTTGTGACATGTGTATATTATTCACAAATGTTTCCCCATGGGGCAATTCAGAATGAATCATTATTCACAAGTGTTAATTGTGAATTATTACTCACAAGTGTTTCCTTCTGGGGCAATTCAGAATGAGAGATTACAATTTTAGACTGAGGGCTGGCAGATTTAAAATGGGAACAAGGAAATACCCCTCTCAAAGGATTGTGAATCTGTGTCATTCACTGCCCTAGAGTGTGGTGGATGCTAGACCACTGGATAAATTTAAGATTGAGATAGTCAGAATTTTATTTCACAAGTGAGTTAAAAAGTTAGGGGAAGCAGGTAGGAAAGTGAAATTGAGGCAGAGGTGATGTCAGCCTTGACCATATTAAATGGTGGAGCAGACTTGAGGGGCTGAATTGCCTACTCCTGTTACTAGTTCTTGTGTTTTGTGGAAACAGGAAGTATTCCTGCCTTCATGAGCATCGCAGGACAGCTGGCTAAGGCTCAGAAGTAGCTCTAAATAGGTCAAACATCACATGAAATGGGGATATGCTTCATATCCCTACTACTGAACCATTTATTAATCTGAAAGACTTCTACCTGGCTATATTTTCTGTAGAGTCCTAAAGCATTCTGATGAAAGAGAACAGCCAGAGAATTCCTAGAAGCATGGCATTCATCCCCAAACTCCATCAATAGACACATTGACCTGGACACCATATACAAACCACTACAGCTGAAACTGACACCCAGAAACGGCAAGAACATCCATCAACAGACACATCGACCTGGACCCCAGATACAAATCACTGCAGCTGAAACTGACACCCGGAAGCGGCAAGAACAAACTAATATAAATACCGGAAGAAACATCAAAGCAGCGCTTCACACGAGGCTCCCACCGCACTGATGATGTTCCCTAGCCAGGGAACAAAACGTTTGCAGCAAAAACTTCCAGCTCGGCGAGCAGAACCACAACAACGGACACCCGAGCTACAAATCTTCAATCAGATTTTTGATGAAAGGAAACTTTAACTCCTCTCTCCACAGATGCTGCCGTACATACTGAGTTTTTCCAACACTGTTTTTGTTTCAGATTTCTAGCATCTGCAGTTCTTTCTGTTCATGTAGAAGTCTAGCCTGTTCAAACTTTCTTGACAGATATAAAATCTCCATCCTAGTTTTAGCTTTGTGAATCTTTATTTTCAACCTTCTCATCATGGAGAAATAAGATTGTATGCTGTTCCCTTCAAGTGTGCAATCTAAGAGCTTCAAAAATCCTTTAGAGATGAAATGTCACTTTGTACAGGTTGTGAATCAAGTACTGAGTAGCTTTCTCCAACAGATAATGTTGAATTACTGCATTGCAAACAGCAGTAGTGAGAAGGGTGCCCTAGTTAGCAATACTGATTGCAGAAAGGGAAAGAAAATGAAATAAAAGAAAACAGAGAGAATTGCTGGTAAACTATTCCATTTGAGGGGATAAAGAAAACATTTCCTTTTTCTGAATATTATGTTTATATTTGTATATGAATACAATATTTGGTAAAAAAAACTAGTAATAATTTCAGTTTGTCTACAATAATTAGTATCCTTCATAAACCAGCGAACACTCCCATCTACAGCACAGATACTGTCATTGCTTCAAGGAGAAAACTGCAAACTATGAACTGCTCAGTTACACCACCTTATCCCGCCAGAATACCAAGCAACAAGCTCACTTTCTACTATTTGCTCATATACCGTACTTCCATAACCTTCACTTTATGACTGAAGCTTATATTTTTAAAGCATCTTTAACATAATAAACAATTCCAACTTTCATCCACAAGTATTATCTTATTGAACAAGTAACAGAGATTATCTATCAGTTGACCAAGCATTTGATCAAGGAGGTAGGTTTTCAGCAGCACCATTGAGGAGAAAGAGGTGGAAAGGCTTAGGATAGGGTTTCCAGATTTTAGGGCCCAGGCAGCTGATGTCAGGGCCACAAAAGTGATTATACAGAAGAGGCCAGAACTGAAAAACAGCAGGAGTCTTGGTAAGTTTGATAATCAGGAGGAGAAAGTGAAGATATGGGTTTGGAACTCATCTACCATTCTATATGTGATTCTAGACCCACAGCGATGTGCTTACTCTTAACTGCCATCTAAAATCTCTCAGAAACCCCACTGTTTAAGAGAACAGAGAGTTGGACAATAAATGCTACACAGCCACAATGCCCACATATGATTAAGGTTCTTTTCTAAAAAAAAAATTGGACTTGATATATAAGGATATAGCTATGGGTAAAGTCAAGATTCAGTGAAGAGGGTTATATAAGTTTGTGAAAACAGAGCCTCTCCTTCCTGAAGTGTAGAAGTGTGAATGGTGATCTCATTGACTACATAGTGCAAGAAAACTTCTTCCATGATTCTTTTGTCAATCACTCCCAATCATAACTTTTGCTTCTGGTCTATTTTTGCTATTGTTTTTAATCTGATCCTAATCTGAGTTCGAGTGATCCAGCTATGATGAGACAGAGAAGGGTGCGGATGGAGGTCTGATTGAGGCAAACAAAGACCTGAGGGGCATGGATATTCAATGAAATTTAGAAGGTTAAGGGGAGATCCCGGAGGGGTGGTGTGGACTTGTTGGGCCGAAGGGCCTGTTTCCACACTTTAGGAATTCTAATCTGATCTAATATAAACTTACAAGATAATGCAAGACTTAGAAAAGATGGACACTGGGAAATTGTTTCCATTAGACGGGGAGACTAGGACCCATGGGCACAGCCTGAAAATTAAGAGGGGTCAATTTAGAATGGAAATGAGGAGACATTTCAGCCAGAGAGTGGTGGGCCTGTGGAATTCATTGTCACGGAGTGCAGTGGAGGCCAGGCCGTTAAATATCTTCAAGGCAGAGATTGATAAATTCTTGATCTTGCATGGAATTAAGGGCTACAAGGAGATTGTGGCTAAGTGGAGTTGAAATGCTCATCAGCCACGATTAAATAGTGGAGTGGACTCGATGGGCCAAATGACCTTACTTCCACTCCTATGTCTTATGGTTTTATGATTATGGTAAATAGGGAGAAACCTCTTCTCCTTAGTAGAGGATTAGTAACAAAGGGGCACAATTTTAATGGAATGGGCAGGAGGTTTAGGTAAGTTTTAAGAAATCTTTTTTCGTGATTTTTAAGATTGGGAGCTCAGGTTGATGTTATGGATGTAAGTTAGCTTACTGAGCTGGAAGGTTTGTTTCCCGACACTTCATCACCACGACTAGGTAACATCATCAGTGAGAGTCTCTGGTGAAGCGCTGGTGGCATGTCCATCTCTCTATTTATTATCTTGGTTTCTTGAGGTTTTACCTAGGGAAGGTAGATGGAGTCTAATTCAATGTATTTATTGATGTAGTTCCAGTTAGAATGCTCTGGCTTGAAGAATTCTCCTGCGTATCTTTGTTTTCTTGTCCTAGGATGTGTGTGTTGTCCCAGTCAAAGTGGTGTCCGTCTTTGTCTGGATGCGTGGAAATTAGTGATAGCGGATTATGTCTTTTGGTGACTAGTTGGTGTTAATGTATCCTGGTGGCAAGTTTCCTGCTTGTTTGTCTGTGTTGGATATCTGGAAAGCACAGGAGAAAGTGAAGGTCTAAAAAACTGATAAGAGGCAGGAACCCTTGACACAATTTAAGAGGTATTTAGATTAACCATTAAAGCACCAGAGCCTCAATGCTATGGGCCAATTGCTGGAAAATGGGATTAGAATTGGTAAATGTGGGTCAAAACTTGAAAGGATTCAGAAAAAAAGAAACTCGAAAGGGTTCAGAAAAGATTTACAAGGATGTTGCCAGGATTGGAGGATCTGAGCTACAGGGAGAGGCTGAATAGACTGGGCTGTTTTCCCTAGAGTGTCGGAGGCTGAGGGGTGACCTTATAGAGGTTTACAAAATTAAGAGGGGCATGGATAAGATAAATAGACAAAGTCTTTTCCCTGGGGCCGGGGAGTCCAGAACTAGAGGGCATAGGTTTTAGGGTGAGAGGGGAAAGATATAAAAAGATCTAAAGGGCAACTTTTTCACACAGAGGATGGTACGGGTATGGAATGAGCTGCCAGAGGAAGTGGTGGAGGCTGGTACAATTGCAACATTTAAGAGGCATTTGGATGGGTATATGAATAGGAAGGGTTTGGATGGATATGGGCTGGGTGCTGGCAGGTGGGACTAGATTGGGTTGGGATATCTGGTCGGCGTGGACAGGTTGGACCGAAGGGTCTGTTTCTGTGCTGTACAAATCTATGACTCTATGAGAGTGTGGTGCTGGAAAAGCACAGCTGGTCAGGCAACATCCGAGGAGGAGAATCAACATTTCCAGCATATGTACTTCATCATGAATCATCAGCTCATTCCTGATGAAGGGCTTATGCTCGAAACGTCGATTCTTCTGCTCGTCGAATAATGCCTGACTGGCTGTGATTTTCCAGCACCACACTCTCAACTATAATCTCCAGCATCAGCGTTTATCTTATAATTCATGAAAGTTATATGACTCAATGACAGATACCAATGCAATAGGTCAAAGGGCCTTTTTCCTGTGCTGTAAAAAAGACTTCACAAATACTCAACAAAAACAGAAACTGCTGGGAAAAGCCAACAAGTCCTTTCCTCAGAACCCTTCTTTTGGCTCATTGGAGCTAAAACGTTTACCCTGCTTCCTCTCCACAGATGCTGCCAAACTTGCTATTTTTTTTCAGAAATTTCAGTTTCTTATTTCTTAACCCCATAATTCTTTGGGGTTATTTCTCTTCTATAAATCCTTTATCTCCTGGAGACGATATAATGTTCAGGGATGTGGTGGCGGTGAGGCATGTGATCCAGTTACACACCTTCGGGCAGAAGTTGAGGCGACGCCTCGAGCGAAGTCACGAGCTGCGCCGGCGGATCCCGCCTAATTGTACTGCGCATGTGTGGACTGGGCTGGAAGGGGTGCGACGGTTGCACGCGAACAGATTCGCGCTTGCGTTCTGGTGGCGGCAACGGCATCGCGCGTGCGCACTCGCGTCAGTAGCCGCTCTTCGCGCGCTGGACGGCGTCCGCGCGCGCGCTCTCCTCGCGGCTGCTGGCGATCGTTCTGGAAGGCGCGCTCGAGCTGCTCCGATCGTGGCGGTGGCTCGTAGCTAGACGGCTGTGCCCCGCAAAGCGGTCTTTGGGGGTCGACAAGCGACGTGAGTTTGCAATGTTGGGGTCGTGGATGTGTCATGGTGATGGCGGGGTGTTTTTTTTTGTCGAGTGTATTTTCTCGGGTGGGGCAGTACGCCTCGTGGTTTTTCTAGATCCCTTTTAAATCTTTCCCCTCTTGCCTTGAACCTATGCCCTCTAATTTTGGACTCCCTTTCCCTGGAGGAAATACCATGTCTATTTACCCTATCCATGTCCCTCATGATTTTATAAATCTCTGCAGTCACCTGTCAGCCTCTGACCCTTCAGGGAAACTAGCTCCAGCCTATTCAGCTTCTTCCTACAACTCAAAACCCCCAGTCCAGGCAACATCTTTGTAAATCTTTTCTGAACCCTCTCAAGTTTCACAACATCCTTTCTTTAGCAGGGAGACCAGAATTGCACACAGTATAATCAAAGTGGTCTAACCGATGTCTTTACAGCTGCAAAATGGCTTTTCAATTCCTATAGTCAATGCACTGACCAATAAAGACAAGCCTACTAAATGCTGCCTTCACTACCTGCAACTCCACTTTCAAGGAGCTAAAGAAACTGTTCAGCAACATTGCCCTGGACCTTACTGTTAAGTGTACAAGTCATGCCCAGATTTGCCTTTCCAAAGTCAACACCTCACATATCTAAATTAAATTCCATCTGCCACTCCTCAGTCCATTGGTCCATCTGACCAAGATGCTCTTATACTCTGAAGGTAACTTCAGAGTACATCCTCTCCAGCTCCAATTTTGGTTTTATCTGCAAACATACTAACCATACCTTCTATGTTCACATCCAAAATCATTGATATAAATGACAAAAAGCAGTGGACCCAACACTGATCTTTATGCCACACTGCTGGTCACAGGCCTCCAGCCTGAAAAACGACCATCCCCTGTCTTTGTGGAGTTCAGAATTGGACACAGCTTTATATTTGAGGTTGAACAAGTATGTTACAGAGGTTTGTCATGCTGACCTTATTTTGTCATCCATTTCTTCATTCGAAAAGCCTGTAATCCTTAATATCTTGACATATACTTTCTCAACTTTTTCTGCTTTTATAATCCTTTAGAATTATTTGCTTTACTTTGTCCCTGATTTCTGACAGATATACCACTTTGTGTTAAAATTCATCTCCATTATCTGTACAACACTTGTATTTAGACATTACTTTTAAGTCCAAAGTCACTTTACAGTAGGTTTTTAAAATTAAGCTTTTTTTTCTTATTCACTTCTAGGAAGTGGATGTCACTAGCTGGCTAGCATATATTGCCCATCCTGAGATGCCCTTGAGAAGATAGTGGTGAACTGCCTTTTTGTTGCTATTGGTTGACCCACAATGCCCTAAGGGATGGAATTCTAGGAATTGGCCAAGTGACAGTGAACAAATGGGAATATCATATATACTCCAGTAATAGTTGAATTTCTTTGACTATTATTTAAGGTTAAATTTATGGGGTCGACTATTACATGGATACTACTTTTGAATGGCAAAATTTGATGTCCATCAGAATTCATACCATCATTATCAGAAGCCCAGTTCATCTCTAAACGAATGAAGAAAAAAAAAACACAATGAATTACATGAATTTTGAAAACCTGCAGCAAAGCACAACAGCTGGAAGACCCAGAACAGAGCAGGATGAGCTGTAGATTAGAAACCTGAAGCGGAACGCAATGACCGGCACACTTACTCATAAATGTTGATCCGTTATTTGTGAAGAACTAGGATCGATTTTTACACTAGATATGGCGAAGTCCAGATTTTTTGGGCAAAAAGGCTGTGTCAACTTTTACATGAGATCGATGACTATTCGAGTATATACAGTATATTTCCTAGTCAAGATAGTGAGTAGCCTGGAGGGGAACCTGCAGGTGGTAGTGTTACCATGTATCTGTTGCCCTTGTCCTCCTCAATGAAAGTAGTTATGTGCTTGGAAGGTGTCTGAACATCTTTGCAAATTTCTTTCCATACATCTTGTTCGTGGTATACAGTGGTGCTGTGAAAAGAGTGGATGCTTGCGGATGCAGGCTGCTTTGTCCTGGATGATGTCAAACTTGTTGGAACTCCACCCATCCAGGCAAGTGAGGAGTATTCCATTACACCGCTGACTTGTCTTGTTCGGTTTTGGGGAGTCAGAAGGTGAGTTGCTCACTGAAGTATTCCTACCCTTTGACCTGACCTTGCAGCCACTGCCTTTACTTGGTGAGTCCAGTAGAGTTTCTGGTCAGTGGAAACACCCAGGATGGTGTTAGTGGAGGATTCAGTGATGGTAACACTGTTAAATGTCAAGAAGTGATGAATAGTTTGTATCTTATTGGAGATTAGAGTTAACTTTATTGTCACATACTCGTGTGGGTACAGTGAAAAATCTTCAAGCCACTACTTATGGTGCTATCTAAAGTACAAATGTACCTCCATTCGGATTCTTAAGGACAAGTTCTTAAGAAAGAAAATAGATAAATAAAGAAATAAAAAGTCCTGCATTATAGACCTTCACGCATCTTGAATATAAAAGAACCAAATCATAGAAATAGAAAAGTAAAGAAATAAAATGTTCAGAATAACAGTCCTTCCAACTCAGTCCATATTGGCACCTAACCACTACCCCGCACTAGACCTTGCCTTCAGTCCACACCAGCACTCGCATTCAGACGGTGCTGGGCTTCACCTTAATGGTCTCAAAGTTAGGCTAACACCGGGGGTCTGCTCTGGATGTACATCAAGGCCAGGAGTCTGTGATGACTTCACTTGAGGATGAGAGGTAAGAAGAAATAAGGAGGAGAAAGTGAGGTCTGCAGATGCTGGAGATCAGAGCTGAAAATGTGTTGCTAGAAAAGCGCAGTAGGTAAGACAGCATCCAAGGAACAGGAATTTCGACGTTTCGGGCATAAGCCCTTCATCAGGAATGAGGAAAGTGTGTCCAGCAGGTTTGGATAAAAGGTAGGGTGGAGGGACTTGGGGGAGGGGCGATGGAGATGTGATAGGTGGAAGGAGGTCAAGGTGAGGGTGATAGGACGGAGTGGGGTGGGGGCGGAGAGGTCAGGAAGAAGATTGCAGGTTAGGAAGGCGGTGCTGAGTTCGAGGGATTCGACTGAGACAAAGTGGAGGGAGGGGAAATGAGGAAACTGGAGAAATCTGAGTTCATTCCTTGTGGTTGGAGGGTTCTCAGGCAGAAGATGAGGCGCTCTTCCTCCAACTGTCGTGTTGTTATGGCCTGGCGATGGAGGAGTCCAAGGACCTGCATATCCTTGGTGGAGTGGGAGGGGGAGTTAGTGTTGAGTCACGGGGTGGTTGGGTTGGTGGTCCGGGTGTCCTAAAGGTGTTCTCTGAAACGTTCCGCAAGTAGGCGACCTGTCTCTCCAATATAGAGGAGGCCACATCGGGTGCAGCGGATGCAATAGATGATGTGTGTGGAGGTGCAGGTGAATTTGTGGCGGATATGGGAGGATCCCTTGGGGCCTTGGAGAGAAGTAAGGGAGGAGGTGTGGGCGCAAGTTTTGCATTTCTTGCGGTTGAGGGGAAGGTGCCGGGAGTGGAGATTGGGTTGGTGGGGGGTGTGGACCTGACGAGGGAGTCATGGAGGGAGTGGTCTTTTCGGAACACTGATAGGGGAGGGGAGGGAAATATATCCCTGGTGGTGGGGTCTGTTTGGAGGTGGCGGAAATGACAGCGGATGATACGCTGAAATAAGAAGAAGAAATAAGGGCAAAGATAGGAAAAGAGAGACCAAGAAGAAAGGAAATGGATAGAGTGGATGAGCTCCAGTTGAGGAGTCCAACTCTGCAGTCATCCTAGAGGTGCTGGTGTTGGACTGGGGTGGACAAAGTTAGAAATCACATTTATAATCCAACAGGTTTATTTGGAAGTACTAGCTTTTGGAGCGCTGCTCCTTCATCAGGTAGCTGTGGAGCAGAATTGTAAGACACAGAATTTATAGCAAAAGATCAGTGTCCTAGAGATGTACAGCACAGAAACAGAACCTTCGGTCTAGCTGTCCATGCCATCTAGATAGCCTAACCTAATCTAGTTCCATTTTCCAGCACTTGACCCAGATCCCTCTAAACCCTGCCTATTCATATACCCATGCAGATACCTTTCAAATGCTGTTCAGTGTCCTGCAGCTAAAACAATATATTGAACAAATCTTGTTTGCTGTTAAGTGTTCCATCTTTTAGAATGGGTTGCAGGTTTCTGTTTATTAATATGTAAATCTCAATTTCTTTTAAGTCATATTCTCAAAATAACTTGAGGTTTTATGAAAAAAATGACATCGCAGCTCAGACAGTGCATTAAAGGTATGACGTGTCTATATCCCAATCTTGAGTCAGAATGGTTCTATTTCAAAAGTAGGAATTTATAAAATGTGGCATGACTTGACTGCCTCCATTGATTGCTTGCTTTTTGACCAAAATAAAATTTACCTGCAAATGCAAATTCACCCCATAGACTTGTGTGTGCGCGGGCATTTGGGGGGAGTGGGAGGTGGAAAAGAGACTGAATGTATGCAAATGAGAGTATGCGCGCACGCATGCACTTGGTCGAGTGTGAGTGTGACGCTGTAAAAGCCTGTCAGAGGTTGTATGCATGGGTGAGAGTGTGGGCGGTGTGTGTTGAGAGAGGGTATGTATGAGCAAGGGTTTGCATGAGTGTAAGACAGTGTATTTGTAGTGGGGTCACCTGTAGTGTGACATGAACTCAAGGTCCTAGTTGAGGCCAACCTCATGGGTACCAAACTTGACTATCAAACTCTGCTTGGCCACCTTGCATTGTTACATATCCCAAAGTCCGCCTTCAAGGATGGTCACCAAAAGATCTGAGGCCGAATGTTCCTGATGGCTGAAATGTTCCCCGACTGGGAGGGAACAGCCCTGTGTGGCGATTGTTACATCTACACACACAAATAACATAAACAAGAGTGTTAGAGGTTCTGCTCACTCTGAGAGAGCTGGATCATTGAGTGAAAGACTTTCCACTTTTCTGTTTCAAGAAAGAGAGGAGTCTGACTGACCCCTGAACAGCCTGAAACCACCCAGTCAGTGTATCTTATTCATTGCTAAAGAAAAAGAAAATAAGCAGGAGCCTCCCCCTTCTAACTCTAATTTAATCCCTGCCCTCTCCCTTCATTGATCACATAGCATTACCCTCTGAGAAGGGCATTGCTTGTCACTGGTCTCTCTGGTGCTTCCTCTCTTTCTGGTGGTGGAATATAAATAAAGATTAATGCACTTGTTTTTCATTGTGTCTGACACCTGCATACACACGACATTGGAGGCAGTATTGTGGGGAGCGATAAAAGAAAAAAAACACAAATGTGAGAGGTTTTGTCCACTCTGAGAGCTGCCCCTAGGGGAGCTGGATCAGTGTGTGAAGGACTCTCCATTTTGTGTTCAGGAAGGGGACTAACCTCTGAACCGCCTGGACCACACAGTCTGTGTGATTACTGTTGGTGGGTTTCCTGCTGAGGAGGAGAGTTTTTTTTGTCTCTCTTGCTTGTTTCAGGTAGACTTTCCATTTGGTTTTTGGTTTTCTTTATTAAGCAAAGAAAAAGAAGATAAGCAGGAGCCTCAGCAGTTCTCTTCACTATAGGGACTGGTTCTGAGCTAGCTGATCAGGGTGCATGTACTTTGCATGTATAAATAAAGTGTGACGATCTCCGTGAAATTACTTCATCAGGTAATATCAGTGTTGTAGTTACTGAACCAGCTCGGCTAGGGAAGCAGCAAGTTCTTGAGGATAAATCTTCAGTACTATTACTAGAAAGTTGTCAGGGCTGAATAGCTTTTATGGTATCTAGTGCCTCAAACTGGACCTTGATATCACATCAAATTAATCGAATTGGCTGAAGACTGGTATCTGATTCTCGGGACCTGGAGGGGATCGAATTTACTGCAAATACTTCTGCCTTATCTTTTGTGCTGATCTGTTGGACACTCCATCATTGAGGACAGTGATACTTGTGGAACCTGCTCTTTCAATGAGTTGTTTAATTGTCCATCCATCACCATTTACGACTGGATATGGCAGGACTGTAGAACTTAAATCTTGTCTAAGAGTTGTTGGATCACTTAGCTCTGTCACTTGCTGCTTTATATCTTTTCTCTCTTGAGTCCCTTACCAGCTGCTGCAGACCCAGTCCAACAGCTTTAGGACCCAACCAACTTGATCAGTAGTGCGATTGCAGAGCCACTTTTCATGGTGGACATTAAAATCCCTCATCCAGAATATCTTTCGTGTCCTTACTAGCCTTAATGCTTTCTCCAAGTGTTCAGCATGAAGGAATACTGAGTCATCAGCTGAGGGATGTTAGTATGTGGAAGCTTTCTTGCCCATGTTTGACCCCAACAAGTCTCATTACTTCAGGTTAATGTTAAGGACTCCAGACTGTTTACCACTATGTCACCACTTCTGCTGGGTCAGACATGTTGTGAGATATTAAGAGATATTGATGGTGGTGCTTGGGACATTACCTGTTAGGTATAGTTCCACGAGTATCACTGTCAGGTTGTTATTTGACTAGTCTGTGAGAAAGCTCTCCCAGTTTTGACACTAGCCCCCTGATGTTAGTAAGGAGGACTTCGCAGGATTGACAGGACCATTTCGGGTGTCTGTTTTGGTGCCTGGTGGTCTCTCTGGTTTTATTTCTTTGAGACTATAATGATTGATACAACTGAGTGGCTTGCTTGGTTCTCTCTTGAATGAAAATTAAGAGCAGGAGTAGGCCATCTAGCCGGTTGAACTTGCTTTGCCATTCAGTAAGCTCATGATCAGCTTTTCTGATGGTGGGTGTATTCTCATTCTTAGTCTTTCATGTCGCTTGAGGCGAGGTGACCCTTGGGTTAAATCACCATCAGTTATCTCTCTGTTAGTGAGAAAGCAGCGCTATGATCTGGTTGGACTATGGTGACTTACTGTACACCATGGACTGTACCAGTTCAAGAAGGCAGTTTACTATCTCAAGGAGTATTTGGAATTGGAAACAAATGCTGGCCTTGTCAGTGATGTCTGCATTTTGTGAATGTATGTAATGTGAAGTCTCCAGAGCATTACAAAATGGCATAACTTTGGATTACAAGGTATGCACTTCCAAAGCATTGAGCTTCTCATCATGTATGTTGGCAGGTTCCCATAGTTAGCAGTGTTACGACATGGAGGTGAACCCGTCCGTTAGTTAAACCGAACATCTGGACTTGTAATCACTCAAAATAAGTGACCGAGAACTCCCAAATTCCACTATTTAGAGAAAATAACATCAATTTATTTACGAACTCTAAACGTGGACATTAAACAAAACTATTCATAAATCTAAGCCCCCTTTCTGTTAACTGCTAACTATCCGCCTCCAACTCTATAACAATATGCCGTTCCAATAAGGCACTTATTAAAATTGTCAATTTAATTTCAAAACCACAGTCTCTATCTTCTATGTCTTCACTATTCCAGCTGATGATCTCCCTGGGTTGTCTTTTCTCTTTTGACTGCAAGTATGCTTCACATGAAAAGACACCTTTGATAGAGAGTGTTTTCCAATTTCTTTTAGAACAAGATATTAGATGGGCAATTAGCTCTCAGCAATTCCTCTGTATGGCAGTAACTCTCACCAATTTTCAAAATGTTCACATTCTTATAACCCCCAACATCACATCATTCACTGGTATCATCTCATTGGTTCGATGTTGGCAAAACAATAAATTCAAACTCAATTGGGTTGTATCCTGGGGCATAATTTTAATTGATTGGTTAAGTTCAAATTGTTGTCAAAACTGTAACCAAAACCCGGGCATCTATTTCACAGCCAAATGTTGCATATTTTTAATTTTCCAGTACACCCTGGGGCTACCAAATAGACTCATACGCAGGTGCTTGTAAGCCCCCTGTTCAGAACAGCATTCTCTTTCCCCCTCAAAAATAAAGTACATGCCTTCAACTTCATAACAGTAACAATGTCCAGGTGAAATTTGTGGCTTGCAGAGTTCAGCAGGGAGGGTTTATCTTTGCTGTGTGTACAACAGTATAATCTGCATGATTTATCAAAGCCCTTTCTGCATCTGATACGTTGGCCTGCAAATTTCACTTTATTATTTTGTTGCTGTCATCTGTTGTAGTGTTGTTTATAAATAGCTTCAATCTGCTTCAAATATTCCATCATATTCAATACGTGTCATTGTATTCCATGTTCAGCTCCCTTAGTAGCCAAAGTAATCAGATTTTCATTCACTTGAGTCAAAGAATATTAAATCACTGCCAAAAAATTGTTTGCGTCTGATTTGGTTTTCAGCAGAATCAATGTTTTTTGTTTTTTTATGAAACGTTTGACGGAAAAGATAGTTTGCAGTTTTAACAATGAGTACCCTTAGTCTATGTTAATTTGTTCTGATTTTACTAGTGAGAATTTAAGCTGTCAAAACTAACCTAAGTAAAATAGTGATGCCAACAGCAAGGATTCAATTCCCACACTGGTTCAGGTCACAGTCAATGCTCTGACTTATCAACCTACCTTTCCCCTGACTCATGGTGCCCTTCAGGTTAAACTCACCACTAGTTCTGTCTCTAATGAGGGAGCAGCCCTAAACTAAATTGGTCTTTTTGAATATTCATATCAGTATTTTCCACATTTGAAACATAATGTCAATTTTTTTTATCATTTTAGTATGTTGTCATATATCTATTATTCCCCTTGCAGATGACCAAGTAATCACGATGTAATGATTTTCCAGCATTTACAGGAGTAGAGAAAATTGAATGATAAATTTCCGGAGGGAGAATTTTTTTTTGTGAGCAGAGCTGGCTGGGAAATAGAGCTTATCTGTTCTAGTTCTTTGAGAATTGCTGGTTCACTTTCCTGGTCTCTGTTATAAATACCTACTTTGTGGGATTGAATGTCGATCCTTTCCTGCAAAATAGCACTTGTCACTAATTTAATTCCTTACCTTAACCAATGCTATTGTGATAAATATCCTTTTATTTCCTGATTAAAATAAATATGTCGTTTTTCTAGGAGTATCATTCCACATATCTGGAACTGAAGTCCTGTGTGAAACTTGCTACAATCAACCCGAGTACATCTTTTACTGTCAGTATTGGACTCTCTAACTAGCTATGAATTCATTTACGAAATGAAGTATTAACTGAAACTATTTCTAGATAATAAGTTGAAAAGGCATTTTATGTTTTAAAATGAAACAAGATAATATTCTAAAAGTAAAGAACCTGACATTGATTGTTGTAAGTACTGATTATGCGCTTCTGAATAGAACTGACTTCCATGGCAGTAGTTGGGTCAACTTCTGGGTAATGCTCATTTATTTATTTGTGTGCTCTGCAAGAAGGCAGATTCTTGACTCATTACATGCTAATGCTTCATCTTGAGCTGATTTCTAGACAGCTCTTGATTTGCAATTTTGGTGATGTGTTGAAAGCCACAGCAGTGATGATTGGGAAGCATTGTATTTTTTAAAAGAATTAATCATCATTTGGAGGAAGCATGATTATGTGATACAGGCAATAATTTCTACTAAGCTAAGAATAGAAACCTTAAAAAACTGACAGCACAGAAAGACTACTCAACCCATCACTGGTTGAATAAACTAGCCATTTATTCAAAGCCAACTTTCCAGCACCTACACCATAGCCTTGCTGGTTGCTTCACTAGATGTAGAACCAGATTCCTTTTAAATAAGCTTATGTTTTCCACCTACCGAACTGAGCAGCAAATACCAGATACTCCCCACCATCTGGACAAAAACAAAATCCTGTACCCCGGTTTTGTCGACTCTAACCAAAACAGGTCACATGGGGCACTTGGGACACGTTTTTCCTTACTAAGGCGTGCATCTGCCTGGAAAATATGTTTAAGTTCTGCAAGTGCTCTTTATTAGTCTTCCTTGTTAATAGTACATCATCCAGGTAAATGGCAACCTGGGGTGGCCCTTGAAGAATGTTTTCCATCATGTGCTGGAAAAGCGTGCAAGCTGATGATATTCCAGATGGCAGTCTTGTATATTGATACTAGACACTTATGGTTATTAATTGTACTGTACTTCTGCGATTCCTCATCCAGTCACAATTACAGGTAGGCATAGCTCATGTCCAGCTTTGAAGGAATGCACCAACTCCTTCTCATAGGTGACTTAATCTCCATTGCTTCTCCAGTATATATTCTTAGTTTGACTCAGGCCTTGTGCAAACTTAAGGGTTGGAGTCCCAAGCTTGTTAAAGATAGCTGTGCTGATTTCAACCTCCATGGGAAATGGGTGACCACTTAACCAAATCTTAATTGGTTCTGATTTGGATGTCACTAAGCAATTTAATTGTTCGAACCCTCAGGTAGGGGGACTTCCCAGGGTGTGGATCCTTCTGGGTACCAGCCTCTGAGTTTTCTTACGCAAGTCAGGCCTTATAAGACTCCTTGCTGAAAATGTGTTGCTGGAAAAGTGCAGCAGGTCAGGCAGCATCCAAAGAGCAGGAGAATCGACATTTCAGGCATGAGCCCTTCTTCAGGAATGAGGAGAGTGTGTCCAGCAGGCTAAGGTAAAAGGTAGGGAGGAGGGACTTGGAGGAGGGTTGTTGGGAATGCGATAGGTGGAAGGAGGTCAAGGTGAGGGTGATAGGCCCGAGTGGGGGTGGGGGCGGGGGCGGAGAGGTCAGGAAGAAGATTGCAGGTTAGGAAGGCAGTGCTGAGTTCGAGGGATTTGACTGAGACAAGGTGGAGGGAGGGGAAATGAGGAAACTGGAGAAATCTAGGTTCATCCCTTGTGGCTGGAGGGTTTCTAGGTGGAAGATGAGGCACTCTTCCTCCAGCCGTCGTGTTGCTATTGTCTGGCAATGGAGGAGTCCAAGGACCTGCATGTCCTTGGCAGAGTGGGAGGAAGAGTTGAAGAGTTGAGCCACGGGGTGGTGGGGTTGGTTGGTCCGGGTGTCCCAGAGGTATTCCCTGAAGCATTCCGCAAGTAGGCGGCCTGTCTCCCCAATATAGAGGAGGCCACATCGGGTGCAGTGGATGCAGTAAATGATGTGTGTGGAGGTGCAGGTGAATTTGTGGCGGATATGGAAGGATCCCTTGGGGCCTTGGAGGGAAGTAAGGGGGGAGGTGTGGGCGCAAGTTTTGCATTTCTTGCGGTTGCAGGGGAAGGTGCGGACCTGACGAGGGAGTCACAGAGGGAGTGGTCTTTTCGGAACGCTGATAGGGGAGGGGAGGGAAATATATCTCTGGTGGTGGGGTCCGTTTGGAGGTGATGAAAATGACGACGGATGATACGATGTATGTGGAGGTTGGTGGGTGAGGACCAGTGGGGTTCCGTCCTGGTGGCGATTGGAGGGGCGGTGCTCAAGGGCGGAGGAGCGGGAAGTGGGGGAGATGCGGTGGAGGGCATCGTCGAATACACTGGGGGGAAATCGCGGTCTTCGAAGAAGGTGACCATTTGGGTTGTACGGTTTTGGAACTGGTCCTCCTGGGAGCAGATGCGGCGGAGACGAAGGAATTGGGAGTATGGGATGGCGTTTTTACAGGGGCCAGGGTGGGAGGAGGTGTAGTCTAGGTAGCTGTGGGAGTCAGTTGGTTTGTAGTAAATATCCGTGTTGATTCAGTCATCCGAGATAGAAATGGAAAGGTCTAGGAAGGGGAGGGAGGAGTCTGTGACGGTCCAGGTAAATTTGAGGTCGGGGTGGAAGGTGCTGGTAAAGTGGATGAACTGTTCAACCTCCTCGTGGGAGCACGAGGCAGCGGCAATACAGTCATTGATGTAGCAGAGGAAAATGTGGGGGGTGGTGCCAGTGAAGCTGCGGAAGATGGACTGTTCCACATATCCGACGAAGAGGCAGGCATAGCTGGGGCCCATGCGGGTGCCCATGGCTACTCCTTTGGTTTGGAGCAAGTGGGAGGATTGGAAAGAGAAGTTGTTCAGGGTGCGGACCAGTTCAGTCAGTCAAAGGAGGGTATCGGTGGAAGGGCACTGGTTGGTACGGCATTTGTCTCAGTCAAATCCCTCGAACTCAGCACCGCCTTCCTAACCTGCAATCTTCTTCCTGACCTCCCCGCCCCCACCCCCACTTGGGCCTATCACCCTCACCTTGACCTCCTTCCACCTATCGCACTTCCAACGCCCCTCCCCCAAGTCCCTCCTCCCTACCTTTTATCTTAGCCTGCTGGACACACTTTCCTCATTCCTGAAGGGCTCATGCCCGAAACTTCGATTCTCCTGCTCTTTGGATGCTGTCTGACCTGCTGTGCTTTTCCAGCAACACATTTTCAGCTCTGATCTCCAGTCCTCATTTTCTCCCCTTATAAGACTCCTTTGCTGTTTTGAGTCCGCATACCAGCGACTACAGTGGTTTGCCTGCCTAGATTCTGAAGAACTTTCTAGTCACTTGGCCGAGGCCCTGTTTTGTTGTGGTGTTTTGCTGTGGGCCAGCTGGCCTTGCGTCCCTCAGCTCAGGTTATGGCTTGTGTGAGGCTCTGTGATTGCCTACACTCAAGTGGTGTTCCCCAAGCTTACTCAGAGAGGTGGGTGCGTCCACTTCCATTGGGATACCCTGTAGCTCCCATGCTCCACTTGCCACATTTTCTAATGACCGTGCCAGTTGTAGTGCTCGTTTGAAGTCCAGTTGGGCTTCAGCTAGTAGGTGCTTCTTCACGGTTATGTCATTAATCCCATATGTTAAACAGTCTGTGAGCATCTCATTCAGATGTTAACAAAAAAATCATATGTCTCTGCCAGTCATCTCAACCTCGTCAAAAATCCGGATATGGATTCCCCTGCTTCTCTAACAGTTGAATAAAACAGAGTCTCAGAATTGGAGGACGTTTGAGGTCACAGTATTCCTTAACCAATTCCATCAACTGTTGAAAAGTTTTAGTGTCTGGTGTCTCTGGAAAGGCTAAGTCTCTTATAACTGAGAATGCTGAGAGTCCACAAGCAGTCAGAAGGATTACTTGTTACTTTTTGTCTACCCCAACGTAATTTACCCAGAAAAAAATATTGCATTCTTTCCGCATACTGGGCTAGGTCGTCGGAGGGATCAATACATCAAGCTTCCAAAATAAAATAATGTTGCCAAAAATTCTCCAACTCCAAGATGACTGTTGCAATCACATGTTCTTCAGGCATGTCCTTTTTTTTCTCCTGTTGTCACTAAAATAATTGTACAGAGGTCAGTATCCCATCAGCAAATCCCTCTTTATTTATTTGTGCACAGAACACTGACTGTGGCTAGCCAGCTCGGAGTCAGTCTCCTGAATAGCGAAGATTCTCATCTCCTGGTTATTTATTTTTTCTTTTCTATTGCCAAACATTGGTAGTGCTTATCTTTCCCCATATCCATGACATGTGTGTGCTGGTATAATCTGGTTATGTTGGTCAGTCAGGGCTTTCCTGATTGATTTGGGTTGTTAACCTAGACCAATGACCTCATAGTCCATGAGGTCAGCCTGGTTCCAATCACTATAAAGGTCTTGGGCTGATACAGTAATTTGTGAAAAATATAATTAAAAGCACAGAAATATGTCAAAAAGAAACCAAGTACAACTGTCCTTGTTGAATAGGAGCTGTAATTTGGAAATAGGAATGGTTCTTTACTGAGCTTTGAATGTATGGAAGGTTAATGTTGAGGTAAAAGAAGTAATACAAAGAACAGTACCGCACAGAAACAGACCTTTTCACCCACCAAGACTCTGCTGACACATGATACCTTTCTAAACTAAATAAGCTTTTGCCATTACTCTAGTAACATTCCTCTATTCCCTGCCTATTCATATATCTGTCAAGATGCCTCTTAAATGTTGCTATTGTATCCACCTTCACCACCAGCTCTGGCATTGCATTCCAGGCATTTACCATCCTCTGTTAAAAGAAACACCCCTCGTGTCTCCTTTGAACTTACCCTCTTTTACCTTAAATCTGTATTCCCTAGTAATTGATATTTCTACCCTGCAAAAAAGACTGAGTATCCATTCTATCCATCCCTGTCTTAATTTTGTAAACTTCTGTCAGGTCGGCTGTCATCTTTGGTGCTCAAATCAGAACCTTCAATTGTCCATTTATGTTGCCACTTTAAGGACTGTATCTATCTGTGTTGATGCTCCTAATGGTTCTGCCTTTGCATTAGATCTTGCAAAATGCGTCTCTATTAAACTTCATATGCCATTTTTCTGCTTAAATCACTAGCCTGTCTTTGACAGATTAGATTCCTACAGTGTGGAAACTTGGCCCAACAACTCCATACTGATCCTCCAAAGAGTAACCCACCCAGACCCATTTCTCTCTGACTAATGCACGTAACACTACAGGCAATTTAAAATGGTCAATTCACCTGACCTGCACATGTTTGGAATGTGGGAGTAAACCCATTCAGACACAGGGAGAATGTAGAAATTCCACACAGGCAATGGCCCAAGGCCGGAATCGAACCTGCGTTCCTGGCACTGTGAGGCGGCAGTGCTAATCACTGTGCCATCCCTATGAGCCACCATATGTCCTGTTCTGTCCTTTCATAACAGTTATGTCCTTTTCCATAACTAACTTGAAACTGACAGAATTGTGGTCACTGTTCCCAAAATGCTACTCACTGAAACTTCAGTCACCTGGATGGGCTTATTCCCCAATACCAGGTCTGTAGTTGGGCTATTGTATATAGTTTCAAAAACCACCTCGGACATACCTAACAAATTCGTCCCCATTGAAGCATTAAGTGAGTTTCAGTCAATATAGGGAAGATTAAAATCACCCACAAAAACAAACTTGCTGTTTTCACGTTTTTCCATAATCTGTTCACATCCCCTATCACTTGTTGGCTGGCTGTGGTACAATTTCGTAAAAGTGATTGTAACCTTCTTATTCCTGAACTGTACCCACGCGGACTCCATGGATGAGCCCACCAACATGTTCTTCCTCCGTACAGCCATGAAATTCTCCTTTTGTCAGTCACGCAACTCTCCCACCTATTACATTAGTTTTATTGATAGCGACAGGTGAGGTGCTGGAAGACTGGAGATTGGCTATTGTGGTGCCATTATTTAAGAAAGGTGGTTAGGAACAGCTTGGGAACTACAGACCAATTAGCCTGATATCAGTGGTGGGCAAGTTGTGGCAGGGGATTCTTAGGGACAGGGACATGTATTTGGAAAAAGGAGTGATTGGGGATAGTCAACACGGCTTTGTGTGTAGGAAGCCATGTCTTACTAATTCAATTTGAGTTTTTTGAAGAAGCAATGAAGAGAATTGATAAAGCTAGAGAGGTGGGTGTTGTCTATGTGGACTTCAGTAAGACGTTTAACAAAGTTCAGCTTGGCAGCCTGGTTAACACTGGTTAGATCAAATGGAATACTAGGAGAATTAGCATTTAGGTACAAAGGTAAGAGACAACGAGTTGTAGTGGAGGGTTGCCTTTTGGACCGGAGGCCTGTGACCAGCAGTACACTCTTTTTTGTCACTTTTATGAAATGATTTGGATGTGAATATGGGAGATATGGTTAGCGTGCAGATGCCACCAAAATTGGTGGTGCAGTGGACAATGAAGCAATTTACTTCAGAGTGCAATGATCCAGTGGGCTGAGTGGCAGATGGAGTTTAATCTAGAAGAATGTGAGGAGGGAGGGCAAATCAGGGCAGGACTTACACATTTAATGGAAAGGTCCTGGAAAGTGTTGCAAAACAAAGAGACCTTGGATTGCAGATTTATAGTTCCATGAAGATGGAGTAGCAGATAGACAGGATAGTGGTATACTTGCCTTTATTGGTCAGAGCATTGAGTATAGGAGCTGGGAGGTTTAGGTTGCAGTTGTACAGGACATTGTTTAGGCCACTTTTGGAATATAGGTATACAATCCTTTATCCAAAATCTGAAAAACTCCAAAATCCGAAGGTTTTCTCCTGTGGTTTTTTTTCCATCATAACAAGGTTGTTTCGCGTGCACATAGTTAACCCAACTCCACACCCACTCAACCCAAGTCACTCGGACGTGCCGTAGCAGCATGGCCCAGCACTGGCAAGCGTCAATTCTGTCTTCAGTACTTATAGTAATCACAGGTGGCTCTGCCTTTTTTAGATTAGATTAGATTAGATTACTTAGTGTGGAAACAGGCCCTTCGACCCAACAAGTCCACACCGACCCGCTGAAGCGCAACCCACCCATACCCCTACATTTACCCCTTACTTAATTCATCTGACCCGCACATCTTTGTGACTGAGGGAGGAAACCGGAGCACCCGGAGGAAACCCACGCAGAACGTGCAAACTCCACACAGTCGCCTGAGTCGGGAATTGAACCCTGGTCTCAGGCGCTGTGAGGCAGCAGTGCTAACCACTGTGCCACCGTGCCGCCCAAAATTACCGTGCTGTTTGGTAATTTTCTATGAAAATGTCATTTAATTCTTTAGCTGAAAAATTCCAAAATCCAAAAGACAGCTGGTCCCGAATGAAGGATTGTCTACCTGTACTGTGTGCAATTCTGATCTCCCTGATATAGGAAGGATGTTGTTAAACTTGAGAGGGTTCAGAAAAGACTTAGAAGGATGTTGCCAAGGTTGGAAGGTTTGAGCTATAGGGAGAAGCCAAATAGGCTGGGGATATTTTCCCTGAATGTCAGAGGCTGTGGAAGGTGACTTTATCGAGGTTTTATAAAATCATGAGGGGCATAGATAGGGTGAATAGTTAAGATCTTTTCCTTAGTGTAGGGGAGTCTAAGTCTAGAGGGTATAGATTTAAGGTGAGAGAAGATTTAAAAGGAACCTAAGGGGAACTTTTACACTAAGAGGGTGATGCGCCTCTGGAATGAACTGACAGAGGAAGAGGTCGAGGCTGGTACAATTACGACACTTAAAATGCATCTGAATGGGTTTATGAATAGGAAGAGTTTAGAGGAATATGGGCCAAACGCTGGCATCTGGTTAGATTCCCTACAGTGTGGAAATAGGCCCTTTGGCCCAACAAGTCCACACCGACCCTCGGAAGAGTAAGCCACCCAGACCCATTTCCCTCTGACTAATGAACCTAACACTATGCACAATGTAACGTGGCCAATTCACCTGACCTGCACATCTCCAGACTCTGGGAGGAAACCTACGCAGACACTGGGAGAATGTGCAAACTCCGCGCAGACAGTCGCTCGAGGCTGGAATTGAACCTGGGTCCCTGGTGCTGTGAGGCAGTAGTGCTAATCATTGAGCCACCGTGCAGATCTAGATTAATTTAGGGTATCTGATCAGCGTGGACAATTTGGACCGAATAGGCAGTTTTTGTGCTGTACATTTTTCTGACTCTGACATTCCTCTCTATCTTGCCTGGGACACCTAAGTCCAAGAACATTAAGCTGCCAGTCTGTTCCTGTTGCAGTAAAGTCTCTAATACCTATAACATAATTATATGTAATAAATTTATTTCAGATTTGTTCTATGTTGTGCAACATAGTTTATATTTTTCATTTCTAGAATAAACTTTAACCTTCTCTCGTTAAAGATATATATAGAAGTTCTGTAATTAATCTTCATAAAAATGCCTATTACTTATGGCCATTCAAGCTTCCTATCACTTGGGGAACTGACTCATCCAGTGTTACAGTTGGCTGGGGCATGTTCAGGCTGGTAGTTGTTCTGTATTTCAAATATGAAGATGCACACAGGCAAAATGTTGTTCCATTTGATAGAAAGTGTCATTTGTTGGAATTGGATTGTTGTTGATTCTGTTGTGCATTTCCTCTTCTCCAGGTGTTGGCAAAGAACTGGCAACAGGTATTCCTGAAGATGCAAAATTGAGCGTTTTATTGTACACAGAATCATTTTACCTGCAGAAGATATCACACTGGTTCATGTGCATCAATATGATGAATAGACATTTTATTTGCAGGAAATTGTCAAATTGCTCCTGTAAATTGGCAGCAAGCTTTCACTGCCAAATGTCTTTGTACAAAAAAAATGCAACCAGCATTTGAAGATCTTGAACTCTTACCAAGATAGAAAGTGAGTGAAATCTAAACATTTGGTCTTTAATCCATTAGATTCTCTTAGTGTTTTTTTAAATATGTATCTATTGTTTGTCTTTGATGGGATAACATTATACTTATCCTTAAATATGCTAGTGAGTTTTGATAAATTAACATAAAATAAGAAAGTAACTTTAATTACAAGTTGTAAAATGCTTCACTGAAACTTGCATGTATTCTGTGTTTAGTCTTATGAGGATCATGGTTCAAATTTAGATTTCATTTAACCTTCCTGATGGATATTTGGTGTTTTGAGTGTTCCTCTTCATTCTTGAAGATGTTCGATTTTCAGGGTAATGATGCAAAGAAATTTTTGTTGAATGTTTGGAGCAAAATTTGCTGCTAAGTTAGCAAATTTAGTCTTTTCTGAACAGTTAACAAATTGAACTCAATTAGTCATAACAAACTTCCTGCCAATAATCAGTCATAACACAAGCATTAACATGGGACATTATCTGTTTAGTGATTTGACAACTTGTGTAAACCTTGCTTTTGTATATGTCTGACTTACTTACTCTGATAATGAGATGTAGTTTACCATGAGACATAGTTTAGTTTATTATCGTTGAAACATAAGATATATACGTGTGATTTTATGAAATCTGTAATTCTTTTTATTTTCTGAGTAACCTTACACTTCTTAATTTGCTAAGTTTTCTCTTCTGGTTTAAAATTTGCTTTGGAAACACAAGATGGTATATTAACCCAGTTAAAGTTTGCTGAGCTGAGGTTGAGCTTGTTGTTCTCACTCCCAAGGTTCCTGCTTCTTATGCTATGCTGCGTGTGGAATGTGAATCGAGTTGCCCTTTTAAATACAACTCTGCGATTTATCCCCAAGTACATTCGTTTACCTTCGTTTAGGACTTCAGTATGGTAACTGACAATTGTCAATTGTAGTTACACCTGTTTGATACTGCATTGTAATGAACATAATTTAGTTACTTGATGTGAGTTAGTTTCTGTCCCAGGAAATGTTACAAAAGGCATTTTTGGATATTGTAATTTTCATATTGATTGAACCAATCCTAGGAGCAAGGCTCACTCAAAAACAGTTTTACCAAAACTCTAATCTGTTGTACCATCTAAAACCTTGCAGCATTGTCTCCTCAACACCCATTCATTATAGTCAGTCAAAGTAAATAACTTGCATATCTGCCTGACCTGCTCCAATTTGACAGTGAATCCTGCAAGTCTCTTGGTTTACTATCTCTATTCCCTTCCCAGCAAGCTGTTCAGTTGGCCAGTTTTGCTTTTAGTGTCTTAACAGCGCTGTTTTTTATTTAAAAGGGACATTCTTAATACCTACTGTTGCAACTGTGCAGGCATGTGGCTATTCACTGGTCTAAGAATGTTTGAGTTTCATTTGTCTCATCAAATTTTGTCATTTTTTTCTGCCTGTTGAAACAAATATTTTGTTAGGTCATGCTATTTAATATTTCTTGGATGAAGTGATTTTCAACATACACTCAAAATGGATGAGAGATTGACGTTGTGTGTACTATATATGCTGTTTAGATTCCATCACTATCTAGATTCTAGCATTGTCTAGCAACTTTAGATTAATGCTTTATTAGAATAAAATCATGGGGTTCTTCATGTTTGAGTTATGGATGTAACTCACCAAATGGGAGTTCATAAATTTAGTGGCTTTGAGTAACTAAAGTGTGAAAAGGAGGAACACCCAGGGGATATGTTAGGTTTGGGTAACCTAGCAGCGATTGAAATCAACAGTTTGTTCAGTGACTCAAGGGATATGGACATCGCTGGAGACGTTTCTGTCTATTTCAGGCAGAAATTTGCTTCTAAATTAAATGGACAATGATGAATTAATGTCAGGTGTCAGCGCTGTTCTGTAACGTAGAAGTGGTTACATCATCTAACCAAAATTAAAGATGTCAGAATGTAATTTGGAAGACTAAGTCATTACCTAAATCAGTAGTCTTCTCTTAATTGACCATTCAAAAAACAGAATTTTATAATATTGAAGTCCATGCAACCCATGTCACTTTTTCCCCTGTGATTCCATGCCTTTTCCTTTCCCCATAAAACTTGAAGTTAATTTTCTTTTCAAATATTTGTCCACTTTAAAAAGAAACTGCAGTGCACCTGCAATTGCTTCTGATTGGGTATTCTTTAACAACACTCTGCCCAAACCTAATTCTCCAACCTTACATTTATCATGTATTTGGAGTAATAATCTTGTCTCAGTCCCCCAATGTTTTGATCTAAAATCTTTCATTATTCATATAAATTATGCTAGTTTGGAAGCAGGGTTGGTAAAAACAGGCTTTTCTTTGAAAATTGCTCATCAAATCATTTAAATGTCAGAAATACCAATAAATAGCCCACATAAGCTGTTCACTGCTGAATTCAGAACTATGACCAGCAATCAGTGTCAGTGTCGCACCTTTTGAAAGTTTTGCTCAAGTAAAATTGGCCACTACTATATGCTGAAAATGTGTTGCTGGAAAAGCGCAGCAGGTCAGGCAGCATCCAAGGAACAGGAGTTTCGACGTTTCGGGCATAAGCCCTTCTTCAGGAATGTTTTCTACTTTTTGATTATTTGGGCTGAAAGTTGATCTTGCTCTTGAGCTTGAGGAATGGAGCTTAGCTGAGATTTCTAATGATGGATCACCAATAGGGATTTTAAGCTTGGAAGTTGCACTTGAAGATGAAGGCATGTCACTAACCCTCACTGGATGCCTAGTTAAAGATGCTAGTTTCTTGAGCTTAGTTTTGATTACTATTTTCTTAAAATCTAAACCTGCATTATCTCTGGTTCAATTATCATCTTTATTACTTACATTTTTGTACTATTTTATACATCTTTCTATGAGCAATTTCCTTACTTGGTCACCAATGTGGGATCATCAAAATACATGTCCACAATTTCACCAGATGTAGGTTTGTGAACAATGAGATCATCAATATCTACATTCATCATGTTTTCAATATCTTCCACATCTAATTATTGCAACACTTGAGTGGGCCAGTCTTATGCTTAGTCTAACTATTCCAAAATCTTTATCTGCTCCAAATAATGCTAAATTGTTCAAGATTAACATCAGTGTCTTCATCAATAAACATAGTTGCTACCTATAGGTTGGACCAAGTGTTAGTCATGCTGTCTTTTCTTTACTTGGTTCCATACACATTCTACAGTCAGTTGGTGTCTCACTGAAAATGCTGCCTGGAATCCTACTGTCCTGAACTGTTGGTTCACAGCGCTGAGAATGCTCATAAATGCATTCTTATAGTTAGATTGCATGAATCTTTAAAATTCTTTTTGTTGGCGATATCAATGATGTTATGGTCAGAGGTAAAACACATTGCTTTTCACAGTATGTTCATTTTCAGGATATGCTGAGCAATCATCGAGCAACAGCCTTACTTGGCATATTTTATCAAGTTAAACTAATCCACAATGAACCTAAGTCTTTGGGACAAAGAGCTTCTGAAACTAATTCCAAGCAAATTTCCCTGGTTGCTATTGTTACCATAATACTATGAAGTATTCCTCTCCAATTGAAACATTTTGGGCACTAATTTTCTTTTTCTGATATACATCATCTTATTTTTGGATATTCCAGGCATATTAGCACATTCAAACACAGTAAGCCTATCCTTTGTGTCTTTTACATCTCTGGATTCCCTTTTGTCAGATGTTGTTCAGCTGAAAACGTTTTATCAATTAACTGAGCAAACTCGTCTGGAGCTTTAGCTACCTTGTAATCTGCTGGAGTTTCTCCATGTACTTTATGGCCTTGTTCCATGTTGTCTCATGAATTTATGTAACCAACCTGAACTGTATTCACATGGAGTTGAAATATTCAGTTCATTCCTGAAAATCTTGGCCTGCAGAATGAACAGTGGCCGAGCCAATGGAACTCTCTCTCTCTCTCTACTCTCCATCACTGTCTAAATCAGTGCTTTTTGCTTAATGCATAGTTTTAATTTTTTCATTTTTCCAGACATCACTTCCACTAAAAAAAAACTCTATTTAGTATTTCTGCATCCTGTACGCCTCATTAGCATTCACACTGCAATATCTCTACCTAATTTCTGGAATAGTAAGGGCGGCACGGCGGCTCAGTGGTTAGCACTGCTGCCTCACAGTACCAGGAAATCAGGTTCGATTCCAGCCTCAGGCTACTGTCTGTGTGGAGTTTGCACATTCTCTCTGTCTGCGTGGGTTTCCTCCGGGTGCTCCGGTTTCCTCCCATAGTCCAAAGATGTGCAAATCAGGTGAATTGGCCATTAGTGCATTAGTCATAGGTGCATTAGTCATAGGGAAATGGGTTTGGGTGGGTTATTCTTTGGACGGTCAGTGTGGACTTGTTAGGCCGAAGAGCCTGTTTCCACACTGTAGGGAATCTAATCATAATTCTACTTTCTTCTCCCAGAGTGTGGTGGCTGTGTGGAATGCTCTGCCCCAGAGGACAGTGGAGGCCCAGTCTCTGGATTCATTTAAGAAGCAGTTGGGTAGTGCTCTCAAAGATAGTGGAATCAAGGGTTATGGAGATAAAGCAGGGAGCGGATACTGATTAGGAATGATCAGCTATGATCATATTGAATGGCGGTGCAGGCTCGAAGGGCTGAATGGCCTACTCCTGCACCTATTGTCTATTGTCTTGGCTGAAGGTAGAGAATGACTCATTTTTTGCAGGGCTACTATGGAGGACATCTTATGATGTTATTGCTTAAATTTTGTCATAAATTGAATCACTATCTGTATCTGAATCGAGACTTCCTTTTTTTTAAGCTGTACACATTTTTCAATTTTATTGGCCTTTGGGGTGAGGTTTCGAGCTCCACTGCAGATTTGGATAAAATAGGATAGGCGAGATCAAGGGTCACTCCAGCTGCTTGGAATATTTGAAATGACAGGTTCACAAGGGGATAGTTACTTGATATGCCACTGGACTGATTCAGCGACTTTCCAATCAAGCGAGTAAGATTTTCTACTCATTTAATAGTCCTTAAAACTCTTGCATGATCTGCTTAAAATAAGCCCCATTTTCAAACACTGGCAGTTCTCAGATAACTGGAATTCATGTACTCCACCTGTATTTCTGTATTGCACAAGGATCTGACTTCAGGTTCCATTTCAGGGATTGACCACAAAAACGGAGTCCAGCATTGAGAGTACTGCATCATTGGAGGTGTTAACTTCTGGATAAAACATTAAACCAAAGCTCGATTGGCTTATCCGGATGGATGTAAACAATTTCATGACACCAATTAGAATAGGATAGCCTTTATTGTCACATATACTCAATGAATATGGTGAAAAGTTTGTGCATCTCAAATTAGTGCCGACTTGGATACAAAGGTACCCAGGCAAAGCTTTGTTATTTATAAGATTTTAGATAATACAGAAATGAACTGTTTAGTATTAAAGAATAGAAGTTAAATACAACAAACCATGCTGGCTGCTGGCTTCTAGTTTCCAGTCCACACTGGGCCCTGGTTCCACACTGCACTGGTGATATGCCACAGAGGGAGGCCGCTGCAGGAGTCTGGAAAGTTGCCAAACTGGGAGGTTGCCACGCTGGGAGGCCTCTAGGGTAGGAGGCCAGGAGTTACCCACACCACGCTGTGAGGCCTTTATGGGAGGAGGCTGCTGTGCCAGGCCAGAAGGTCAGTGCAATGCTGGGCGGCCAGTTTCAGGTTGCCACATCACCCTTGGAGATTCTCATACTACACCTAGAGGCTGCTGCACCAGTCTGGGAATCATTGCTTGTCAAAGGCTGGCAATCATTGTTCACTGGAGGCCAGGAATCATTGCCAGCAGCCAGGAATGGAAGGGAAGCAAAGAAGATGAGAAAAAGCACGAGGAGGAAGAAAAGAAGAATGAGTAGAGGGATAAGCTCGGGTTGAAGTGTCCTATTCTGCTGCCATCTTGCAACCAGAAAGAGTTCATTTAAGGAACAGGTGAGTTTTCCCCAGTGGTCCTGATTTAATATTGCAGGAAACAGATTATCTAGTCATTATCACATTGCTGTTTGTGAGATTTTGCTGAATGCATGTCAGTTACATTTCCTATGTTGCCATGTTGAAATCACTTGTTAAACTACTTTATTGGCAGTAGTTTGGTGGTTATGAAAAGTATTGTTTCAGTCTAGTCTTTTTTTCCGTTCTTAGGCTGTGCCATAACATAACCAAGCTATTAACTTACCATCATAGACTGCATTGTTGGTGGATTCTACTTTTTTTTGTATTCATTCTTAGAATATTGACAGTGGCTAGGCCAGTATATCTATCTTATTCTTACTTGCTCAGGGGAACCTCATTACTGTAGCTCTGGAGTTGCACATAAGCCAGACCAAATAAAGATCAGAATTAAGTTTAATTAGAATTAGGTTTTATTGTCACATGTACTCAAGTATAGAAGTGCAGTGAAAACTCTACAAAGTTAGCATTCATCGGCATTATCTTGGTTAGAAAAAACGGAATTAAAACTAAAAGCATTTTAGACAAAACAGCCATCTAAAGTACAAAAACCAGAATAAAAATAAAGCAGAAATGAAAGGAATGATCAAGAAGAGAGGGGGGGAGCATCCAGACCTAAAGTATTATCTCTGTGAGGTAACCTTACCTTTCCAAAACTTCAGTGACATGACAGGCCCTTGGAAGTTACTTCTGCCTCCGCAGACTCTCGGAACTAGCTCCTGCTGCTGCAGCCAGCCCTCTGAACTCGCTGCCTCTGCAGGCCCTCAGAAAACACCCTCACTGCTGCTGCAGGCACTTCAAAGTTGCTCCTCGAATCTGCTGCTGCCACTGCTGAATCCTGCAACATGCCGCCCCGACTCCCTGCTGTTGTTGAAGCCCCACAGAAGATGCAGCAGAATGAAAAAGAAAAGAGTGAAATAAAAGGGAGAGAAAGAAGGAAAGTAAACAGAAGCAGACTGGCCCTGTGTTAAGCAGGCCGAACACTGCACTGCTGCTTCGCAACCAACTTGGCACATTTTGTTCCTTAAAAGACTAGTGAATAAGATGGGTTTTTACTGCAATCGGCAATGATTACACGGTTCAGATGAAGCTAGATTTTCATTAAATTCAAACTGAATCACTAACCATAATGAGATTCAAATCCAAAACCTGTGTCTGGGACTCTGGATTATCAGTCCAGTGACATTGCCACTATGTCGCCACACCTCTCCCCATTCTTGGTAATTGAAGCTCTCGTAGAGATACCAATGAAGTAACCTTAGTAAGCAGTTATAATGCAGTCACTTATGTATTGCATTGGAGCCGGAATACATGCAGACCTAGCAATGTTATGATCTCAGCTGATGTTAATACTGGACAAGTCCGATCCCAACGTGAAACCTGGCTGGTTGGATCCTATTTTTGTTTTTATTTTGTTTTATTAACCATGGAGGCTAGCTACAGAACACATTCATAAGAGGCTGCCAGTGCACTTTTATTAACACAAGTAACATTATTAACATATAAATATTTACTAAACAAGGAAGTAAATATTATGAACTGTATAAAACCTATTATTATTACAGTAGAGGAAAAATAATCGATTTATTTCCAGACAGCAGAAAGGTTAGTGGCCTGTGGTTAATCAGTAGTCTGGCATTAAGGAAATGGATGGTTTTTTTTTATTGTTGAAAACAATGCCCAATCCTTTTTTAGACTTGCGTAAAGTTCTCCTTCAACTTTGTTAGTAACCTTGCTGCAATAGCAATTGGCAAGGCATTACACAAGAACTGAAATGGTAACTTGGATCAAAATGAATCAACACTTCTGACCATTTTAAAGCTTTACCTCTCAGTGAGCCTCTTCCCAGGATCCATTTCCATGGCTTTTTCTAGCAACCAATGCAATGATTTTTGCATAGAGTCCCTAAAAGTACCTGACAATTCTCCCTTTCTTTAGGTTTATTCTACATTTCTTAAATGCTTATCTTCGGAGGAGCCAGTGACCAAAATTTTATCCAACTGGTCTCGTGGTAGTCCATGAACCTCGGAATTGAGCCAGCGTTGACGTAATGTCAAAAGAAAGTTGCTTGTAGCACAAAATCCCCTTTCCAGTTGACTGAACAGGTGTTCTGAGTGGAGGTAAGTATTGATCTGCACTCAGGGCAAAGTTGTCTGTGACCTTCTACTCACTACAGAATCTCACCGTGCCATCTGCTTTTAAGACTGGAACAATTGGAGTGGCCCATTCACTGATGGTTACTGGTTCCAACACTCCCAGATTCACTGGCTGTTACAGTTCCACTTTAGACTGAATGGCATACAGTTCTGGAGTGTCTTCAGACTCCTCGGAAGAGGCTTCAGCTCATAGAATCGTTGAGATGTACAGAATGAAAACAGACCCTTCGGTCCAACCCGTCCATGCTGACCAGATATCCCAACTCGATCTAGTCCCACCTGCCAGCACCCGTCCCATATCTCGCCGAACCCTTCCTATTCGTATACCCATCCAAATGCCTCTTAAATGTTGCAATTGTACTAGCCTCCACCATTTCCTCTGGTAGCTCATTTCATACACATACAACCCTCTGCGTGAAAAGGTTGCCCCTTAGGTCTCTTTTATATCTTTCCCCTCTCACCCTAAACCTATGCCCTTTAGTTCTGGACTCCCTGTCCCCAGGGAAAAGACTTGGTCTATTTATCCTATCTGTGCCCCTCGTAATTTTGTAAACCACCATAAGGTCACCCCTCAGCCTCCGGTGCTCCAGGGAAAACAGGCCCAGCAGTGGTCCAACCAATGTCCTGCACAGTTGCAACATGACCTCCCAACTCCTTTACTCAATACTCTTACGATTAAAGGAAAGCATATGAAACGCCGCCTTCATTATCCTATCTACCTGCGGCTCCATTTTCAAGGAGCTATGAACCTGCACTCCAAGGTCTCTTTGTTTAGCAACACTCCTTAGGACCTTACCAATAAGTGTATAAGTCCTGCTAAGATTTGCTTTCCCAAAATGAAGCATCTCGCATTTATCTGAATTAAGCTCCATCTGCCACTTCTCAGCCCACTGACCAATCTGGTCCAGATTCTGTTGTAATCGGAGGTAACCCTCTTCACTGTTCACTGCACCTCCAATTTTGGTGTCATCTGCAAACTTACTAATTGTACCTCTTATGCTCGCATCCAAATCATTGATGTAAATGACAAAATGTAGAGGACCCAGCACCAATCCTTGTGGTACTCCACTTGTCAGCTGTCTTTTTAATTTTCATTTCCCCCAGGGTTGTCTTGAAGACATCTTTTTACATGTCCAGGATCTCTTGCAAACTCATCTTTGAGTCCACCAGCGTATTAACCATGCCTTAATTCAACTTCCATTTTTATAACCAGGAGGGAGCGTCTGAATACTGCAGGGTAGTTGGCTTTTACTGTGCTTAGTGGAAATTCTGCGCAATTAACTGTATTTCATCAGTATATAATCTTCAGTGGCACTACATCTGTGTGTGTCTGTAGTATAATCTTCGCACACCCCAGCAGCAATGCCCTCAACCTCACCCCATAGACTGATTTGGAAATCAGAGACACTGCTCTGTCCATATGCATTTCCATCTTTATTGTCTTCCCCCTCCAATTTAGGAAGAACCCAGATCAGCTTCACCCTGTACCGAGAGAAGTATTAACCCAAACTCTGCTGACTCTGCTCCTTTTGCCAACCCAGCAGACTTCCTGTTTACTCCGTGACGATAACTTTTATGCTTCAACCGCAGGATTATTTGATTTCCCTTCTCTTGTTTGGGCAATGTGGCCCACTCATTTACATTCTCTACACTGGGCTTCTTGATTCCAGTGTACTGACTCCTTGTGATTAATTTTGGCACATTGGCAGCATTCCACGGTTAGTACCACACTCAGCTGAGCTTCTACCTGATGTATCCAGGTACCAACTTTCAACTGTGTTGCTTCAATGGCTGTCAACTTCATTGAGGTTTCTAAAGTTGCCATGAAGTCCAGATCTCGCTTTATTAGCAGCTTCTGTTGATTGTCTTCAAGTTGGAGGACACAAACAACTGGTCCCGCACGACATCCTGGATGAATCTGCTGAATTCACAATTTTCTGCTCACCTCTTTAGTGGCCACAGGTTTGGCGATGGAGCTTCCTTCGCGTCGTACGCATTTGTAAAAACTGAAGAATTATTCAATCACCAGTGGCTTTGGAGCAAAACGACTTTCCAGCACTTCTCATAGTTCTTTATGTGTATTTTTTCACTGGTTTCTGTGGTCGCACCAGACTCAATACAATTGTGAAGGTCTTGCTATCAATGGCATTCAAAAAGCCTGGTACCATTAAGGCTTCAGCTACTTTCTTTGCCTTCAAGCCTGAATTAAAACATTCGGCATGAAGAATCTGATTTTGAGTATTCGTTAAAAAGTCCCATTGCTCCAAATTGGTGTGCCAATAATTGTCTTACCGCCACTTGAGACTTAAGTAACTGGTAACTGCCCGTCACCTGAGGCCCCTCGGTGAACACTCTCAATAATTACAAAAGCTCCCATGTGAGTTCTACCAGTCTCATTGGCTGCAACCTGAGTCCACTCTCAACCGCTGCTCTTGGCCTGCTCCCACGTTAGTATCCTCCTTTCCTGGCATTGACTGTAAACCTGAGTCCCCTCGTGACTACTTCCCTCAATGTTTGGTCTATCTCCCAGCAAGTCTACTACACCACCCTCTCAACCATGTGTCTCTTTTGAAGTCCCAGCAACGTCCATCTCCTCCCTTCCAAAATAAACAGCCTCATTCCCAATTATGGTATTTGGGTTTAATTATAAGTTATAAAATTACTGTGAGGGCCTTGAGGCCTTGTTTCCAGGGAGTGGAGTCTGCAGCAAGTGTTAGCTGCTGGAGGAACTTTGGCTCAGATTGATGTGCTGGAGTTCAAGCTTTGGACACTGTGTGGCACATCCAGGAGTAGGAGAGTTATCTGGGCACTTTGTTTCACAAGTTGGTCATACCTGGTAGATTAAGTACCTCAATTTTGGTTAGTGGTCAGGGTCAAAGGGGTGTGACTTCAAATGAGGCAGGAAGGAAGTGTGGATCCTCAGCTCTTGACCTCCTCCAACAGCAGGAGGTACTTGCTCCCTATATGGATGAGGAACAAAGCTGTAGGAAGGATGAGAAGCTGAGCACGGCACTGGGGATACAGGAGGCTATTCAAGAGGGAAGAGCAAAAAGGCAAGTGATAGTTGTAGGGGATTCTATAATTAGGGGAATGGATAACATCCTTGATAAGCAGGATCGAAAGTTCCCTCGTGGTATGTTGCCTGTCCGGTGCCAGGGTGAGGGACATCTCAGACCAGCTTGAAAGGATATTATGATTTTACAACATGCTTCATCCAACTACTCTTAAATCCCCAATCCATAAGGACATAGCATGCATCACACTTTCTCTCTTAACCCACTTAGCAATTCGTTACTTTTGCCATGGGCAAGCACTTTTACCTTCTTATGGCCTGTTGGAGGGCTTGCAGGGACCTATTGTCCTTTGAAGCCATCATCTATTCTCCCTCTCTTAGGCCTGGATCCCTTTTCCACAATCTATGGACAGACAAATATAGCTATTGGGTACATGTGCATGAAAGAAAGTAGAAAATAAGAGTGAGAGTAGGCCTTTCAGTCCAGTCATGGCTCATCCTCGCTCAATGCCATATTTCTCTCTCCATTCGGTTGACACCTCTAGTCTCTAGAATTCTATTTCATTCTTAAACATATTAAGTGACTTGGCTTCTGCATCTCCTGTGGTAAAGGATTCCACTGATTTCTTCATTTCAACTCAAAGCCTACCCCTATATAGAAACCATGATCCCTTGTTCAGGACTCAGCAACTAGGAGAAATGATATTTTTACAATCTATCCATCTTGTCAGAATTTTATACATTCATTGAAATCCTATCTCATTCTTCTAAATTCCAGTAGGTGTAGACATAGTCAACCAAATCTTTCCTCATACGAAGAAAAAGGAACAGAAATAGAAGTCAAGCCTTTTAGATCTGCTTTGCCATTCAAAAAGAACATGGCTACTCTGTGTTTGTGATTCGACTGTCCTCTTATTACCCCTGCCTAACAAGAATATCCACCCGTGTCTTAAAAATGTTCAGTGATCATGACTCCATTCACTTTAGGGGCAAGGAGTTCCAAAGTTGCACAGCTCTTTTTAAAAAAAATTCTTCTTGTTTCTGTCCTGAAATTACAACTGCTAATTTTGGTTCTGGACTGACACACAAGTGGAAACATCTGTTCCACATTCACCTTGTCAAGACCATTCAGGCTGTTATATGCTTCAATCAAGTTATGTTCACTCTTCTGAAGTGTAATGGAAACAAGCATAGCATGTCCAATCTATACTCATAAAAGACAATGTACTCATTCCCAGTATCAATTTAGTAAACCTTCTCTGAAAGGTCTCCAGTTCATTTATATCCTTCCATGAAGAAGGAGCCAGAAACTCTGTTCAGGGTGATATTTACCAATGACCTGTTCAGCAGGTCCTTGCTTTTTTTCAAACCGTTTGACTATTAAGAAAGAATAAAAAATAGGGATTTATCTCCCATGAGAATTAATGTAATTCAAGGTAGGCATGGCCATATGAATTCTTTAAGTTATCCTTTCTTGTAACATTCAGGGATTGTTGTACCAGAAGAAATAATGAAATAAGGGTGGTTTAGGATCTATTGACATTACACAAGTATGCTTCTGTACACCACTTCATATGTCCAAAAACATCATCTTCATGTACTATACACAAACACACAGCTTTCAAATAATTTTACTTTTTAGCTTGGAACATTAACTGGATTGGTTTGCTGGTATTGAGTAGGGGAGATGTTGGCAGAGAATTAGGCAGAAGAGGAGAAAAATGGAGGGCCATCTTGACATCTGCCTAACAATCATTCTAAGTGTCCAGTGACTGACAGTCCTCCCATTTTCCTCCGAGTCTATCCCTTTTAACAGTTCCAAAATCAGAATATTGATGTAATAGAGAAATAGTCACTGGAGACTTTTGAACTACCACCTCACTTTTCCTGACAGTCACCTGTATATATCAATTGATCCTGCTGTGTAACAGTACCTCACTCAGTACCTCATATATGCACTTAATAACATTAAGCCTAAAAACAAACTTTCAGTAATACCTCATATATAAAATAAACTACCTTTTATTACCTACAGAAAATGTTTATTTGGATAAAATTAAAAGAATATGTATATCAAACATATGAATCTTAAATAAAAACAACCACTTAATAAACTGAATGAAAAACAACTCTTCAACAAATTCTTCAGAGGGGAAAAAAAAATTTCCAGAGCTGACCAAGAAACAAAGACATAGCCTGTTACTTCAAATAAATGATTTGGCTTTTCAAAAAAACCTTTGCAATGTAAAACAAAATCACTTTAAAGTTTGTGCGAAGATTTGTAGCTCGGGTGCTTGTTGTAGTGGTTCTGTTCGCTGAGCTGGAAGTTTTTGTTGCAAACGTTTCGTCCCCTGGCTAGGAGACATCATCAGTGCTCTGGAGCCTCCTGCGAAGCGCTTCTTTGATGTTTCTTCCGGCATTTATAGTGGTCTGTCCTTGCCGCTTCCAGGTGTCAGTTTCAGCTGTCCGCTGTAGTGGTTGGTATATTGGGTCCAGGTTGATGTGTTTGTTGATGGAGTTTGTGGATGAATGCCATGCCTCTAGGAATTCCCTGGCTGTTCTCTGTCTGGCTTGTCCTATGATGGTAGTGTTTTCCCAGTCGAATTCATGTTGCTTGTTGTCCGAGTGTGTGGCTACTAGGGATAGCTGGTCGTGTCGTTTCGTGGCTAGTTGGTGTTCATGTATGCGGATTGTTAGCTGTCTTCCTGTTTGTCCTATATAGTGTTTTGTGCAGTCCTTGCATGGTATTTTATAAACTACATTAGTTTTGCTCATGTTGGGTATTGGCTCCTTTGTTCTAGTAAGTTGTTGTCTGAGCGTGGCTGTTGGTTTGTGTGCCGTTATGAGTCCTAGGGGTCGCAGTAGTCTGGCTGTCAGTTCTGAAACGCTCCTGATGTATGGTAGTGTGGCTAGTCCTTTTGGTTGTGGCATGTCCTCGTTCCGTGGTCTATCTCTTAGGCATCTGTTGATAAAGTTGCGCGGGTATCCGTTTTTGGCGAATACCTTGATAAGGTGTTCCTCTTCCTCTTTTCACAGTTCTGGTGTACTGCAGTGTGTTGTAGCTCTTTTGAATAGTGTCCTGATGCAGCTTCGTTTGTGTGTGTTGGGGTGGTTACTTTCATAGTTTAGGACTTGGTCTGTGTGTGTTGTTTTCCTGTGTACCCTTGTGGTGAATTCTCCGTTCGGTGTTCTCTGTACTATCACGTCTAGGAATGGGAGTTGGCTATCCTTTTCTACTTCTCTCGTGAATCGGATGCCTGTGAGTGTGGCGTTGATGATCCGGTGTGTTTTTTCTATTTCCGTGTTTTTGATGATTACGAAAGTGTCATCGACATATCTGACACAAATTCAACCCAAACTCTGGGTCAGATATGTCGATGACACTTTCGTAATCATCAAAAACACGGAAATAGAAAAAACACACCGGATCATCAACGCCACACTCACAGGCATCCGATTCACGAGAGAAGTAGAAAAGGATAGCCAACTCCCATTCCTAGACGTGATAGTACAGAGAACACCGAACGGAGAATTCACCACAAGGGTACACAGGAAAACAACACACACAGACCAAGTCCTAAACTATGAAAGTAACCATCCCAACACACACAAACGAAGCTGCAGCAGGACACTATTCAAAAGAGCTACAACACACTGCAGTACACCAGAACTGTGAAAAGAGGAAGAGGAACACCTTATCAAGGTATTCGCCAAAAACGGATACCCGCGCAACTTTATCAACAGATGCCTAAGAGATAGACCACGGAACGAGGACATGCCACAACCAAAAGGACTAGCCACACTACCATACATCAGGAGCGTTTCAGAACTGACAGCCAGACTACTGCGACCCCTAGGACTCATAACGGCACACAAACCAACAGCCACGCTCAGACAACAACTTACTAGAACAAAGGAGCCAATACCCAACATGAGCAAAACTAATGTAGTTCATAAAATACCATGCAAGGACTGCACAAAACACTATATAGGACAAACAGGAAGACAGCTAACAATCCGCATACATGAACACCAACTAGCCACGAAACGACACGACCAGCTATCCCTAGTAGCCACACACTCGGACAACAAGCAACATGAATTCGACTGGGAAAACACTACCATCATAGGACAAGCCAGACAGAGAACAGCCAGGGAATTCCTAGAGGCATGGCATTCATCCACAAACTCCATCAACAAACACATCAACCTGGACCCAATATACCAACCACTACAGTGGACAGCTGAAACTGACACCTGGAAGCGGCAAGGACAGACCACTATAAATGCCGGAAGAAACATCAAAGAAGTGCTTCGCAGGAGGCTCCAGAGCACTGATGATGTCTCCTAGCCAGGGGACGAAACGTTTGCAACAAAAACTTCCAGCTCGGCGAACCGAACCACTACAAATCACTTTAAAATGTATATAGTAAACTTAGAATGTATAAACAACTCAGCTGTTGAATGAAGACCTCAGAAAAGCTGATTTTTTAAAAAAAAAGTCCACATTGGAAAAAAGATTACTGTTAGAGCATGGGGTAAACCCTCCTCCAGCTAATTTAAACCAGTAGCACAGAAAAGATTTACCCCGTGCTGTCATCTATGAAAATTTGAGAGGCAAAGAACTATTCCAAAAGGCACTATTTAAAGTAAAAATTAACAACTTCGTTTTTAAATCTAAGAATATTAACTAACAATTATGTACAACTCATATATCTAAACATATCTTTTACCTTCCCCTCCATAATACTGGCCTGATAAAACCCCAATTAGGATTCACTGAAAAATTGAAATTTCAAAACTAGCCAGCTGTTGAATCATCTTTGTATCCTCCCTGTAGATTTGCTCTCCAAGTTGGTGTCAATTTTTTTTCTGTGCAAGCTCCTCCTCCAGGCAGGCATCTGAGTTCTTACTAGCACCCTAGATATGTTGGTCTTTTGGCATTCTGTTTGCCACTCTGACAACTGTTCAAACTGTCTGATAATTATCCCCCAAACATTAGATTGTTTCAATGGTTTTAATATTGTCAAAATATCAAATTCAAACTTGTTTGGAGTTTGGTATCTTGGGGCATAATTCAAACTGATTGGCCAAATTTGAATTTGTTTTTGTCTAATAGCAACCCAGCCAGTGCTAGTTGTTCTGACCAAGCATTGCATTGTTACTTTGTTGCAGACTGTGTCTAAATCCTTGCTAGTTTTAGTTCTCTTAAAGGTTTAGTTCCCCTTACACCTTCAAAACGCCAGTCCCTTGAGAAAAAAATGACCATCATAATGAAAAGATGGCTTCATTTTTTCTATTTCTTTTTAAGCAGATTACCATAATCTACAGATAACTTTAATATAAGTTCACCTTTTGGATAAATACAAATCTCATCTAAACTTTGTCAGTTAAATCCACGATAACACATCTGCGATTACATTCTTAAAACCCGCAACATGTATGATATTTAAATTAAAAGTTTATAACATAAGACTCCCAATGAAATAGTCTAGTTTTTGTCTTTAAAGTGTTCTAAAAATGTAAGAGGATTGTGATCTGTGTACATAATCATCTCCAACACATTGTTCGTGACATATATGTTAAAATGGTGTATGGCCGGTACCAACCTCAATAGTTCTTTTTTGATCGTGGAGTATTTCCTCTGGTGAATGCTGAGTTGCTTCAAAAAGTATCCAACTGGCAGTTCAATCTTGTTCTCATCTTCCTGAAGCAGTACAACTCCAACTAGTATGTCACTATCATCGATAGCAACTTTAAAAGGTTTTGAAAAGTTTGGTGTAGGTAAAACTGGTTTGTTGGTTAATATTGCTTTAAAATGGTTGAATGGCATTGTTCTGGCCACTGAGACTTTATGTTCTTCTTCAGCAAATCAGTTATCAGTGCCACTACACTGCTGAAGTTTGGAACAAGCTTCCAATAAAATCTGCTGAGTTCAAAGAATCGAAGCACCTCTTAGTTTGAGGTTGGTCATGGGAATTCCTCGATGGCCTTCATCTTTGCGTTCTGTGGGGTCAACTTTCCATGACCTATGTTATGTCCCAAGAACATCTGCTTTCAAGAAATCAGTTTTATTTAAGTTTACTATAGTTTTGCTTCTCGTTGTCATTCAAAGCGCTCTACCAACTGTACCATGTGATCTCTCCAGGACTTAGTTAAGATCACGACATTGTCCAAATACACCACACAGTTTCTTAACCCAGCCACAACTCTCTTCATGAGTCTTTGGAATGTGGCAGGTGTGCTATTCATTCCAAATGGCATCACTTTAAATTGATATAGCCCATTTGGGGTTACAAACGCAGAAATTTCTTTCACCGTCTCTGACAAAAGAACCTGCCAGTAACCAAGCAGTAAGTCCAACTTGGTGATATAACTGGCTTGTCTGACTTCCTCAGAATCGGATATGAGTCCGATTTTGTCATGGCATTGACCTTCCAATACTCCACGCAAAATCATTGAGACCCATCTGGTTTGGGAAGAAAGATGATCGGCAAACTCCACTCGCTCTGGATTGTTTAGATGATGTCTTCGTTGAGCATGGCCTCTACTCCATCTGGACCTGTCTGGCTTTGAAAGGATTTAGCCAATAGGGGTGTAGTTTTATTAGAGCAGTATTCACAACGTCTACTTTGTGTACAATAGCATTAGTCCTCCCTATCTGATTCTTATATATGTTCCTGTATTGCAGTTGCAAACCTTTCAACTGCGTTCTGTGCACTTGAGACAGATAGTTTACTAACCGTTCCTACTCCTCAAGGGCTACTTCATTTTTTAGTCTATTTTGAGGCACATCAAAATCTTCTTCATCTGGATTTGATTCCTCACTCTGCGGGGCAGTAACTTACACCTGTTTCTCCAGTTCTTTCTCTGTAGTATAACACAGTTTCAACATGTTTACATGACATGCCCGATACTTTTGTTTTCTATCTGGCATCTTTACTAGATCGTTCATCTGACTGAAGTTTTTCTCAATTTGATTGGGACCTCTAAATCTGGCTTTGAAGGGATCTCTTATCACTGGTAACAGTATTAACACGTCAACCCCTTGGGAAAACATCCGCGTCTCAGAGCGTTTATCTGCCACATTCTTCATTCTATACTGTCCCCCCTTTAGGTGCTGTTTAGCTAACCCACCTACTCGATTTAATGTCTCCCTTATCTTCGATCTATAATCTAAATGTGAGATCTCTGATTTTGGTCCTGATAATCTTTAATTAATTTCAAAGAGCCTCTCACTTCGTGCCTAAATATTAACTCGAAGGTAGTGAACTGAGTAGATTCATTTGGGGCATCTCTAATGGCAAACCATACGAATAGGATACCTTTATCCCAATCATTCGGGTAATTCTGATAATATGCTCTCAATATGGTCTTCAAGGTCTGATGCCACCTTTCTAAAGCTCCCTGGGATTCAAGATGGCATGCTCTGGATTTAAAGTGCTGTATATCTAAGCTCTCCAAAACCACCACAAATAGCATGGAAGTAAAATTTGACCCTCGGTAGGACTGAATCTCTCTGGGTAGCCCAGACTGTGTGAACAAAGCTACTAAGTCTTTTGCCACCCTTTTTGCCTTGATACTCCGTTATGGTCATTTGAAGGACGCATCCATTATGGTTAATAAGTACAGGTTCCCACTTTTAGTTCTCGGGAGGGGATCTGCACAATCAATTATAACCCGCGTGAAAGGTTCTTCAGGTGGAGGAATTGGCAACGAAGGGGCTGGTTTTATTACCGCCTGTGACTTACCTACCATTTGACACGCATGACACGTACGGCAAAAGTTAACCACATCCTTCTGCATTCCAGGCCAATAAAAATGTTTTTGTACCTTAGCCTGAGCCTTTCGTGCCCTGAGGTGACCTCCTACAGGTAGTTCATGTGCTGCCTGCATCACATCCTGTCTGTATGCTACCGGCAACACAATCTGTTGAACTTTGACCCATTTCTTCTCTGCACTAACCTGCTGTGGTCTGTACCTCTGTCTTAAGGTCCAATCTTTCAGATAATAACCTCCTGGAATATTCTCTGCCTCCTTTTCAGAGTACGCATCCACATGTATATCTTTTATCATTTTGTCTTGCTGTTGCAAGTCCCTTCCGTCTGACAGTTTGGTCTGACCCTCTGCTAGTTCAGGTTTTTCCTGCATCATTATGTGAAACAGGATGTCTGCTAATTGAACCTCAAGTCCTTCATCTTTCTCTTCAGTTTTCGCTTTGTGTTGTCACTTATGATAGTGGGATCTGATTACTCCACAGTCTGGAAAAATACCAGGATATTTCTGTTTTAAGTCCTCAGTTTCTTGGTCTTCCTTGGGCTTCTCCACAACAAGGGGTGTCACTCCTACCTTGGATTCTGCCAAATCATTCCAAAGAACAAACTGAATTCCTAGAACTGACATTCTGTCCATCATTCCCACTGTAATTTTCCTAGTGTTGAATGGCACTCCAACCTGATCTTACATTGGAGAACACAAAATTTCTGTCATATATCCCATAAATTACACATTCTCAGATAACAGATCAAAAGGAGTGCATTTTCACTCATCTCAGTGACTGGTTAGATCCTGTCTCTCAAAATGATAACTTTTGTCCTCCTCCCTGCCCTCAGTTCTTTCTGAGTAAGCTTTACCCAGAGTCAAATTCTTTGTAAAGATCAAGTACTAACTCCATATCCAGCTCCTGCTAGGTTGTACATTGTCCTACAGCTCCTTAGCTCTTCTAGGGGTTTCCTTTACTACCTTCACTAATGCCATTAGCTTAGCTTCTTATACCATATCTTTTCCCATAGTGCCTTTCTTTAAAACCAGCACTGACTTTACATGTCCCACTTTATCACAGTGGAAATACCTGAGGCCTTTCACCTCCTTTCCACCCTCTTGGGCTTTTTTAACCTGTGGTAAATTTTAACCAGTGTTCTCTCTCTTTTGTAGTGTAGGATCTCCCCTTCAACAAACTTCTATCTCTCACAGGACAAAATTCTGGCCAGAAGCTTGTGTTATACACCAACATTTATTCATCTGCTAATTCTGCTGCCCTTCTCACTTCCTGAACTTTTTTATTCTTCCATGTGAATTCTTAGCATCTCTGGAGATCAGGTTTTAAACTCCTCCAGCAGCATAATCTCTTTTAGAGCCTCAAAGGGAAAGCACACATCCGTCTATCAATGTGACTCTGTTGAATTCTTTTGAGTTATACTTAATTCTGACCTGGTTCCTTTGTTTCTGAACTGTTTTCTATATGCTTCTGTTACCAGTTTATAAGTGCTTAAAATAGATTGTTTAACCTCTTCAAAATCTCTTGACCCCTCATCAGACAGCATGGCAAATACCTCTCTAGGTCTGCCTACCAGTTTAGTCTAAACTAGCATTACCCATAAATTCTCGGACCACATCATCATCTGCCTAGCCAATTTTTCAAATGAAATAGAGAAGGCTTCAACATCTTTCTCATCAAAATGTAGCAGAGTTTTGACATATTTACATATATATCACTACATTCTCTTTGAATCTCCAATCTGTTAACTTGACTTTTTCTGACTTAGTCGCCTCTTCTCAAGTTCAAATTGTCCCTCTCTCTCTCTCTCTCTCTCTCCCTCTCTCTCTCTCTCTCTCTTTCCCCCCCCCTTTGCTCAGCAGAGACTCCTCTCTCTCTCTCGCTCGCTCTCTCTTTGTTTAACTTTGAACTCAATTTTACTCAATTGTAATTTAAGTTTTCCTATGTCTACTGCACTTGTCTGTTTCTCTAACCCACCCAAGTGCTTCAGTAGCTCCCTTACAATTCAGCTTTACTTTTGTGCTTGGTTAAACCCAAATCCAACTTTTTTGCTAATTCTAAAAGTATGTCATTTTACTTTCCTTCTAAACTTTCTTAGCAACTTTGAGTATCATCTTCAAATCCCTGAACCTCTTTAGCAATTTTAAGAACCATTTATTTCACGTAATTTAATCAACCACAAATCACTGAAATTAAACAATTTGTCTCACCTACTTTTTATTAAAATATCTAGGACACTAACCTGCAAGTGTTTAAATCTGTTGGGCTATTTTGTACCCCAAATCTATTCAAACCTGTCTAAACCTGTTCAAATCTCAGATGAAAGTCCCCAAGCGGTTACCACACCAGTTAAACCCACCCCCATCCACGAAATTAAACCAGCAACACAGAAAAGATTTACCCTGTGCTGTAATCTGTGAAAAGTTTGAGAGGCATAAAACTATTCCAAAAGGCACTATTTAAAGTAAAAATTGACCACTTTTTCTTTTTTTATGTAGATATTTTTATTGGAAATTTAACATTTTTACAAGTTTACAAAAATAAACAAAACTCTCAAGTACAAACATTGATATACAATTAAATCTTAAATAAATATGAACCAAATTTTAACAAAAGAAAAATACCTAGAGAGAAAAAAAACAACTCAACTAACTACTAATCTAACCTACAAACAACTAAAGTGTATAATTAAGTCTTTGAGGAGAAAGTGAGGACTGCAGATACTGGAGATCAGAGCTGAAAATGTGTTGCTGGAAAAGCGCAGCAGATCAGGCAGCATCCAAGGAACAGGAGAATCGACTTTTCGGGCATAAGCCCTTCTTCAGGAATGAGGAAAGTGTGCCCAGCAGGCTAAGATAAAAGGTTGGGAGAGGGACGTTGGAGATGCGATAGGTGGAAGGAGGTCAAGGTGAGGGTGATAGGCCGGAGGGGGTGGGGGCAGAGAGGTTAGGAAGGCGGTGCTGAGTTCGAGGGATTTGACTGAGACAAGGTGGGGGGAGGGGAAATGAGGAAACTGGAGAAATCTGAGTTCATCCCTTGTGGTTGAAGGGTTCCTAGGCGGAAGATGAGGCGCTCTTCCTCCAACCGTCGTGTTGCTGTGATCTGGCGATGGAGGAGTCCAAGGACCTGCATGTCCTTGGTGGAGTGGGAGGGGGAGTTGAAGTGTTGAGCCACGGGGTGGTTGGGTTGGTTGGTCTGGGTGTCCTAGAGGTGTTCTCTGAAACGGTCCGCAAGTAGACGGCCTGTCTCCCCAATATAGAGGAGGCCACATCGGGTGCAGCGGATGCAATAAATGATGTGTGTGGAGGTGCAGATGAATTTGTGGCGGATATAGAAGGATTCCTTGGGGCCTTGGAGAGAAGTAAGGGGGGAGGTGTGGGCGCAAGTTTTGCATTTCTTGCGGTTGCAAGGGAAGGTGCCGGGAGTGGAGGTGGGGTTGGTGGGGGGTGTGGATCTGACGAGGGAGTCATGGAGGGAGTGGTCTTTTCGGAACACTGATTGGGGAGGGGAGGGAAATATATCCCTGGTGGTGGGGTCTGTTTGGAGGTGGCGGAAATGACGGCGGATGATACGATGTATGTGGAAGTTGGTGGGATGGTAGGTGAGAACCAGTGGGGTTCTATCCTGGTGGCGGTTGGAGGGGCAGGGCTCAAGGGCGGAGGAGCGGGAAGTGGAGGAGATGCGGTGGAGGGCATCGTCAATCACATCTGGGGGGAAATTGCGGTCTTTGAAGGAGGAGGCCATCTGGGTTGTACGGTATTGGAACTGGTTCTCCTGGGAGCAGATGGGGCAGAGATGAAGGAATTGGGAATATGTGATGACGTTTTTACAGGGGGCAGGGTGGGAGGCGGTGTAGTCTAGGTAGCTGTGGGAGTCAGTCGGTTTATAGTAGATGTCCGTGTTGATTCGGTCGCCCGAGATAGAAATGGAAAGGTCTAGGAAGGGGAGGGAGGAGTCTGAGACGGGATAGAAATGGAAATTAAGTGTATAATTAAATCTCTTTACATTTTCCAAATAAGATTTAAAAAAAAAGACTGATAATACAGAAATTGGATAGTGAGATACATGCTCGGAATGTGTTCACATCAAATGTAACAAAACCCGTATTCGGGCCCCGGACCAGCTAGGTTCACAATCTGAATTATATAAAAGCCGTTGTGAGGATAGCCGAAATATCTGTATTTATATAATTCAAGAAGGGTTGCCATATTTTATGAAATAGTTTGGTCTTTCGATGCAGCATATTTATAAGGAACTCAAGCGGAATACATTCCATAATTAATCTGTGCCAATTTGAAAGTCCGGGGGGCCCTCAGCCACCCAGTTTACCAAAATATTTTTCCTTGCACAGAAAGAGAGAATAGAAAATAATCTCTTCCCGTGCATATCCAGGGAAGGTGAGTTCGAAAAGCCCAAAAGGAGAGATACAAGGTCCACTTTAATTTCTGTTCCTAAAATTTCTGTCAGGTTACTTGCTCCTTTAGTCCAGTATCTACGGATCTTATGACAGGTCCATAGGCAATGTACAAGAGTGCCCACCTCTATTTTACATTTGGGACACATTGGAGGTGCTCCTGCCTTAAGTTTTGCCAATCGATCTGGTGCTATATGGGCCCTATGAAGTATCTTCAGCTGGATAGCCTGAGTTCTGTTGCAGATGGTGATTCTTCTGGTGTTTTCCCAAATGTCATTCCATGTTTCTATGGAGATTTCTAGTCCCAAATTCTGATCCCATGTTTTAAGCAGATTGTCCATATCTCCCGATACTTCATCATGCAGTAAATGATGAATAGTACTGACGGAAGATACCCCCATTGGTCGTGGCATTCTACATTCTCTATATGATTTATAAAGATTATCTTATAATGTAGTCTTCTTCTGTATATAATCTCGAATTTGGAAGTATCGAAAGAGGTCTCCATTAGGTAATCCGAATTTCTGACGCAGCTGTTCAAAAGACATCAGGAACCCTTCTTTAAATAGGTCCCCTAAACATGAGATACCCCTGGATCTCCAGAGTTTAAAAGTGGCATCTGTAAACCCCGGTTGAAATCCCCATGCTCCCACTATCAGAGCATAGGGGGATGTTTTATGTGAGTTGCCCTCATTTTGCCGCATTATATTCCAAGCTTTAATTGTGTTTAGTATGATAGGGTTTTTACAGTGATCTGTAATGACTTTCCTCTTGTCTGAAAATAAAAGGTGAATACGTGGGTATTTTACTTGAGAAGCCTCGATGTCCAGCCAGATTGATTGCGGGTCAGACAAGACCCAATCAGCTATGTAACTTAATAGGGAACTTAACTGATATTTCCTAAAGTCTGCGAAGTCCATTCCTTCCCTTGACTGTGGAAGCTGTAGCTTCTTCAGCTTAATGAGGGGCCGTCTATGATTCCAGATAAAGGAACCCAACCAGCCATTTAATTTACGCACTGCCAGCCTCGGCAGCATCACCGGAAGCATTCCCATAGGGTATAGGAGACTGTGCAGGACATTCATTTTAATTAGTGCTATTCTACCCAGCCAGGAAATTGGAAGGTCTCCCTATCGCTGGAGGTCCTGCCTTATCCTTTCCAGTAAATGCACAAAGTTAGCCTTGTATAACTGACCAAATACTGGGGCAATAAAAATGCCTAAATAGAAGAAACCCTCCAGGGACCACCGAAAGGGAAAGTGGGATCCGTCCACTAAGTGGGGTATCTTAGCAAGGCCACCCATTGGCATAGCCTCCGATTTTGAGAAATTAGTTTTATAGCCTGAGAATGCACTAAATGTATTAATAACTTGGATTAAGCGAGGCACAGACATCAGAGGATTACTGAGGAATAGAAGAACATCATCTGCATAAAGGGTAATTTTATGTTTACCTGTACCAATCTTCTGGGCTGTTATATTATGATCAGCCTGTATAGCTTATGCTAGTGGTTCAATTATTAGCGTAAATAACAATGGCGAGAGAGGACATCCCTGACGGCAGCCCCTATCCACACTGAAGCTATCTGAACCTAATCCATTGGTAACCACAACTGCTTTAGGATCACTATACAATGTTGAGACCCATTTGGTAAACACCTTTCCAACGCCAAACCTTTCCAATGTGTAATACAAATATGACCATTCAACCCTATCGAATGCCTTTTCTGCGTCTAATGAGACTACTACTCCTGGTATCTTTCCCTGATGGCAGGCTTGAATCATATTATTGGATGATCTACGGCCCTTAATAAACCCTCTGATCCTCCTTTATGATATGTGGCAATACCCTTTCTAGTCTCAATGCAAATGTTTTAGAAAGGATTTTAAAATCTACATTTAGCAAGGATATTGGTCTGTATGACGCACAATCTTCTGGGTCCTTTCCTTTTTTAAGGATAAGAGAGATATTTGCCTCTTTCAACGAAGGTGGGAGACAGCCCTGACTGTATGCGTAGTTATACATGTCCGTAAGTGGATCAGCCAATATTCCTGTAAATTCTTTGTAGAATTCAGCTTGAAAGCCATCTGGGCCAGGTGCCTTACCGCTCTGAAGTTGCCTGATTGTGTCAAGCATTTTTTGGACTATTAGGGGAGCATTTAAGACCGATACCTGTTCCGGAGAAAGGTCCAGATAGGTCAAATTTTTTAAAAATGATTGCATCCTCCTAGTCCTGTCTTCACAATCCTGCGATTTATATAAATCAGAATAAAATTTTCTAAAGATTGCGTTAATCCTTTTATGAGCGTGAGTCAAAATACCCGTGCTTTCCTTGATAGACGTCATAGTTTGAGGGCCCTTTTTTTCTTTGCAAGAAATGCTAAGTATCTACCCAATTTGTTGCCAAATTCATATAACCTTTGTTTTGCAAAGAATAATTCCCTTTTAGCCGTTTGGGTAAGCATGGTGTTTAGAACTGTCCTCAGGGCCGTAATCCTTTACAATTTGATAATAGAAGGTCTATCTGTGTATGCTGTTTCAGCTGCTTTTAAGCGAGTTTCGAGCAGACGCTGTTGTTCTCGCTTTAATTTTTTGGGTCACTGAGTATGAGATGATCAAACGTTACGCGTAAGCTTTGATGGTCTCCCACATCATTGATGGGTTGCTAGCCGTATCTAAATTAATTTCTAGAAAAGTTTTAAATTCTTGAGAAAAGTACTTTACAAATTTACTATCTTTCATCAGGAAGGGGACCATACGCCAATGCCGAGGGAATGTCCCATTGTTCCTTGCCTCGATTTGCATATATACAGCAGCGTGATCGGAAATTGCTATACTACCTATTTTACAGGATGATATGGAATTTTAAAAAAACGAGGGGGCAAAAAACATATCAATTCTGGTATGACATTTATGTGGATTGGAGTAAAAAGAAAAATCTCTGCCCTGTGGATGAAGACATCTCCATACATCTTCTAATCCTAATTCTTTGTTCAAATCCACCAATTGTCTAGATCTGGGAGATACCCCTGCAGTACTCTTGGGAATCCTATCTATTTCTGGATCCATAATACAATTAAAGTCTCCCCCTATAATTGTATGACGGGCGCCGAGAGCCATTAATTTTGAGAAGGCTTCCGTTATAAATTTAAAAGGATGTGCCAGGGGGGCAATACAAATTTAAAATCCCATATTCCCCTCCATTTAGAAGTGCTTTAATCGGAATATATCGTCCAGATTCGTCTTTTATCTGTTTTAGGATTTTGAGAGGGAAATTCTTCAGAATAAGAATAACAACTCCCCTGCTTTTAGAGCTAAAAGAAGAAAAAAAGGCCTGATCAAATCCACCTTGTCGAAATTTCAAGTGTTCTTTATCCAACAAGTGTGTCTCCTGTAGGAGAGCTATATCAACCCTTTCTTTCTTGAGATTTGATAATATTTTCTTCCTTTTGACTGGCAAATTATTCCCCTTGACATTCCAGGTGCACCACTTAACCAACTGATCAACCATAATCGTCCGGGCAAATCCGAGACCCTGCGGGAGGGGAAACCCTATCCAGAACATCCCGAGCATAGCGCATATAAAATTCACAAAAATAAAGACTCTCTAATACACTCACGACATATAATAAAAAACTATTTCTAAATTTTAAAAAATATAAAACGTATTTAAATGGAGATTTTCCCCATTGTTCCCAGGGGGTGTCTCCTCCTTTCCAAAGGTCCATCGTATCTTCTCCCAACCAGTGCCCCACCCTTGACTCAGGTGCTCCTCAATAGGATGAGGAAAATTCAAATATACTACAGAGCTAGAGTTAACAGTGAGCATACCCCCCACCCCCACCCATACCAACACCTGAATATATTTGGTAATGTTAATACCATGTATAGACATATATAACGATAAAATTACAACCTCAACAAGTAATAATTAAATATAATAATACAAAATAACAAGGGAAAACAACCCAGCTCCTAGCGACAGAGGTAAAATAGAATAAGGTAACCACCTCCCCCCACCAACATTAACTAGACCCCCCGGCCTATATATAGAGAGAGAGAGAGAGAGAGAGAATAACAAAAAAAAAAGCAAGGGGGTGGAGAAAATCGTTAAGTAGAGAACAAATAAATAAATCCCTCTCCCTACCCCAAGATAATATTAAACAGTAAGGTAAAAAAAAGGGTATATAAACTGGAGTGGGGGGGAAGGCAAACTGACATCAATTATCTCTTACAATTTATCTAAGAGAGTCCAAAAATTACTTGGCCTTTTCCGCCGATCCGAAGTTATACACGAATCCTTCATGGTTAAAGCGTAGCATCGCTGGGTAGCGTAAGGAGTATTGAATATTTAAATCCCTTAAACACTTCATCGCCTCATCGAATACCTTCTTCTTTCGGACCAGAGCTGGGGAAAAGTCCTGGAATAACGTGATCTTGGAACCTCTATAGATCATGGCTTGGGGATCTTTTTCAAGATTTCTAGTGGTTTCTAGGAGTATCTGCCTCTCCTTATAGCTCTGCAGCCGGAACAGGACCGGGCGGGGGCCCCGGCTCGAGCCGGGCTTGCGTATTGCGCCCCGGTAGGCCCATTCTACCCTTACCTGGCATGATCCAGCCTCTAGATTTAATAGCTGTGGAAGCCACTGTTCAAGGAACGCTGTAAGCTGGCCTTCCTCTTCCCGTTCGGGAAGGTCCAGCAAATGAATATTTTTTCAACGATCTCAATTCTTGAGGTCGTCAATGTGGTTCTCTAAGGTCCGGACTCGCTGCTCGAGAGTCCGGACCTGATCCACGGCCAATTGCACTGTAGTTTCGGAGGTCGTGGCCTTTAGCTCCGCCCCTCCGACTCGGCGCTCGATTTCCTTAATGTCTCGGTTGTGCTTTTGCAGCGCGGCTGAGAGTGAGTCCCATCGACTTCGGGATTCTTCGATAAAAGCATCGATCTTCGCATCCAGTTTGGAGATGATATCCACAAGGTTCGCCACGTAGGTAAGTCCCCTGGGACGGCTGCGCATGCCTCTGCTGCAGCTGGAGAGGGTGGGGGAGGGGTTCCTGCTTGCTGAGAGCTGCGGGCTCCCTTCCCTTTAGTCATTTTTACTGAAGATTAAATTGCTTAAATTCAATACTAAACAACTGATTAAATTAAACAGCTGTTTTAAATGATTTGGTGAGTGTGGTGGGGGTGGGTGACTCACTTTGCCCAAGTCTTGGGAGGAGCACTGTAGACTCAGACTTACTAGGTCGCCGCCATCTTGGATCCCCCGACCACTTTTTCTAAAGCCTAACAGAATATTAGCTGACAATTACCTGCAATCCATTTATCTAAATCTATCTTTTACCTTTCCCTCTACAATACCCCCGATTACGATTTGCAGAAAAATTCAAATTTCAAAGCTATCGAATATTCTGTTTGTATCTTCCTCTGTGGATTTGCTCTCCAGATCGGTGTCGATGTTTTTTTCTGTGCAAACTCCTCCTCCAGGCAGGCATCTCTGAGAGTTCTTATTAGCAGCCTGCATATGTTGGTCTTTTGGCACTTCTGTTTCCACTCTGACAACTGTTCAAACTGTCTGATAATTATCCCACAAAACATTAGATTGTTTCATTGGTTTTAATATTGTCAAAATACCAAATTCAAACTTGTTTGGAGTTTGGTATTTTGGGGCATAATTCAAACTGGCCAAATTTGAATTTGTTTTTTGTCTCGTAGCATCCAGCCGGTGCTAGTTGTTCTGACCAAGCGTTACATTGTTAGCTTATTCCAGACTCTTTCTGCCTCTCTAAGTCATTGCTAGCTTTCAACTCTCTGAAAGATACAGTACCCCTTATACCTTCGTAACAATGACTATCAACTCCAGCAATGTTGGGTGGAACCCTGTTTTACGCATATAGTTTTTTCAACTTTCTAAATTTAGAATTTAAAAAAATTTGCCATGCACTATAGTTCCTTAAAAGGTCTAATTTTTAAAAAAGTCCATTTGAAAACAAATCATGACTTTTTTTGTTTTGTTTTAATGTTAATGAAACAAAAAGAATGCAAATCTTCTATTAATGTATTAACTTAATGGCTGTAATAAATCTCAGAAACAGCTGCAACATCCATGCTGCTTCACTCAGGAAGCTGCACCTAATAGCAAGTTAGGAAAGGTACAAAATGAATATTTCACATCAGATTTACTGTGGTGAGAGAAGTGGAGTCTAGAGAAGGCACAAAAATAAATTTTGATGTTTTAGAAACAATTAATATTACAGAAGAGGAAATTCAGGGACTGTCTTAGAGAATATAAATGTGGATAAATTTCCAGAATTTGATCCAATGTGTGGGAAGTAAGGGAGGAAATTGTGGAACCCCTTGCAGAAATATTTGTGTCATCCATAACGACGGATGAGGTGCCTGATGACTGGAGGGTTGCTAAGAAAGATTTGTTTAAGAAAGAGTGTAAGGAGAAACTGGGGAACTATAGATGTGTAAGTCTGGCATCGGTTGTGGGAAAATAGTTGGAGGTTTTTATAACAGAAAGGATTTATGGACTTTTAGAGAGGCAAAATTTGATCGGGGAGTTAGCACAGTTTTGTACAAGGAAAATGGTGTTTCACAAACTTGATTGAGTTTTTGTGAGGGAGTTATCAAAAAAGTTGAGGACAGAGCAGTCGATGCTGTTTACTTGGACTTTAGTAAAGCCTTTGATAAGGTTTTGTATGGTAGATTAATTAGTAAAGTTAGGTTACATGGGATTCAGGGTGAGCTTGCCAATTGGCTTAATGGCAGGAGGCAAAGAGTGGTAATGGAGGGTTGCTTTTCAGACTGGAGGACTTGTTCCACAGGGATCAGTCTGGGTTCTCTTTTGTTTGTTGTTTATATAAATGATTTGGATGAGAATATAGGAAGCATGGTTAGTAAGTTTATGGACGACAGCAAAATTGGTGGCATAATGGTCAGTGAAGGTTTTTTAAGATTATGAAAAGATCTTGATCAAATGGGTCAGTGGGCTAAAAAATGACAGATGTAGTTCAATCTGGATAAACACAAGGTATTACATTTTGGCAGAGCAAACAAAGGCAGGGTTTACACAATTGATGGTAGGTCCTTGAGTAGTATTGTAGAATAGAGGGTCCTAGGGTACAGGTACATAATTTGAGGTTGCATCACATATAGACAAACTGGTTATAAAGGTATTTGGCATGCTTGCCTTCATTGCTCAGACTTCTGAGTATATAAGTTGGGAAGTCATGTTGAGGCTGTACAAGACATTGGTGAAGCCTCTTCCAGAATACTGTCTAGTTCTGGTCGCCCAGTTATAGGAAGGATAGTATTAAGTTGGACAGATTTCAGAAGAGATTTACCGGGATGTTGCCAGGTATGGAAGTTCTGTGTTATAAATAAAGGTTGGATAGGCCAGGATGTTTTTCACTGGAGCATAGAAAATTGAGGGGTGACCTTACAGAAGTTTATAAAATAAGTGAGGTATAATTAGAGTTAATGATAGTTGTATTTTCCCTCGAATGGGGGATTTCAAGACTAGGGGGCAGTTTTTAAGGTGAGTGGAGAAAGATTTAAAACGAGGCATGAGGGCAGATAATTTAGAGGTTGGTTTGCGTGTGGAATGAACTTCCAGAGGAAGTGGTGGATGTGGGTACAATTACAATGTTTAAAAGACATTTTAATAGGTACATGAATAAGAAAGGTTTAGAGGGATATGGATCAAGCGCAGACAAAGTGGGACTAGTTAGTTTGGGATTATGGTTGGCATGGATTGGTTGGACCGAAGGGTCTGCTTCTGTGCTGTATGAGACTATGATTCAATAACAGGTGGTTGATGTTGACAGTTTCCTCAGCTGTAAAAGTCTCTGTAACGGGGGTTGCAAAAGTTCCAGCTACAATCTTACAGCATGAAAACAGGCCTTTAGTCACACCAGTCCATGCCGACCATAATCCATTGTTCCCACTTTCTGGTGGTTGGCCCATATCCCACCAAATATTGCCTATTGATGTACTTACCCAAGGATCTTTTAAAAGTTCTGACTGTACCCACGTCCAGCATATTTTTGGGACGTTCATTTCACACACTAACCATTCTCTCTGGTTTAAAAAAAAAGTTGTCCTTTTTTTAATATCTTAATCTTCTCACTTCAAAGATATATTCCCTTGTTTGAAATCTGTGGGGCCTTACCTAAATCCTTGATGATTTTATAAAACTCTTGAAGGTCACCCCATAACCTCATATGTTCCAGTGAAAAAAGTCCCAGCCTCTCCTTATAACGCAAATTCTCCATTCCCAGCGGCATCCTGGTAAATCTCTTCTGAACCCTCCCCAGTTTAATAACAGGGCAAATAGAACTGGACATTGTACAGGTCAACCACCCTTTATCCAAAATCTGAAGGTTGTTTTGTGAAGTTTTTATCTTATTAACAAGGTTGTTTGGCATGCAAACAGTTAACCCAACTCCACACCCACTCGATACGTGTCACTCAGATGCGACGTGGGGGACATGGCCCAGCACCGACGGGCCTCAAACCTGTCTTAGGGCCTGTAGTATTCACTGTGAGTGTGCTGGATGGTAAGATTTTTAAAAATTTCACCGTTGAACTGTCATTTATTCCAAAATTCGAAAAATTCCGAATTCTGAAAATCAGCTGGTCCCGAGCATTTCGGATAAAGGATTGTGTACCTGTACTCCAAAAGAGGCATCACCAATGTCCGGTACAACCTTACCATAACTCCCAACTCCTACACTCAAAAGGTCTGAGCAATGAAAAGTGAGTGGCGAAATGCCTTCTCAGCCAGCCTGTCTACATGTGATGTACCCTCCAAAGAATTCTTTATCTGAACCCCTAGGTCCCTCTGTTCTACAACATTACCCAATACCTGTCTTGTAATTGTATAAGTCTTGCCTTTTATTTGTTGTACCAAAGTTCAATCCCTCACATTTATCCAAATTAAACTCCATCTGTTGCTACTCAACCCATTGAGCTAATTGATCAAGATCTCTTTGTAATCTTAATCTTATTTGCTGTCTACTATGCCGCCAATTTTAGTGTCATCTGCAAACTTACTAACTATGCCTTCTTTAATCTCCTGGAAATCACTTGTATAATTGACAAACAGAAATCGACCCAGCAACAATCCCTGTGTAACACTGCTGGTAAGAAGCCTCCAGTCTGAAAAACAACCTTCCATCATACTGTCTCTTGCTATTAAGTCAAATTTGTATCCAGATGTCAAGCTCCCCCTGAATCCCATGTGATCTAATTTTACTAATTAATTTAACCTGTCGAATTTTGTCAAAGGCTTTACTAAAGTCCAAGTGAACAACGTCTCTGGCTCTGCCTTCATCAATCATCTTGCATCCTCAAAAAAACTCAAATCAGGTTTGTGAGACATGATTTTCCTCTCATAAACCATACTGACTGTCCCTAACCATTCCTTGCCTCTCCAAATGCATATAATCCTATCCATCAGAATCACCTCCAACAACCTACCTACCACTAAAATCAGCCTCACAGGTCTAGAGGTCCCAGGTTTCTCCTTTTATAGCCCTCCTTAACAAAAGCATAGCATTAGCCACTTTCCAATCATCTAGTACCTCACCCACAGTTATGATACAAATATTTCTGCAAGGAGCCCCACAGTTTCCTCCCTAACTTCACACAATGTCCTGGCATACACTAACTCATGTCCTGGAGATTTATCCACCTTTATATTTTCTAAGACTTCAAGCACTTCCTCTCTTGTAATGAGTTGTTTTCAAAATGCAGAAATAGATTTTCGAGTTCTCTGGCTGACATTTCTTCCTCCATAGTAAAAACTGACACCGAGTATTTATTTAATATCTCTCCCCATCTGATGAGGTTTAACACATAGACGATCTCTTTGATCTTTAAGGGGCCTTACTCTGTTTAGTTGTCCCCTTACACTTAACATACCTATAGAATCTCTTTGGATTATCCTTAACCTTATCTGCCAAGGCTATCTCAAATTCCCTCTGACTTGCTGATTTCCTACTGAAGAATGACTTTATACTGTTCAAGAGATTCACTTGAAGCCCGTTGTCTATATCTGATTTTTCGTTTTGTCTTGACAAGGACCTCCGTATCTTTCTTCATCCATCGTTCGTTAATCTTACTAGCTTTATCTTTCACTCTAATAGAAAGACAATGAAGCCTGGCACTCCAACCGGAACTCAATCAATAAACATACTGAAATGGACCACATATACAAACCACTCAAATGCAGATCCAGAAGTACCAGGAAGCAGAGACGCATGAATACCAGACATAACAGACCACCAATGCTTCACTGGAGGTGCACTGATAGTGACACTTCGTGAAGTGAAGAAACGTCTACAGAAAAACACAATGGATTGGTGAATAAACCTTACCTAAACCTGAGCTAAAAATATTTTTCAAAACACTAGAAGCATAATGATTTTGAACCCTTGTTATCACACTTTTGAAAGCATCACACTTAATAGACATCCCATGACATGTGAACAGTCTACTCCAATCAACTTCTGAAAGTTCTGTCATGTCATTAAAATTTTCCATATTCCAATTAAAAACTTTATTTTTTATGGAAGGCTTATCCTTTTTCCATAACTATTTTAAAACTTACAGAATTATGATCTCTAAACCCAAAATTTTCTCCAATATCACTTCAAGAGAAGATCAAGTTTTGCTCCTTCTGTCGGAGGAACATGTACATATTGATGAAGCAAATATTTTTGAATACATTCAACAAATTCAGTCCAAGCCTTTAACATCGTTGTATCCCTAGTGACTGTTTAGAAAATTATAATCATCTACCAATACAATCTTGTTATACTTAAATATATCTGAGATCTTGCTACATATTGTTCCTCCATGCTTCCCCCTCCCCTGACTATTGGAGGACCCATAGTACAATTCCACTAGGGTGATCATTTCTTTTTTATTTCTAATTTCAAACCAAATATTTTTACTGGATGATTTTTCAGAAACATCCTCTCTTGTTACAGCAGTAACATTTCCCTTAGTAAAAAATGCCACTTCCCCTCCTCTTTGGCCTCCTTTTATGCTTCTATCGCATCTGAAAACCTGGAGTATTGAGCTGTCAATCCTGCCTATTCCTCAGCCAAGTTTCTTTGATAGCTATGATGTCCCAATCCCATGTTCACAAACATGCCCTGAGTTCATCAGCCTTAGCTGAAAGACCCCTTCGATTGAAATAAATGCCATTTAATTATTCAGAATTACTTGGTTCTCTGACTTGCTCTAGTCTGTCTTTTTGAATTAACTTGTTATTTTCAGATTCAGAACCATCCTCATCTATATTTCTATTGACTCTGCTGCTTAGGGCCCCCCCTGCCTCCCCACTCTAATAGTTTATACTCTCCCTTATTAGAACAAGCAAATCTCCTGCTAGGATATTGGTCCCTATCCCATTCAGGTCATACCCATCATTTTTGAACAGGTTTTTTTTCTGCCTAAGAGATCCCAATCATGCAAGAACCTGAATCCCACCACCTCTTCAGCCATTGATTTATCTCCTTCCCTCATTCGAGTTTATTTGGAGGAAGCCAGAGATTTCTACTTTTGAGGTTCTGTATTTTAATCTGCTACCTAACTACTTGTAGACATTCTGTAAAGTCTTTAAATTTACCCTATGTCATTATTGTACACACCTCCTGGCTTCTCACTCCCCCCTTCAACAACTTGCTTCAAACATTTTGAGATGTTGTTCACATTCAGCACTGCAAAATCTCCCTGGCAGGACAGTCCCCTTTAACAATTCTTTTAAATTTTGTCAAACCCCTCCTAACATAAGGTTAATCCTTAGTGCTCAAAATCTGATTTTGCCTCTGAGAGACTAACACTTTCAAACAGATATGAATTTTTCTTTTCAGAGAAGAATAACCACAGGAGATATCTGAACTATCAGCTTAGCTGACATTCACTCATCTATGACAGATCCTGCTGCACAATCACTTCTTTCAATCTACCAATCTACTAGCCATCTAATTCTGTGTCTTACATGCCCTCAATGACATTAATATCTTTATTTTTAGAATAGGTTTTTTTCTCAAAAGAAAGCAGCTTTCAGTAGCACCTTATATATAAAATAAAATACATTTCATTTATCTAAAGAATTAACATTAAGCATGTGAAAAATTAAGCAAGCCTCATCAGCCTCAGTGAAAGTATCTTGCAGGCACTTCACTGTCAAGCCCTTTTCATATTCCAGTGGCATGTTGCCATCTCAGTTCTCTTTGCTGAATGCATGTACATCCATCTCTGCAATGTCCTTGTTAATGAGCAGCTTGAAATGGGATTCTAGTAACTGTGGGACAGCATCCTTTCTGACCTGCTGATCCTGTTTCACCATCTCATTGTAAATGGCAGTGGTTCAAAGCCAAATGAAGTTGCTTACTATCTACTGGAATGACTTGTTCCACCTGGTTGTGCGATGAACTGAGATTTCGTTCTCTCCAGAACCGAAGATGTTAACAGCATCCATGATTTTAAATTTTTTCCAGAACTATTGAACAGATGGGTCCCCCTCCACTATTTGTTTTCTTGGTTAAGAGTCCAGAAAATCCAATGGAGATAATAGACTTTAAATATCACTATGATACCTTGGTCAATCGGCTGTGCAAAGGATGTCATTCTTGGAAGTCGGAGCACAACTTTGACATTTGAACAGAATGTTTCACAGTCCAAATCATGAGTGTAGGTGTTGTCCAAAATGAAAAGAATTTTAAGTTTTGAATTTTTACTTGACACAATGCTTCTTTATATCGGGCACAAAATGGTCCATGAACTAGTGACGGAAAATCTGCCTAGTTATCCAACAGAATGAGGTTTCAAAATTATCAAGTCAGGAGCACGTTTTGAGTAACTGCGGGACATATCGTCTTTGACCTGCTTTCCAATGCAGACCTGTCTTAGCTGCATTGAAAATTTGGTGAGGATGGAAACTGCTATTCTCTATGCTGCACCACGTCTCCAGGAACATAGCAGCATGTTGGCTCTTGCAGCTTCCCACTGCAAGTATACATTCTTAAAGCTGTATGTGCAAGGCAACAATGAAACCAGCCATAACTTGCACTAAAGGTTTCTTGTTTCTCATTTGGGCCTTTAATATAGCTCCCTCCCTTGACTTTTTGACAGTCTCATATAACTAATAGACTTTTGCTGGATAATGGCAATTCTGATCAGTTTTTTTTCATGAAGATCTTCAAGCCACATTGCCTGCCTGTGTTCTGTTATGTCCATTGCTGCACTGTTATCTTTGCATTGAATGTTTTTTTTTGTTTTTCTGGTCACTCTTAAAGCGTGGAACAAATGATCAGGGATCATCCAAGATAGAGGATGATATCGACAGTATGTTTCTCACTTTCACTTTGCTTAATTATCCCTACAGGGAATCATACTTTTACGTTATTGTTAACATTGAAAAGTTTCAAAAATTGCACTAGCAATGCATTTTCTGCTCAAGGTTGCATGGTTACTTGGATTCAACACTAAAAATTAAGAGCAATTTTACGACACATTTTCATTGAGATTTACAAACACAGAGTGGTGAGGGGAATGCTGCGCTGGATGCTGGGCAGGAGCTGTTGTGATGTGACATCAACATGTAAGAGGTGCTGGGAATAGTTGGCAACATTGCAAAAATGAAATTATTAAACATACTGGAAATTATTCTCTGTTGAAATAGGGAAATGTATGTGAAACAACAAATATTGGGGCAATAAATTGCTCCGAATCTCTGTATAACAGAAGCATAACACTTGTCCTTTGTTTATTTCTCTCAGTAAAGAATGGATCCTATTCACTTTGATTATGTGCTGTAATTACGTAAGGGTGTCTGAACTCCGATGTCATTAGACTTCACATAACACAATACCAAATCTAATATACATTGCTACCTGATCAGTTGTAAGTTTATTTCAGGGTAACCCAACAAAGCTACCGTATTCCAAAAATAGCTCTTATCTAGGGAAAGAATTTAAATTGTAAAACCACCATACCCAATCCCTAGCAAAATTCACTTTGATCCTGCTGCCTGATGTACTCAAGAATGTCGATGTGGCTGACAGCCGATTCTTTTACTCAGAGACTCTGAGCAGCGAAGACAATCATCCTGGCAGTGCATAATTACTGAATCCTATTGCTGTTCATTATTCAAGCAATTTTTGAGCCATAACATCAGTAGTGGTAGTCCATTTGCAACCCAGTCACTCATCGTCAACATGAATAAGATGTGATTTACATTCCCACACGCAATATCTTAGACCATTGTTTGTGTGTTAAAGATCCTGCTGCCTTAGCTACTTTGGAACAGACCCACAGCATTTGGATTCTGATTTCTCTTGGAGTCTCAACAAACTGGAAAAGCACAAACCACAGCCCCCACCATGATGGATCTCGCAATAACGTAGAATGGGAAGGAGAAAAAGGGCATTCATACATATCAACTAGGAGTAGGCTATTTGGCCCCTTAAGCTTTTTTTAAAATTCACTTGTAGGATGTGGATATCACTGGTTGCGCCATTATTTATTGCCTATCTGAAGTTGCCCTACAGAAGATGATGATGAGCTGCATTCTTTAGAACTGCTTTGGTAGACCCATTATGCTGTTAGGGATTTTGACCCTACACCTATTCTACAATTTAATAATATCATAGATGGTATAATTGTAAGCTTAGCTCCACATTCAGATCTGCCCCAGTAACCAAGAATCTATCCATTGCTGTCTTAAAAATACACTGCTTTCTCAAGAAGAGTTCCAAGGATTTATGATCCTCCAAGTGAACAAATTTTGCCTCCTCTGTCTGAAATAGATGCGTCTTATTTTTAAGCAGTGACTATTGTATTTTCCCACGAGAGGAAACATTCCATCCACATCCATCCTGTCAGTCTCCTTCAGGATCTCATGCTCAAACCAAACCAGCTCTTGTTCTAGACTAGAAACATTAAGCTCAGCCTATCAAGCCTTTTCTTGTAAGGCAACCTGCCTGTTTCAGATATTACTCTCTCATATAATAATTAGTAATAGGAGAAAGTAGTGTGTTTGTGCCCGACCATGAAAAAGTTAATTTTCAGATGTTACTTGAAAGTCAAATCAACCACTAACCTGGGTTTAATGTGTTTTTTTAATATATTCTATTACTTCTAGTAATCAAATACTTAATGATCTTAGTACACTCCTTGATATGACCTGCAGATGATAGTCTACTACTGGAAAGACTATCAAGGCATGTTTCATTTGCACCTTTTTAGTTAAGACTTACTTAGCAGCGTGGGTACCTTATTGGATACTACATTAGTGCTATAAAATGGTTATCTCTGGTTGTTATCATGCATGTTACCTAAGATATTGTCATTATCAAACCTAAAGCAAATAATACCTCTATATTCCTTAACCTTGAATTGATTATCATTTTTATAAGAAAATATTCAACTAAAGACTGTTCAGAAAAGGAAACAAAAAACACACACGCTAGTTACATTTTATAATTGTGTAATTCAGTGTTGAGTCTGGAAGATTGTAAAATTCCTAGTCAAAGGATGAGATCCTGTTCCTTGAGCTTGTGTTGAGCTTCACTTGAACAGAATGATGAGGACAAAGTAGAAAACAAAAATGCCTAAGTTCTACCAAAGCTCAGAGTCGCACTTCCAGACTGAACATAGCTATTGCACAAAGCACTTATCCAACATGCAGTTCAACTTGCCTAAGCAGACTTCCGGTGAGAACTACTTAAACATGGAGATTTTGGTCATGTCAGTATTGGCAAATTTTTTTTCTTTGTTTTGGAAAGTGATGCATACAAGGTGTCAGAGATCAAACCAGTCTCATCCAGAATATTTTATTGTGATAGTCTAGACCTAACGTTTATCTTAAATGCATGTGTGAGGTTGTGTTCCAGATATGATTTGATTGGTCTACCACTAAACCTTAATCAAAACACACTGCAGTATTGCAGTGCAATTAAAATACAACAAAATGAATAATTGGTATAACTTAATTGATGTCCGTAACAAGCCAATGTATTATTTGACAACTAATCATCAATTGTTCTTATATATGCAGCAGTGCATAAACACACCCTTTGGCAAAGTGTAATGCAGCAAACCAGTTAGTATTCTCATGTGCTGTCTCTCTCCAGTTGAAAGAAACAGTGAAGAAAAGAATGCACTCCTTATTTCTAATGGGAAAACTCTCATAAGTCTTCAATCTAGCAGAAGAGAGAACTCTAGCTGTCCACTCCAGCAGCTAAATAACAAAAAAGACAACTGAACACTGAACCAAAATCCTCTGGGTCTGTGAGCCTGATGCTGCCTACTCATGATTCTTTTATCTTACTCTCAAAAAAAAACACCCAGTGAGGAACCCAAAGCTACATACAAACTGCACATCTGTGACAAAATCCCTCTGCAAGAGATATAGGACAGAACACATCTCTTAAGGCACAGTACCTTCCCACAAGGCTACAGGCCAAGTGCTGGAAAATGCAACTAACTTAAATAGGTGGTTGGTGACCAGTGCAGACACAATAAGTAGAAGGGTCTCTTTCCGTACTGTAAAATTCTATACATGACCATGTAAATTCCTTGTCACAACGTATTCAATCCGGTATTCTCTAAAGTTAGCTTCTTTAATTTCTGTACAGCTCATGTACAGCTTGTTGCTGCAGAACGTTCTGTACAGTTCCTGAGGAGCTCAAAATATCTTTACATTAAATTCATATTCACAATCACAATGGTCACAACCTGTGGATCATGATGCACCCTTGAACTGATAAAATGGTGCCAGGTTTCTTTTGGGGCTAAAACGATAAATTAGAATTCGATTTTATTGTCATGTGTACTCAAGTAGACGAGTGCAATGAAAAGTTCACTATTATACTTATAAAGTAGAAAAATGAAGAAACACAATTAATTGTTCAACATTGCAATCCCTCTTTAGCCATGGGCCTGCAATTGCTCCATGCTGGGCTTTCCACGTGAGGGTACACTCTTCCCCCTTCTGGGTTGAGTTGCTCACTTCTGGCTGGCATCTGGGCTCATCAGCTGCTCTGTGCCAAAGGCCACCCAGGCTCACCAACTGCCTTGCTATTCAGTGTCAAAGTCTACTTTGTCCCAGCCACTGCCACTCTGAGGACTCTAATGCTGTTACCACAGCTGGCATCATGACTGAGCCCTCTCCAGAAGGTGACATGAAAACAAATATAAAAAGATGAGCTGATAGAATGGACAGACACCGGGTTCAGGCACATTAAGTTAAAATAGTTAAATAGAATATGGTTTTGTAATATAAGAGAATGCATAATAAAGTGTACAGTATCTATACAGTCAGTAGCCGAAGTGACGGATAAAATGGAACATAGTCTACCCGAGTATCCCAGCCGGTGACTGCCTTTTTCTGTTGAGATGGCCTCATCGGTTAGTACTGTTTTTTTTCTTGAATGCTTTTTCACTACTACACACGTTTTTGTTTTCTATAGTTCATTATCACCCATCATACTGACACTTGACCATAAGAACACAACCATTTCCTTTGCCAATACCTTTTAAATTTTACATGTCATAGGAATTGTGTTAGCGTTGTTTGTCGTCCCTGTCACCAGATATCTTGAGCTCGAAGTATGGGAGACTTCTGATCTCAAGTGCCCTGTTGAACTTGAGGCTCTGTTCAAGTATGGGATTAGATTCTTGCAGTTCCTTGCACATGGTATTACATGTAAAAACATAGAAAATAGGTGCAGGAGTCGGCCATTCAGCCTATCAAGCTTGCACCACCATTCAATATGATCATGGCTGATTATGTGTTTTCAATATCCGTCTCCCGCATTTTCTCCATACCCTTCGATCCTTTTTGTTGCATGGTCCATGTCCAGCTCTCCCTTGAATATATCTGAGGAACTGGCCCCATCAGCTTTCTGTGGTAGAGAATTCCACAGGTTCACAACTCTCTGAAGAAATTCTTCCTCATCTCAGTCCTGAATGGCTTACCCCCTATTCTCAGACTGTGAACCCCTAGTTCTGGACTTCCTCTATACTGCGAACATTCTTCCCGCAACCAGCCTGTCCAGTCCCAGCTGGGATGATACGTTCACTAAAGTAAGAGGCTTGACCTTGGGAAGACCTTCAATGTCACCATTATTGAACCACCCGTTAGCTATCTTGTCTATCTCATTTTTTGCTTCTTTGGGCGTTTGGGTCAGCATGTCCTCAATTTCATTCTTATTAATGTTGTCAAAGTCTTTCCCTCTGATCTTCTTGGCCAAACATAGGATCTTCTTGATGTCACAATCAATACTGTGAAAGCTTTCAAAGTTAATCACATGTTCAGGCCAGATCTTCCAGCAGTTGTCAATGGTAGATTGTGTGGCCTCTCAGGAGACATCACAAAGTTGGTAATGTGACAGATGTTGAGTTGCTTCATCATCGTCAGTTTTTTGTCTGTAGACTGGGCTTGGCAAGCAATCTGGTGCAGGTTCTATGTGTAGTTGTCAAGATTATTTGGACGTTAATATGCTGTACAATGCTCTCTTTATTGCCTGCATGCAAGGAGAGTCGACCAGTGGGTCGTAGAAAACCCAGTGTGGTGGGTCTCGCAACAGGTGGTTGCAATCACACTTCTACGCACTAATTAGCATCCCCTTTATTGACTAATTACATTTTGATCTCATGCCTTAGCAACATAACAGACCAGTCATATTCTGATTTAGCATGACATTTCATCAGTAGATCATCTGCCTTAAGCTTTTGCAGCATCACTTGGGCATGGTTTAGAACTTCCTGCATTTAACTGGAACCATGTGCAATTAATGCTAGATTGTGAACAAGCTTAGCTGTCCTACTTTCTCGCTTAGCTGGAACCAGGTGTGGTTAGTGTTAGCTTGTGAGCATGTTCAGTTGTCCTGCTTTCCTATCCCCATTTTGATTCCTTCCACACACACACCCTCATTCAGGACAAAACGTTAGGCCTCAATCTGGCCCAGCCTCTGGAATTCTATCTTCATCCTTATCTTTGGGTACTATCAGCTGTTAAACCGTGGCACTGGCTGTAGTTTGTTTTCCACAACTAGTGCAAAGGGTCCTGCTGCACCCTATCAGAACCAAGATTGACAATCTGGAGCAGTACCTTGCCACACAATTGAGCGTTTGAGCTTACCCATTACCCCGGAGTGGCTTTAAGCCAGCCTACTGGGCCTTTGAAGCCAGCGTGTTTGCTGAAGTTTGTTCATTTCCTTACAGATATGGTCATCCAGGTTGGTGATTTTCACAGAGTTTTTAGGGATGTAGGTGCAACATTTCTGACCTGTAAGGACACAGGTATCATCTTTCCTGGCTAAGATCTAGTTCAGAGTTATGCAATTCTGCATCGAGGTGGCTCATAGGGCAATCATTTCAGCAGTAATCTTATTAAGGGCCTGAGAGGTGTAATTGGCTATCTGTTCTCGAATGGCTGTCACATTGATAGATTCCCTGGTTACCTTGGCTGTTCTGTCGGAGGGGAACAAAAGAGCAAAGAATTGTTCTGTTTCTGTGATGGCACGTTTGTGTACTGCAGATTGGATTTGAAAGAGGTCATAAAGATGATGCATGAATGAGACTACAAAAACAAAGTCAGTAGTGTGGTGCTAGAAAAGCACAGCAGGTCAGGCAGGAGCCGAGGAGCTCCTTATCATAAGAACTATTTAGGCCAGCTGTGAGAGGATGTGAAGAAGGCCTTCTGGGCTTTCTTACTAGCAGAACGGGCTGACAGTGAGAATGATGATTCCTTGTTGGAGCAGGTAAGTAATAACAGGGACGATCCCTTTCTCTGCTGCCCAGCTGAGTGGATACAGGGGCCTGTGAGGATGTGGCTTCATAGAGTTGATCTTAACCTTAAACGGCTCAGCCAATAAGATGTGACCTACATTGTTGGGTGGGTCACCCAAAGGGTACTGGGATCTGGGCTGGGAGAAGAGATGATGGGCTGGAGAATGCATGCAAGCATGTGTTCAAATCTGGTGGTCAGCATGTATCTGTCAGTTGTAGAGCATGTTTAGTGAGGATGTCTCCTGTATCGCCAATAGTCTAGAGGGTGGCTGTGACAGTCCGTGACTGTAGTCTATAAATCATGCAGCCCAGGCTCTTTGCCTTAAATCCAAATCTATGTTGAGAGAGCAGTGGGGAAATCTCGAAGGAGGCTGGCTTTACAGTACCTGGGCACTGGGCAGTAGCACATTGTTTTGTAGAGTAGATTCCTTCATTGGAGATTACAAGGAATGCCATCTGCAAACAAGAATTAATGTTCTCAGTCCAGCCTGAATATCACACAATATGTCCTCTGACACAGGTATGGTATATGTTGTCCCATCAATCCTACAACTTTAACTGTCGGACTGGTCCTTTTTAAGAGTAGGGTAACTGACATTTTCAAAGCAGAGTATGTGGCCCTAGTGTCCATCAGAAACATCGAAGGCTTCCCATTAATGGTCACTTGTACAAGTGGCTCTTGAGGCTGCTGTACAAATTGGGATAATTGGGCATCTGCATTCTCCAGCAACTTGTTCGGACACTCAAGACCAAGGGCCGTGCTAGCCACAACTATAAAAAAGTCCCATTTGTACCCTGTCCCCTACCCTAACCACGGACCGTGCCTGCATTGGTCCAGGGGTTTTTTTGGGGTGGGCTAGCTTCATCAACAATAAGGATCTGATCATGTCTTTCCTTATTTTTCTGTTGCTGGAGCTGGCACTGGAGTACTTGGTACAGGCAATGTTGCAGGATAATCAAGATTTCATTAGGTTCTTAGCTTCCCATCCTACACAGACAGTATGTGCAACCTGATTCCAATAGTACTGACAAGGGTAGGAGTCCCCGTGTTTCCCTCAATACCTGAGTATCATTCAAAAACCAAGAGGAGTTGTTCAACATAATTCCCCCACATCTTCATCAATTTTCAACATAATCTCATAGATTTTTCACTAGTCAACAGTTTTCAGGTAGCTTTGCCTAGTGCCTTCTTCACATCCTCCCATAGTTGTCCTAAATAGTTCTGATAAAGGAGCCTTCCAAACGATTAGTTTTGGCCTTAACCCGTCTCCATTATTGGTGCCTAAACATGTATCCATCATCAGTTCAATATCCTCCTGATTGGCTTTGTGACACTGTGGTGACCTGCTTAGCTGGGCCCCATTTGCTTATAGAAGCAGCTTGTTTTGTCCACATGAAATACTTGCTCAATCTACATCTCTTCTCCTCAATCAGCTTGAGGAACATTTCCACAAATGTGTTTGGGGGCTCCTACTCGGGAACCTTCCTTCCCACTCACTGGATGTTGTTAAGGCCATAGTGTCGCTTAGACCTTCCAAACCACCCCTTAATGGCTGTGAAAGGCTCAGCATCCTGCTTGTCTTTCATCATGTTTAGAGATGCACAACACTTGCCGCTACGGTTTTCTTCTCTGTTACCATCTCCTCAATCCTCAAACTAAGCCTCTTATCGATCATCTTATAGTCGATATCCTGCACCACAGATATCACCTTGGCACTCGAAAGGAGCACGTTTTCTTATTTCGGCCTCTTTTCTCCTGCTTGACTGAACAGTAGACTTATTGAGGCTGAACTTGGACTGCAGCACTAGCCAACATACCACTTTACAACTTAGCCAACACTTTCACCTCTTCACTGAAAGTCATCACCACCTCTTGCTCATAGGCACACTAGTACTTCCACTTTGCTATGGAACCATAATGATGGCACAAAGGGGCACAAGGGCAACTTTGTTTTTCTGCAAAAGTGGTTGTGGTTATGTGCTTTTTGCCCACTGATGTTAATTAATTGGTTGCTTTTTCTTTGGAGCAGATAGGCTAATTTGCAAAAGCTGATTTCATGGATACAGAGGAATGAATATACTGTGTTCAAACATCTTAGAGCAGGCAAAAAAATAGCAGGTCTGATAAAGACAGATGCCATGGATTTCTCAGTAGCTCCCCTCACATTTTAGTATATCTAAGTCTGTCAAAATATTTAATGCTTTGGCCTCAGCAACTTTGTGGCAGAGAATTGCAAATGCTCCTCATTATGGGTGAAGGAATTTTGCATCTTAGTTCTAATTGATCTACCCCATATACTAAGACTGAAAAAAAAACAAAACTGCAGATGCTGGAAATCAGAAACAGAAACAGAAATTGCTTGAAAAGTGCATCAGGTGGCAGCATCTGTGGAGAGAAATTAGAGTTAGAGTTAATGTTTCAGGTGCCCGAAATGTTAAATAATTTGTCCCAACAGATGTTGGGAGAGGTTCTGTTTTTGTTCCTCAGACTGTGATCCTGTTATTGGACTCGCCAGTCATCAGGAATACCCTTTCTGCCTTTACCTGGCCTAGTCCTCTTATAGTTTTATAGATTTGAGAGATTCACTTTTGCCATTCTTCCAAACTCCAACAAATATAGTCCTAACTAATCTGGTCTCTTCATTCCAGTCCTGCCATTCCCAGGAGTCAATCTGGTAACCCCCTCATTAGCCAGAATATCCTTTTTTCAAAAAAAGAGAGCAATGCAAATGACCCAGATGTGGTCTTACTAAGGCAACTGTACAATTGCAGAAAGAGATTCCAATCCCCTGTTTATGAAGGGCTAACATTTGCCTCCTGCATCTGTACCCTTACGTTCAGTAACTGGTGTGCAAGGACATGCAGGTTTCATTGCACCTCCCACTTACCCAGTCTCCTGATGTTCAGAAAATTTGCCTTCCTAAGTTTGCTACCAAAATGGGTAACTTCGTATTCGTCCACAATATATTTAATTTGCCATGCATTTACTGACTCACGTGTATAAATCATCCTGAAGCATTTTTGGATCCTCCTCAGAGTTCACCCTGCCACCCACCTTTTTAGTTCTCAAAACATGGACGTATTACATTTTGTTTCCTCATCTTACATATTAATGTATACTAGAGTAGATTAGATCCAAGCACTGATCCCTCTGGTACAGCACTGGCTGCCAATCAGAAAATTACCCATTAATTCCTACTCTTCGTTTCCGGTCAGACAACTGGTTGGCAGACATGTCAGTTCATTACTCCTAATCCCATGAGTCTAAATTATACTTCTGATCTCTTATGTGGGACCTTATTGAAAGTCTTCTGAAAGTTCCAAGTAAACCACATGCATTGGCTCTCTTATCTTTACTAGTTATTTCTTTACAAAATTCCAGTAGTTTTGTCAAGTGGGATTTCCTTTTTGTAAAACCTATACTGACTCTGTCCTATCTTGTCTCGGTTTTCCAAGAGTTCTGCTTTAAAACTGTAACATTTTCCTAGTTGTCAGTTGTCTGTTACCTGTTTTCTCTCTACCTCCTTTATTAAATAATGGGGTTGCATTAGCCACTATCCAAATCGTAGGAACTGTTCCAGAATTGGTACAATCTTGAAAAGTGTCCACCAATGCTTCGACTATTTCTTGGTCACTTCCTCAAATACTCCGGGATATAGATTCGGAGCATTGGGATTAATCATTGCTTAATCCTATTAATTTCCTAAACATCATTTCCTTACTAATAATGATTTCCTTCAGTTTCTCTGTCTCACTAGACCATGTGTTCTCCAGCATTATGCAACGTTATTTGTGCCGTCCTTTGGAAAGACAGAACCAAAATTCATGTTTAATTGGTTTGCCATCTGTTTATTCTCCATCATAATTTTCCTGTTTCTGACTATAAGGAACCTACATTTGTCTTCACATTTTTCTCTTCACATACCTGTAGAAGCTCTTATAATAAGTTTGTATGTTCCCTGCAAACTTATTCATGTACTCTATTTTCTCCCCTTAATTATTCCCTTTGTCTTCCATTGCTGAATTTAAACTGCACCCAGTCCTCACGTCTGCTGCTTTTTTAAAGCCAATTTGCCTGTCTTTTCCTTAAATCTGATAATGTTCTGAATTTACAATGTTAGCCATGGAGAAGCAAACTGTTTACTTTTATGCCATGCAGGAATGAACAATTGTTTGCAGTTCTTCAGTGTACTCTTGTGATGTTTACCATTCCTTTTAGTAATGTTCCCCAACCTATCAGCCTCCACCTCATACCATTGTATTCCTTATATTTAGATTCAGGACTCTAGTTTCAGAATCAACTGTGTACTCTACGACTTAAAGAAGAATACTATCATATTATGACATTTGCCCCCAAAGGACTTCTCACAGCTAGGATACTAATTTCTTTATCAGTACACATTCTAGGATGGGCTGCTCCTCAATGTATTGACTTGGTTTAGTCAAATGATATGCAGATTAAAATCACCTACAATTACAGCTATACTGATATTACTTCCTTGTCTACCTTCTCTACTATTACTACTGTAATGGAGGATGGAACTTCAAGCCTCACCATAATTTTCTCCCATTTGATGTTTCTAAGCTATACCATACAGATTCCATTTCACTGGAACTGTTCTCCTTCATTACTGTTGTATTAATGAACTTTTGAATCAACAATACCACCATATCTCCTTTACCTCTTGTCTGGTTTTCCTAAAAAATGAATATCATGCATATTTAGAAACATAGGAATTAGGAACAGGAGTAGGAAATTAAGCCCTTTGAGCCCACTCTACTATTTAATATGATAATGGCTGATCCTATCCTGGTCTCAATTCCACAGTTATGGAGGTTTACAGCATGGAGACAGGCCCTTCGGCCCAACTTGTCTGTGCCACAGAGTTTTCACAGTGAAACTGGTCTCACTTGTGTGCATTTAGTCCACATCCCTTCATACCTGTCCAAATGTTACTTAAAATGATGAAATTGTACTTGCCTCCACCACTACCTCTGGCAGCCTGTTTCAGACATTCACCACCTTCTGTGTGAACAAATTGCCGCTCTGGACCCCTTTTGTATCTCTCTCCTCTCCGTTAAACCTATTCCTTCTAGTTTTAGACTCCCCAGCTCTGGGGAAAAGCTAACTACCTTATCTGTTTATGGTCCAACAGATTTAACTGAAGCACTAGCTTTCAAAACGCTGCTCCTTCATCAGGTGGTTGTGGAGTATAAGATTGTAAGACACAGAATTTATAGCAGAAGTTTGCAGTGTGATGTAACTGAAATTATATGTTGAAAAAGACCCGGACTGTTTGTATGAATAGAATAGATGGTACAGAACAGGCCCTTTGGTCCACAATGTTGTGCTGAGGATTAATCCTAATGTAAAATGAAATAACAACCGATGCACCCCTCAATTCACTGCTATTCATGTGCATGTCCAGCAATTGCTTAAATGTCCCAAATGACTCTGCTTTCACCATCATGGCTGGCAACGTATTCCTTGTATTCACAACTCTCCGCGTAAAGAACCTTCCTATCATGTCCCCTCTATACCTTTCTCCTAATATCTTAAAACTATGACCCCTCGTGCCAGTCGGTCCTGCCCTGGGGAAAATTCTCTGTCTATTGTCTCCATCCATGCCGCTCATTACCTGGTATACCTCGATCAGGTCACCTCTCTTCCTCCATCTCTCCAGAGAGAAAAGTCAGAGTTTATTCATCCTCTCTTCATGAGACAAGCCCTCCAGTCCAGGCAGCATCCTGGTAAACCTTCTTTGCACCCTCTAAAGCCTCTATCTTTCCATAGTAGGGCGACCAGACTGGACACAAGTCTCACTTGGGACTTGTGGGGCTGTAGCAAAACCTCGAGGCTCTTAAACTCGATTCCCCCTGTTAATGAAAGCCAAAACACCATATGCTTTCTTAACAACCCTATCCACTTGGGTGGAGACTTTGAGGAATCTATGTATTTGAACACCAAGATCCCTCGGTTCCTCCACACTGCCAAGAATCCAGTCTTTAATCCTATATTCAGCATTCAAGTTTGACCTTCCACTTTGCATTTATCCATGTTGAACTCTATCTGCCATTTCTCAGCCCAGCTTTGCATCCTATCTATGTCGCGCTGCAGCCTGCAATTGCTCTTAATACTATCAATGGTACCTCCCACCCTTGTGTCATCTGCAAATTTACTAACCCACCCCTCAACCTCATCCAAGTCATTTATAAAAACTACAAAGAGCAGAAGCCCAAGAACAGAGCCCTGTGGGACCCCACTCAACACGGACCTCCAGCCAGAATACTTTCTATCTACAACCACTCTGCCTTCTGTCAGCCAACCATTTCTGAATCCAGATAGCCAAATCTCCCTGTATCCCATAACTCACTTATAAAGTCAGGGGGTAAGTCTCTCATCTGTTAGAATGACCATGTTGGTTTCAGTTCTTCCGTATGTAAATCACAAACCTTTTTAAAAGTTAGATTCTCAAGTGAACTTTAACAATTGGTGTCATGTTAGCCCAGATAATGTATTGAAGGTGTGAGCTTCCCTGCGTGACACTGTCTGTGTCACAGTGGTCAGACTGATTCTAATCTAAAAATGGATTTAAAGAATCTTGCATGGATCATGCACTTTGAGCAAAGTAAAATATAATTCTACAAGTACAGATTCACCCCACAAACTTTTATGTGTATGTATGCATGTGGGTGTTGGTGGGGGGTGTTATGGCTATCTATGAGACAGTGTGTGAGAATGTAAAGATATAAGTCTGTGAGAGGGTGTGTATGTATTTGTGAGCATATGAGAGCGGGGTGTTATGGCTGTCTATGAGAGAGTGTATGGGTGTGTAAAGGTATAAGTCTGAGAGTGTGTATGTGTGTGTGTAGGAGTTTGTGTATGTATGTGTTTCTGTAGGAGTGTCTGTGTGTGTATAGTGCAATGGGGTCACCTGTGTGATGTGAACCCAAGGTCCCAGTTGCGCTTATCCTCATGGGTATTGAACTTGGCTATCAGCCTCTGCTCAGCCACTTTGTTGTTGCCTGTCCTGGTAGGCTTTATTCCTGATGAAGGGCTTTTGCCCGAAACGTCAATTTCGCTGCTCGTTGGATGCTGCCTGAACTGCTGTGCTCTTCCAGCACCACTGATCCAGAATCTGGTTTCCAGCATCTGCAGTCATTGTTTTTAACCTGGATAGACACCACCCAACCCTCCCAGTCAGAGTACATTTCAGCAGTCTGGGACATTTGATCTCGGACCTTCGTGTGACTGTCCTCCAAGGCAGACTTTGGGACAGACAGCAATGAAAAGTGGCCAAGCAGAGGTTGATAGCAATGTTCGGTACCCATGAGGATGGCCTCAACCGGATCTTGGGTTCATGTCACGTGAGAGGTAACCCCATTGCACTATACACACAGACACACACTTCTACGCACTCAAACTCCTACACATACACATATTCCTACAGATATACACACTCACACAGACCCTCATACATTCACGTAAACACACACAAGCACCCTTTCACAGACTTATACACTCTCACAGACACTCAGCCATCCTCCTTCTTGCACCACACACACACACACACACGCATAAGTTTGTGGGGTGAATCTGCACTTGCAGAATTACATTTTACTTAGCTGAAAAACTGCATGAATCCATGTATGATTCAGTAAATCTGTTTTTTAGATTAGAATCAGTCTGACTGTTGTGGCACAGAGTCTCACACAGGGAAGCTCACACCTTCAATACATTATCTGGGCCAACAGGTTTCTTGGCAGTTTGGAGGAACAGAGGGATCTGGGTGTCCAAGTATAGATCCCTCAAAAATTGCCACCCAAGTGGATAGGGTTGTTAAGAAAGCATATTGTGTTTTGGCTTTCATTAACGGGGATCAAGTTTAGGAGCCGCGAGGTTTTGCTGCAGCTCTACAAGTCCCTGGTGAGACCACACTTGGAATATTGTGTCCAGCTCCGGTTGCCCTACTATAGGAAAGAGAGACTTTGGAGAGGGCGCAAAGGAAGTTTACCAGGATGCTGCCTAGACTGGAGGGCTTGCCTTATGAAGGTTGAATAAGTTTGGACTTTTCTCTCTGGAGAGAAGGAGGAAGAGAGGAGACCTGATAGAGGTGTACAAAATACTGAGAGGAATAGAGTCAATAGCTAGAGACTTTTCCCCAGGGCAGGATTGACTGGCATGAGGAGTCATAGTTTGAAGATATTAGGAGAAAGGTATAAAGGAGACATCAGAGGTAGGTTCTTTACGCAGAGAGTTGAGAGTGCATGGAATGCATTGCCAGCTGTGTTGGTGGAAGCAGAGTCATTGGGGACATTTAAGCGACTGCTGGAGGACACCACATGGATAGCAGTGAGTTGAGGGGTGCGTAGGTTAAGTTACTATATTTTATATTAGGATTAAATCTCGGCACAACATCATGGGCCAAAGGACCTGTTCTGTGCTGTACTTTTCTATGTTCCATGACACCAATTGTGAAAGTTCACTTGAGAATGTAATTTTTAAAAAGGTTTTGCAATTTACTTAAGAAAGAACTGAAACCAACATGGTCATTCTAACAGATGAAAGACTTAACAAATAATCAGGTTTTTTTCAATAATAATTTCAGTTACATCACATTGTCAACTTTTGCTACAAATTCTGTGTCTTACAAACTTATACTCCACAACCACCTGATAAGGAGCAGTGCTCTGAAAGCTAGTGCTTCCAATTAAACCTGTTGCACTATTTTTAACTTTGTACACCCCAGTCCAATGCCAGCATCTCCAAATCATACCTCATCTGTGCCTCTCATGATTTTATAGACCTCTATTAGGTCACCTCTGAGTCTTCTACAATCCACAGAGAAAAGTCCCAGCCTGTCCTTATTAACTCAAAGCTTTCAGTCCAGGTACCATCCTAGTAAATCTTTTCTGCCCTCTTTTCAATTTAATAATATCATCATTTCTTTACTAGGGCAATCAGAACAGCATGCAGTACTCCAAATGTGACCAGACCAACATCTTGTACAGTAGCAACAAGACATCCCAACTCCTATACTCTGTGCTCTGACCAATGAAAGCAAGCATGCTGAAAGCCTTCTTCATCCGGTTTCCTCCCAAAGTCTAAAATTGTGCAGCTTAGGTGAATTGGGCATGCTAAATTACCTGTAACATTAGGTGAAGGAGAATGGGTCTAGGTGGGTTGCACTTCGGTGGGTCGGTGTGGACTTATTGGGCGAAGGGCCTGTTTCCATACTGCAAGTAATCCAAATCTAAATCTCAAATCACCCTGTCTACCTGTGACTTCAATTTCAAGGAACTATGAACCTGTACCCCTTGATCTCTTTATTCTATAACACCCAGGGCCCTGCTATTGACTGTGTACGTCTTGGTTTGACCTACCAAAATGCAACACCCTGTATTTTTCTAAATTAAACTCCATCTGCCATTCCTCATCCTAATAGCCCAGTTGATCAAGATCTCGCCGTTTTCCCAGATAATCTTCACTATCCACTATGCCACCAACATTAGTGTCATCTGTAAACTTACCAACCATTCCCCCTAAATTATCATCCAAATCATTTATGTAAATGATGAATAAATATGAACGCTATCATCATTGTGGTACACTGCTGGTCATGGGCCTCCAATTTGAAAAACAACCCTCTCTCACTACCCTCTCTTCTACTTTCAAGCCAATTCTGTATCCAGTTGGCTAGGTCTTCCTGGATCCCGTGAAATTTAATTGTACTCAGCAACCCACCATGCGGTACCTTGTCAAAAGCCCTGCTGATGTCCCTGTAGATAATGTCTACTGCACTGCCCACATTGACTTTTAGTCACCACTTCAAAAAACAAATCAAATTTTTAAGACATAATTCCTCACACAATGCCATGCTGACTATCCAAAATATCACCTGGTCTCTCCAAATGCCCTTCGATCCTGCCTCTCAGAATTCTCTATAATAAAACTTACCCACCAAGATGTTAGGTTCATTGGTCTGTAGTTCACCAGCATTTCCTTCTAGCCTTTCTTAAATAGTGACACAACATGAGTCACCCTCCAATGTTTGGGCACTTCGCCTATGGCTGTCAATGATAAAAATATCTCCGCTAGCAGCTCGCAATTTCTTCCCTAGTCTCCCACAAAGTCCTGGAATACAGGACTTCAGGTCCTGGGGATTTATCTACCTTAATGCATTTTAAGACTTCCAGCAACTCCTCTTCTGTAATAGATTTTCTTAGAGACATCACTATTTATTTCCTCAAGTTCCCTAGCATCCATGCCTTTCTCAACAGTAAGTACTGACAAACATTCATTTAGGATCTTACCCTACTCTTGTAGCTCCACACAGGCAACCCTGTTGATCTTCACTTTTATACTTGGAATCTTTTTGGATTGTCTATTACCTTATCTGCCAAAGACATCTTATGTTCACTTTAAGCCTTCCTAATTTCTTTCTTAAGTGTATACCAATACCATCTATACTCCAAGGAATCTATTTGAATCCAGATGGTTATACGTTGTCATATGCCTTCTTCTTTTTCTTGACTAAGGCTTCAATAATTCTAGTCATCCAGGGTTCCCTACTTCTGCCAGTCCTACCCTTCACTCTAACAGGAATATACTAACCTTGAACCCTCATTAACTCACTTTTGAAAGCCTTCCACTTACCAGATGTCCCTTTGCCTGTAGGCAGCCTTGGCCAGTCAACTTTTCAAAGTTCCTGTCTAAGACCATCAAAATTGGCTTTTAGCCAATGTAGAACTTTAACTAGTGGACCACTTTTCCATAGCTCTTTCAAAACTAATGGAATCATGGTCACTGGTCTCAAAGTGCTCTCCCACGAACACTTCTATCACTTGCCCTGCCTTGTTTCCCAACAGGAGGGCATGTTTTTCCCCATATATAGCAGGGCCATCTACATGCTACATGAGAAATTCTTCCTGAATGCATTTAACAAATTTCTCTCCAAGCCCTTAACATTATGGCAGTCTCAGTCGATGTTAGAAAAGTTAAAATCCTATACTATTACAACTGTATTTTTCATGCAGCTATCTGCAATTTCCTTACAAATTTGCTCCTCAATTTTGGACTGACTGTTTGAGGGGGGCTGTAGTAGATTGCTATCAAAGTGATCTCCACCTTATTTCTCAGTTCTACCCATGTAGAGTCAGTGGATAAACTCTCAAGAATGTCCTCTCGCAGTACTACAGTGATGCTTTTCCTAATCAAAAATACAACTCATCTCCTCTTGTGTCCCCTTCTATCCTTCATCTAACATATATACCCCAGAACATTGAGCTGCTAGTCTTGTTTCTCCCTCAGCCATGTTTCTCTAGTAGCTATATTATCCTAGTCCTGTGTATTCATCCATGTCCATTCATTTGCCATATGGGTGGCACAGTGGTTAGCACTGCTGCCTCAAAGCGCCTGAGACCCGGGTTCAATTCCCGATTCAGGCGACTGACTGTGTGGAGTTTGCACGTTCTCCCCGTGTCTGCGTGGATTTCTTCCGGGTGCTCCGGTTTCCTCCCACAGTCCAAAGATGTGTGGGTCAGGTGAATTGGCCATGCTAAATTGCCCGTAGTGTTAGGTAAGGGGTAAATGTAGGGGTAGGGGTATGGGTGGGTTGCGCTTCGGCGGGTCGGTGCGGACTTGTTGGGCCGAAGGGCCTGTTTCCACACTAAGTAATCTAATCTAATCTATCATACCTCTTGCATTGAAATAAATGCAGTTTAACCTACACTTCCCTCATTTCATGCAGAACTCTTGACTGCCCTCTCCAGTACTAGGATTACCATAATTGCCTTCACTGTTTACCTTACTCTCATTAAACTCTACTATCCTCAACCTTCTGTTTTGTCTCCCTACTGCTTTGGATCCCACCCCCCTGCCAGACTAGTTTAAACCCTCCTGATTGGCTCTCGCATATCTCCCCACCAGGATATTAGTCTCCCTCCAATTCAGATGCAACCTGTCCTTGTACAGGTTACCTGCTACCCCAGAAGAGATCCCAGTGATCCAAGAATCTGAATCCATGCACCACCTCTCAAGCCACATATTCACCTACCAAATCTTATTCCAACTCTTACTAACTCATGGCTCCTGAAGTAGTGTAGAAATAACTATCCTTGAAGTCCTGCATTTTAACAGACAACAAAGTGAACAAAGAAAATTACAGCACAAGAATAGACCCTTCGGCCCTCCAAACTTGCGCCGATCCAGATCCTTGATCTAAACCTGTCACCTGTTTTCCAAGGCTCTGTCCAAACTTGTTTCTGTCTAGATACATCTTAAGTGACGCTATCATGCCTGCCTCTACCACTTTGCTGGCAACACATTCCAGGTACCCATCACCCTATGTGTAAAGAGCTTTCCATGCATATGTCCCTTAAACTTTTCCCCTCTCACCTTGAACTCATGACTCTAGTAATTGAGGCCCCCACTCTGGAAAAAAGCTTTTTGCTATCCACCCTGTCTATACCTGTCATGATTTTGTAAACCTCACTCAGATCCCCCCTCAACCTCCATCTTTCTAATGAAAATAACCCCAATCTACTCAACTTCTCTTCATAGCTAGCACCCTCCATACCAGGCAACATCCTGGTGAAGCTCCTCTGCACCCTCTCCAAAGCATCCACATCCTTTTGGTAATGTGGCAACCAGAACTGCACGCAGTAAAACAAATGTGGCCGAACCAAAGTCATACACAACTATAACATGACCTGCCAACTCCAATGCAGGAAAGCATGCTGTATGACTACTCTATTGACCTGCATTGCAACCTTCAGGGTAAATGGACCTAAACACCCAGATCTCTGTACATCAATTTTCTCTAGGGCTTTTCTATTTACCATATACTTTGCTCAAAAATTGGATCTTCAAAAATGCATTACCTCATGCATTGCCTGGTTTGAATCCCATCTGTCACTTCACCCAACTCTCCAATCTATCTATATTCTGCTGCATTCTCTGCCAGTCCCCTTCACTATCTGTTACTGCACCAATCTTAGTGTCGTCTACAAACTTGCTAATCAGACCACCTATACCTTCCTCTAGATCATTTATGTCTGTCACAAACAATAGTGGTCCCAGCATGGACCCCTGTGGAACACCACTGGTCACAGTTCTCTATTTTGAGAAACTCTGTTCCACTACTACACTGTCTCCTGCTGCACAGCCAGTTCTATATCTATCCAGCTAGTACACCCTGAACACCTTGTGACTTCACTTCACTTTCTCCCATCAGCCTACCATGGGGAACCTTGTCAAACGCCTTACGGAAGTCCATGTATATAAAATCTACAGCCCTTCCCTCATAATCAACTTTGTCATTTCCTCACAGAATTCTATTAAGTTGGGAAGATGTGACCTTCCATGCACAAACCATGCTGCCAATCACTGGTCAGCCCATTTTCTTCCAAATGTAAATAGATTCTATTCCTCATTAAGATTAGAGAGTTAGGCAGAAATTTAAAAAGGAGGTCCTCGAGTAATATCTGGATTACTCCCAGTGCTATGAGCTAATGAGAGCAGGAGTAGGAGGATGAATGCATGGCTAACGAGCTGGTGTTTGGGAGACGGATTCACATTTTTGGATTATTGGAATCTCTTTTGGGGTAGAAATTACCTGTACAAGATGGACGGATTGCACCTAAATTGAATGGGGACTAATATATTGGCAGGGAAATTTGCTAGGGCTACTTGGGAGGATTTAAACTAGTAAGGTGAGAGAGTGGGACCCAGCAAAGAGTGAGGAAAGAGATCAGTCTGAGACTAGTACATTTGAGAACAGAAGTGAGTCAAACAGTCAGGGCAGGCAGGGACAAGGTAGGACTATTAGATTTAAAATAGTGATGGAAAAGGATAGACCAGATCTAAAAGTTGAAGTTCTAAATTGGAGAAAGGCCAATTTTGACGGTATTAGGCAAGAACTTTCAAAAGATGTTTGGGGGCAGAATGTTCGCAGGTAAAGGGATGGTTGGAAAATGGGAAGTCTTCAGAAATGAGTTAATGAGAATCCAGAAAAAGTATATTCGTGTCAGGGTGAAAGGAAAGGCTGGTAGATATAGGGAATGCTGGTTGACGAAAGAAATTGAGGGTTTGGTTAAGAAAAAGAAGGAAGCATATATAAAGTATAGACACTTAGATCAAGTGAAACCTTAGAAGAGTATAAAGGCAGTAGGAGTATACTTAAGAGGGAAATCAGGAGGGCAAAAAGAGGGACATGAGATAGCTTTGGCAAATAGAGTTAAGGAGAATCCAAACAGTTTTTACAAATACATTAAGGACAAAAGGGTACCTAGGGAGAGAATAGGGCCCTTCAAAGATTAACTAGGGAGCCTTTGTGTGGAGCCGCAGAAAATGGGGGACATACTAAATATGTATTTTGCATCAGTAATTACTGTGGAAAAGGATATGGAAGATGTAGAATGTAAGGAAATAGATGGTGACATCTTGTAAAATGTCCAGATTAGAGGAGGAAGTGCAGGATGTCTTGAAACGGGTAAAGGTGGATAAATCCCCAGGACCTGATCAGGTGTACCTGAGAATTCTGTGGGAAGCTAGAGAAGTGATTGCTGGGCCTCTTGTTGAGATAGTTGTATCATCGATAGTCACAGGTGAGGTGCCAGAAGACTGGAGGTTGGCAAATGTGGTGCCACTGTTTGAGAAGGGTGGTAAGGACAAACCATGGAACTATTAACCAGTGAACCTGCCGTCAGTGGTGGGCAAGTTGTTGGAGGGAATCCTGAGGGACAGAATGTACATGTATTTGGAAAAGCAAGGACTGATTAGGAATAGTCAACATGGCTTTGTGCATGGGAAACCATGTCTCAAACTTGATTGAGTTGTTTGAAGTAGTAACAAAGAGGATTGATGAGGGCAGAGTGGTAAATGTGATCTATATGGACATCAGTAAGGCGTTCGACAAGGTTCCCCATGGGAGACTGATTAGCAAGGTTAGATCTTATGGAATACAGGGAGAACTAGCCATTTGGATACAGAACTGGCTCAAAGGTAGAAGACAGAGGGTAGTGGTGGAGGGTTGTTTTTCAGACTGGAGGCCTGTGACCAGTGGAGTGCCACAAGGATCGATGCTGGGTCCTCGACTTTTCATTATTTACATAAATGATTTGGATGCGAGCATAAGAGGTACAGTTAGTAAGTTTGCAGATAACACCAAAATTGGAGGTGTAGTGGACAGCGAAGAGGGTTACCTCAGATTACAACAGCGTCTGGACCAGATGGGCCAATGGGCTGAGAAGTGGCAGATGGAGTTTAATTGAGATAAATGCAAGGTGCTGCATTTTAGGAAAGCAAATCTTAGCAGGTATTATACAGCTTAATGATAATGTCTGAGGAAGTGTTGCTGAACAAAGAGACCTTGGAGTGCATGTTCATTGGTCCTTGAAAGTGGAGTCGCAGGTAGATAGGATAATGAAGAAGGCATTTGGTATGCTTTCTTTTATTGGTCAGAGTATTGAGCACAGGAGTTGGGAGGTCATGTTGCGGCTGTACAGGACATGGGTTAGGCTACTGTTGGAATATTGTGTGCAATTCTGGTCTCATTCCTATCGAGATGATGTTGTGAAACTTGAAAGGGTTCAGAAAAGATTTACAAGTATGTTGCCAGGGTTGGAGGATTTGAGCTATAGGGAGAGGCTGAACAGGCTGGGGCTATTTTCCCTGGAATGTCGGAAGCTTATAGGGGTTTTCAAAATTATGAGTGCATGCATAGGATAAATAGGCAAAGTCTTATCCCTGGGGTCGGAGAGTCCAGAACTAGAGGGCATAGGTTTAGGGTGAGAAGGAAAAGATATAAAAGAGACCTAAGGGGCAAGGTTTCACTCAGAGGGTGGTGTGTGTATGGAATGGGCTGCCAGAAGTAGTGGTGGAGGCTGGTACAATTGCAACATTTAAGAGGCATTTGGATGAGTATATGAATAGGAAGGGTTTGGAGGGATATAAGCTGGGTGCTGGCAGGTTCGACTAGATTGGGTTAGGATATCTGGTCGGCATGGACGGGTTGGATTGAAGGGTCTGTTTCCATGCTGTACATCTCTATGACTATCTTCTCCAGCAGCTTCCTAACACTGATGTCAGGCTCACCAGTCTATATTTTCCTGGAATATCCTTGCTATCCTTCTTAAACACAGGGACTATGTTAGCACTTCTCCAGTCCTCTGGGACCTCAACCGTGTTCCAGAATGCTGCAAAAATATCTGTTAAGGCCTAGCTATTCCCCCTCTCACTTCCCTCAGAAACCTTGGATAGATCCCATCTGGACCTGAGGACTTGTCTACCTTAAAACCATTTAAATATCCAACACTTCCTCCCTCCTTTTACCGACTTGACCTAGAGTAATCAAACATCTATCCGTAACTTCAACATCCGTAATGTCCCTCGCCTTGGTGAATACCGAAGCAAAGTATTCATTAAGAATCTTACTCATTTTCTCTAACTTAATGCATAACTTCCTCCTTTGTCCTTGAGTGAGCCGGCGCTTTCTCTAGTTACTCTCTTGCTCCTTATATACAAATGAAAGGCTCCCGGATTTTCCCGAACCCTGTAAGTTAAAGATATTTCAGTCCTCAATTCCTCATTTCAGGTAGGTCCTACTTTCCCGCCATTCTTCCAAAATTTTGTTTGTTTTCAGTCGCCTAGGCCTTATGTATGCTTCCTTTTTTCTCTTAGCTTGTCTCACAATTTGACCTTTCAAATCTTGCCATTTGTATCCCTCATTTTCACAGGGACATGCCTACCCTGTACTCTAATCAACCTCACTTTAAAAGTGTCCCACATATGAAATATGGATTTAACCTCAAACAACTGCTCTCAATCCACATCCACCACCTCCTGCCGAATTTTGCTATAGTTGGCCTTCTCCCAGTTTAGCACTCTTCTTTCAGGATCACTCTCGTCTTTGCCCATGAGTATTCTAAAACCTACAGAATTGTGATCACTGTTCCCAAAGCAATCCCCCACTGAAACTGTCCCCTTCCCAATTTGGACTATTTACAACATGCTCTATAAAACCCTCCTGGATGCTCCTTACAAATTTTGCTCCACCTATACCTCTAACACTAACTGAGTCCCAGTCAATGTTGGGAAAATTAAAATCTCCCAAAATCAACCTGTTGCTCCTCCATCACTTCAAATCTGTTTATATGTTTGTACGAGTTGTGGTGCTGCAAAAACACAATAGGTCAGGCAGCATCTGAGGAATAGGAGAATCAACATTTTGGGCATAAGCCCTTCAACAGGCTTGATTCAATTCCTGATGAAAGGCTTCTGCCCGAAACTGGATCAGTGGTGCTGGAAGAGCACAGCAGTTCAGGCAACATCCAAGGAGCAGCGAAATCAACGTTTCGGGCAAAAGCCCTTCATCAGGAATAAAGGCAGTGAGCCTGAAGCATGGAGAGATAAGCTAGAGGAGGGTGGGGAGAAAGTAGCATAGAGTACAATGGGGGAGTGGGGGAGGATATGAAGGTGATAGGTCAGGAAGGAGAGGGTGGAGTGGATAGGTGGAAAAGGAGCTAGGCAGGTCGGACAAGTCATGGGGACAGTGCTGAGCTGGAAGTTTGGAACTAGGGTGAGGTGGGGGAAGGGGAAATGAAGAAACTGTTGAAGTCCACATTGGATGCCCTGGGGTTGAAGTGTTCCGAGGCGGAAGTTAAGGCGTTCTTCCTCCAGGCGTCTGGTGGTGAGGGAGCGGCAGTGAAGGAGGCCCAGGACCTCCATGTCCTCGGCAGTGTGAGAGGGGGAGTTGAAATGTTGGGCCACGGGCGGTGTAGTTGATTGGTGTGGGTGTCCCGGAGATGTTCCCTAAAGCGCTGTGCTAGGAGGCGCCCAATGTAGAGGAGACCGCATCGGGAGCAATGGATCCAATAAGTGATATTAGTGGATATGCAGGTAAAACTTTGATGGATGTGGAAGGCTCCTTTAGGGCCTTGGATAGAGGTGAGGGAGGAGGTGTGGGCACAGGTTTTACAGTTCCTGCGGTGGCTGGGGAAAGTGCCAGGATGGCAGGGTGGGTTGTAGGGGGGCGCGGACCTGACCAGGTAGTCACAGAGGGAACTGTCTTTGCGGAAGGCGGAAAGGGGTGGGGAGGGAAATATATCCCTGGTGATGGGGTCTTTTTGGAGGTGGCGGAAATGTCGGTGGATGATTTGGTTTATGCGAAGGTTTGTAGGGTGGAAGGTGAGCACCAGGGGCATTCTGTCATTGTTACGGTTGGAGGGGTGGGGTCTGAGGGCGGAGGTGCAGGATGTGGACGAGATGCGTTGGAGGGCATCTTTAACCACGTGGGAAGGGAAATTGCGGTCTCTAAAGAAGGAGGCCATCTGGTGTGTTCTATGGTGGAACTGGTCCTCCTGGGAGCAGATATGGCGGAGGCAGAGGAATTGGGAATATGGGATGGCATTTTTGCAAGAGGTAGGGTGGGAAGAGGTGTAATCCAGGTAGCCATGGGAGTCGGTGGGTTTGTAAAAAATGTCAGTGTCAAGTCGCATTATAATTGCCCTTCCCGTATCGATAACTCTTGCCCTATGGCATGTACCTATCCTTTCTATCACCAAACTAATCGTAACTGAATTATGGTCACTTTCTCCAAAGTGCTCACCTATCACTAAATTAAATACCTGGCCTGGTTCATTACCAAGCACCAGGTCCAGTGTGGCCTCCCTTCTTGTCAGCCCTTCGATATGCTGTGTCAGGAAACCCTCCTGAACACATTGGACAAAAACCGATCCATCTGATGTACTAGAGTTATAGCATTTCCAGTCAATGTAGGGGAAGTTAAAGTCACCCATATTGACCACCTCGGTTCCTTTTGCTCTTACTCAGAATTGTTTTGCTTATCCTCTTCTCCACGTCCCTGGAACTCTGTGGAGGCATGTAAAAAATTCCCAGCAGTGTTACCTCTCCTGTCCTGTTTCTAACCTCAGCCCATACTACCTCAGGAGACGAGTCCTCATCAGAAGTTCTTTCAGCCACCGTTATATTATCCTTGACGAACAAGGCCACACTTCCCCCTCTTTTACTGCCTTCCCTGTTCTTAATGAAAGATCTAAACCCTAGAACTTGCAACATCCATTCCTGACCCTGCTCTATTCACATCTCCGAAATGGCCACAACATCGAAGTCCTATCTATGTTGTAAGCTCACCTACCTTATTCCGGATATATCCTGGGGTTGAAGTAATCACATTTCAAACCAACTTACTGTCTGCCAGCACATTCCTGTGACCGTGAAATTCTGTCCAAGCCTTCCCTTCTCTCATCCTCCTGTGCACTGGATTTACATCTCAGGTTCCTATCCCCCTGCTGAGCTAGTTTAAACCCACCCAGCTAGCACCAGCAAATTTCCCACCCAGGATATTAGTACCCCTCTGGTTCAAGTGAAGACTGACCTGTTTGTAGAGGTCCCACCTCCCCCAGAATGAACCCCAATTATCCATATACCTGAAACCCTCCCTCCTGCGCCATCCTTACAGTCATGTGTTCAGTCGATACCTCTCCCTATTCCTTGCCTCACTATCATGTGGCAGAGGTAACAACCAGTGATAACAACTCTTTGTTCTAGCTCTCAGCTTCCACCCTAGCTCCCTGAAATCCTTCCTTACATCCCTATTCCTCTTTCTATTTATGTCATTGGTACCTACGTGGACCACGACTGGAGGCTAGTCACCCTCTCCCTTCAGGACCCCAAAGACATGATCTGAGACATAGACAGTAGGTGCAGGAGTAGGCTACTCTGCCCTTCAAGCCAGCACCACCATTCATTATGATCATGGCTGATCATCCTCAATCAGTATCCTGTTCCTGCCTTATCCCTATAACCCTTGATTCCACTATCCTTAAGAGCTCTATCCAACTCATTCTTGAAAGTATCCAGAGACTTGGCCTCCACAGCCTTCTGGGGCAGAGCACTCCATACACCCACCACTCTCTGGGTGAAGAAGTTTCTCCTCAACTCTGTTCTAAGTGGCCCAACCCTTATTTTTAAACTGTGTCTTCTGGTTTGGGACTCTCCCATCAACAGAAACATGCTTCCTGCCTCCAGAGTGTCCAATCCTTTAATAATGTTATACGTCTCAATCAGATCCCTCTCAGCTTTCTAAAGTCAAACATATACAAGCCCAGTTGCGCCAATCTTTCAGCATAAGGTAGTCCCGCCATTTCAGGAATTGACCTTGTGAACCTAAGCTGCACTCCCTCAATAGCCAGAATGTCTTTCCTCACATTTGGAGGCCAAAACTGCACAATATTCCAGGTACGGTCTCACCAGGGCCCTGTACAGCTGCAGAAAGACCTTTTTGCTTCTATACTCAATTCCTCTTGTTCTGAAGGCCAGCATGCCATTAGCTTTCTTCACTACCTGCTGTACCTGCATGCTTGCTTTCATTGACTGATGTACAAGAACACCTAGATCTCGTTGTACTGTCTCTTTACCTAACTTGACTCCATTTAGGTAGTAATCTGCCTTCCTGTTCTTGCCACTAAAGTGGATAACCGCACATTTATCCATATTAAACTGCATCTGCCATGCATCCGTCCACTCACCTAGCCTGGCCAGGTCACCCTGTATTCTCCTAACATCCTCCTCACATTTCATCCTGCCATCAAGATTTGTGTCATCAGCAAACTTGCTAATATTACTTTTAATACCTTCATCTATATCATTAATGTACATTGTAAAAAGCTGCGGTCCCAGCACTGATCCCTGTGGCACACCACTGGTCACTGCCTGCCATTCCAAAAGGGACTTGTTTATTACTACTGTTGTTTCCTGTCAGCCAACCAATTTTCAATCCAAGTCAGTATTTTACCCCTAATACCATGTGCCCTAATTTTGCTCACTAACATCCTATGTGAGACTTTATCAAAGGCTTTCTGAAAGTCCAGGTATACTACATCCACTGGATCGCCTTTGTCCATCTTCAGAGTTACATCCTCAAAAAATTCCAGAAGATTAGTCAAGCTTTATTTCCCCTTCATAAATCCATGCTGACTCTGATCTATCCTGTTACTGCTATTCAAGTGTGTCGTAATTTCGTCCTTTATAATTGACTCCAGCATTTTTCCCACCACTGAGGTCAGACTAACTGGTCTATAATTCTGTTTTCTCTCTCCCTCCTTTCTTAAAAAGTAGGACATTAGCCATCCTCCAATCCACAGGATCTGATCCTGAATCTATGGAACATTGGAAAATGATCCCAATGCATCCACGATTTCTAGAGCCACCTTCTTCAGTACCCTGGGATGCAGATCAAGAGGTCCCGGGGACTTATCAGCCTTAAGACCTAACAGTCTTTCCAAAACCATTTCCTGCCTAATATAAATTCCCTTCATTCACGTCCTTTAGCCACTATTACACCTGGGTGATTGCTCGTGTCTTCCCCAGTGAAGACAGATCTAAAGTAACAATTCAACTCTTCTGCCATCATGGGTCCTGGCACCTGGGAGGCAACACACCAACTGTGAATTTTATTTGTTCCCAACAAACCTTTTATCTGACCATCTAACTATTGAGTCCCCAATGACTAACACTGTCCTTTCCCTCCTTCCCTTCTGTGCAACAGGGACAGGGACTTGCATCCCACTGCATGCCCTGGTAAGTCTTCCTGCCCCCTTGAAAGTATCCAAAACTATATACTTGTTTTTCAGGAGAACGACCATAGGGGATCCCTGCACGGACTGCTTTTCCACGCTTCGAACAGTTACCCAGCTTTCTTTGTGCCTAGGAGTAACTGCTTCCCTGTAACACTTATCTGTCACGACCTCTGCCTCCTGAATGATCCAAAGTTCATCCAGCTCCTGTTCCAGTTCCCTAACTTGGTCTTGGAGGAATGAAAGTTAGGTGCACTTCCTGCAGATGTACTTGGATGGGACACTAATCGTGTCCATCATCCCAAACATCACGCGGAAGAACATTCCTCCCCCTGTACTGCCATTACTGCTAGTCCCCTTATCACAATGTAAAAAAAGGGAAGCTTACCTGATGTGTCCTAGGTGTTAAGGTTCAAGGAGGTGGTTAGGTTGGAGGCTGTACAAAGGTAGGGTCTCAGGTTTAGAAAACACTCACTAATGTCGCTGGAGGGAAATAAAATGTCCCTTTTTTCCCAGAATTCACTGCTCTCCGATGTCAGATGTAAAGACTGAAATCAGTGACCCATCGCTCTTGCCCTTCGTACTGCTGCTGCTTCTGAAAAATAGAAATGGACGTCTCCCGCACTCCAGATAAGTTTAATAAAGACTCAAATCAGTGACTCACTGCTCTCGCCTTTCCTACTGCTGCTGTTGCTGAAAAACAGAAATCTGTTAGGAAGTGTGTAGTACACCAACAATGCAACTGCACCCCTCCTATTTCTGCCTATATTGCCTCATTGCTCGAGTCCTTCATAGACTTGACATCCTCTCTGACCAATTATGCAATCCCTCCATCCCTTTTACCTCCCTCTATCCCATCTGAAGCATCTACATCCTGGGATATAGGGTTGTCAATCTTGCCCTTCCCTCAACGAACTCACACTAATAGCAGTAACATCATAGTTCCAGGTACTAATTGAAACCCTAAGTTCATTGCCTTACCAACTACACTTATCTCAATAAAACAAATGCACTTCAGACCACCTGCCCCTTTGCATCCATCATTGGCTCCTTGCCTATTCTTTCCCTTAGTCACGCTGACTTCATTATCTGGTTCCTTACAGGCTTTAGTTACTACCTCTTCACTGTCCACTGACCTCATTTGGTTCACATCTCCCTGCTCTATCAATTTAAGTCCTCCTCAACAGTATTAGCAAAAGCACACCCACGGATATTGGTTCCACTCCTGCCCAGGTGTAGACTGTCCAATTTGTAATATTCCCACCTCCCCCAGAACTGGTCTCAATATCCCAAAAATCTTGAGCCCCTCCCTCCTGCACCATCTCTCAAGCCATTCATTTATTCTGCCTAGTCTTTCATTTCTACTCTGACTAGCATGTGGCCCTGGTAGCAATCCTGAGATTACTACCTCTGAGGTCCTAACTTTTAACTTGGCTCCTAACTCCCTAAAAATCACCTTATGGGACCACATCCCGTTTATTACCTAGATCATTGGTGCCTACATGCACCATGACTGCTGGCTCTTCCCCATCCTATTTCAGAATGTCCTGCAGCTGATCTGAGACATTCCTGACCCATGTACCAGGGAGGCAACATACTGTTAGAGAGTCTCATTTTTGACCACAGAACTGTCTATCTATTTCCCTTACAATTGAATCTCATGATTATAGCCCTTCCACTCTTTTTCCCATCCTTCTTTAAAGCAGAGCCAGCCATGATGCTATGAACCTGGCTACTGCTGCTTTCCCCTGGTGAGCCATCTCCCCCAACAGTATCGAAAACAGTATACCTGTTTTGGATGGAAATGGCTGCAGGGAACACCTGCTCTGCTTTCCTACTCTTTCTCTATATTTTGGTCACCCATTCCCTTTTTCCTTCAGCAGTTCTAATCTACAGTGTGACCAATTCGCTAAATGTGCTCTCCACTACTTCCTCAGCATTGCGGATGCTCCAAAATGAGTCCACCCATAGCTCCAGAGTCATCATATGGTCTAACAAGAGCTGCAGCTGGACACACTTCCTGCACATGAAGGAGCCAGGGATATCTGCCACATCCCTGAGCTCCCATATTGAGCAAGAGGCTCATAACACAGGTCTGGGATCTCCTGCGATTTTTGCTCTTAAGCTTAACTTAGTCTAACTGTAATATCAAGTAATAGATAAATGAAATTTAAAAACATTTCACCAATCACACTACTTACCAGCACACAACAAAAAAAAAACTTTACCTTCTCAACACACCACAGCCTCTTCTGTTTTTGGTTAGAGGAGGAGGGCAGTTGGGAGATACTGAACACGTGTCTCAGGTTTAGCCGCTGCCCAAATATATCAGTTCACTCACCTTCCCAGATTGCAATTCAACCGCTCCCTCTCAGCTCCTCGTTCTCACTGCTCCCACTCCCTCTGCAAAATGGAGGCAGTTGATTCCATGAGCTAAGTATTTAAATGACAAATTTATCTTACCAGCAGCCCCTGGTCCTCGCTCTCACCAATCCCACTGCTGCTTTAAAATGGAGTCAGCTGCTTCAACGAGGTAACTATTTAAATTGGAAACTTACCTTTCCGGCAGCCCCCGGTCCTTGATGTTACCGTTCCCGCTGCTGCTGCAAAATGGAGACTGTCGATGATACGAGGTAAGTATTTAAATGGAAAATTTATCATCCCACAGCCCCCTTGTTTTCGCTGTCACCGCTCCCGCCGGTGCTGCAAATTGGAGACCGCTGATTCACAAGGTAAGTATAAAGTGGGAAACTTACATTCCCGGGAGACCACTGGTCTTCATTCTCACTACTCCTGGTGCAAAATGGAGACTGTTGATTCCACGAGGTAAATATTTAAATGGGAAATTTACCTTTCAGCAGCCCAATGGTCCTCGCTCTCACAGCTTCGGTTGCTGCTGCCTAACTTCCTGTAATCACTTTTCAGGACCAATGATTCCAATGTGTACAGCGACTTCTGGCTGCTTACCCTCCTCCTTTAAGATTTCATGCAACTGCTCAGAGACATCCTGCACCATGGCACCAAGGAATCAACTGACCATCTGGAGTTTTGATTGCAGCCATAGAAATACCTGTCTATGCCCCTGACTCGTCAAACTCTACTACTAACATTCACTTGGACTTTGTCTGAACCTGGTTTACAGCAGAGCCAATTGTGATGTCACAGGCTTGGCTGCTGCTGTTGTATCTTCCTGTGTGTGTCCATCATAATTTTTACATCACAGTCATGCCCCCCCCCAACTCTCCAACTCCCCTCTGCTCTATGGAAACCAACCCTAGTCTATCCAATTTCTCTTCACAACTGATACTCTCCAGCTGAGGCACCATCCTGGTAAATCTCCTCTGCACGCTCCAGGAGCAGTCACATTCATCTTAATAATTTGGATTCTAGAACTGCACAGAATACTCTATTGTAGTCTAACCAACAATTCCATGTGCTTTTTTGACCAGTTTATTCATCTACCCTCTTAAGGGTCTTTGGTACACAGACACCAAGGTCCTTCTGATCTTTGGACTTTCTTAAGTGAAATGCACTCTGGGCTTTGACTACCTGCCTCCCTTTTTCTGGTTGGTGGTCACCCATTTTCTCTCCGACTACACTCTTTATATATAAGAGTGACTATGTCTAATAATGTGTTATCCATGTAACTGTCAGCATCGTGGATGCACTTCTATAGCTTTAGCTGATGTGCAAGCTCTGGAAACTGGTGTTCAAGCTGATCAAGGTGATGACACTTCTCGCAAATATGACCATCCAGTCTGCTCGGAGCACCTAAGACTTTCCATTTGCTGTAGGCCGTGTATCACATGGCACTTGAGCACCCCAAAAGACAAAACAAGGAAAGTTTACAGCCCAGGGACTCTCCAAGCCTGAGCCAATCCAAATCTACTGTCTAAACCTGTTGCCCAATTCCTGAGCACCTGCATCCCTCTGCTCCCCACTTACTCATGCATCTGTCCAGATGCATCTTAAATGAATCTACCATGCCTGCCTCTACCACCTCTGCTGGTAATGCGTTCCAGACACCCACCACCCTCTGTAAAGTACTTGCCATGTGTATCCCCCTTAAACTTTTTACCTCTCATCTTGAAAGCGTGACCTCTCGTTATCAAATCTTTCAGCCTGTCTATACCCTTCATGATTTTATAAACCTCACTCGGGTCCCTCCTCAATCTCCTTTTTTCTAATGAAAACAAACCTAACCTGCTCAACCTTTCTTCATAGCACCTTCCGTACCAGGAAAAATCCTTATAAACCTTCTCTACACTCTCTCCAAAGTGTCTACATCCTTTTGGTAATGTGGCGACCAGAACTGTACACAGTATTCTAAATGCGGCCAAACCAACGTCGTGTGCAATTTAACATGCCCTGCCAGCTCTTATACTGAATACCCCATCCGATGAAGGCAAGCATACCTTCTTGACCACTCTATCTACCTGTGCAGCCACCTTCAGGGTACATTGGACCTGCACTCCCAGATCTTTCTGCCATCAACTTTTCCCAAGGCTCTTCCGTCCACTGTATAATTCGCTCCAGAATTAGACTTGACAAAATGCATTACCTCACATTTGCCTGTATTAAACTCTATCTGCCACTTCTCTGCCCAACTCTCCAGTCTTTCTATATTCTCCTGTATTCTTTGACAGTCCCTTATGCTTTCTGCAATGCCACCAGTCTTCATGTAATCTGCAAACATGCTGATCATACCAACAGTGCCCTCTTCGAGATCATTTATGTATATCACAAACAACAGTGGCCCCAGCACTGATCCCTGTAGAACATCACTAGTCATCTTGTTCCATTTCAAGAAACTCCCTTCAACTACTACTCTCTGTCTCCTGTTGCTCAACCAGTTCTTTATCCACCTTGGTAGAACACCCTGCACACCATGTGACTTCACTTTCTCTGTTAGTTTACCTTGGGGAACCTTATCAAACGCCTTACTAAGGTTCATGTATATGACATCAACAGCCCTTCCTGCATTTATCAACTTGGTCACTTACTGAAAGAACACTATTAAGTTGGTAAGGCACGATCTCCCCTGCATAAAACCCTGTTGCCTATTACTGATAAGCCCATTCTTTTCTAAATATAAATAGGTCCTATCCCTCAGTACCTTCTCCGGCAACTTTCCCATCACTGACGTCAGGCTCACTGGTCGGTAGTTTCCCAGAATATCCCTACTACCCTTGTTGTACAGGGGGACAACTTGAGCAAACTTCCAGTCCTCTGTCACCTCACCTGTGTTTAAGAATGCCACCAAGATATCTGTCAGGGCCCCAGCTATCTCCTCTTTCGCCTCCCTCACCATTCTGGGATAGAGTTTAGATTAGAGTGGAGCTGGAAAAGCACAGCAGGTCAGGCAGCATCCGAGGAACAGGAAAATCACGTTTCGGGCAAAAGCCCTTCATCAGGAACAGGGATAGATCTGGATCGACCTGAGCTAAATCCCATCCAGTCCTGGGGATTTGTCCACCTTAATAACCTGTAGCCTGCCCAACACATCATCTTTACTTACACCAACGTGATCCAGACCAATCAAACTTCTATCTCTAATCTCAAAATTCATCATGTCCCTCTCCTCAGTGAACACTGATGCAAAGTAATAATTCAAAATCTCACCTATTCTTTCAGGTTCAACACACAGCCTTCCTTCATTATCCTTTAGTAGACCAATCCTTTCTCTAGTTACCCGCTTGCTTCTTACATAAGAATAAAAGGCTTTGGGATTCTCCTTAATTCTGCTCGCTAAAGCTATTTCATGACCCTTTTTAGCCCGTTTGATTCCTCGTTTAAGACTGGTCCTATTCTTCCGATATTCCTCCAGGGCCCATTCTGTTCTTAGCTGCCTGGAAGTTATGTACGCTTCCTTTCTCCTCTTGGTTAGTCGTACGATTTTTCCTGTCATCCACAGTTCACTAATCTTGCCTTTCTTATCCTTTGCCTTCAACTGGACATGCCTATCCTGCACAATCTTTAATCTGTCTTTGAAAGCCTCCCACATATCAAATGTAGACTTCCCTTCAAATAGCTGTGTCAATCCACATTTCTGAGCTCCTGCCTAATATTGATATAATTGGCCTTGGTCCAGTTTAGTACTCTTCCCTTAAGACCACTCACTTCTTTGTCTACGAGCATTCTAAAACTTACAGAATCGTGGTCACTGTTCCCAAAGAAATCCCCCACCGCAACTTCTACCACGTGGCCTGGCTTATTCCCTAATACCAGCTCCAATATGGCCCCCTCCCTCGTCGGATTATTGACATACTGCTTTAAAATACTCTCCTGGATGCTTCTTGTAAATTCTATTCTGTCTAGACCTCTGACTCTGAGTGTATCCCCGGCAATGTTGGGAAAATTAAAATCTCCCATCACCACTACCCTATTGCCTGTACATCTTTCCATAATCTGTTTACCTATTTGTTCTTCTACCTCACGCTCACTGTTGGGGAGGCCTGTAATACAGCCCCAGCAATGTAACTGCACCCTTCTTATTTCTCAGCTCTCCCCATAATGCCTTACTGCTCAAGCCCTCCATAGTGTCCTCCTTTAGCGCAGCCGTGATATCATCCCTGACCAGCAATGCAACTCTAGCCCCTCTTTTACTTCCCTCCCTGTCCTGTCTGTATCCTGGAACATTTAGTTACCAATCATGCCCTTCCTTCAACCAAGTCTCTGTGTTTGCAATAACGTCATTCTCCCAGGCACCAATCCAAGCCCAAAGTTAATTTGCCTTACCCACTGTACTCCTTGCATTAAAGTAGATACACTTCAGGCCATCAGTTCTTTTGCATTCATCTGCTCTCTGCCTACTCTTCCCCTTATTAATATTATCTTCATGATTCTTAGAGTCTCCAGTTTCCACCTCGCTGCCTACTGGTCCCAATGATCAACAAATCTGAATCTCCACCATCCCTCAAACCACATGTTCATCCTGCCTATTTTTTTCATTTCTACGCTGGCTAGCATGTGGCAATGGTAGTAATCCCGAGATCACTACCTTTGAGGTCCTCCTTTTTAAGTTCTAGCTCCCTGAATTCTGCTTTCAGGACCTCATCTCGTTTTTTACTTATATTGTTGGTGCCTGTATGCACCAAGACAACTGGCTGTTCACCCTCCCCTTTTAGAATGCTGTGCAGCTGATCGGTGACATCCCTGACCTGAGCACCTGGAAGGCAACCTATCATCTGGGAGTCCTGTTTTCGGCCACAGAAACCCCTATGATTATGGCTACAAGTCTTTTTCCTGCCCTTCTGAACAGCAGTGTCTGCCACGGTGCCATGATCTTGGCAACTGCTGCCTTCCCCTGATGAGCCATTTTCCCCAGCAGTATCCAAAACTGTATACCTGTTTTGGAGGGAGATGACTGCAAGGACACCTGCACTGCCTTCCTACTCTTTTTTTCTGCCTTTTGATTACCCGTTCACTGTCTCCCTCAGCAATTCTAACTTGCAGTGTGACCAGTTCAGTAAGTGTGCTATCCACGACCTCCTCAGCATTGCGAGTGCTCCACAGTGAGTTCATCTGCAGCTGCAGAGCCGTCATGCAATCAAATAAGAGCTGCAGCTGGACACACTTCTTGCAGTGTAAGAGTCGGACGTCAGCCACATTCCTGAGCTCCCACATCAAGCAAAAGGCACATGCCACAGGTCTGAGGTCCTCTGCCATTGTAAGCTTAGCATTATATTAACTAACTAAAACCAAACAATATACTTAAATATATGAAAAAGAACTAAAAAGGGAAGATAAAAAGTTTACCTTACAGAGTTTTTTTCTGGTTAGAGGAGGGGAAGGCAGGAGGGGGATACTACACGTGTAGTTCCTCCGGTTTAAACGCTGCCCAGATATATCCTAAGTCCTTACCTTATCAGGACCCTCCTGGTCTCCATATCACTGTGTCTCCCGCTGCTCCCGGATAGGAAAAGGGCTGTGGGCTTCGAAGATAAGTATTTAAGCAGTTTCCTTCCCGGCACCCACCTGGCAATACCTTTAGTTCAATTCTCTTATCTTAAATTTAAGTCAAAGAGACAAAGGTTAATATTTATTTTAAAAAAACAAATTGAGAACTTTCCTTCATGCAGCTTTATAGTGGAGTACCTATCAATCTGCTCTGTGCTTTGTGCTGACATCACTTTTGTCGGCATTGTCAAATCTGGCAGTGTCTTTCTTTGGGTAGCTGCTGCTCTGATTGGTTTGATCTTGCTCTTACTGTGATCAGTTTTATGCCCCTTTCTTCCTCTTCCTCTTCCTCCTCCCCCACCCACCCATCAACACCACCACAACATATATACATATACCTTAAGCCTTGCTGTATTGTTCTCACCTCACTTGTTTTTCTCAGTGATGCAGATTGTCTGTCGTGTGGACTTGAGCTCATCTGCTTTTCTTCTATATGAATAAACAGTTCTCTCCTCATTCATTGCATTTCAGCACTATCACATGTTGATGTAGCTTATATTTTTATTGATGTATTCTGCTCTCAAGATAAATCTTCTTCTCCTTTCTTCTGGTGATTCTGCTATCTGGCTATGGCTCCTGCTGAATGCACCTGCTCCTGTCCTATCTCTATTGTTCACAAGTAGACAGTGCTTTATCCCTTTAAGTAGCCTTCTTTTATACCAGAAAGATCTTCATGTGAGCTTGGTAATATTACGGGCGGCACGGTGGCGCAGTGGTTAGCACTGCTGCCTCACAGCACCAGAGACCCGGGTTCAATTCCTGCCTCAGGCGACTCTCTGTGTGGAGTTTGCACATTTTTCCCGTGTCTGTGTGAGGTTTCCTCCGGGTGCTCCGGTTTCCTCCCACAGTCCAAAAATGTGCAGGTTAGGTGAATTGGCCATGCTAATTACCTGTAGTGTTAGGTGAAGGGGTAAATGTAGGAGTCTGGGTGGTATACGCTTCGGCGGGTCGGTGTGGACTTGTTGGGCCGAACAGCCTGTTTCCACACTGTAAGTAATCTAATCTAATAATCTGCTACCTACTTGGCTGCCTGCATCTGTGCAGAATTCAGAGGAGCCACATGGATCTTCCCTTCTTCTTCTTTAGGTTCTGTAGTCTGTCAGTACTGTAAACACTGAAGTTCTGGCTGCATTAATTAAAATCTAGCTTTAAGGCAAGTTTAAACATGATTAGTAGAATTAAATTCCCCCCCCGCCAATAAAAAGGCATTTAGACTTCCACTGTGAGGTTCACACATTCCAGGTTACGGCTGTTAAAATGTTTAAATGTTCATACTGAGTAGGGAGTTTCCCATCTATTTGAACCATATTTCAACCCTAATCCCATGGCAGCAGTAATAGAATCTGCCAGAAATGGGGTTTAGATACTCTGCATTTGACAGGCTCACAGACTTAGTCTCACTCTGAATTTATAATAACTATTGGAAAACTTAGTAATAGATACAGTACCTGTTACTAATCAACTGTTCTAACATAGTAATATCTCATAGACACATGCAGTTCTCCAATCCAGAAGAAAATAACATTGAGAAATTTCAGTGAAAGTAGCAGCTGAGAATCATTCACTGAAGCTTCTAACTGTTCTGGGTTCTCAAACAGCTTTTGATGCTTTAGCTTAAAAAAAACTCAAAAGCCGCGTCTGTGTGAACTGGCCGCTTCCACTCAAGCTGCTTCCATTGTTCCAACTTCTCTTAAAAAAAGACCTAAAGGCCTCTTAAGTTGTTTACTTTGGCAGTCTCCAGTAGTCAGTTCGAAACCTCTGCCTTTACAACTTCTCTTCAAAAAAAACCTAGGACAAAATAGTCTTTTTAAACTGTCAGCATCATCACCAAGCATTTAAGAACTTTGGAAGGAAATTGAGATTGGAATTGAGTGGTAATTTATCAGTATAGAGGGAGCAAGAATAGATTTCGTTTAGGTAAATGGTAACATTATCTGTAATTATAAGATGCTAGGGAGATTGAGTGTTGAACAGATCCATTAGAATAGATTTGTGTGAGCAGGAGGTGAATCTAATGAACATTGCAGGAGATCTTGCATGAGACAGAATGGAATCCATGTCAAGATATTAGTTTAAGGATGAGAACAGTTTTTTTTCAGGAAGCTTGACCTTAAGGGCTGTGAAAAAAGCAGACAGGTAACTGAAAGGTTTTGATTTTTATGACCTTCTTTGCATTTATTATTGGCAGTAAAGGTGATAGGGATTATCTTACATGGATGATCATTAAATATTGAACAGTTCTAGAGGTAGAAAGTACTACCCTATAATGTTTTAAGTTCTCAGTAGTAAATAACATAATAAACAAGGCTAGGGAATTGCAGTCCTAGAATAGCATGTGAAAATGTGATGTTGTGATAATGGAGGCCTAGCTCGAGGAAGGGCAGGATTTGGTGGAAAACATTCCTTGACATAAGGTGTTCAAAAAAGATTGAAAAGGCATCAGGGAAGCGGTCTTGGTTAAGGAAAGCATTGCAATGCTGGAGAAGAATGTCCTGCCGGGTTGAAGAACAGAATTGGTCTGGCTAGAGCTAAGGAAACAAAAATGGACGAAAGTTGTGTGGCATTGTCTGTAGACCACCAATTAGTGGCAGTGTTGTAGAGGAATAAATCTGTAGGAAATTAGTGGCGATTATTATAAGTTATAATTGGAGACTCTAACTGAATGTAGATTGGGACTGTGGTAGCATTAAAAGTAGAGTGGAACAAATGTTACCAGATTGTGTTCAGGAAAAATTCCTAACCTAGTATGTGTTGAGTCCAATTAAACAGGAAACATTTTTTTGGATCTGGTTCTTGGAAATGAGGTGGCCAAATAAATTCATTGTTTAGAAGTGGGAATATTTCAGCGATAATGATCATTATATCATGAGATATAGGATTACAATCAAAAAGGACAACAGACAATCCAGAGTTAGAATAATCAACTAAGGAGACTTGACTGCAGTGGAACAAGAATGGCCAGAAAGACTTAAACAAAAGGTTGATGGGGAAAAAAAACTGGTTTAACAAAGGGCTACCAGCAAAGAGAAGGTGGTTCAGGAATAGTCAAGGTATCTTCCCTCAAAAGGGAAAGACTCACAATTGCAGAAGAGGTAGCAGCAGAATTAGGCCATTCAGTCTGTTGAGACTGCTGTGATGCTCAGTGAGATTTTGACTGAACTAATAATCTCCTCAACCCCATTTCTTGTCTTTACTCCATACTCTTTGATTTTCTTGCTGATTTAAAAACTGTCTCTCAGCTTCGAGTATTCTTAGCGACTGTGCCCCAACTGATCTTTTTAGTAAAGAATTCCACAGATGCACTACCATCTGAGAAGAAATTCCTCCCCCCATCTCTGTCTTCAGTGAGTAACCCCTTACCCTGAGACAGTGATCATTATATCATGCGATAGTGATAATGCCCTCTGGTCTTTGGCTCTGCACAAAGGAAAGCAACCTAACCATATCTACCCGGGAAGAATCTTGGTTACTCTCCTTTGCACCCTATACAGAACGAGTGCATTCTTTTACTCAGTGGGAAGCAGTAGTCCAGTTGTGAACTAGCCCGCATTTTATTCAGTTACAGATTAATTGTTCTTGTATTCTATGCTTTGGCTAATTAGGGCATACCCCATATGCCTTGCCTTCTTATCTACCAGCTCTAGTACATTCAGGGTTCTAAGGATATGCACGGCAAAGTTCCTCTGATCCTGAGGACTTTCCAGGATCCTGCCATTCATATTGTGTAACCCTTTTCTTTGTTATCCCTCTCCAAGTGCATTGCCTCATTTTTCTAGATTTAATTTCATTTGTCATTGCTTTGCCCACCTGACCAGTCCATTGTGGGCGGCACGGTGGCACAGTGGTTAGCACTGCTGTCTCACAGCGCCTGAGACCCGGGTTCAATTCCTGACTCAGGCGACTGACTGTGTGGAGTTTGCACGTTCTCCCCATGTCTGCGTGGGTTTCCTCTGGGTGCTCCGGTTTCCTCCCACAGTCCAAAGATGTGCGGGTCAAGTGAATTGGCCATGCTAAATTGCCCGTAGTGTTAGGTAAGGGGTAAATGTAGGGGTATGGGTGGGTTGTGCTTTGGCGGGTCGGTGTGGACTTGTTGGGCCGAAGGGCCTGTTTCCACACTGTAAGTAATCTAATCTAATCTGATCTTGACATCCTTCTTCAGTTTACAGCTATCTTCTAACACTTTGCCACTCTACCAATTACTGTGTCATCCAAAACTTCTTAAGTGGGCAGCCTGGCGGCACAGTGGTTAGCACTGCTGCCTCACAGCGCCAATTCCCACCTCAAGCGACTGTGTGGAGTTTGCACATTCCCCCCGTGTCTGCGTGGGTTTCCTCCCACAGTTCAAAAATGTGCAGGTTAAGTGAATTGGCCATGCTAAATTGCCCGTAGGGGTAAATGTAGGGGATTGGGTCTGGGTGGGTTGCGCTTCGGTGGGTCAGTGTGGACTTGTTGGGCCAAAGGGCCTGTTTCCACACTGTAAGTAAGTAAGTAAGTAATCTAATCTAATCATATCCCTACATTTCTGTCCATGTCATCATAGTAGACCACAAACAGCAAGGATCTCAGCAATGGGCCCTGTGGAACCCCATCAGAACTGATTTCTGGTCGCAGAAACATGCCTCTACCATCACCCTCTGCTTCCTGCATAAGCTGGTTTGGATTCAACATGACACTTTGCCTTAGATCCCACTGGTTCTTAACTTTCTTGAAATCTGCAATGTTGGAGTCTTTCCGATGTCTTGCTAAAGTCCATGGAAACCATTTCAAGTGCATTACTGATATCAGAGAGGAGAGTGTGTTGCTGTAAAAGCACAGCAGGTCAGGCAGCATTAGAGGAGCAGGAGAATTGATGTTTCAAATATTCCTGATGAAGGGCTTATGCCCAAAATGTCGATTCTCATGCTCCACAGATACTCGCTGACCTGCTATGCTTTTCCAGTGCCACACTCTCAACACTGATCTCCAACATTTGCAGTCCTCACTTTCTCCCATTACCAATATCAGCACTCCTGGATGCCTCTTCAAAAATATCCTGATTAATCAATTCTTTCCAAGTGCTGACATATTGTATAATGACCAATTGGTATTTTTCGATCTGGAGGAATATTTTTGGTGAAGTTTGTAATTAAGTATACATCAGGAAAACCAAGGATCAGAACTCTAATCTAATGTTCCCCACTGGTTAGAATTCAGATCCTTTCTTTTTCTGATGTATATTAATCATCTACATCTTGGTACGGCAGGGGATAGTTTCAAGGTTTGCAGACGATATGAAACTTGAATGCATTGTAAATTGTGAGGAAGATGATGCTGATCTTCAAAAGTGTACAGATACGTTGATGGATTGGGCATATGGATGGCAAATGAAGTTCAATGCAGGGAAGTGTGATTTTGGAAGGAAGAACATGGGTAGACAATACACATGCAGCAGCAAAGCAACTTGGCTGTCTGCTTGCAATGATTATTGAAGGTGACTGGATAAATAGAGCAGTTAATAAAGCGTACAGTATTCTGGGCTTTATTGATAGAAGCAGAGAGTACAAAAGCAAGACACTTGCTAGACCTCAGTTAGAGTATTGTGTACAATTTTGGGTGTCATACTGTAGGAAAAATGTGAACGTATTGAGATACACTCCACGTGTGTAACGGTCTGTTATGGCAACTTCTCTGTCCAGTACCATAAGAAACTACAAAAGTTGTGTGCACATCCCAGACCATCATGGAAGTTAACTTCCCATCCATGGATTCCATTTACACCTGCTGCTAAGGAAAGGCTGCCAACATCATCAAAGACCCATTTCAGCCCGGAAATGCTCTCCTACAACCTCTTCATCAGGCAGAAGATGCAGAAACTTGAAGACACCCAACACATTCAAGAGCAGCTTCTTTCCTGCCGTCATTAGGCTGGTGAATGGACTCTTGAACTTCAAATAATGTTGATTTTGCTTTGCATACCTCCTGTGCCATTGTAACCTGTATGCCTTACCATGTTTAAGTACCGCATGATCTGTATGTCTTTATTAGCAATGATCCGCCATACTGCTTACAAAACAAAGCCTTTCACTGTACTTAGGTACGTGTGTCTACAATAAATCAAATTAAATCAGAGTTTGCAGAAGAGATTTACAGGTGTTATGTAATGCTGTAGTTGCATTTCAGCAACACCTTGCTTAATAGAAAATCTCTCAATAGAAATAATGGGGCCTATGGGAAAAGTGATGTTGGGGCAAACCAGCAAAAAATATCACTAACGATCATTCAAAAATCATGCAAAAGCCTAACAAAAAATATATCATAGCCTGAATGAAGGTTTGAATCATATTTATTAATGAAACAAAAGTAAATTTAACACATTGCATTAAAAAAATATTGTTAATGCAGGGACAGAGGGTCATCATCATCACCACCTTCAGGTGCAGTTATGGTTGCCAAAGTGGTGGCTGTCGTTGATTGTCTTCTGACTATTTCTTGAGGGTTGGTTTAAAAAAGGCATCCAGTTTTTTCTGCTTTCCCCTTTTTCTTCTGTCTTGAAGAAGCTGTTCATAGAGTGCCAGATGATTTCTTACTGAACAAACTGCTACCCTGCTGTGTTCTGCATTGTCATAAGAGTAATGCAGTCTTGCAGGAATTACACAGGAATTATACAATAATATTCTTGTTTCAGAGGGAGAGCAGTGAACATTTATAGAACATAGAACATAGAAGGATACAGCGCAGTACAGGCTCTTCGGCCCTCGATGTTGCGCCGACCGAATCCTACCTAACCTATACTAGCCCAATAACTTCCAAATGCCTATCCAATGCCCGCTTAAATGACCATAAAGAAAGAGAGTTCACCACTGATACGGGCAGGGCATTCCATGAACTCACAACCCGCTGTGTGAAGAATCTACCCCTAACATCTGTCCTATACCTACCACCCCTTAATTTAAAGCTATGTCCCCTAGTAACACCTGACTCCATTAGCGGTAAAAGGTTCTTAGTATCTACCCTATCTAAACCCCTAATCATCTTATACACTTCTATCAGATCTCCCCTAAACCTTCTCTTCTCCAATGAGAACAGCCCCAAGTGCCTCAGCCTTTCCTCATAAGATTTTCCTACCATTCCAGGCAACATCCTGGTAAACCTCCTCTGCACTCGTTCTAAAGCTTCCACATCCTTCCTATAGTATGGCGACCAAAACTGCACACAATACTCCAGATGAGGCCTCACCAGAGTCTTATACAACTGCAACATGACCTCAGGACTCCGGAACTCAATTCCTCTGCCAATAAAGCCCAGTACACCATATGCCTTCCTCACAGCACTATTTACCTGGGTGGCAACTTTCAGAGATCTGTGTACATGGACACCAAGATCCCTCTGCTCATCCACACTACCAAGTAGCCTACCATTAGCCCAGTAATCCATCATCTTGTTATTCCTACCAAAGTGAACGACTTCGCACTTAGCTACATTGAATTCCATTTGCCACATTTCCGCCCAGCTCTGCAACTTATCTATATCCCGCTGTAACCTACCACTTCCTTCCTCACTATCCACAACTCCACCGACTTTTGTGTCATCCGCAAACTTGCTTACCCAGCTTTCAAGTCCTTCCTCTAGATCATTTATAAAGATAACAAAAAGCAATGGTCCCAAAACAGATCCTTGTGGTACACCGCTAGTAACTGTGCTCCAAGATGAACATAATCCATCAACTACTACCCTCTGTCTCCTTCCAGCCAGCCAATTCCTAATCCAAACTTCTAATGTATCCTCAATGCCATACCTCCGTAGTTTTAGCATTAGCCTACCATGGGGAACCTTATCGAACGCCTTACTAAAATCCATATACACAACATCTACTGCTTTACCCTCGTCCTTCCTTAGTCACCTTCTCAAAGAACTCAATAAGGTTTGTGAGGCACGACCTGCCCTTCACAAAACCATGCTGGCTATCCCTGATCACGTTATTCCTACCCAGATGTTCATAAATCTTATCCCTTACCATTCTCTCTAAGACTTTGCCCACCACTGAAGTCAGACTCACTGGCCTATAGTTACTAGGGCTATCCCTACTCCCTTTCTTGAACAATGGGACCACATTCGCTATCCTCCAGTCCTCTGGTACTATTCCCGTTGACAATGACGACATAAAAATCCAGGCCAATGGCTCTGCTATCTCCTCCCTAGCTTCCCATAGGATCCTGGGGTAAATGCCATCAGGCCCAGGAGACTTATCTATATTCATCCTTTCCAATATTCCCAAAACCTCTTCCCTGCATATTTCCAGGGCATCCATTCTAATTATTTGTGATTCCATATTCACATCAGCAACAGTGTCCTGTTCCTGAGTGAATACTGATGAAAAGTACTGATTTAATGTCTCTCCAATCTCCTCCGCCTCCACACACAACTTCCCACTACTATCCTTGACTGGACCGATACCTACCCTAGTCATCCTTTTATTCTTGACATACCTATAGAAAGCCTTTGGGTTTTCCCTAATCCTACCAGCTAAAGACTTTTCATGTCCCCTTCTCGCTTCTCTTAGCTCCCTCTTTAGCTCCTTCCTGGCTACCTTATAACTCTCAATCGCCCCTACTGAACCTTCACGCCTCATCTTTACATATGCCGCCTTCTTCCCTTTCACAAGGGACTCCAATTCCTTACTAAACCACGGCTGCCTCACAAGGCCCTTTACACCATGCCTGACTGGTACATACCTATCGAGGACACGCAGTAGCTGCTCCTTGAACAATCCCCACATCTCATTAGTGTTCTTCTCTTGAAGCCTGTTTTTCCAATCCACACATCCTAAGTCATGCCTCACTGCATCATAATTTCCCTGCCCCCAGCTATAACTCTTGCCCTGCGGCGCACGATTATCCCTCTCCATCACTAAAGTAAAAGTCACCGAGTTGTGGTCACTGTCCCCGAAGTGCTCACCTACCTCCAAGTCTAACACCTGGCCTGGTTCATTACCTAGAACCAAATCCAATATAGCCTCCCCTCTTGTTGGCCTGTCGACATATTGTGTCAGGAAACCCTCCTGCACACATTGTACAAACACCGACCCATCTAATGAACTCGAGCTATAGCTCTCCCAGTCAATATCTGGGAAGTTAAAGTCCCCCATAACAACCACCCTGCTACCTTCACTCTTTTCCTGAATCATCCTCGCAATATTATCCTCTACTTCTCTAGGACTATTAGGAGGCCTGTAGAAAACACCTAACAGGGTGACCTCACCTTTCCTATTTCTAACCTCAGCCCAAACTACCTCAGATGGCAAGTCCTCTTCCATCGTCCATTCCACTGCTGTGATACTATCTTTGACAAGTAATGCCACACCTCCCCCTTTTTTACCCCCATGTCTGATCCTACTAAAACATTTGAACCCTGGAACGTGCAACAGCCATTCTTGTCCCTGTTCTACCCACGTCTCTGTAATGGCCACAACATCGAAGTCCCAGGTACCAACCCACGCTGCAAGTTCACCTACCTTATTCCTTATACTTCTGGCATTGAAGTATACACACTTCAATCCACCCTTCTGGTTACAGGCACCCTCCTTAGAGATCACTGCATTATTCCTAACCTCCCTACACTCAAGGTCCTGTACCCTAAAGCTACAGTCCTGGTTCCCATGCCCCCACGGAGTTAGTTTACTAGTTTAATTTTTGAGATGATGCTGCTCAATGTCTAGTACTGTACCTCTTGCATGCTCTGACAGCAACTGATAGCAGTGCATGTGCAGGGACATAGGCATAATGAAGAATGCAAAACAATCACCACTGAAATTGCACTATTGCGATCAGTGGTAAGCATTTTTGAAAATACCGTCCCTAATTCTTTAGTGACATTACAGCCAAATAGTGCTGCCAAAACACATTTTATACAAGAACTACCTGCATAAAAATGGTTCTGAGGTTGAGAAACTTCAGTTATGGAGGATATATTAGAGAGGTTAGGAGTGTTCTTGAAGAGGAGTTCTGATCAAAAAGAAAATCAGAATCGTGAAAGATCTGGATAAGGAGAAACTGTTCCTGCCTGATGAGATCCAGATGAGAGGGCACAAATTGTGATATGCAAACGTAGCACATGTGATGTGAGAAAACATTTGTTAACATGTCAGGTAGTTCAGGACTGAAATGCGCTGCCAAGAAGTATGTTAAAGGCAGAGCTAACTGAGGTATTCTGGATGATGTTTCTATTCAAGTAATATGCAAGGTTATGGGGAAAAGCAAGTGAACGGCACTAATTGATAATCCTCATTGGAAGCTAGCGCAGGTATTGTGGACCAAATGGCCTCTGCACTTCAACAATTTTGTGATTCGATTCTCTATCTAGATTGTTGATTCTTAAAACAGTTGTTAGCCAAAATTGTTGAAATCTGTCATTTGAATTTGGGGGAGTAGAAATTAAGGTATACTGGGCCAACAATGTGGGTGAGTACAAGTATTATTCGACTGGGGCCAGTGTTGCTAGAGAGGCTGTTGTTTAGCAAATTGATAGTTGCTGAAGTGTTTATAGGCCAGTGGATAGTAAGGAATTTTAAAATTCAGTGATAAGTAGCATGAGGAACACAGTTCATTTAAAATGTCTGCAGAGATTGATAGAAGCAAATTATTGTTGTAAGAAAGATTACCTTGTCAATAATTAAAATGATACAAGCGGGCACATGAGGTGATAAGACTGGACAGCTGAATATGAGTAGGAGGATTTATATGGAGGAACACATTTATAAAGGAGAGGGAGGCAGTAAAGACACAAAGTTAAGTAGGGATGGAGGTTGAAGTCACCAATGATAAGAACTGGCTCAATGCAAAGGCTGAGGGAAACAGAAAAGATATCTCAATGAACATTGGATGTGTTACTTGGTAATACAGAAGAAGGATTTAATCAGAAGTATTTATTTTGGAACAACGTGTTATGGACGAGGCCAGACCACTCAACCATTCTTCAGCAGGCAGCCCCAGACCATAAATTTGCAATTTGTTTCAGTAAGTATCCAGTGAAAATTACCCAGAGTAAGATAGCTAGGTTGATTACTAGATTTCAAAACAGACAAAAAATGTATTCACAAAATTACACAATGAAACACAAAGAACATAATAAAGAACCCCGACAGAACTCAGTCTATCCAACTGGATTTAATTATGCTGTTTCAAATATACACAACAGTCCCAATAAGCAAATTCCTTTTTAAAAACCAGTATAAGTGGAACAGGTTGAAGTTGAAGGGAGAGAAGAGAGAGAGAGCTTCCAAGCAGTTTAAGACTGAACTAAAACTGCTCGGCTCAGCTCAGCTCAAGAGCTGACGACTGCCATTTCCTTATAAAGTATGACCACTTTGGCCTGAAGTCTAATCTGTTTACACATAAACAAAAGGCCTCTCAAAGTTCTTTTCATCTCTGTACCAAACCAGACTGATTGGAGTCCAGCCAGGTTTATTGCCCCTCTGAAAAATGTCAAGGACAGAGTCTCCTTGAGCCAAGGAGCAGCTTTAAGAAAAAAAGGTAGAAGCTTTGTGACAAATGTGAGATAGTCAAAGGGTGAGTGGTTGCCACAGAGTAGAGAATTGCTGAAAGTGTGATTTTAGAGATTTCAGCTCCAACAGGACTGGTGTCTTGAGTTAGAATCATGGAATTTTATGGTACAAGAGGAGGCCATTTGATGCATCATGTCTGTACCTGTTCCTGAAAGAGATACCCAGCTAGTCCCTTTCTCCAGCCCTATTTGCATAGCCCTCTGAATTTGTCACTTTCAAATAAATATCCAGCTCTCTTTTGCAGATTCATATGGAATCCACCTCCACTTCTGTCCAAGGCAGTGCATTCCATATCCGAATAACTCTCTAAGAAGTTTTTCCTCATCTCACTCCTAATTCTCTTGTTGACGATCTTGATTTGGAGGTGCTGGAGTTGGACTGGAATAGACAAAGTTAAAAAGCACAGAATACCAGGTTATAGTCCAATAGGTTTATTTGGAGGTACTAGCTTTCGAAGAGCTGCTTCTTCTTCAGGTGGTTATGGAGCAGAAGCATACAACACAGAATTTATAGCAACAGCATTGCAGTTGCAACACTCCAAATAAATCTGTTGGATTGTAAGGTGGTATTGTGTGATTTTTAACGTTGACAGTCTTGAAATTGTGATTCCTAGTTACTGCCACACTAACTAGTGAAGCAGAATATCCTTTTTTGTCCTGTCAAAATTGTTCATAATTTTGAACATGTCAAAAAAAATCACCTATTAATCTTCTCTGCTCCACGGAGAATGAGCCTAATTTATCTAATTTTTCCTTATATCGAAAATGCCTCAGTCCTGGTATCTTTTAGGTAAATCTCCTTTGCTGTGTCTCTTCTAGGGCTTTTAACAACCTTACTTAAATAATGATTTGGAGATGTCGGTGTTGGACTGGGGTGTACAAAGTTAAAAATCACACAACACCAAGTTATAGTCCAACAGGTTTAATTGGAAGCACACTAGCTTTCGGAGCGACGCTCCTTCATCAGGTGATAGTGGAGGGCTCGATCGTAACACAGAATTTATAGCAAACATTTACAGTGGGATGTAACTGAAATTATACATTGAAAAATTCATTGTCTGTTAAGCTTTTCATCTGTTAGAATACAGTGTTAGTTTCACTTCTTTCATGTGTAAATCACAAAACCTTTTTTTTTAAAGTTGCATTCTCGGGTTAGCTGTTAACAATGATGATAGCTAGACAATATGTTGAAGGTGTTGGCCCCCTGTGTTCTCTGTCTATGCCATGATGTTTAGATTAATTCTAATCTAAAAAGTGAGATAACAGAGTTCTACATGAATGCATGCAGTTTTTGAGCAAAGTACAATGTAACTCTGCAAGTACAAATTCACCCCACAAATATATGTGTGCATGTGGGTCTTTGTCTGTGTATGTGTGTGTGTCTGTCTGGGGTGGGGGTTGTGAGTGTGAGAAAATGTGTGTGTGTGTGTGTGTGTAGTGAGTGCAGAGTGTCTTAAGTTCTGTGAGGGGGTGCATGTGGGAGTGTGTGTGTCTATAAGGATGTGTGTTCATGGGTTCATGTCACATTACAGGTGATCACCATTGCACTACAAACACACACACACACACACACACACACACACACACAGATATTCCTACATACACACACTCACATACACAGGTACACACAGACGCGCATACAGGCACCCACACACACCCTTATAGACACAGACACTCCCACACTCACACATGCACCCCCTCACAGACTTAAGACACTCTGCACTCACTACACACATACACACACTTACACACACACTTTCTCACACTCAAAACCCCCACCCCAGACAGACAGACACACACACACACACAGACAAAGACTCACATGCACACACATATTTTGTGGGGTGAATTTGTACTTGCAGAGTTACATTGTATTTTGCTGAAAAACTGCATGCATTCATGTAGGACTCTGAGCTCAAAAACTGCCTGAATTTATGTAAACCTTCTTCCAATCACCTTAAAGTTATGTCCCCTTGTGATAAATGATTCTGCCAGGAGAAAAAGTCCCTGGATATCCACACATCTCTGGCTCTCAACATCTTGTATACCTCTATCAAGTCACCTCTCATTCTCCTTTGCTCCAATGAGAAGAACCCTAGTTCCCTCAATCTTCCTTCATAAGATATGCCCTCCAGTCCAGGCAGCATCCTGGTAAATCTCCTCTGCACTGTCTCTGAAGCTTACACATCCTTCCTATAATGAAGCCACAGGAACTGAACACAAAATTCCAAGTGTGGTCTAACCAGAATTCTATGGAGTTGCAGCATAAACTCGTGGCTCCTAAACTCCCTGTTGATGAAAGCCAACTCACCATATGCCTTTTAACAACCTGGATGGCAACTTTGAGGGATCTATGGACATGGACCCCAAGATCCCTCAGTTCTTCCGCACTGCCAAGAAACCATGTATTCTGCATTCAAATTTGACCTTCCAAAGTGAATCACTTCACACTTTTCCAGGTTGAACTCCACCTGTCACTTAGCCAAGTTCCACATCCTGTCAGTGTCCTGTTGCAAACTACAACAGCACTCCAGACTATACGCAAGTCTATCAACTTTTGTTCCATTGGCATACTTATTAACCTACCCTTCCACTTCCTCATCCAAATCATTTATCAAAGTCACAAAGAGCAGAGATCCCAGAACCAATCCCTGCGGAACACCATTGATCACCGAGCTCCAGGGTGAATACTTTCCACCTACCACCGTCTTCAATGGGCCAGCCAATTCTGTATCTATACAACCAAGTTTCCCTGTATCCCATACCTCCTTACCTTCTGAATGAGCCTACCATGGGGAATCTTAACAAATACCTTGCTAAAATCCACGTACACCACACCCACTGCTCTATCTTCATCAACATGTTTTTGTCACATCCTCAAAGAATTCATTGACGTTGTGAGGCATAACCTGCCCCTCACAAAGCCATGCTGACTATGTCTAATCAAACTATGGCTTTCCAAGTAATGATAAATCCTGCCTGTCAGAATCCTCTCCAGTACTTTGCCCACCACTGATGTAAGACTTACTGGTCTGTAATTCCCCGGATTATCCCTCTTCCCTTTCTTGAACAAGAGAATAACATTTGCCACCCTCCAATTATCTGGCACTACTTCAGTGGGCAGAAAGAACACAAAGATCATCACTAAAAGCGCAGCAATCTCTTCCCTCGCTTTCTGTAATAACCTAGGGTATATCCCGTCTGCTCCAGGGGATTTATGTACCCTTAACATTTTTCAAAATTTTCAACACATCCTCCTTACTAACGTCAACCTGTTCTAGCATATCAGCCTGTTTCACGCAGTCCTCAGAAACATCAATATCCCTCTCAATAGTGAATACTGAAGCAAAGTATTCATTAAGAACCTCCCAGACTCTCTCCGATTCCATGCACAAGTTCCCTCTACTAACCCTGATCGGCTGTATCCTCACTCTGGCCATGATGTTGTTCCTCACATAAGTGTAGAATTCCTCAGGGTTTTCCTTAATCCTACCCACTAAACCTTTCTCATGCCCCCTTCTCGCTCTCCTAAGTCCATTCTTCAGTTCCTTCCTGCCTACTTTGTAACCCTCTAGAGCTCCATCTTATCCTTGCTTCTCAACCTTAAGTAAGCTTCCTTCTTCCTCTTGATCTGATTTTTCACATCTCTTTTCACCCAAGGTTCTTTCAACCAACCATCCCTTTCTTGCTCAGTAGAACAAACCTGACAAGCGCTATCAGCAGGTGCTTCCTAAACAGCCTCCACATTTCTATTGTGCATTTCCCTGAGAACATCTGTTCCCGATTTAGTTGCCCCAGTTCCTGCCTAATTGCATTGTAATTTCCCTTCCCCTAGTTAAATACTTGCCCATACAGTCTGCTCCTACCTGTCTCCATAATAATAGTAAAGATCAGGGAGATGTGATTACTATCACTAAAATGCTCTGTCACTGAGTAATATGACACCTGGCCTGGTTTGTTGCTAAGCACCAAATCCAATATGGCCTCCTCTCTAGCCGGCCTATCTACATATTGCATCAGGAACCCTTCCTGGACACACCTGACAAAAACTGCTCCATCCAAACTATTTGAACTAAGGTTCAAATCAATATTAGGGAAGTTACAGTCACCCATGACAACAACCCTGTTACTTCTGCACATTTCCAAAATCTGCCTCCCAATCTGCTCCTCTGTGCTTCTGTTGCCTTTGCAGAGCCTGTATAAAACTCCCAATAAAGTGACTGCTCCTTTCCTGTTTCTGACTTCCACCCATACTGACTGTAGACAAACCCTCCTTGAAGAGCTCCCTTTCTGCAACTGGGATACTATGCCCAAATAGCAATGCCGCTCCCCAACCTCTTTTATATCCCCCTCCCCCCCATTCTTTTTGAAACATGCAAACCCTGGAACATCCAACAACCATTTCTGCCCTTGTGATATCCAAGTCTCCATAATGTCCACAGCCTCATAGTTCCAAGTACTGATTCAAGTTTTGAGTTTGTCAACCTTATTCCTGATACTCATGCATTAAAATAGACACACTTCAACCCATCATACTGACTGCACCCTTGCCATATCAAGTGCCTGGCTCTTCACTACTGACTCCATCACGTGATCTGTAGCTCAGGTTCCCACACCCCTGTCAATCTAGTTCACGCAGAGCTCCAGCAAACTTGCCAACCAGGATATTGGTGCCCCTCCAGTCCAAATGCAACCCATCTTTCTTGTAGAGGTCCCACCTTCCACAGAAGTTATCCCAATGATCCACATATCTGAAGCCATTCCTCCTAAACTAGCCCTGCAGCCATGTGTTCATTTGCATTCGCTCTCTATTCCTAACCTCACTAGCACATAGCACTGGTAACAATCCTGAGATGACTACTCTGCTCGTCCTGTCTTATGGCTTCCAACCTAACTCACTGTATTCTCTTTTCAGGTTCTCCTCCCTTTCCCTACATGTATCATTGGTACCAATGTGTACCATGCCTCCTGGCTGTTCTCCCTGCCCCTGAAGAATTCCGTAGACTCCATCCAAGACATCCCTGGCCCTGACACCTGGGAAACAACACAACATGCAGGAGTCTTGTTCGCGATCACAGAATCACTTGTCTGTTCTTCTCATGATTGAGTCTCCCCTCATTATTGCTTTCCTATTCTTCCCCTCTGAGCACAGGGCCAGGCTCAGTGCCATACACCTAGGTACCCTCCCTCCCCTGGTAGGTTCCCTGCACCCTAACAGTATCCAAAATGGTACACCTATTATTGAGGGGAACGGCCACAGGACGTCCCTGCACTGTCTGCATATTCCCTTCTCCTCTCCTGACAGTCACCCAGCTACCTTTGTCCTATAACTTAGATGTGACTCCCATCTTACACCTCCTCTCTATCACCCCCTCAGCCTCCTGAATAATCCGAAGTTCCTCCAGCTCTAATTCCTTAACGCAGCCTGTGAGGAGCTGGAGCTGGGCGCTCTTCTCACAGGAGACGTCAGCAGGGTGACCCTTAGCTCCCATATCCTGCAAGGGGAGCATACAACTGCTCGAGTCTCCATCCTCTCTGCTCTACATTACAAAGAGAGATTGAATAATTGAGAAAAAATTTTTTAAGAAAAGCCTTACCTTTCCAAGCCTCCACACTGACTTATTTTTGGTTAGGTGAGAAGGACGGTAGGGAAACAATACAAGTGTAGTCTCTCGAGTTTAGCCATGGCCCGAATATATCAGTTCATGAAGATCCACTTCTTCCATTCTTCACTCCAGCCTTTTCAAGTTTGGGTGGTGGGAGTGGAAGTAGCGGAGCCTACTGGGAAGGGAAGGGTTTCCATAAAGGGACATACGTTTGCGTGCCAGCGGCCTTTCTGAGTTTGGCGGAATCAGAATGGAAGAAGTGGAGCCTGCTAGGAAGGTAAATGATTTTTATTAATTGGGTGTGATCTAAACCCGAGACCCTGCACTGTAGGGTCTCCCTCCCAGCCAACTGCTCTAATCTTAATGAGAGTCTGTAGACTCGGTGAGTTTCTCGGAATTTTTTTTTGTTTTTCTTGTTTAATACTGTGTGGACTTCCAGAGTAGCAGGGTATGGATGTTAGGGCAGTTGCATGTTCCTCCTGCAGAATGGCCACATCTGTGGGAAACTCAGCAACTTGAAAACCGAGTTAGGGAGCTGGAGCTGGATGAACTGCAGATCATCTGGGAGGCTGAGAGAGAAATTGAGAGAATGTGTAGGGATGTGGTCACTTCTCAGAAGCAGGATAAGGACAGCTGGGTTACAGTCAGGGGGCGGAAAGGGAACCGACAGACAGAGCAGGGATCCCCTGTGGCCATTACCCTCAACAATAAGTATACCATTTTGGATACTGCTGGTGGGGACAGCCTACCAGGGGAAAGCCATAGTTGTAAGGTCTCTGACACTGAGGTTCAGAAGGGAAGGGGGGTTGGGGGGGGAGAGAATAGAAAAGCGCTATTGGCAGGGGACTCAGTAGTTAGACAGATTGACAAGAGATTTTGTGGTCAGGAACAGGACTCCCAGAAAGTATGTTGCCTCCCTGGTGCCAGGGTCCAGGATGTTGTCGATTGGTTTAACAAGAAGGGGGAGGGCGAGCAGCCAGAAATTGTGGTTCATATTGACACGAATGACATAGCCAAGAAAGGATGGAGGATCTGAAAAGTGACTACAGACAGCTGGAATTGAAGCTGAAGAGCAGGACGAGTACAGTAGAGTTCTCAGGTTTGCTACTGGTGCCACGAGACAATGGCAGCGAGTGCAGCTTAACACGTGGCTGCCCAGCTGGTGCAGGAGGGTGGACTTCAGATAACTAGACCATTAGGATGCCTTCTGGAGAAAGTGGAGCCTGTACATGAAGGATGTGTTGCACCTGAACTAGAGGGGCAGAAATGTCCTGGGTGGGAGATTTACTCGAGTGTTTTGGGAGGGCTTAAACTAGTTTGGAAGGGGTGGGAAAATCTAAGCGGGGAGGATAGTTGTAGATGAGGCAGTGACAGGATGTATTAAATCTATTGGGAAGGTTTTTCGTGTGATAGAACGAAGGGATTGGTTAAAGTGTGTCTGCTTTAACACAAGGAATTTCAGAAATAAGAGTGACGAACTTAGAGCATGGATCTGTGATGTTGTGGCCATTACCGAAACGTGGGTTTCACAGAGGCAGGAATGGTTGCTAGATGTTCTAGGGTTTAGAACATTTAAGAAGAACAGGGAGGGTGGAAAAAGAGGAGGGGGTGTAGCATTGCTAATCAGAGAGTGCATCACAGCTACAGAAATGAATGTTGTTCAGGAAGATTTGTCTACTGAGTCAGTATGGGTGGAAGTTAGGAACAGCAAGGGAACAGTCACCTCATTGGGGGTCTTCTACAGACCTCCTAAAAGCAGTAGGGAGATTGAAGAACACAGGATGGCAGATTTTGGAAAAGTGCAGATGTAGGACAGTTGTTGTTATGGGTGACTTCAACTTTTCCAATATTGTTTGGAACCTCCTTAGTACAGATGGTTTGGATGGAGCTGTTTTTGTCAGGTGTGTTCAGAAGTGTTTCCTTACTCAGAATGTACATAGGCTGATGAGGGGAGAGGCCGTTTTGGATTTGGTGCTCAGCAGTGATCCAGGGTAGGTGTCAGATCTCACAGTGGGAGAACACTTTGGTGACAGTGACCACAACTGCCTCACATTTACCATAGCCATGGAAAGGGAAAGGAGCAGTTACCATGGAAAATATTTAATTATGGAAAAGGAAATTATGATGCTATCAGACAGGAGTTGGGAAGAACAGATTGGGAGGAATTGTTCCACAGAAAGGGCACATCAGACATGTGGAGACTGTTTAAGGAGCAGTTGTTGTGGGTGATGCGTAAATTTGTTCCTCTGAGACAGGCAAAAAGAGGTTAGACTAAGGTGTCTTGGATGGTGAGAACAGAGGATCTTGTCAAAAGGAAGAAGGCAGCTTACGTGAGGTGGTGGAAACAAGGATCTAGCACAGCTTTAGAGGATTACAGGCTTACTACGATGGAGCTCAAAAATGGACTGAGGGGTTCCAGGAGGTGGCACGAAAAAGGATTGGCAGGAAGGATTAGGGAGAACCTGATTTCACCTATATGTGAGGAATAAGAGAATGATCAGGGAGAAGGTAGGGCTGATCAGGGATAGCAGAGGGAACTTGAGCATATAGGGGAAACCTTAAATGAGTTTTTTGCTTTGGTTTTCACTCAGGAAAGGGACCTTGTTGTGAATGAGAACCTTATTAGATTACTTACAGTGTGGAAACAGGCCCTTCGGCCCAACAAGTCCACACCGACCCGCCGAAGCGCAACCCACCCATACCCCTACATTTACCCCTTACCTAACACTATGGGCAATTTTAGCATGGCCAATTCACCTGACCCGCGCATCTTTGGACTGTGGGAGGAAACCGGAGCACCCGGAGGAAACCCATGCAGACACGGGGAGAATGTGCAAACTCCACACAGTCAGTCGCCTGAGTCAGGAATTGAACCCGGGTCTCAGGCGCTGTGAGGCAGCAGTGCCGCCCGTAAAGCTTATGGAGCAGGGAAACAGGCTTGAACAGATGGATATTGAGGAAGTTGGTGTGCAGGAAACTTTGGCAAACATTAAGATTGGTAAGTGCCCTGGGCCAGACCAGATTTATCCTAGGCTCTTCCGGGAAGCAAGAAAGGAGGTTGCTAAGCCGATGGCGAAGATCTTTGCTTCTTCACTCTCCATGGGAATTGTACCAGAGGATTGGAGGGAGGCAAATGTTGTTCCTCTTTTCAAGAAGGGTAATAGGGAAATCCCTAGCAATTACAGACCAGTCAGTCTTAAGTCTGTGGTCAGCAAGGCTTTGGAAAGAATTCTGAGGGATAGGATTTATGATTATTTGGAAAAGCACAGCTTGATTAAAGGCCCCTTGTGAGGGGCACGCCATGCCTCACAAATTTTATTGAGTTATTTGAGGAGGTGATGAGACAGGTTGACGATGGTCGAGCAGTGGATGTGGTATACATGGACTTCAGCAAGACATTTGATAAGGTTCCCCATGGTTGACTCATTCATAACATCAGGAGGTATGGGATACAGGGAGATTTGGCCGTGTGGATTCAGAATTGGTTGGCTGACAGAAGGCAGAGAGTGGTTGTAGATGGAAAGTATTCTGCCTGGAGGTCAGTGGTGAGTGGCGTCCTTCAGGCTCTGTTCTTGGGCTCTGCTCTATGTAGATTTTATAAATGACTTGCATGAGGAGGTTACGGGGTAGGTTAGTGAATTTGCCAATGACACAAATGTTGGAGGCGCTGTTGGTAATATTGAGGGCTTTTGCAGGCTGCGGTGTGACATTGACAGTATGCAGAGTTGAACTGAGAAATGGCAGATGGAGTTCAATCTGGATAAATGCAAAGTGATGCACTTTGGAAGGTTGAACTTGAATGCTGAATATAAGATTAAAGACAGGATTCTTGGCAGTGTGGAGGAACAGAGGGATCTTGGTTTTCACGTGCATAGATCCCACAAGTACATAGGGCTGTTAATAAAGCATATGGTGTTTTAGCTTTCATTAACAGGGGGATCGAGTTTAAGAGCCGCGAAGTTTTGCTGCAGCTCTACAAAACCCTGGTGAGACCACAGAATATTGCCCTGTTACAGGAATGATGTGGAGGCTTTGGAGAGAGTGCAAAGGAGGTTTACCAAAATGCTGCCTGGACTGGAGGGCTTGCCTTATGAAGAGTGGTTGACTAAGCTCAGACTTTTCTCTCTGGAGAGAAGGAAGAAGTAAGGTGACCTGATCGAGGTGTACAAGGTAATGAGAGGCATGGATAGAGTCGATAACCAGAGACTTTTCCCCAAGGCAGGATTGACTGGTACGAGGGGTCATAGTTTTAAGGTGTTAGGAGGAAGGTATAGAGGAGATGTCAGAGATAGGTTTTTTATGCAGAGAGTTGTGAATGCATGGAATGTGTTGCCAGCAGTGGTGGTGGAAGCAGAGTCAATAGGGAAGTTTAAGCGACTGTTGGACATGCACATAGACAGCAGTGAATTGAGGGGAATGTAGGTTAGGTTATTTTATTTTAGATCATGGGCGCAACATCATGGGCTGAAGGGCCTGTACAGTGCTGCACTTTTCTATGTTCCATGTGCCCTGAAATCCCTGTATCCATTGTTATGGAGTAAGTTTATTGCCCCTCTGAAAAAAAATCAATGACACTCTCCTTGAGCCAAGGAATAGCTTTTAGAAAAAAAAGGGGACTAGCTTTGTGACACCTTCCCCCTTAAAAAATGAACCATCAATACCAAAAGATGGCTTCATTTTTAACCCTTCAAAACCCAGTTAGTAGTTTAAACACACATATACACCATACTAACTATAACCATGCAAACATGCACAACCACATGCAAATTCAGGTTCATCCACCACCAAACGCCTCTGTATCTCATTCGAGTCTTGATAACACATCGGCTATCACGGTTTTGCAACCTGCCACATGCACAATTGTCAAATTGACTGGCTGCAAAAACAAGCTCCATCTAAACAGTCTGGCATTTTTGTCCTTAAATTTTTCCACAAATGTCAATGATTGTGATCAGTGTATTTGTTTTTCTCAGATGCATTGCTGGTAAAGTAAACACAGAAATGTTGTAATGCCAACACTAAGCTGAAGGTTTCTTTCTCCACTGTTGAATATTTCTGTTGATGAATGTTTAACTGCCTGGAAAAATGCTCAATGAGTCTTTTTATTCCCTCATCACCGTCCTGCAAGAGCATCGACACCCACATCACTGGCATTGATAGCTACCTTGAAAGGCTTCGTATAATCTGCTGTGGATAACACTGGGGCAGTGGTTACCACAGTTTTTAGGCTGTCAAATGCTTTAGGCTGTTCACTGAAATGCCTTGCCCTTTTTGAACAATTTGCTGAGTGGAGCAGCCACACTGCTAAAGTTCGGCACAAACTTTTGGTAAAATCCACTCAACCCCAGGAACCATAGTACCGCTTTTTTTGTCAACCGTGTGGGAAATTTCCCCCTTTACTTTCGTTTTCGAATCTCGTGGGGCCATTTGTCTATGTCCAGTAGCATGGCTCAGGAAAGTGACTTGGGATTTGGCAAATTCATTTTTAGCTAGGTTTACCACCAAGCCTGCCTTTCGAAGTTGATCGAACAAGTCCAGTAAATGCTATAAATGTTCCTTCCATGAGTGACTAACAACCACCAGGTCATCAATGTACACCTCACAATTGGGTAACCTGGCAATGACCTTATTAGTCAGTCTCTGAAATGTGGCTGGAGCGTTTTTCATTCCAAATGGCATAACTTTGAACTGATATAGTCCATTTGTCGTTACAAAAGACAAAATTGCTTTTGCTCTCTCTGACAGAGGTACATGCCTCTCTGACGCAGGATGGATGGCTAAGGCTATTGGGGTGGGTTTAAACTAATCCAGCAGGGGTATGGGAACCAAAATTGTAGTTCGAGTATATAAAAGGTTGAGAGTAGGAAGGTCTGAAATCAAGTTTCAGGGACACAAGATGGCACCTGCAAGCAAGAAGTTGGTTTGAAGTGTGTCTACTCCAAAGCCAGGAGCATCCGGAATAAGGTGTATAAACTTGCAGCATGGGTTGGTATCTGGGACTTCAATGTTGTGGCCATTTCGAAGACATGGATAGAGCTGGGACAGGAATGTTTGATGCAGGTTCCAGGATTTAGATGTTTCAGTAAGAACAGAGAAGATGGTAAAAAAAGGTGGGTGTGTGACATTGTTGGTTAAGGACAGTATTGCAGTTGCAGAAAGGATGTTTGGGCACTCCTCAACTGAGGTAGTATGGACTGAGGTTAGAAACAGGAAAGGAGACGTCACCCTGTTGGGAGTTTTCTATAGGCCTCCAAATAGTTCCAGAGATGTAGAGGTAAGGATAGCAAAGATGATTCTCAATAGGAGTGAGAGAGACAGGGTAGTTGTCGTGGGGGACTTCAACTTTCCAAGTATTGACTGGGAATACTATAGTATGAATACCATAGATGGGTCAGTTTTTGTCCAGTGTGTGCAGGAGGGCTTCCTGACACAGTATGTAGACAGGCCAACAAGGGGCAAAGCCACATTAGATTTGGTACTGGGTAATAAGCCCAGCCAGGTGTTAGACTTGGAAGTAGGTGAGCATTTTGGTGATTGCGATCACAATTCTTTTATGTTTACTTCAGTGATAGAAAGGGATAGGTGTATACCACTGGGCAAGAGTTACAGCTGGGGAAAAGGCAATTACGATGCGATTAGGCAAGATTTAGGAAGCATAGGATAGGGAAGGAATCTGCATGGGATGGGCACATTAGAAATGTGGAGCTTATTCAAGAAAAAGCTACTTGTATCCTAGATATGTATGTACCTGTCAGGCAGGGAGGAAGCTAAAGAGCATGGGAGCCGTGGTTTACGAAGGAAGTGGAATCTCTGGTCAAGAGGAAGAAGACTTATGTTAGGATGAGATGTGAAGGCTCAGGGCGCTTGAGGGTTACAAGGTAGCCAGGAAAGACCTAAAGAGAGAGCTCAGAAGAGCCAGGAGGAAACATGAGAAGTTGTTGGCGGATAGGATCAGGGTAAATCCTAAGACTTTCTATAGGTATTTAAGGAATAAAAGAATGACGGAATTAAGATTAGGGCCAATCAAGGAAAGTAGCGGGAAGTTGTGTGTGGAGTCAGAGGAGATAGGGAAAGCACTTAATGAATATTTTCCAACAGTAGTCACTCTAGAAATGGACAATGTTGTCAAGGAGAATACTGAGATACGAGGTTCACAAGGAAGAAGTATTAGAAATCCTGCAGAGTGTGAAAATAGATAAGTCCCCTGGGCCGGATGGGATTTATCCTAGGATCCTCTGGGAAGCCAGGGAGGGGATTGCCGAGCCTTTGGCATTGATCTTTACATCATCATTATCTACAGAAATAGTGCCAGAAGACTGGAGGATAGCAAATGTGATTCCCCTGTTCAAGAAGGGGAGTAGAGACAATCCTGGTAATTATAGACCAGTGAGCCTTACTTCAGTTGTTGATAAAGTGTTGGAAAAAGTTATAAGATAGAGGATTTATAATCATCTAGAAAAGAATAATTTGATTAGGGATAGTCAGCACGGTTTTATGAAGGGTAGGTCGTGCCTCACAAATCTTATTGAGTTCTTTGAGAAAGTGACCAAACAGGTAGATGAAAGTAACCTGGTTGATATGGTGTATAAGGATTTCAGCAAGGCGTTCGATAAGGTTCCCCACAGTAGGCTATTGTACAAAATGCGGAGGAATGGGATTGTGGGAGATATAGCAGTTTGGATCAGTAATTGGGTTGCTGAAAGAAGACAGAGGGTGCTGGTTGATGGGAAATGTTCATCCTGCAGTCCAGTTACCAGTGGTGTACCGCAAGGGTCAATGTTGGGTCCACTGCTGTTCGTCATTTTTATAAATGACCTGGTTGAGGATGTAGAAGGGTGGGTTAGTAAATTTGCAGATGACACTAAGGTTGGTGGAGTTGTGGGTAGTGACGTAGGATGTTGTAGGTTACAGAGAGACATAGATAAGCTGCAGAGCTGGGCTGAGAGGTGGCAAATGGAGTTTAATGCGGACAAGTGTGAGGTGATTCACTTTGGTCGGAGTAACCAGAATGCAAAGTACTGGGCTAATGGTAAGATTCTTGGTAGTGTAGATGAGCAGAGAGATCATGGTGACCAGGTACACAGATCCTTGAAAGTTGCCACTCAGGTTGACAGGGTTGTTAAGAACGCCCCGTACAGTGTTCTTACAGTGCATATAGTTTCACTAATAGAGGGATTGAGTTCCGGAACCATGAGGCTATGCTGCAGCTGTACAAAATCTGGTGCGGCTGCACTTAGAGTATTGTGTACTGTTCTGGTCACCGCATTATAAGAAGGATGTGGAAGCTTTGGAAAGGGTGCAGAGGAGATGTACTAGAATGTTGTCTGGTATGGAGGGAAGGTCTTACGAGGAAAGGCTGAGGGACTTGAGGCTGTTTTCGTTGGAGAGAAGGAGGTTGAGAGGTGACTTAATAGAGACATATAAGATAATCAGAGGGTTAGATCGGGTGACAAAGGCTTTTCCCAAGTATGGTGACGGCGAGCACGAGGGGGCAGAGCTTTAAATTGAGGGGTGATAGACATAGGACAGATATCAGAGGTAGTTGCTTTACTCAGAGTAGTAAGGGTATAGAATGCTTTACATGCAATGGTAGTAGATTCGCCAACGTTAAGTACATTTAAGTCGTCATTGGACAAGCATATGGACGTACATGGAATAGCATAGGTTAGATGGGCTTCAGATTGGTATGACAGGTTGGTGCAACATTGAGGGCCGAAGGGCCGGTACTAAACTGTAATGTTCTATGTAAACATTTAAGTGACTGCTGGACATGCGCATGGATAGCATGAGTTGAGGGGTGCGTAGGTTAAGTTACTATATATTACATTAGGATTAAACCTCGGCACAACATTGTGGTCCTAAGGTCCTCTTCTGTGCTGTACTTTTCTATGTTCTATGTAGTAAACCTTGCTTTTAAAGGCTCACCTGTTACTGGAAATAATAACGATACCTTATCCCCAATTGCAAAGTTGTGAATTTGCAATTTCTTTTCTGCTTCCAGTTGCATTGTATGCTGTGATACTTCTAAATGCTGTCTAGCCAACTCTCCAGCTCTATTTAATTGTTCTCTAAAATTTGACACATAGTCCAAATGGATGGCCTCTGAATTCTGACTTATTAATTTTTCCTGAATTAATTTTAACGGACCTCTTACTTCATGCCCAAAAATTAATTGAAATGAACTGAATTTGGTTGATTCATTTGGTGCAGCTCTGATCACTAAAAGTACAAACGGAACTCCCTTATCCCAGTCATCTGGATAATCTAACCATCGGCCCTCAACATGGTCTTAATTGTTTGATGCCATCTCGCTTGAGATTCCGGATGGTTCACAGTAGAGTGAATTGTTTAATTCACAAGTTATCCATAACCTCCGTGAATAGTTTGGATGTGAAGTTTGATCCTTGATCTGACTGAATCTCTATTGGTAATCTGTATCTAGTAAAAATTTTAAGTAATTCTTCTAAAACCCTTTTAGCTGTGATGTTGCGTGTTGGGATTGCCTCTGGAAAACTAGTCAACCCATCCATTATTATTAATATATACTTATTCCCACTTTTTGTTTGAAGTAAGGGACCTACACAATCAATCAAGACTCTTGAGAAAGGATCCTCAAATGCTGGAATAGGTATTAAAGGTGCAGGTTTTATTGCTGCCTGTGGTTTTCCGATTAGTTGACATGTATGACACATCTGGCAAAATTCAACTACATCTTTGTGCAGTCCAGGCCAGTTAAAATGTCTTTGTATTTTAGCCTGTGTTTTCCTCACCCCTAAAAGACTTCCAAGTGGTATCTCATGAGCCAGTCGTACCACCTCCTTTCTGTACCCTACTGGCACAACAAGTTGATGAATCTCTGCCCATTTCTCATCCGCTTGAACATGTGATGGTCTCAATTTCTTCATTAAGACATCATTAGTTAAGTAATAACACACAGGCATGTGTTCACTTTCTGTCTCAGTTACTGCCTTTTGATGTAACTGTTTTCACTCCTTGTCTTTCTGCTGTAGTTCACTCAGCTTAGTGGAGCTAAAGATGCTTGCATGTTTTCTTCTTTGCTCCTTCTCTGTTCCACTTATCTGATGGAAGAAAGTTTTCAATAACTGTATGTCAGCTTCCTTATTTGTGCCTTTTGATCTCTCCTGCTTCAGCTTGTTCCTCTGTGGTCTTGTGATCACACAATCAGGGAAAATTCCTGGATAAACATTCTCCATGTCTTCAATTGCCTGCGTCTCCATTGGCTTTTCAACTCGAGTAGGCAGCACATCTACCAGTGGATCAGGTATATCATTTGCAAGGACAAATTATACTCCTGGAGCTGAGAGTTTGTCCAATACTCTTACCACAAATTTTCCACTCTTCTCTGAACTTTCTAGCCTCACTTTACATAATTGAGCAATTTATGTCTCACCATGAATTCCTGTTACCAGTACCTTCTCTGACAATAGACCTTCAGGAATGCATAACTCCTTATCCTTCAGCATTGCAGCCTGAGATGATCTTGTGTCCCTAAATATTGTAATCTCCTTACCTACTACTCCTGGCCTATGTGAATAAACTTTACCCTTGCATGTATATTTTTTAAACATATCTGCATTTCCTCCTTAATCAACCTTTGAACATCTTGTACACTCTGAGGCAGTTGTCTGACTTCCCTTGTGATTTTGTGATTTTTGTTACGAGTTCAACAAAACTTCCAGGCTTGTCTGGTTTTCCTACATTTGGCTTTCTCCTAGCCCACCAACACTATGATTTTGTGTGACCAACTTTACTACAATGAACACTAGAGGTTTTTAATTTCTTTGTCCCCCTCAAGGGTTTCTTTTTTACCTGTGGTAAGTTCTCCTTGTGATCTTCATTGAGATCTACCTTTCCCTTTCCACGTGAGGATTTCTCTTTGCCCCAATTTCTATCCCTCATGGACTGAAATTGATTCTGGAAGCCAAACCGTGTTTTACGGACCAGCTCATAATCATCAGCCATTTCAGCTGCTAACCTTATTGTTTTAACTCTCTGCTCTTCCACTTGAGTTCGCACTACTTGAGACAGTGAATTTTTGAATTCCTCCAAAACAATTACCTGTCTAAGGGCATCATACATTTGCTCGATTTTTAAAGTTCTTATCCATCTATTTAAATTATTGTGTTTGATTCTTTCAAACTCAAGATAGATTTGACCAGGTTCCCTCCTTAGATTTCTGAAACGTTGTCTATAGGCTTCTGGTACAAGCTCATATGCACTTAAAATGGTTTTTTTGACCTCCTGATACACCCCAGACAGCTTCACTGATAGTGATGCAAATACCTCACTAGCTCTACCTCCAACTTTCATTTGGATCAACAAAATCCAATTGCCACTGACCACTGCATTTGTTTAAGCATCTTTTCAAATGAGATGAATAAAGCTTCTACATGCTTCTCATCAAATTTAAGCAATGCTTGCACATACTTAAACAGTTCCTCACTTCGGTTTCTGACTACCAGGGGCTTACTCATCCTCATTCTCTTCCTTATTAAGTCTACCCTCAGCCTTTATCTCTAGCCTTTTAGCTGACTTTCCTTTTTAAGTGTCAGGTTTTGAAGTTCAAACACTCTCTTTTTCTTTCTCTGCTCTCTTTTTCCCTCTGTGCTGCTGCTAATCGTAACTCAAACTATTTAATTTCTGCTGCCCTTTCCTTATCTCTCCCTGTAACTCAAGCTGCTTCATTTGTGATTCTTGCCATCTCTATAGATTCTGATGGTTTCTCCAGCAAGCTTAAATGCTGTGCTACTGCTTTAATTACTTCTCCTTTCCTCACAGAAGCAGGCAGTTCCAATTCCAGCTTCTCTGCTAATTTTTGCAACTTGGTCTTATTCACTTTTTGCATAACTTCCAAAGTTACCGCATTCACATCCAGAAACCTTTTGGCGACTGAATGAGCCATTCCTATCCCAAGCTTTGTCAATCCAACCAAACCAACATCCGAAATAAAGACTCCAGCACCTACCACTCGTTGTTAAAATTCTGCAAAGAGTCCCCAATCTGTTATGGTCTAAGTCAGACCACTCAAAATATTCTTCAGCAGGAAGCCCCAGACCATAACTTTGCAATTTGTTTCGGTAAGTGTACAGTGAAAATTACCTGGAGTAAGTTCGCCAGGTTGGCTACTAGATTTTAAAACAGGCAAAACATTTATTCTCAAAATTACACAATGAAACACAAAGAACAGAATAAAGGACCTCGACAGAACTCTGAATCTATCCAACTAGACTTAATTATGCTGTTCCAAATGTACACAATAATCTCAATAAGCAAACTCCCTTTAAAAAAAACAGTATAAATGGAACAGCTGCTTACAAGTTGAAGGTGAAGGGCAAAAAAGAGAGAGAATTTCCACACAGCTCCCTGTTGAACTTCCCAGTTCAAGATTGAATTAGGTTGCTCAGCTCAGCTGGAGCTTACCACTCCCTTTTCATCATACAAACCACTTCTAAAACATGACCACTTTGGCCTGAAGTCTAATCTGTTTACACCCAAACAAAAGGCCTCTCAAAATCCTTTTCATCTCTGTACCAAACCAAACTGATCGGAGCCCGGCCCAGTTTAATGCCCCTCTGAAAAGAAATCAAGGACAGAGTCTCCTTGAGCCAAGGAACAGCTCTTACGGGAAAAAAAGGACTAGCTTTGTGAGACTGTGTCCACTCCTGTTGAGTCTTTGCTCAGCCTATTCATGAGGTTAGTCTTTAAGAGGAATACCTGCTTTTCCAACAGCCCCTGGTCCTCACTGTCACCATTCCCGCTGCTGCTGCAAATGCAGTCTGCTGATGCATGAGATACGTCTTTAAGAGGAAGATTTACTTTCCTGGCAGCTCCGGTCCTCGCTCTCATCACATCCACTGCAACAACAGTTCAACTTTGCTAACTGATCTCCCACATGATGTTCTCCATTTGGCCTGCGTTATTTCCAAAGGCTACGTCTAAGAACATAGAACATTACAGCACAGTACAGGCCCTCTAGCCTTCGATGTTATACTGACCTGTGAAACTAACCTGAATCCCATCTAACCTACACTACTCCATTCTTGTACAAATGCTGCTCCAATGACAACTTAAATACCCTTAAAGTTGGCAGGTCTACTGCTGTTGGAGGCAGTGTGTTCCATGCTTCCATTACTTCTCTCTGAATAACGAAACTACCTCCAACATCTGTTCTATATCTATCACCCCTCAATTTAAAAATATATCCCCATCACCATCCGAGGAAAAAGGTTCTCACTGTTCACCTTATCTAACCCTTTGATTATCTTGCATGTCTCAATTAAATCATGTCTCAACCTTCTACTCTCTAACAAAAACAGCCTCAAGTCCCTCAGCCTTTCCTTTAAGACCTTCTCTCCATACCAAGCAACAACCTAATAAATCTCCTCTGAACCTTTTCCAAAGCTTCCACATCCTTCCTGTAATGTGATGACCAGAACCGTATGTAGTACCCGGAGTTTTGTACAGCTGCAGCATGACCTCATCGTTCTGGAAAAGATCCCTCTAGCCATAAAAGCTAACACACTAAATGCCTTCTTAACAACCTTATCAACCTGGGTGGCAACTTTCAAGGAGCTATGAACTTGGATATCAAGATCTCTCTGCTCATCTGCACTCCCAATAATGTTACCATTAGCCCAGTACCCAGTACTCCCTCCAAAGTGAATCACCTCACACTTTTCCACATGAAACTTCATTTGCCACCTCTCAGCCCAGCTTTGCAGCTTATCCTTGTCCCTCTGTAACCTACAATATTCTTCGTTAGTGACCACAACTTACCGACCTTAGTGACATCTGCAAATTTACTAACCCATCTTTCTATGCCCTCGTCTATGTCATTTATAAAAATGATAAACATTCAGTGGACCGAAAACAGATCCTTGCAGTACACCACTAGTAACTGAACTCCAGGGTGAATATTTCCCATTAACCACCACTCTCTGTCTTCTTTCAGCTAGCCAATTTCTGATCCAAACCGCTAAGTCACTCTCAATCCCATGCCTCCATATTTTGTGCGATAGCCTACCGTGGGGAACCTTATCAAACATATTACTGAAATCCTGATACACCACATCAACTGATTGATCCTCATTCACTTATTTGGTCACCTTCTCAAATGAGGTTTGTGAGGCATGACCTGTCCTTCACAAAACCATGTTGACTATCCCCAATCAACTTATTCCTTTCTCGATGATTATAAGTCCTATCTCTTCTCACCCTTTCCAACTCTTTACCCACAACCAAAGGCTCACTGGTGCACAATTACTAGAATTGTCTCTACTCCCCTTCTTGAACAAGGGAACAACATTTGCTATCCTTCAGTCTTCTGGCACTATTCCTGTAGACAATGATGACATAAAGATCAATGTCAAAGGCTCTGCAATCTCCTCCCTGGCTTCCCAGAGAACCCTTGGATAAATCCCATCTGGCCCAGGGGACTTAGCTATTTTTACACTTTTCAAAATTGTTAACACTTCTTCCTAGTGAACCTTAATCTTATCTAGTCTAGTAGCCTGCATCTCAGTATTCTTCTCAACGACATTGTCTTTTACTAGTGTGTATACTGATGAAGCGCATTCATTTAGCGCTTCCCCATCTCCTCGGACTCCACGCACAACTTCCCACTACTATTCTTGATTGTCCCTAATCTTACTCTAGTCATTCTTTTATTCATGATATACCTATAGAAAGCTTTAGAGTTATCGGCCAACAATTTCTCATGTCTTCACCTGGCTCTTCTGAGCTCTCTCTTTAGGTCTTTCCTGACTAACTTGTAACTCTCAACTGGCCTAACTGAGCCATCACATCTCATCCTAACACAAGCCTTCTTCTTCCTCTTGACAAGAGATTCAGCTTCCTTGGTAAACCAAGGCTCCCGCGCTCAACAACTTCCTCCCTGCCTGACAGGTACATACTTACCAAGGAATTGCAGTAGCTGTTCCTTGAATAAGTGACAAATTTCAATTGTACCCAATTCCTGCAGTCTCCTTCCCTACACAATGCATCCCATGTCTTGCCTAATCGCATAATAATTGCCTTTCCCCCAACTATAACCTTTGCCCTGCGGTATATGCCTATCCCTTTCCATCACTAAAGTAAACATAACCGAATTGTGGTCATTGTCACCAAAGTGCTAACCCACCTCCAAATCTAACTTGTCGATATACTGTGTCAGTAAACCCTCCTGCACACATTGGACAAAAACCAACTCATCCAAAGTACTTGAACTATAGTATTCCCAGTCAATATTTGGAAACCCCACCCCCAACTTACCATCTTCTCTATTCTTACTGAAACACCTAAATCCTGGAACCTGTAATAACCATTCCTGTCCCTGCTCTATTCCTGTTTCCGAAATGACCACAACATCGAAATCCCAGATACCAACCCATGCATCCAAAACTCTCCTTCCTGCACCATCCCTGTAGCCACGTGTTCAACTCCTCTGTCTCTCTATTCCTTGCCTCGCTAGCATGTGGCAAGGTAACACGCCAGAGCTAACTCTGTTTGTTCTAGCTCGAAGTTCCAACCCTACCTCCCTGAGCTTTTGCCTTAAATCCCCATCTCTCTTCCTACCTATGTCGTTAGTGCCTATGTGGACCACTACTTGGGGTTGCTACCCCTCCCCCTCCCCCTCTCCCTCAAAGATCCTGAAAACACAATCCGAGACATTATGAACCCTGGCACCTGGGGGGACAACACACCAACCATGAGTTTCTGTCGTGGAAATTAAATCGACTTGACTCAAATGCTAGCAAGAGCATAGAGAAAGTTTATTTCGGACTCTGCACGGTCGTCCCAGTACATTTGGTAAAACGCCTCATGTAAAGGGTGCCTAACAACTTTCATGTACTCACTTTATACTAACCTTTGCTTATTCTCAGCACACCTCAAGACCAAGAGCTTGGAACATTCGAGCTCCTTTCCACATATGGAGTTGTTTTTGTCATTCCTTGACTGTTGATATGATAGTTTACTGTCCTTGTCATTCCTTATTATCTGTTTAACCTTTACATTTTTTTCTGTCTGTCTGCAATGCTTTGCAAAGTATTTTTTTATAGATTTCACAATAAATGTTAATTTTCCATTACCTTCCCTCAGAACTGTCCCCCTAACTATGGAGGCCCCACTGACAATTGCTCTGCTCCTCTTCCCCCTTCCCTTCTGAGCAACAGGGACAGACTCTGTGCTAGAGACCTGTGCCCCATTACTTACCCCTCCCAAACAGTATTCAAAACAGTATACTTGTTGTTGAGGGGAACAGCCAGAGGGGATCCCTGCACTGCCCACCAGTTCCCTTTCTGTCCCCTGATGGTAGCCCATTTACCTTTTTCTTTTACCCGAGGTCTGACTATCTTCCTCTAACTCCTCTCAATTAACCCCTCCGCCTTCGAATGATCCGAGGTTCATCTAGCTCCAGTTCTCTAACATGGTTTTCAAGGAGCTGGAGTTGGTGCACTCCCACAGATGCAGTCAGCAGAGACATTTCTGGTGACCCTTATCTCCCACATTCTGCAGGAGGAACATTCAACGGCCCTAATCTCCGTTCCCACGGTTCTAAATACCTGAAGAGATGACTGAGAAACTAAAATGAAAATTAAAGAAGTAGTCACCTTAACAATCCAGCACACAGAACCTGTTGTTTTGGTTACAGGAAAAGGATGGATGGGAGACCCTACCCGAGTAATGTTTCGCATAAAGCAACCACCCAGAAATAAAGCCTCACTTATCTACTCTAGCTCCTGTGTCCACTCTAGCTCAGTGTGTGCTCTGCCCATATACAAGGTAAGTTTTTATATTTTAAATTTACCTTCCCGTCAGACCTGTGGTCCTTGCTGTCACTCCTCCCACTCCAACTGCCACCGAACAAATGAAGAATGCTGAACTCCCGAGGTAAGTTTTTATATTTCCAATTTACCTTCCCGTCAGGCCTCTGGTCCTCGCTATCGCTCCTCCCACTCCAACTGCCACTGAACGAATGAAGAATGCTGAACTCCCGAGGTAAGTTTTTATATTTTAAATTTACCTTCCCGTCAGGCCTCTGGTCCTCGCTATCGCTCCTCCAACTCCAACTGCCGCCAAACAAATGAAGAACGCTGAACTCCCGAGGTAAGTTTTTATATTTTAAATTTACCTTCCCGTCAGGCCTCTGGTCCTCGCTATCGTTCTTCCCACTCCAACTGCCACCAAACAAATGAAGAATACTGAACTCCTGAGGTAAGTTTTAATATTTTAAATTTACCTTCCCGTCAGACCTCTGGTCCTCGCTATCGCTCCTCCCACTCCAACTGCCACCGAACAAATGAAGAACGCTGAACTCCCGAGGTAAGTTTTTATATTTTCAATTTACCTTCCTGTCAGGCCTCTGGTCCTTGCTGTCGCTCCTCCCACTCCAACTGCTGCCAAAAAAAAAGAATGCTGAACTCCTGAGGTAAGTTTTTATATTTTAAATTTACCTTCCTGTCGGGCCTCTGGTCCTCGTTGTCACTCCTCCAACTCCAGAGAAAATGAAGAGCCGTCGAAAAAGTTTTGCACTGCTCCCTCCCTGGTAGGACTGGAGATGTTCTATTCAAGCAAGTTCTACCCTACAAATTGCAGGCATTTCTCCCCTTTCAGGCCCCACCCTGTACCTTTTTTTCCCAATCCACCCTAAATAATTGAAATCACCAACTATCACAATTCTACTTCTGCAGATTTTTATAATCTGCCTGCAATTGCTCTCTTTAATTTCTTCCCCACTATTTGCAAGTCTATAATAAATATCCTTCCTGTTTCTCACCTCCAACCATGGAGATTCTGATGTAAGAACTGTACTACATTCAAGGATTATGATACTCTTTGACGAAGACAGCTACACCTGCCTTTCTACCCACTCTATGTTTATTAAAAGCCTTATAGCCTGAGATGTTATGTATCCAGTCCTGTTCTGGTTTGAATCACATTTATGTCCATGCTGCTTTGTCATATTTCTGCTTCCAGTTCTCCAATTTTAATCATGATACTCAGCACATTTACATACATACAAAGTGTCTCTTTCTTGCCTGTTGGAAGGCGACCATTTCCTTATTCACTGTCAACACTCAAGCCTGCCCTCATTTCTTTTTCCCAGTTTCCCATCTTCACCTTTTGCCATTTCTGATACTTGCAAAACTAGGCCAATTAGTCAGCTCACACCCTGCCTTAGAAATTTGAATCCATCCTGCACTGATCTATTTAATCTCAGAAGTCGGGAGATTAATTCAATTTATGCTCAGGTGAACTCCATTTCCTTTTGAACACCTTTCTACTTTCCCAAAAGTGAACACAGTGTCCTACAAATCTAAACTCCTTCTACACCATCCCTCAGGCCATGCAATATACATACAAAATGGAGAATGAGATGAAGTTTAGGACTTGCAGTTGACCTACTGGCAGGATCCATGGGACAAAGCTTCTTAATTTTGCTGACTCAAATATTTGAAATGGAATTAAAATTTATTGTTAAAGTTCTACTTTAATTCAGCAAGACCCCTACATGTCCTCAATACTTCACCTTTCCACCACCCAGAAATCTGCTTCTGCCACCATCACAAATAAAATGTTATTGATTGTATCTTAACGCCAAGTCAAAGTAGCTACTTCAGGGTTCCAGCTTATATTCTGACCCGAGGCTTTACAAGACTACATATCTTTACCTGGTCAAAATTTAAAGGACTGGATATATTGGCAATTAAATTGTAAATGTATTTATAAGGCTGGCTTTTACTTAAGTTTAATAACCTGTGAACAAGAAAATGTTGCAGTAAGAGAGAAGTTCAGGGAAGTAGCACTTGAATAAATGGGACTAAGAACAAGATTTTGGCACATTTGGACCAGGACAGAGTGTGGTTATGAAAGAAAAACAGAAATGGTTGGAGAAACTCAGCAGATCTGGCAGCGTCAAAGAGACAAAGCAGAGTTAATGTTTTCAAATCCTGTGATCTTCAGAACTGGAATTTTATTTTTTCGAGTGTAGTTGTAATAGGGTTGTTAGGATCAAGCAGTGTTGAAGTTGTGAATCAGAAAAGATCCCAAGAACTGGGAGAAATACTATAATTGTGTTTGCCTTGACAATTAGAAAGAATAATGTTAGATTTTTAAAAAATGCTTTCTATGTGTACTTTTCACGTGTTTGGATTGGAAAAAGTTGTATTCCCAAGCCACTATTTTGTTTTGTTCATTATTTAATGAGCTACAGGGAGAGGCTGAACAGGCTGGGGCTGTTTTCCCTGGAGGCTGAAGGGTGACCTTATAGAGGTTTACAAAATTATGAGGGGCATGGATAGGATAAAGAGACAAAGTCTTTTTCCTGGCGTCGGGGAGTCCAGAACTGGAGGGCACAGAGGATATGGTGGAGGCTGGTACAAGGGCAACATTTAAGAGGCATTTGGATGGGTATATGAATAGGAAGGGTTTGGAAGGATATGGGCCGGGTGCTGGAAGATGGGACTAGATTGGGTTGGGATATCTGGTCGGCATGGACACGTTGGACCGAAGGGTCTGTTTCCATGCTGTACATCTCGATGAGCAGAAAATGTGTTGCTGGAAAAGCGCAGTAGATCAGGCAGCATCCAAGAGGCAGGAGAATTGACATTTCGGGCATGAGCCCTTCTTCAGGAAACATTCCTGAAGAAGGGCTCATGCCCGAAACATTGATTTGCCTGCTCCTTGGATGCTGCCTGACCTGCGCTTTTCCAGCAACACATTTTCAGCTCTGATCTCCAGCATCTGCAGTCCTCACTTTCTCCTGTACATCTCTATGACTCTAGAAGAGAAAAAAATATGGATAAGGCCTTTAAGACAGAAGTATAAAGATAGGAGTCATCTGTAAGTACAAGAAAGTGATGCTGGCTTACTTGGGTATGTAAAATTAGCTAGGAAGAGGAGTGGAGGAAGATGATAGACGAGTACAATGAGTAAGGTTTCTCGATTTGCAGATCAGAGCTCCTTCCTCTCAATATAATTGCAAGTAATAGTCATGTAGTTTTCTGTAGTTAATGCTGTACAGCAGTCATTAATAATAACTGTAATAATGACATGACTGAATTTTTCCAGTGAAGATTTCACACAGTCCTCATAACATTTCTTTAGATGCGAAATTACGATCTGTCTCACAGGTACGTGGTATTCAGGTTCTGTAAAATCAAAAAACTAGGAGAAAGTGAGAATTGCAGATGCTGGAGATCAGAGTCGGGAGTCTGTTGCTGGGAAAGCACAGCAGGTCAGGCAGCATCTGAAGAGCAGAAGAATCGACGTTTCAGGCATAAGCCCTTAATCAAGAATGAGGCTTGTGGGCCGGAGGCTGAGAGATAAATGGGAGGGAGGTGCGGTTGGGGGGAAGGTAGCTAAGAAGGTGACGTAGAAGGTGATAGGACTTGGGGTGGGGGGGGGAAGTGATGGAGAGGTCTGGAGCACAGTGCTGAGTTGGAGGCTTGTTACTGGGTTGATGTGAGGGGAGGGGAAATGTGGAAGCTTTTGAAATTCACATTTATACTGTGCGGTTGCTGGGTCACATGGCAGAATATGAAGCGTTCTTCCTCCATGCATCGAGTGGTAACGTTTTGGCAGTGGAGGAGGCCCAGGACTTGCATGTCCTTGACGGAGTGGGAGAGGGAGTTGAAGTGTTCAGCCACGGGCGATGCGGTTGGTGGGTGTGGGTGTCCCAGAAATGTTCTCTGAAACAATCCGCAAGAATGTGTCCTGTCTCCCCGATGTAGAGGAGACCACACCAGGTGCAATGGGTGCAGTAGACATTGATACAGGTACAGGTAAATTTCTGAAGGATGTGGAAGGATCCCTTGGGGCCTTGGACAGAGGTAAAGGAATTGTTGTGGCCGCAGGTTTTGCACTTCCTGCAGTGGCAGGGAAAGGTGCCAGGAGTGGGGTGTGGGCTGTTGGGAGGCATGGACCTAACGAGGGAGTCGCGTAGGGAATCGTCTCTCCGAAACGTTGATAGGGGTGGGGAGGGAAATGTAGACTGGATATCCATGGTGAAGATGTCCTGGCATTCGGGGCCAGAGAAACGAAAATCTTGGAGGAGCTGAAGGGTGTGGGCAGAGTCATGAACATGTGTGGGGAGTTCCTGGACTAAGGGGGACAGGACGGTATCAAGGTATGAAGAGATAAGTTCAGTGGAACAGGTACAGCTGAGACAGTGGGTCGACTGGGGCAGTCAGGTTTGTGAATCTTCGGTTAGAGGTAAAATCGGGTGGTGCCGTGTTCACGGACAATGAGGTTGGAGGCTGTGGATGGGAGATCCCCAGAAGTGATGAGGCTGTGGATGGTCTGGGAGATGATGGTTTCGTGATAGGAGGTGAGGTTGTGATCAAGGGGTCAGTAGGAGGAGGTGTCTGCAAGTTGGTGCCTGGCTTCAGTGGTGTAGAGGCCGGTGCGCCCCACTACTACTGCTTCCCCTTGTCTGCGGGTTTGATGGTGAGATTGGGGTTGGAGCATAGGAAGTGGTATGCTGCACATTGTGAGGGTGGGAGGTTAGAGTGGGTGAGGGGTGTGGACAGGTTGACGCGGTCAATGTCACGGTGGCAGTTTGAAATGAAGAGGTCCAGGGTGGATAACTGGCTGGCATGGTGTGACCAGTTGGATGGGATGTATTGGAGACGGGCAAAGGGGTCCTCGGTGGGTGGTGGTGGGTGGTTTGGTTGAAAAAGTGGGCCCGAAGGCGGCGAAAGAAACATTCCTTGGTTGAAAAAGTGGGCCCGGACCTTGGTTGAAAAAGTGGGCCAGGATCTTGATTGAAAAAGTGGGCCCGGATTCTTCGTTGAAGAAGTGGGCTCGGAGGAAAATAAAAAGGAAATGAATGATAACCTCTGCAATACTTAATAGGCAGCATACAAATAGTGGTCATATTGTATATCAACTCTTATATTTTTGGATTTATTGTGAGTTGCATTTTCTTGGACTGCTGGAAACAAGCAATGTCGGTTTCATTTTTTTTGTCTTTTTCACACGAAACAGAAAGATGTTTGAACTTTCAACATTCAGCCAATGTTGTGTACATAACGTAGCATCTGACTACATACTTTACTGTTAGGTATTTTCCTCTTTTTTTGAAATAATTCAAGACAGTTCTCTTTCTTGATCTCTCCATCTTCAGAATACAGCTGTACTTCCTGCAAGGCTCAAAAGCAGAGAAGTACACTGAAACCCCACTCTTCTATGGTCAATAGGATCCATGATATGAATCTCTATTACAGGTAATATCATGTTTAGCAAGTGCTTTTCAAAAGGCAAAATGCTAGAACACAGAACAAATACATTGAAGACAATGAGTTCAAGTAAATGAAATTTTATTTCTTGTAATAACATATATTCAAATACATTGCCATTCCTTCAGTGTTATTGGGGCAAAATCTTGGAAATTCCTACAGCACAGAGACTGCACCTGTTCAAAAAGACAGCTCACTACCACTTTCTAAAGGCCAACTAGGAATGGGCAATACATGCTAGCCCAACTAGCAATGCCCAGACATCTAGTCAGTGAATTATCAAAAGTTGTTCTGATACTGGCAGTGTAAGTCATTGTTGAACAGTTGAAAACATGTTTAAGGAACGAGTAATTTTCAACCGCCGCTCTTACACATAGGATGACTTGATTTTTATTACACTTGCAGTTTCTGATTTTTTTCTTACCTTCCAGCCATCTCAGTGGAGTCATACAGCATGGAAACAGGCCCTTTGGTTCAACTCGTCCATGCTGACCAAGTTTCCTAAACTGAACTGGTCCCATTTGCCTGCATTTGGCCTATATCTCTCTAAACCTTTCCTAATCATGTACCTGTTCATGTGTTTTTTAAGTGTTGTAATTGTACTTGCCTCTACCAGTTCCACTGGCAGTTAATTGCATATAGGCATCAACCTCTATGTGACAAGATTGCGCCTCAGCTCCCTTTTAAATCTTTCTTCCCTCACCTTAAACCTATGCCCTGTCATTTTGGACATAAGAATATATAAATGCAGGAGTAGATCATCTGGCCTCATGAGCCTCCTCTGCCATTGAACAAGATCATGGCTGATCTTTTCATGGACTCAGCTCCACTTACCCACTTGGTCACCAAAACCTTTAATTTCTTTACTGTTCAAAAATCTATCCATCTTTGCCTTAAAAACGTTAAACATGATAGCCTCAACTACTTCCCTGGCCAGGAAATTCCACAGATTCGCAAACCTTTGGGAGAAGAAGTTCCTCTTCAACTCAGTCTTAAATCTGTTCCCTCTTATTTTGAGGCAGAGCCCCTGGTTGTAGTTTCATCTACCGGTGGAAACAACCTCCCTGCTTTATCTTATCTATTCCATTCACTCAGTGGTTAGCACTGCTGCCTCACAACACCAGAGTCTTAGGTTTGATTCCAGCCTCGGGTGACTCTGTGTGGAGTTTCACATTCTCCCCGTGTCTGCGTGAGTTTTCACCGGGTGTTCCGGTTTCCTCCAACAGTCCAAAGATGTGCAGGTCAGGTGAATTGGCCATGCTAAATTGTCCATAGTGTTAGGTGCATTAGTCAGAGGGAAATGGGTCTGGGTGGGTTGCTCTTCGGAGGGTCGGTGTGGACTGGTTGGGCCGAAGGGCATGTTTCCACATTGAAGGGAATCTAATCTATCTAATCAATAATGTTCCCCCTCATTCTTCTAATTTCTAATGAGTATTGTCCCTATCTACTCAATCCCTTCTCATAAGCCAACTCTCTCAACTCTGGAATCGACTGAGTGAACCTTCTTTGCACCCCCTCCAATGCCAGCACATTCTTTCTCAAGGAAACCAGAACTGTGCATAGTATAACGGGTGTGGCCTCACCAGCAGCCTATATAACTGGAGCAAAACCTTCCTGTTTTTAAATTCCATTCCTCTAGGAATGAAGGACAATTTTCCATTTGCCTTCTTAATTACATGCTGCACCTGCAAACCAACTTTTTATGATTCATGCATAATGACACCAGATCCCTATGCAGCAGGCTGCTGTTGCACTTAAATAATAGTCCTTTTTGCTGTTATTCCTGCCAAAATGGATGATCTCACATTTACCAGCTTTGTGCTCCATCTGCCAGATCCTTGCCTACTCACTTAATGTATCTATATCACCTCTGCAGACTTTCAGTGTCCTCTGCATACTTTGCTGTGCCACTCATCATTGTTTTGATACTTGGTCCTGAACTGCATATCATCTATGTAAATTACAAATAATTGCAGTCCCTAATTCCTGAGACACACCACTAGCTAATGATCGAGTAAAAAGTGAGGTCTGCAGATGCTGGAGATCAGAGCTGAAAATGTGTTGCTGGTTAAAGCACAGCAGGTTAGGCAGCATCCAAGGAACAGGAAATTCGACGTTTCGGGCCAGAGCCCTTCATCAGGAAATCCCTGATCACCACTTTCCTGATGAAGGGTTCTGGCCCGAAACGTTGAATTTCCTGTTCCTTGGATGCTGCCTAACCTGTTGTGCTTTAACCAGCAACACACTAGCTAATGATCTCCAACCGAAAAACTACCCATTTATCTCCACTTTTTGCTTTCAGTTTGTTAACCAAACCTCTATCCATGCTAATACATTACCAGTAATGCCATGCACCTTTATCTTATGCAGTACTCTTTTGTACCGCATCTTGTTGAATGCCGAGTGGAAATCCAAATATATCACATCCACCACTTCCTTGTTGTCCATCACGCTTGTAATGTCCTCAAAGAATTCTAGTAAATTATTGAAACATAATCTGCTTTTCCTGAACCCATGCTGTGCCTGCGCTCGGGATCATTTCTATCCAGATGTCTTGCTATTTCTACTTTAATGATAGATTCAAGCATTTTCTTTCCTATTCAAAGTTAGCTAACGGCCCTGTAGTTACCCGCCTTTTGTCTACCTCCTTTTTCACACAGTGGTATCACAATAGCTGGAACCACCCCCCACCCAGAGTATAGCAAACTTTGGCAAATTACCATGGTAGTCTTTGCTGTTTCCTTCACTATCTCTTTTATTACTCTGGGATGGATTCCATCATGGCTAGGGAACTTGCCTATTTGAATCATAGAGTCCTTACAGTGTGGAGGCAGGCCATTTGGCCCAACAAATCCATGCCCACCCTCCAAAGAGTTACCTACCTGGACCCATTCCCCTATCCTCCTACTCTACATTACCCCTGACTAATGCATCTAACCTACATATCCCTAAACAGGAATATGTAGGTTAGGTGCACCTAACCGAAACAGTATGGGCAATTTAGCATGGCCAATTCACCTGACCTGCACATATTTGGATTGTGGGAGAAAAGCGGAGCACCCAGAGGAAGCCCACGCAGACACGTGAAGACGTATGCAAACTCCACAAAGACACTTGCCTGAGGTGGGAATAAAACCCGGGTCCGTGACCCTATAAGGCAGCAGTGCTAACCACTGAGCCACCATGCCACCTTGTTTGCCCAACACTACATTTTCAGTAATAATGACCCATTTCTAAGTCCTCACCATGGCATGTTATTTGTGTCTTCCATTGTGAAAAGCAACGAAATCCTGTTCAATGCCTCAGCCATTTCCTCATTTCCCATTATTAAATACCCCTTCTCATCCTCTAAAGGGCCACTGTTTACCTTGCGAACTCTATTTCATTTTATATATTTGTAGAAACTTTTGCTATCTTTTTATATTTTGAGCTAGTTTATGCTCGTAATCAGTCTTAGCTCATGGTTTTTCTCATAGCTTCCTGTTGACCTGTGTTATGAACTAAGCCAGACCACTCAAAAGATTCCTAAGCAGACAGCACCAGACAATAACTTAGCAATTTATTTCGGTAAGTGTACAGTGAAAATTATCCAGAGTAAAATAGCTAGGTTGACTTATTGATTTTAAAACCAACAAAAATTTATTCACAAAACTACACAATGAAACACAAAGAACAAAATAAAGAACCCCTGCTGAACTCAAACTATCCAACTAGATTAACTGTTCCAAATATACACAACAATCACAATAAGCAAACTTCCTTTAAAAAAATCAGTATAAATGGAACACATACTTACAGGTTGAAGTTGAAGGGCAGAAAAGAGAGTGTTTCCACACAGCTCCCTGTTAAATTTCCCAGTTCAAGACTGAGCTGAAACTGCACAGCCCATCTAAAGAGCTGATCACTCCCCTTTCATTTTCCGTTTCACTTCTAAAGCATGACCACATTGGCCTGAAGTCTCATCTGTTTACATATAAACAAAAGGCTTCTCAAAATCCTTTTCATCTCTGTACCAAACCAGGCGGATCGGAGCCTGGCCTGGTTTATTGTCCCTCTGAAAAAGGTCAAGGACAAAGTCTCCTTGAGCCAAGGAACAGCTTTTAGGATAAAAGGGACTAGCTTTATGACTCCTGTAAAGATTTCCCAATTGTCTAGTTTCCCACAAATCTTTGTCTACATTAGTTTTGAATTTGATGTCCTCATTTATTTCTTTCGTTATCCATGGCTGATTATCCCATTTCTTACAGTCCTTCCTTTTCACTGGTATATACTTCTGCTGGGCAATGTGAAAAATGGCTTTAAAAGTCCTCCTTTGTTCCTCAGTTGTCTCACCATATAGTCTTTGCTCCCAGTCTACCTTAGTCAACTCCTCCCTCATCCCATTTAGTCTTCTTGCCTTTTATGTACTACCATGATTCTCTTTTCCCTTAAGCCCTCACCCACTCTAGCTAAATCAGAGCTTCCCCTTAGATTCCTATTCCTGATGAAGAGCTTACGCTCGAAACATTGATGCTCCTCCTCCTCCTCGGATGCTGCCTGGCTGGCTGTGCCTTTCCAGCACTACACTTTTCAACTTGGATTCCTACTCCCCTACCAAACTAGTTTAAAGTCTACCTAACAGTGCTAGCAAAATCACTGCAAGAATATTGGATCCGTCACTGTTTGGATGAAGACTGTCCCTCTTGAACAAGTCCCATCTTCCCCAGAAACAGTCCCTGTTATTCAGAAGTCCCTAGACATATATTAAACTGCCTCATCTGCCAACTCCTAGCCTCACTGGTACATGGGACAGGTAGTAATCTGGAGGTCACGATCTTTGAGGTGCTGGCTTTCAATCTGGCTCCCAACTCCCTAAACTCAGCCTTTAGGACCTCATTGATCTTTTTACCTATGACCCATACCCCTCCAAAGTGCACTGCAGCCGCTCAGTAACCTGCAGAACCCTTGCACCAGGGAAACACCATACCATCCTATTGTCACTAGAGCATTTGCAGAAGCGCTTCTCTGTTCCCCTAACAATTGAGTTTCCTATCATTACAGTTCTAACTGTCTTTTTCTCCCCACTCTGCAGGTGAGTGTCCCACAGAGTTGCCAGTTTTGCTTTGATTGCAATTATTTGAGGCATTATTGCCCACCAGAATTCAGCACAGAGTATCAGTTGGCTATCGGATTGCCTTATGCTTGTGTGCAATGGTTACTTATTCTCCTGCACTGTTTTATACTGTGGGGTGATGACCACCTTGTATGTGCTGTCCACATAACTCTTGTTCTCCCAGATGCTCCTCAGTGCCACCAGACTTTGCTTAAGCTTCATAACCTGGCACTTGAGTTGGAGGTACCAACGGCAACTCCAGCACGTGTTGCTCATCAATGCGAAAAACATCCAAGAACTCCCGCATGTAACAGTTGCAGCATACCGCTTGAATGAGCTGGCTTTCCATCCCTTCTAATAACCCAAAAGTTACCCACAAAGAAAATCTAATTCTCACTAACAGACACTAAGAGTTAACGAGCAGGAATAGTAACTTGAACAGATATTTGATTAGAGTAAGAAAATTTAAGAGTTATGCTCACCTCTCAAGCAACCAATCACTTACTGGCTTGGTTGTGACAACACTTTGGGATCTTGCCCTCCCTCTTACTAGAAACTGTTTAGATATGCCTCTCTGCTCACAATCCTTTACTTGCTTGAACTCTCGCTGCTGACCTTCCTTGCAATGTCCTGGCTTCTCTGCTTGGCTAACCTGAAATCTTTTCCCACAGACCGAAAACATAAATGATTTTCCTTCCTCAGTCAAAGGGTGATGATACTCATATCCTGGTAAAAGGAATGATTGTCAGATATCGGTTTAGAGTTTTCCATTTGCAAATATTTCCTATTTCATATGCTCCAGACACCTGAGTAACAGCCCATGCATCAATTCTGACAGGAAATGATGGACTCCCCTACCCTGAGGAAAAGGCTGTTCACTTTATCCATGCTATTCATGGTTTTATAAACAACTGTATTGTCACCCATCAGTCTTCTACTCTCAAGGAAAAAATGTCCCAGCCTTTCCTTATACCTCAAAACCTTCATTCTTGGTAACATTCTTGCAAATCTTTTCTAAACCCTTTTCAGTTGAATAACGTCTTTCCTGTGGCAGAGCAATCAGAATTGTATGCGGTGCTCCAGAAGTACCCTCACTACCGTCTTGTATGGCCACAACATGACATCACACTCCTATACTCTGCTGTGACGAATGAAAGCAAACATGGCAAATGCCTTCTTTGTCTACTTGTGACACCAAATTCAAGGAACTATATACCTGCACCCCTAGGTCTCTGTTCAACAACACTCCCCAGGGCCCGACCATTAACTGTGTAAGTCCAGCCCTGGCTTGCCTGAGCAAAATGCAAAACCTTGCAATTATACAAATTAAACTCCATCTTCCATTCCTTGTCCATCTGATCAAGACCTCATTGTACTTTTAGATAATCTTCTTGACTGTCCACTTTACCACCAATTTTCTAGCCATGCTTCCTGTATTCTCATCGAAATCATTTATGTAAAAAACAGACAACAGTGGACCCAGCACTGATCTTTGTAGTACGTTGTTGGTCATAGGCCTCCAGTCTGAACAACAACCCTCTGCCGTCACCATTTATCTCTTGCTGTCAAGCCAATCTTGTATCCATTTGGCTAGGTCTTTCTGGATCCCATGTGATTTAATCTTACTAACCAGTCTACCATGCAGAACCTTGTCAAAGATCTTGCGGAAGTCCATGTAGATAATGTCTACCACTCTGTCTTTATGTATCTTTTTGGTCATGTCTTCAAAAACAATCAAGCTTGTGAGACAAGATTACCCATGCACAAAGCCATGCTGACTATCCCTAATCAGTTTTTGCCTTTCCAAATGCATGCAATCCAGTCTTTCAAACAAATTACTCACCACTGAACTCAAGCTCACAGGTCTATAGTTTTCTGGCTTTTCCTTACACCCTTTCTTAAATAAGGGAACAGAATTAGCCACCCTCCAGTTTCCCAACACCTCACCCATGGCTGTCAATGATATAAATGTCTCTGCTAAGGCCCTGCAATTTCTTCCCTAGCTTCCCTCAGTATCCTGGGATACACTTGATCAGGTCTTGGGGATTTATCTACCTTTACATTTTAGATTTGATTAGATTTTATTGTCATGTGTACCTGTGTACAGTGAAAAGTGTACAAAGTTGCCACTCTGGCACCACCTTAGAATGCATTAGTCAGAATTAAAAGCAAGAGCCGAAATTAAAGAAACAGAAACAAAACCAAAAAGGAAAGTCCAGATCACCCTTGCAGTCACCATGAATCTTGAGCTGTGCCTACCAACACTATGATGAAACCACCGCTTTGCTGCCGCCAATTTCACTGCCTTGGGTCCTGCACTTTGCCATCGCCTGTGCTGGACCCAACAACATTGAAGTTACCACGTTTCAGCACCATTTCTCATCAATGGGCCCATACTTGCTGCCATTGCTGATGCTCCCCTGCAGCTGAACTCTCAAAGGGCAAAAGGTAAGAACTGTAGAGAAACATAGCAAGATCAGAAGAAAAATAAGAAAAAGAGAAATGGATCGAAGACACAGCCGACTGGGTGAACTCCAAACGCTGCTGCTTTGCTGCTACCATCTTGGACTTTAAGCCTTCCAGTGCCTCTTTTGTAATGTGGACTCTTAAAGACATCACTATTTATTTCCCCAAGTTCCCTAGTTTCCATGACTTTCTTCACACTAAATACTAACACAAAATATTTGTTTAGTATCTTATCATCTCCTCTGGTTCCACACATAGATGGCCTCGATGATCTTTAAGAGGCCCTATTCTCTCACAAGTTACTCTTTTACCCATAATGTACTTGTAAATTTTTTTGTATTCTGCTTGACCTTTTCTTCCCCCATTTTGCCCTCCTGATTTCTCTCTTAAATGTATTCCTACTCCCCCATACTCCTCAATGGATTCAATTGATCCCAGCTGTCTATACATGACATATGCCTCCTTTTTGTTGATAAGAGCATCAAGAGTCATCCAGTGTTCCCCCCTCCTACCAGTCTTGCACTTCACACTAATAGGAATGTACTGTTCCTGAACTCTCATTATCTTGCTTTTGAAAACCTCCCACTTGCCACTCGTCCCTTTACCTGCAAACAGCCTCCTCCAGTCAACTTTTGAAAGTTCTTGTCTAATGCCATCAAAATTAGCTTTGCTCCAATTTAGAACTTTAACTTTTAGACCAGACCAATGGTTTAATCTTGGCATCATTGCCATCATAATCTCCTTCAGATTGCTGGAGCCAGTCAGTGATCAGTCTTCTGTCCTTATTGATAGCTCCTTCTATATCAATTTTGAGCATCATTGATCTTGTCAGTATCTATTTTCAGTCCCTACTTACTATTTTTGTATAGTCATGGTTATTAAATCTGTCATGGCCCACAGCTGACTTCTCATTTTCAGATATGATTGGAGATTTGGACTATACCCTGATGTTGTGTGATTTTAAACCTGCTCAGGTATTTCTTCTTCATTAAGTCTGCTATTTTGTTAGTATGGATTTCGGTTTCAAATGCAGCACCATGGTTTGTCTCCAGGAAGAGTTTCTAATATTATTGATTAGCAACTCTTGCCAATCATAGCCATGTATGTAGATTTCCTCTTTCAAATTTAATTTCTTCAGTCCATCTGCCACACCATTGTTATGTCCACTATTCTCTTGAACAGTCACCTTCAGTAGTTACAATTGAAATTCTATGTAGCTATGATCCCTATAGAGATCAAGAACTTTTTAAAGAAATGAATTCTCACAAGGCCAATGGAAAGAAAGCTAATTCAGAAGTCTGCACTTTTGAAAATTTGTAACAAATCTAGTAATATCAAAATAATTCAGACATTAATCAACAGTTCAAGCATATTACTGATTAAAAAGGTAAATTTCATTTTTATTAATAGTTCAGTAAAGATGCTCCTTACATAGTTATGAGCATTTCCTTTACTTTCTATACAATTATGGGACAACTAGCAAACTCACAGCCTTTCCAAGTTGGCCTCCACTTTGTAGAATCTCTCATTTGCCACTCCACACTACTGAGTCTTGAGTTTGATTCACTATCAGCTGCATTCCATCAAAATCTTTGGACATAGTTATCACCAAAAGGTACATTTCTATGAATCCTCTCTCAATCAGATCACAACAATCCTGATTGCTCAGAAACCCCAGAGACTCCCTACTTGGACCCATTTGAATAGTACAGTTGGCTGTGGCAGTACCTAAACAACAGCAAAGAGGATTTGTTCAATCCACAATCTCTTGTACTTCTCGTTTTTAGCTATCTACTGTTTCCACCTGTATAACACTCACAGCTTCTACACTTCTAAGAGATCTGCTTCAACAGTAGGATGTGTAAAAATTGACAGATAGAAAACTGTTTCATTCAGAGAGAATCTTGCTTTTTCCCTCTTTCGCAGACAGACTTTATTTGTAAATCAGACCAGCTGACGTCATGCATATGCATAAATGCTGGTACTAAAAGTGCTGAACGCAACTTTAGCGTTCCGGTTTGGTAATATCGTGAGCAGCAGTCTACTCATTTTGGCATCTGCTTGCCATATTTTTGAAAAACCATCATGGGTAATCAAACTTGTTAATAAATTCGTTGATTTAGATCTTTCACTTTCCGTGCCATAAGGTAATTGGCATGGGAAGGTGAGAGAGAGTGAGGAGTTAATTTTTCAAGCAGATTTAGATTTATTGTCACGTATATAAAATATATAGTGAAAAGTGTTTTCTTCAGGTGCAAAAAGCTAAGTGTCACCATGCTCAGGTGTCATCTTGAAATAATGAATATAATGCAAGATTTTATTGCAATAGAGTTAATCTTTCACTCCTCCTCCTCCTCTTACCATCCTGCTACTCCTCTGTTTGCTGCTTGAAATCAGCTGGGGTCTCTGTAACAGACTTTGGGGGTGTTGGTTACATGCCATCCTCTGCTGTTGTTGCCATTCCTGCAGCTCCTGCTCTTAAAGCAGTATGGACACAGTCGATAGCTTCTTGCACCTGAGGGAAGACAGCGATAGTGAAGAATCTTCTTTTTGTAACTGTTTAATCTGTTCATCAAAATTGATGGTTATAAAGAGATGTAGTAATGGCATCAGTAATATCCCAGATGTACCTCTGAGTAAAGGATTGGGATAAGTCCTGACCTGCTTCAGTCACAAGCATAAAACGTACAGACAGCTGTTACCCTGATGACACTGAGATGGAATTGATATGTAGTCGTTCTGTGTTAAGGAGCTGGTAAACTCTATTAGCAGACAATCAGAAAAGTTGGAAACATTGCACAGTGATATTTAAGGGATGCCTGAGCCCTCACATCCTTTATAGTCAAACTTTATGTATGATGGATCAGGATAGCCTTGATTTTTTTTTTGGTATTGCCATTCCTCATTTGCACAGAGGTGCAACAAAGCTATGAACCATTTCCTTGGTGGATCTTGGTTTGCTGCTTCTCCCTCAACATATGCTAGCCTTGTTGAAGTTCTTGCTAGAAAAGTGCAGCAGGCCTGGAGGAAGAGCGCCTCATCTTCTGCCTAGGAACCCTCCAATCACAAGGGATGAATGCAGATTTCTTCAGCTTCCTCATTTCCCCTCCCCCCACCTTATCTCAGTCCCAGCCGTCGGACTCAGCACCGCCTTCTTGACCTGCAATCTTCCTGACCTCTCCGCCCCCATTCCCTCTCCGGCCTATCACCTTCACCTTAACCTCCTTCCACCTATTGCATTCCTAACGTCCCTCCTCCCTACCTTTTATCTTCGCCTGCTTGGCACAACTTCCTCATTCCTGAAGAAGGGCTTATGCCCAAAACGTCGATCCTCCTGCTCCTTGGATGCTGCCTGACCTGCTGCGCTTTTCCAGCAACACATTTTTCAGCTCTAGTCTCCAGCATCTGCAGTCCTCACTTTCTCCTTGTTGAAGTTCTTGCCTAAGCTGCCTGGTGTTGCTTCTCAGTAGTAATGTGGCCACAAGAATGGCAGACTTAGCATCTGACGTTAATGTTTGCTGTCACATAGTGTGGCGTGGAGGCTCCGCAAGGAGAGGTCATAGTCATCCTCCAAGCCTCCCTTTTCACATCACAGCCAGTGTCATTGCTGACTTACGTTTTTGTGTGAGTGTATGGTAGCTGCTTCTCATCTTCCAGTACTTGCTATGGGTTGTCATTGTCAGTTGGTAACATCAGGTTCAACTTGTAAGATCCTTGTACATTAAGATTTATTGAGCTTAAATAACAAGAAAACAATCAGCACATTGTAATGCTCATGATTACTTGAGACCATAATTTGTTATCTTTATTCAAGTAAGAATTAAAAACAGATGTCGGGCATTGCTTAATCAGAGCCTCAAGGTGTATGTTGAAATCTTTACCCCATAAGAGAAACTAATTGTGTTCCTCCTACTTTGTGTGATGTTGACAAAGCACTCTGCCGTACATGGACATGTCTACCCCCATTTTGTCTGAAATATTTTTACTTCAGTGCTCCTTATTGCCACAGGCTGCTAGCCTTTTTTTAAAATTCAGTTACGGGATGGGAGCATTCTTGGTTAAGTCATCATTTATTGCCCATCCCTGAGGGCAGTTAAGAATTAACCACATTGCTTTGAGTCTGGAATTACATATAGACCAGACCAGGTAAGGATAGCAGTTTCTTTCCATAAAGAGTTTTACTGATCATCATTACACTCTTAATTCCAGACTTTTTTTTATTGAATTCAAGTTCCACTGTCTGGCATCCCAAAACACTACCTGGGTATCTGGATTAACAGTCTAGTGATAACACCACTAGGCCATCACCTCCTCTAGATCAAGCAAGCTAAGAAATTATGTCTGACTCGATATCAGCACTAAAACCTTTGAAAAAATATATAAGATTCCAGCTACATGTATGCAATTCCTCGGTGTCCCACACATCCAAAGCATATGTTCAAGTTGTAGCTGAGTTGTCAGGCATGATGATGTTGTGAGGTTTGTGCGTTACTGTTACTGGGTAGCCTGGATGAACATACACCTTGACCCTGGAGGCACCTTGTGGAGAAGAAGTGATTCTGTGCAACAGGACATTAGGCAGTCAACATAGCCAATCCATGAGTGCCGATGGATGCTGACAAATTGCACAGATACTAATTCTATTTTGCCAGTCAAGTTTTTGTTTTGTTGCATTTCTCAATGGTGGACAGGAACATTAATATGGCAAGTTGGGGTATTAATGAGATAGAAATGCATTTTTTTAAAAATCTGACTTTTGGATTCTCACCGAAATTATTTGGCTCACCTCAGAGTATGAAATCCAGTGAGCTTATGGAGAGAATTCAGCCATGATAACCAGTTTTGAGCAAACTGCCATAAAATTTACTATTAAACCACCCACAGTATGTATGCAACTTACATTCTAAAACCCCAAAGTAAAGCACAGTTAGTACTGGTAATAGGTTGATTGAAAATCCATAGCAGACATCAAATAACAATTGCAATAAAGCTAATTTCATGAATTTCTCAGCAATTACACCCAGGCATTAATGCCACAGTGGGTCATCCAATCTTCTTAAACATCTCAAGGGATTACAAGTCTTCACTTTAGTTTTTCTGGCCTTGAAACTCCTCAAGAGCCTTTCTGATTAGACTGCCTCAACAACAGTTCCGACTGTGGTCAATCACCATCCGTTTCTGGCTCAACGCTCTTCTGGATTTCAGATAATGTATGCCCTTGCAGATGCAACTGCAGCTTCTCTCAGTCTCACTAAGTTAACATAACTCCTGGATTTTTGTGCTCTAATCTTGCTGTGTTGCATCTAGCAAACCATGCTTGTGGGCTTTTCAACTCCTACTGTCAGCTGTGCTAAACTGATAGTGCACATGGCTTATTCTGAGCTTAAAAAGCTGTCAGGTTTCTCCGAGCCCTCACTAAACAGAGACAGTCAACCGGTGTAGAATCTCTCTAAGTCCTCGCTACATGAAATCTGTGTAGATTAGCAGCACACATTACAACCATGCTGCTTAACTTGGAATTGTCTCCTTCCTCAACATTCCTTTTTGGCGACTATTATTTTAACTCCTCTTCAATTACCCCTGAAATATTCTTAGTGATGATGTTGTAAATTTTGCAATGTGTCCTTTCCTTGTTGCAGAGCAGAATCAAATGTCGCCTAAAAACTCTTAGTATCGACTGTAGCATGAAAGTTACAGTACATTGAAATAGAACTGGAAATCTTCAGCCTTTTTGCATAATGGGTTTCCTCGGGTTTCCTTTATCTCTAATTGTTTGTATGGCTGATATGGCTTTTACTCATTATTCTGAGGTGTTTTTCTACATTGTTCAAACAATAGCAAGTATGAAATTTTGCAGGTATGTCTACCGTTATCCATATCCAAAATTTTTGGAAACTTGGTTTCCCTTGTATTTTAGGCATTTCAAAGCAGTGTCCTAATTCATTAAAGGTGTTTTCTTTCGTGTGAAAATCCCAGATATTAAATCAGTTGCTGGAATTCAATATTAATTGTCCATGTAACTTCATGACAATTTTGTAATCAGGAAACAAATTAACCCTCTTTCAAAAGACAACCTAGTCTGCTTTGAAGCGACATAATGTAAAGGAAATTACAGACTTTCCCAGAATGTCCTAAAGAAGGGTCTCCGGACTTGAAACGTTAACTCTGCTTTCTCTCCACAGATGTTGCCAGCTTGCAGTTTTTCTTTATTGTTTGGTTATGTATGAGATGGTTTCTGGAATATGTTATGAGTTTATCATGGAACAAGTCTTCAAAATTGATAAGGTCATCCAGACTTTGGTGTATTTGGGTTTTTAAATGCATAATGTAAGCAGGAATGATTTGCTGAGGTTTACATGTTGAAAATGAGCCAATGTTTACAGATTAGTTGATTAGTTTAGTTGTAGCAAGAAGTGGATTATCAGTCTCATTTGCATCTATTTAACTCCAAGTGTTTATTTTAGTATCACTGAGGGTGTAGTGCCAAACTTTGAATTACCAACATTTGTTTTCCTTTATATTAATTATTTTAAGTACAAGATTTTTGTAAAGATTTGTAGCTTGGGTGCCGGTTGCAGTTGTTCTTGGTATGTTCGCCAAGCTGGGAAGTTTGTTTGCGGACGTTTTGTCCCCTTTCTAAGTGACATCTTTAATATTGTGGACTCTCTTGTGAAGCGCTTCTATAATATGTCAGTTGGAATTTATTTCATTTTGTTCCTGCTGCTTCCAGTTGCTGGTTCAGTTGTCCATTGTAGTGGTTGGTATATTGGGTCTAGGTCAACGTGTTTATTGATATAGTCCTTGGCTGAGTGCCATGCTTCCAGAAATTATCTGGCTGCCCTCTGTTTGGCTTGTCCTATTATTGTTGTGTGGTCCCTGTCAAATTTGTCGCCCTTGTCATCTGTATGTATAGCTACTAGGGACAGCTGGTCGTGGAGTTTGATGGCTAGTTGATGTTCATGAATGTGGATCGCTAGTTGTCTGCCTGTTTGTACTATATGGTGTTTTGTGCAGTCTCTGCATGGAATCTTGTACACCATGTTTCTCCTACATGTAACGGATATTGGGTTTTCTGTTCTGGTGAGTTGTTGTCTGAGCATGGCCGTCGATTAATGTGCTATCATGAATCCAAGGGATCAGAAAAGTCTGACTGTCAGTTCTGAAATGTTTTCTATATAAGCTAGAGTGGTTAGTGAGTTGGGTCGTGGCATGTCCTTGTCACGTTGTTTGTCTGCCAGTTATCTGCAGATTAAGTTGCAGGGATATCCATTCTTGGCAAAGACTTTGTAGAAGTCTTCTTCTCTTCGTGGATCGGGAGTGAAAAGGGTACAAATGCAGCTTCTCTTGTGTGTGTTTTGTTGCTTACTGTTATAATTCGTGGTCTGGTCCGTGTGTGTGGCTTTTTTGTACACTTTGCATTTCCCGTTCTGTGGTCTTTGTACCATCACATCTAGGAATATGAGTTGGTTGACAATTTTCTCCTCTCGTAAACTTGATTCCTGTGAATGTAGTGTTCATAATTTGGTGCGTGCTCTCGATCTTTATTCTTTTAATTGTTACAGTAGTGTCGTCCACATATCTGATCCAAAGTTTGGGTTGGATATTTGGGAGAGCTGTTTGTTCTAGTCATAGAGATGTCCAGCATGGAAATAGACCCTTCGGTCCAACCCGTCCATGCCGACCAGATATCCCAACTCAATCTAGTCCCACCTGCCAGCACCTGGCCCATATCCTTCCAAACCCTTCCTATTCATATACCCATCCAAATGCCTCTTGAATGTTGTAATTGTACCAGCCTCTACCACTTCCTCTGGCAGCTCATTCCATACACGCACAACGGTTTGCGTGAAAAAGTAGCCCCTTAGGTCCCTTTTATATCTTTACACTAAACCTATGCCCTCTAGTTCTGGACTCCCCGATCCCAGGGAAAAGACTTTGTCTATTTATCCTATCCATGCCCCTCATAATTTTGTAGTCCTCTATAAAGTCACCCCTCAGCCTCTGACGCTCCAGGGAAAACAGCCGCAGCCTGTTTAGCCTCTCCCTATAGCTCAAATCCTCCAACCCTGGTAACATCCTTGTAAATCCTTTCCTCCAAGATCAATTGTGAATTTCATTGTTTGCTCATTTTCCCAGACGCACTCTGATGTCCAGCAATACTTGAATTCAAACAGCAAAGCAGTAACTGTGCAGGTTCAATGCTCTGTCAGTTTCTATCTCTCTCTGTCCTGCACTGAGCTCACCATGTGCTTCCTTTGTCTGTTCTTCTTCCTTTTAAAACTGCCGTTGTTTTGACTTTTTTTTGCCAAAGTTCCAAAACAATGCAATAGCATATAAAATAGTAATTGCTGTTCCTGGAATTCGAGGAAATCATCTCCAGCACCTAAAATACCTAAAAAAAGGAGCAGCTGTTACAGCCAGAAATTTTTCCCGTCCTGCACCTTGGATTACCCAGAATCTTTGCATCACTGCTTCTGCCAAGAGCCCGGAGATTGGTGAGCCCATAGGTGTCCCCTTGATCTGTTCATATATCTAGCTATTAAATATGAAGTGCATCGTCAAGCACAGGTCCAGTAATTTGAGTATTGCTGTCCTTGTTGATTGGTTCCCTGTCGTGTCGTCTGTTCTGTTTGTCCAGGAGGTTGGCTGTTGTCTCTTTAGCTAAGGATTTGTCAATCAAGGTAAACATCTTCACTGTCTATGTTCATGTTCTTGATACTGCCTGTGACTTTCTGTGATTGTATGTGGTGCTCGGATCCGCTGATTAGATGTTTGAGTTTTTGTCAGTTTATGTGATAGAGTTCCTGGAAGTGCCAGAAAAGGTTGAAGCAGTATGTCTAGTTTGTGTAGCTTAGGTAATCTGTAAAATCGTGGAGTGTTGGTGCCTTCTCATTTCATCTTGATTATCAGTCCATTTTTGTGCAGGTTCTGTAATGCGTTATTTATTTTGTTAAAAATCACACAACACCAGGTTATAGTCCAACAAGTTTATTTGGAAGTACTAGCTTTTGGAGTGCTGCTACTTCATCAAGCAATAGTTATAAGTCCCAATGTTTCAACCCTTGATGCCAAAGCTAAACCCAAAAATAATTCTGTAAGGACTGTTATGAACTTGAAGGCATGTACTGTACCTTTAAGAGAAAGAGAATGCTGTTCTGAACTGAAAGATTACAAGTATCTGTGTATATGACTGGATGCAGTCCCACAGTGTATTGGAAAATTGAAAACATGTAACATTTGGCTGTGAAATGGATATCTGAGTTTTGGTTGTTGTTTTGACTACAATTCGAACTTAGCCACACAATTTAAATTATGCCCAAGGATACTAAAACCCAGTCGAGTTTGAATTTATTGTTTTGCCAACATCGAACCAATGAGACAATCCGATGTTGGGGTGGGCAGTATAAGAACGTGGACATTTTGAAAATTGTTGAGAGAGTTACTGCTGTAGAGAGAGAAACTACTGGAGAGCTAACTGCCAAGATAATATCTTGCTCTCAAAGAACTTAGAAAACACTCTTTATCAAAGGTACCTTTTCATGTGAAACATACTCCCAGTAAAAAGAAAGACAACTCAAGGAGATTAGCAACCAGAAGAGTGAAGACATAGGAGAAAACAGAGGTTGTGTGTCTTTGAAATTAAATTACTATAATTTTAATGTGTCTTATTGGAACAGCATCTTTTTTTATAGAGTTGGATTCAGATAGTGAGCAATTAAGAGAAAGCAGGGCTTAGATTTGTAAATAGTTTTTGTTTAATGTTCACTTTTAGAGTTAAAGATAAATCATAGAATATTGGAGTTTTCTGTTGTCACTCATATTTTAACAGATTACGAGGCGAGGCAAGGTTTTTTGGGTATTTAGTTTTAATTAACAGAGGGGTTCAACCACTGTGTCATAACAAGATAAAATTATCCCCCTTGAAGATTTCAATACCAGGGTTAGAAAGGACTCCCAACTCTGGGAAGGAACTATCTGAAGGAAAGGAGTAGGGAATTGCATCTCCAGCTGAATTCACCAACTGGGTAGGACAGCTGGTTGTCATCAACACACTCTTCCACAAAAATAAAGACAAGTTCAAAACTTTTTGATCACTGCAGTAATACATGATTGACTGTGTCATTGGATCTCAAGACCAAAAGGATGTCGTTATTACTAAAGCAATGTTCACTGCAAACAACCGCTAGACAGACTACTGGCTCCTCTGTGTCCATCAGATGGCAGCAGAAACAGTTGTAAATAAAGAAACAATTCAGGACAATGCTCATGAACTTCCAATAGTGTCTCCACAAATGTCTCAAAAGAGTTCATTTTGATGGAGTGGGGAAACCTGGAAAGAGCTGAAGATAGCCATCATCTTTTGCAGTGAAGGAAGTATTAGCTAAAGGACCAGAAGATACCAGACTTGTTTGATGAGATTGACCATGTCATTCAAGATCTCTTTGACAAGAAGAGGAAAGCTATCCATGCGTGGCAAAATAATATCACCAGCGGGTCTAACAGGAGATCTTATCAACCAGAAAAGGCTGAGTTACAAAAATGAACGATGGAAATGAAGAACCAGTGGTGGACTGAGAACGTTAAAGAGCTGCAATTCATTGTTGAAAAGCATGACACCTTGATTTTTTTCAGTGCCACCAAATCAATATATGGACCCAAATCTTTGACCTTAAACTGGTCAGAACCATTTGATGCAGAGAAATCATCAGCCTCTGATGGAGAGAATACCTAAAGTTCTCCTAAACCACAATGCATTTGCCAACAAGGATGTATTTGATGATAACATCTAATTCCCCTTCAGATGCCTTCTTGACTTCCCATCTATTTTGGCAAAACTTGAAACCACCATTAGACCCACAAAGAACAAAAGAGCCGCAGGAGTAGACAGGATTCTAATGGAAACTTTCAATCTTGGAGGAGCAGAGCTAAACCTTCATAGAACATAGAAAAGAACAGCACAGAACAGGCCCTTTGGCCCACAGTGTTGTGCCGAGGATTAATCCTAATGTGAAATAAAATAACCTAACCTGTACACCCCTCAATTCACTGCTATCCATGTGCATGTCCAGCAGTCCCTAATGACTCTGCTTCCGTCACCACCACTGGCAACGCATTCCATGAATTCACAACTCTCTGCTTAAAGAACCTTCCTCTGACATCCTCTCTATATGTTCCTCCTAGTATCTTAAAAACCATGACCCTTCGTGCCAGTCAATCCTGCCCTGGGGAAAAGTCTCTGGCTAATGACTCTATCCATGCCTCTCATTATCTTGTATACCTCTATTAGGTCACCTCTCTTCCTCCTTCTCTCCAGAGAGAAAAGTCCAAGTTTAGTCAACCTCTCTACATAAGGCAGGCCCTCCAGTCCAGGCAGCATCCTGGTTAAACCTTCTTTGCACCCTCTCCAAAGCTTCTGTATCTTTCCTACAGTAGGGTGACCAGAACTGGACACAATATTCCAAGTGTGGTCTCACCAGAGACTTGTGGGGCTGCAGTAAAACCTCACAGCTCCTAAACTCGATCCCCCGATAATGAAAGGCAAAACACCATATACTTTCTTAACAACCCTATCCATTTGGATGGCAACTTTGAGGGGTCTATGCACCTGAACACCAAGATCCCTCTGTTCCTCCATACTGCCAAGAATCCTGTCTTTAATCCTATATTCAGCATTCGAGTTCAACCTTCCAAAATGCATTACTTCGCATTTATCCAGGTTGAATTCCTGTGCCATTCCTCAGCCCTGTCTATGTCATGCAGCCTGCAATAACCCTTGATACTATCAACGGCACCTCCAACCTTCGTGTCATCTGCAAATTTACCAACCCACCCCATAACCTCCTCATCCAAGTCATTTATAAAAACTACAAAGAGCAGAAGCCCAAGAACAGAGCCCTGTGGGACCCCACTCAACACTGACCTCCAGCCAGAATACTTTCCATGTATAACCACTCTCTGCCTTCTGTCACCCAACCAATTCTGAATCCAGATAGCCATCTTTAATAACTATTCCTAAAAGTCTGGGGCAAAGATGAAATCCGTGCCAATCTCAAGGATGCTGTCATTGCCACCATCTTCAAAAAAGGAGACAATGTGGAATTTGGGAACAACCAAGGAATCTCCCTTTTCTCCATCATTGGGAAGGTCATTACTCATATCCTTGTTAGGTGCCTTCTCCCAGTCTCTGAGGGAATTGTTCCTGGAAGCCACTATGGTTTCCAGCTAAACTGTGAATCTATGGTCATGATTTTTACTGCTTGGCAAAGAAATGCTAGGATCAACATGAACCTCCGTCCATTAACTTGCTCAATCTGATCAAGGATTTTGACTCATTCATTTGGAACACCTTGTCAAAAGCTGTCTTTCCACTGAAATTCATCAACATGCTCCATTTCCTCTATGACAAGATTTTGGTGATGGTCCTCACCAGTGGTCATGTGACAGAATCCTTTGATATGTCATTACCTGGACTCTTTCCTCCTACATCACCACCATACTTCATCTTGTCAAGACAAATCCCCAGTAGCATGGACATTGTCGACAGGATAGACGTAAAATGTTTCAACCTCAACCAGTTAAAATTCAAGAAGGAATCCACCGATTTTACTTGTGGAACTTCAATATGTGGATGAAAACATCGTCTCCATGTTCTGAGAAGAAAGTCTTCAAGCCTTGATTTAATGCCTTTGCAGAAGCTTACTGAAGAACCGGTCTCAGCCTGAACCTCAAGAAGGCTCAAATCCTTTATCAACCTGTCCCAGGTCAAGGTCTGCTCCATCTGTCCACTAAGATCTACGAAAAAATGCTCCCAAATGTGAAAAATTTCCCCTGCTTGAAGGCTACTTCCCATCTAAGACTGACATTAATGTGGAGATTCGACATCACGTACAGTCTGCAAGCGCCATCTTCAGTCACCTATGGATGAGTCTTTTTTGATCTTTGCTAAGGTAAGGCAGTCAGTCCTTCCAACTGTTTGATATATCTCCGAAACTTGGACTATATATAGACACCACCGTATGATCAAAGCTATTTGAGATGGATTCTCCCCACTAGCTGAGAGGACAGGTGCACTAACATTGGCATCTGTAAGCAGCCCATAGCTCCAGCATCAAGGCCATGATCATCCAAAACCAACTCCAGAGCCAGCTATGTGCTTTCAATGCCTGGCTTCTGACTGCCAAAGCAAATTATCTTTGCCCAGCCAAGGAAGACCTTGAATGACAAGAGGACAAAAACTGCATGAAGGCTTCCCTCAACAAATAAACATAGATATCAACGCATGGAAGGATAGTTCCTCATTCAGCAGGAACTGATTTAGAAGAAGCTCCTATATGAATGGACACAATTCTTTGAGAACGCTGTCTGCAAGAGGAACAGAAGGAATGCCAGTGATGTAAAGCCAAGGACTAATTCTACCTTCCAGAAACCCTTGCCAATGTGTGGTTGGAGGTGCAGCTCTAGGAGCGTGCTTGCCAGTCACACAAGGACCCAAAGAGGCCCTGACCAGTGGCATGGAATTTCCTCAGTGGATAATCATACTCTTAGCAAGTGATTGCCAATTGCATTGACAGCATGTATACCCAACAGGACTGATATGAACACATTTAAGAGGGTGCAAATGAGGTTGCAGAGATGAGTTGCAAAGATTGATTGGTGAAGCTGGGACTTGCTCCTTGAATCATGGGGATGCTGAACACAATCTAAAGGGAGGAATTCTTCCCACTCATAAGTGAATAAACACATTGTTCATCTTCTTAAAAAGAGAGACCAAGAGGACACAAATGTAAGATTTGCAAGAAAACCAGAGGCACTGAGTGAAAAATCTTTTTCACACAATGATTAGTGCAGGTCTGGAATGCATTGCCTGAAAGTATAGTTGAGGTAAGTTTAATCAAGGCATTTTAAAGGATATTAGATGATTAGAATAGATTAAATGTAGAGTTTGTGAAAAACTTCTTTATTGGGAAAAATGCTTGAGTCTGTTATGAAGGAAGAAATGGCATGGCATCTAGATAGAAAATTTTCTGGCGGGCAGATGTGGCATGGGTCATACTGAATTAATCTACTGGAATTCTATGAAGACATGAGCACGGTGGACAACTGGGACCCAGTACAAGTAGTTTATCTAGATTTCCAAAAGGCAAGATGCCACACAAAGTTTGCTGCATGAGATAAAGATGCAAGGCACTAAAGACAATGTATTAGCATGGATAGAGGATTGCTTAACAGGAAGCAAAGAATGGTGACAAATGAGTGCTATTCTGGTTGGCAATCAGTGACTAGTGGTGTGTCTCAGGGATCAGTGTTGGTACTGCAATTATTCACAATTTACCTAGATGATTTGGACTTGGAGACTACATGTACTGTGTCAAAGTTTGCGGATGACACAAAGATGGGTGTTGGAGCAAAGTGTGCAGTGGACTGTGAAACTTTACAAAGGGACATAGGTAGTTTAAGTGAGTGGGCAAAGGTCTGGCAGTTTGAATACAATGTTAATAAATGTGAAATAATCAATTTTGGTAGGAATAACAGTAAAAAGGACTATTACTTGAATGATAAAAAAAATTGCAGCATGCACCTGGGTGTCCTTGTACATGAATCACAGAAGGTTGGTCTGCAGGCGCAACAGATAATTGACAAGGCAAATGGGATTTTTTCATTCATTGCTAAAGGGATTGAGTTTAAATGCAGGGAAGTTATGTTGCAGTTGTATAGGGTGCTGGTGAGGCCACACCTGAAGTATTGTGTGCAGTTTTGGTCTCCTTATTTGAGAAATGATGTACTGGCACTAGAGGGGGTGCAGACGAGTTTCCCTAGGTTGATTCTGGAGTTTAAGGGGTTGTCTTACAAGGAGAGATGGAGCAGTCTGGGACTATATTCATTGGAATTTAGAAGAGTGAGGGCAGATGTTGTAGAAACATACAAAATTATGAAGGGAATAGATAAGATAGAAGTAGAGAGGGTGTTTTGACTGGCAGATATAACTAGAATTAGAGGACATAGCCTCAAAATAAGGGGGAGCAGATTTAGGACTGAGTTGAGAAGGAACTTTTCACCCAGAGAGTTGTGAATCTATGGAATTCCCTGCCCAGTGAAGTAGTTGAGACTTCCTTAGTAAATGTTTTTAAAGCTATGGTAGAGAATTTTTTGAACAGTAAAGGAATTAAAGGTTATGGTGAGAGGGCAGTTAAGTGGAGCTGAGGCCATGAAAAGATTAGTCATGATCTTATTAAATGGCAGAGCAGGCTGGAAGGGCCTAATGGCCTACTCTTGCAGCTAGTTCTTATGTTCTAATGTTCTAAAAAGCAGGAGATTGCTCCTTAGTTATAATGTTGTTATTGCAGACATCATGGACTTAGATGGCCTTCTGTTCCGTACCAATTCTGGGATTAACAAATGTGTCACAATTACAGTCTCTTGCAGTCACAATTACCAATCACCTGACAAGAAAAAAACCCTATTAACCATTGTTTTAAATAACACTATGTTCTTTAAGTGAAAATTATTAGTGCCAGGAGGCATTTTATTCCAAACCATATTGTATTCCAATTATTTAGCATAACTAGGATTTCATTATGCAACAGTTTAATTATTTAATTCAAACCTATTAAAAACATGAATTCCATTGAAAGATTGCTAACCAAAATAACTCCACAATAATTTCCACAATTTCACATTGCATGTTTTTGCAATGGAAAAATGTTGATCTTGTTCTTGAGTCCTCTGCTGAGCAATAACTTTGCAGTGATTTAAGGACAGACAACAGTCCCAGTGGTATTATCGCAAGGCTGTTAACCCAGAAACCTGGGTAATGTTCTGAGGGCTCAGTTTTGAAATTCACCTTGGCAGATGGTTGAATTTGAATTCAGTAAAAATCTGGAATTAAGAGTCTAACTTTGGCCATGAATCCTTTGTTGATTGTTGGAAAAAGCCATCTGGGTTTGCTAATATCTTTTAGACAAGGAAAATACACTCTTACCTGGTCTGGCCTATATGTGACTCCAGACCACAGCAATGGCGTTGACTCTCAACTGTCCTCTGGGCAATTAGGGATCAGCAATAAATGCTGGCTGAGCCAGCAGCAGCCTTACAACATGAATGAATGCAAAAAATGTCAGTTTATAACATATTGCTTTGGACTCCATTGTATCAAGGGATACTGGGTCCACGTGATTTTAAAAACAGAATTTGGTGAATTTATGAGTGTTCTAGGGTTAATTGATGGTGTAATTATGTTCATATGACAAAATCCTCACATTCTGCATTGCTGCTTGGAACTACTTTTATACAATTTAGTAATGGTTGTAAATCCTGGAGAATTTCTTGTCCAACTTCCATTTATTATTTTTTCCCATTTTGGTATGTTTTAAATCTTAAACTTACGTTAACATTTTATACAGATCATTCTCCTGTAACATGAATTTTGTCAACGTGATTTTGCTGTTATATGTTTATTGAATCGGGGGACAGTATTTTATTAAAACCTGTTGGCTATTATGCATCCCCAGCATTAGGTGTCACATTGTGCTGAGGGCTGGACTCGCGTCGACATCACATAGTCAGTCGGCTCACGTGCTTTGTGGTGAATTGCTTCCTGAAAGGCTGTCCTCAAGTTATTTCTCGGTCCTGTATTTTGTAAGTCTTGCAGTGTTTTCCATGAATATGGAAGGACAAAGTTGCAAGAATGTTGCCAGGAAGCATCCAGGTAAAAAAAAAGCTGCTAACTATAAAAGAAAGGCTATAACTCGTGAATTGAAGTTCAATGTTACAAAGTGTTTTCAGTGTAACAAAAGAGCAAAAGGAATAAAGGAGTTGCTGCAACGCACCTAATTAGAGCCAATTGGAAAGAAGTAAAGCAAGCTGCATTTCTGGAACAAGTCTGAGTGCTGCCAAGTCTTGAAATCATGGGCAAAGGTTTTTGAGGAGATGGAATGGCTTTATAGTGTGTGGATTGAAAAGCTTTCTCACCATAAAGCAGAAAGCCTTATCAATTTATGAGGATCTAAGGAAACAAAACCTGAAAATCCTGCAGATATGTGTGCCTTCAGTGCCAGTAGTGGCTGGTTTGCTGTGCTTTTCATAGCATAAAGTTATGTGGCAAAACTGCCAGTGTCGACAGGAAACTTGCGTTGTCATTTCCTCCTGTGGTGAAAAAAATTCATTGAGGAAGAAGGCTACATGTCAGATCAAATCTTCAATTTGGACAAGAAAGCTTGTACTGGAAGTGAATCCCATCCAGAACCTACATTTCTAAGAATGAAGCATACGCTCCAGGTTTTAAGGTTGCAGAGAATCGTGTGACTGTGTTGTGAGGTGCCAAGGCTAGTGGACCCTTGACAAGTTACTTAAGTCCACTCTTAAGCTTACGTCAGGTCAAGTAAAAGAGGTTCGATGACAAGGCAAATTTTTTTATGTCCTTATTGTTGATATTTTTGAGGATGTTTTCCGAAATTGTTGCAAGAGAAAATATTTGGCTTTCAAGATTCTCCTCATTCTGGACAGTGCACTAAGCCATCTTCCCACCATAGATACCTTTCTGAAATCATCAAAGTGCTATTTCTACCTTCGAACACAACTCATGGACCAAGGTGCAATAGCAGCTTTTAAAGCTTATTATTTAAGGCACACATTCAGGAAGCTCTGATTTGGTGTCGGTGTGCTCTGGTATGTACAAAGTTAAAAATCACACAACATGAGGTTATAATCCAACAGGTTTATTTGGAGGCACTAGCTTTCGAAATACTGCTCCTTCATCATGTGGTTGTGGAGTATAAGATCATAGGACACAGAATTTACAGCAAACGTTTACAATGTGATGTATCTGAAATTATATATTGAAAAAGACCTGGATTGTTTATTAAGTCTCTCAGCTTTTAGAATAGGCGTGTTGGTTTTAGTTCTTCCACATGTAAATTCCAGAACTTTCTTAAAGTTACATTCTCAAGTGAACTTTAACAATAGGTAATATGTTGGCCCAGATAATATATTGAAGGTGTGAGTGCCCTGTGTGAGGTTGTCTGTGCCACAATGTTCAGACTGATTCTAATCTAAAAAATGAATTTACAGAATCTTATATGGATTCGTGCAGCTTTTGAACAAAATAAAATGTAATTCTGCAAATACAAATTGACCCCACAAACTTGTATATGTGTGTGTGTGTGTGTTTGTGTGTCTGTGTGGGTATGTGTGTGTGAGGTGGTATGAGTGGCTGTGAGAGAGTGTGTATGTATATGAGTGTAAAGGGATATAAGCGTGTGGAAGTGTGAGCATATAAGAGAGAGTTTGTGTATGAGAGAGTATCTGCATGAGTGTGTGGGTCTGTAAGAGAATGTGTGGGTGGATGTGTGTGTCTGTCTATAGGAGTGTCTGTGAGTGTTTGTCTGTGGGTGTAGTGTAGTGGGGTCACCTGTAGTATGACACAAACCCAAGGTCCTGGTTGAGGTCATCCCCATGGGTACCAAACTTGGCTATAAGCCTCTGCTTGGCCACTGTGCGTTGTTGCCTGTCCAAAGTCCACTTGGAGGATGGTCTCCTGAAGGTCTGAGGTCAAATGTCCATTCATCCGTTGCCGTAGTCTCGACTCAGTCTCACCAATGTACCATTCCTCAGGGCATCCTTGCCTGCAATGTAAGAGATAGACAATGTTGGCCGGGTCACGTGAGTGCCTGCCACTGCATAGTGGATGGTGTCCGCACGTGTAATGGTGGTATCTCTGTCGACACTCTGACATGTCATGCAGCGTCTGCTGTGACAAGGTTGTATGGTGTTGGCCGGGGTGATGTTAGTAAGGACTGCTTGCATGCAGTTTGGTAAAAGCTTCTCCCAGATTTTCTTCATAATTTTAAAAGTGTTGAACTGTCAGAGGAGCTTCCAGCAATCAAATTAACATTGTGTCACTTTTGCAAAGCAAGTTGGATTTGAAGAAGTGGAGACTGAGGGTGTCGAGGAGCTGCTTGAGTCCCATTGTGAAGACCTCTCCACAGCTGAAATGCAATTACTTGCTGCTGGGGGGGATATTGAAGCTGGAGATGAAGATGATGAAGTCCAGGATGCAGCGCCACAAGAACTTTCCATCTCTCTTTTGTCTTCTATTCTGGGGAAAATTGAGAAGCAGTTGCGGCTCTTAGAAGACAGTGGCGGCAATGCAGAACATAGCAAGATAGCAGTTAGTAGCATAAAGTCTTATCTGCATCCTATGAACAGCTTCTTCATGAAAGACCCAAGGTAGCATAGCAGCAAAAACTAGATGCCTTTTATAAGCCAACTCCCAAGAAACACTCTGAGGACAATGAACCACAGCCATCCACTTCTGGGCTAGTTTTTGTTTTGTTGTAACCCTGCACCCAGAACTGCATTTGAAAATGATGCTGATGGTGACCCTCAGCCTCTGTCTTAATACAAGACTTACTTAGCAAACTCAGAAATCCATTCAAGTGATCTTCCAGTTTTTCAGAGTAAAGTGCTACATTGGGGAGAGTGGACGTCTCCTTACAGAGTGCTTTAGGGAACATCTCCAAGACACCCCACCACTCCAGGGCCCAACATTTCAACTCCCCTTCCCACTCTGCTGAGAACATGCAGGTCCTGGGCCTCCTGCACTGCCACTCCCTTACCATTTGATGCCTGGAGGAAGAGCACCTCATCTTCCACCTCGGAATACTTCAACCCCAAGGCATCAATGCGGACCTCACCAGTTTCCTCATTTTCCCCTCCCCCCACCTTTCCCCAGTTCCACCCTTCCAGCTCAGCACTGTCCTCATGACCTGTCCTACCTGTCAACCTTACTTCCCACCTACCCACTCCACCCTCCCTTCTGACCAATCACCTTCATCCCTACCTCCATCCACCCATTATACTCTTTGCTACCTTCCCCAACCCTCGGTCTCTGACCTATCACCTCCATCCCCACCCACATTCACCTATTGTACTGTTTGTTTCCCCCCCCACGCACACACAATCTCTCCACCCTGGAGGCTCCCTGCCTCCATTCCTAATGAAGGGCTTTTGCCTGAACCATCAATTTTCTTCGGATGCTGCTTGACCTGATGTGTTTTTCCAGCACCACTCTAATCTAAACATACAGTGAGTGCAATAGGGAGCTGAGTACGAACCCCAGGAGGGTCCAGTGTTGAGTGTTAGAGAGGATGAAATATTGTCCCCAATCTTCACTGTGGGTCAGGAAACGGAGGATCCAGTGCAGAGAGTGGGGCTTAGTCAGAGATGACTAAGTTTAGTAATCAGTCTCGAGGGGATAATAGTGTTGAAGGCTGAACTGTAGTCAATGAGTAGGGTTCTTACGTCACTTTTCTTGGTGTCAAGATGATGTCAGGAGGAGTAAAGGACAAGTAGATCTATTGGTCCAATAGGCAAATTGGAGTGGGTCAAGAGTAGTGGAGAGGCTGGAGTTGATTAATGCCATGACCAGCCTTTCAAAGCACTTCATCACCACCGAAATTAGGGCCACTGGGCGGTAGTCATTGAGACATGCTGCATGAGCCTTCTGAGGCACAGGGATGATGCTGGTCTTCTTGAAACAGGCAGGGACAGTGGCCTGCTGCAGGGAGAGGTTGAAGATATCTGAGAAGACCTCTGCCAATTGATCTGCGCATACTCTGAGTGCACGGCCTGGTACTCCATCTGGTCCCACCACTTTCCTTAGATTCACACGAAGGAAAACTGATCTGACCTCTGATGCAGTGACTGTTGGAACAGGTTCGTCAGGACTTGCTGGAATAGGTGTTACCTCTCCGCCAAAAATCTGCTCAAAGCGAGCATAGAAGGCGTTGAAACAATCTGGGAGGGATGTGTCATTGTCTGCTATCTTGCACTGTCTCTTTTTAGAACCTGTGATGTCATTCAGTCCTTGCCATAATTGCCGGGTGTCTGTCTGGGTTTCTAGTTTGGATCGGTAGTGACCCTTGCCTGTCTTAATGGCTCTGCGAAGGTCATACTTGGATTCCTTATATTTGAGGGGTCTCCTGATCTGAAGGCCTCATGCCTGGTTTTTAGCAGACCCTGTATATCCTGATTCATCCAGGGTTTTCTGTTGGGGAACAGCTGGATTGACTTCCTCGGTATGCAGTCTTCCATGCACTTGCTGATAAAGTCTGTGATGGTGGTGGCATACTCGTTCAAGGTACCTGCAGACTGTTTGAACATGGCCCAATCAGCTGATTCCAGACAGCACCGGAGTTGATTGATCCTCTACCTCATCCAACCAGCACTGGACCTGTATCCGCGAGGGTTCTCCTGCTTGAGCTTTTGCCTATAAGCTGCAGAAGAAGCACAGCATTGTGTTTGGAATTCCCGAAATGAGGCTGGAGGATGGAGCAGTAGGCATCTTTCACAGTGGTGTAGCAGTGGTCTAAAATGTTTGTGATATACACTAGGTTTATTTAATAAATATAATAATTGGTTGATTATCAAAACAATACTTATTCAGTGAACACACAATGATTAACATACATGGTTGGTTGTATCAGAGTACAAATGTTTGTTCTTCTAAATAAACCCAAAATACACATGCATGGGCAGTTACTAAAGTAAAAGAAGAGGACAAAAGATCTCTCTCTGGTAATTTTTAAAACATTTACTTGTGGGATGAGGGCATCTCTGATTAAGCCAGTATTTATTGCTCACCCCAAGGTGTCCCTGAGAGGATATTGGTGAGTTGCCTTCTTGAAACATGGCAATCCATTTGGTGGAGTTAACTGATGCAGGTTTTGGACTTTGACCCAGTCACACTGAAGGAACAGCAATATGTTTTAAAGTCAGGATGATGAATGGCTTACGGGGAACTTGCAGGTGGTGGTGTTCCCGTGTATCTGCTGCCCATTCCTTCCAGATGTTAATGATCATCCATTTGGAAATGCTATCTAAGGGGCTTTTGTGAATTTCTGCAATGCATCTTGTGCATGGTACACACTGCTGCACATAGCTTCATGTTTGTGGATAAAGTGCCAGTCAAGTTAGCTCCTTTGAGCTAGCTTGTGTCAGCCCTGTTGATCCTGCTAAGTCCTTACTAACATCTGAGGGTGGGGGGGCTAGTGCCAAAATTGGGAGAGCTGTCTCGCGGACTAGTCAAGCAACAGCCTGATATAGTCATACTCGTGGAATCATACCTTACAGATAATTTCCCAGTTACTACCATCACCATCCCTGGATATGTCCTCTCTCACGCTGGACAGACCCAGCAGAGGTGGCGGCACAGTGGTATACAGTCAGGAAGGAGGAAGGTGCTCTGGAAGTCCTCATTGTGAAGTCAGGTTAAACATGGGCAAGGAAACCTCCTGCTGATTACCACATACCGTCCTCCCTGAGGTGGTGAATCAGTACTCCTCCATTTTGAACAACACTTAGAGGAAGCACTGAGGATGGCAAGGGCACAAAATGTACTGTGGGTGGGGGATTTCAATGCCCCCCCAGAAGAGTGGCTTGGCAGCAGTACTACAGATAAAGCTAGTCAGATCCTAAAGGGCATAACTGCAAGACTGTCTGCGGCAGGTGGTGAGGGAACCAACAAGAGGGAGAAACATACTTGATCTCATCCTTAGCAATCTGCCAGCTGCAGATGCATCTGTCAATGACAGTATCGGTAAGAATGACCACCGCACAGTCCTTGAGGAGATGAAGTCCTGCCTTCACGTTGAGATTAACATCCATTGTGTTGTGTGGCACTGTCACTGTGCTAAGTCGGACAGATTTCAAACAGATCTAGCAACACAAGACTGAGTATCCATGAGTTGCCGTGGGCTATCAACAGCTGCAAAATTGTCCTCCAGCACAATCTGTAACCTCATGGCCCGGCATATCCCCCACTCAACCATTACCATCAAGGCAGGGGATCAACTCTGGTTCAATGGAGAGTGCAGAGGGCATGCCAGGAGCAGCACCAGGCATACCTGAAGATGAGGCATCAACATTTTGAAGCCAGCAGACAGGAATACAGGGGAACCTCGATTATCCGAACGGGATAGTCAGGCACTATTTCGTTCAGTTAATCGATTAAATGCCTTTCTTCTGGGGCTCAGAGTTTTAAAGTTCTGCTCCTCATTCAGGAGACTGCAGCAGCACACAGCGCGCATGGCCCTGCCCCTTGACCCCGTGCAACACCGCCCACCACTGCCCCAACCCTGTGCAACCCCAACCCCAGGTAGCTGGACTGGACACCAACAATAAGACTGCTGCTGCTGCCTTTTTGGGTAAGCCCCCAAATAGCTCACACACATCCACACAACTTTTTACTGCAACTTTTTGACAGTTTCCACCTTTGCCCCATACAGGACAATGTCGGAGAGAATGTCTCAGGAAGTGGGGGAGGGGGAGCAGGTTTAGAGTACACGCCTATGTAAGACTCGAGGGAAAGTGTGGGTTGAGAGACAGGGCTGGAAGTCAGTCATTTGGAGATGGTGCCTGTTTAATCACTTTAAACGAACAACACGATCACTGTTAGAAACATGTCTTTGATGTAATGTTTCCATCGGGACCTCGAGATCTTGTTCGTATAATCCGATTTTCGGATAATTGGTATTTGGTAATCGAGGTTCCTCTGTACTTGCATGCTAAACAACATAAGCAGCAAGTGATAGACAGAGCTAAGCAATCACACAACCAACAGATTCGATGTAAGCTCAGCAGTCCTGCCACATCCAATCGTCAGTGGTGGTGGACAATTAAACAACTCAGTGGAGGAAGTGGAGGCTCCACAAATATCCCCATCCTTATTGATGGAAGAGCCTAGTACATCAATGCAAAGGCTGAAGCCTTCGCAGCAATCTTAGAAGTACCAAGTGGTTGATCCACCTTGGCCCCCTCCAGTGGTCCCCAGCATTACCGATACCAGCCTTCAGCCAATTCAATTCACTCCACATAATATCAAGAAATGGTTGGAGACGCCGGATACCACAAAGGCTATCTAGCCCTGACAACATTCCAGCAATAGTGTTGAAGACTTGTGTTCCAGAACTTCCTGCTCCTGAGCCAAGCTATTCCAATAAAGTTACAACACTGGTATCTACCTAACATTATGGAAGGTTGCCCAAGTATGTTCTGTACAAAGAAAGCAGGAGAAACCCAACCAATTACTGCCCCACCAGTCTACTCTCGATCATCAGTAAATCGATTGATTGATTTATTGTCACATATTGATGCACAGTGGAAAGCTTTGTTTACGAACACTTTAAGCAGATCATTGTAAGCAAGGATGTGCAGATCAAACAAAAGACACGACAGAGGCATACAGATTTCATTGCACAGGGCATGCACCATGCGAGATCAGCATTAGCAAGATCAGCATTATTTGAAGCTAGAGAGTTCATTCATCAGTCTAATAATGACCAGGAAGAAGCTGTTCCTGAACCTGCTGGTGCATATGCTCAGGTTTCTATATCTTCTACGACAGAAGAGGTTGTAGGAGATCATTACCAGAATGTGATGGGTCTTTGATGATGTTGGCAGCCTTTCTCAGCAGTGAGCCGTGTAAATGGAGACTATGGATAGAAGGTTGGCTTCCGTGATGGTCTGTATCTGGGCTGTGCACACCACCATCTTACAGTCTTGGGTAGAACAGTTGCCATGCCAGGCCGTTATGCACCCAGATAGAATGCTTCCAGTGGTCCATCTGTAAAAATTGGTGAGGATCCTTATGGACATGCCAAATTCCTGAGCTGCCTGAGGAAGAAGAGGCGGTCTTGACTGTTGCATTTACTTGGGAAGTCCAGGACAGGTCATTATCGTCACTCTAAGGAACTTGACACTCTCCACTCTCTCATCCTCAGTTCCAATGATGTAGATGTGGGTGTGTGTTCTTTTTTTCTGAAGTCAATGATCAGTTCTTTAGTTTTGCCGACTTTGAGAGAGAAGTTGTTGTCATTGCAGTACGTCAGCAAGCCCACTGTGTCCCTTCTGTATTTTGACTCATGATTGTTAGTTATTTGTCCCACTCAGGTGGTGTCGTCATTAAACATGCAGATGGCGTTCATTTAAATTTGACAACATAGTCGTGGGTGTACAGGGAGTACAGTAATGGGCTGAGGGTGCATCCTTGGGGTGCTCCAGTGTTGAATGTTAGTGTGGTGAAGGTGGGTTATCTATCTTCACTGATTGCGGTCTATGGCTCACAAAGCTGAGTATCCAGTTGTAGAGGGCAGAGCTGAGACCAAAGTCATTTAATTTTGATAACAGTCTGGAGAAGATAATGGTTTTGAAAGCCGAGCTGTAGTCAATGAGCAGGAGTCTGATGTAGGTGTCCTCGTTGTCCAGATGTTCCAGGATCGAGGCAGCCTTGGAGACTGGAATTTATGTTTGCCATGACCGGCCTCTCGTAGCACTTCATGATTATTGAGGTCAGAGCCTCTGTTCAGTAGTCATTAAGGCATTGGTACGGCAATGATGGCGGTCTTCTTGAAGCAGGTGAGGACTTCGGCTTACAGGAGGGAAAGATTGAAGATGTCTGTGAATACCTCTGCCAGTTGCTCCTTACAGGATCTGAGTGCTTGGCCAAGGGCACCATCCGAGCCTGTCGCTTTTCTTGGGTTTCCCAGGGAACAGGTGAGTCCAGGACTTTCACTGTAGGTGTCGCCACACTGCTGCCATTCTGTTCAAACTGAACGTAGAAAGCATTGAGCGCGTCAGGGAGGGACCTGTCTTTGTCCATAATCTTGCTGTGCTTCATTTTGTAATCAGGAATGTTACGTAGGCCTTACCAAAGGTGGGAAGAGCCTTTTTGGTAGGTTTGGGCCTCTGACTTGCTCTGTTACTGCCTCTTGGCATCCCTGATGTGTCAGGTGGGATGGAAAGTTTCGTCAACATGCTATCAAGCATCACCAGCTCAGCAATAACCTGTTCAGTGATGCCCAGATTGGTTTCTGCCAGGGCCACACAGCTCTGAATCTCATTACAGCCTTGGTCCAAACATGGACAAAAGAGCTGAATTCTAGAGGTGAGGTGAGAGTGACAGCCCTTGACATCAAGACTTCATGCGACTTAGTGTGGTATCAAGGAGCCCCAGCAAAACTGGAATCAGTGGGTATCAGGGTAAACTCCAGTTGTCACATAGCAAGATGGTCATGGTTGTTGGAGGTCAGACATCTCTGTAAGTGTTCCTCAGACTAGTGTCCTCAATCCAACCATCTTCAGTTGTTTAATCAATGATCTACCCTCCATCATCAGGTTGCACAATGTTCAGCACCATTTGCGACGCCTCAGATACTGAAACAGAGCATGCTCAAATGCAACAAAATTTGGACACTATCCAGGCTGGCAAGTGGCAAGTAACATTTGTGCCACACAAATGCTAAGCTATGACCATCACGAATAAGAGATAATCTATCCACTGCCCCTTGGCATTCAGTGGTGTTACCATCACTGAATCACCCACCATCAACAACATGGGGGTTATCTTTGACCAGAAACTAAAGAAACTTTAGACTTACCACATAATTACAATGCCTACAAGGGCAGGCCAGAGGTTAGGAATTCTGCAATGAGTAACTCACCTCTTGACGACGTGTTCACCATCTACAAGGAGAAAGTGAGGCCTGCAGATGCTGGAGATCATCAACAAGGCACAAGTCAGGAGTGTGATGGAATACTCACCACTTGCCTGGATGAGTGCAGCTCCAACAACACTCAAGAAGATTGACACCATCCAAGACATCAAATCAACAAGTATCCACTCCCTCCACTACCAAAGCTGAATCGCAGCAGTGTGTACTATCTACAAGACACACTGCAGAAAGTCACCAACGATCTTCAGATAGCACCTTCCAAACTCATGATTATTTCCATCTAAAAGGACAAGGGCAGCAGATATATGGGAACACCACTACCTTCAAATTCCCCTCCAAACCACTCACCATCCTGACTTATAAATCTATCATCAATCCTTCACTGTTGCTGGCTCAAAATCCTGGAATTCCCTCCCTAATGTAATTGTGGGTCAGCAGGTGGACTGCAGCAGTTCAAGCAGGCAGCTTATCGCAACTTCCTTAAAGGGCAACTAGGAATAGGTAATAAAGTGCTGACCAGTCAGGGACACCCCATCCCACATATGAATTTTAAAAAAAGCTTCTCAAGTGTGGTGAGAGCTTCATTAATCTAAGTAAGTTTAGAGACTTGTACCTTGTAGATGGAAAATACACTTTTGGGAGCCATGATATGAGTTACTCATCACAGGACTCCTTGCCTCCGAATTGCTCTTGTAGCCACAACATTTATATGGCTAGTCTGATGCAGTTTCTGGTGGATCCTATCACACTCCTCCTGTCCCCTCCACCTCCCCACCCCCACCCCTCAGAATGTTGAAAGTGTGGGATTCAATAATGGCAATGACACTCAATATCCTGGGTAAAGGTTAGATTCTAGATTAGAGTGGTGCTGAAAAAGCACAGCAGGTCAGGCAGCATCAGAGGAGCAGGAAAAGCGACGTTTCGGGCAAAAGCCCTTCATCAGGAATCTCTTTCTGATGAAGGGCTTTTGCCCAAAACGTCGATTTTGCTGCTCCTCGGATACTGCCTGGCCTACTGTGCTTTTCCAGCGCCACTCTAATCTAGATTCTGATTTCCAGCATCTTGTGGTCCTCACTTTTGCCTAAAGGTTAGATTCTGTCTTGTTGGAAATGATATTTGACTGGCACTAGTGTGGCACAAATGTTACTTGTTACTTGTCCTCCTAAGCCTGGGTATTGTCTAGATCTTGTTACATTTGGACATTGACTACTCTTTGTCTGCTTTGTTACCACTAATGTCTAAATGGTATTCAACAGACAGGTGTATTGATTCAACAGGCAGGTAATTGGCCAGAGGTTTCCTTGCCCATATTTGTCCCTATACCTTGAGGCTTCCTAGAGTGTACGTTAATGTTGAGGACTCCAGGGCAACTCCCACCTGACTGTATACCACTGTGTCACTACCTCTTAGTTCCGTCTTACCTCTGGGAAAAGACATATTCAGGAATAGTAATGCTATTGTCTGGCTCACATTGTGTGTGAGATATGGTTCCATGATTGTGACTGTTCCTTAGATGTTGGTAAGGAGAACTTTGCAAGATTAACAAGGCTGAGTTTGCAGTTGTTTCTGGTACTTGGGTTGATGTCAGGTGGTTTGATGGTTTCATTCTGTTTTGAGAGCTTTTAACAGTCAATACAGTTTGCTTGGCTATGCCACCTGGCATTTATATAAGTCAACCACATTTCTAGCATCACATTGAGGCAAGACAGAATTCCTTCCTTAAAAGACATGAGTGAGCCGGATAGATTTTCACGACAATCCAAAATAGTTTCACAGCCATCATTAGACTTTTATTTCCAGATTTTATTGAGTTCAAATGCCATGGTAGGATTCAAACCCCAGTCCCAGGACATTGCCTGCATCTCTGGATTACTAGCTCAGTGATCATGCCATCACACTTCAGAAATCCTCTCGGTTTCACTTTATAAAAATGTTCTGCCAATTAGGATTATAAAGCACAGAAATTCCCACTGTTTGCCATTTTAAGCTTCTGGCATGTGATTATGTCACTAATAACTATGATTGTCTCCAGAGTCTTGGCAGACACAACTTGCTTACGAGTTGAGATATATTTAGAGGAACAAATAGGTTTTACTCTGAACTGAATAAGAAGATTGTTTTTAGAAATAGGAGAGATCAGTTTGGCAGATCTTCCTTACGAGCTCCTCATCTGGATAGCAGATAATGAAGTATTTGCTATCCAGTTACTGTGCAAACAGCAGAACAAGCATCACTCATGTGATCTTAAGAAAGCTCATTAGAAAAATTCCTTTGTCTACTGTGACCTTTCAGTGACTTTGCTTTAAAAAAGCTTTTCTCCATAAATTTTGTACCCCTTTATCTCTGGTGTCAGGAATTTCTTCTCCTATGGTAAAACAGTTGACTCAGACCATTTATAACACAATTAGAGTGATCAATACTTAAATAAATGGACCATTGAAACTGAAATCATTAGCTACATCCTTGATTATAATTAACAAAGTCTAAGGCATTTAGATGATTCTGACACTTACGTTGTCCTTTAATGATGTTCACAATCTGAAATTTGCAAGCAAAATAATCATTAACTGTCTCCATGCCTCTTACTGTTAGGCTATGCATTTTGCAGACAGAATCAACTGGCTAAATTTTACTGGAAATAGCTAACTGTTGATTTTGGTAACTTCTCTCCCAAGAGTCCTGCTAAGCTTTTTCACCCTGTTCTCTGCAGTTCACTTCATTAGCTTCTGCTCAGCAATGGCAAAAATACTGGTCACTGCTGGGATCTCCTGGTATTTCTGATGCTAGCACTATTTTTAAAGCCCAGCCGTGCACCAGGTCAGGTGCTGCCAGCCAAGAAATGGCTTTGGTGGAATGAGAAGCAAAACACTTGTGAGGATATATTTATAAATAGAATTTATTGTCATGTATACTTTTACAAGAAAAATGCAATGAAAAGTGGTACAGGTCAGCCAACCATGGCATCTGTATTAATGACAGAAGTCGTAAGTAAATTCATAAGTAACAATAGAAGTAATCTAAGACAAAAGTTCATTAAAGTCTATTTAAAGGCTCCTGGTCTCAGAGGAACCCGATCAAGAAACAATACACACAGCCGGAATGAGATTGTCAATCCATTACGAGAATGCCATAAAAGGACAAACCAAGCTGGGCTGAAAAAACAATTCCAAAAGAAACCACTGCCAAGACTACCACTCTACCACTCTTGGATGAAAAACACCACAGCAGGCTGTTGGATCACTGGGCTGTAAACATTCAATGAAGGTTAAGCCAGACCACTGATGAGACATCCTCACCAGGACGAAACTGCTACGTCAGGGGACGGCTCCTCAGGGCCAAGACCACCACGCTGGGAAAGACTGCTACTCCAGTGCTGGAAGCCACCCTCTCTTTGGATCAGGAGACGCACTCAGCTGAAGCTGTTAAATGAAGCTAAGATAAATTAACTATACTAAATAGAAACATTAAAAACATAGAAAAGAAGCATTGGTGGCATGCCTGTTATTTTAGTCGCTATGTATCTTAACAGTTAAAAATCACACAACACCAGGTTATAGTCCAACAGGTTTAATTGGAAACACACTAGCTTTCAGAGCGACGCTCCTTCATCAGGTGATTGTGTGACGGAGCGTCGCTCCGAAAGCTAGTGTGCTTCCAATTAAACCTGTTGGACTATAACCTGGTGTTGTGTGATTTTTAACTTTGTACACCCCAGTCCAACACCAGCATTTCCAAATCATATCTTAACAGTATATGATATCTTCACATGGCAGTAGTTCTGCATCTACTGGAGTTTGCCACTGTTCTTGGGATTACTGGCTATCTAATCCGCAGTTTTTCTGTTTTCATTGCAGCACAGTAATAGCAACAGTAACCTCTGCTGTCTCTGAATCCATCAGTTATGGTTCTAGTGAGTTTCTATAGGGAATATCAGGAACCATTCTTGTGCATAGTAACGTGAGCAGATAGCATTCACATTATGCATCAATGATACAGTGTGATAGAGAGGACTTTGACAAAGGCAGCCACAGAATGCATCGCCATGAATGTTTGATGTAGGCACCATATTCTGCTGTATGCAACACAAGTCATATTGTGCAAATAAGTAAAAAATGAGGTCTGCAGATGCTGGAGATCACAGCTGCAAATGTGTTGCTGGTCAAAGCACAGCAGGTTAGGCAGCATCTCAGGAATAGAGAATTCGACGTTTCGAGCATAAGCCCTTCATCAGGAATAAGAGAGAGAGAGCCAAGCCGGCTGAGATAAAAGGTAGGGAGGAGGGACTAGGGGGAGGGGCGATGGAGGTGGGATAGGTGGAAGGAGGTCAAGGTGAGGGTGATAGGCCGGAGTGGGGTGGGGGCGGAGAGGTCAGGAAGAGGATTGCAGGTTAGGAGGGCGGTGCTGAGTTGAGGGAACCGACTGAGACAAGGTGGGGGGAGGGGAAATGAGGAAGCTGGAGAAATCTGAATTCATACCTTGTGGTTGGAGGGTTCCCAGGCGGAAGATGAGGCGCTCCTCCTCCAGCCGTCGTGTAGTTGTGTTCTGCCGGTGGAGGAGTCCAAGGACCTGCATGTCCTCGGTGGAGTGGGAGGGGGAGTTAAAGTGTTGAGCCACGGGGTGATTGGGTTGGTTGGTTCGGGCGGCCCAGAGGTGTTCTCTGAAGCGTTCCGCAAGTAAGCGGCCTGTCTCACCAATATAGAGGAGGCCACATCGGGTGCAGCGGATGCAATAGATGATGTGTGTGGAGGTACAGGTGAACTTGTGGCGGATATGGAAGGATCCCTTGGGGCCTTGGAGGGAAGTGAGTGTGGAGGTGTGGGCGCAAGTTTTACATTTCCTGCGGTTGCAGGGGAAGGTGCCGGGGGTGGAGGTTGGGTTGGTGGGGGGTGTGGATCTGACAAGGGAGTCACGAAGGGAGTGGTCCTTGCGGAACGCTGATAGGGGAGGGGAGGGAAATATATCCTTGGTGGTGGGGTCCGTTTGGAGGTGGCGGAAATGGCGGCGGATAATACGTTGTATGCGCAGGTATGGCCCCCTCCAAACGGACCCCACCACCAAGGATATATTTCCCTCCCCTCCCCTATCAGCGTTCCGCAAGGACCACTCCCTTCGTGACTCCCTTGTCAGATCCACACCCCCCACCAACCCAACCTCCACCCCGGCACCTTCCCCTGCAACCGCAGGAAATGTAAAACTTGCGCCCACACCTCCACACTCACTTCCCTCCAAGGCCCCAAGGGATCCTTCCATATCCGCCACAAGTTCACCTGTACCTCCACACACATCATCTATTGCATCCGCTGCACCCGATGTGGCCTCCTCTATATTGGTGAGACAGGCCGCTTACTTGCGGAACGCTTCAGAGAACACCTCTGGGCCGCCCGAACCAACCAACCCAATCACCCCGTGGCTCAACACTTTAACTCCCCCTCCCACTCCACCGAGGACATGCAGGTCCTTGGACTCCTCCACCGGCAGAACACAACTACACGACGGCTGGAGGAGGAGCGCCTCATCTTCCGCCTGGGAACCCTCCAACCACAAGGTATGAATTCAGATTTCTCCAGCTTCCTCATTTCCCCTCCCCCCACCTTGTCTCAGTCGGTTCCCTCAACTCAGCACCGCCCTCCTAACCTGCAATCCTCTTCCTGACCTCTCCGCCCCCACCCCACTCCGGCCTATCACCCTCACCTTGACCTCCTTCCACCTATCCCACCTCCATCGCCCCTCCCCCTAGTCCCTCCTCCCTACCTTTTATCTCAGCCGGCTTGGCTCTCTCTCTCTTATTCCTGATGAAGGGCTTATGCTCGAAACGTCGAATTCTCTATTCCTGAGATGCTGCCTAACCTGCTGTGCTTTGACCAGCAACACATTTGCAGCATATTGTGCAAATACAATAGGAGTTTAGAAGTGCTATATGATTACTGAAGCGCACCCCTGCCCTCTACACCACCCAAGACAACAATGCATATAAGAACATGTTGATGAATAGTCACAGTTCAAGGTGAGAGGAAATCAAGTTCTGTGCCCTTGTGCAGTCTGTGAGGTCTTGAATTGTGAATAGTGGCCTTCATATGCCACTTTGAGGTCATATGTGATTATTTATGTTTCACAAATATGACTGATCAATCTATAATAGCTAACAACATAGCTTGTGACCAGGATTTGTATCCCAGATAGCTGTACACTGCATTCTTTTCACATACAGGGTAGTATGACTGAAGATGATTTCAATATGTACTGTGAAATTGTCTGATTAATGCAAATGCATCATATGTTAGCGTCATATAGCATATAAACAAGCCCTTTGGCTCACCATGTCTGTCCTGACCAACAAACGCCAAACTACGCAAATCCTATTTACCTGCATTTGGTTTATAGTCTACTATGTGCTGGCATTTTAAATGATTATACTTTTGAATTGAGAAAAGGAGTATCTCACATAATGAAGTGCAGTTGCTGATGTTTCATCAATAGTGGGAGAGGACCTGCCTCCATCACATTGTCAGGTCGTATGTTCCATTGTTTTGCAACTCTCTGGGAGAAAAATATTCTTCTTAGATCTCCTCTAAACCACTTATTCCTCACTCTAAACAGTACTTTATGATTTTAGACATATTTGCCATGGAGAAAAGATTGTCATGATCTACTCCATCACACACACACCCGTGGCTCCAAGCAAAACAAACTGAGACTTTCCAGCAACATTGCCCACAGGCCACTCTGGAACACTCAATTCCAGTACTGGTGACCTGACTAGGAGTACCCAAGAAAGGTCGGAGCTGCGCATGGCTTCAGGTGAGACTGAAACCTCAGGGTTTCACGTCTCCCCCTCCCCAGTATATGCCTGGTAAATGTACCAAGCCATTGAGACTCACCTTCCAAAGGGAATTGAGAGACTGTTGTGTATTTACAAAGGCATGGCACACTCCTGCTACACCTGATGGTGCTTTACAACCTCAGGGTTTCTTGGTGCACTGAATGGACCACTCAGCATCCTCGGACAAGGCAAGGAATGGTAGGGTCTGCCTCCTAAACAAAACACCTAATGCTCAATTGTGCAAAAACTCAACCCAGACGAAATATTGCTCCCTGCACCTAGAATATCTTACAGTAAAGTCCCAGCTGGTCCCAACTACTTGCTGTGTTAATTCAGTTCCACTGTCCTGACAGTGGTCTACATTCCCAGCCCATGCAGAAGGGTCCACTTGATGAAGTACACAATGAAGCCTTGTTCATCAAAGCCGGTGATTTAAAGAACAAGCTTCCAAAATTCCATCAACACGTGTCATGTCCTACCAGTGGTCCAAACACTTGACCACTTCAGCCCTCACACGTCTCTTCCGTCCTGCAACATGATAGGGTTCTCCTTGTCCTTACCTACCGCCTGACCAACATCTACATCTAGAGGATCATTAGCCACCATTTCTGCCACCTCCAGTGAAATGCCACCACAGCCACATATTCTCCTCCCTTCTCACGTCAGTCTTCTGCAGGAACCCTTACCTCCAGGATCCACTGGTCCACACTTCCTATATCCATCCCCGCAGCGTCATGATACCTTTCCCTGCAATCATAGAAGGTGTAAGACATGTCCATTTATTTCTCCCCTCTTCGGTATCCAAAGGCCCAACACACCTTCCAGGTGAAAGAGTGCTGTACCTGCACTTCACACAACCTAGTCCACTGCATTCCCTGCTCACAATTTGATCTCCTCTGCATTGGGAAGACGAAACATCAATTGCCTGCCACTTCAACACAACACATGTTCCCTGAACAGCACCTCATTTTCAGCTTGAGGACTCTATAGCCTTCTGGACTCAATATCGAATTCAACAACTTTAGGGCTTGAGCTCTCTAATGTCTTTACTCCAAACCCCGGTCACCAAGCCTTGATACACCATAGTCTGCTATTACACACAACCCATTGTTAGCTGAAAAATGTGTTGCTGAAAAAGCGCAGCAGGTCAGGCAGCATCAAAGGAGCAGGCGAATCGATGTTTCGGGCATAAGCCCTTCTTCAGGAATGAGGAGGTTGTGCCAAGCAGGCTAAGATAAAAGGGACCTTTTATCTTAGCCTGCTTGGCACACCCTCCTCATTCCTGAAGAAGGGCTTATGCCCAAAACGTTGACTCTCCTCCTTTGATGCTGCCTGACCTGCTGTGCTTTTCCAGCAACACATTTTTCAGCTCTGATCTCCAACATCTGCAGTCCTGACTTTCTCCTCACCCATTGTTAGCCACTAACAATCACCATTAATAGCTATTCACCCTCAGATTGATATCCACTCCTATGTCATTCTTCTCTCTCTCAAGGCTCTATATCTACCTATCATTTTCTCCTTACCTCCGCTTCCCACCTCTGTATCATCATTCTCCTAGCTGCCATCAGTTCTGAGAAAAGGTCACTGGACCCGAAACATTAACTCTGATTTCTCTCCACAGATGCTGCCAGACCTGCTGAGCTTTTACAACAATTTCAGTTTTTGTGTAGAATGCTTACTGGTCAAGGATGGAATGTTGTCCTCAATTCTGTTCAACTTCGCTTTGGAGCCCATTGTGTCATGACAGGTGGTTATGTGATTGGTCCAGGTCTAAAGCTTAGTTCGGTATTGCCTCCTGGCATCTCTTATAGCCTTATGAAGGTCGAACCTGGATTTCCTGTGGATTTCAGTAGAGAGTAGATCTCCTAGTTCATCTCCTAGTTTCCGTTTGGGAATCATTCAGACTTACTTCTTTGGCATACAGTCTTCTACACACTGATGGTGGTAGCATACTTGTTAAGGTTGGCTGCTGAGTTCTTGAATATGCATCAATCCACCAACTTTAAACAGTTCCATAGAAGTACTTTCACCGTGTCAGACCTAAGCTGTGTTACTTTCTGTACTGGGTCTCGGTTCCCCCCTCTGTAGCTGGATCCTTGACCTTCTGACGCATAGACCACAATCAGTACGAATAGGTGACAGCACCTCCACCACCACAGTCCTCAACACCGGTGCCCCGCAAAGCTGCATACTCAGTCCTTTACTATACTCTTTATACATTAACGACTCTGTGGCCAAATTCGGACCCAACTGCATTTACAAATTTGCTGACGACACCACCATTGAAGATCAAATCTCAAACAATGATGAGACAGAATGCAGAAAAGAGATTGAGAGCTTAGCTCATAGTGTAAAGACAACAAACTCTTCATTAGTGTCAGCAAAACAAAGGAGCTGGCCATTGGCTTCAGGAAGCAAAGTGGAGGGCACGCCCCTGTCTGCATCAGTGATGCGAAGGTGAAGATGGCCAAGAGTGTCAAGTTCCTGTGAGTGGCAATAATCAGTGATCTCTCCTGTTCCACCACATCATTGCAATGGTCAAGAAAGCACAACATCTCTATTTCCTCAGAAGGCTAAGGAAGTTTTGTATATCTGCAAAGACTCTTACAAATCTTTATAGGTGCACCATAGAAAGCATCCTATCTGAATGCATTACAGCATGGTATGGCAACTGCTCTTTCCAAGACAGCAAGAAACTACAGAGAGTCATGAAATCAGCCCAGCCCATCATGCAAATCAATTTTCCATCCTATGACTCCGTCTATACTTCCCACTGCCTCAGCAAGCAGTCAACATAATCAAAGACTACTCCCACCCAGTTATACTCTCTTTCACACTCCTCCATCAGGCAAAAGATATAAAAGATTAAATACACATACAAATAAATTCAAGAGCAGCGTCTTTCCCACTGTTTTCAGACTTTTAAACAGACCTCTGAAATGTCAATACTGATCTCCCTGCACCTTCTCTGTGGCTGTGACAATGTATTTTGCACTCTGTTTTGCCACCCTGCTGCAAATTGCATGGCATGATCTGTCTGTATAACAAGCAAAACAACATCTTTCGCTGTATCTCAATACCTATGATAATACAGGGTGACCCCCATTTGTGTGGAATCGTTTTCCATGGCTTCAGTTACCCGCAGTTTCCCACGGATCGAACATATTTATAAGGAAACTTCCAGGGACCGGGGGGTGCTAGGGAGGTAAATTTCCCATTTAACTGAATGGGTTCGTTCATATCCGTGGTTTCAGGCTTCCATGGTAGGACCTGGAGCATATCCCCTGCAGTACGGGTGGCTTACTGTGGTTTTAAAAGAAGAAGCTCTTAATTCTAAGAGTGAACGTATCCCAACCTGAAAAGCAGACTAAGATTTTCAATTTAATTTAAAACTTTATAATTGTAACATGAACTATAAGCCAGGAAAATTTGGTTCCAAACAGTATCAAACCAAAGATCATTAGGATTGCACCTAAGTTAGAAGAGGACTAATATACTGGCAGAGAAGTTTGCTAGAACTGCTTGGGAGAATTTAAACTATTAAGGTTGGGGGGTGGGACCCAGGGAGATAGTGAGGAAAGAGATCGATCTGAGACGGGTACAGCTGAGAACAGAAGTGAGTCAAACAGTCAGGGCAGGCAGGGACAAAGTAGGACTAATAAATTAAACTGCATTTATTTCAATGCAAGGGGCCTAACAGGGAAGACAGATAAACTCAGAGCATGGTTAGGAACATTGGACTGGGATATCATAGCAATTACGGAAACATGGCTCAGGGATGGGCAGGACTGGCAGCTTAATGTTCCAGGATACAAATGCTACAGGAAGGATAGAAAAGGAGGCAAGAGAGGAGGGGGAGTGGCATTTTTGATAAGGGATAGCATTACAGCTGTGCTGAGGAGGATATTCCTGGAAATACATCCAGGGAAGTTATTTGGGTGGAACTGAGAAATAAGAAAGGGCTGATCACCTTATTGGGATTGTATTATGGACCCCCCCCAAATAGTCAGAGGGAAATCGAGAAACAAACTTGTAAGGAGATCTCAGCTATCTGTAAGAATAATAGAGTAGTTATGGTAGGGGATTTTAACTTTCTAAACATTGATTTGGACTGCCATAGTGTTAAAGGTTTAGATGGAGAGGAATTTGTTAAGTGTGTACAAGACAATTTTCTGACGCAGTATGTGGATGTACCTACTAGAGAAGATGTAAAACTTGACCGACTCTTGGGAAATAAGGCAGGGCAGGTGACTGAGGTGTCAGTGGGGGAACACTTTGGGGCCAGCGACCATAATTCTATTCGTTTTAAAATAGTGATGGAAAAGGATAGACTAGATCTAAAAGTTGAAGTTCTAAATTGGAGATAGGCCAATTTTGATGGTATGAGGCAAGAACTTTCGAAAGCTGATTGGAGGCAGATGTTTGCAGGTAAAGGGACGGCTGGAAAATGGGAAGCCTTCAGAAATGAGATAGCAAGAATCCAGAGAAAGTATATTCCTGTCAGGGTGAAAGGGAAGACTGGTAGGTATAGGGAATGCTGGATGTCTAAAGAAATTGCGTGTTTGGTTAAGAAAGAGAAGGAAGCATATGCCAGGTATAGACAGGATAGATCGAGTGAATCCTTAGAAGAGTATAAAGAAAGTCGAAGTATACTTAAGAGGGAAATCAGGAGGGCAAAACGGGGACATGAGATAGCTTTGGCAAATACAATTAAGGAGAATTCAAAGGGTTTTTACAAATATATTAAGGACAAAAGAGTAAGTAGTGAGAGAATAGGGCCCCTCAAAGATCAGCAAGGCGGCCTTTGGGTGGAGCCACAAAAAGTGGGGGAGATACTAAATGAATATTTTGCATCAGTATTTACTATGAAAAAGGATATGGAAGATATAGACTATAGGGAAATAGATGGTGACATATTGCAAAATTTCCAGATTACAGAGGAGGAAGTACAGGATGTCTTGAAATGGTTAAAGGTGGATAAATCCCCAGGACCTGATCAAGTGTACCCGAGAACCCTGTGGGAAGCTAGAGAAGTGATTGCTGGGCCTCTTGCTGAGATATTTGTATCATCAATAGTCACAGGTGAGGTGCCGGAAAACTGGAGGTTGGCAAACGTGGTGCTACTGTTGAAGAAGGGCAGTAAAGACAAGCCAGGAAACTATAGACCGGTGAGCCTGACCTCGGTGGTGGGCAAGTTGTTGGAGGGAATCCTGAGGGACAGGATGTACATGAAAGGCAAGGACTGATTCGGGATAGACAACATAGCTTTGTCTGTGGGAAATCATGTCTCACAAACTTGGTTGAGTTTTTTTAAGAAGTAACAAAGAAGATTGATGAGGGCAGAGCAGTAGATGTGATCTATATGGACTTCAGTAAGGCGTTCGACAAGGTTCCCCATGGGACACTGATTAGCAAGGTTAGATCTCGTGGAATACAGGGATAACTAGCCATTTGGATACAGAATGGGTTCAAAGGTAGAAGACAGAGGGTGGTGGTGGAAGGTTGTTTTTCAGACAGGAGGCCCTGTGACCAGTGCTGTGCCGAAAATGTGTTGTTGGAAAAGCGCAGCAGGTCAGGCAGCATCCAAGGAACAGGAAATTGTTGTGGTTCTGTTCGCCGAGCTGGCAAACCACAACAACGGACACCCGAGCTACAAATCTTCAACCAGACTTTAAACAGGAAATTCGACGTTTCGGGCATAAGCCCTTCTTCAGGAATCAGTGCTGTGCCACAAGGATCGGTGCTGGGTTCTCTACTTTTTGTCATTTACATAAATGATTTGGATGCGAGCATAAGTTTGCAGATGACACCAAAATTGGAGGTGCAGTGGACAGAGAGGAGGATTACCTCAGGTTACAACAGGATCTTGACCAGATGGGCCAGTGGGCTGAGAAGTGGCAGATGGAGTTTAATTCAGATAAATATGAGGTGCTGCATTTTGGGAAAGTAAATCTTCACAGGACTTATACACTTAATGGGAAGGTCCTGGGGAGTGTTGCTGAACAAAGAGACCTTGGAGTGCAGGTTCATAGGTCCTTGAAAGTGGAGTTGCAGGTAGATAGGCTAGTGAAGAAGGCTTTTGGTATGCTTTCCTTTATTGGTCAGAGCATTGAATATAGGAGTTGGGAGGTCATGTTGTGGCTGTACAGGACATTGGTTAGGCCACTGTTGGAATATTGCGTGCAATTCTGGTCTCCTTCTTTTCGGAAAGATGTTGTGAAACTTGAAAGGGTTCAGAAAAGATTTACAAGGTTGTTGCCAGGGTTAGAGGATCTGAGCTACAAGGAGAGGCTGAACAGGCTGGGGCTGTTTTCCTTGGAGCATTGGAAGCTGAGGGGTGACCTTATAGACCTTTACAAAATTATGAGGGGCATGGATAGGATAAATAGACAAAGTCTTTTCCCTGGGATCGGGGAATCCAGAACTAGAGGGCATAGGTTTAGGGTGAGAGGGGAAAGATATAAAAGAGACCTGAGGGACAACTTTTTCACGCAGAGGGTGGTACGTGTCTGGAATGAGCTGCTAGAGGAAGTGGTGGAGGCTGGTATAATTGCAACATTTAAGAAGCATTTGGATGGGTATATAATAGGAAGGTTTGGAGGGATATGGGCCAGGTGCTGGCAGGTGGGACTAGATTGGATTGGGATATCTGGTCGGCATGGACGGGTTGGACTGAAGGGTCTGTTTCCATGCTGTACATCTCTATGACAGGGGGAATGTTTGAATTAATTGACCGATTGGTGAAAGCCACCTGTATTTTAATGCAGATTCTGAACTTCTCTCAGGACCCTATTAAAAAAATGTTTAGATTAGCCTAGCATTTACATGAAACAGCTGTTATAGAATATCCCATTTGCCAATACATATTAATAAGACATTTGGAAATTTTAGATTAAATTTTAATTTCTGTTTCTGTAGCCACTATTGTATCTCATATATTTTCACTTATTGTTGTGATAAAGGTTTCTTCCATAACAGTTAAGGCAGCATTTCCCAACTTTGGTTCACAAGCAGCAGGTTGGGCCAGGGAGTGACTATTGCTTCAAGTGAGCTGTGCCTGCAAAATGGAGTACCCATTCAGGAGGCTCTCCCCCAGCCTCCCCACCTGCAACCCTCCAGGGTTTTAGAACAGAGAACAATACAATGCAGTAGAGGCCCTTTGGCCTTTGATGTTGCGTCAACCTGTGGGACCAGTCTGAAGCCCATCTAACCTACATTATTCCATTTTAATCCATATGTTTATCCAATGAACATTTAAATGCCCTTAAAGTTGGGGAGTCTGCTACTGTTGCAGGCAGTGTGTTCCATGCCACGTGTACTCTCTGAGTAAAGAAACCAGCTCTAACATTTGTCCTATATCTATAATCCCTCCATTTAAAGCTATATCTTGTGATCGCCATCATCATCCAAGGAAAAAGACTGCCACTGTCCATCCTATCTAACCTTCTGATTATCTTAAGCCTCAATTAAGTGACCTCTCAACCTTCTGCTCTCTAACAAAAACAGTCCCTCAACGTTTACTCATAACACCTTCCCTCCATACCAGGCAACATCCTAGTAAATTTCCTCTGTACCCTTTCCAAATCTTTCACAACCTTCCTATAATGCAGTAGCCAGAACTGTACGCAATACTGCCAAGTGCAGCCGCACCAGAGTTTTGTACAACTGCAACATGACCTTATGGTTCTGAAACTCAATCCTTCTACCAATAAAAGCTAAAACACCATATGCCTTTTTAACAACCCTGTCAACCTGGGTGACAACTTTCAGGGATCTACGTACATTGAAACGTTTATCTACGCTCCCAAGAATCTTACCATTAGCCCGGTACTGTTTAATTCCTTCCACAGTGAATCACCTCACGCTTTTCTATATTAAATTGCATTTGCCATCTGCCAGCCAAGCCCCTCTGTAACCTGCAACATCCTTGGGCACTATCCACAATTCTATTGTCCTTAGTATCATCCACAAATTTACTAACCCATCCTTCTACGTCCTCGTCCAGGTAATTTATGAAAATAACAAATAGCCACCATAAGTAACTGAACTCCAGGATGACCATTGGTCATCCAAATGACACGAGAATTGGTGGAGGGCTGTTGAGGGTTGCTGTAAATTCACCCACCTTATTCTGGATCCTTCTGGCATTGAAATAGACACACTTCAAATCACCTCCCTGTTAGCCGCTGCAGTCTTGCAACCTTGAAACCTTATTTCTGACCTCAGTACTCTTAACTCCTGGTCATTGGAACTACAATTTGGGTTCCCATCCCCCTACTGAAATAGTTTAAACCCTCCCAAAGAGCATTACCAAATCCTACACAACCCTCCCCCCCACAACCAAGGATGTTGGTACCCTTCTGTTTCAGGTGTAGTCAATCCTGTTTGTAGAGGTCCCACCTATCCCAGAATGAGCTCCAATTATCCAGGTGTCCAAAATCCTCATTTCCACGCCATCCTGTAGCCCTGTGTTCAAATTCTCTCCCTATTTCCTTGCCTCACTAGCACGTGGCATGGGTAACAAACCAGAGGTAACAATCCTGTTTGTTCTAGCTCTAAGCTTCCACTCTGGCTCCCTGAATTTCTGCCTTAAATCCCCATCCCTTTTCCTACCTATGTCATTAGTGCCTATGTGGACCATGACTTGGGGGTGCTTCCCTTCCCCCTCAAGGATCCCAAAAACACGAGCTGAGACATTGCGAACCCTGGCACCTGGGAGGCAACTCACCAACCATGAGTCTCTCTCGTTCCCACAGAATCTCTTATTTGCCCCCCCCCAACGATGGAGTCCCCAGTGACTCATGCTCTGCTCATCTCCCCTCTTCCTTTCTGAGCAAAAGGGACAGACTTTGTATCAAAGACCTGTGCCCCATGGCTTACCTCTGGTAAGTCATCCCACCCAACAGTAATCAAAACGGTATACATGTTATTGAGGCGAACAGCCACAGGCGATCCTTGCACTGCCTGTTGGTTCCCTTTCTGTTCCCTGACTATAACCCACCTGCCTTTCCTTGTACCTGAGATGTGACTACCTCCCTGTGACTCCTCTCAATAACCCCCTCCACCTCCTGAATGATCCAAAGTTCATCCAGCTCCAGATCTGTCATGTCGTTTTCGAGGAACTGGCATTGGGTGCACTTCTAGCAGATGAAGTCAGCAGGGACACTAGTTCTGACCCTTACTTCCCACATTCTGCAGGAGGAACATTCAACTGTCCTAACCTTCATTTCCACTACCCTAAATCCCTGAAGTGGCGATTGAAGAATAAAGAATGAAAAAAACAATGAGTTATCCTCCCCATTCGTTGCACAGAACTCTTTTTGTTTGGCAAGAGGAGGAGGATGTATGGGAAACACTACCTAACTAGTGTTTCAGGTAACACAATCACCCAAATATATTACTTCACTTACTCAGCAGTCCTGCGTCCACTCCTGCTCAGGATGTGCTACGCTGATTCATGCAATAAGTTTTTAAAGCAGTCATTTACCTTCCCAGCATCCCCCAGTCGTTGCTCCCTGCTCTTCCTGCTGGCTTCCCCATGCAATGCCAGGTCCTCCAGAAACAAGCCAAATACCAACGGAAATAGGCAGCAGTGCTTCACCAGCTAGCTGGTTCGTGGGTGACTAAGTCACTAAAGTATCCATTAGTACATAAATGCTAAAAAAGGGGGTTGACATATACATGAGATTGACCTATACGTGAGTATATACAGTAAGTTAGCACTTACCAGCTTATTTCCATGTATCTCCCCATGCGATAGTAATAACTCTTGCAGGTCATTTCAATTTTCCTCTGGAAAGCAATTCAATAATTAATCCCAAATTATGGTAACTGCTCATTGTCCAGTTTAATTTGAGGAATGTCCAATTCAGAATCCTCTGAACTTAGTTCTTCACTCTGTGTTGGAACCAATAACACAGTCTCCTTGTACTTTCTTTCCCTAACAAAATATCTTCTGAGCATATTCACATGACACACTCTGAGATTTCTTTCTGTCTGGAGTCCTTATCAAATATTTCACCTCAATCAACCTCCTTTCATCTTGATGAGTTCATCAAATCTTGCTTTTAAAGGTTCACTTATCACTCGAAGTAACACTAACACCTTATCCCAATAGCAAAATTATGAGTTTTTGATTTCTTGTCTGCTTCTTGTTTCATTGTATGCTGTGATACTTTTAAAAGCTTGCCAGCAACTCCCCCACTCTATTTAATGGTTGTCTGAAATCTGACACATAGTCCAAATATGTGTTCTCTGAATTGTGACTCACCAATTTCTTAGGAGATAGTGAGGACTGCAGATGCTGGAGATCAGAGCTGAAAAATGTGTTGCTGGAAAAGCGCAGCAGGTGAGGCAGCATCAGGAATTCCTGAAGAAGGGCTTATGCCCGAAACGTCGATTCTCCTGCTCCTTTGATGCTGCCTCACCTGCTGTGCTTTTCCAGCAACACATTTTTCAGCTCACCAATTTCTCCTCAATCAATTTTAGCAGTTCGTTCACTTCATGCCCAAAAACAAATTCAAAAGGACTGAATCTGGTCAATTCATTTTGTGCATCTCTGATCGCAAAAAGTACAAACGAATTCCCTATCATCTGGATAGTCCTGACTATTATCCCTCAACATGGTCATTAATGTCTGAGCTGAAAATGTTCATTAATGTCTGATGCCACTTTTCTAGCACTCTCTGCAATTCTGGATGCTACAGCAGATTTGAATTGTTTTATTCTCAAGCTGTGCATCACTTCCTTGAATAACTCCTCTACAATCCTTTTAGCTGTGATATTTCATAATGGAATGGCTTCTGGACATCTAGTGGACACATTCATTATTGTTTACAAATACTGATTCCCATTTTTTTGTTTTAGGTAGAGGTTCCAAACAACCATTTAAGACTCTTGTAAAAGGTTCTTCAAATGCAGGAATAGATATTAAAGGTGTAGGTTTTATTACTGCCTGTGGTTTTCCAATTACCTGACATAATGACATGCTAGGCCAAATTCAACCACATCCTTGTGCAATCAGGCCAGTAAAAATGTTTTTGTATTTTAACATGGGTTTTTCTTACCCCTAAATGAACCCCTACTGGTAGTTCATGTGCTACCCACAGCACCTCCTTTCTGTGACCCACTGGCAACAGAGGGCAGCACGGTGGCTCTGTGGTTAGCACTGTTGCCTCACAGTGCCAGGGACCTGGGTTTGATTCCCACCTTGGGTGACTGTCTGTGTGGAATTTGCGCATTCTCCATGTGTCTATGCGGGTTTCCTCTGGGTACTTCAATTTCCTCCCACAATCCAAAGATGTGCAAGTCAGGTGAATTGGCCATGCTAAATTGCCCATTGTGTTAGGTGCATTAGTCAGAGGGAAATAGGTGTGGATGGGTTCCTCTTCAGAGGATTGGTGTGGACCTGTTGGACCAAATGGCCTATTTCCACACTGTATGGAAACTAATCTAATCAATTTCTGCACATTTCTCATCTGCCTGAAAATATGATGGTCTCCATTTCCTCATTAAAACATCATTCCTAAGATAGCAGCATTCAAGAATACGTCTAGATTCTTGTTCCATGTTTTTTGTATACAGTCGCTTTAGTTTCTCACCTTTCTGCTGTAACTCAAGTTAATTTCTCTGAACTGAACATGTCTGCTTTGTCATCTATTTGCTCCTGTTTTGTGTAGCTATTTGATCAAACAGGGTCTCTTCTTATCCCACCTCATTTTTCTTATCTGTACTGTTTGATTTCCCTTGTTTCAGGTGGTGATTTTGTGACCTCATTATGACACAGTTTGGGGAAATTCCAGGAAATGCGTCTTTAATAGTTCAGTTGCTGAGTTTCCGTTGGCTTTTCAACCATGGTAGTTAGCACTCCTACCTGTGAACCAGTTATATTATTAATAAGGACAAATTATATTCCTGGAGCTGAAGGTTTGTCAAGATCTCCTACCACAACTTCTCCATTCTTCACTGGACACTAACCTCACCCTTTTCTTTTGAGCTCTTTTCTCACCTTGAATTCCCGTTATGAGCATCTTTTCTGGCAATAGTCCATCGGAAGTACATTACCTCCTCATTTTTCAATATCAAAGATTGAGAAGATCCTGTATCTCTTAATATTGTAAACTTTTCACCTGCTGCTCCTGGCTTACACAAGTAAACTTTAGGTTCGCAATTCCATAGTTGACGAAGATCTGCACTTCCTCCTTAAACAACTTCAGACCAGGTTGTACATTCTGGTGTGGCTTTCTAACCTCCACTGTGCTTTCCATTACCACTCCAACAAAATTCTGATTTCATGTAGCCGACTTTATTGCAGTGAAAACACCAGAGTTTTTTTTAACTTTTCTTTCTCCTTCAAGGGTTTCCTTTTTACCCACTGGTAAGTTATCCTTATGATCTACCTTTCCCTTACCATGTAAGGATTTTTCTTTTCCTCAATTTCAATCACTCATGAATTGAAATTGTTTTTTGAAGCCAAACTTTGTTTTATGGACCAACTCATAATCATCAGCCATTTCAGCTCTTAATACTGTCATTTTAACTCTTCCTCTTCCTCATTGTGCGTACCTTCAGCCTTCACCTCCATCCTTTTAAGCTGACTTTCTTGTCCAAGTGCCAGTTTCCAAAGTTCAAACTCTCTCTATTCCTTTCCTCTTTGTTTTTCTTTTTGTTCTGAACTGCTTTGTTCTATTTCTCGTTCCTCTGCTTTTCATCATAATTCAGAGTTTCATTTCTTTTGCCCTTTTTTTTGCCTGTAACTGAAGCTATTTCATTTTAAAGTGAATTTTAGCCATCTCTAAAGATTCTGATAGTATTTCCAGCAAATTTAAATGCAGAGCTATTGCTGTAATTATCTCTTCTTTCCTCATGTAAGGAGGCAGTTCCAATTCCAGATTGTCTCCTGATTCCAGCAGTTTGGCCTTAATCACCTTTTGTAAAACCCCCAAAGTTACTTCTTCCATCCCCAGGAAGCTCTTAGTGACTGAAAGAGCAATTGCTATCCCAAACACTGTTTAAACCAACCAAAATCGACACCCAGAACAAAAGACACTAAGCACCTACCATTCACTGCCTTCGAGTTCAGCAACTCTTATCCCAAATCGGAATTATAGAACAAATCCAACAGAGCCCTCAATTTGTTAGGTCCAGGCCAGAATTCCCCAAACGTTTCAAGAAGATTGCCCAGACTCTTAACTTTTCAAGTTGTCTTGAGCAGGTATGTAATGGATATTCTAGGAGTGCTGTAGCTGGTGAAAACTCCCTGGTTTTAAACAAAACAGAACTTAATTAGAGTTCTGAATAAAACACAAACAATAGAGAATAGAATACAAAATAACTTAACCTATCCGAAAACCCAACAGACTTTGCCAACTTAATCATGTTGTTCCAAATTCCTGCAACAATTCCTGCAACAACACCCTTGGCATAAAAGGTAAAATCAAACACAGGGTCTTACAGGAGAGGGAGATGGCAGAGCGATTCAGCATAGAGCACCTTTTTCCATGTAGCTGTTTCTTATGGATTCCTAGCTCACAACTGACCAGCCCTGAATAGTTAGATTGCTAAAAACCAAACCAATCCTGGAAGCAGAGCTGGGAGAACTGGCCACTCCCCTTTCATTGTACATGTGTTTGTTTATAAACTTAAAAGCTTCTTCAAGTAGACAAACCCGGACATTTTGGAATATATCCATTTGCAACCCCTCTGAAAGATAAACAAGGACAACCTACCCATCAGACTAACTTGACTATCCTGCTGCTCTTCTTGAACAAAGGAACCACCTTAGCTTTCCTTCAGTCATCTGTTGATTCATTCCTGATAAAGGGCTTATGCCCAAAACGTCGATTCTCCTGCTCCTCAGATGCTGCCTGACCTGCTGTGCTTTTCCAGCACCACAATCTCAACTTCAGCCTTCTGGCACTTTACCTGTGGTCAGTGAAATATTAAATATCACTGCCAGAGCCCCAGTAGTCTCCTTCTTTGCCTCCCAAAGCACCCTGCGATACATCTCATCAGACCATGCACGTTTTATATATGCACGTTTTGGCCTGCTAAAACACTTACTATCTCCCCTTTATGCATCTTAACATGTACTAGTCATCTCAACTGAAATCGCCTGTTGCAATGTCTTTCTTCTCTGTGAATGCATAATGAGAAGTATTCATTTAAGACCTCACCCACATCCTCTGGTTCCATGTACAAGTTGTCACTCTAATAGGTCCCACCCTTTCCCTGGTAATCTTCTTACTCTTAATATACTTATAAAAAGCCTTGAGGTTTTTCTCGAACCTATCTGCCATTGATATTTTGTGGTCCCTCTATGGTCTCCCAATTTCTTTTTCGAGTAACCCCTTACAGCCTGTACTTTGATGGAACTCCTCTGTTTTTAATGCACTATACCTGCCATATGTGTCCTTTTTCTTTATCAAGCTCTCAATATTCTTTGACATACAGGTTTCCCAGAACTCACTGACCTTGCCATTCTTGGAAGAACACACTGACCCTGAATTCTTACAATATTACCTTTAAAAGATTCCCACTTGCAAATCTAAATCTGTCTACAAGTAGCTGCTCCCAGTATATGTTTACAAGGTCTTGTTTAATGTTGTTGAAATTGCCTTCCCCCAATTTAGACACTTCTGCACTATCCTTATCCCTTTTCAGAATTACATTGAAGTGTACAGAATTATGATCACTACCCCTAAAACCCTTACCCACTGAAACTCCAACCAGCTTCATTCCCTAGGAATGCACTTAACACTGCTCCATCTCTAGAAGGACTTACTACATACTGGCACAAAAGCTCCTGGCTACAATTTAAAAATTCCATCCAAAGTCTAATCCTTTCACACTAAGGCAATCTCAGTTAATGTTACCAAAGTTAAAATCCCTTATAAGTATAACCCTGTTTTTCCCACATCTGCTCATCTCTCTCCCTCTGACTGTTGGGAGGCATGTCATAGAATCTCAGCAAAATAATTGACATTTTTATTTCTAAGCTCTACCCAGATGGCCTCATTTGAAGAGCCTTACAAGACATCTTCCCTCATGACTGCAATAATGATTTCCTTATCATTAAAGCAATACTCTTACAGCCCCTGTCACATGCCCTCAAATCCCTCCACCACCTATTGTGGCTGAGACTTCGCTACCCTGGAATGTTGATTGCCCTGAAACTTGCAGCTTAGGTTTCTGAAGCTGGAAACACTTTGTGCACGAATTATCATTTAGAGGCAGCACAGTGGTTAGCACTGCTGCCTTACAGCGCCAGGGATTCCATCCTCAGGCAACTGTCTGTGCGAAGTTTGCACATCCTCCCTGTGTTTGCGTGAGTTTCCTCTGGATGGTCTGGTTTCATCCCTCAATACAAAACTGTGCAGGTTGGACGCATTGGCCATGCTAAATTGCGCATCGTGTCCAAGCATGTGCAGGCTAGGTGGGTTAGATGGAAATGCAGGGTTACAAGGACGGGATAGGGCAGTGGATCTGGTTCGGATGTCCTTTGGTGGGTTGTTGTGGACTCAATGGGCCAAATAGTCTACTTCACATTGTAGGAATTCTATGACACTGATAGGGTTCATGACATTCCACGTATTGCAGGTCACAAATTCCATTTGACCATGTTAAATGCCATGTGTTGAACTTATTTCACGTTCTTTACTCACTTACTTTCTTAATTTAATCTTAAAATTATTCCCCTTACTTTAAAGTCCTTCCATCATACAACTTTGACCTGCTTTTCACTTATCTCTGGTGTTTCTCAGTTAATCCCTTAATGCAGATTTTCTAGTTTGCAGCTATTTAGAGACAGTCCCTCATGGCATTTCCTTACCAGCGAGTGAACCCAATGATTGTCTGTGGTGTCATTCTGAATTTTTCTTACTCAGTGTGGACTGGCTGATATGTGTGCTCCTTCTGAGTCCCAGTAAGTATAGTCCTTGAGACTTAACTGCTATTTCATAGAATCCTAACAGTGTGTAAGCAGGCCAGTCCGCCCATCAAATCCACACCAACCCTTTGAAGAGCATCCCACACGCTACCCTATCCTAGGAACCCATCATTTCCCATAGCTAATCCACCAATGTTGCAATATCATTAGACACTATGGGCAATTTAGCATGGCCAGTCCACCCAACCTGCACATCTCTCTACTGTGTGAGGAAACCAGAGGAAACCCACATAGATACATGGAGAAAGTGCAAACTCCACCTGAGGCTGGAATAAAATTCGGATTCCTGGCTGTGAGGCAGCAATGTTAAACACTGAGCCACCTTCTCGCTGTACGATGTTCCCAAATAGCTCTGTTGCTGTCTGAGTCTAATTGAGGGTTGGATGCTCTTTGGAGGATCAATGTAGACTCGAAAGGCTGAATGGCATGCTTCCACTTTGTAGGGAATCCTTATGATTCAGAAGGATAATGTCAGCAACTCATGAATAGCAACCACTGAACTGCCTTCCAGTTTTCCTTTGACCTTAAGTTAATTTTCATTTCTGTTGTCTGCACATAAGGGGAAGTTTATAAGGAGATTCAAGTTTTAATGTAAAATGTTATATGCCATTGATTTAGAATTGTTTATTTGTAGTTAGAGTCTGAATTTAATTGTAATTCTTGTTAAGTATAGAAACCTGGTCTTTGATTTCTGTCAGAATCGAGGGTGTAGTGCTGGAAAAGTACAGCAGCATCCACGGAGTAGGAGAATTGACGTTTCGGGCATAAACTTGAATGAGGCTTGTGGGTTGAGGCTGAGAAATAACTGGAAAGGTGGGTAGGATTGGGGGGAAGGTGGCTGGGAAGGCGATAGATCCACAAAGGTGATTGGTCAGAGGGGGAGTGATGGACTGGTCCGGAGGGCAGTGCCAAGTTGGAGGCTTGGGACTGGAATAATGTTTGGGGGAGGGGAAGGGAGGGAATGAGGAAGCTGTTGAAATCTACATTTATCCTGTGTGGTTGCAGGGTCCCAAGGCGGAATATGAGGCGTTCTTCCTCCAGGCATCAGGTGGTAATGATTTGGCAATGGAAGATGCTGAGGACCTGCATGTCCTAAGTAGAGTGGGAGGAGGAGTTGAAGTGTTCAACCATGGGGAGGTGGGCTTGGTGGGTGCAGGTGTTCCAGAGATGTTCTCTGAAACGATCCGCAAGAAGGCATCCTGTCTCCCCAGTGTAGAGGAGACCGCACCAATGAATGCAATATATGACAATGGTAGAGGTACAGGTGAATTTCTGACGGATGTGGAAGGATCCCTTAGGCCCTTGCATGGAGGTGAGGGGAGTAGTGTGTGTGCAGGTCTTGCACTTCCTGCAGTGGCAGGGAAAGGTGCCAGGAGTGGGCTGTGGGCTCGCAGGGGGTGTGGACCGGACAAGGGAGTCGCGAAGGGAATGGTCTTTTCAGAACGCTGATAGGGGTGAGAAGCGAAATATATCTGGTTGTGGGGTCTGTTTGGAGGTGGCAGAAGTGACAGAGGATGATGCGATGTATGCGGAGGTTGGTGGGGTGGAATGTGAGGCGGTGGTGCATGAAGTGGAGGAGATGCACAGGGAACCACGTGGGAAGGGATGTTGTGACCTGGGGAAAGAAGGAGGACATCTTAAGGGATTTTTTAAGACGGAATGACCATCCTGGGAACAGATGTGGTGGAGGCAGAGGAATTGGGAATAAGAGCTTTTACAGGAGATAGGGTGGGAGGAGGTGTAGTCGAGGTAGCTGTGGGGGTAGGTGCGCTTGTAGTATATGTCTGTGGTTAGTCGGTTGCCAGAGACGGTGATTGAGAGTTCCAGGAAGGGGAGGGAGGTGTCCGAGATGGTCCAGGTAAATTTGAGGTCAGGGTGGAAGATGTTGTAAAGTTGATGAACTGTTCAGCCTCCTTGTGGGAGCATCAGGGGGAACCGATACTTTCATCAATGTAGCAGAGGAATAGGTGGGGGGTGCTGCGGAAGATGGACTGTTCCACGTACCCGACAAACAGGCAGGCATAGCTGGGTCCCATGTGGGTGCCCATGGTTTGAAAAACATGGGAGTATTGGAAGGAGAAGTTGTTGAGGGTGAGGATCAGTTAAGCCAGGCGGATGAGGATGTCGGTGGAAGGGTACTGGTTGGGACAGCATGAGAGGAAGACCTTCGTCATGGCTGATCGAAGTGTACAGGGACTGGATGTCCATGGTGAAGATGAGGTGTTGGCGGCCAGCAAAAAGAAAATCTTGGAGAAGGTGAAGGAGATGGGTGATGTCACGAATGAAGGTGCGGCATTCTTGGACTAAGGGGGATAGAACAGTTTTGAGGTAGGTAGAGAAGAGTTCAGTGAGATAGGCGCAGGCTGAGACAATGGGTCCACTGGGGCAGTCAGGTTTGCACACCTTAGGAAGGAGGTAGAATAAGGCAGTGAGGGGTTCACGGACAATGAGGTTGGAGGCTGTGGATGGGAGATCCCCAGAAGTGATGAGGTTGTGCATGGTCTGGGAGATGATGGTTTGGTGGTGGGAGGTGAGGTTGTGATCAAGGGGGGCAGTAGGAGGAGGTGTCTGCAAGTTGGCGCCTGGCTTCAGTGGTATAGAGGTTGGTGCGCCACACTACTACTGTTTCCCCTTGTCTGCGGATTTGATGGTGAGGTTGGGATTGCAGCGGAGGGAGTGAAGGGCTGAGCATTGTGAGGGCGAGAGGTTGAGTGGGTGAGGCGGTTGGACAAGTTGAGGCTGGCATGAAATGTCCTGTTGGATGGGGGGGGCGGTGTTGGAGGTGGGAGAAGGGGTCCTTGGTGAGTGGGTGTCTTGGTTGAAAAAGTAGGCATGGAGGCAGAGGTAGTGGAAGAACTGTTCAAGGTTGCAGCGTGTGTCAAACTCATTAATCTGGGACCATAGAGGAATAAAGGTGAAGCCTTTACTGAGGACTAAACGTTCGTCCTCACAGAGGGGGAGGTCTGGGGAAATGGTGAAGACATGGCAGGTTTGGGAGCTAGGACCTGGAGTGGGGCTGGTGGTCGAGGTGGGGGCGGAGACAGTTGCTTAAGTGGCATGGTTATAAGGTCAGTAGCAATGTCACCAAAGGAAGTGACGCTCACAAAGAGGGTGGAAGTAGTGCTTATGGCTGTGTTAGCGGGGGTGAATGTGGCGTCATGGGTGGCAAGGGTAACGTTACTGTTGGGTACTCGGCTGCTGATATCACTGGCAGCGGAAGTGACGTCGACGATAGAACGACAGTGAGGTGGAAGTGGCTGCCGTGGCAGCAACTGCAGGGTCTGTGCTGGTGAATCTCGCGGCGCCGGAGGATCCTGCACCAGTAGTCTTCTCGGCAGTCGCGGAGGTGGTTGGGTGGATGCCGATCTCAGAGGTAGTGTGGTCAGCAGTGGCTGCGGGCAGTGTGGCAGTGTTGGGGGCAGAGGTGACATCATCGATCACCCCAGTGGTTGTGGCAGGAGCGGCCGCATGGCTAATGATGTCTGGGCGGTTCCAGAGGCCGGGGGAAGGTTTTGGAAGGTTCAAGCAAACCTGTATATGGAGGGAAGTACATGAAAGTTTGTTTAACTTACATTCTTTTATGTCTGATGCAGTAGGGAAATACCATTTGTTGAGCGCATGTATCCTTCTGAGGATGTAGAAATACAGAGGTTCGCTGCAGGTCAAGGAAAGTGAGGCTCTGACCTGGGGCAGGACTGACTGCAGGTAGAGTCGATGGTAGCGTATGGCTGATAGCGTGGAGTGGAGGATCCAGAAAGAGAATCGTTATTGAAGGTGATTTTTGTCAATTTGGATTTGAAAATCTAGTAATTTGGGGAATTTTGTGTATTTACAATCTCCTGTGTTTGTGATGACTCCAGGAATAGGGGGATCTTAATTTCCAACATATTACCCTGTGATTTGTGACACTTCAGAGCAAACATGAGTCCCCTAAACTCTGTTTCTGATAGTTATGCTGGGTTTCTTACTGAAATTTAACACTTCAGATTTCTTTCTCTGGCATACAGACAACTGACTCCCCTCTGGAATGCTCGGTCTCAGTGTGTCCTTGGACCTCCTGTTGCTAACTTTTTTCTCCACAGCTCTTTTTTACATTGAACTCCCATGTTTTCATTTTAAGGACTGCAAAACCCCATTTAAATGCACATAAGCAAACCGTCCTCCAGACTTAACATAGAACATTACAGCACAATACAGGCCATTTGGCCCTCGATGTTTCGCCACCCTGTGGAACCAATCTGAAGCCTATCTATCCATTAAAATGCCCTTAAAGTTGTGGAGTCTACTACTGTGGCAGGTGGTGCATTCCATGGCCCTACTATCTCTGACATCCGTCCTATCTCCTACACCCTTCAATTTAAAGCTATGTCCCCCCATGCTAGCCATCACCATCTGAGCAAAAAGGCTCTCACTGTCCACCCTATATAATCATCTAATTATCTTACATGTCTCAATTAAGTCATTTATTAACCTTCTCTCTAACGAAAACAGCCTCGAGTCCCTCCGCCTTTCCTCGTAAAACTTTTCCTCCATACCATGCAACATCCTACAAGTTTTCTGGCACTATTCCTGTAGACAATCACAACATAAAGATCAAAGTCAAAGGCTCTGCAATCTCCTCCCTGGCTTCCCAGGGAGTCCTAGGATAAATCCCAACTTGCCCCAGGGACCTATCTATTTTTACACTTTCCAGAATTGCTAACACCTCTTCCTCGTGAACTTCAATCCTGTCTACTTACACATTGTTCCTGTCAAAATTTCAAGACAGTGGCAAGTTCCCATTTGATGATAAAGTTGATTGGATCCTGTTTTCACCCCATGTAGTGATGTGTAAAATACAAATAATGAGTTGGGTTCCAAATGAATACAAAGACTAGTGGTTCTAGGTTTTCATATACTTATGAGTGTCAACTCTACCTGTAATGGCACTCTCTACAGTTGCCACATTTAATAGCATTTAATTAACAGGATAGGCATGTACTTAAACCATTCTCCAGCCCTTTCTTTATCTGTATATGTTACATAAACAATTCTTGAAAAGTATTACCTTCCTAATCTTTCAACTGGAACTCTGAACTTAAATTTGATGCCCACTGATCATTACAAGTGTAATTGATCCTACTTATTATGACATCAGTTTTTCCGTGGAGCACATGTCAATGTCTTGCTAATTTAAATGTTCTGTCACTCTCCTGGTCACATTAACCATTTCCAGTTGCTCCATTGTCAGCCAGCTGAAAGTGTCTTGAGACTTATTCTTCAGTAGCTTTCATAAGTGACTTGTTTCACATGTTTCAAATAACTCCTGCACACTTCCAATGATGTCTCAATATCATGTTACATTCTATCTGATATAAATCATTTCTGGACTTTTAGATGATCTCATCAAAAGGTCAAGATGAGGTGGGGAAATAAGAGGTGGTGGTCTGTTGCACTTTATTTGCTTTCCTTCACTTCCGTGGTCTTAATTGGTATCAAGATAGGTGTTTTAATAATCTTGAGGCGAAAGTTATCAATTTACAAATTTTAACGACACTTGTCTAACTCCTAGGACAAACTTCTGGAGCAATAATTGTAGAAATGACAGGAAAGTTAAAACATATAAAGAAACCATTCAGCCCATCATGTTTACACCAGCTGACGAAAACAGCCATGCATTTTAATCCTATTTGTTATTTCCAGGACCTGGCCCATAGCCTTGCACTTTGGATCGCTTCAGGTACAGAACCAGTTTCCTCTTTCGTTAGTTGAAGTTGTTTGCCTCTGCCATTAAATTAGGCAGTCACTGCCAGACACTCACTACACTCTGAGTTTTGTTTACTCGTTTTTAGATCTTCAGTATTGCCAGCTGGCCAGCATTGATAGCCCATCCCTATTTATCCTTGAGAAGGTGGTGATGAACTGCCTTCTTGAATTGCTGCAATCCAGTTTCTGTGGGTTGACCCACAATGCGGGTAGGGAGGGTATTCCAGGACGATGACCCAACGACTGTGAAGGAATGGCGATATATTTCAAGTCAGGATGGGGAGTGGCTTGGAGGGTGGTGGTGTTCCAAGTTCCTGTTGTCCTTCTAGATTGAAGTGGTCATGGGTTTGGAAGGAGCTGTCTAAGGACCTTTGGTGAATTTCTGCAGTGCCTCTTGTAGATAGTACACACTGCTGCTACTCAGTGTCGGTGGTGGTGGGATTGAATGTATGGAGATATGATGCCTACCAAGCTTCCTGAATGGCGTCAAGCTTCTTGAGTGTTTTTGGAGTGGCACCCATCCAGGTAAGTGAAGACTATTCCATCACACTCCTGACTTGTGCTTTGCAGGTGGTGAATAGAGTTTAGGGTGTCAGGAGGTGAGTTACTCGCTGCAATATCTGTAGTCTCTGACCTGCTCTTGTAGCCACTGTGTTTTATGTGGTATGTCCAGTTGAGTTTCTGGTCAATGGTAACCCCAAGGATATTGAAAGTGGGGGAATGCAGTGATGGTAATACTGTTGAATGTTTAGGGCTGGTGGTTAGGATGTCTCTTATTGGTGAGGGTCATTGACTGGCATTTGTGTGGTGCGAATGTTATTTGCCACTAGTCGACCAAGCCTTGATATTTTCCAGATCTTGTTGCATTTGAGCACGGACTGCTTCAGCATCTGAGGAGTCACGAATGGTGCTGAACACTGTGCAATCATTGGTGAACATCCCAATACTGACCTTACAATGGAGAGAAGGTCATTGATGAAGCAACTGAAGATTGTTGGGCCTAAGACACTACCCTGAGGAACTCCTGCAGAGATGTCCTGGAGCTGAGATGCCTGACCCTCCACAACCACAACCAGCTTCCTTTGTGCCGGGTATGACTCTAACCAGCGGAGTGTTTGCCCCCTAATATCCATTGATTCCAGTTTTGCCAGGGCTCCTTGATTGCCATACTCGGTCAAATGCGGTCTTTATGTCATGGGCTGTCACCCTCACCTCACCTCTGGAATTCAGCTCTTTTGTTTGAACCAAGGCTATAATGAGATCAGGAGCTGAATGACCCTGGCGAAACCAAAGTTGGGTGTCATTGAGTATGTTGTTGCTGAACAGATGCTGCTTGATGGCATTGTTGATGACACCGTCCATCGCTTTACTGATGATGGAGAGTAGACTGATTGGGCAGTAATTGGCCAGGTTGAGTTAGGCCTTTTATTTGTGTGTACAGGACATACCTGGGCAATTTTCACATTGTCGGAAAGTGAGAAGTTTTCTTTGTGATACTCTAATCCTTCTACAAGCACCTCATGTCTGAAATGTATCTTTTCTGGTAGAGGAACAGGTATGTCTCGTACACTACCTAAGCTTCTCATTATCCAATTCACCTCTAACATATCATTCCTCAGTCTCATCTCTTCTAGCAATACCAGTTATCCAATCTTTCATCAAAGCGGCAATTCTCAAGCCCTGAAAGACAAGTCTAAAGTATGCAGACCTTTTGGAATCCAAGTTTATTCATGTTAACACGTTCAATAACTTACAATAGAAATATACAGATAAAATAACAATTTTTCGGTGCTCATGTCTCTTACTGTTCAATCTTAATTAATTGTTGTAACATCTTACTTCTTTGGTGTAAATTTCCAGACTCATGCCATTTGTTACTACTAATATCAAGGCCAGTAAATGCAAAGAGTATTCTTAAACCAGCAGTTAATTATTTGCTTACAGTTAAGACTGATAGGAGGAAGTGCTGGGAATTATGTCTCACTACTCCATAAATCAAATCATTTATGTAAATATTCTGAATTGATTAGCAAAATGTCCAATTATTTCGTCGATTTTGCGCTATGCAGAAAGGGACTTTTTTAGTGAGCTCAAATAATCAGCTTATTGTAAAACAGAACTCATTTCTAAAAGCAAGTGGCAAAATTAATTAAAATCCTAGCTATCCTTCTGAATTAGAACTTCTTCATTTTCTAATCCCAACACAAACACAACCAGAAATGGCAATAAAGACTCTGCAGAGATGATATTTTGAAAAGTGCAAAAGAAGTCCTTATTGACCAATTAGAATTTGACAAATTCTCACTTTCAACTGGATTTCTTATTGACAAAATTGAATCGCTGAAAGCCAAAGACTGGAAGATCCAGATCCAGTGGAAATCACATTTCTTCCACGTCTTATCAGAGTTCAACTTCTGAGGGTAGTCAAAGCACTGAGATTAGACCATAAGACATTGTAGCAGAAATTAGGCCATTCAGCCTATTGAGTCCGCTCCACCATTCAATCATGACTAATACGTTTCTCAATGCCATTCTCCCACTTTCTCCCCATAACCCTTGATCCCCTTTACAATCAAAAACCTATCTTTCTCTATTTTAAATATACTCAATGAGAAATGGAAACTTTATCAAGTTCGCAATGACTTCAGTGAAGAATGAGATGCTTCCAGCTTTACTGCAAGCATTGGAGGATTTCGTTCTTATAAATCTCTAGATATTTGAAACAAATCAACAAGAAATGACTCTGCGACAAACATCAGCTCAGGGCTCATAGTCTTTTCCAAACTAGGTTTTCTACTAATTAAGTGGAATAAACCCCATATCAAATTGCCCTGAATGCTGGCTGTTTGTTTTCCAAAGTCATTTGACTTAAAAAAGAATTACAATAATGTATAAGATCATAAGGAATAAGAACATGGGTGAGTCATTCGTTTCCTCAAGCCTGCTTCGCCATTCAATAAGATCATGGCTGCTCTGACATTCTTTGTATCCACTTTGTTACCTTTTCTGTGTAACCCTTGCTTCCCCAACCAATTAAGAATCTATTTATCTCAGCCCTAAATATATACAAGGACTGTTCAGCCCCCAGCTCTCCGTGGCAAGAAGTTCCATACAGTCACAACCCTTGGAGAGAAGATATGCCTCCTCATCTCAGCCTTAAATTCGTACCCCTCTATTCTGATACTATACTCAGTGGTCCTAGACTCTGCCATGAAAGGCAACATTCTGTTAGCATTTTATTCTATCAAGCACTTTAATAATCCTGTATGTCACAGTGAGATTACTTCACTTTCTTCTAAACTCCAGTGAGTAGAGTACTAATAAATATCATGAAATCTAGAGTCATTAATTAATACATTTGTTACGACACAGAGGCCAAACCCCTCTGTTAATTAAAACCTCACACTCAGAAAATCTAGCATCGCTTCATAATCTGTTCAAAGTGTAAAGGGAGTGAAAGAGAATTCCTAGTGATTTTTGAGAAGATTGGTAGTTCAGGTTGACGATAAGTATGTAAGTTAGTTTGCTAAGCTTGAAGGATTGTTTTCAGACGTTTCGTCACCATTCTAGGTACCATCATCAGTGAAAGTCTCCGGTGTAGCGCTGGTGGTTTGTCCAGCCTCTCTATTTATAGGTTTTGGTTTCTTAAAATGGGTGATGTCATTTCTAGTTTTTTTTTCAAGGGAAGGTAGATCAGGTCTAAATAGATGTATTTATTGATGGTGTTCTGGTTAGAATGCCATGCCTCTAAGAATTTTTGTGCGTGTCTTTATTTTGCCTGTCCTAGGATGTGTGTGTTGTCCAGTCAAAGTGGTGTCCTTCTTTATCTGTATGTGTGGAAACTAGTGAGAGTGGGTCATGTCTTTTAGTGGCCAGTTGGTGTTCATATATCCTCGTGGCAAGTTTCCTGCTAGTTTGTCTGATATAGTGTTTTTTACAGTTCTTGCATAGTATCTTGTAGTTAGTCTTGCTGGTGATATCTGTTGCATCCTTTGGGTTCATTAGTTGCTGTTTAAATGTTTTGATAGGTTTGTGGGCTACATGATGCCAAGGGGTCTGAGTAGTCTGGAAGTCATTTCTGATATACCTTTGATGTAAGATAATGTGACCATAGATTTTGGTTGTGTTGTGTCTGTTTGTTTCTGAGGAATCGGCAGGTTGTGTTTATTGGGTACCTGGTTGGCTTGAAAACGTTGTATAGATGATTATCTTCTGCTTTTTGTAGTTCTTGGGTGCTGCAGTGTAATGTAGCTCATTGAAATAATGTCTTGATGCAGCTCAGTTTGTGAGTGTTGGGATGATGGCTTCTGAAGTTAAGTATTTGGTCTGTGTTTATTGTTTTTCTGTAGATGCTGGTTTGAAGGTCTCCGTTAACTGTGTGTTCAACTGGTACGTCAAGGAATGGGAGTCTATTGTCATTATCCTCCTCTTTTGTGAATGTTATGCCTGTCAGGATACTGTTGATGGTGTTGTATGTTTCCTCTAATTGGTTACCGTTCTGTGATGACAAAGATGTCATCTACATAGCGGACCCAAAGTTTGGGTTGAATAGATGGGAGGGCAATCTGTTCAGGTTTTTGCATTACTGCTTCCACTATGAGCCCTGATATTGGTGATCCCACAGGTGTTCTGTTGACTTGTTTGAAGGTTTTTTTAATGAATGTGAAAAGGGGGGTGAGGCACAGGTCCACTAGCTTGAGGATGTTATCTTTGCTGATGAAGTTGGTGCTGTCTGGTGTTTGTGGTCCTGGTTTTCCTCATAGTGATGCCACTGTTTCTTTGGCCAGATCGATTCTGATCGATGTGAAACTTTCAAGCTCAGCAAGCTAACTTACTTACAGAACTCCTAATTTCCACTATTTAAAGAAAAGCAATAACAATTTATTTTCTTAACAGAACACTAACAAAAAACTACTAACAAATTGAAAACCTTGTGTCTTAATTAATTACATCTGACCCTAACTCGACAAAAATGCTTCTCCAGTAACACAATTATTAAATACTGCATTAACTTAGTCCACACAGTCTCTGTCATCTCTGCTATCTTCAGCCTTTTGTCTGCTGATCTCCCTGGATTGTGTACTTTTTACAGTTTTTACAGGAAAAGGTACCCTTTGATGCAGAGTGCCTTCTTAATTCTTTGAGAGCAAGATGTTTGATGGGCAGTCATCTCTTCGGCTTTATGGCAGTTGTTCTGCTGTTTGGTAGCAATTGCACTGACCAATTTTCCAAATGCCCTGGTTTTATATCCCCTAACATCATACCCTGTCAGTGATCTGATGTTGTCAATGTAATACATTCAAACTCACTTAACTTTTAGTATCCTGGGCATAATTTAAATTAATTGGTTAAATTTGAATGTTGTCAAAACAGCATTCAAAACTCAGATACCCATTTTGGATCAGCCCATCTCTTAGCTGTTCTGTTCAGCAGCTGTGGCTGTACCTTAAATTTACTTTAAAAATTCAGAAAACACTTTCTATCTTAAAGCCAACATATACTTTCTCGACTTCATAACAAATTATATCAAAATAATAGTGCTTGCAGTATAGCTGATGTATTGCTGCTGCAGCATTTAGAGGCTTTCAACATCCTAATGTTTACATTGACCTGAAGCTGAACTGAGTCGAGTGTGGATAAGCACAGCCAGTCAGACAGCAATCAAGGAGCAGAAGAATTGACGTTTCGAGTATAAAGTCTTAACCAGCAATTGATTTGAACTAGCCACATACTTATTATAAAAACAGGTTGGAAGCTAGGAATCCTACAGTGGGTAATACACTTCCTGACTTGCCAAGGACTGTCTGCCAGCTGCAAGCGTCTGAAAGAATGCATTCCACTTGTTTGGATGAGTACTAAGAATCTCATATCACTGTTATGGGCCAGACCAGACAGTCTCAAAATATATCAAGGAGATAGCCTAGACCTCACTTCTATCAGATTTAAAATCATGTTCCAGATGTGATTCAGTTGGTCAAAGGTTTTAGTAAAACTCTTTTATATTTGCAGCACAGTTAAAAGACAGGTACACAATCCTTTATCTGAAATCCAAAGATTTTTTTCATGAAGTTTTTTTTCTCCGTAACAAGGTTGTTTGGCGTGCAACAGTTAACTCAACTCCATACCCACTTGACCCACGTCACTCAGGTGTGACATGGGGGCATGGCCCAGCACTGGTAGGCACCAATTCTGTCTCTGGGCTCCTAGTACTCACAGGTGCATCTGCTGTTCAGTAAGATTTTTAAAAATTTTACCATTAAACTGTTACTTATTCTGAAATCCAAAAAATTCCGAAAACCAGCTGATGCCAAGTGCTTCAGATAAAGGATTGTGTACCTGTACAAATTTAAAAAAAGAAAAATTGGCATCACTTTAACTCTATTGAAATGTAGAACAAAAGACTATATTATTTAACTGCTAATCATCAACTAATCCAATATAACAGCATTCCATAAACCACTTGGCAATGCAAATTCAGCAAAACAGATTACTCATATGCTGCCTTCAGTCCAGAGAAAGGAATATTATAATAAGCAATCTAGCAACAGAGAAAGAACTCAAACGTTTGGCTGCAGCAGAAAAAGTTGCATTTAGCAGCTGCAACAGCCAAGTCCCAAAAAAAAACTAAAACCCTGGTTCTTTGTGAGTCTGATTCCACCTGTTCATGCTTCTTTTGTCTAAAAAAGACACAGAGCTCAAAGTTGTTTACCAACTGCTTCTGAAGCAGACATTCTGGTTCCACTGGCAACATCTGTTTACAAGAGAATCAGCACTGAACAAAAGGCACATATCATCACACCATCCAGGACAAAAAAGTCTGCTTTATTGCTGCTTTATTCCTGCACTGCTATTATTGCTAATAGCAACTGGATGTACCATCTACAAGATGCACTACATAAATTCAATAAGCTTTCTTAGATAGTACTTTGCAAATCTACAACAACTACCATCTAGAAGGACAAGAACAGCAGTTACATAGAAACACCAAGCTACTCACCATCCTAATTTGGAAATATATTGTCCTTCCTTTAGTGTGGATGGGCCAAAATCATGAAATTCCCTCCCTTGCTGCATTTGGATCCATTTATACCAAATGGGCTACACTTGTTCAGAAGGACAACTCATCATCTTCTCAAAGGCAGATAGGGATGGGAAATAAATACTGGCCCAACCAGTGCCACCTATATTCCTTGAATTAATTTTTTTAAAAAGTGAATGCAAAGAACTTCACATTTTCTGATGAAATATACTCCATCCACCAGATTTTTGGTAATTCACTTTACCTATCTGTATCAGTCTACACTATTTTTGTGTCATCTGCAAATGTAGCCACTATGCCTTCAATTGTAAAATGGTAGTCCAGCATATACTTATCCAGGGTCCCACTTGTCACGTCCTATCCTGTCAATCCGGAAAGAACTCAGTTATATCTACTCTGTTTTCTGTTAACCAGCAATCCTCTTCTTGTGCTATTATATTGTTCCCTATGCACATTAATTCAGATGTGAAACTTTGAAAAATGTCTGCTGCAAACCAATTACATTATAACGGTGGGTTCCCCCTCATATTATTCTTCCAAAGAATTTCAGTAATTTGATTAAAATGACAGTGATGTTTCCCACTTACCTTCTCTTTTTCCAAATGCTCCTTAATGATTGGTTGTAGAGTCATTAAAGATGTACAGCATGGAAACAGTCCCTTGATTCAACTCATCCACGCTGATCGGATATCCGAAATTCATCTAGTCCCATTTGCCAGCAATTGGTCGATATCCCTCTAAAGTCTTACTATTCATGCAACCGTTCAGATTCCCTTTAAATGTTGTAAATGTACCAGACTTCATCATCTCATCTGGTGGTTGATGGCATACACACACCACGCTCTGAGTGAAAATGTTGCTTCTTAGGCCACTTTTCTATTCTAATCTAATCTAATCTACTTTTAAATCATTCCCCTCTCACCTTAAATCTCTGCCCTCAAGGTTCAGACTGGGAAAAAGGTAGTGACTATTCACCCTATCCATGCCCCTCATGATTTTATAAACTTCTGTAAGGTTAACCCTCATCCTCCGATGCTCCAAGGAAAATAACTCCAGTCTATTCAGCTCTCCCTTTAGCTCAAACCCTCCAGTCCTGGCAATATCCTTGTAAATCTTCTCTGAACCCTTTCAAGTTAAATAACATTGTTCCTATAGCAGGGAGACCAGAATTGAATGCAGTATTCCAAAAGTGACCTCACCAATGTCTGTGCAGCTGTAATATGACCTCCCAACTCCTACACTCAAATGCACTGACCAATAAAGACAAGCCTACCAAACACCTTCACTACTATGCTGAATATGTGTTGCTGGTTAAAGCGCAGCAGGTCAGGCAGCATCCAAGGAACTGGAAATTCGACGTTTCTGGCAAAAGCCCTTCATCAGGAATGAGGAAAGTGTGTCCAGCAGGCTAAGATAAAAGGTAGGGAGGAGGGACTTGGGGGAGGGGCGATGGAGATGTGATAGGTGGAAGGAGGTCAAGGTGAGGGTGATAGGCCGGGGTGGGGGGGCGGAGAGTTCAGGAAGAAAATTGCAGGTTGGGGGGCAGTGCTGAGTTTGAGGGAATCGACTGAGACAAGGTGGGGGGGGGGGGGGGAAATGAGGAAACTGGAGAAATCTGAGTTCATCCCTTGTGGTTGGAGGGTTTCCAGGCGGAAGATGAGGCGCTCTTCCTCCAACCGTTGTGTTGTTATGTTCTGGCGATGGAGGAGTCCAAGGACTTGCATGTCCTTGCTGGAGTGGGAGGGAGAGTTAAAGTGTTGAGCCACGGGGTGGTTGGGTTGGTTGGTCCGGGCGTCCCAGAGGTGTTCCCTGAAGCGTTCCGCAAGTAGGCGGCCCGTCTCCCCAATATAGAGGAGGCCACATCGGGTGCAGCGGATGCAATAGATGATGTGTGTGGAGGTGCAGGTGAATTTGTGGCGGATATGGAAGGATCCCTTGGGGCCTTGGAGAGAAGTAAGGGAGGAGGTGTGGGCGCAAGTTTTGCATTTCCTGCGGTTGCAGGGAAAGGTTCAGGGAGTGGAGGTTGGGTTGGTGGGGGGTGTGGACCTGACGAGGGAGTCACGAAGGGAGTGGTCTTTGCGGAACGCTGATAGGGGAGGGGAGGGAAATATATCCGTGGTGGTGGGGTCCGTTTGGAGGTGGCGGAAATGACGGCGGATGATACGCTGTATACGGAGGTTGGTGGGTGGTAGGTGAGAACCAGTGGGGTTCTGTCCTGGTGGCGGTTGGAGGGGCGGGGCGCAAGGGCGGAGGAGCGGGAAGTGGAGGAGATGCGGTGGAGGGCATCGTCGATCACGTCTGGGGGGAAATTGCGGTCTTTGAAGAAGGAGGCCAACTGGGCTGTACGGTATTGGAACTGGTCCTCCTGGGAGCAGATGCGGCGGAGACGAAGGAATTGGGAATATGGGATGGCGTTTTTACAGGGGGCAGGGTGGGAGGAGGTGTAGTCCAGGTAGCTGTGGGAGTCAGTCGATTTATAGTAGATGTCTGTGTTGTTTTGGTCGCCCGAGATAGAAATGGAAAGGTCTAGGAAAATGAGGGAGGAGTCTGAGACAGTCCAGGTGAATTTGAGGTCGGGATGGAAGGTGTTGGTAAAGTTGATGAACTGTTCAACCTCCTCGTGGGAGCACGAGGCAGCGCCGATAAAGTCATCGATGTAGCGGAGGAAAAGGTGGGGGGTGGTGCCAGTGTAGTTGCGGAAGATGGACTGTTCCACATATCCTACAAAGAGACAGGCATAGCTGGGTCCCATGCGGGTGCCCATGGCAACTCCTTTAGTTTGGAGGAAGTGGGAGGATTGGAAAGAGAAGTTGTTCAGGGTGAGGACCAGTTCAGTCAGTCGGAGGAGGGGGTCAGTGGAAGGGTACTGGTTGCTGCGGCGGGAAAGGAAGAAGCGGAGGGCTTTGAGTCCTTCGTGATGGGGGATGGAGGTGTACAGGGACTGGATGTCCATGGTGAAGATAAGGCGTTGGAGAATGGGGAAGCGAAAATCATGGAGGAGGTGGAGGGCATGGGTGGTGTCCCGAACGTAGGTGGGGAGTTCTTGGACTAAGGGGGACAGAACCGTGTCGAGGTACGCGGAGATGAGTTCGGTGGGGCAGGAGCAGGCTGAGACAATGGGTCGGCCGAGGCAGTCAGCTTTGTGGATTTTGGGCAGGAGGTAGAAACGGGCGGTGCGGGGTTGTGGGACTATGAGGTTGGAGGCGGTGGATGGGAGATCCCTTGAGGTGATGAGGTTATGGATGGTCTCGGAGATGATGGTTTGGTGGTGGGAGGTGGGGTCATGGTCAAGGGGGCAATAGGAGGAGGCGTCCGCGAGCTGGCGTTTGGCCTCAGCGGTATAAAGGTCGGTGCGCCAAACTACTACCGCGCCTCCCTTGTCTGCCAGTTTGATGGTGAGGTTGGGGTTGGAGCGGAGGGAGTGGAGGGCTGCACGTTCTGAGGGTGAGAGGTTGGAGTGGGTAAGAGGGGTGGACAGATTGAGTCGGTTAATGTCGCGGCGGCAGTTGGCTATAAATAGATCGAGGGCAGGTAAGAGGCCAGCACGGGGTGTCCAGGTGGATGGGGTGTGTTGGAGGCGGGAGAAGGGGTCGTCAGAGGGTTGTAGAAATAGGCACGGAAGCGAAGGCAGCGGAAGAATTGTTCAATATCTCGCCGCGTGTTGAACTCATTAATCTGAGGGCGTAGGGGAATGAATTGAGGCCTCTGCTGAGGACTGATCTTTCATCCTCAGAGAGGGGGAGGTCTAGAGGGATGGTGAAGATCCGGCAAGGCTGGGAGCTAGGACCTGGTGTGGGACTGGGGCCAGGAGTGGGGGCAGGGTTAGGGGCAGGGGCGGAGACAGAGATCGACGTAGGGGCGGGGTTAGACGTGACGAAGCTCGATGTGGGGGCGGGGTCACGCATGGTGACGGAAGTCGGCATGGGGGTGGGGTTACGCGTGGTGATGAAAGTCGGCATGGGGGTGGGGTTACGCGTGGTGATGAAAGTCGGCATGGGGGTGGGGTTACGCGTGGTGACGAAAGTTGGCGTGGGGGCGGGGACACCTGAGGCATTATGGTCATGCAGGTTAGTGATGCCCCAGTGACTCCCTCTACCTTCACTACTATGTCGACCTGTGATACTGCTTTCAAGGAACAATGAACAGGTTTCTCTGTTTGGCAACACACCTAAGGGACCTACCATTAAATGTATAAGTCCTGCCTGATTTGCCCCACCAAAATGCAGCCCTTCACGTTCACCTAAGTTAAGTTCCATCTGTCACTCCTTGGTCCATAAGCCAGTATGATCAAAGTTCTGAATTCTGAGGTAGCCTTCACTGTTCACTGTACCATCAATTTTGGTGTCATCTGCAAACTTAAAATCTTATATCTTTACACAAGAGACATCAAACTACAGTTTACTGTTTTCTGTATCCCTCCCTCCTAGAATTGAGGGGTTATATTTACTAATTTCAAGTCTGATGGAGCCTTTTCAGAGTCAATGAACTTTGGAAAATTGACACGAATGCATCTACTAATGCATTAACCATTGCTTTTAAGACATTATGATAAAGTCCATCAAGACCTGTAAATGACCAAACCTGCAGCTCAATCAGTTTATTCATTAATATTTCCCTTGTGAATGCAGTCTCACAAAGTTCATAGAAACATAGTAACAGGAGTAGACCTATCAGCCCTTAAGCCTGTTCCACCATTCAGTGAGATTATCTGCCTTTAGCCTATATTAATTTCTTAATGCCTTTGCTTAAAAAAAACTTGATCGATCTGAGATTTAAAATTAAAAGCTCATTTAGCATCCACTGCCATTTGTGGAAGTGAGTTCCAAATATCTATCACCCTCTGTATATAGAATTGCTCCCAAACATAGAGTCCTACAGGATGGAGACAGGTCCTGGTCCATGTTGACCAAAATATCCATCCACGCTAACCCATTTCCTGCACTTGGCATATATCCTTCTAATCCTTCCCTATCCATATATTTGTCTAAATGTCTATCAAATGTTGTTAATGTATCTGCCTCAGCCATTTCCTCTGGCAGCTCATTCCAAATGTGTCCCACCCTCTGTGTAATAAAAGTTGCCCCTCTGGTTCCCTTTTATTTTTACCTCTCTAACCTTAAACTGATGCTCTAGTCCTCAATTCCCCAACTCTGAGAAAAAGACCAAGTGCATTCATCTTATCCATGCCTCTCATGATCTTTAACACTTTTATAAGGTTCTTCTTCAGTCTCCCATAGTCTCATGAAAACATCCTAGCTTGTCCAATTCTTCCTATAACTCAGACTATTGAGTCCTGGCAACATCCTTGTAAATTTCTTCTGTACTCTTCCCAGATTAATAATATCCTTCCTTCAGTAAGGTGACTAAACCTGAACATAATACTCCAAGTGCGGCCTCACCAACGTCCAGTACAGCTGTAACATAACTTCCCAATCTCTATTCTCAATGCCCATTACTGGTAAAGACCAGTGTGCTAAAAGCCTTCTTTTCTGCCCTGTCTACAGGTGACTTCACTTTCAGAGAACTGTGAACCTGAACTCCAAGGTCCCTCTGTTCCACTACACTCCTTAACATCCTACCATTCACCATGAAACACCTACCTTGATTTGACTTTACAAAATGCAAGACCTCACACTTACCTATATTAAACTCCATTTGTCATTTCTTGGTCCACTTCCCCAGCTGATCAAGGTCCTCCTTCAATTTCTGATAATGTTCCTCACTGTCACTGTCCACGATACTGCCTATTTTAGTGTCATCTGCAAACTTACTAATCGCACACGAATATGTCTTAACTTATGCTAAATGGTCTGACTCTAATTTTCAGATTATGCCCCCTCGTTCTAGAATCCTTAATCAATCGGAAAAGTTTATCTACCCTTTCTCTCAGTCAGAATTCAATCAGATAACTCCTTAATCTTCTAAATTCTAGACAAAACAGACCTCGTGTACATAATCTCTCCTAACCCCTGAAGTCAAGGTATTAATCTTGTAAACGTACATTGTCCTCTCTCCAAGAACAATATATTCTTCTTAAGCTGCCTAGATCTGCTCTCAGTACTCCAAGTGAAGTCTAATATGAGTTATGCAGCATAACTTCTGCATCCTTGTATTCCAGTCCTTTTGATATAAAGGTCAGCTTTCAATTAACTTTCTTGATTACTTTCTACACCTGTTCAAGACATTTTAAACCTCTGTGCATCTGAACCTCCAAGTGTCTTTGGACACTGTGTTTAACTTCATACCATCTAGAATATACCTTGATCCATCCTTTATTGCTCCAAGATGGATAACATCACACTTACTTACATTGAACTCCATCTGCCACAGTTTTGCCCATTCACTTAGTCTATCAATATCCTTTTATAACTTTATGCTATCATCTACACTGTCTATAATGCCACCTAACTTTGTGTTATTAGAAAATTTGGATATATCACCTTCCGTGCCATTTTCCAAGTCATTAATAATGTAAATAAAGTTCTTGTTTTCCTTTAACCTTCAGATTTATACATAGCGCTGAGATGTTTCTTGCATGCTCTACAGGGAAGAAGTGAAATTTCTTAATTATATGCTGTTAATTTCCCATTTTCATCCACTATGGACCATCAATTCCTTTTGTTAGTTTACCATGAATGGTGAGTGGTCCCTTTGCCGGGAACACCTCATTCTTATATGTAGCGAGGTTGCAACTAACTGTAACCATTCCATTCATCTGAACTCTTTCTTACTTGCGCTGTCTTATACAAAGAGAGAAAAAGAAGAATTGTGTATGATTAGAATATGTTCATCCTTATTGAATGGGAAAAGTAGTGCCCTGGAATTGTTGGAACATAACGGTGGATGTGAGTCCTTCAGTGCACATCATGCATATGATGGTGAAGTTGGCATGCCAGTGTTACATGGTTGTACAGTAGCGAGTGATACTGAGTGACTGAAATTTCAGTAAGAAGATGGTGACATTCAGCTTTGTGAAGCTCAGGAGATTGTTCATTCTCTTTCTACATTGGCTCCTTCCTGCTCACAGTGCTGACCTGTTCTGTGGCCTTGGTCCAATCTAACTGGGTCTAATACCAGGACTGTTTCACCAATCACTGGGAGAAAAATCTTTGTAGCATAGATAGCCTAAATCAAAGGGAGTAATGAGACTTCATTAAAGTAGGAACCACCTTCTGACAGGTTGCAGACTTGGGCTTGAAGTGATGGCCACAGGCTTGGTGGAAGTCGTAGAGATTTATTGCATGGAAACAGACCGTTTGGTCCAATTTGCCCATGCTGCCCAGTTTTGACAATTCAACCAATGCCATTTGCCTGTGTTTGGTCCACATTCCTGCATATATTATCCATCCATGTACCTGTCCAAATGTTTCTTAAATGATAAAATTATACTCATCTCCGCCACACCATCTCTGGCAGCCTGTTCCAGACACTCACCGTCCTTTAAGTGAAAAAAATAACCCCTCTGGACTCTTTTGTAGCTCTCCCCTCTCACCTTAAACCTATGCTGTCTAGACTTCCATACCATGGCAGTCCAAATTAGCTATGCCTGTCATGATTTCATAGACCTCTATAAACCCTCTAACTCCTATTCTCTGGGGAAAAATGTTCCAGCCTATCCAGCCTCTCCTTATAACTCAAACCTAGAGCAACCAGAACTGCATGCAGTACTTCAAATGTGGCCTTACCATTGTGATGCCATCCATAAGTTACCCATTTCCAGATTTGAACCCTAAAATGAATAATCTCAGCCTATATGGGGGAATATCATCATGTAGGCATTACAAATACACTGCCTATTTCTCATTTTGACACCTCTCTCATCAAGCTAAATGTTTACTTGGTATACAGATTGATCCCAGGGTTTATAATCCTGACACATTTCTTCAGCCAAGAAATAATTGTTTCCTTGTGTTTTTATATGTTACTTCCAAGATCCACATTACTTCATTCCTTGAGGTATACAAGGGAAGGGAAAAAGGTAAATGGGAACGCATATCTTGCAATATAGTAAATTGAGTATACAGCATTTTCCCATATGCTTGTGTAGTTATTTTCACAACTTAGATCAACACCTTTTTTATGGATTATTTGATTTTCCGTGTTCCATAAGCTGACTTGTAACTTAGATTCTGGCTATGTTTTAATGCTGAATATTGGTGTATTGGTTACAACAGACATTAACATTTTTGGATTCGACTGCTAGCTGAGTGTGGTTTGATTTGAAGCATGGTGCACCATGAGGGAAAACTGAGTGCATTTTTTTGTCTCCTGTCGCTGGTTTGTTCCTTCCCAAACTTCAGGTAAATTTTCTTTGAATCCTTGAATTAGCAGCTAAAATCTATTTATTTAATCAATGCCAAATTCGCATTGACCTTCAAACTTGGTTAGAACTCCATCCATATGAACTGCATCAGTTCCTATTTTTACCTCCAACTTTTTAGACACTCTACCTTTAATAGCATCTTATTCAGAGGGCAGAATCACTGCTGCTATAATGGACTGTTCATCACTCTTGCTTACTTCAAACTCCATTCATTTGGTATATTTTCGTGAGATTACTCAGGTTTAGCATTTGACATCTTTCTTTAGTCTGGTATTAGATTTTTGACAGAAACCTAGGACTCCTTTTTAGCAGGGTCAGTTGCAGAGCAGCTTTGATGGATGTCACAGATTATAATAGTTTGGTCAGCTCTCAATTCTCCAATTTGAAACGTATTATGTCTCGACTGCTGTGAAATCTCAGTTCTGAAATCACTTTTCACAGTTTTGATTCTGTGAATCAAAACTTATCTTAAAAAAGCATCAAAATCAGTTATTGTAAAGTAATTTATTAAGTAGTTTATTAAAAAGCATCAATTTGAATATGGTGCATACCCCTAACAGATGCCAAAAACAGATGATCTGCAACAGGTGAGAGGGGTTTACTTATCCCAGACAGTGAAAGGATAGATATTGCTGGTCTCTTCATTCGTAATTTGAGCCTGTCTGATTGCAATAGCCTTGTCATTGTTCTTTGTCTCAAGTTCGTGAGCATATTAGGAAGCTCTTTCTTGGTCATCTTCTAGTAAGCAGAGTGCCATAACAATCCCCGCACTTGCATTAATATAATTTATTTTCAGGAGCTGATTATTCATTCAGTGTCAATCACAGAAAACTCCAGCTTTTGACTGTAAGGCAGATATCAAAGGCGTCATGTCCCCTTTGTCCTTTACTGTATCTCAAGGCCATTTTTCAGTTTGCCATATGTCAGAAACCTCTGCTACAAATCTATATAGCTAAGATGTTACAAAACATTCTAAAAGACCAGTTTAGGAGTGGCAATAGGGTCTAGTGGTCTGTGTATTGTTTGGGAGCACCATCTTTGGGACCATTATCCTTTTTACCTTAGTCTTTAACTACTCATGATTGTTTCTGTTATTTTTCCAGAGGGAGAGAAAAAAACAGCTTTTCTCCCAGTGTCCTCAAAACTCTTATGGTATTTTGAATAATACGATTTCATACAGTTCCTCATTTTGAGAAAGAAATATTCTTATTGATTTGTCACAAATGACTTTTAGCTAAGCTAGTTAACTACAGACTTATTTCCATAATTTTTTGATTATGTGTTGTAAATAAAATATGAAAGATTTCAGAACTGCCTGATCGCTATTAATTTGAATTAGCTGTCTCATCTCCTCAAACCTTTTACATGACTACTGTTAAAATTCAGGGGGCGGCACGGTGACTCAGTGGTTAACACTGTAGCCTCACAGCACCAGATACCTGGGTTTGATTCCAGCCTTGGGTGACTGTCTGTGTGGAGCTTGCACATTGTTCCCCGTGCCTGCATGAGTTTCCTCCGAGTGCTCCGGTTTCCTCCCACAATCCAAAGATGTGCAGTTTAGATGGATTGGTCATGCTAAAAATTGCCCTTAGTGCTCGGTGCATTAGTCAGGGGAAATGTAGAGAAATAAGGGAATGGATCTGGGTGGGTTACTCTTTAGAGTGTCAGTGTGGACTTGTTGGACAGAAGGGCCTGTTTCCACACTGCAGGGATTCTAACTAAATTCATTGATTGGATAAAACCTGTACTACAAAATTTTACTATTTGCAATTAAAGTGTTATGTCCGTTGAAAATCATTGTACCGAGGATGTTTGGATGTCGTGGAGTGACTTCACTCATAAAATCTTCCACTCTTCACCTAATTACTTATGCAACTGCATCTTCCTCATGAAATTGAGGGGCCAGAGAGACGAAAGAAGTTGTTGCTGTTGGATCTCTCAAAGATCAAGTTGCTGACACCATATTTAAAGCCCAGCTGGCCCTCACAATCTGGTGCTCCACTATTATTACCAAAGACATGGCTCACAGGAAAGGAAAGAAATCTCCACAGGAAAGGGGCCTACAGGTGTTGGTGGAAGGGGTCGTGTAGAGGGTAATTATTTTTCCAGCTGACATGCCAGCAGACCAAATCAGCCTGGAATGAAATTGCAGTGAAAAATTGGGTCAGTGAAATTGCAGCATTTGTAGGTAGAGCAGCAGTGAGCTTCTGCGTTCTGTGTGTGTGGGGGGGGGGGGGGGGGCGGGGTGCAAGAATTTGCTACATCAGATTCACAAAACTGGCACATACTCTAACTCAGGCATATCTTGAGTCACTGCAAGCACATCTCACCAAATCTCGTGGACTACATATCTCAATATTGCATGTATCATGTTATTAAAAAAACTCTCACCCACCTCATGCTAAACCCCATGCTCTCTATACATTCTACTCACTTACTGAAAATACCTTACCAACTTTGCTGCTCATGCATTACCACTAATATCTCTTCTGTCATATTCAGTTCTTCCCGACAGTTCATTGAAGGAAGAAATGTCCACCTCCCAGATTGGAGTCTGAACTGTACTAGTAGACTGACATACCTGTCATCCAACCAGTTACATTTGACCCTCAGAAATGACTGGCCTGATCCCTGAACTGCAGGATTATTGAACCCAGACTGTAGTAGGACCAAGTGCCTGACTAACAGTGGCCAATCCCTTGTAGTATAATTGGATGACTTCACTGACTTATGGCACCATCCTGTGAACCTCTGTGATTTCCCCTTTATCTGACTAAGGACTGCTGTCCCTTTGACGTTTGCGCATTGCAGTTTGCTTGAAAGATATGCAGTATATTTGCTTTGACATGGAGTTATGTAGCATGGAAACACTTTAACTCTCCCTCCCACTCCACCGAGGACATGCAGGTCCTTGGACTCCTCCACCGGCAGAACACAACAACACGACGGCTGGAGGAGGAGCGCCTCATCTTCCGCCTGGGAACCCTCCAACCACAAGGTATGAATTCAGATTTCTCCAGTTTCCTCATTTCCCCTCCCCCAACCTTGTCTCAGTCGGTTCCCTCAACTCAGCACCGCCCTCCTAACCTGCAATCCTCTTCCTGACCTCTCCGCCCCCACCCCACTCCGGCCTATCACCCTCACCTTGACCTCCTTCCACCTATCCCATCTCCATCGCCCCTCCCCCTAGTCCCTCCTCCCTACCCTTTATCTTAGCCTGCTTGGCTCTCTCTCTCTCTTATTCCTGATGAAGGGCTTATGCTCGAAACGTCGAATTCTCTATTCCTGAGATGCTGCCTGGCCTGCTGTGCTTTGACCAGCAACACATTTGCAGCTGGAAACAGAATGTTCAGTCCAACTTGTCTGCACCAACCAGATATCCTAAACTGATCTGGTCCCATTTGGCAGCATTTGGCCCATATCCCTCTAACCTTTCCTATTCCTGTACTTGTCCAGATACCTTTTACTATTGTATTTGTACCCACCTGTACCACTTTCTTTGGCAGCTCATTCCATACACACACCGACAGCTGCATGAAAACAGTAGCCCTCAAGTCCTTTTTAAATATTTCCCTTCTCACCTTAAAGCTGTGCTCTCTAGTTTTGGCTTCCCTAGCCTAGAAAAGAGACCTTGCCTTTTCACCTTATCCATGCCCCTTATGATTTTATAAACCTCTATAAGGTCACCCCTCAGCCTCCGACACTACAGGGAAAATAGCCCCAGTCTGTTCTGCCTTTCCATATAGCACAATCCCTGTAGTCCATTAACATGTAAATCTTTTTTGCACCCTCTCAAGTTTAACAGCATCTTTACTGTAGTAGGGAGACCAGAATTATATGAAGTATTCTAAAAGTGTATTCACCCTAATGGAATGGTTTAAAGCACCGTGGGTGGCACGGTGGCACAGTGGTTAGCACTGCTGCCTCACAGCGCCAGAGACCCGGGTTCAATTCCCGACTCAGGCGACTGACTGTGTGGAGTTTGCACATTCTCCCTGAGTCTGTGTGGGTTTCCTCCCAAGTTAGGTGCAGGTTAGGTTGCATGCTAAATTGCCCGTAGTGTTAGGTGAAGGGGTAAAGGTAGGGGTATGGGTGGGTTGCGCTTCGGCGGGTCAGTGTGGTCTTGTTGGGCCACACTGTAAGTAATCTAATCTAATCATATCTACCCTTTGATCATACATTCACTGTTCAGTCTTCCCCAACATTACAAGTTGTCTGCCTCTCCTGCGAAATGATACGAACTACAGCCTATAAAGCCCTGTGTGCTAAGAAAGCAGTGTGGCACAATTGAGGGATAGCAGCCTCCAAGAAAGCTGTAAAGTAAATGAGTGCCAAGAAAGCAATTATCAAACCATGAATTGTATCCTGTGAAGATGCTTGAGAAGCATGGGTCCCTGAATGTTACACCATCTTATAGGAAGAAGATTGCAAGTCATAGGTATCTTTGAACATTAAAGTGTTGGAGTGTGTTTAAATTGATCTGTGAACAGTTGTGATGTGGTAGACTGGTAGTGTGTCAATGTTGACTTGTGTGGATGAGGGATTAAGGAAGATGGTGGTGACCATCGAGCATGCAGGAATGTTAATTTAAAGAAATGGTTGAATGATGGCTAGAACAAGTATTTAGCAAGCTGCAGTTGTTTGGTATCTATTCTGATTTACACATTGGGTATTTTTACTAACTCGTTTCTTGGAGGAGAGAATTGGAAGTGCATATAAGTGAGGCAATTTGGGGTTTTAGTGTGTTGCAAATGTTTAGAAATAAGGTGTTTGCCACTCAAAGGTGACAATCTATATTTGCCATTTACAACTTGAGATAAAAAGTCAGAAAATGCTTCTTGATATTGAGAAGCAGATTTTTCTTTGCATGCCATATTCTTCTTCTTTTCTCATGCCACAACAGGAAGAAAAAAAAATCCATTCTTTGCATTCTTTGGAGGCTGTTCAACCCTGATGTTATCGAGCAACTCATTCAGGTTTATGGAATGAAATTTGCCCATAAAGGTTGTGGCAGATCTTGCCTACATTTCTTTTACTGATGCTGTTTGTGTAGTTTCCAGTAATTTCACCATTGGTTAAGTAGGTAGAGTAATACATGTCTTAAATAAGGCTTTGCGACTTGTAAACAATGGTCTTCATATAATTTTGCTGTGTGGTTGGTTTTATTCATTGAGATTGCAGGGCAGAGAGATTCTGCATTGCATTTCTGATAGTGAAGGACTGGGTAAATGTTGAAATAAAACAAAGAACTATGAATACTGGGTATCTGAATGAAAAACTGAAATTGCTGGTGCAACTCAACAGGTCTGGCAGCAACTGGGGAGAAAGTAGAGTTAACGTTTCGAGTCCAATGATCCTTCATCAGAACTAAAAACAGCAAGAAAAATTGAATGTATACTGAAGGTGAAGTTGAGGAGCAGCTGGGGGTAAATGTGAGCAGATTGATGGAGATGGGACCCAAGCAGAGAGAAATATGAAAGGGTCGTGGGGATAATTGTAGGCCAGGACAGAAAAGCTGAATTGTGATAATGAGAGCTGAGATGGGAGAGAATGGATAGGCCATGCTGAAAGCAATCCATGCCATGTGATAATAGGACTAAGAGTGAGTGGGAATTGCCTGGCTGTGCTGAAAGCAATTCATGCTATGTCAGGACCAAGTGTGAGAGTGGGTAAAGTTAAACTCAATATTGAGTCCAAGAGGCTGCAGGGTCTCCAAGCTGAAAATGCTGTTCTTGGAGGTGGCACTGAGGCTCACTGCAGCACTGCAGGGCCCTATGACAGAAGTGTTGACATGAGAACACGGTCATGTGTTGAAATGGCAAGTGGCTGGAACCTCATGGTCATTTATACTGACAACATAAGTGTACTGCAAAACAGGCATTCAAATGTGTTACCCCAATGTAGAGGAGACCACACAATGAACAGCAAATTGATTAAACTGGATTGAATGAAGTGCAGGAAAATTGTTGCTTCATTGTTGTTTGTTTGGGGCCTTGGTAGTGACGAGCGAGGAGATAAGCAGCCATTGTTATACCTTCTGCAGTTTGATGGGAACATGATGTGGGGATGGTTGATAATGGAAGGGGAGTGGACCACATGTCCCAGAGGGAATGATCCCTGCGTAATGCTACCAAAGCAGGGCAAGGTGTAGAAATGGATTAAAAATAGCTATAGGACTGTGAGAGCTAAAATCAACAATACTCTGCAAATCTTGTTCCGACAAACAGTTAGTCTTATTAACAAGGAAGCTGCATGCAGATGGTTGAACTTGGAAGAGACAGAGGGAGTTGCTCACAGCTCTCAGTCTCTCACAAGTTCGCGCTTATAGAGAGAAAAGCAGGAATCTTTATACTTAAAACTTAACAATAGCTACCAATAAGTATCACGAGAGGTTCATCATCCATTAGAACGCTACATTGAATTATGATCTGTATTATAACTTCCAATAGTAATATTTATCATATTGACTTCCCAAAATGTTGTGCTACATGCGACATCCTATAACCATCTTTGTTTGGGGGCTCAGAAGATTCTGGGGAGTGTCTTTACTTGGACTTAGTCAGTATCCCAGAATTTATGTGGATCCAGCTAATCAAGCTCTGACGAGGTCTACCAAGGTCAAAGAATTTACATGGACTTAGTCTACATCAAGTCCTGCTGAAGTTAGTAATGTTTTCATCTTTGCTATAGTCTTAACTTGTATAAGAACCAGGGGTTGGCCAGTTTTTCCCATCATGCAACTGCCTGTTTCACACAATTCCCCACCCCAACTTTTGTCACGACAGCCAGTTGTACAGGTATATTAAAAGTTTAATTGAAAATACTTTGGCACAAGCAATCAAACAATCCTATTCCAACTAGCAATATTAATATCAATAAAAAGCACTTAAAAGATCCAATGAAACACTCAGTGACCCAACCAGCCTAACCTATCCGGTGGGTTATAATCATGGAACTCCCTGTCAATCTTTTGTATTTGATCAGCATATTGCTGAAGATGGTCAGCCAGGTTGGTGATATTCTCAGAGGCATCTGGAATGTAAGTACAACACTCCTGGCCTACAGCAGCGCATGTTCCTCCCTGTGAGGCCAGTTGATAATCCAAAACCAGTTGATTTTGTAATGCCATGATCCAGACAACCACCAGCTCAACTGTGACCTCAACCAGTGCTTGTCCAGTTGCCCTGGCTTCTAAAGGTGTTTCATTTGCCAAGAGTTCCAGTGCTGAGGCCATGTAAATCAATTTGTTTGGAAAGACCCTACACAGACAAGAAGCAAAACTAATGTCATTTACAAAATACCGTGCAAGGACTGTAACAAACACTACATTGGACAAACAGGCAGAAAACTAGCCACCAAGATACATGCACATCAACTTGCCACAAAAAGACATGACCCACTTTTAATAGTATCCTTACAGATGGATGAAGAAGGACACAACTTCGACTGGGACAACACATCCATCATAGGACAAGCCAAACAGAGACCTGCATGAGAATTCTTAGAAACATGCATTCCAATCAGAACTCTGTCAACAAATGCATTGACTTGGACCCCATTTACCACCCTCTGAGAAAAACAACAGGCAATGATATCATCACAGAAAATTGATGATATCATCACAGGAAATAATATCACATGATATCCTCACAGCAATCTAAGGAAACTTAAACACATAAAAAGGAAGCAGGGCACTAACACCAGTGCTTCACCGGAGGCTCACTGATGATGTTACCTAGTGCTGACAAAACATCTGAAAATGAACCTTCCAGCTCAGTGAGCAAACTTACTTCCAGAAAGGGAGAGGTTAGAGAGGTATTCTTTTCCTTGAATTGGGTTGGGTACAAACCCAACACTTGCTTACATCCGATTTTTCAGCAAACATCTATATCACCTGTAAACAGGTGTTTGCATGCAGTTCTCGAGTGTGCTGCTTTTTCAGTATCAAATGTCCACCTACGTTAAAGAATTCAGAAAGTCCAAAAGATATCAAAAAGTCTTCATGCCGTGTCTTCTCCTGGTCGAGGAGTAGTCTTCTTACAATCGGATAGATGAACCCAGTTTGAGCGTCCTTCGATTTTGACTGAGGTTGGTGTTATTAGTAAGATTTGAAAGGGGCCACACTAGCGTTGTCCTAGTTTCTTTCTTTCCCAATTTTTGACCAACATTTAATTCCCTGGGTTTACTCGTGGGTATTGGGAGGTGATACTTTCTTCCACAGCTGGGTAATGCAACTGTTCGACCTGCGAGTGAAAAAAAGTTTAGAGAAAGAGTTAACTGTTCAAGTAGTTATGCATTTGCTCATCCAATACATGGATGTCTACATCCTCTCGGGGTTAGTCATGAGCATCATACTGAGTCTTCATTGGCCGACCACAAACTATCTCTGCAGCTAACAGTCCAGTCCACGAATGTGGAGTCACTCGCATGTGAGTACTGCCAAGAGTAATGCTTTGAGCCAATTTTAACCCCATTTCTTTGACTAATTTTGATAATTTCTCTTCTAAAAAACTGTTGGCTCGCTCCACAATCCCTGTTGCCTCAGGTAAAACGTGCAGTGAAATTACTGTTTAATTGAGAGTGAGTCACATAACTCTGTATTGATTCGAGCCACAAAATGTGGTCCATTGCCTGAAGTTATCATTTTAGGCAACCCAAAGCGGGGAATAACTTCAGTAAACAATATTTTCATCACTATATGTGCAGTACAATTAGTGGTGGGGAACGTTTCAATCCAGTTTGCTAAATATATCAATCATCACTAAATAGTATTTATAACATTGTACTTCAGGTAATTTAATAAAATCAAGCTGTATACAGACCAACTGGTAAGGAGTAATCCCGGGAAAGCATTTAATGATCTTACACTTGTTATTTTTCATGCAGATAAGGCATCAATCTAGCCGCATTTGAGCTGCTGTGTTCAAATTCGGATACCACCAGGTTTTTAAAAGTAGCTGTATACCATTCCCTCCTTGCCAAGATGAGTACAAAAAATGCAAGTAATCAATAGTGTTGAGTGGAGTCCCACAGGGCTCTGTTCTTGGGCCTCTGCTCTTTGTAGTGTTTATAAATGACTTGGATCAGGAGGTTGAGGGGTGGGTTAGGAAATTTGCAAATGACACAAGGGTTGGAGGTGCTGTCGATGGTATCGAGGGCCGTTGCAGGCTGCAGCACGACACAGGATGCAGAGCTGGGCTGAGAAATGGCAGATGGAGTTCAAACTGGATAAATGCGAAGTGATGCATTTTGGAAGGTCAAACTCGAATGCGCTATATGGATTAAAGACAGGATTCTTGGCAGTGTGGAGGAACAGAGGAATCTTGGTGTGCAATTGCATAGATCCCTCAAAGTTGCCACCCAAGTGGATAGGGTTGTTAAGAAAGCATGTGTTGTTTTGGCTTTCATTAACAGGGGGATCGAAGTTAAGATCCGTGAGGTTTTGCTACAGCCCCACAAGTCCCTGGTGAGACCACATTTGGAATATTATGTCCAGTTCTGGATGCCCTACTATAGGAAAGATACAGAGGCTTTGGAGAGGGTGCAAAGAAGGCTTACTAGGATGCTGCCTGGACTGGAGGGCTTGCCTTGTAAAGAGAGGTTGAATAAGCTCGGACTTTTCTCTCTGGAGAGAAGGAGGAAGAGAGGAGACCTGATTGAGATATACAAGATAATGAGAGGAATAGATAGAGTCAATAGCCAGAGACTTTTCCCCAGGGCAGGATTGACTGGCACGAGGGGTCATAGTTTTTAAGATATGAGGAGGAACGTATAGAGAGGATGTCAGAGGAAGGTTCTTTAAGCAGAGAGTTGTGAATTCATGGAATGCGTTGCCACTGGTGGTGGTGGAAGCAGAGTCATTAAGGACATTTAAGCGACTGCTGGATATGCACATACTTAGCAGTGAGTTGAGGGGTGCGTAGGTTACGTTATTTTATTTTATGTTAGGATTAATCCTCGGCACAACATTGTGGGCAGAAGGGCCTGGTTTTGTGCTGTACTTTTGTAAGATAAGAACTGGCAATAAAGAATCAGTAATACAAACTTGACCCTACCAGAGTAAACCAGAAGTCTCGTGTGGAGGAGTGTGAACACTCCATTGACTTGCAAAGTGTACATTCAGATTCAAAGGCATCTGTCTGTAAAGTTTAAATCACAGTTAGATCTGGCATGCTGTTTGTCCCCAAAGTAGCAAATTGATTTGGAGCCTGATTCCCATCAGTTGGAACAACAAAACAGCTGATACAGCCACCTCCTTAGCAGCCGAATCAGCTCGGGCATTTCCTACTTGCACCAGAGTGTCCTCCTTTGTGTGCGCAGTACATTTAATAACAGCTAATTGACAAGGAAGCAGAATAACATTGAGGAGATTTTTAACCCAGAGAGCATTCTGAATGTGAGTCCCTGCAGATGTAAAGAAGCCTTGTTGCTGCCAGAGGCTGCCAAAGTCATGGGCAGTGCCAAATGCATACCTGGAATCGGTGTAACCGTTGGCAATTTTATCAGTGGTCAGAATACAAGCTCTGGTGAGAGCAAAAAGCTCAGCTTTGTGTGCAGAGACAGGGGTCTGGAAGGCAGCAGACTCCTGAACAGCAGTATCTGTGACAGTAGCATAACCTGATTGCAGGATACCGTCCAGCAAAACAGAAGAACTGCCATTAACAAGGATTCTCAATTGGCAGGTCTGTTAAATCTGGACAAGGTGTAGTAAGGAAATGATTCCTTACACTCATGCAGAGGATCATTAAGGTCATCGGGGGGCTGCTCAAGGAAACGCAGCAGGATTTAAGCTTGGAACAGTAGTGGAATGAGAGATATGGGTCCTGTAACAGCGAGACCTCGTAGCAGCTCAGATGAGCTTGGGTCAGGTGCTGGGTCTGCTGAGGTGTTAGGAGGGGCACGACAGAGTGCGAAGGGTATACCTGTATGGGCTGGTGGAGGGTCAGATTAGGAGCTGCCTGCACTAATAAGTGGACATCTATAAGGAGGTGGGTATAGGGAGGGAGGCCACAGGCAACAGGATCCAATTTGGTGGAATAATAAGCCACTGGACGATGATGGTTGCTATTTTGCTGCATTAGGACACCAGTGGCACATTCATCTGGTACATTAACATACATCTGAAAGGGTCTGTCATACAGCAGATGCTCTACCGCTGTGTTGGTAGCCAAGGTGTCTTTGAGGACAAAAAATTCGTTGAATGAACAGCTGAAACTTTTGAGGGTGGGGGGACAGTCAGAAAGAAATACGGAGTAAGCACTTTAGTATGAGTTGTAACATTTGGACACCACTGCCTGCAAAATTTCACCAGTCCCAAAAAGGCCCTCATCCATTTGAGTGAGGTGGGGATGGGGTTGGCAAGATGGGATGAATGCATTCCTGAGTAAGTCGCATTGATCAGAACACCCAAAGATTTAACTTGCCATTGGCCTTAGAAGGGGGACCATATCCCCACGAATAGAGATGTGTGAGGAAGTAAACAGTGTCCTGCTGGTTATTAACCAATCAGGGCTAGCAAGGAGTAAACCATTCACGTATTGAATGATAATGAATCCCCCAGGGAGCATCAGTGTCATCAACTAGGAGTTAGCACCTCCGAAAAGTGGGTAGAAGAATGAGTGAAGCCATGTGGGAGCCATGTTCAAGTGTACTGGTTGCCTTTAAACGTAAAGACAAACAAATACTGCAAGCCGGGGGCGAGGGGAATCGCAAAAAAGGTAATCTGTCAGGTAAGAGCATACGCTTCAGGCAGGATGCTTCTAAGAATTCTAGCTGGGTTAGGGACAATGGGATACAAAGGTTACATGATTGGCAGAGGTCTTGGATCAAGTGCCATTTGGACGGTCATCCGCTTTTTGGAACCGGGATGATTGGGGTGTTACAAGGTGACAGGCATGGAACTAAGATTCCCTATTGAAGGAAAGACTGAATGCTGGCAGAGAATCCTTCCTCAACCTTTGCCCTTGCGGAATTGAGGGCAAGAGCAAACCAGGTTTTACTTTAATATGGCTCAGGAGGACATTAGTGAATCCCATTTCGTGTTTGGACACCGCCCATAAGTCCAGAGGAACCTCTGAAGTCAGACGCTTATTGGTGACATGGCGGGCCAGTATGTCAGTCACACAGGCTGCAGACAATATTCCAAGGAACCCTAAGGGAAGGTTTGTCCCCTAGTGTAGAAAGGATCTGCTTGCTCATGCAAGCCGCAGCTAAATATCCTAGCGATTTGACACTGTCATCCTCATGAACAATGAGAGTCAGATGAGGGGCCACGAGACCCGATTGATGCCAGAGTTTCCAGAGCATCTCTACAAGGAAGGCAGAACCCTCCTGTCCCTTAATTAATCCAATAAATGTTACAGTTTGAGGCTTACCAGAGAGGGGAAATGTATGTCTTTGAACCAAAGCCAGCCTGGAGTGAATCGCACCAGTGTCAATCAGAAAGGAAATAGGGATACCTGCAACATTAATTATAGCTGTGGGCTTGTCAGTGTGGTCTCATGAGAGGACCGCATAGTTAGTGCAGGCTAGTCAAAAAGGGTTAGAGGTAGTGAAGGATGCCTGCTTACGACGAGAACGCTGGCCCCATTTGCAAGGTAACAGACAAGCCCTGGTGTAGTAGCCTACAATTAAAACAAGCATTCCGATAAGGGATCTGGTGGTGAAGTGCAGGGCTCCGTAGGAAATGGTCTGTACTAGTACTGGTCAATCTGGTGTCCCTGTTCCATCATGGGCGGAGGAGAATGGTGTCCAGCAGATTGTATGAACTCAGACTTGATGCAGGGTGCAGTGCCCAGTCCTGCTAAGTGGTCATGGCCATTGGTCCAGTAGTAGGACACCACACATTGCATCTGGGACTTTGAATTATTTGACTAATCTGTGTTATTAGTTTTTATACAAGACGCTACCCAATCAGGCAACCTGCATTAGCAGCGCATTGAACTGAGGAGACTGTCTCCCTTCAGTAAAAGTGGTATCCCCAGAATAGAGGGCTTAAATGCCACAGAAGCAGTCAAAAAATGAAGTAGTGTTCTCCTCTGGGACCGGTCTACAGTCAAGGAGTTTGGAGATGTCTGTGGGCTAACAGTGTGTGTTTCAGTGTCTTAAACATCAGTGTGTGCTGATCATCCTCATCTTGGTGCACGGCATGAAACATATCCCATATGTCCCCATTTGCCCCCAATTCAACCTTCCATCTTTTTCCCAGTTCAGGATGAAGAGAGGCATAAATAATGGAATATTGGTCCTGAGTGGTAACATTGTACATGATTGTAGTGCGTCTTCAATATTCTATAAACCCTTCCGGGTCTACCTTGCAGGACAGACAATAGGCTATGATTAAACACAGCTCCTGGAGTTCAAAGGCTTTCCAGACCTCAATGGACTGAGATGCTTGGACATCAAGAGCAGCTCAGGGATTGCTAACAGACCTAACTGGAAATTTGGCAGGGGGTGGCGGCTGAGGAGAAATATTACAGAGAGACTGATCAGGGCTTTTGTACTGGCAGAAGTTTAACTTGGGACCTAATGCGGTAAGAAACACGGTCAGTGGGAGTTGAATCAGAAGTAGAAGGTAGGGGTCGTGGGGAGAATGGGGAACATAAAAGCCTCTTCCTCGTCCATATCATTTGAATCTGGAAACAATCGGCATGCTAAGCAACTGAGAGGATCCTCCATTATTTGAACCAGCTGGGTTAGCCCTGACTGTTTTTTTTGCAGCTGCTTGTTTCAGATCTTGATGTCTGAAATCCCATCTGGCGCACTCGAATTTTAAAGTTTCCCAATCTTTCATTTTACCATATGCCCACTTGCCAATTCCCCATTTATGAGCGCTGTCCCTCCAATTAATTAATCGCGAGTGCTTGTGGCACCTAGTTGATTCCTTTGTCCAATTTGAAATCAACATTTTCCATTTGTTTAGATTAGATTACTTAGTGTGGAAACAGGCCCTTCGGCCCAACAAGTCCACACCGACCCGCCGAAGCGAAACCCACCCATACCCCTACATTTACCCCTTACCTAACACTACGGACAATTTAGCATGGCCAATTCACCTGACCCGCACATCTTTGGACAGTGGGAGGAAACCGGAGCACCCGGAGGAAACCCACGCAGACACGGGGAGAATGTGCAAACTCCACACAGTCAGTCGCCTGAGTCGGGAATTGAACCCGGGTCTCAAGCGCTGTGAGGCAGCAGTGCTAACCACTGTGCCACCGTGCCGCCCACAACTGTGCCACCGTGCCGCCCACCCACTGTGCCACCGTGCCGCCCACGGTGTTGTGAAACTTGAAAGGGTTCAGAAAAGATTTACAAGGATGTTGCCAGTGTTGCAGGATTTGAGTTATAGGGAGAGGCTGAACAGGCTGGGGCTGTTTTCCCTGGAGTGTCGGAGGCTGAGGGGTGATCTTATAGAGGTTTATAAATCATGAGGGGCATGGATAGGGTAAATAGATAAGGTCTTGTCCCTGGGGTGGGAGAGTCCAGAACTAGAGGGCATAGGTTTAGGGTGAGAGGGGAAAGATATAAAAGAGACCTAAGGGACAACTTTTTCACTCAGAGGGTGGTATGTGTATGGAATGAGCTGCCAGAGGAAGTGATGGAGGCTGGTACAATTGCAACATTTAAGAGGCTTCTGGATGGGTATATGAATAGGAAGGGTTTGGAGGGATATGGGCCGGGTGCTGGCAGGTGGGACTAGATTGGGTTGGGATATCTGGTCGGCATGGACAAGTGGGACTGAAGGGTCTGTTTCCATGCTGTACATCTCTATGACTCTATTTGGAGCCTGTTTTTCACATCCAGATAGCTTTTTCGGCAGTTGAGCAATTTTCAAGATCCCAAGTGACCCCTAGTGGCCAAATGTCTTTACCCAATTTATTGCTTAATTCTATTGACAGACAATGTAAGTTATGTGCCTGCTCGGGATATATATGACAAGGGTGAATTATCCTTGGTCTTAGCTAAGGATAGCCCCACACTATAGTCTACAATGCTTCATTAATCTTGGTACCAAAATCAAAAGAAACTAGAGTCCCGGACCCAATCAGAAAGGTAAGGGTGCCTCTGATTTTAAATTTTAAAAAACCCCTGTGCGCACTTCCTGAACAACTGGATCCCTGATCCACTGCACTCAAATCATAGTCCAATGTGAGAATTTAGAACTTGAATTCGGAAACCATCACCTGTTAGTGTCTTCTGCAAGAGATGAGACATTGCAGCACCCAGCCAAGGGAAAAAGAGAGACCAAAGGTAAAGCTTGTCTTGTTGTACTCATCCATCTCTAACCTCTGGGTTGTGGCTTGATCACTTTTTCACTCCCTCATAGAATTCACTTCAGGGTATTTGGTCTTTGTTCACAGCGCCAAATGTGGAAATGAATTAAAAATAGCTAAAATCAACAATATTCGAAAAAATGAACAAACCTTGTCTGACAAAATAATTGGTCTTTATTAACAATGAAGCTGCATGCAGATGGCTGAATTTAGAAGAGAGAGAGAGTTGCTCTCAGTCTCTCTCACAAGTTTGCGCTTACAGAGAGAAAAGCAGGAATCTTTACAGTTGAAACTTATCAATAACTATCACTAGAGGTTCGTTATCCCTTATACCGGTACATTGAATTATCATCTGTGTTATTACTTCCAATGTTTGTCATACTGACTTCCCAAAACCTTTGGCCATTTATGTCATGCCATAATCTCGTCTTTGTTTGGGGGCTCAGAGGATTCTGTGGAAAATCTTTATTTAGGTTTAGTATCACAGAATTCTTGTGGAGCTAGCTCTGATGAGGTCGACCAAGGTTAAATAATTTATGTGGACATAGCCTACGTCAACTCCTGCTGAAGTTAGTAATGCTTTGACCTTTGCTATAGTCTTAACTTGTATTGTGTTACAACAGGGGTTGACCAGTTTTCCCATCATGCAACTATCAGTTTCACACAATTCCACAAAGGGAATAAGTGACTGGCTGGAGGTGGCGGAAATGTCCTTTGGCTAAGAATTGTGACAAGTCAATAGATTATTTCTTTCTCAAAGTGAGGATCTGTACAAAATGGTACTATTCAAAATTCTATTGAATTCTTAGGACATCTAGAAGGAAAAATGTTTCTTCTCTCCCTTTGGGAGTAGTCAGGAACCAAGGTAATAAGGATGATGGTCACAATGATGGTGCTCCCTTGTGAGCCAATATAGAAATCACTTGATTCTACCACCACTCCTAAACTCTTCATTCCTCCATTTATTGGAGCCCTCACCTGCTTTCCTTCAACTACTAAAGCCTTTCCCCATTCCTGCATTAACTGAAATCCTCCCTCCAAATCCACTGATTATTGGAGCCCTCGCCCATTCCTCCATTTAATAGATCTCTCATCCCTCCATTTCTCCATTTTGTCTCATCTCCCAAATCTTCAATTTCCTGCGCCCTTAAACTCTATTCCATGAATTAACATGTAAAATTTCCTCTTTAGCTGATGCCCTGTCAATGCCCTGAATTTATAGGATCCTTTCCCTAAGTGGTTCCTTTACTGATGGCTTCCTCATGTCTTTTCTGTTATAAGGCTTTGGGTTTCCTTTACTGTAAAGATTTTTCTTAATTTTGTGTTGCTTTGTAATTTGAGATGTTAGGGTCTATCTATTTATTTTGCAGTGTACACCTGACAGTGATTCAGGCTATTTTCTTGTGAGTGGGAAGTATAATATCTGTCAGCATTATATTTCAGTAAACATATTCATACCTTTTAATCTTCCCTTGCTTCAAAAACATTCCTGTATTTCTAGGGAAGTTTAGAATTTATTTGAGTTCTTTTCAACCCTTTCCATTTCTAGGTCTTGCTGGAATATTACTTATATCCTTCATAATGAAGATTACAAACTACTTGTTGCAATTCATCTGTCAGCTTATTTTCCACTTTTACTTCCCCAAACTCACTTTCTATAACATCCCATTTCACTTCATTACTCATTTATTTTATAAATATGCATTGAAACTCTAAATCTGTTTTCATATTCAGGAAGTTTCACATTCTTTATTCACAACAGACTTGTTATGAAATCTTCATTGTGTTTTAATTAAGTAATTAACTACTTATATGGTTAATTCATTACTGAATGAATTAATTTCACCTCACTATCACTTACAGTACTAATTTAAACCTTACAATTCAATAACCTTTACCACTTAAGAGTTAGATAAATAATGAAACCTATGTTTCCCTTCTGCTAGGTCTTCTAGAACCTGTTGACTGCCTGACTTACCTACTGTTCTTGGTGCTGCTGACTACTTGTGTAGTGGTGTCCTGCTTGCTCATTACTACCTTGTTAGATAGCTTTTAGTGTACATAACATTGGAATGCATGAATCTGGAGACAAGAGAAATATGAATTTGAGTTTCAAGGGCAAGAAAAGAAATGCAGGGGCAGAAACACGCAATAATTGGGAAGTTATGGGCAGTGCTTCCATAAATTATCTTTGTAATCTCCAATAATTTTGGCAATGGGCAGTTCATTTTTTTGTAAAGCCATTATACCTAGTTTCTTAAAAATGGATAAGTGAATTGAAAATATTTTATCGCACAACAAAAATATGAGCAAGGTAGTGTTTCTACTTTCATTATTTGGGACAGTTGCCAAATTTCATTGGTTGTCAGATAATTAATGAAATGAAATTTAACGGCACAGTTTTTGCTTCTTCAGATGCTAGGAAAGTTATCATGTTTCAATGCATGGACATTAGTTTACTTCAACGATTGTATGTGTGTGTTTAGTTGTGAGTCAGAATTTTTACTGCATCCATATTGGTTAGTCAACATTCTTCCATTTCAGTTCTGAGGGAAGATCACCTGACACAAGAACAAAGAACAGGACAGAAACTATTAAAACTGGTTTCACCCATCTTTGTATCGTACGCAGACTTATTCATTAAACTAGCAACATTCTCCTTCTAATCATTTATATGGGTCACCAACAGCAGAGCTTCCAGGACTGATCCCAGTGGAATACCACTAGTCAAGCCCTCCATTCCAAAAAGCATCCTTCCACCACTACCCTCTGTCTTCTTTGACTAAGCCAGTTCTGTATCCATCTTGCCAGCTCACCCCTGATACCATGTTCACTCACCTTTTAAGACCATAAGAAATAGGAGTGGAAGCAAGGCCTTTCAGCCCATTGAATCCACTCTACCATTTAATCATAGCTGATGGACATTTCAACTCCACTTATTCACACTCTCCCTGTAGCCATTAATTCCTTGCGAGATCAAGAATTTATCAATCTCTGCCCCGAAGACATTTAACAACCTGGCCTTCACTGGGGTTCGTGGCAATAAATTCCACAGGCCTACTACTCTCTGGCTGAAGAAATGTCTCCTCATTTCCATTCTAAATTGATTCTAATTCTTTGCTGTGCCAGGGGTCCTAGTCTCCCTCCCTAACGGAAACAAATTCCCAGCATCCACCCTTTCTAAGCCATGCATTATCTTGTAAGTTTCTAATAGATCTCCCTCAACCTTATAAACTCTAATGAATACAATCCAGGATCCTCAGCCGTTCATCATATGTTAGGCCAACCATTCCAGAAATCATCTGTGTAAATCTGCTCTGGATGTGCTCCATTGCCAGTATGGTCTTCCTGAGGTGTGGGGCCCAAAATTGGACACAGTATTCTAAATGGGGCCTAACCAGAGCGTTATAAAGTCTCAGAAGCACATCATTGCTTTTATATTCCAACCCTCATGAGATAAATGACAACATTACATTCGCTTTCTTAATCAAGGACTTAACCTGCAAGTTAACCTTTAATGAATCCTGGACTAGCACTCCCAGATCCCTTTGTATTTTGGCTTTATGAATTTTCTCACCATTCAGAAAATAGTCCATGCCTGTATTCTTTTTTCCAAAGTGCAAGATCTCACATTTGCTCACATTGAATTTCATCAGCCATTTCCTGGACCACTCCCTAAACTGTCTAAATCTTTCTGCAGCCTCCCCACCTCCTTAGCACAACCTACCTGTCCACTTAACTTCGTATCATTGGCAAACTTCGCCAGAATGCCCCCAGTCCCTTCATCCAGATCATTAATATATAACGTGAACAGCTGCAGCCCCAACACTGAATCCTGCAGGACACCACTTGTCACCGGCTGCCATTCCGAAAAGAACCTTTTATCCCAACTCTCTGCCTTCTGTCAGACAGCCAATCCTCAGTCCATGTCAGTAGCTCACCTCGAACACCATGGGCCCCTCACCTTACTCAGCAGCCTCCTGTGAGGCACCTTAAGAAAGACCCTTTGGAAGTCTTGATAGATAGCATCCACTGGTTTGCCCTGGTTTAATCTACTTGTTACCTCTTCAAAGAATTCTAACAGGTGTGTCAGGCATGAACCTCCCCTTACTAAATCCATGCTGACTTGTTCTAATCTGACCCTGCACTTTCAAGAATTTAGAAATCTCACCCTTAACGATGGATTCTAGAATTTTACCAACAACTGAGGTTAGGCTAATCAGATTATCATTTTCCATTTTTTTGTCTTGATCCTTTTTTGAACAAGGGGGTTACAACAGAGAGTTTCCAGTCACCTGGAATTTTCCCTGACTCCAGTGACTTTTGAAAGATCACAACCAACGCCTCCGCTATTTCCTCAGCCACCTCCCTCAGAACTCTAGGAGGTAGCCCATCGGGGCCAGGAGAATTGTCAATTTTTAGACATTTTGGCTTTTCTAGCACTTTCTCTTTTTAATGGCTACCATATTCAACTCTGCCCCGACTCTCCTTAATTGTTGGGATATTATTCATCTTCCACTGTGAAGACTGACGCAAAGTATTTATTAAGTTCTTCAGCTATTTCTTTATCTCCCATCGCTAGCCTTCCAGCATCAGTTTAGAGCGGCCCAAAGTGTACTTTTGCCTCTCATTTGTTTCTTATGTATTGAAAGAAACTTTTACTATCATTTCTAATATTACTGGCTGGCCTACCATCATATTTTAACCTCTCCTTCCTTATTTCTGTCTTTGTTATCCTCTTTTTTTTGTAGTCTTCCCAATCTTCTGATTTCCCAGTGCTCTTGGCCACTTTATAGGCTCTCTCTTTTCCTGTGATACATTTCCTGACTTCCTTTGTCAGCCATGGCTGTCTAATCCCCACCCCCGCCCCGCCAAGATAATCTTTCTTTTCTTTGGAATGAACCTCTATACTGTGTCCTCAATTACACTCAGAAACTCCTGCCATTGTTGCTCTACTGTCTTCCCCACTAGGCTTTGCTTCCAGTCGATTTTTGTTAGTTCCTCTCTCATGCTCCTGTAATTACCTTTATTTAACTGTAACACCATTACATCCAATTTTGCCTTTTTTTTCAAACTGCAGACTGAACTCTACCATATTATGTTCACTGCCTCCTAAATGTTCCTTTACTTTAAGATCTTTTATAATGTCTGGCTCATTACATAAGACTAAGTCCAGAATAACCTGCTCCTTTGTGGGCTCCATCACAAGATGTTCCAAAATGCTATCCTGTAAGCATTCCATGAAGTCGCTTTCTTTGGATCCACCGGTGACATTATTCACCCAGTCCACCTACATATTGAAGTCCCACATGATCACCGTGACCTTGCCTTTCTGACATGCCCTGTTTCCCTTACATCTTACGCTCCTGGTCCTGACCACAGTTAGGAGGCCTGTACATAACTCCCATTTTGGTTTTTTTTGCCTTTGTGGTTCCTCAATTCCACCCACACAGACTCCACATCATCTGACCCTATGTCAATCAGTGCCATAGATTTAATTTCATTCTTAACAAACAAGGCAACCCTGCCCCCTCTGTCCACTTTCCAGTCTTTCTAATAGGTTGTAAATTCTTGGATGTTTAACTGCCAGTCCTGAACCCCCTGCAACCATGTCTCTGTGATGCCTACTATATCATTATCGTCCACGATGATTTGTGCCGTTAATTATCTACTTTGTTACGAATACTACAAGCATTCAGGTAAAGTGCCTCATTGCTATCTTTCTTATCATTATTAGAGATATTGGAAATCAAACGATCTCCTAAGTTATCCTTCCTTTTTGCTGCATTCCTAGTTTGCCTCAAGCTTAAACCCACCTGCACACCTGCTGTCCTGCTGCTTATCTTTCTGTTTAACTCCATTCTCCCGTCGCTTTCATTTTCCCTTCTCCCCGACTCAGTGGTTTAAAGTCCTACTGAACATCCTATTTATCCTTTTCACTAGAACACAGATCGGTTCAGGTGGAGACCGTCCGATTGTTACAGACACACACCCCCTTTCCAAAACTGATGCCAATGCCCCATGAAATGGAATCCCTCTTTCCCACACCATTCCCTTAGCCACTTCCCTAACTTTCTTATCCTTATGCCAATTGGCATGTGGCTCGGGCAGTAATCCGGAGATTATGACCCTTGAGGACCTGTACTTCAACTTCCTTCCCAGTGCTTGACAGTTCCCAAACAGGTACTCCATCCTCGCTTTGCCTATGTTGTTAGTCCCATTGTGGACCTAAATAACTGGATCCGCTCCCTCCCGCTCCAATATCCTTACAAACCGTTCGGAGATGTCCTGCACCCTGGCAACAGACAGGCAACACACCATGCAGGACTCCAAATCCGGCTTGTATAGGATACAATCTGTCCCACTCATTATAGAATCCCTATAACAACTCCTTTTTTTTCTCCCCCACATGAATGGCCTTCTGCACCATGGTGCCATGGTCAACTGGCTCGTCCTGTCCACAGCCCTTTCCCTCATCCGTATAGGAAGCAACAATCTCATACCTGTTGGACAAGGTCAAGGGCTGAGACTCCTGAACTCAGAATCCCCCTACCTGCCTCACTTACAGTAACACCCTGTTGTCCCTGAACACTTGCTGAATTTGAATTAATTAATGTACCGGGTGTGACAATCTCATTAAACAAAGTGTCCAGGTAATTCCTTCTGTCCCGGATGTGCCACAGAGTTGGAAGCTCAGATTCCAGATCATCAATTCTGATCAGGAGTTTTTCCAGCAACCAACACTTGCTGCAGATGTGGTCACTGCTGTTCACAATGGGATCAGCCAGCTCCCACATCATACAGCTACAGCACATCACTTGTCCAGCCATAACTACTTACTTAATTAACTTTTACAATTTATGTATTAAATAATTTCTGTGATTTAGAGATGCCGGTGTTAGACTGGGGTTTACAAAGTTAAAAAGCACACAACACCAGACGATAGTCCAACAGGTAAAAACGAGGACTGCAGATGCTGGAAACCTGAGTCTGGATTAGAGTGGTGCTGGAAAAGCACAACAGGTCAGGCAGCAGGAAAATTGACGTTTTGGGCAAAAGCCCTTCATCAGGAATAGAGGCAGGGAGCCTGCAGGGTTGAGACATAAATGAGAGGGGGCGTGGAAGTGGGGAGAAAGTAGCATAGAGTACAATAGGTGAATGGGGGTGGGAATGGAGGTGATAAGTCAGGGAGGAGAGTGGGAGAAGGTAGCAAAGAGTACAAGGGGTGAATGGGGGTGGGGATGAAGGTGATAAGTCAGGGAGGAGAGTGGGAGAAGGTAGCAAAGAGTACAAGGGGTGAATGGGGGTGGGGATGAAGGTGATAGGTCAGAGAGGAGGGTGGAGTGGATAGGTGGAAAGGAAGATAGGCAGGTAGGACAGGTCATGGGGATGGTGCTGAGCTGGAAGGTTGGAACTGGGGCAAAGTGGGAAGAGGGGAAATGAGGAAACTGGTGAAGTCCACGTTGATGCCCTGGAATTGAAGTGTTCCGAGGCAGAAGATGAGGCATTCTTCGTCCAGGCGTCGGGTGGTGAGGGAGTGACGGTGGAGGAGGTCCAGGACCTGCATGTCCTCGGCAGAGTGGGAGGGGGAGTTTAAATGTTGGGCCACGGGGTGGTGGGGTTGATTGGTGCGGGTGTCCCGGAGATGTTCCCTAAAGCGTTCTGCTTGGAGGCGTCCAGTCTTCCAATGTAGAGGAGACCGCATTGGAAGCAACGGATATAATAAATGACATTGGTGGATGTGCAGGTAAAACTTTGATGGATGTGGAAAGCTCCTTTGGGGCCTTGGATGGAGGTGAGGGAGGAGGTGTGGGTGCAGGCTTTTGCAATTCCTGCGGTGGCAAGGGAATGTGCCAGGATGGGAAGGTGGGTTGTTGGGGAGCGTGGACTGACCATGTAGTCACGGAGAGAACGGTCTTTGCGGAAAGGGATGGGGAGGGAAATATATCTCTGGTGGTAGGGTCCATTTGGAGGTGGCGGAAATGTCAGTGGATGATGCGGTATAGTCCAACAGGTTTAATTGGAAGCACTAGCTTTTGGAGTGCTGCTCCTTCATCAGGTTGTTGTGAAGTATAAGATTGTAATACACAGAATTTATAGCAAAAGTTTACAGTGTGATGTAACATTATACACACACACACACACGCACGCGCGCACTCCTGCACATACACACGCACACACACTCCTACAGATACACATACTCACGCAGACCCTCTCTCATACTCTCACACATACACTCGCACACGCACTCTCTCACAGACTTATACCCTTTTACACTCACACTCACAGACACAGACTCTCTCACAGACACCCATAACCGCCCCCCCCCCACCTCACCACACACACACACATCCACATCATCCGCCGTCATTTCCGCCAACTCCAAACGGACCCCACCACCAGGGATATATTTCCCTCCCCTCCCCTATCAGCGTTCCGCAAAGACCACTCCATTCGTGACTCCCTCGTCAGGTCCACACCCCCCACCAACCCAACCTCCACTCTCGGCACCTTCCCCTGCAACCGTAGGAAATGCAAAACTTGCGCCCACACCTCCTCCCTTACTTCTCTCCAAGGCCCCAAGGGATCCTTCCATATCCGCCACAAATTCACCTGCACCTCCACTCACATCATCTATTGCATCCGCTGCACCCGATGTGGCCTCCTCTATATTGGGGAGACAGGCCGCCTACTTGCAGAACGCTTCAGGGAACACCTCTGGGACGCCCGAACCAACCAACCCAATCACCCCGTGGCTCAACACTTTAACTGTCCCTCCCACTCCACCGAAGACATGCAGGTCCTTGGACTCCTCCATCGCTAGAACATAACAACACAACGGTTGGAGGAAGAGCGCCTCATCTTCCTCCTGGGAACCCTCCAGCCACAAGGGATGAACTCGGATTTCTCCAGTTTCCTCACTTCCCCTCCCCCCACCTTGTCTTAGTCGATTCCCTTGTACTCAGCACCGCCCTCCTAACCTGCAATCCTCTTCCTGACCTCTCCGCCCCCACCCCAGTCCGGCCTATCACCCTCAACTTGACCTCCTTCCACCTATCACATCTCCATCGCCCCTCCCCCAAGTCCCTCCTCCCTACCTTTTATCTTAGCCTGTCTGGCACCCTCTCCTCATTCCTGATGAAGGGCTCTGGCCCGAAACATTGAATTTCCTGTTCCTTGGATGCTGCCTGACCTGCTGTGCTTTAACCAGCAACACATTTTCAGCACATGCACACATACACATATAAGTTTGTGGGGTGAATCTGTACTTGCAGAATTGCATTTTACTTTGCTCAAAAACTGCATGAATCCATGTAAGCTTCTATAAATCCATTTTTTAGATTAGAATCAGTCTGACCATTGTGGCACAGACAGTCTCACACAGGTTCACACCTTAAATGCATTATCTGGGCCGACATGACACCAATTGTTAAAGTTCACTTGAGAATGTAACTTTTAAAAACGTTTTGCAATTTACTTATGAAAGAACTGAAACCAACATGGTCATTCTAACAGATGGCAGACTGAACAAACAATCCAGGCCTTTTTCAATAATAATTTCAGTTACATCACACTGTAAACATTTGCCATAGATTCTGTATCTTACAATTTTATCCTCCACAACCACCTGATGAAGGAGCAACGCTCCGAAAGCTAGTACCTCCAATCTTTTCTAGTACTTCTCTGCTACGGTCTTATTCAATTAATCAATTAAACTTTTAATCAATTACACAATACACAAGAAATATAAATTGAAAAATCTTACCTTAACAACACATGAGAGTCCTTTTTGGTTAGAGCTTCCACTGTTCCTGCTGCTGGAACAGAAATGGAGGGCTCTACTGGTCGAGGTAAGTTTTGAAACCTTAAGGGTGGTGACTCACTTTCCCTGTAGGCTCCCTGATTGACGTTACTAAACCCACTTAGTTAAATAGTAGGCTATTGCCTTCCCAACAGCCTCCCTGCTCCAAGCTCACTGCCACCCAGCTCCTGCCGCTCTCTGCTGTAAAAAAAAGATTGCTGGCTTCGAGGTAAGTGCTTAAATTGCAATCACTTACCTTCCCAACTGTCTCCCTGCTCCGACCTTCATACCAGTCTAACCTGAAAAGTTAACTCTGATTTCTCTTCATAGATGCTGCCACACCTGCTGAGCATTTCCAGCAGTTTTGGTTTTTGATTCTCCCATTTCAGTGTGATGATCAGTTTTCAATCAAATTGACAAATAAATGCTGAATTTCAGTGCTGTGCCTGACAGAAATTTTTCTTACATACCTGAGTTTTTTGCATGAAGTCACATTTCAGATAGTCCAAAGAATAATACAGCACAGGAACACGCCCTTTGGGCCTCCGAGTCTGCAGTGACACATTTTGCATTTGCATACTAAAAGTATCTTCTCTCATAGGATCCGTATTCCTCTATTCCCTTCCTATTCATGTATTCATCCAGGTGCTTCTTGAAAGCTGCTATTGTGTCTGCTTCCATCATGTCTTCTGGCAGCACGTTCCAGTCATTCAGCCCCCTTTGTAAGAAGAAGTTGCCGCATGCATCTCTTTTAAACTTCCCCTCTCCCCCACCCTGCACCTTGAACCTGTGTCCCCTATTAATTGACCCTTCCACCCTGGGAAAAAGCCTCATACTTCCCACTGTATCCATGCCATTCACAATCTTATAAACTTCTATCAGGTTGTTCCTCAATCTCCTGTGTTCCAGTGAAAACAAGTAACCTTTCTTCATAACTAAAATCCCCCATACCACGGTGGTACAGTGGCTAGCACTGCTGCCTCACAACGCTAGAGACCCAGGTTCAATTCCCTCCTCAGGCGACTCTCTGTGTGGAGTTTGCACAATCTCCCCGTGTCTGCGTGGGTTTCCTCTGGGTGCTCCGGTTTCCTCCCACAGTACAAAAATGTGCAAGTTAGGTGAATTGGCCATGCTACATTGCCCGGAGTGTTAGGTGAAGGGGTAAATGTAGGGGAATGGGTTTGGGTGGGTTGTGCTTCGATGGGTCAGTCTGGACTTGTTGCGCCGAAGGGCCTGTTTCCACACTGTAAGTAATCTAAACAAAAACATCCTGGGAAAGCTTTTTTATACCCTCTCCAAAGCATCCACGTCCTTCTGATGGTGTGTGACCAAAACTGTACGCAATATTCCAAGTGTGGCCTAGCTAAGGTTCTGTAAAGCTGTGGCATAACTTGCCTAATCTTATACTCAATGCCCCTTCCAATGATGGCAGTTATGCTATAGGCCTTTTTCACTTCCTTCAGAAATATAAATTGCTGCCACCTTCAGTGATCTGTGGATCTGCGGATCTGCACATCCAGATCACTCTGCATATCAATACTCCTAAGGGTTCCACCTTTCACTGTATATATTCTGTCCTTTTGCCATATCCTCCATTAATTTGGTTTTAGAACATAGTTTACATACATATTTAGCACAAATTAAACATTGTAACTGACACCTCGTTTCAACCAACCCCAGCAATTCAAAGAACTGGGGCAATATAGGTGTTCTGACCAATATTTATGCCTGAATTGACATCATGAGAATGGATTTTCTGATTATGATCACATTGCTGTTTGTGGAAGCTTGCTGTGTTCAAATTAACTGCAGGATTTCCGACATTTTAACGGTTATAACAGATCAAAAGTACCTCATTGGCTGTTAAACAGTTAGAGTCAAAAAGTGTGGTGCTGAAGAATCAATGTGTCGAGCATAAACCATTCACTGGGGGAGTCGCGGGGAAAGGGAGCCAAGAAATAAGTAGGAGTGGGGTGGAGCTGGGGAGAAGGTAGCTGGGAAGACAATAGGTAGATGCAGGTTGGGTGTAATCATGATAGGTCAGAGTGTATAGGTGGGAAGGAAGATGAACAGGTAGGACAGTTCAAGAAGGCGGTGCCAAGTTGGAGGGTTAGATCTAGAATGAAGTGGAGGGAGGGGAGATGAGGAAAATTGTGAAATTAACTTTGATGCTCTGTGGTTGTATGGTTCCAAGCGGAAGATGAGGCATTCTTCCTCCAGGTGTCAGGAGGCTAGGGTTTGGCGGTGGAGGAGGCCCAGGACTTGGGTGTCCTTGGCAGAGTGAGAGGGGGAGTTGAAGTGGTCAGCCACAAGGCAGTAGGGTTGTTTGGTGTGCATGACCCAGATGTTCTCCAAACATTCTGCGAGTTGGCATCCTGTCTCCCTAGTGTAGAGGAGACCACATAGAGAACAACAGACACAATAGATGAGGTGTTTGGATATGCAGAAAAATCTCTGCAAAGGTGGAAGGATCCTTTGAGGCCTTCGATGGAGGTGAGGGGGAACGTATGAGTATAGGTTTTACACTTCATGCAGTGGCAGAGAAGGTGCTTGGAATGGATAGTGATTGGTGGGGGGTGTGGACCTAATGAGGGATTTGCAGAGGGAATGGTCTCCTCGGAATGCTGATAGGGGTGAGGAGGGAAATATATCTCTGGTGGCGGGTTCTGACTGTAGGTGTTGGAAATAGAGGAGGATGATTCGCTGTGTCCAGAGATTAGTGGGGTATAAAGTGAGGACCAGGGAGGTTTTATCCTTGTTGCAGTTGGAGGGATGAGGTTCAAGGGCGGAGGAGCGGGAAGTGGAGGAGATGCACTTACGGACTTCCTTGACCATGTGGAGGGGAAATTGCGGTCCTTGAACTAGAACGCTATCTGGGAGTGACATAGTTCCTCCTGGGAGTGAGTACAGTGGAGAAATTGGGAGTAAAGGATAGCATTTTTAGAGGCAGGAGGATGGGAGGAGGTGTAGTCCAGGTAACCATAGGAGTTGGTGGGTTTAAAGTAGATGTCCATGTTGAGTAGGTCACCGGAAATAGAGATGGAAAGGTCCAAGAAGGGGTGGGAGGTGTCCAATATGGTCCAGGTGAACTTGAGGACAGGGTGGAAGGTGTTTGTGAGGTTCAACCTCCTTGTGGGGGCATAAGGTGGGGCCAATACAGTCATCGTGTAACAGAGGAAAAGATGGAGAATGGTGCCAGTGTAACTACAGAGGATCGACAATTCTGACTAAGAGGAAGGTACAGCCAGCACCCATGCAGGTGCCCATGGCTATCCCTTTGGTCTGAAGAAAGTAGGAAAGAAAGGTTGTTGAGGGTGAGGACCACCACTCCTCCCACCATCCAACATTCCTAATGAAGGGGTTATGTTCAAAACATCGATTCTCCTGCTCCTAGGATGCTGCCTGAGCTGTGCTTTTCCAACACCACACTTTTCCTCTCTGATCTCTCTGCTGTTCTCACATTCTCCTAATCAGTGTAAAACAATTTAAGACTCTTGATTGTCATGAAAAACGCCATATAAATGCAATTCCTCTTACACAGTGTTCAACAAAAAAAACTTTTAAATGTTGTATAGCAGTTCATCTGAGACACTGTTTGGTCTCCTACCTATTGAAATTTAATCTAAAATCCAAAAATACAATCTAGTATACTTCAATGCGTAGTACTTTCAGATATGACCACATGCATGTCTGTTTGATGAAATGTTTGTTTTTGGGGGGGTTAGAAATTCTAATTAGCATTGAAGAATGCCAAGATTGAAGTTTGATTCACCCTGAGGCATTAACCACAGAAGAGGATGGAATACTTGGGTTGGAACCAGAGTTCATAGGATCTGAAGGCAAAAGCTTCAGTATGCTATTATTTAATTGGAAGAAATTTTAGTTTATCCATTCTGTGTGAGTGTTCATTCCTCCTGATCAAAGCAAACCATGATATGACTTAAAAATATTTAAGTTTCATTTGCAATGATTTTGAAGTTGCCAGTCAGTAACCCTGCATATTCTTTCAATATAAATAATCATCAGTACCCTCATGAATATCTCAACTGAATCCCTGCCTCCACATTTCCAGACAGTGCATTTCAGTTCCTAACTACATGCTGTGTGGAAAAGTTTTTTTTTCTCACCTTGGGTATTTTACAAAGCACTTTAAAACTAGGGCCTCTGATTCTTAAAATGTTTACAAGGTGGAACAGTTTCTCCCTATCTACTCTGTCCAGGCATCTTGTGACCTTGAAAACCTTCATCACACCTGCCCTAACCTCTTCAAAGAAAATAGTCCCAACTTCTCTAATGCATTTGCATCCTTCCTATAGTGTACATAGTACTCCAACTGAGGTCTAACAAATGGCTTCATCACAACCTCTGCTTTCATGCTCTATGCTGGTATTAATGAACTCGAGAATACACTTCTCTCTCTACCTGTCCTGTCACCTTTAATAGCTTATGTACATATTCATTCAGTGTCTCTGTTTCTCCATGCCTTTTAGAAAAATACACTTTATACTGTTTCTCCATTTCTTTGCACCAAAGTAAATCACCTTACTCTTCTCTACCTTGAACTTTATCTGCCATCTATCTGCTCACTCCACTAAGATGTCAACATTGTTTTAAGTTGAATGCTGCCTTCCTCGCTGTTTACAACTCCCACAAGTTTTGTGACATGCACAAATTTTTAAATCTTCCCTGTACACCAAATTCTACACCATTAATACATATCAGAGAATACAATGGGCCCAATACCAACCTTTACAATTTTTTGTTACGATGCAGAGGTCAAACCCCTCTGCTAAACAAAACACCCAGAAAAGCTCATCATAAACTATAAAAATGTGTGTGACTGAAAGAGAATTCCTAATTTCCACTAATTGAAGAAAAATGACAATTTATTTTCCTAACTCTAATAGTGAACACTAAGTAAAACGATTAACAAACTGAACAATCTTTCCTATAACTAATCACTATCCCTTAACTGAACACAATTTTATCAATACTGCTGTTCCAAGAACACAATTAATTAAACATTATGTAAACTTAATCTCAAGTCCACAATGTCTTATGTGCTGTCTACCTTCTGGTCTTCCGATTCTGGTGTCTTCTCCGTTTGTCTGCTTTCTTTTTAGTGCATGTACTTTTTTTTACAGGAAAGGGTACCTTTCAATAGATAGTGCCTCCTGATTTCTTTGAAAGTTTTTCATGTTAGATGGGCAGTTAGCTCTCTGGCTCCACAGCGTTACTCTGCCTGTTCAGTGGAAGTTGGTCTGACCAATTTTCAAAATGCCCCCCAACATTGTTCCCTCTCATTCATCAGATGTAGTCAATACAATAAATTCAAACTCAATTGGGTCTTACTATCATAGGCATATTTTAAATTAATTGGTTAAATTTGAATTGTTGTCAAAACAGCAACCAAAACTCAAGTACCCATTTAACAGGCAATTGTTACATGTGTCTATTTTGGAACAGCCCATCTCTTAGCTGTTCTGTTCTGGCACCCGAGGATGTACTTTAAATTTACTTTAAAATTCAGACGCTTTCTGTTTTAAAGTGAACATGCACTCTTTTGACTTTGTAATATCTTCCAACCAGAAAAAAAATCCATTAACCGTTATTCTCTGTTTCCTATCTCTTAACCAATGTTATAGCCACTTTAGTACTGTACCTTCTACTCAATAATCTGTAAGTTTCCTCAAGTCTGGCTTGTTTTGGAAATTCATGTGCAGCCTTTCCTTCTCCATTAGTTCTTCAGAGAACTCAAGTTAGTTAGTTAGACACAATTACCCCATCACAAATCTATTCTGATTCTTCTGAATCAACCCAATCAACATTTTACCTTGGAGCTATTAATTCTACCCCAAATGCCCTTGAGAAGAAGGTCTTGAGAAGCCTTCTTGAACCCCTCCAGTCCATTGATATGGGTACAGCCACAGAGCTGTCAGGAAGGCAGTTCTGGGATTTTAGTCAAAGAGTGAAGGAGTAGTTATGTAGTTCCAGGTTAGTATGTGGCGTGTCACTTGGAGGGGAATGTGCAAGTGTGGTTTCTATTTAATCTTCTATTGTAAAACCTGAGACTGATTTGCTGCAGTGAACCTGACACTTGGTACACACTGCTGCTGCATGTCAGTGATGCTAAGCAGTGCATGAGGTGCTAAGCAATTGGACTGACTTGGTGTCAAGCTTCTTGAATATCTTTTGAGCAGCATTACTAAGGCAAGTGGAGAATATTTCATCGCATACTTTTAGATTGTGGACAAGCATTGGGAAGTCAGGATGTGAGTTACCTGCCATGGTATTCCAAGTCTGAATTCCAAGGCAATTCAGAAATGTATATGATAAACTGCTGTTCTAAGAGTAACAAAGTGTCGATCTTGTAGATACCAATTGACATGAAATGGTTAGCTACTTTCATTGTCCTATCTGTCTCCCAGGTCATAATCCTTTCATACCAACTCAAACTGAGATAGCTCAGGATGTTAAGTGATAAACGAACATTCTCTGTTCGCTCTGAGAATTTTCTGCAACAAAGCATACCAGTTGTTTCTCTCTGCCCTATTCTTCTGTGTACTGAGAGAACTACCAGCTAGGCTATTATGCCATTAGTTTGTTTTGTACCTTTTCATATTCTTACAATGTTGACATTGTTCATTATTCTGAAGAATCCTTATTGTTACACTCTCTCATCTAGTGAATGTGAAACTAAATTCTTCACAGAAATGTCAGCCACTGACACTGAGATAAACATTTCAAGTCTGAATTATGTAGCAATTGCATCTTTAAATTATTGCACTATATTTAAGCAAATGTTTAATTTGAATAATATTGTTTGTAAAATCTCGCATCATTGCCATGAACGCTTACCAAGTTCTTAATACATTTCAAAATAAAACATAAAATTTATGTAGTAACACTCTAACATCTTGGAGTGCAACAAAACATCTTTAAAAATTCCGTAGCAATGCCACAAATTTGCAAGTTGTAATCTTTTTCAGCCTGCAAGAATCTATGGTTGATTTATTCTGCTATAAAGAATTGTTGATGAAAATAAGAAGATAATCTTTACAGATTAAATTGAGTATCAGATTTTCAATTAGAATTAGGTTTATTGTCACATACTCAAGTTACAAAAGAACAAGAGCACAGTGAAAAGTGTGCAATGTCACCAACACATGGTGCTATCTTAAGTACAAAAATAGAGAAAATAAAGAAAATAATTACACTGCAGAAATACATAGTATATGTTAGGAAAATAAGTAATAAAGCGTAAAAGATAGACATTACAGTCTTCTGGGTTGCCACATGGTCAGTGGGTTCCACTGGTTTCCAACCAGTAGCCATCTTCATTCCGTCTCATTCCATTCCTGGCTACTGGCTGTCTCCACATCACTCCAGGCCACTGGCTGCTGTCCTGTCCTGCTCTGCGCCACTGGCAGCCTTACCAGCTGTGGGCTGCTGTCTGCCATCCTCACTCCGCACCATGAGTGTAGTAAGATAAGGACCATAAGGCATTTGATTGACGATATTTGAGGGGTCCTGATAGTCAGGGAACCAACTTATATTTGAGGAGTTGGAGATGTGAAATCTTTTAAAATGGGATGGCTCTGATAATAAGCAGCAATGCTCATCAGTGGTATTTAAGTCAGCATAGTTCCTTTTGTAGACTGCTGATGGGACTATGAGCAGTCCCCAAAGATCAGGAGGTCAGGGATTTTGATTTTTTTTCTACTTGTTCATGGAATGTGAGCTTGCTGGCTGCGTCAGCATTTGTTGGCCATCCCTTATTGCCCCTCAACTGAGGGCTGACTAGGCCATTTCAGAGGGCACTTAAAATCATCAAAACTTTTACTGTGGTTCTGGAGCTACATGTAGACCAGACTGGGAAAGGATGCCAGTTTTCATTTGTAACAGGACATTAATGAACCATATGGATATTTAGGACAATCAGCTATAGTTATACTTATCATGAGGCTAGCTTTAAATTCCAGATTTATATCAAATTCAAATTTCTACATTTGCCATAATGAGATTTTGGGGCAGGGGATCCCCTTCAAAGGGTAAATGTGACCCCTTCAGAGGATATGTGTATCCTTCCCTCCCCTGTACCTCACCCAGTGAAAGTTGCTGTATTGCTCACCTTATCTACTTGCCCAGCATCAGGTATTTGTTCCTTCGTGCTTCTCAGTATCCTATCGGCTGCATTGTTAGTCTTCCTCAAATGCGTTACCTAATACTTGACCAAATTGAGCTCTGATTGCAACCATTCCACCCATCTGAGCAGTCCTTTGATATTTTCCAGTGGTTTCTCTTGGGAAAAAGGAAAGTTTGAGTTTCCTGCACAGTTAACATAGCTTTGCTTTGAACAAGCCAATGGTCAGGCTTTTTTTCCAGTTGGATAAAACACACAACAGACAACCATTACTGCAATTATTTAGCATGATTTTGCTCCCGGGGAGTGTGGGGTCACATGTAACTTGTCCCAAAATTGTTCTCATCACATGGTTGCCAAGTCTCCAAGGGATTGAAAAACTTTGACAGCATCTTTCACGGTTAATTATCTCATCCATTTTGAAATTGAATATTCAGCAAGTTGTACTTGGTATCTCATTTCTAAAGCAGAACTGATTTTGAAATTGAATATTCAGCAAGTTGTACTTGGTATCTCATTTCTAAAGCAGAACTAATTTTCTCATTCTCACTTTCTTAAATGTACCTTGTATTTCATAGATAACAAATGAGCATACTGAGTAACAAACAAAAACAAATTCCAGGGATTTAGCTTCCCTCCTTGAAATGATTGAAACAAATGAATAAATGACATTCTTTATGTTGTGAACTGAGTCTTATTTTTCACACTTTTCATAGACCTCCTTTCACACTTCTAAATGCAGTCATTAGCTTCTCACAAATCGTATTTTCTTAGCTGTCTCTGGCCAAATTTGCGTTTAACATACTTAAAAGTTCCCTTGCACGTGCCTAATGCTCTGTTTCCTTAGCCAGAGGGAGAACTAAGATGCTGAATTCTGTCACATAATGCCTTGATAAAACAAGCAATCTCACCTCCGTTTTGAATATTATTAAAGATGTTATCTTCTATCATCAAGGTGAATTAAGGTCATTATTGACAATAAACACAGCACCAGAAAACTTTAATGTATCAGTTTGTAGTAGATTTTAAAGTGGTTTGTGATATGACATTATGTAGTTTTGTTGTATGTGTTCAGCACCAGAGAAAATTGTGGTTTACTTACTTTCTAAGCCAGTGTAAATTCATTGTTTTACTACACTTAAATCTAAAACACTCCTAAACATCAGTACCTGAATAAAAAGACGTTCAGAATCCTTGAATTTAACAAGTGAAATAGAGAATATGTTATTCTAGACAGTTGTATGATTTATATTGAACAACTGGAAATTGGGATGCAAGATTATAATGAAAAATGAATGACTGAAATATAATCACTGTGAAATACAATGTATATCTATATTTATTCATAGGAAGATATATATCAAGCTGCAGAATCAATTATTGAACATGATTTGTATGTAATATTTGCATGTAAGTCATAAATTAAAACTACTTCAGCAATATTTCCGTGCAAGTCAGTTTTTGATTTGAATGCGCATGTTAGTTTTGAAATGTAAGAACTGGGAAAGTTTAAGCCCATAATAGGGAACTACAAGGAATTACAAAACATTAGAGAAAACACAAGTACGATGGCAATAGTCTGTTGAGGGCTGGTTAAGAATTTTAAAATTATTACGATGCAAATGGAGCATATTGTCCCCAAAGGCCATTGAAGGAAGTGAAGAACAAGTGATTCTCTCCCCCATAACAAGCACACCTCCTGTAATGTAGTTAAAGGTCCAGTGCTTCACAGGGTGGCACAGTGGTCATTGGTTAGTACTGCTGCTTCACAGTGCCAAGGTTCAATTCCACCCTCAGGCAACTGTCTGTGTGGAGCTTGAGCATTCATAGAGTCATAGAGATGTACAGCACAGAAACAGACCCTTCGGTCCAAACCGTCCATGCTGACCAGATATCCCAATCTAGTCCCACCTGCCAGCTCCCGGTCCATATTCCTTCAAACTCTTCCTATTCGTATACTCATCCAAATGCCTTTTAAATGTTGCAATTGTACCAGCCTCCACCACTTCCTCTGGCAGCTCATTCCATGCACGTACCACTGTCTGTATGAAAAAGCAAATAGCAAAGGTAGTAACTGTGCAGGTTCACTGCGGTGTCAGTTTCTTTCTTTCTCTGTCTCTCCTGCACTGACCTCACCATGTGTAGGTCCCCCCTCCCCTGGAAGAGATTCCTATGTTCCAGCTATCTGAAGCTGTCACTCCATACCAACTCTTTGGGGCCATATGTTCAATCGTATTTTGTTCCTATTTCTGACTTCACAAGTACATGGTATAGAAAGTAATCCTGATATTACAGCCCCAGATGTCCTGCTCTTCAACTTTATACCTAACTCCCTTACTTCCCTTTGCAGGACATCATTACTACTGATATGTCCCACAATTTCTGGTTACTCACCCTCCCCTTTCTGTACCTGCTCATGGACATCATTGACACTGCCATCAGGGAAGCAACATACCATCCTGGAGTCTCATTCAGAGCCACAGAAATGCCAATCTGTGCCCCCTGACCATAGAATCTTCTATCACTACCACTCATCTACATTTCAACCCTCTCTGCTGTACACCAGAGCCAGTCTTGATGCCACTGATCTGGCTGCTGCCATTGCTGTCTCCTGAGAGGCCATCCCCTCTCTAACTCCATCCAGAATGGTATATTTGTTTTAAATGAGAATAGCCATAGAGGAATGCTGTACTGCCTGCCTGCCTCACCTGGCAGTCACCCATCTATCTGGCTGAACCTTTAGTGTGACCACATCCTTGAATCTCCTATCTATCTAACCAATGATCCCATTGACTGTAATTTTCATAGCATTCTTTGATGCAAAGCCTAGTCAATTGCCTCTATATCAGAAGCAACCACTCCTACATCACCTTTGGAATTCAGCTGTCTTGTCCATGTGTGAACCAAGACGTTATTGAGGTCAAGAGCTGAGTGGTCCTGGTGGAACCAAAATAAAACATCAGTGACTTTATTTAATCAACTTGTAAATTAAACTCCACAGCCTTTTGTGACTATATTTAAGTGAAAAACAGTTAATTATATTTAAAAACATATGTACTATTGATCCAGATTTTATTCTGGGATTTAACTTGTTCATGTACCATCAGCTGCAATCATAAAAGTACCTGACCAATCCACCACGGCCTTGCCTTGTAGCTCAGAAGCATGTGCCATCCCATTATGGTATGCCATACTCTTCATAGCTGGATAAAAACAAGGGTTGCATATGCTGGAAACCAGATTCTAGATCAGAGTGGTGCTGGAAAAGCACAGCAGTTCTGACAGCATCCGAGGAGCAGGAGAATCGACGTTTTGGATAAAAGCCCTTCATCAGGAATAGAGCTTGTTACGTCCCCAGAGAAACATGTTTCAATAAGGTCACCTCTCATTTTTCTAAGCTCCAAGAAGTTCAGGGCCAACCTACTCAACATCTCTTCATAAGGTAGTCCCTCCAACCTGGGATCAGCTGACTGAATCTTTTCCAAACTGCCTCTGATGTCAGCTTGTCTTTACTTAGAAATGGGATTCCTAAACTGTTCACAGAATTCCAGCTGAGGTCTGACTAGTGTCTTATACAACAAAGGTTTTGCATTTTTATTCTCCATTCCCTTTGGAATAAAGGTAAAAATTGCCTTTCCCTTCCCTATTACCCATTGCAATTAGAAGATTGCTTTTTTTGTGTGGATGATAAATAAGAACTCCCAAATACCTCTGTAGCATAGCTTTCTGTAGTCTTTCCCCACTTTAATAATATTCTGTGTCTGTACCCTTCCTTTCAAAGTGCAGAACCTCACAGTTCCAACCTGCCAGATTTTTACCCAGTTAACCTGTCTAAACCCAGTGAAGATTAGAGTGGTGCTGGAAAAACACAGCAGTTCAGGCAGCATCCGAGGAGCCATCCTGGATGCAGACAAAATGGAGAACAAAAGTAATTGTCTGAGGATCAGGATCAAGACATTGAACTGGAGTGACATCCAAGAGAACATGATGCACTACAATCATAAGAGATCCACTTCCAGCCTTAAAGTTCTACGTTTAGACTTCCTTTCACTGTGTTATTGTATGTTAGTTATATGGAGATTCCAAATTGCCTATGGACATGTTTATTTCTGCACTCAATGATTTTTTTTTGCTGTTACGTAAATGTTTGCGTATCAATATGAATAAATATATATACCAGTGATGATCCACCTTAAAAGATGTGCACTTTTCAGGCCCACCTTACCACTTAGGAGAGAGTAGCAATCATTGAGACAGGGCAATAATGTTACATGATGCTGAGCTAAGTTGCATCTCAGGCTTCAGTCAGCGTGTGATATCCAAATGCCGGGTCGTGCAATCTCTCGTGATAAGCAGCAGGTTGGGAGAAATCCTGGGACACGTTTTCACCTCTTAAACATTGGTTAGCTTTCAACATTCCGAATTTGCATTGATTACTGAATTGCCCAAAAATGTGAGCATAAAGGTGGATAAATCCCCGGGACCGGATCATGTGTACCCTAGAACTTGATGGGAAGCTAGGGAAGTGATTGGTGGCCCCCTTGCTGAGATATTTGTATCATTGATAGCCAAGGGTGAGGTACTAGAAAACCAAAGGTTAGAGACAATCAGATTCACTCTTCCCATCGGCCAACCCAGGCTGTACTCCCTACCTGTGTTCACATATGGAGAAAGTGAGGACTGCAGATGCTGGAGATCAGAGTTGAAAAGCTGGAGATTCCTGATGAAGGGATTTTGCCTAAAACATCGACTCCTCCTCAGATCCTGCTTGACCTGCTGTGCTTTTCTAGCACCATACTCTCGACTGTGTTCACATATCACTATCTCACCATTCTGCCACTCTCCCCACCCGAACACCTCATACACCCTTTAACTGTACCCTGAGTCCTAAAGAAAGGTTATACCCAAAACATTGACTTCTCCACCTCCTGATGCAGCCTGTTCTTCCAGATTGTCTACCTTGGATTCCAGCATCTGCAGTTTTTTTTGCCCACTCCTTCTGCACCAATAACTATTTCATCATCAAACGTACTGACAAAGGCAGGGCAGTGGGAGTCTGGAGGATGGACGCCACCTCTCCCACACAACATCCTATCCCACCCTTGACCACAACCCATTAGATCACTATCACTCACACTGTCCGTGACCTCATTGCCTCTGGTGATCTCCTCTCTTACCACTTCCAACTTCACAGAACCCCAGCCCTACTACCTGCTCCCCTAGAAGTACAAGCCCAACTACCTTGGCAAACCCTTTGTCTCCGCAGCTCCTGCCCTGCCGAACTTATTTTTTCCTATCTCAACTCCATACTCGCCCCCTTGGTTCAGACATTTCCCACCTGCATCAGTGACACCAACCACACCCTCCACCTATTCAGTAACTTGCATTTCTTACTAGTGCTTTATCTTCACTATGGACATGCACATAGTGAAACCCAACAAGGATGGCCTTCAGGCCCTTAGCTGCTTCCTCTCCAATAGATCCATCCAGCTTTCCCTCCACCAACACCCTCCTCCACCTTGCCAAACATGTCATCACCCTCATTAACTGTTCCTTCAACTCTTCCCATTCCCTCCAAATCCAGGGTGTGGCCATGGGCATTTGGATGGACCTGAGCTACACATGCCTCTTTGTCAACAATGTCAAACAGTCCCTCTTCAGTACCTACACAGGTACTGTGCCCCAGCTGTTCCGCTGTCACATTGTTGACTGTATCACTGCTGCTGGAGCAGTTCATTGACTTCACCCACAACTTCCACCCCGCCCTCAAATTCACTTGGTCCATCTTGGACACCTCCCGCCCCTTTCTTGACAGTCTACAGATAGACTGGTCAAAGCACAGCAGGCCAGGCAGCATCTCAGGAATAGAGAATTCGACGTTTCGAACATAAGCCCTTCATCAGGAATAGGAGAGAGAGAGCCAAGCAGGCTAAGATAAAAGGTAGGGAGGAGGGACTAGGGGGAGGGGCGATGGAGGTGGGATAGGTGGAAGGAGGTCAAGGTGAGGGTGATAGGCCAGAGTGGGGTGGGGGCGGAGAGGTCAGGAAGAGGATTGCAGGTTAGGAGGGCAGTGCTGAGTTGAGGGAACCGACTGAGACAAGGTTGGGGGAGGGGAAATGAGGAAACTGGAGAAATCTGAATTCATACCTTGTGGTTGGAGGGTTCCCAGGCGGAAGATGAGGCGCTCCTCCTCCAGCCGTCGTGTAGTTGTGTTCTGCCGGTGGAGGAGTCCAAGGACCTGCATGTCCTCGGTGGAGTGGGAGGGGGAGTTAAAGTGTTGAGCCACGGGGTGATTGGGTTGGTTGGTTCGGGCGGCCCGGAGGTGTTCTCTGAAGCGTTCCGCAAGTAAGCGGCCTGTCTCACCAATATAGAGGAGGCCACATCGGGTGCAGCGGATGCAATAGATGATGTGTGTGGAGGTACAGGTGAACTTGTGGCGGATATGGAAGGATCCCTTGGGGCCTTGGAGGGAAGTGAGTGTGGAGGTGTGGGCGCAAGTTTTACATTTCCTGCGGTTGCAGGGGAAGGTGCCGGGGGTGGAGGTTGGGTTGGTGGGGGGGTGTGGATCTACGAGGGAGTCACGAAGGGAGTGGTCCTTGCGGAACGCTGATAGGGGAGGGGAGGGAAATATATCCTTGGTGGTGGGGTCCGTTTGGAGGTGGCGGAAATGGCGGCGGATGATACGTTGTATGCGGAGGTTGGTGGGGTGGTAGGTGAGAACCAGTGGGGTTCTGTCTTGGTGGCGGTTGGAGGAGCGGGGCTCAAGGGCGGAGGAGCGGGAAGTGGAGGAGATGCGGTGGAGGGCATCGTCGATCACGTCTGGGGGGAATCTGCGGTCCTTGAAGAAGGAGGCCATCTGGGCTGTGCGGTGTTGGAATTGGTCCTCCTGGGAGCAGATGCAGCGGAGACGAAGGAATTGGGAATATGGGATGGCGTTTTTACAGGGGGCAGGGTGGGAGGAGGTGTAGTCCAGGTAGCTGTGGGAGTCAGTTGGTTTATAATAGATGTCTGTGTTGAGTCACCGCCGCCATTTCCGCCACCTCCAAACGGACCCCACCACCAAGGATATATTTCCCTCCCCTCCCCTATCAGCGTTCCGCAAGGACCACTCCCTTCGTGACTCCCTCGTCAGATCCACACCCCCCACCAACCCAACCTCCACCCCCGGCACCTTCCCCTGCAACCGCAGGAAATGTAAAACTTGCGCCCACACCTCCACACTCACTTCCCTCCAAGGCCCCAAGGGATCCTTCCATATCCGCCACAAGTTCACCTGTACCTCCACACACATCATCTATTGCATCCGCTGCACCCGATGTGGCCTCCTCTATATTGGTGAGACAGGCCGCTTACTTGCGGAACGCTTCAGAGAACACCTCCGGGCCGCCCGAACCAACCAACCCAATCACCCCGTGGCTCAACACTTTAACTCCCCCTCCCACTCCACCGAGGACATGCAGGTCCTTGGACTCCTCCACCGGCAGAACACAACTACACGACGGCTGGAGGAGGAGCGCCTCATCTTCCGCCTGGGAACCCTCCAACCACAAGGTATGAATTCAGATTTCTCCAGTTTCCTCATTTCCCCTCCCCCCACCTTGTCTCAGTCGGTTCCCTCAACTCAGCACCGCCCTCCTAACCTGCAATCCTCTTCCTGACCTCTCCGCCCCCACCCCACTCCGGCCTATCACCCTCACCTTGACCTCCTTCCACCTATCCCACCTCCATCGCCCCTCCCCCTAGTCCTTCCTCCCTACCTTTTATCTTAGCCTGCTTGGCTCTCTCTCTCCTATTCCTGATGAAGGGCTTATGCTTGAAACGTCGAATTCTCTATTCCTGAGATGCTGCCTAACCTGCTGTGCTTTGACCAGCAACACATTTGCAGCTGTGATCTCCAGCATCTGCAGACCTCATTTTTTAGTGTACAGATAGACATTTACTATATACCCAAAGACTCCTACAACTACCTGGACTAAACCTCCTCCCACCCAGTACCCTGCAAGAACTCCATCCTGTTTTCCCAATTCCTTCGATGAATACATCTACTCCTAAGCATCCCAGGTGTCCATCCTTTTTGAACAACATGCTTTCCTCCCCCGTCATCCAAACAGTCCTCCACCGCACTTCCTTCATTCCCGGCTTCACTGTTATAAAGCACCCCTACTCCAAAAGAAATAAACATAGGATCCCCCATGTCCTCACCTATCACCTCACCAGTCTCCACATCCAATATATCATCCTTAGATTCCCTACAGTATGGAAACAGGCCCTTCAGCCCAACAAGTCCACACCGACCCTGCAAAGAGCAACCCACCCAGACCCATTCCCTTACATTTACCCCTGCACCTAACACTATGGGCAATTTAGCATGGTCAATCTACCTAACTTGCACATCTTTGGATTGTGGGAGGAAACCAGAGCACCCAGAAGAAACCCACGCAGACACGGGGAGAATGTGCAAACTCCACACAGACAGCTGCCCAAGGCGGGAATTGAACCCTGGTCCCTGGCGCTGTGAGGCAGTAGTACTAACCACTGAGCGACCATGCATTCTGAAACACTTGCCAACTCCAACTAGACCCCACCACCAAGAACATCTTCTCCCCCCCCACCCCTATCTGCCTTCTGCAAGGACTGTTCCCTTTGTCATCTTTGGTTTGCACTATTCTCCCCACCAACCAATCCCTCTCCTCAAGCCCCCAGATTCCTTCCCTCCCTCACCACCTCCCTCACCTCCTTCCAGATGAGACAGAGATTTACCCGCCTCTCCTTCAACCTCGTTCACTGTATCAGATGCTCCCTATGACTTTACAACATCGGTGTGACCAAACGCAAACTAAGGGCATGTTTCGCTGAGCACTTCAGCCAGGCCTGCAAGGGCAGACATGACCTTCCAGTTACTGTCCATTTTAATTCCCCTTCCCATTCCCTCTCTGACATGACCAGCCTTGGCCTCTTCCGTTGCCACAGCGAATTAGACCACAAATTGGAAGAGGACTGAGCATTAAGTTCAGTTTCAGATTTCAGATAACCAATTTCAGATAACCTTTCCCATTCCCCGACTCCCTTCCCGATCCCTCCCTCCCTTCCATTGCTCTGATTAAACCTTCCTTCCAGCTGCCAACTGGATTTATTCCTCCCATTGGCCAACTAGAACATACCCTCTACCTGTATTCACCAATCACTACTTCACCACTTTGCACCTCTCCCCAGCCCTAGTCCCGAAGAAAGGTTATTCCCAAATTGTTGGCTTCACCTTGTAAAGCTGCCTAGCTTGCTGTGTTCTTCCAGCCTCCTGCTTGTCTCTAGAAGGTTGGCTACCATGATGCTATTATTTAAAATGGTGGTAAGGCAGAGCCAGGGAACTATATACCTGTGAGCCTGACATCAGCAGTGGGCAAGTTGTTGGAGAGGATTCTGAGGGACTGGATTTACATGTACTTGGAAAGATGAGGACTGATTAGGAATGGTCAACATGGCTTTGTGTGTGGGAAATCATATCTCATTAAGTTGATTATTTTGAAGAAGTGACAAAGAGGATTGATGAAGGCAGAGCGGTGGACATTATCTATATGAATTTCAGTAAGGATTTCAACCTGGTTCCACATGGTAGACTAGTTGGCAAGGTTAGATCACGCGGAATACAGGGAATACATTTGGATACAAACTTGGCAAGAACATAAGAAACGGGATGGTAGTGGAGGGTTGCTTTTCAGACCAGAGGTCTGTGACCATCAAATGTCCACAAGATTCAGTGCTGGATGCTTTGCTTTTTGTCATTTATGTAAATAATTTGGAAATGAATATAGGAGTTATGGTTAGTAAATTTGCAGATGACACCAAAATTGGAAATGGAATGGACAGCAAAGGTTATCTCAAAGTACAATGGGACCTTGATCAGATGGGCTGAGGAGTGGTAGTTGGAGTTTAATTTAGAGAAATGTGATGTGCTACATTTTGCCAAGGCATATCAAGGCAGGACTTACTCAATTAATGGTCAGGTCATGCCAAACAAAGAGACCTTGAAGGTTCATATTTCCTTGAAAGTAGAGTCACATATAGACAGGATAGTGAAGAAGGTCAAAATGTGTGGTGCTGGAAAAGCACGGCCAGTCAGACAGCAGCCGAGGAGCAGGAGTGTCGATGTTTTGAGCATGAGCTCTTCATTCCATACACGAGCCACCCTCTACATGAAAATGTTGCCACTTAGGTCCCTTATAAATCTTTCCCCTTTCACTTTAAATCTATATCCTCTAGTTTTGGACTCCCCTCCCCTACAGGAAAGACCTCGCCTGTTCATCCTAACTATGTACCTCATGATTTCATAAACCTCCAAAAGGTTATCCCTTCGCCTCCAATGCTCCAGGTTCCTGATGAAGACTGTCCTGCTCCTCGGATGCTGTCTGACCGGCTGTGCTTTTCCAGCATCACAATTTTCAACTCTGATCTCCAGCATCTGCAGTCCTCACTTTCTCCATAGTTAAGAAGGTGTTTGGTTTCCTTGCCTTTATGGGTCGGTCCTTGGAGTAGAGAGTTGGGAAGTCATGTTGCTGCCGTACTGCACATTGGTTAGAATACTGCGTTCAATTCCAATCTCCCTGCTATTGGAAAGATGTTGTTAAAAGGGTTCAGAAAAAATTTACAAGGATGTTGCCAGGGTTGGAGGGTGTGAGCTACAGGGAGATGCTGAATAGGCTGGGGCGTTGGAGACTGAGGGGTGACTTTATCGAGGTTTATGAAATCACGAGGACATGGTTAGGGTGAACAGGCGAGGTCTTGCCTGCAGGAGAGGTGAGTCCAAAACAAAAGGACATAGATTTAAGATGAAAGGGGAAAGATTTAAAAGGGACTTAAGGGGCAAATGTTTCATGTAGATGGCGGTAGGTGTATGGAATAAATTGCCAGAAGAAGTGCTGAAGGCTGGTACAATTACAGCATTTAAAAGGCACCTGGATGGGTATCATATCTCTAATGAAAACAGCCTCAAGTCCCTCAGCCTTTCCTCACAAAATCTTCCCTCTATACCAGGTAATATCCTAGTAAATGACCTCTGAACCCTTTCCAAAGCTTCCACATCCTTCCTATAATGCAGTGACCAGAACTGTACACAATACCCCAAGTGCAGCCACACCAGAGTTTTACACAGCTGCAGCATGACCTTGTGGCTTCGAAACTCAATCCCTCTACCAATAAAAGTGAACACACCATATGCCTTCTTAACAACCCTATCAACCTGGGTGGCAACTTTAAGGGTTCTACGTACATGGACACCAAGGTCTCTGCTTATCTGCACAACCCAGAATCTTACTGTTAGCCCAGTACTCTTTATTCCTGTTGCTCCTTTCAAATTAAATCACCTCACACTTTCCCACATTAAGCTCCATTTGCCATCTCTCAGCCCAGCTCTGCAGCTTATCTGTCTCCCCCTGTAACCTGCAGCATCCTTCAGCACTATCCACAACTCCACCAACCTTAGTGCCATCTGCAACTTGACTAACCCATCCTTCTATGGGTAAAAACTCTTCCAGCTCAGCACTGTCTCCATGACTTGTCCAACCTGCCTATCTTCTTTTCCACCTATCCACTCCACCCTCCTCCCTGACCTATCACCTTCATCCCCTCCCCCATTCACCTATTGTACTCTATGCTACTTTCTCCCCACCCCCACCCTCCTCTCATTTATCTCTCCAGCCTTCAGGCACTCTGCCTGTATTCCTGATGAAGGGCTTTTGCCCGAAACGTCGATTTTACTTCTCCTCGGATGCTGCCAGAACTGCTGTGCTTTTCCAGCGCCACTCTAACCCATCATTTATGAAAATGGAAAACAGCAGTGGCCCCAAAACAGATCCTTGCAGTACACCATTAGTAACAACTCCAGGATGAACATTTCCCATCAACCACCATCTTCTTTCAGTTAGCCAATTTCTGATTAAAACTGCTAGCTCATCCTCAATCCCATGCCTCTGTATTTTGTGCAATAGCTGACTGTGGGGAACGTTACCAAACACCTTACTGAAATCCATTTACACCACATCAACCCTCATCCACCTGTTTAGTCATCTTCTCAAAGAACTCAATAAGGTTTGTGAGGCACAACCTACCCTTCACAAAACCATGTTGCCTATCCCTAATCAACTTGTTCCTTTCTAATTGATATTAAATCCTATCTCTTATAACCTTTTCCAACACTTCAACCACAAACAAAGTAAGGCTTCCAGGTCTATAATTTTCAGGATTGTCTCTACTCCTCTTCTTGAACAAGGGAGCAACATTTGCTCTCCCCCGGTCTTGTGCCACTATTCCTGTAGAAATTGACGACATAAAGATCAAAGCCAAAGGCTCTGCAATCTCCTCCCTGGCTGCCCAGAGAATCCTAGGATAAATCCCATCCAACCCAGGGGACTTATCCATTTTTACACTTTCCAGAATATCTAACACTGTTGTGGTTCTGCTCGCCGAGCTGGAAGTTTTTGCTGCAAACGTTTCGTTCCCTGGCTAGGGAACATCATTAGTGCTGTTGGAGCCTCGTGTGAAGCGCTGCTTTGATGTTTCTTCCGGTATTTATATTGGTTTGTTCTTGCCGCTTCCGGGTATCAGTTTCAGCTGCAGTGATTTGTATGTGGGGTCCAGGTCGATGTGTCTGTTGGTGGATGTTCTTGCCGTTTCCGGGTGTCAGTTTCAGCTGTAGTGGTTTGTATATGGTGTCCAGGTCAATGTGTCTGTTGATGGAGTTTGGGGATGAATGCCATGCTTCTAGGAATTCTCTGGCTGTTCTCTGTCTGGCTTGTCCTATGATAGTGGTGTTTTCCCAGTCAAATTCATGTTGCTGGTTGTCTGAGTGTATGGCTACTAGAGATAGCTGGTCGTGTCGTTTTGTGGCTAGCTGATGTTCATGGATGCGGATTGTTAGCTGTCTTCCTGTTTGTCCTATATAGTGTTTTGTGCAGTCCTTGCATGGTATTTTGTAAACTACGTTAGTTTGGCTCATGCTGGGTATTGGCTCCTTTGTTCTAGTGAGTTGTTGTCTGAGCGTGGATGTTGGCTTGTGTGCTGTTATGAGTCCTAAGGGTCGCAGTAGTCTGTCAGTTCTGAGACGCTCCTGACGTATGGTAGAGTGGTTAGTCCTTTTGGTTGTGGCATGTCCTCGTTCCTCGGTCTATCTCTTAGGCATCTGGTGATAAAGTTGCGTGGGTATCCGTTTTTGGCGAATACCTTGTATAGATGTTCCTCTTCCTCTTTTCGCAGTTCTGGTGTACTGCAGTGTGTTGTGGCCCTTTTGAATAGTGTCCTGATGCAGCTTCGTTTGTGTGTGTTGGGGTGGTTACTTTCATAGTTTAAGACGGTCTGTGTGTGTTGGTTTCCTGTGTACCCTTGTGGTGAATTCTCCGCACTGATGATGTTCCCTAGCCAGGGAACGAAACGTTTGCAGCAAAAACTTCCAGCTCGGCGAGCAGAACCACAACAACGGATAGCCGAGCTACAAATCTTCAATCAGATTTTAAATATCTAACACGTCCTCCTTGTGAGCCTTAATCCCATCTAGTCTAGTAGCCTGTAAGTCAGTATTCTTCTCAACCACATTGTCTTTTTCCAATGAAAAATACTGATGAAAAATATTCATTTAGTGCTTTCCCATCTCCTTTTACTCCACTTACAACTTCCCGCTACTATCCTTGATTGACCCTAATCTTTCACTAGTTATTCTTTTATTCCTGATGCACCTATCAAAAGCATTAGGGTTTTCCTTGATCCTACCTGCCAATGACTTCTCATGTCCCTCCTGGCTCTATTTAGTTGTCTCTTTAGGTATTTTCTGGCTAACTTGTAACTCTCAAGCGCCTTAACTGTGCCTTCATATCTCATCTTAACAGAAGCCTTCTTCCTACTCTTGACAAGCGATTCAACTTCTTTCGTAAACCACTGCTCCCTCACTCATCCACTTCCTCCCTGCCTGACAGGTGCATAATTATCAAGGACACACAGTAGCTATTTCTCGAATAAGCACCATATTTCAATTGTGCCCATTCCCTGCAGTTTCCTTCCCCATTCTGTTCATCCTAAATCTTGCCTAATCACGTCATAATTGTCTTGCCCCCAGCTGTAGCTTTTGCCCTCTGGTGTATACCTATCCCCTTTGATAACTAAAGTAAACATAACTGAATTGTGGTCACTATCACCAAAGTGCTCACCTACCTCCAAATGTAACACCTGGACGGGATCATTACCCAGTATCAAATCCAATGTGGCCTTGCCCCTTGTTGGCTTGTCTGTATGCTCTGTCAGGAAACCCTCGTGCACACATTGGACAAAAACTGACCAATCTAAAGCTCTCAAACTATAGTATTTCCAGACAATATTTGGAAAGTTAAATGCCCTCATATCAACTACCCTGTTACTCTTGCTCCTATCCAGAATTATCTTTGCTATCCTTTCCTCTACATCTCAGGGACTATTCAGAGGTCGATAGAAAACTCCCAACAGGTTGACGTCCTTTCCTGTTTCTAAGCTCAGTCCAGTCTACCTCAGTAGACCAGTCCCCAAATGTCCTTTCTGCCATCATAAGACTGTCCTTGACTAACAATGCCACACCTTCTCTGTTCTTACTGAAACATATCAATGCCGAAACCTGCAACAATCATTCCTGTCGCTGCTCTATCCATGTCACCAAAATGGCCACAACATCGAAGTCCCAGAAACCAACCCATGCTCTAAATTCACCCACCTTAGATTAGATTACTTACAGTATGGAAACAGGCCCTCCGGCCCAACAAGTCCACACCGACCCGCCGAAGCGCAACCCACCCATACCCCTACATTTACCCCTTACCTAACACTACGGGCAATTTAGCATGGCCAATTCACCTGACCCGCACATCTTTGTGACTGTGGGAGGAAACCGGAGCACCCGGAGGAAACCCACGCAGACACGGGGAGAATGTGCAAACTCCACACAGTCAGTCGCCTGAGGCGGGAATTGAACCCAGATCCCTGGCGCTGTGAGGCAGCAGTGCTAACCACTGTGCCACCGTGCCGCCCCAAATTCCTAACATTGATATGTTTCAGTAAGAACAGAGAAGGTGTGGCATTGTTAGTCAAGGACAGTCTTATGATGGCAGAAAGGACATTTGGGGACTGGTCTATTGAGGTAGACTGGACTGAGCTTAGAAACAGGAAAGGACCTTATTCCAATGCTCCTGGTATTGAAGTAGACACACTTCAAACCAACTTCCTGCTTGCCAGTGCCTTCTTGCAATCTTGAAATCTCAGTTCTAACTTCACTACTCTCATCCTCCCGTATACCCAAACTACAATTTGCGTTGCCTTCCCCCTGCTGAATTAGTTTCAACCCACCCGAAGAGCATTAGCAAATTTCCCCTCCAGGATATTGGTACCCCTCTGGTTCAGATATGGACCATTCTGTTTGTAGAAGTCCCACCTTCCCCAGAATGAGCCCCAATTATCCAGGAATCCATAACCCTCCCTCCTGCACCATCCCTGCAGCCACATGTTCAACTCCTCTCTCTCCCTATTCCTCACCTCACTAGCACAGGCAACAAACCAGGGATAACAACTCTGTTTCTTCTAGCTCTAAGCTCCAACCTAGTTCCCTGAATTTCTGCCTTAAATCCCCATCCCTTTTCCTACCTATGTCGTTGGTGCCTATGTGGACCAGACTTGGGGCTGCTCCCCCTCCCCCGAAAGGATCCCACAAACACAATCCAAGATATCACAAACCCTGGCACCTGGGAGGCAACACACCAACCATGAGTTTCTCTTGTTCCCATGGAACTTCCTATCAGTCCTCCTAACTATGGAGTTCCCAATGACTAATGCTCTATTCATCTCACCCTTCTCTTCTGAGCAACAAGGACAGACTTTGTTCCAGAGACATATACCCTATTGCTTATCCCTGGTAAGTCGGCACTCCCCCCAACAGTATCCAACGGTGTACTTGTTGAGAGGAATGACCACAGGGGTTCCCTCCACTAACTGCCAGTTCCCTTTCCATCCCCTAACAGCAACCCATCTGTCTTTTTCTTGTACCTGAGGTGTGACTACCTCCCTGAAACACCTCTCAATAACCCCTTCCACTTCCCAAATGATCCGAAGTTCATCCAGCTCCAGCTCCAGTTCCCCAACCCAGTTTTTGAGGAGCTGAAGTTGGGTGCACTTCCCGCAGATGTAGTCAGCAGGGACTCTAGTGATGACCCTTACCTCCCACATTCTGCAGGAGGAACATTCAACTGCCGTAACCGCCATTTCTCCTGTTCTAAATTCCCAAAGAGACTATAGAAAAATAAAGAATAAAAGAAACTATTTAACAATCCGACGCACAGAACCTTTTTTGTGGTTAGAGGAGGAGGATGGGTGGGAGACACTACCTAAGTAGTATTTTAGGTAACGCAACTTCCCAAATATATTACTTCACTTCGTCCGCAGTCCCTTGTCCGCTCCTGCTTGGCGTGCACTCCGCCTCTTCACAAGATAAGTTTTTATATCAATGATGCACTTTCCCATCAGTTCACTGGTTAACACTCCCGCTCTTTCTGCTGCTAAAACAAAAATGGAGCAATGAATTATTTGACTGATCAAGAAAGAAGAAGAAGTATATGCCACCAGGATAGCACATTGGAAATCAGAGTCCAGTACTCCCAAATTCATCACAAGTTACAGCTTTTTAATTTTCCTGTCATATCAATGTGGGTTGACAGAAAGGACAAACTAGGTTTCTGTACTTAATAAGAATTGCTACTTAATTAGAAAAAAAATTGTAAGTACTGATTAACTGCTATTAACCATTGACATGTTACTTGACTAGTTCAAACTGTAACCCCTCTCCATATAGAACACAGACTAAAACAATAAAAGGTGTTATCTACAGAGGGAAAGACTTGGAGGCTGTTCAGTGGTCCCTGTCTGCAGGATTTGCTGACATAATCATTTTGCTGCTTTTCCATTTAACTACTTCTTGTCCTTTCCATTGTTTGCAGAAGGCAGATGACTGCTTCACACTTATAAAGGTCCTTATCCAAAGATTAAAAGTGACAGTTTCCATGAACCGAAAAGGGGAAATTCACTGGCATTTCATTTGTATTGGGAAAGTATCAGTATTATAAAGTACACAATAGCAGAGTATTTAGACATAACATAAGTAGAATCAGCATGATTTCATGAAGGGAAAATAAACCAGATAAATGTATTAGAATTCTTTGAGGAGATAACAAGCAGGATAGATAAAGGCAAAACTGTAATATCTTTGGACTTGCAGAAGGCATTTGATAAGGTACTACACGTTAAGCTGTTTAGTAAGATAAGTACCCATGATGTTGGAGGTAGCATATTAGCATGGTTAGAAAACTGACTAACTAATTGAAGACAGAGAGTTGGAATAGGGCAAACATTTTCAGCATAGCAACCTGTAACTAACGGAGTGCCAGAGGATTCAGTGCTGGGACCACTATTATCTATAATATATATTAATGACTTGGAAGAAAACAAGAAACATACTGAAGCAAAGTTTGCAGATGACACAAACAGGCAGGAAGGCGAAAGGTGAGGATGACACAAAAAGTCCACAGAGAGACAGATACAGGCTAAGCAAGTGGACAAGACAGCAGATGGAATATAATGTGGGGAAAATGTGAGGTTATGCACTTTGGCAGGAAGTATAGAAGAGTTGAGTAGTATTGAAATGAGAAGGACTGCAGAAAGCTGCAGATCAGAAGGATTTAGGAGACATTAAATCACCAGAAGCTATCATCCAAATTCAGTGGGTAATAGGGAAGAAAAAATGGCAAGTTGGCCTTTATTTCAAAGAAATAGAATATAGAAGTAAGGAGGCTTTGCTAAATCTATACAAGGCACGAGTCAGACCACAGCTGGAGCAGTGAACAGTTTTAGCCTCTTGTCTGTGAAAGATATACTGGTATTGGAGGGAGTCCAGAGAAGGTGATAATCAGGTACAGAGATACTGGACTATGAGGAGAGGTTGAGTAGATTGAGCCTATGCTCCTTGAGGTTTAGAAAAATGAGAGGCGATCTTACTGAAACAGACAAGATTCTTAATCGCTTTGACAGGGTAAATGCAGAAAGGTTTTTTTCCCCTAATGGGAAAATCGAGGACCAGAGGGCATAATCTCAACCTCTCCAGTGGGGAGAGAATGGCCTTGTGGTATTATCATTTGACTGTTAATCCAGAGGTCCAGGTAATGTTCTGGGAACCCAGGTTCAAATCCCATTTTTACTGAATACAAGTAAAAATCTGGAATTAAGAGTTGAATGATGACTATGAATCCACTGTCAATTGTTGGATTAACCTTGGTTCACTAATGTCCTTGAGGGAAGAAAACTGCTATCCATATCCACTCTGGCCTAAAAGTAACTCCAGACCCACAGCAATGTGGTTAACTCTTAACTGACCTCTGGGAAATTTGGAATGGGGATTAAATGCTGGCCTAGCCTGTGACACCTTCATCCTATTTGCGACAGAGATGAGGAGTGATTCCCTCTCTCAGAGGGTAATGAAACTGTGGAATTCTTTAATGCAGAAGGATATTGAGGCTAGGCCATTAAGTATATTCATGGCTGAGATAGATTTTTAAGCAGTAAGGGAATCGCGATTAGAAAGAAAAGGCAGGAGTATGGAGTTGAAGATTTGTTAAATCAGCTCTGATCTCATTGAATGGCAAAACTGACTTGATGGGCTGAATGGCCTACTTCTGCTCCTATAAGCTATGATTGGTTATAAATCAACCAGATTGCTGTGGATCTGGAGTCATGTATAGGCCAGATCAGGAATCAACAGCAGATTATCTTCCCTAAAAGACACTCGCATCCTGCATATAAAAAAGGTAATAATGCATATTGGGCCCTCGCTATTTACTAGCAAGACTATCGTCTAGCCATTGAATCCTTGAGGAGAAAATCGAGGTTTTTTTTTCCTTCAAAGTGAATAATCTTCACATCAATAATTGTTTTTCATATTCAATGTATTTTCTCAATGTTATTGCTGTACCCTTATCATTCATATGCTGGGATAATTCTGCCCTGAGAGACTCTTGTGCAGGAGTCTCGAAACTGGGAAGCAGAGTTTTATAAACGGGTCTCCCATTTAAGATAAAGATTAGAAGAACTTACTTCCCTGAAGGTCATTAGTGTTTGGAATTGTCTTCCCTAGTGGGCATTTGAGGCTGGATCACTACATATATCAGATTAACCATGATCTTCCAAAATGGTGGAGAAGATTCAAAGATCCAATTGACCTATTTTTTATGTTCATAAAGGTGTGCCGTTTTAAGCTTGATCATCTTTTCACTTTTCCTTTGGTTTTCCCTCTTTAACCATGCTTGCTCCCTTAATAGAAACCCTTTGTGTTCCACGTAGGGTTCAGATAGAGACCTTGTGCATCATTTGCAGAGTGAGTCCTAACAGGGCTACCATTTTAATTCTTTTAATCATCATTTGAAATTAACAGGTGATTTTACAGCTACATGCCCTTCCTGCAGTTAATTCTTCACATTTATATTTTCTAATCTCCCTGTTCAGAAATGTTATTGTATACTTCAGGAGCTGATGAGAATTGAACCTAGATCTCCTAGTGCAGAGGTCGGGATCCTAGCAGTATACCATGAGGACCCTGAAAAGCACCTTGAACTCTCCGCATTTATGCAGCAGCACCATTACTTGCTGCCATGTCTGTACCACTGATGAGTTCCATTACACACTTTATGGTAAAGAATTATTTACAGAAACAAGCATTTTTGTTTTGCTTGTCATAAAATTCAGTTGACTCGTTTATGGTTGGCTGAATAGCTCACTCTGTGATAATGATGATTTCAATGCACAAAAAGAATCATTTCAGTTTGATTTATAAGTGGAGGCCACATGGAATTTAGTGGACATTTTACAGTCTACTTCTAGTAAACTATATACTTCTGACAACACATGAGGACTCATAGACATTTACAGCACAGAAGGAAACTATTCTGCCAATGTGTCCAAGCTAGTCAACAAGGATCAGCCTATACTAATCCTATCTTCCAGCTGTTTGCCAGGAGGATGATGGTAGGACAAGCAAATACATAAATATTGCTTAAATATGTCAAAAGTTTTAGACTCAACCATTCTTTCACTCATTGAGTTCAAGACCCTCACAATGTTTTGATAATTTCTGATGCAGAGGTGCCGGTGTTGGACTGGGGTGGACAGGTTCAGAAATCACACAACATTTGATTATAATCCAATAGGCTTATTTGAAATCACAAGCGTTTGGTGCATTACCCCCTTTACCTGCAAAAGGGCAATGATGGCTCAGTGGTTAGCATGCTGCCTCATAGTGCTGAGGACCCGGGTTCGATTCCAGCCTTGGGCGACTGTCTGTGTGGAATTTGTACATTCTCCCTGTGCCTGTGTGGGTTTCCTCCCACAGTCCAAAGATGTGCTGGTCAGGTGAACTGGCTGTGTTAAATTACCCATAGTGTACGGGATGTGTAGGTTAGATAAATGACTCAGGGGAAATGGGTTTAGGGGGTTACTCTTGTTGGGCCAAAGGGCCTGTTTCCACACTGTAGCAATTCTATTCTATGATTTCTGAGTATATCTCTTCAACTCCACACCTCTTGCCATAAATAAATGGCCGACTGTTAATCCATAAGAAGTAAATGTAGAGTTGGGCCATTCAGTTGACAGCGTTCTACCTTACAAAGATATCATGGCTGATCTGATTATCCTCAGTTCCACTTTCCAGCCTTTTTTCCATTATCCTCTATTCCCTTACTAATTAAAACCTCTCTTAATACAGTCTTGAATATACTTTAAAGATCGGTAAACAACTCCACAGAACAACTCTACATGAACCTCCGAGAGAAGAAACTCCTGCTCATTTATGTCCTAAATGTACAATCCAAGTCCTAGATTCTCCCACAAGGGGAAACAAACTTCCATATCTATCCCTAAGTCCCCTAAGAATTTTATATGTTTCAATAAGTTTGCCTCTCATTCATTTAGATTCCAAAAGTGTCATGAGCCACGAATGTTGGCCTAGGCAGCAAAACCCACAGCCCAGAATGAGGAGCAATAGCAATGTAAAAGTTGTTTTTTTAACAACTATATCTCACCATTCTTTAGGGATCTTTGGCTGTGTACACTAAGTTTCTTCTGACCTTCCACGCATTGCATTGTGCTACCACTCAGTGAAATCTCTTGTCTTATTATCCCTCCCAAAATGCATTACCTCAGACAAACAGAAAGGGCCGCAGCACCAACTCTGTGCAACTTCTCCGAAAACAGATTTCCAGAAATAGAAACATCCCTGCTACTACCCACTTCTCAGCTAATCTTGGATTTTGGATCCAAGACAGTTTGCCTTGGATTCTAGTGCATCTTAGTTTCTTGATCAGTTTCCCATGGGGAACCTTATCAAAAGCCTTGCTAAAGTCTTTCATCCACACTCCTGGTTACCTCACAAATGATTTGCCCAGTTTTTATCATACAGTTATAAATGGCATTTGCATAAGAAGAATCAAGTGTTGTTACTGACAATCTATAAGCCAATATTTATTACACTAAAGGGGTTTCAGAAGTTTCTTTTCGACTGTCTCCCTAGATCAAGGATTACTTGCTTCCACCTTACAAAAAAAAACTACAGATGCTGCAAATCAGAAACAAAAACGGAAATTACTGGAAAAATGCAGCAAGGCCAGCAGCATCCAGTGACACTTTTTCAGAACTGATAGTAGGTAGGAAACCGTTGGTACAGTTTAATGTTAAAGATGAGTGGAAGGGAGGAGTAAGCAGTAAGTGGAGATGGAGCCCAGACAGAGAAAAACACAGTTGGGCAGACAGAGGAATGAGTAAAGATCGGCCTTGGAGAATAAATGGCTGCAAATGGTTAGTGGTTGGCGATAAATTGTTTGTGGTAGTCGTCTATGTTATGCCAAGGCCTGGTGTGTGGGGATTGGGGAAAGGACATGGAATAAGGTGTTCAGGCCCTAAAATTGTGGAATAGTGTGGTGATGGTAAAGCACAGCCAGTCAGGCAGCATCCGAAGAGCATGATAGTTGACATTTCAAGCAATTCCTGTTGAAAGGCTTATGCCCGAAATGTCAATTCTCCTGCTCCTCGGATGCTGCCTGACTGGCTGTGCTTTACCATCACCACACTATTCCACAATTTTAGGGCCTGAACACCTTATTCCATGTCCTTTTCCAGCACCACACTCTTCAACTCAGATGTCCAGCACCTGCAGTCCTCATTTTCTCCTAAAATTGTTGAACTCGTTACTGAATCCAGAAGGCTGCAGGATTCCCAAACAATAAATGAGGTGCTCTCTTCCAGCTTGCACTGAGCTTCACTGGAGCACTGCAGCAAGCCTGAGACAGAGATGTTGGCCAGGGAACAGGGTGGGGTGTTGAATTGGCAGGTCTCAGTAAGGTCAGGGTCCTTTTTGCAGATAGAATGGTGATGTTCTGTAAAGCGGTCACCAATGAAGAGAATACCATATTGTCAGCAAAGAATACAGGAGACTAGACTGAGTGAAGTGCAGCTTCGCCTGGAAGGTGTGTCTAGGACTTTGGATACTGAGGAGGGAGAAAGTAAACAGGCAGGTGTTACACCTTCTGCGATTGCAAGGGAAGTGTTGTGGAGGTGTTGGGAGTGAAGGAGGAGTGGACCAAGATGTGGCGATGGGAACAGTCCCTGCGGAAGGCTGACATGGGAGGAGAGGAGAATATGTGTTTAGTGATGGCATCCTGTGGAGGTAGTGGAATTGGCGACTTATTATCCTTTCTATGTAGATGTTGGTGGGATGGTAGGTGAGGACAGGAGTGACACTGTTGTTGTGGGAGGGAAGAAAAGGCTTAGGGCTGAAGTGTGGGAGGTGGGTTGGACACAGCTGACGGCCCTATCAATAACAGTGGTGGGGAGTCCTCAGTTGAGGAAGAAGATAGACATTTCAGATGCCCCCCAATCAACATTGGAATCATCAGAACAGACACGACAGAGGCAGAGAAACTGGGAGAATGAAATAGAGTCTTTACAGGAAGCTGGGTGTGAAAATGTATCATCATGGTAACAGGGAGTTACTGAGTTGTAGTGGATATTAATGACAAATTGAAATTGAAATAGTAATGTTGAGGAAAGGAAGGGAGAAATCAGAAGTGGATCAGGTGTATGCCCTCTAGTTTTGGATTCCCCTACCCTTGACTGTCCACCCTACCCATGCCTCTTATGATTTTATAAACTTCTATGAAGTTACTCCTCATCCTCCAATCCTCCAGGGAAAGTAGCCCCAGCCTATTCAGACCCTCCAACCCTGGCAACGGTGGCTTAGTGGTTAGCACTGCTTCCTCACAGCACCAGGGACTTGGGTTCAATTCCACCCTCGGGTGACTGTCTGTGTGGGATTTGCACATTCTCCCCATGTCTGTGTGGATTTCCTCCGGGTGTTCTGGTTTCCTCCCACAGTCCAAAAATGTGCAGGTCAAGTGGATTGGCCATGCTAAATTGCCCATAGAGTTCAGGGATGTGTAGGTTAGGTGCATTAGTTAGGGGCAAATGTGGAGTAATTGGTCTGGGTGGATTACTGTTCAGAGGGCTGGTGTTACTTGTTGGTCCAAATGGCCTGTTTCCACACTGTAGGAATTCTATGATGCTATGATCCTTGTAAACCTTTTCTGAACCCTTTCAAGTTAAATAGCATTGTTCCTCTAGCAGGGAGACCAGAATTGAACAGTGTTTCATATATGGTATGATCAATGTCTAGTACAGTCACAATGTGGCATCCTAACTCCTATATTCAGTACACTAACCAATGAGGGTAAATGTGCCAAATGCCTTCTTCATGATCACATCTACCTGTGATTCCACTTTTAAGGAACATTGAACCTGCACAGAGGGATAAAACTGAGACCTTTGCTGACTACAGAATGTTTAGCATCAGACAGAGGAATGTCAAAAGCAATAGTAAATGCAGGACAGGAGGTGAGGTTGGGAGAGGAGATAGAGTCAGAGGGAAGGGGAAGAGAGAAAGGTTTTAGAGGGATGTGGGTGTCTCTGAGTTGTTACAATTTGGGTTCCTTAATGGCTGAAAGGAAAAGAAAATGTTTCTTGTTAGAAAGTTGAATGAGCTGAAGGATACAGTGAAGCTTGGGGCAGAGCATCTCTGAGCCAGTGTGAGGCAGTGCTGATGGAGGGAGAGGTCGCAAGTATGCATATGGCACTGCATGGCCCTAAGTGTGCAGTAGGAATAGCTATCTGAGGAGTACTGTACATCACCACCAATGGGATACCACCACCAGATATATATTCCCCTCCCTTGTAAGCTTTTCACAAGGACCATTCCCTCCAGGACACCTTTGTCCAGTCCTCCCACTTCTGTGCACCCCCACAACTTGTACTTCACTTGATCTAGTCTCCTATATTCACTGCTAACAATGTGGTCTCCTCTACATGGGGAGGCAAAGTGCAGACTGGACAACCGTTTTCCACAGAAATGACCCTGAGCTTCCTGTGGTCAGCCAATTCAACAGATCACAGTGTTCCCTGCCCAACACATGTCCATCAGACTTGCTGCAGTGCTCCAGCGAACTCAGCGCAAGCTGAAAGAGCAGTATTCCATTTTTCTGGAAATCTGCAGCCTTCAGAACTCGATATCGAATTGAACAAATTTAGGGCCTGAGCCCCTTCTCTCAAGTCCTTGCCCGAGTCCCCACACACTGAGTCTTGTCATCAAATGAGCTGCTACCACTCACAAGCTATTGTCAGCTATTAATGCTTCTTATTAGCTCATTCTCTTGGGCTGACCTTTACCCATTACTCTGCACAGCTGCTATACTCTCTCTGTGAACTCCAACTCCACCTATCATTTATTCTGCGCTCCCCTCCACCATCCCACCATATCTTCTGCACAAATACCAACACTTTCCTTGGCTACAATCCATTCTGAGGAAAGGTCACTGAACCCAAAACGTTAACTCTGCTTTCTCTCCACAGATTTCGTGGAGAGAATTGCGTGGGTTTCCTCCGGGTGCTCTGGTTTCCTCCCACAATCCAAAGATGTGCAGGTCAGGTGAATTGGCCATTCCAAATTGCCCGTAGTGTTAGGTAAAGGGGTAATGTAGGGGTATGGGTGGGTTGCGCTTCGGCGGGTCGGTGTGGACTTGTTGGGCCGAAGGGCCTGTTTCCACACTGTAAGTAATCTAATCAGTAATCTAATCTAGATGCTGCCAGGCCTGCTGAGTTTTTCCAGTAATTTCTGTTTTTGTTTCCACTTGAGTTGAATGAGTTCTGAGATGGCACTTATGTGGAGACTCTGTCGCAAAGTGAGGAGATGGTCCTCAAAAAACTCTGGTGAATGAGAGGTTGAAAGTTTGTGCACTCTCTCCAGAAGGTTGCTGCCTTCTTGACTAAATCTTCAGTGTGCTGTTCAGTTACAAGCCAGGGCTCCCATGAATCAGTGGTTAAGTTTAATTTTGTCAATGTTGCTTTGAGGCTATTCCTTAGGCATTCCCATGTCCTCCTGGCAATCTCCAGCTCTGACCATATTCGAGATAGAGCACTTACTTGGGGTGTAATATCAAGTGGTGATATTAATGAAATGGTCCTAGGGTTTCGGCATTGTGGTAATGTCGTTGTAGTAATAATCCAGAGCTTCAGGGTAATACTCTCAGGACATAGGCTGAATCCCATCATGGCAGATGGTAAAAATCTACAATAAAAATTAGTCTGATGGTCACCATGGAACTAATGTTGATTGAGATGAATATTCATCTGATTCACTAATGTTCTTTGGGGAACGAAATCGTCTGTACTTACGTGGCCTGGCCTACATGTGACTCCAGACCCGTAGCAATGAGGTTAGCTCTTAACTGCCCTCAGAGCCTGTAAGTTCTAAGACATATAGGGGTGGTCACAGATGCTGGTCTGACCAGTGACATCCATATCTCACACATGAGGAAAGCCAAAGAAACGAAGCAGCCAAGGCCCTGCTTAACTGATTCTGAATGATTACGTACATCAACACTGATCAAGCTAGTGTGGGAGAGAATGTTTCTCTTGTACCACCAGATTTAAAGGATCTTCATGGAATCCCTACAGTGCGGAGAGAGGCCATTCAATTCATCAAGTTTACAACATCCCTCCAAAGAGCATCCACCCTGTCCCCATACCCCCCCCCCCCCCATTTGCCATGGCTAATCTACCTAATCTGCACATCTCTGGACACTATGGGCCAATTTAGCATGGCCAATCCACCCAATCCAATGGTCAGCGTGGTGGCTCAGTGGTTAGCACTGCTACCACACAGCACCAATGACCTGGGTTCAATTGCAGGCTCAGACAACTGTGTGGAGATCGCACATTGTGTGTGTGTGTGTGTTTTGTTTCCTCTGGGTGCTCTGGTTTCCTCCCACAGTCCAAAGATGTGCAGCTGAGGTGGATTGGCTATGCTAAATTGACCATAGTGTCCAGAGATGTGCAAGTTGGGTGGATTAGCTCTGGGAAACGCAGGGTTACAGGTAGGGGTGGGCCTGGGTGGGATGCCATTTGGAGGTTTGGCATGGACTTGATGGACCAAATGACCTGCTTCCATACTGTAGGGATTCTTTGATTCTGAAGGTTATCCAAGCCTTAGCAGCTTATAAGAAGGTCATTGCTCTCTGATGAGAACATCAACTCGAGTTTGAGGTTCCGGTCTTCAAATTTTCTATTCCTCAGCTGTAGGAAAGTTGAGTGATGGTTGGGAAATGAATGATAATTTTGTACTCTATGTCTGTCTGCATCCTGAGGAGGATCCCGAAGTATAGGAAATGGTTTGTTGTGAAAATGTGAAAATTACAGGAAAGCAATTGGCTATAGTGCACAAGGGACACTGGTATCGAGAAATAACTGGTTATGTAGTTTGAGGTGCACCATTCTCTGTTAATTATGGAGCAAAGCAATAAGGAGCATCAACATGTAATGCCTCAGCGTATTCAGGGATTGAAGCGCTCATCCGTCCTGCCAGCTTGGCGAAATAACTGCTGAGAATTTGGAATTTGTTTGATTGGGTGACTTAATTTGACCTGATGTAAAATCTGAGATGTTACAGATAAGATATAGTACATCACAGGAAGTGCCAGAAAGAAGAAGTAGTCACAACACTGTAGGATCTTGACGTATATTCATGAATAAACCAGAAACTGGAAGCAGACACAAACGGGTAACCACAGAACTCAATTCAGTACTATCTAAAGTTCAAAAGTGCCAGAGTTCAGAAGCTGCATGTGCAATTTTAAGAAGGCTCAGCATAATTAAACGAGTGATACGTTTTGAAAGGTACAGTTTGGTGGCGTGCACAGAGCTGGGTGAAAGTTAAATGAATCATACACGTGGATTAGCTTGCTCAGAGTGACTACAGGAATTTGGTAAATAGGAATTGGATGCAGGAGGGATGAAATGCTAAGTAGTTAAAATTAAGGCACAGCATTAATTATGAAAAACATCAGAGTACTTGTTCAGATCTAAGGGATAAAGATAAATAGACCACTTCTGCAGGAATCCATATTGAAATGTGGTAGATATTTGTACATAATATAACAAAGGGGATATTAAATGGAAACATACATAAAGTTGGGCCTTGTGATAACCCCTACAAGGCCCATGGGAAATCCCTAATCTCTATGTGGAGCTGACTGGGTATGAGTTCTCTGGGCAACGATCCTTTTTATTGGAACTCATCAGCACAGTGGCCCCTATCCCTGGACTGAGAAACCTGGGTTCAAGTCCCATCTTCTTCAGAGATCATACTGTAATAACATCTCTGAACAGGTTGGTTAGGGAAAGTAGATTAAGTTTTTAAAATGACACATATCTCAACCTCCTTTGACACTGCATTGTCTGTAATGGGTTTTGCTTGTAAACATTTAATTAGCTACACATTAGTTACTGGTGGTGGTTAGTAGTTTCAAATAAAAATAAGGCAGACTCCGCTAGAAAGCAGGTTGTGGCAGGGTCATTTTTGCAAACTCTCTGCCTCTCTTTGGGGTTACATTTGTGTCCATGGAGAAGGAGTATGCAGTGTCCATTAACACGCTCGCCACCGTGAGAGAAAAGATATGCACCTCAGGGGAAACATTGCTTTGTTTCCCCCTCCAACTCCATCTTGATTTAGTCACCTCCCATGTTCCATACCCCCTGCACTTTTAATTATTTAAATGGCCCACAGTGGACTCTGTGTGTTGATGCTGAATTGCCTACACAGGTGACTACTGTTGGTTAGTCAGTAGTTAAAGCAAAGAAAACATTTTTAAAAATGGTAATTTTGGTGGTGGGAAAGTTACTCCGTTGCGTGTGGCAACACTTCTGGGCATATAAAAACTAAGACCCCTATAGGGTCATGTGGTGCAGTGACAGTGTCCCTGTCCCTGAGCCCAGGGCCTTGGTTCAGGTCCCACCTGCTCCTCATTTCCCCTTCCCCCACCTCATCCTAGTTTCAAACTTCCAGCTCAGCACTGTCCCCATGACTTGTCCGGACTTGTCCGACCTGCCTAGCTCCTTTTCCACCTATCCACTCCACCCTTTCCTCCCTGCCCTATCACCTTCATCCCCTCCCCCACTCACCCATTGGACTCTATGCTACTCTCTCCCCACCCCCACCCTCCTCTAGCTTATCTCTCCATGCTTCAGGCTCACTGCCTTTATTCCTGATGAAGGGCTTTTGCCCGAAACGTCGATTTCGCTGCTCGTTGGATGCTGCCTGAACTGCTGTGCTCTTCCAGCACCACTGATCCAGAGGAGTGTAATAATTTCATTGATCCAGTTAATTAGAAAATATGTAAAGCAGACCCCTATTACTGGTGTTGGTGTTAGTAGTTTTAAAAAGTCATGGAGATTTGGTGGTGGGAAAGGTGCTCGGTTGTGCATGATAGTACTTATGAGTGTTAGAGAAAGAAAGCAGACTCCCTTTGCCCTCTAACCCCATTTTGATTTGATTGCTGCCCACTCTTCCTATCTCCTCTTATGTTTAAAGGTTTGGAATGTCAATAGTGGGCTTTGCTTGTAAATATTTAACTGGCTACACAGGTCGTGGTCAGTAGTTGAGAAAATGTCACAATGATTTAGTGGTGGGAAAACCATTCTGTTCTGTGTAAGAGCATTTCCAGATACATTGAAAGAAAGCAAACCCAGGGCTGGGAGTAACCTGTGTATGTGGCTCTATTTTAGTGTTCAACAAGAAATGATGTTCCTTTAAGGTTGAGCTTCCTGGGTTATTTCAGAAACATGTATAAAATACGCAAGAAATGAGAGCAGCTATACACATTTAAATCCCTTGTGTATGCTGCACTATTTGATAAATTAAGGTTGACCTGATCACAGGCTCAACCCCACTTAATTTTCTGTGCCTCCACAACCTCTCTCTCCTTTGTGGATTAAAAATCTATCTCAACCTCAAAAGTGTTCCCATGTTCTCTGGGAAGAGACTTTCAAAGATTATGGACTCTCTGAGCAAGCAAAACTCAGCTCTCTCTTTAATGAGAGACCCTAATATTTAAACTGTGTCCTACATACACTATCAAACCTATTTTTCTAATAAACCTGCTTGGAAATGCCATTACACACCTCTGGAATAGGTGAGTCCCCTTGGCATCTGTTATATTTCAATAAGATTCTTCTAATCTGCGATGTGTATAGGTCCAAAACCATCGGCATCCATCATGGGGAATGAAATAAAAGCAAAGTAACGGCCAACTAGCATCCACTGGCTGTACATTCTGTGGCATGGATGTCTCCGATTAACTTCGAGGTAATGACATGTTTAGGCTATGCTTGCAATTGCTCAGATTCCAGCTCAGTTATTGCACCTGGAAGGCTGGGATTTCTGTGAGTGCATGTTCTAGCAGGTGGTCCTGCTAAGCTGCATGTGTGAAAGGCCACGCATCAGACTGGAATATATGACATTAGCTTTGTTTCTTGTCTAAAATCACATGGAGGAATGGAGTGATCTAAAAGTACAGAAGCTAATATTAAACTTTGCAAAAGACACCAACTTCAAATTGCAGTGAACAGTGAGGAAAATAGCAGCAGGCTTGAGGAGGATTTTGAGGAACTGGGCAGACACTAGGCAAGTGAAAGTTAATTTAGAGATGTGTGACTTTTGATTCTTGGAGGAAAATCTAAGAGATATAAGTGGGATGATGCAATTTTAAAAGGCATGGAGGAACAGAGAGATCTGGCATGTGTGTACATGTCTCTGAGAAATGACAGGACAAGTTGAAAGTGTTCTACAAAAAAGCATATGGACTGCTTGACTTTATAAATAGAGGTGAGATGTATAAAAGCAAGCTCGCCTTTATAAAGCACTCTGCCAAGCATTACACTTTAGGGAAGACATCGGTGAGAGTGAGCTTTGAGAAGATTTGTAGCTCACGTTGAGGTTCTGGATGTAGGTTCGCTCGCTGAGCTGGAAGGTTCATTTCCAGACGTTTCGTCACCATCAATGCCTTTGAGAGGGTGCAGAAGGTATTTACTCAAATGACACCAGGAAGGCTTCAGTTATATGAAGACACTGGAGGAACTGAAGCTATTTCCTTTGGAGCGGGAAAAACTAAGCGGAGATTTAACTTCACATTTACTGCTGATCTTGTGCAACTCCAGTGCAACTGTAACCTTGTGTGCCTCACTCTGTCTAAGCGCCCTAAGATCTGTATGTCCTTGTATGTAATAATCTGCCTATACTACTTGCAAAATAAAACTTTTCACTGTACTTAAGTACATGTGACAGCAATAAATCAAATCAATTCTAATCTAACCCAGGTTTTCAAAAGCATAAAGGATAGAGAAAATAAGGAGAAACTATTTCCAGTTTTCTATTCTGTTCCATTCTAAACTACTTCCAGTGGAAGAACGATTGGAAAGAGAATGAGAATTAAGGATGAACAGATCCAAGGGCAACCTAAGGGGAAAGAATTTTTAAAGTGGTAAGTTGATGTGATTTGAAATGCACCACTTGAACATAAGAAATAGAAGCAATAGAATATTCAGTTCCTCAGACCTTCCCTGTCATTTCATAAGATCATGATCAATCTATCCCATGCTTCAAGTATCTTTTAAATATATTCAGTGATCTAGCCTCCACAGATCTCTGGAGACATTCAGCATTTTATCACGTGGGAAATCATGTCTCAAAAACTTGAGAGAGTGTTTTGAAGAAGTAATGAAGAAGATTGATGAGGGCAGAGCGTTAGATGTGATCTATATGGACTCGGAGACTGATGAGCAATGTTAGATCTCATGGAATACAGGGAGAACTAGCCATTTGGATACAGAACTGGCTCAGAGTTGGGGGACAGAGAGTGGTAGTGGAGGGTTGTTTTTCAGACTAGAGGCCTGTGACCAGTGGAGTACCACAGGATCGGTGCTGGGTCCACTACTTTTCATTATTTATATAAATGATTTGAATGTGAGCTTAACAGGTATAGTTAGTAAGTTTGCTCATGACACCAAAATTGGAGATATAGTGAAGAAGGTTACCTCAGATTACAACAGGATCTTGATCAGATGGGCCAATAGGCTGAGATGTGACAGATGGTGTTTAATTTAGATAAATGCGAGGTGCTGCATTTTGGGAAAGCAAGTATTAGCAGGACTTATACACTTAATGGTAAGGTCTTCGGGAGTGTTGCTGAACAAAAAGGCCTTGGAGTGCAGGTTCATAGCTCCTTGAAAGTGAAGTCGCAGTTAGATAGGATAGAAGAAGGTGTTTGGTATGCTGTACATCTCTATGAAATTACTTCTCAGCTCAGTTTCAAATGGATATTGAAAGTGTAACAACAGCAATAACTTTCAATAAGAAATGAGTTAAATATTGAGAGAGCAACATTTGCTGAATTATGTGGAAAGTGCAGTGGAATTTGATTAACTTCATAACTTTTCCAAAAGAGAAGGCACAATGGACTGAACAATCTCTGGGCTGTATCAGTCTGAGAGGCTGTAAATTCTTGCGAAAGAAATGGAACACCCATTGGAAGGAGGAAGTGCTGACAAAGAAGTGGAGAAAGGAACGTCAATCAAGGCCAAGGACCACTTCCATTTTCTGGCAACACCTGCCAAGTGTGCAGTAGGAATTGCAACTCGAGGATCAAGCTTGTTAGTCACACAAGGACCCACAGAACCCATGACCAGAGACATGGAGTTTTCTAGATGAACAGTCATACAACAATGAAGAAAGGATTCACAAAGGTTGCTGTGTGATCGGAAAATATGTGTTAATAGAGAATTCTGACAAAGTGCCAGCTGTCATTCAATTGGAAGCATTCTCAACTCTGAAACAGATTATTTGTTTCAGTTCAATGCGACCATCTACGCTGAGACCCCAGCGCAGTATGGAAGAAGCCCTCACTACCAGAGTTCACTTCTTTAGGATGAGCTGTTAAACCAAGCTCTCATCTGCGCACTCAAAGAAAAGCCAGGGAGTTAGCCCTGGTATTTAGATTACTTACAGTGTGGAAACAGGCCCTTCGGCCCAACAAGTCCACACCGACCCACCGAAGCGCAACCCACCCATACCCCTACATTTACCCCTTACCTAACACTACGGGCAATTTAGCATGGCCAATTCACCTGACCCGCACATCTTTGGACTGTGGGAGGAAACCGGAGCACCCGGAGGAAACCCATGCAGACACGGGGAGAACGTGCAAACTCCACACAGTCAGTCGCCTGAGTCGGGAATTGAACCCGGGTCTCAGGCGCTGTGAGGCAGCAGTGCTAACCACTGTGCCACCGTGCCGCCCACTGTTCTGGTCAATATTAATGCCTCAACCAACATCAATATAGCAGATCAATCATTGTTATTTATAGAAATAGGCTGTTTGGAAATTAACTATCCCAATTATTGGATCACAGCAATCACTATGCTTCAGTAATTGGACAGCATTTTGGAATCTCTAAAAGTTGTACAAGGGACTATACAAATGCAAGTCTTTCTTTTTGTTGTAAAAAGCGTACTCATATATTCTTTCGGCAATAGGGCAGTCAAGAAGAAGGTAAAAGTAATCAATACAAACTATAGCAAGACACAGCATATTAGCACACGTTAGTGATCATTATAATTGTCTGCTTCTGCCAAGTCTTCACAAAGATATCATGAACAACATGCCATCCCTGGGCAAGATTAAACCGGGCAAAATCAGTCAGTTAAATATCAATGAAGTGGAAGTTCTAAACAGGCTAAAGGATCTTTGTGAGACCTGGCAACTTGGAGTTAGTCAGGATACAACCTATCTTTCTTGTTGGAGGAATTTTCTTCCCAGCTAAACTTTGATTAAGTCCTGTTTCGTTGATTAAACATCAAGGGTTGAATATTGCTGAAAAGTTATACATTTTATTAAAACTTTTCATCTTGCACACATCAGGACAAATCACAAGAATACCAATGTAAAGGAAAAGCATTTCTTGTTAAAAATACTGTCTGAGAAGAGACTACTGATTGGTTGGCAAATGGACTTTGTTAGGTAGAGGTGTTACAATGGGAAATGCAAGTGTTAAATGATATCCGACAGTTAACAGCCAAGCTTTGTTTAAATGTTAAACCAGACAAGTTGACTTTTAATTTATCACTGGCATTGCCTTGAGAAGTGAGCTTGTCCCCTGTTTTGTTGAAATGAGACAGGCATCATGTTTTTATATGTTCTTTCCGCCCTGAAAACTTTCCAGTAACTACAAGGGGTGGCAATGGCATCATCGTAGTCTACGAAACTATTCATCCAGAGATTCAGGTACTGTTCAGTGGATCTAGGTTTGAATCTTGTCCTGGCAGATAGTGTATTTAAATTGAATAAAAATCTGGAATTAAGACTCCAATGATTGTTGGGGAAAATGTGACTGATTCACTCATGTCCTTTAAGGACAGAAATCAGCTATTTATACTTGGCCTGGTCTACATATGACTACAGTCAAGATGAGAGTGGTGCTGGAAAAGCACGGCAGATCGGGCAGCATCCGAGGAGCAGGAGAGTCGGGCAGGAGCCCTTCATCAGCCCTTCATCCTGCTTTTCCAGTTCCACTCTAACCTTGACTCTAATCTCCAGCATCTGCAGTACCCACTTCTACCTACATCTGACTGTACACCCATGGCAATGGTGTAGTCAGCAGTACCCACATCTGTAAATGGGAATGCCACTTTGCAAACCTGACAATTGTTTGTCAGCCTAACAAACTCAGAATGGCTCAGCAAATGCTGTCCAATCACAGAATTGGGTATGACATTTGGGCACTGTGTTTTGTGTTTTGCGTTTTGCCAGCATTGGCTGGTGATGGTACAGCCAATATCTTGCTTGTTGCCAGCAGCCAAAGCGTTCAACTGTTTGATGCAACCTGACAATCCTCTGGATGTGCATCGAGCATCTTCAACTTCGTGGTTTAAGACAGCAGGCCACCACCACCTTCTCGCCAATGACTAGCAATCAGCAATAAATGCTGGCCCATAAATCTTATCAAAACTCACTGGCCCAGCAAATGGCACCCAAATCCCATGAATGAATTTTAAAGTTTCACACCAATGCTGAAATTCATATACCACATTACACATCCGTATAATGGGCAGAACATCACTTTGGCTTCTAGGCAGCATTCTGTGAAGTACTGTGAGATGGGTACTAGACAATAGCAACATGAAACAGCTAGCCTTAGCTGTTGCTCACACTTTCAAGATACCTTATCCCTCCTAAATAATTTGAGATAAATTGAGCACTTTTCAGTTCAAAAATGATCTTGATCAAGCAAAGTCAACCAACCTGATTTAAAATTTAAACAAACTTTGGCAATTAACTGTCAGTTATAGAGCCATAAGGTCATAAAGTCCTTCGGTCCAATTTGTCCACACTGACCAGATATCCTAAATTAATCTAGTCACATTTGTCAGCACTTGGCCCATATCCATCTAACCCTTTCAATCATCTACCCAACCAGATGCCTTTTAAATGTTGTAATTTGTCACAAAGCTAGTCCCTTTTTTTTCTAAAAGCTTTTCCTTTTCTCAAAGATACTCTGTCCTTAGTTTTTTTCAGAGGGGTCCGGAGTGACTGGTTTGGTACAGAGATGAAAAAGGATTTTGAGAGGCCTTTTGTTTGTATGTTTATATGACTTCAGACCAAACTGGTCATGTTTTAGAACATGATCTGTATAATGAAAGGGGAGTGGTCAGCTCTCTAGCTGAGCAGTTCAGTCCAGAACTAGTTAGGAGTTCGGCTGTGTGGAATTAGGTTCTCTCTCTCCTTCTGCCCTTCTAACTTCAACCTGTAAGCATGTGTTCCATTTTTTAACTTTTTTTTAAAGGGGGTTTGTTTATTGGAACTGTTGTGTATATTCAGAACAGCATACTTCAGGCTAGTTTGGATAGACTGAGATCTGTTCTTCGTGTTTCACTGTGTAATTTTGTGAATAAATTTCTGTCTGTTTTAAAACCTGGTAGTCAACCTGGCTAACTTCCTCTGGGTAATTTTCACTGTACACTTACCAAAACAAATTGCAAGGTCATGGTCTGATTTGCCTGCTCAAGAATTTTTTGAGTGGTCTGGCCGAGTCCATAACAAATTGTACTATTTCCTCTGATAGCTCTTTCCATACACGCACCACTGTCTGTATGAAAAAGTTGTCCCTTAGATCTCTTTTATATCTTTCCCCTCTCACCTTAAACCTATGCCTTCTGGTTTTGGACTGCCTTACCCTGGAGATAGACCTTGACTATTTTCTGTATCCATGCCCCTCATGATTTTATAAACTTCCATAAAGTCACCCCTAAGCCTTCGATACTCCAGAGAAAACAGCCCCATTCTATTCAGCCTCTCCCTGTAGCTCAAACTCTCCAGTCCAACAACATCCTTGAAAACCGTTTTTGAAGCCGTTTAAGTTCCACAACATCCTTCCTCTACAGGGTGCCCAAATTGCATGCAGGAATCTGAACGTGGCCTCAGCAACGTCCTGTACAACCACAACATGACCTCCCAAATCCAATACTCAATGCGCTGACCTATAAAGGTGAGCATACCAAACATCTTCTTCATTATCTGCAACTCAACTTTCAAGGAACTATGAATCTGCATCCCCTACTTACCATTAAGTGTGTAATTCCTGCTCTGATTTGCCTTTCCAAAATTCAGAAGCTCACATTTATCTAAATTAAACTGTGTCTGTCAATCCTCAGCCCATTGGCCCATCTGATCAAGATCCCATTATACTCTGAGGTAGCCTTCTTTCCAGTTCACTGCACCTCCAATTTTGGTGTCATCTGCAAACCTACTAACCATACTTCATATAGTCACACGCAGCACCGATCCTTGTGGCACACTGCCAGTCAGAGGCCTCCAGTCTGAAAAGCAACCCTCCACCACCACCCTCTGTCTTCTATCTGGCTGGTTCTCTTTTTATTCTATATGATCTAACGTTGCTAACCATTCTGCCACATGGAACGTTGTTGAATGTCTTACTGAAGTCCATAACGATCATGTCCACCACTCTGCCCTCATCATCCAATTGGTGCATTTGCCATGGCAATGCCTCTAGCAACAAGACCCACATGCCAATCAATCATCATTCTTTTCTCAGATGATATAAGAAAAGTTGTTTCCCTTTTATTTTGGCATTTCTTGCAAATTATCCTGAGGAGTGCAAGATAAAAATCTTTGATATAAAGTGTCTTTTTCAAGCCATACTCAGGTGTGTACGACCAAAGAATTTCAAGGCTGTTAGCTGAGCCTACTGCCAAGTGTTGGGCAGAATAAAACCTGCTCTGCTACTTGATAGAGGAGTTATAGTCAAAGTGGAGAGGTGGGAAGTACTCAGTGATATTCCACAAGGCTCAGAATTAGGACCACCACTTTTGGTTTTTAAATGTTTTGGATATGCTATGGTAAATTCCCAGGGTAAGTGCAAGTTGAACTCAGACATTCTGACCCAGAGGTAGGGAGACTATCATGACACCACAAGAGTCCTAAATGTTAATTTTGAAACTCAACATTGTGCTAGGATGTTTGCACAACAAACCCCATCCTGGCTTAAACTCCAGGAGTTTCATCCTCAGTGAAACTAATTCACATCAATGACCTGGATTCAGAAACAAATTGCAGGTAAAGGAAATCCAGGAGGAATTCATAGAATTGAGAGAGTGTTGTTGGAAAAAGCACAGCAGGTCAGGCAGCATCCAAGGAGCAGGAGAGTCAACATTTCAGGTATAAGCCCTTAATCAGGAATGAGGTTTGTGGGCCAGGAGGTTGAGAGATAAATGTGGGGGTGGGGGGGTTGGAGTAAGGTAGCTGGGAAAGTGGAATGGTGGATGAAGGTGAGGGAGAAGGTGATAGGTCGGGGGGGGGAGAATGATGGATGGATCTGGAGGACTGTGCTGAGTTGGAGACTTGGGACTGGGATAAAGTTGGGGGGGGAAGGAGAAATGAGGAAGCTGTTGAAATCTATATTTATCTCATGTGGTTGCTGGGTCCCAAAGCAGAAGATGAGGTGTTCCTCCTCCAGGTGTCGGGTGATTGGGGTTTGGCGAAGGAGGAGGCTCACGACCTGCATGTCCTTGACAGAGTGGGAGGGGGTGTTGAAGTGTTCTGCCACAGGGCGGTGGGTTGGTGAGTGGGGGTGTCCAAGAGATGTTCTCTGAAACAATCTGCAAGAAGACGTCCTGTCTCTACAATGTAGAGGAGACCACACCGGGTGGAACAGATGCAGTAGATGACATTGGTAGAAGTACAGGTGAATTTCTGACGTATCTGGAAGGCTCCTTTGGGGCCTTGGACGAAGGTGAGGGGAGTGGTCTGGGCACAGGCTATGCACTTCCTGCGGTGACAGGGAAAGGTGACATGAGGTATGGGCTGGTGGGAGCATGCACCTGATGAGGAACTCACAGAGGGAATGGACTGTCAGGAATGCTGATGGGGTAGGAGGGAAATATCTTTGGTGGTGGGGTCCATTTGGAGGTGGCGGAGGATAATGTGATGAATGCGGAGGTTGGTGGGGTGGAATGTGAGGACCGAGAGAGTGCTATTCTTGTTGCTTTGGGAGGGGTGGGGTTCAAGGGCGGTGGTGTGTGAAGTGTTGGAGATGCGCTGGAGGTTATTGTCAACCATGTGGGAAGGGAAGTTGTGATCGTGGAAGAAAGAGGACATCTGTGATTTTCTGAGGTGGGATTGATCATCCTGGGAACAGATGTGGAGGCAGAGGAATTGGGAATGAGAGATGGCATTTTTACAGAAGGTAGGGTCGGAGGAGGTGTAATCCAGGTAGCTGTGGGAATTGGTGGGCTTGTAGTATATGTCTGCAATTAGTCGGTTGCCAGAGATGGTGATGGAGAGGTCAAGGAAGGGGAGAGAGGTTGCTGAGATGGTCCTGGTGAATTTGAGGTTGGGGTGGAAGGTATTGGTAAAGTTGATGAACTGTTCAACCTCCTGAGCTACCATGCTGCCCCACAGTGTATTTGATAGAGAAGTTATGGTCAAACTAGAAGGCTGGGAAGTACTCAACAAGGCTCAGAGTTAGAACCACTACTTTTGGTTCTTAAAACCTCTCAGCTCAATTCTCACCTTAAGGATGAAAATGATCTTGGACAAAAGTGAGAAGTGGCCAATAACAAACCATCGGCACCTTTTACAAGTCTGGTGAATTGCTTCTCCTGTTTACTTTCCCGGGAATGCAGGCTGACAAATTGATAGAGGGAAATGGGAGCAGGAGATGGAGCTATGTCCAAACTTGTGCTTGGATGGCACAATGGCTCAGTGGTTAGCACTGCTGCCTCACAGTGCCAACGAACTGGGTTTGATTCCCGCCTCTGTGACTGTCTGCGTGGAGTTTGCATATTCTCCCCGTGTCTGCGTGGGTTTCCTCCAGGTGCTCCGATTTCCTCCTATAGTCCAAAGATGTGCAGATTAGCCATGGGAAATGCAGGATTAGGGGGATGAGTCTGGATGGGATGCTGTTTGGAGGGCCAGTGTGGACTTGATGGACTGAATGGCTACCTTCTGCATTGTGGGGATTTTATGACTTTGATAACTGATGCACCTAATACCTCCCACCCTGTTCAGATGAAAACTGCAGTTTCTAATCCTTAGCCCTTCCTCCAACAATTGCCCATAAGAGTTGTGGTAAATAGCATTGTATACCATTTAATTTCTCACACTCAGATGTTAACTCATTATATAACATAAGAAAGGAAGACATCTCTGAATGGAAACCAGCATGTTACAAAATAGCAAAGTAAACATTCACTGACAACACCATTGCTGTAGGTTGGATTTCAAACAATTGACGAGGTGGAATCCAGGAAATAGGTAGAGTGCTTGGTGGCATGGTGTAAAGATAGCAATCTCTCCCTCAACATCAGCAAAATGAAAGAGCTGGTCATCAGTTTCAGGAAGGAAGGTTGAGGGCATGCCCCTATCTACATCAATGGAGCTGAAGTGGAGATGGTGGAAAGAGTCAAATTCCGAGGAATGACGATCACCAACTTCAGCCTGTTCCACCCACATCAATGCTATGGTCAACAAAGCACAACAACATCTCTGCTTCCTCAGGAGACTAAGGAAATTCAGCATGCCAACAGGGACCCTCACCAACCTTTACAGATGCACCAGAGAAAGCATACTGTCTGGGTGCCCCTGGTATGGCAACTGCTCTGTCCAGGAGCCTAAGGAACCACAGAGAGTTGTATGCACAGCCCAGACTATCATGTAAACCGACCTTCCATCCATTGACTCCATCTCCATTTCTCACTGCCTCCTGATGAAGGGCTTATGCCCGAAACGTTGAATTTCCTGTTCCTTGGATGCTGCCTGACCTGCTGCGCTTTTCCAGCAACACATTTTCAGCTCTGATCTCCAGCACCTGCAGTCCTCACTTTCTCCCCGCCTCAGAAAGGGAGCCAGCATAAAGATCCCTCACCCTGGTTACAATCTCTTCCAACCTCTTCCATTGGGCAGAAGATCCAAAACCTAAAATACATGTGCCAACAGGTTCAAGAACAGCTTCTTCCCTGCTGTTATCAGGCTTGTTGATTGGACCCCTCAAACTTCAAATTTAACGTTGATCTCACTCTTTCTGCTCCTTCTCTGCTGCCGTAACATTGTATTCCTCGCTCTGTGTGGTTGCCCCTCATCCATTTTGCATGGTACAATCTTCCTTAACTACAAGCAGAACACTTTTCATTGTACCTAGGTGCATGTGATAATAGGAAATCAAATGAAATCAAAAGCATTTGATTTTCAAAAGCTTTTCAAAATCAAAAGCAAAATACTTTTATCCTGGGGCCAATAGAAGCTGTTCTCCTCCGGCAGCAGCACCAACAGGTTTGTCAGTGATGGATGTGGATCAGTAGTTAGCTCTCCTGCCTCTGACTTGGAAAGCTTGACTCTTAATCCAAAGGCTTGGAAATAGAGTCAGGCTGACTCTTGTGCAGCATTGAGGGTGTACTGCACTGTTGTGTCTTGCAGATGAAGCATTAAACTGAGGCTCCGTCTGCCCTCATTTCACCAAATATAATTTAATGAGGCATTCTGAATTCAACAAGAAGTGGCCATAGTTAACAGGCTCATGGCACCTTCAAAGACAGCACAGAATAACATGGGCAACCAACCAGTGCGCTCTTACACCTGGTCCTGCTGAATCCCTCTGTTGAACTGGAATGGTTCAAAGGGAGGGTGCACCAGAGACATCAGTGTCACAGTACCAACAAAACCCAGGCCAATATCTGGCTGGCAAGCCTCAGAAAGGTGACTAGTGGACGGGATTCAGGATGCCCTGGCCCAATCACAGTCCAGAATGTTCTAGTCATGTGTGAAATACCTCCACCAGTCAAAGCATTGATGTCAACGACAATGGCAGCTGTACTGAGAGGCTCATTGCTGACCGGTGTACCATGCTGCAGAGTGAGCTATGATCAGTGGGTACCCATTGAGTTTGTGCCTGCACCATAACCATTGAATTTCTACAGACTCAGCTCCTTCCAGAGACCCAGTGGGATTATCTGGGATTTTCTAGGGAGATAGCTAATGCATTGTTTAAGAGAGCTGGAAAGTTTTGGCTGTTATCTGTTCGCTTCAAGCAACATTTCCTCAGAGTGTCATCATTGTCTGATATTGCAGAGAGGGAATGTCTTGGGGTTGAAGGTCTTAGATGGGGGCCAGTCTTCATTGGACCAAGATGTGAAGGAGGGGGCAGAGCAAGCAGAACAGGAGATGATAAACCTCCTGTACTCCAGGCAACAAGCTGTTTAAGAGAGGCTTTAGAGCCTGCAATCTGATGTTTGCCTTCAGAGATACCGGTGGAGATTGACACCTCTATTCTTGGCAACAAATAAGTGGATCCTGCAGGCCTCATTAACAGGAGGCACAGTAGGAAACTGTATGCATATTAATCAATGAGTCATAGAAGCCTAAAGTACAGAAAAAGGCCCTTTGGCCCATCAAGTCTGTACTTAGCTATTCTAATTCTAATTTGGGGTGGCACAGTGGCTTAGTGGTTAGCACTGCTGCTTCATAGCGCCAGGGACCTGGGTTCAATTCCAGCCTCGGTGACTGCCTGTGTGGAGTTTGCACATTCTCCCCGTGTCTGCGTGGGTTTGCTCCGATTTCCTCCCACAGTCCAGGTGAATTGGTCATGCTAAATTGTCCATAGTGTTAGGTGCATTAGTCAGAGAGGAATGGGTCTGGGTGGGTTACTCTTCGGAGGGTTGGTGTGGACTGGTTGGACCAAAGGGCCTGATTCCACACTGTAGGGAATTTAATCTAATCTAATTCCATTTTTCAGCACTTGGCCAATAGCCTTGTATGCTTTGGCCATTGGATGCTCTGACTGGAATAAACTTGGAGAAGGAGTTGAATGAGATGAGACATTAGGCATCCTGCAGAGCACTCTTTGATAAGTCATAAACTGTAGAATCATACAGCACAGAACAGGTCCTTCAGCCCTTGGAGCCTGAATCCATAAAGCAACACTCGATCAACAGAGTCCCGTATTCCCGTACTCAGCCCATAGCCTTGAAAGTTATGATATTTCATGTGGTCATCCAAGTTCTTTCTTTTCAAAATATTGTGAGGATTCCTGCCTCAACATCCCTTCCAAGCAGAGCATTCCATGCACATACCACCCTTTCACATTAAAATTATGCCCCTTTGTTCTTGACCTTTCAACTAAGGGAAACAACTACTTTCTCTCCACCTGCTCCATGCTCCATAATCTTATACAACTCAGTCAGGTCCCCTTCCAGCCCTTCTTTCATCTTAAGTAAACAACCTGAGCTTATCCAGCCTCTCTTTTATCTTCATTCCCAGGCAACATCCTGATGAATCTCCTCTGTACCCGCTCCAGTGCAATCAAAGCCTTCCTATATTGGGGTCACCAGAAGAGCACACAATACAGCAGTTGTGGTCTAACCAAAGTCCTGGACAGCTCCAACATAACCTCCCTGCTCTTATAATCATGCCACAACTGGTAAGTGTCCCGTATGCCTTCCTAGCTATCCTAATAGCCTGCCCTGCCACACTCAGAGATGTGTGGACAAACATCCCTCTGTTTATCTGAAATTCCTAGTGTCCTGGCCACTTATTGAATATTCTCTTGTCTTGTTACTTCTTCAAAAATGCATAACCTTGCATTTTTTAGTCTTAAATGTCATCTAACACCCATCTGCCTATGGGACCAGTCTGTCTCATTGTCGTGCCATCTAATACTTTCCTCCTCATTGTCAGTCACCCATTTCATGTCATCCGCACACTTACTCATCATCTCCCCAACATTTTCCTCTGTATCATGAACAATAAGGGAACAAGCATTGATCTCTGTGGTACACTCACAGTACACTGGGCTCCAGTCACACAAACAGCCTTCCACCACCACCCTTTGTCTCTTACCACGAAGCCAGTTCTGGTTCCAACTTGCCAAGTCGTGTTTTGACTGTGGGGAAGGGATGGTGAGATCCTGGTTGGAGGCCCAGACTCTCCTTTGGGGAGCAGGACGATCATGCCGACTCATGACTGGAATGTCATTGGCACTGCCACACCCTCAGATTTAATAACTCTGCTTCAAAATATTGCCCTGCATGTAGTAAAATGGTCAAATACACTGCACCCAATGAACGATCGAAGAAACGTTAACACTGAGCCTGGTGAGATATTGAGGTAGATGACTAAAATCAGTACACTTGCTCAGCCTCCCCATCCAGCACCAATGCATACAGGCAGCAGGTAGGTATGATCCATAAGATTCAATGCAACAATCCACCCAGACCCCTTGGTAGCAATCCTGGGAGCTCTGCCACCTCGGCAGCAGATGCCTGTGAACACCACCACCAATGAGTTTCCCTCCAAACCACATCATCATGCTTTGAAGTTTGGCATCATCCTCACTGGCACTGAATCCTGGAACTGCCTACCTAGCAGCACTATGGAGGTCCCTCCACAACACAAGCTGCTGCTGTGACAGCACCTATCCTTCTGTTAAGAGAAATATAGAAAGGTTTAAGAAGGGAATTCCAGAATTTAGCATCTAGGCACACTCACCTGTGACACGCAATCAGGCTGAGAGGCCATAGTTCATTGTAAGTGGTAGTCAGGACAATGAAGAAAATCCTTGCCATTATTGGTCAGCGTAAAGGAGGTGCAAGGTCATTGTTGTGGCTGTACAGGATTGGTTAGGCCACTTTTGGAATACTACATTCAATTCTGGTCTCCCTGATGTAGGAAAGATGTTGTGAAACTTGAAGGGTTCAGAAAAGATTTACAAAGATATTGCCAGAGTTGGAGTGTTTAAGCTATAGGGAGAGGCTGAATAGACTGGGGCTGTTTTCCCTGGAGCATCGGAGGTTGAGGGGAGACCATATAGAGGTTTATAAAATCATGAAGGCCTGAATAGGGTAAATAGACAAGGTCTTTTCCCCAGGGTGGGGGAGTCCAGAACTACATGGAACGCCATTTAGCCCATTGAGTTTAAGATTTAAGAGGGATCTAAGGGGTAATGTTTTCACGCAGAAGGTGGTGTGTGTATGGAATGAGCTGCCAGAGGAAGTGGTGGAGGCTGGTACAATTGCAACATTTAAAAGGCACCTGGGTGGGTATATGAATAGGAAGGGATATGGGCCAAATAGGACTAGATTAATTTAGGACATCTGGTCAGCATGGACGAGTTGGACTGTAGGGTCTTTATGACTCTATAACTGAGAGGAGTGCAGGTAACTCTGAAGGTTGGATGGGACAGTAGGAAATTTCAAAGATATGGAGAGATGAAGCCATGAAGGCATTTGAACTCGAGGATGCAAATTTTAAAATTCAGGCGATGCTTGATCAGGCATTGGGAGGCACGGTGGCTCAGTGGTTAGCACTACTGCCTCACAGTGCCACGGACCTGGGTTCAATTCCAGCCTCGGCAGACTGTGTGGAGTTTGTCCATTCTCCCCATGTCTGTGTGGGTTTCCTCCAGGTGCTCCGGTTTCCTCCCACAGTCTAAATAAGACCATAAGACATAGGAGTGGAAGTAAGGCCATTCGGCCCATCGAGTCCACTCCGCCATTCAATTGTGGCTGATGGGTATTTCAACTCCACTTACCCGCATTCATAAGACCATAAGATGTAGGAGTGGACATAGACATAGAAATATGTGCAGGTTAGGTGGATTGGCCATGCTATGTGGCTTAGGTGGATTAGCCATGGAAAATACAGGGGCAGGGCAGGCAATTGGGTTTGGGTGCAATACTCTTCAGAGGATATGTGTGGTTCTGATGGGCTGAATGGCCTGCTCCCACACTGTAGGGATTCTATGAGCCAATATAGGTAGTGCAGGCGATATTTGAACTTCCTTTCCTCTGCTAGACCCAGCCGAATACAACTTACCTTGATGTGTTTCCACTACCAACTGAAAGATCCCCACTCATAAAACCATGTGAAGATACACTTACATCCCTTTTCTGATCACATATTGCAAGATGTTGTTCATTCAGTGGTTTCCTGTTATAACGAGCGCACTCCCACCCAGTTGTGAGATCATCTGCTTCCTGCTCATTCTCTGTTAACGCTCAGTGCATTTAAAGCATGTTTGGAAGAATGTCTGAACGGACAACTACTACAACGAATAATATTGGGATACTTTATAAGGTAAGTGTTTAGTCATGCACAAGAGTTGGCCAGACATAGTCTTAAGCAAACTGTGTAAAACCAAAGGCATCGTGGCTTTTTTTGGTTAATGATTTTTAGTTTTGAGCTGGGATTTCAGGATGAGAAGAATATCAGAGACACGTGAACATAGAGCAGAAAATCTCAGGTTCAGCTGCTAACTCACGACCTACAGCTTATCTCCTGCCTTTTGCTCTTTCCATGGGTTAGTGCCACCTGTTATGACCAACAGGGCTTTGAAAGCACATCATGTTTATTTTCTACGTAAAATTATATAAAACTTCCCAGTGCATGCTGTAAGGAACTTATGCTCCATGTGGGAAAGTCAGAAAGATAACCCAATATCCTGAGAAATAGTTAAACTTTTCTCAAACAGCATATCTGTAAACATGTTCTGCTATGTGACCTATGCCCTAGGCTCCAGAATTTGGTCCCCCTGTTTTCGTTTTACTCTAAACTCCTCCATGACATTCCTTCAAATCTACCCGTTTGAACATGCTGTACCAATCTTTAACCTCATTTATTTTTGTTGGGAAATACATTGCTTGCTTCTGTTTAAATTAGGTTATTGAGTTAATCTTTAATCTGTACTAAGAGTGACAATATTTTAACTTGTAACTTTATTAATTTATTTTTCTACTTTATACTAAGAAGGACTGTAATGTTTAACTTCTAACTTAGAGTCATAGAGTCCTACAGCCCTGAGACAGGCCCTTTGGCCCAAACTGGTCCATGCCGACCAAAATATCCATCCACACTAACCCCGTTTCCCTGCACTTGGCCCATACCCTTCTAATCCTTTCCTACCCATGTATTTGTCCAAATACCTTTTAAATGTTGTTAATGTACCCACCTCAACCACTTCCACTGACAGCTCATTCCAGATGCGTACCACCTTCTGTGTAAAAGAGTTGCCCCTCAGATTCCCTTTTATTCTTTCCCCTCTAACCTTAAACTGATGACCTCTAGTCCTCGATTCCCCAACCCTGGGGAAAAGACTGATTGCATTCACCCTATCCATGCCTCTCATGGTCTTAGACACCTCTATGGAGTATCCCACCCCCCTACCCTCCCAACCTCAATCTCCTACTCTCTAAAGAAAAAAGTCCTAGCTTGTCCAACCTCTCCCTATCATTTAGACTATTGAGTCCTGGCAACATCCTTGTAAAATTTCTTCTACACTATTTTCATTTTAATAATATCCTTCCTCTAGCAAGGTGACCAAAACTGAACACAATATTCCAAGTGGCCTCACCAACGTGCTATATAACTGCAACATATCTTCCCAACTTCTATACGTTATTGGGGTTGTACTATAGGCCCCCACTGGAGATTCTCACTGATGATGTTACCTAGTCATGGTGACGAAACATCTGAAAACAAACATTCCAGTTCAGCGAGCTAACTTACATCCATATCATCAATCTGAGCTTCAACTCTTCTCAAAACTTGCTAAGAGGAACATGATTGCAGGAAGACTGGGGAGACCTGCAGGAGTAATAGGGCTGTCATAGTAGGGGATTTTAATGTTCCTAACATAGACTGGGATTGCCATAACGCATAGAGCTTAGATGGGGTGGAATGTGTAATGTGCATTCAGGAAAGTTTCTTCAAGCAGTATATGGAGTGTGCTATTTGGAAAAGGGGCAAAACATGGCCTAATCTTGGGAAATAGGGCAGGACAGGTGATGGAGGTGACAGCGTGGGAGCACTTTGGGACCAGTGACCATAGTTCTATTAATTTTTAAATAGTTATGGAGAAGGACAAAACTGGTTGACTGATGAAAGCCAGTGTGCCCAAAGCCTTCTTCACTGCCCTGTCTATCAGTGCTTTCACTTTCAGAGACCTGTGCATCTGAACACCAAAGTCACTCTGTTCCACTATACTCTTTAATCATTATTCATTCATCAGGCTTTTGCCCACAACATCGATTCTCCTGCTGAGCGGATGCTGCCTGACATGCTGTGCTTTTCCAGCACCACACTCTCGATTCTACACATACAGTTTGGTCCTTGAGGGGTCCTCTAGTTATTCTTTTTCCTTTAATATACTTAAGGATCCTCTTTAGACAAATGACATCGGTAGAAATAGGGATGAGGTCCTGCAGAGTGGTCATAGAGAGCCAGGAACAAAAGTTAAAAGGCAGGATCTCATCGATGGTAATCTCCGGATTACTTCCAGTCCCACAAGCTAGTGAGGGTGAGAACAGGAGGATATGACAAATGAATGCATGGCTAAAGAATTGGTGTAGGGGGCAGGGATTCAGATTTATAGATCGTTGGGATATTTTTCTGGGGACAGGTTGCATCTGAACTGAGGGGGAAACCAATTTCTTGGCAGCTATATTTGCCAGTGCTGCAAGGAAGGGTTTAAGCTAGATTTAAGGGGATCCTCAACAGCAGGGAGGCAAGTTCGAGGCTGGAAGGAGGTACAGTAATCAGAAATAGTAAAGTGAAGAAACCAGTAAGACTGGAACATGACAGGGAGCAAGGAATGCCTGTTGGATTAAATTGCACTGGGATATTATAGCCATTACAGAAACATAGCTGAGGGAGGGACAGAGTTGAGAGTGTGTTGTTGTAAAAACACAGCAGGTTTGGTAGCATTCAAGGAGCGGGAATATCAATGTTTCAGGCTGGAGCCCTTCACCTAGGGACAGGACTGGCAGCTTAATGTGCCAGGGCACAGGTGCTTTAGCCAGGACAGAGATGGTGGAAGGAGGGGGGGGTTGCATTTTTGATTGAGGTGAGTATCACAGCGGTAATCAGAGATGAAATAACTGAAGGATCATCCAATGAGGCTTTGTGGGTGGAACTAAGAAATAAGAAGGGGGCAATGACGTTATTGGGGTTGTACTACAGGCCCCCACTGGAGATTCTCACTGATGATGTTACCTAGTCATGGTGACGAAACATCTGAAAACAAACATTCCAGCTCAGCGAGCTAACTTACATCCATATCATCAACCTGAGCTTCAAATCTTCTCAAAACTTGCTAAGCGGAACAGAATTGCAGGGAGACTGGGGAGACCTGCAGGAGTAATAGAGTTGACGTAGTAGGAGATTTTAATGTTCCTAACATAGACTGGGATTGCCATAACGCATAGAGCTTAGATGGGGTGGAATGTGTAATGTGCATTCAGGAAAGTTTCTTCAAGCAGTATATGGAGTGTGCTATTTGGAAAAGGGGCAAAACATGGTCTAATCTTGGGAAATAGGGCAGGACAGGTGATGGAAGTGACAGCGTGGAAGCACTTTGGGACCAATGACCATAGTTCTATTAATTTTTAAATAGTTATGGAGAAGGACAAAACTGGTCCACAGGTGCATGTTCTAAATTCAGGCAGAGTGAACTTTGATGGAATTAGACAGGAGCTTGTAGGGGTTGATTGGAGTAGTTTGTTTGCAGGCGAAGGGACCTCCAGCAAGTGAGAGGCCTTTAAAAGTGAGATAGCTGGAGTTCAAAGTCCGTATGTTCCTGTGAGGGTGAAGGGCAAGGTCAGCAGGAATAGGGAACCCTGGATGACAAGAGATAACGAGGCTTTGACCAGAAAAAAGGAGGAGACATGGCTCAGGTACAGGCAGCTGGGATCAAGGGAATCCCTGGAGGTATATAGGAATACAGGAGTTTACTGAAGAAGGAAATCAGGAGGGTGAAAAGGGAGCACGAGATATCCTTGGCTGAGAAGATTAGAGTGAATCCAAAAAAAAAGCTTTACTTCTTTATTTTTCTACTTTGTTCCTAAGTTGTTTTCCCTTTACATCTAAGATGGCACCAGAACTGGTGACATTATTCATTTCTCACTGTACTCCTGTACTTGAGTACATGTGACAATAAAATCTAATTCGAATTCTTCTTTGATTCATGTTAAACTTTGGCATATATAGAAATAACTGCATATCCTGACATCAAGTCAACTTTTATTTACTGGTGCACAGTAAACTGGCTGTGGCCAGCCAGCTCAGAATCAGTCTCCCAAACTAAGGAGATTCCAAATCCCCTGTTTATAAATATGACTTAGAGCTGCCAGTGTTGGACTGGTGTGGACACTACACCAGGTTATAGTCCAACAGGTTAATTTGGAGGTACTAGTTTTTGGAGTTCTGCCTCTTTATCAGGTGTTTGTGGAGCAGAATCATAAGACACAGGATTTATAGCAACAGGATTGCAGTATCATAGAATGTAATATTAAACAAACTTAGCTTGAGTCTTTGATCTGTTAGAATGATCATGTTAGTTTCAGTTCTTTCATATATAAATCTCAGAACTTTTTAAAAGTTACATTCTCAGGATAGCTTTAACAATAGGTGCCATCTCAGCTCAGATAATGCATTGAAGGTGTGGCATCTGACCTGAGCTAGTGCTTTCAAATAAACCTGTTGGACTACTGTCTGGTGTTGTGTGGCTTTTAACTTTGTTTATATATAGTCATAGAGTCAGAGAGGTGTACAGCACAAAACCACACCCTTCAGTACAAATTGTCCACACCGATGAGATATCCTAAATTAATCAAGTCCCATTTACCAGCACTTGGCCCATATCCCTCCACACCCTTCCTATTCATATAGCCATCCAGATTCCTTTTAAATGTTGTAATTGTACCAGCCTCCACCACCTCCTCTGGCAGCTCATTCCATACACACACCACCCTCTGCGTGAAAAAGTTCCCCCTTTGGTTCCTTTTAAATCTTTTCCCCTCTTACCCTCAACCTATGCCCTCTAGTTCTGGACTCTCCCACCCCAGAAAAAAGACCTTGTCTATTTACCCTATCCATGCCTCTCATTATTTTATAAACATTTATTAGGTCACCCTTCAGCCTCCGACACTCCAGGGGAAACAGCCCCAGCCTATTCGGCCTCTCCCTATAGCTCAAATCCTCCAACCCTGGCAACATCCTAGTAAATCTTTTCTGAACCCTTTCAAGTTTCACAACATTCTTCCGATAGGAAGGAGACCAGAATTGCACACAGTTTTCCAAACATGGCTTCACCAATGCCCTGCACTGCTGTAACATGATCTCCCAACTCCTATACTCAATTCTCTGACTAATAAATGAAAGCATACTAAATGCCTTCTTCACTATCCTATCGACCTGCGACTCTCCTTTCAAGGAACTATGAGCCTGCACTCCAAGGTCTCTTTGTTCAGCAACATTCCCTACCATTAAGTGATTTGCCTTTCCAAAATTCAGCACTTCACATTTTTCTAAATTAAACTTCATCTGCTACTCCTCAGCCTATTGGCCCATCTGATCAAGATCCTGTTGTAATCTGAGATAACTTTTTTCACTGTCCACTACACCTCCAATTTTGGTGTCGTCTGCAAACTTACTAACCATAACTCCTATGTTCACATCCAAATCATTTATGTAAATGACAAAAAGCAGTGGATCTAGCACCGATCCTTGCGGCACTCCACTGGTCACAGGCCTCCAGTCTGAAAGGGAACACTCTACCACCACCCTCTGTCTTCTATCTTCAAGCCCATTCTGTATCCAAATGGTTAGTTCTCCTTGCATTCCATGTGATCTTACCTTGCTAACCAGTCTACCACGAGGAACATTGTCAAATACCTTACTGAAGTCCATATAGATCACGTCCACTGCTCTGCCGTCATCAATCCTCTTTGTTACTTCTTCAAAAAACTCAATTAAGTTAATGAGATACAATTTCCCATGCACAAAGTCATGTTAACTATCCCTAAACAGTCTTTGCCTCTCCAAGTACATGTAAATCCTATCCTTCAGGATTCCCTCCAACAACTTGCCCACCACCAATGTCGGGTTCACTGGTCTATATTCCCTTGCATTTCTTTATCACCTTTCTTAAATAGTGGCACCACGTTAGCCAACCTCCAGTCTTCCGGCGCCTCACCTGTAACTATCGATGATAGAAATATCTCAGCAAGGAGCCCAGCAATCACTTCTCTAGCTTCCCACAGAGCTCTAGGATGCACTTGATCAGGCCCTGGGGATTTATCCACCTTTATGCATTTTAATTTTAATTTTAAGACATCCCAGCACCTCCTCCTCAATAATATGGACACATTTCAAGATGTTACCATCTATTTTCCCACATTCTGTATCTTCCATATCCTTCTCCATAGTAAACACTGATTGCAAAATACTGATTTAGTATTCCCCCATCTCCTGCGGTTTCATACATCGGCTGCCTTCCTCACCTTTAGGGGCCCTATTCTCTCCCTAGATACTCTTTTGTCTTTAATGTAATTCTTTTGGATTCTCCTTAAGCCTGTTTGCCAAAGCTACCTCATATCCCCTTTTTACCCTCCTGATTTCTCTCTTAAGTATACTCCTACTGCCTTAATACTCTTCAAAGGATTCACTTGATCCCTGCTGTCTATACTTGACATATGCTTTCCTTTTTTTGACCAAAACCTCAATTTCTATAGTCATCCAGCATTCCTCACATTTACCAGCCTTGTCTTTCACTCTAACAGGAACATACTGTCTCTGGATTCTTGTTATCTCATTTCTGAAGGCTGCCCATTTTCCAGCTGTCCCTTTATCTATGAACATCCATCCCCAATCAACCTATGAAAGTTCTTGCTTAATATCATCAAAATTGGCCTTTCTCCAATTTAGAACTTTATCTTTTAGATCTGCTCTATCCTTTTCCATCACTATTTTAAAACTAATAGAATTTTGGTCGCTGACCCCAGAGTGCTACCCCACTGACACCTCAGTCACCTGCCTACATCTACACCTCCATCCGCCATGACCAGGGCCTCCAAGCCCTCCGATTTTCCTCTCCAGACATCCCCAACAGTACCCTTCCACCGACACTCTCATTCGCTTGGCCAAACTGGTCCACACCCTTAACAATTTCTCTTTTCAATCCTCCCATTTCCTCCAGACCAAAGGGTAGCCATGGGCACATGTATGGGCCCCAGCTATGCCTGTCTCTTTGTTGGCTACGTAGAACTTGTTGATCTTCCGTAGTTACACCGGCACCACTCCCCACCTCTTCCTCCGCTACATCGATGACTGCATTGGCACCACCTCATGCTCCCACGAGGAGGTTGAGCAATTCATCAACTTCACCAACACATTCCACCCTGACCTTAAATTTACCTGGACCATCTCTGACACCTCCCTCCCCTTCCTGGACCTCTCCATCTCCATTAATGATGACCGACTTGACACTGACATTTTTTTCAAACCCACCGACTCCCACAGCTACCTGGATTACACCTCTTCCCACCCTACAAAAATGCCATCCCGTATTCCCAATTCCTCCACCTCTGCCATATCTGCTCCCACGAGGACCAGTTCCACCACAGAACACACCAGATGGCCTCCTTTAGAGACCGCAATTTCCCTTCCCACGTGGTTAAAGTTGTCCTCCAATGCATCTCGTCCACATCCCGCACCTCCGCCCTCAGACCCCACCCCCTTCAACCGTAATAAGGACAGAACGCCCCTGGTGCTCACCTTCCACCCTACAAACCTTCGCATAAACCATATCATCCACCGACATTTCCGCCACTTCCAAAAAGACCCCACCACCAGGGATATATTTCTCTCACCACCCCTTTCCGCCTTCCGGAAAGACCATTCCCTCCATGACTACCTGGTCAGGTTCACGCTCCCCTACAACCCACCCTCCCATCCTGGCTCTTTCCCCTGCCACCGCAGGAACTATAAAACCTGTGCCCACACCTCCTCCCTCACCGCTATCCAAGGCCCTAAAGGAGCCTTCCACATCCATCAAAGTTTTACTTGTACATCCACCAATATCATTTATTGTATCCGTTGCTCCCGATGTGGTCTCCTCTACATTGGGGAGACTGGGCGCCTCCTAGCAGAGCGCTTTAGAGAACATCTCTGGGACACCCACACCAATTAACCACACCGTCCTGTGGCCCAACATTTCAACTACCCCTCCCACTCTGCCGAGGACATGGAGGTCCTGGGCCTCCTTCACCGCCGCTCCCTCACCACCAGACGCCTGGAGGAAGAATGCCTCATCTTCCGCCTCGGAACACTTCAACCCTAGGTCATCAATGTGGATTTCAACAGTTTCCTCATTTCCCCTTCCCCCACCTCACCCTAGTTCCAAACTTCCAGCTCAGCACTGTCCCCACAACTTGTCTGGACTTGTCCTACCTGTCTGTCTCCTTTTCCACCTATCCACTCTACCCTCTCCTCCCTGACCTATCACCTTCATCCCCTCCCCCTCTCACCCGTGGTACTCTATGCTACTTTCTCCCCACCCCCACCCTCCTCTAGCTTATCTTTCCATACTTCCAGCTCACTGCCTTTATTCCTAATGAAGGGCTTTTGACCAAAACGTAGATTTCGCTGCACTTTGGATACTGCCTGAACTGCTGTGCTCTTCCAGCACCACTGATCCAGAATGCCTACCTTATTTCCCAAGAGTAGGTCAAGTTTTGCACCTTCTGTTGCAGGTACATCCACATACTGAATCAGAACATTTTCTTGTACCCACTTAACAAATTCCTCTCCATCTGTATGTGTCAGCCAGATGATCACTGATTGGCCTGGGTTAACAACCCCAGTTAAGGATCTCATAGTCCATGAGATCCACCTGGTTCCAATCACCACAAATACGTTGCTGTAAAGGTTTTGAGGTGCTAAAAATGCTGTGTAAATAATTTGGGTTTTTTTTCTGTTCCTGAAAGTGATTTAGGTAACTTACGTGACATTTTTTTTCAAATCTCTCTGATTGTGATGCTACTTTAAGAGGTGTATTTTATCAATGTTTTTATGAAGAGAGGTTGAGAAAGAGGTGAAGAGCAGTCTACTCAGACCCAATAACGTAAACAGTGTGTGAGGCCTTGGGTTTTTATTTTAAGTTGGAACAATAGAAGCAGCCTGAATGGGTGGAGTCAGGCTTGCACAGAACCAGGGTTTTAATTTAGTTTTCGGTAGTTGTTGGGGTGTTGAAGCCAGTTGTGAAAGCTGTTACATCTTTCTGTCTTTGTTGCCTTTGAGACAATCTGTTTTACTGAATTTGCCTTGGCCAAGGGTGTGTTTAGAGGATGTTATTATATTGGAACAGTTCTTTTGAGATTAGATTAGATTCCCTACAGTGTGGAAATAGGCCCTTCAGCCCAATAAGTCCACACTGACTCTCTGAAGAGTAACCCACCCAAACCCATTTCCCTCTGACTAATGCACCCAACACTATTAGCAATTTAGTATGACCAATCCACCCAACCTGCATATCTTTGGATTGTGGAAGGAAACCAGAGCACCCAGAGGAAACCCACGCAAAAAGGGGGAGAATGTGCAAACTCCACACAGACAGTTGCCCGAGACTGGAATCAAAACCAGGTCCCTGTGACTGTGAGGCAGCAATGCTAACCACTGAGCCACCATTTCATAGATAAATAATCTATTATTCTGTTAATTTTTCCAGTAGGGTTAAAAGTTAGACTTCTTTCCTTTGTTTGTATTTAAACTGTAGTGTAAGAATAAGGTGTGTTTGGCTTAAAGCCAAGTAGTGTGATGAATTGAATTACATCCCGAACACAGCACTTTACACTCGCCTTTAAATAAGATAAAAGGTATGGTCTAGGCTGTCTCCTTGATATATATCTGCCGGAGGTCTGGTTCTGAATCATAACATGACCCCCACAGCAACTCCACACACGTGTGTGCTAATCCAGAAACATGCATGTGCACCATTCATGTAAATGTCTACACTTGGAGTATTGTGTACAGTTCTGGTCACCGCATTATAAGAAGGCTGTGGAAGCTTTGGAAAGGGTGCAGAGGAGATTTACTAGGATGTTGCCTGGTAGGGGAGGAATGTCTTATGAGGAATTAGTATGACAGAGATTAGTATGACAGGGCGGCACAACATCTGCGCTATAATGTTCAATGTTTTGTGTACATCATATGCAAAGGGAAGAATTGTGATTTTGAAACAGAGTTCAACAGAGGGAGGAGAGGTCACGGGGAGGGGAAACAGAGCAGAGAGAATGTTGGTAGGGGACTGCAGTGGAACGAGAGAGGTCGAGAATTGTTGGGGGGGGGAAAGGTGTGAGGACACAGGATGGCAGTGTGAGGAAGAGGGAGAGAGGACAGGCAGCAAAGGGGTGGGTAATGTCCAGGAGGCTCACAACTCCTCTTGCCCCCATACCCTCCCCTTGTCCCTCATACTCATGTCCCATTAACTTCCCCGTCCCCTGCCTGTCGGACCCTGCTCCTCTGCCTCCTCTCTCTATCCCCACATACAGTGACAACAAGTTGTTTATATTTGTGTCCCCCGCAATCCTGTTACTCACACAAACTGGTGCACAGTGTGCATGCACTAGTGTCAGCAAAGACAGCCTTAAATTCCTTTCAACAAGGTAAGCTCAACAGTCCTAAACCACCTTCCTATCTCACATTTAGCACCAGCCATGACTTTGACAAAAAAATGCTCAAAGTGAAGATAAAACCTTCTTTCCCCTCAATATATGGCTGCTGAAAAACAACTTCAGGATCTTCTATCTGACAGCCAAATTCAAGACACTGTTCATTTTACTCACTCATAAAACTTTACAAACGTATCTGTGTCAACTCTCCAAATGAGTAATTCACTTAGACTTATAGTGAGTCATACAGTTTTTACAGCATGACTCTTTGGCCCTTGGTGTCCACACCATCACCAATCAACAAACATCCATCTACTCTAATACCTTTTCCAGCACTTGGCTACATGCTGTGAGCTTGTATGCTGTGCCATTCCAAGTGTACATCAAAATAGGTCTGAAATATCTGGAGTGTTCCTAACTCTGCCACCCTTTTAGACAGTGAGTTCCAGATACCCACCACCCTCTGGATGAAATAAAGTTTTCTCTGATCTCCTCTAAACCTGGTGCTATTCTCTTGCTGTCCCCTCATAGCTCTGCATGTTCTTCATAAACATTTCATAAAACAGTCTGATTCCAGCTGGAACTCTTAATCAAAGTGTATTCTCTAAACTCTTAGGAAGTGTATTCCAATCTTTAACCATTCATCTGCACATAAAAGACTTTCCTCATGTCACGTGTGCTTCTTTTCTCTATTACTTTGATCTGCACCCATTTGTTCTTAGCCTGGGTGAAGAAGTTTCTCCTCAACTCTGCTCTAAGTGGCCTACCCCTTATTTTTAAACTGTGTCCTCTGGTTCGGGACACACCCATCAGCGGAAACATGTTTCCTGCCTCCAGAGTGTCCAATCCTTTAATAATCTTATACGTCTCAATCAGATCCCCTCTCAGCCTTCTAAAGTCAAGGGTATACAAGCCCAGTCGCTCCAATCTTTCAACATAAGATAGTCCCACCATTCTGGGAATTGACCTTGTGAACCTACGCTGCACTCCCTCAATAGCCAGAATGTCTTTCCTCAAATTTGGAGACCAGAACTGCACACAATATTCCAGGTGTGGTCTCACCAGGGCCCTGTACAGCTGCAGAAGGACCTCTTTACTTCTATACTCAATCCCTCTTGTTATGAAGGCCAGCATGCTATTAGCCTTCTTCACTACCTGCTGTACCTGCATGCTTGCTTTCATTGACTGATGTACAAGAACACCCAGATCCCTCTGTACTGCCCCTTTACCTAAATTGATTCCATTTAGGTAGTAATCTGCCTTCCTGTTCTTTCCACCAAAGTGGATAACCATACATTTATCCACATTAAACTGCATCTGCCGTGCATCCGTCCACTCACCTAACCTGTCCAGGTCACCCTGTAATCTCCTAACATCCTCCTCACATTTCACCCTGCCATCCAGCTTTGTGTCATCAGCAAATTTGCTCATATTACTCTTAATACCTTCATCTATATCATTAATGTACATTGTAAAAAGCTGCGGTCCCAGCACTAATCCCTGCGGTACCTCACTGGTCACCGCCTGCCATTCCGAAAGGGAGCCGTTTATTACTGCTCTGTTGTTTCCTGTCACCCAACCAATTTTCAATCCAAATCAGTATTTTGTCCCCAATACCATGTGTCCTAAGTTTGCTCACTAACCTCCTATGTGGGACTTTATCAAAGGCTTTCTGAAAGTCCAGGTACACTACATCCACTGGATCTCCCTTGTCCATCTTCACAGTTACATCCTCAAAAAATTCCAGAAGATTAGTCAACCATGATTTCTCCTTCATAAATCCACACTGACTCTGACCTATCCTGTTTACTGCTATCCAGATGTGTCATAATTTCGTCCTTTATAATTGACTCCAGCATTTTTCCCACCACTGAGATCAGACTAACTGGTCTATAATTCTCTTTTTTCTCTCTCCCTCCTTTATTAAAAAGTGGGACAACATTAGCCACCCTCCAATCCGCAGGAACTGATCCTGAATCTATAGAACATTGGAAAATGATCACCAAAGCATCCACAATTCCACGATTTCTAGTACCTTGGGATGTAGACCATCAGGTCCCGGGGACTTATCAGCCTTCAGACCTAACAGTCTCTCCAAAACCATTTCCTGCCAAATATAAATTTCCTTCAGTTCAGGTCCTTCAGCCACTATTACATCAGGGAGATTGCTCGTGTCTTCCCCAGTGAAGACAGATCTAAAGTACCAATTCAACTCTTCTGCCATTTCTTTGTTCCCCGTAATAAATTCACCCGTTTCTGTCTTCAAGGACCCAATTTTAGTCTTAACCATTTTTTTTCTTTTCCCATACGTAAAAAAAACTTTACTATCCTCCTTTATATTTTTGGCCAGTTTACCTTCGTACTTTATTTTTTCTTTGCGTATTTAGTTTTAGTTATCCTCTTTAGTTCTTTTATCCTTCTTAGTTATCCTCTGTTGTTCTTTAAAAGCTTCCCAGTCCTCCGTTTTCCCACTTATCTTTGCTATATTATACTTTTTCCCTTTTGTCTTTATATGGTCCTTAACTTCCCTCGTCAGCCACGGCCACCCATGCCTCCCCTTAGGATCTTTCTTTCTTTTTGGAATGAACTGACCCTGCATCTTCTGCATTATACCCAGAAATACCTGCCATTGTTCCTCCACTGTCATCCCTGCTAGGGAATTGCACTATTGAACTTTGGTCAGCTCCTCTCTCATAGCTCCATAGTTCCCCTTATTCAACTGAAATATTGTCATTTCCGATTCTACCCTCTCCCTTTCAAACTGCAGATTGAAGCTTATTGTATTGTGGTCACTCCCTCCAATAGCTCTTTTACTTCGAGGTCCCTGATCAAATCCAGTTCATTACACAATACCAGATCCAGAATTGCTTTCTCCCTGGTAGGCTCCAGCACCAGCTGCTCTAAGAATCCATCTCTGAGGCACTCCACAAACTCCCTTTCTTGGGGTCCAATACCATCCTGACTCTCCCAGTCTACCTGCATGTTGAAATCCCCCATAACAACTGTAGTAATATCTTTGCGACAGGCCAATTTCAGCTCCTGATTCAACTTACACACTACATCCAGGCTACTGTTTGGGATCCTGTAGATATCTCCCATTAGGGTCTTTCTACCCTTAAAATTTCTCAGCTCTATCCATACTGACTCTACATCCCCTGATTCTATTTCCCCATGGGCAAGGGACTGAATACCATTCCTTACCAACAGGGCCACCCCACCCCCTCTGCTAATCAGTCAGTCCTTACGATAGCACATATAGCCTTGAATATTCATTTCCCAGCCCCTGTCCACTTGAAGCCACGTCTCTGTTATCCCCACAACATCGTAACTGCCAATTTCTAAATGAGCCTCAAGCTCATCCACCTTATTTCTAATGCTTCGTGCGTTCATATCTAATATTTTTAATTTGTTACTCCCCTCACCCTTCCTATCAATCCCTATTTCACTTGACCTTACAGCATGATCCTTTTTTGAGTTTTCTGCTCCATTGATTCCGTTGTTTTTCTTGAATTCTCTTGTTCTAACTTTCCCTTTAACTTCCTTCTTAAACTTCCAGTTTGTCCACTCCCCCCGCTATTTAAACACACCAGTGTTGCAGTGGTAAACCTACCTGCCATAATGCTGGTCCCCCCACCTATTAAGGTGCAACCCGTCCCTCTTGTATAATTTATCCTTACCGCTAAACATACCCCGGTGATCAAGAATTTAAATCCTTGCTTCCTGCACCAGTTCCCCAGCCACACGTTCAAGTCCATTATCTCCCTGTTCCTGTCCTCTCCAGCCCGGGGGACTGGAAGCAAACCGGAGATAACCACCCTGGACATCCTGCTTTTCAGCCTTTTTCTGAGTTCTCCAAAGTCCCGCTGTAGCATGTTCCTCCTCTTCTTTCCGAAGTCATTTGTGCCGACATGCACCACCATGTCTGGCTCTTCACCTTCGCCCTTGAGGATTTCCTGCACTCTGTCTGCGATATCCTTAATCCTGGCACCCGGAATGCACCACACCATCCTCAAATCCCACCTGTTGCCACAGAAACCCCTTTCGGTCCCTCTCACTATGGAATCCCTTATTACCACGGCTCTGTGCAATGTCCGACTCCTTGCCTCTGCCTCCATGCCAATTTCTGATTGGCAGACCTGACCGCCTCTCGGACTGGCAGTGATGTCTATCTCTATGGTTTCCAAGACATTCAACCTGTTCCTGACAGGTACTTCCCCCGGGGTCTCTTGCACTTGCCTCATCTCTGCCTTCCTCATCATCTTCTCCCTTCTACTCTCTTCTGGTATGCTCAGTGTAATAACCTCGCTGAAGGTCCTGTCCAGAAAGATCTCGTTCTCTGGGATGAGCCTGAGGTCATCTAGTTCTTTCTTCAGTGCAGCAATATGCTCTGTCAGAAGCTGAACATGTACACACTTTCCACAGTTATACGAGCCAGCTACACCAGTGTCCCTGACCTCCCATAACATGCACACAGTACACTGAATCAGCTTGGCAGTCATGTCTTCACCCTCCAACTGTGGCGTAATCACTTCTCTCAACTTCTTTGTCGAAGACTCCTGAGCCAAAGACTCGCTCTTTTCTCAACAGAAACTACCTCGACCCCTGTGTTTTGTTGCAAGTCTGTGGACTTTTAATTTAGGTTAGAGGAGGAGGGTGGGAAGGAGGCCCTACTGTGTAGGACCTGGGGCCTAGAACACACTTACTTAAATAACACTCACCCACCTTCCCCTCTGCGCTCCGACTTCACTCCTGCCCAGCTCCCACCATTCTCTGCTGCAAAAAAAAGAAAACTACCCTAGCTTCTCTGATTCATCTTCATAACTGAAGTTTCATAACTGAAGCATCCTGAGTCTTTTCTGCACTCTCCTCATAAATTTCACATCCAAAAGTGCAACGCCCAAAACTGGACAAAATTCAGATTGGTTCCACAGGTCAGCGCAACATTGAGGGCCGAAGGACCTGCACTGCACTGTAATTTCTGGTTCCATGTTCTAACATAATCCAGCAGAGGCTTAACTAGTGCCATGTACAAATTCAACATCATCTCCTTACTATTTTAATCTGTTGCCCTATTGATAAAACCCAGGATTAAATACTTTATTAACTGCACTCTCAATCTATCCTGCAGTCTATAAAAGTGTAAACGTGTATAAATCCAGGTTGAAAGGCATGTATAATCTATTATTATTATTTTGGATTTTGAAATTTTTTAAGGAGAATTTGACTTACATTCTATGAAGGTAATTTTTTTTGTTTTGGTGAGAAAGTCATTTGAAACAGTATAATTAAGACGGAGATAGATAGGTTCTTGTTTGTCAAACGGATCAAGGGTTATGGGGAGAAGCCAGGAGAATGGGTTTGAGAAATTTATCAACCATGATTGAATGGTGGAGCTGACTTGATGGGCTGAATGGCCTAATTTCTGCTTCTATGTCTTATGGTCTTATAACTTAATACATCAATTCCAAGAAAGCATGTGGTCCAGTCAAGTGCCTAACAGGATAGTTGTGTGAATTGATAGAAAGTTTGTTCTGTTGAGTTTGCAACTGACAGAAAAGACAGACCAGTGACCATTTGGCTTCATTTCAAAGAGTCAGGCATTTGTTCAAAAGAGAAGTTTTCTCTTAACAAAAGGGGTTTAGTTTGTGAAGCAGCACCAATAAAGTACACTATATGCCAGCTGAGGCTGTACAAGTGTCTTATACATGAAGAACATAACCTTCCTACTTTTGTACTTCAAAACTCTATTAATCCCTCTAGAAATAGACTATTAGATCATTGAGTTTGCTTTGCCATTCGATACTAACCTAGCTGATCCGTCTGTAGTTTGAATTCCACATTCGCATTGACATTCGATAATCTTTCATTTCTCTGCCTAACAACAACCTATTGTACATTACAGTAGTTCAGAAAGACAGCTCACCAGCACCTTCTCAAGGACTTTTGGGGAATGTGCAATAAAATGTGCTCGTTTTGCCAGCAACACCCACTTCCTGAAAATTAGTTGGGGGAATAAAATAAACAAGTGCTTTGTATTTTTAATTACTCTGAAGAAGTATTGGGTGAATGTGAAAGTCAACAATTGAGCAACTTGCATTTTAATACCATCTTTTTTGGAGTATTCTAGATGATAAAGCAGTGTTCATTGAAGTGTAGGCACTGTTCTAATGTACCATACGACAGCCAATTGCAAATTGAACACAACATGATCTCATGGTTAAAATCCTGGAATTCCCTCCCTCAAGGCATTGTGGGTCTACCTACAGCACATGGACTGCAGCGGTTCAAGAAGGCAGCTCACCCCCACCTTCTCAAGGGGCAACTAGGGACGGGCAGTAAATGGTGGGCCCAGCCAGTGACACCCACACCCCATGAATAAATAAAAAAGAATCAGTAATGTGATCATGATTTTTTTATTCACATGTTCACTTCTTCACACTGCAGTCTGTGTGCTGTAGGTAGACCCACAATGCCCTGAGGGAAGGAATTCCAGGATTCTGATCTAGTGAGACTGAAGAAGCAGCGATATATTTCCAAGTCATGATGGTTATGAGCCAGACCAAATTGGACCCTGTCTTTTTCCTATTTTAAAGATAAATGTAACATGTTTCAGATGCAATGCAATTAGAGTCAAAGAGACAAACAGCATGGAAACAGACCTTTCAGTCCAACTTGTCCATGCTGCCCAGATATCCTGACCCAATCAAATCCCACCTGCCTCTTAAATGTTGCAATTGTACCAGCCTCCATCACTTCCTCTGGCAGCTCATTCCATACATGTACCACCCTCAGCGTGAAAAAGTAGCCCCTTAGGATTCTTTTATATCTTTTCCCTCTCACCCTAAACCTATGCCCTTTATTTATGGACTCTCCCACCCCAGAGAAAAGACTTTGTCTATTTACCCTATCCATTCCCCTCATGATTTTATAAACTCAATAAGGTCACCCTCAGACTCCAATGCTCCAGAGAAAACAGCCCCAGCCTATTCAGCCTTTTCCTATAGCTCAAATCCTCCAATCCTAGCAACATCCTTGTAAATCTTTTTTGAACACTTGCACGTTTCACAACATCTTTCCGATAGGAAGGAGACCAGAATTGCATGCAATATTCCAACAGTGGCCTAACCAATGTCCTGTACAGCACAACATGACCTCCCAACTCCTGTACTCAATACTCTGACCAATAAAGGAAAGCATACCAAACACCTTCTTCACTATCTTATCTACCTGCAACTCCACTTTCAAGGAGCTACGAACCTGCACTCCAAGGTCTCTTCGTTCAGCAACAGTCCCCAGGACCTTACCATTAAATGTAAAAATCCTGCTAAGATTTGCTTTCCCAAAATGCAGCACTCGCATTTATCTGAATTAAACTCCATCTGTCATTTCTCAGCCCATTGGCCCATCTGAATTGATTCCGTTGTAATCTGAGATAACCTTCTTTGCTATTCACTACACCTCCAATTTTGGTGTCATCTACAAACTTATTAACTCTACCTCTTATGCTCACCTCTGAATCATGTATATAAATGACAAAAAGTTCTGCTCCTGGGCCTGACCAAACTGGCCATAAACAGGTCCAGGCAGCGGGCTGTGGTGGGGGTCATTAGGGCCGACTGCCTGCCCCTCTTCCACGGCTATATCCGAGCCCGGGTGTCCCTGGAAAAGGAGCATGCGGTGTCCACCAACACCCTTGAGCTGTTCAGGGAGAGGTAGGCACCATAGGGAGTGGAGTGTATTATTTCCCCCTCCAATTCTATTTTGTATTAGTCCCTGCCCCCTCCCCCCCTTCACTGTTTTGATCACGCAGCATTGCTCTTTGTTGTGAAGGGCACCGCTTGTCACTGGCCACTCCAGAAAGTTTCCTTTCTTCCTGGTGGTGGAAATTGAATAAAGATTTGTACACTTGCTGTCTTTCATTGTGTCTCACACCTGCACACACACCAGATGGGTGCTGGGGAAAAATATAAGCACTACTGCAGTTAGGCAGTAGTGTGGGGGAGAAAGAAAGTAAAAAAGTGATGAAAAGCAGTGGACCCTGCACCGATCCTTGTGGCACTCCACTGGTCACAGGTCTCCAGTCTGAAAAACAACCCTCCACCACCACCCTCTGTCTTCTACCTTTGAGCCAGTTCTGTATCCAAATGGCTAGTTCTCTCTGTATTCTATGAGATCTAACCTTGCTAACCAGTGTCCCATGGGGAACCTTGTCGAACGCCTTACTGAAGTCCATATAGATCACATCCATCGCTCTGCCCTTATCTATTCTCTTTGTTACTTCTTCAAAAAAGTTAATCAAGTTTGTGAAACATGATTTCCCACACTCAAAGCCATGTTGACTATCCCTATTCAGTCCCGGCCTTTCCAAATAAATGCACATCCTGTCCCTCAGGATTCCTTCCAACAACTTGCCCACCACTGATGTCAGGCTCACTGGTCTATAGTTCCCTGGCTTATCCTTATCACCTTTCTTAAACAGTGGCACCAAGTTAGTCAACCTCCAGTCTTTCATCACCTCGCCTGTGACTACCAATGATACAAGTATCTCAGTAAGAGGCCCAGCAATCACTTCCCTAGCTTCCCACAGTGTTCTAGGGTCAAATCAGATTTAAAGCAAAACACACTTTATTCATCCATTATAGTTAAAATACAACAAAAGAAAGAAGGAATAGTGATAACGACTCTATGGAAAACATAACAGAATACCAGATACAGTAACTATTAACTAATCCAATATAGTAACATCCCATAAACATACCCTTGGTAAACGGCAAATTCAGATAACAGGTTGTCTCACATGCAACTCCTGTAACAGGCAGAGAGCCCCCAGCTTTTGACTCTAACCAAGAGAGGGGAAAAATAGTTTCCACTTCTTCATGACCCCAACAGTAACTGCTGAAAGCTAAACTAAAGATCCTGGTTCCATGGGAGTTTGACCACATCCTATTGTTACAACTTTAAAAAAAACCCAAGACCTCACAAGCTGTTTCATTCATTGGCTTTCTAACTGGACAGGTTGGTGCCTCTGTCTTAAAGCCTCTATTTTAACAGAGAAAAAAACTCTTAAAGCCACAGCATCATCACAGGATGGTGAGTGACTTGGAGAACTTGCAGTTGATGGTGTTCCCATTTATCTGCTGCCCTTGTCCTTCTAGAACATGATCAGATCATCTATTTTAGTGATGTTAACTCAATCACGAATATTGGACAGGTTCTCCTTGTGGGAGGGTGGTGTGTGTGTGCCTGTATGTGTGTGGGGTGAGTGTATGTGTTTGTATGTGGGTATGTCTGTGTCTGTGTGTAAAACAGGATTACCACTTTCAGCATTTTCTGTTTGTCATTCAGAAATTTTGCAGTAGTGAAGCAATGCAGAAAATGGCTCAGATTTGTCCTGTTCACACAAAGCAGGACAAATTTAATGTGGGAGACTACTGCCCAATCAGTCTACTCTCGCTCATCAGTAAAGTGATGGAAGGGGTCACTAACAGTGCTATCAAGCAGCACCTGCTCAGCTATAACCTGCTCAGTGACCCCCAGTTTGGGTTCCGCCAGGGCCACTTAGTTTCTAACCTCACCTGAGTCTTGGTGTAAACACAGTGATAGTGGCTGTCCTTGACCTCAATATAAATTTGACCAAATATGGCATCAAGCAGCCATAGCAAAACTGGAGTTAGTGAGAGTCCAGGGTAAAATTCCCAACTGGTTGGAGTCATGACGTTTCAGTAAGAACAGAGAAGATGGTAAAAGGGGAGGAGTGTGGCATTGTTGATTAAGGACAATATTACAGTTGCAGAAAGGATGTTTGGGGACTCGTCAACTGAGGTAGTATGGGCTGAGGTTAGAAACAGGAAAGGAGAGGTCACCCTGTTGGGAGTTTTCTATAGGCTTCTGAATAGTTCCAGAGATGTAGAGGAAAGGATAGCAAAGATGATTCTCGATTCCAAATATTGACTGGGAACACTATAGTACGAGTACTATAGATGGGTCAGTTTTTGTCCAGTGTGTGCAGGAGGGCTTCCTGACACAGTATGTAGACAGGCCAACAAGGGGCGAAGCCCCATTAGATTTGGTACTGGGTAATGAGCCCAACCAGATGTTAGACTTGGAAGTAGGTGAGCATTTTGGTGATAGCGATCACAATTCTGTTATGTTTACTTTAGTGATAGAAAGGGATAGGTGTACTCCACCGAGCAAGAGTTACAGCTGGGGGAAAGGCAATTACGATGCGATTAGGCAAGGTTTAGGAAGCATAGGATGGGGAAGGAAACTGGAGGGGATGGGTACATTAGAAATGTGGAGCTTATTCAAGGAAAAGCTCCTGTGTGTCCTAGATAAGTATGTACCTGTCAGGCAGGGAGGAAGCTGTAGAGTGTGGGAGCTGCGGTTTACAAAGGAAGTGGAATGTCTGGTCAAGAGGAAGAAGAAAACTTATGTTAGGATGAGATGTGAAGGCTCAGTTAGGGCACTTGAGGGTTACAAGGTAGCCAGGAAAGACCTAAAGACAGAGCTCAGAAGAGCCAGGAGGAGACATGAGAAATTGTTGGCGGATAGGATCAGGGTTAACCCTAAGGCTTTCTATAAGTATTTAAGGAATAAAAGAATGACGAGAGTAAGATTAGGGCCAACCAAGGATAGTAGTGGGAAGTTGTGTGTGGAGTCAGAGGAGATAGGAGAAGCACTAAATGAATATTTTTCAACAGTATTCACTCTAGAAAATGAAAATGTTGTCGAGGAGAATACTGAGATACAAGCTACGAGACTGGGTGGGTTTGAGGTTCACAAGGAAGAGGTATTAGAGATCCTGCAGAGTGTGAAAATAGATAAGTCCCCTGGGCCGGATGGGATTTATCCTAGGATCCTCTGGGAAGCCAGGATGGAGATTGCTGAGCCTTTGGCATTGATCTTTAAATTGTCATTTTCTACAGGAATAGTGCCTGAAGACCGGAGGATAGCAAATGTGGTTCCCCTGTTCAAGAAGGGGAGTAGAGACAATCCTGGTAATTATAGACCAGTGAGCCTTACTTCAGTTGTTGGTAAAGTGTTGGCAAAGGTTATAAGAGATAGGATTTACAATCATCTAGAAAAGAATAATTTGATTAGGGATAGTCAGCACAGTTTTGTGAAGGCTAGGTTGTGCCCCACAAACCTTGTTGAGTTCTTTGAGAAGGTGACTAAACAGGTAGATGAGAGTAAACCGGTTGATGTGGTGTATATGGATTTCAGCAAGGCGTTCGATAAGGTTCCCCACATTAGGCTATTGTACAAAATGCGGAGGAATGGGATTGTGGGAGATATAAGGTAAAAACAATGACTGCAGATGCTGGAAACCAGATTCTGGATTAGTGGTGCTGGAAGAGCACAGCAGTTCAGGCTGCACCTTGGATGCAGAATGCACTAATCCAGAATTGTGGGAGATATAGCAGTTTGGGTCAGTAATTGGGTTGCTGAAAGAAGACAGAGGATGGTGGTTGATGGGAAATGTTCATTCTGGAGTCCAGTTACAAGTGGTGTACTGCAAAGGTCAGTGTTGGGTCCACTGCTGTTCGTCATTTTTATAAATGACCTGGATGAGGCCATAGAAGGGTGGGTTAGTAAATTTGCAGATGACACTAAGGTCGGTGGAGTTGTGGATAGTGACGAAGGATGTTGTAGGTTATAGAGAGACATGGATAAGCAGCAGAGCTGGGCTGAGAGGTGGCAAATGGAGTTTAATGGTGGCCAGTGTGAGGTGATTCACTTTGGGCAGAGTAACTGGAATGCAAAGTACTGGGCTAATGGTAAGATTTTTGGTAGTGTAGATGAGCAGAGAGATCTCGGTGTCCATATACACAGATCCTTGAAAGTTGCCCCCCAGGTTGACAGGGTTGTTAAGAAGGCATACAGTGTTTTAGCTTTTATTAAAAGAGGGATCGAGTTCCGGAGCCATGAGGTTATGCTACAGCTGTACAAAACTCTGGTGCGGCCGCACTTGGAGTATTGTGTACAGTTCTGGTCACCGCATTATAAGAAGGATGTGGAAGCTTTGGAAAAGGTGCAGAGGAGATTTACCAGGATGTTGCCTGATATGGAGGGAAGGTCTTACGAGGAAAGGCTAAGGGACTTGATGCAGTTTTCGTTAGAGAGAAAGAGGTTGAGAGGTGACTTAATAGACATATAAGATAATCACAGGGTTAGATAGGGTGGACAGGGAGAGCCTTTTTCCAAGTATGGTGATGGCGAGCACGAGGGGGCATAGCTTTAAATTGAGGGGTGATAGATATAGGACAGATGGCAGGGGTAGTTTCTTCACTCAGAGAGTAGTAAGGGTATGGAATGCTTTGCCTGCAACGCTAGTAGATTCGCCAAGTTTAAGTACATTTAAGTCGTCATTGGACAAGCATATGGACGTACATGGAATAGTGTAGGTTAAATGGGCTTCAGATTGGTATGACAGGTCAGTGCAACATCGAGGGCCGAAGTAGTACAGTACAGTACTGCTTAGCACAAAAGGAAGATGATTATGATTGTTGGAGGTCAATCATCTCAATCCAAGGATATCATGATAGGAGTTCCTCAGAGTAATGTCCAAGGTGCAGCTGTCTCCAGTCATAGAGATGTACAGCACGGAAACCGAACCCTCGATCTAACTTGCCCATCCACCCAGATGTCCTAACCTAATCTAGTCCCATTTGCCAGCACCCAGCCCATATCCCTCTAAACCCTTCCTATTCGTGTACCCATCAAGATGCCTTTTAAATGCTGTAATTGTACCAGCCTCCACCACTTCCTCTGGCAGCTCATTCCATAAACGCACCACCCTCTGCGCAAAAAACCTCCCTCTTGGGTCCCTTTTGTATCTTGCCACTCTCACTCTAAAACTATACCCTCTAGCTTTGGACTCCCTTATCCTGGGAAAATGTTCTTGTCTATTTACCGTATCCATACCCCTCATGATTTTATGAGCCTCCAAAAGGTCACCCCTCAGCCTCCAACGCTGCAGGGAAAACAGCCCCAGCCTGTTCAACCTTTCCCTATGGCTCTTTTCATTAATTACCTTTGTTCCATCAATAAGAAAGAATTCAGAGTGTTCACTAATGATTGCACAACGTTCAGCAACGTTCATGACTTCTCAGATGCTGAAGCAGACCATGTCCTAATGGATAAAAACAATGACTGCAGATGATGGAAACCAGATTCTGGATTAGTGGTGCTGGAAAAGCACAGCAGTTCAGGCAGCATCCGAGGAGCAGTAAAATCAACGTTTCGGGCAAAAGCCCTTCATCTAGAAGGGCTTTTGCCCGAAACGTCGATTTTACTGCTCCTCGGATGCTGCCTGAACTGATGTCCATGTCCTAATAGAGCAAGACCTGGCAATAGTCAGGCTTGGACTAACAAGCAGCAAATAACAGTTATAACACAAGGCGTGAAATATTGGCGTTCTTACCTATAAGTCTCAAGTCAGGAGTGTGATGGAATACTCCCCACTTGCCTGGATGGGTGCAGCTCCAACAGCAATCAAGAAATTTGACACCATCCAGGACAAAGCAGCCGCTTGACTGGCACCACATCCACAAACACCCACTTCCTCCAACACTGACATTCAGTAGTAGCAGCGTGTGCTCCCTGCAAGACTCACTGCAACAACTCCCTGAGGCTCTTTTGATAGCACCTTCCAAACCAGAGACTCCTCGCACCGGGAAGGACAAGGGCAGCAGATACATGCAACACCACTCCCTGGTGTTCCTTCCCAAGCCATTCAAATATGCTGCTGACTTGGAAATATATCGCTGTTTGTTTGCTGTCATTGAGTTAAAATCCTTTCATTTCCCTTCTGGCAGTTATGACTTTGTACTGCAGATAGACATGACTTTTTTGAATCTTTTGACTGATGTACTGATAACTACTATCTAAAGAAATTCATAGTACTGAATCTGATAAGTTATCACACCTCAACATCATTTCTATTTCTGATACCAATCTGTACACGAAGCATCTTATACATCTTTTAAAATATAAAGCGACAAATTACTGTTGGTATTGAGGGAGATGCATGTTGGTTATGTTTGTAAAACATTTCTCTATATTTTCATTAGAACAGTTAAACTATTTAAAACAACTTGAATAATTCATCAGCTATCCACAGAGGAGTCATTTGAATGTGTGAAGTGTTAGTTGGTCATTTCTAGCAACAATTCCTATCCAATTTATTTTTCTTTTGAAAATAATCCATTGTGTTCAAGGATGACTTGTTCCATTGCAGTTTGATGGGTCTGAAATGGCAGGTATACCTAACGTAGGATTTCATCAGGAATCCTGAAACGTCGACTCTCCTGCCCCTCGGATGCTGCCTGGCCTGCTGTGTTTTTCCAGCACCACACTCTTTGACTCTGATTTCCAGCATCAGCAGTCCTCACCTTCTCCCAATGTAGGATTTGGCACGTTTGGTTTAGCTGGTGATTGAAAGGACATGTGGATGAGCTATTGGGAGGCTTGTGTGTTCTCTCCAATCCCTCGACATTGGCAATTCAGGTTCCCAAACAAATTTTCATAATATCTTTGATATTTTCTCAAATTATTCTTCTCCATTTTAATCTGTCACAAGCTAGGATCTCTCATGAGTTACCGTGATATTTTACTTCATCGGGAATGTTAAGAGGACATTCCTAAAATAAAGCATTGCCACTGTTCTCCTGGAAGTCTTCTTCCAAATTCAGCAGTTCCTTTGATAGGCTGAATGGCCTACATCAGCTCTCATTTCTTGTGATCTTATTGTTATGAGTTTGGTGTCAAGCAAGTAGTCACAAAGTCATGGAGATGTACAGCATGGAAACAGACCCTTTGGTCCAACTCGTCCAAGCCGACCAGATATCCCAACCCAATCTAGTCCCACCTGCCAGCACCTGGCCCATATTCCTCCAAACCCTTCCTTTTCATATACCCATCCAGATGCCTTTTAAATGTTGTAACTGTACCAGCCTCCACCACTTCCTCTGGCAGCTCATTCCATGCATGCACCATTCCCTGCATGAAAAAGTTGCCCCTTAGGTTCCTTTTAAATCTTTCCCCTCTCACTCTAAACCCATGCCCTCTAACTTTGACTCCCCTACCCTGGGAAAAAGACCTTGTCTATTTATCCTATCCAAACTCCTCGTGATGTTGTAAACCTATATGAGGTTACCCGTCAGCCTACTACGCTCGGGTAAAACAGCCCCAGCCTGTTCAGCCTCTCCCTGTAGCTCAAACCTCCAACCCTGGCAACATCCTTTTCTGAACCCTTTCAAGTTTCATAACATTTTTCTTGTAGCAGGGTGGCCAGAATTGAATGCAGTATTCCAATAGTGGTCCAACTGATGTAGCCTTTACAGCCACAACACTTTGCCTATTTATCCTATCCATGCCCCTCATAATTTTGTAAATAAGGTCACCCCTCAGCCTCCGACACTCCAGGGAAAACAGCCCCAGCCTGTTCAGCCTCTCAGTGTAGCTCAGATCCTCCAACCCTGGCAACATCCTTGTAAATCTTTTCTGAACCCTTTCAAGTTTCACAACATCTTTCCGATAGGAAGGAGACCAGAATTGCACTCAATATTCCAACAGTGGCCTAACCAATGTCCTGTACAGCCGCAACATGACCTCCCCACTCCTGTACTCAATACTCTTACCAATAAAAGAAAGCATACCAAACGCCTTCTTCACTATCCTATCTACCTGCGACTCCATGTTCAAGGAACTATGAATCTGCACTCCAAGGTCTCTTTGAGAAAGTGTGGACTGCAGATGCTGAAGAACAGAGTCGAGAGTGTGGTGCTGGAAAAGCAAAGCCGGTCAGGCAGCATCCGACGAGTAGGGGAGTCGACATTTCAGGCATAAGCATTGGTCCCATGCTGGATTACTCAGATAAGTGTCTGTACTTAGACATGAGGAAGTGCTTGCATTCTGCTGACACGCCCCCCACAGACCCCACTGTCACTATCCCCACCCCCCAGAACCCCGAGGGGAACACTACCCCTGCTCATGACTCCACCCCCCTTCCCCCCACCATCACACCCACTCCAGTTACAGGCTCCGCCCCCACTCCCAGCTCCACACCCACACCAGATCCCAGCTCCCAGCCCTGCCGAGTTTTCACCATCCCTCCAGACCTCCCCCTCACTGAGGATGAATGATCAGTCCTCAGCAAAGGACTCACCTTCATCCCCCTCCGTCCACGCATCAATGAATTTAATACACGCCGTGGCGTTGAACAATTCTTCCGTCACCTCAGCCCCCGAGCTTACTTTCACAATCAGGATTCCCGCCCACCTTCCGAGGACCCCTTCGCCCACCTCCAACACACTGCATCCACCTGGACACCCCGCGCTGGCCTAGTACCTGCCCTTGACCTCTTCATTTCCAACTGCTGCCGGGACATTAACCACCTCAACCTGTCTACGCCCCTCCCCCCACTCCAACCTCTCACCTTCACAATGCGCAGCCCTCCAATCCCTCTGCTCCAATCCTGACCTCACCATCAAGCCAGCGGATAAAGGGGATGCAATGGTAGTCTGGCGCACTGACCTCTACACCGCTGAAGCCAAACGCCAACTCGAGGACACCTCTTTCTACCACCCCCTCGACCGCGACCCCACCACCCCATCACCAAACCATCATCTCCCAGACCATACAAAGCCTCATCACCTCAGGAGATCTCCCACCCACAGCTTCCAATCCCATAGTCCGGGAACCCCGCACTGCCCGGTTCTACCTCCTTCCCAAGATCCACAAGCCTGACCACCCTGGCCAACCCATTGTCTCAGCCTGCTCCTGCCCCAGTGAACTCATCTCTACCTACCTCGACACTCTCCTATCCCCCCAGTCCAGGGACTCCCCTCATATGTTCGAGACACCACCCACGCCCTCCACCTCCTCCAAGACTTCCGGTTCCCCGGCCCCCAACGCCTCATCTTCACTATGGATATCCAATCCCTCTACACCTCCATCTGCCATGACCACGGCCTCCAAGCCCTCCGTTTCTTCCTCTCCCGACGTCCCCAACAGTACCCTTCCACAGACACTCTCATTCGTTTGGCCAAACTGGTCCTCACCCTTAACAATTTCTCCTTCGAATCCTCCCACTTCCTCCAGACCAAGGGGTAGCCATGGGCACACGTATGGGCCCCAGCTATGCCTGTCTCTTTGTTGGCTATGTAGAAAAGTCGATCTTCCATAATTACACCAACACCACTCCCCACCTCTTCCTCCGCTACATTGATGACTGCATTGGCCCCCAACTCGTCTCTCGCGAGGAGGTTGAGCAATTCATCAATTTCACCAACACATTCCACCCTGACCTTAAATTTACCTGGACCATCTCTGACATCTCCCTCCCCTTCCTGGACCTCTCCATCTCCATTAATGACGACCGACTTGATACCGACATTTTTTTACAAACCCACCGACTCCTACAGCTACCTGGATTACACCTCTTCCCACCCTATCTCTTGCAAAAATGCCATCCTGTATTCCCAATTCCTCTGCCTCCGTCGTATCTGATCCTAGGAAGACCAGTTCCACCACAGAACACACCAGATGGCCTCCTTCTTTAGAGACTGCAATTTCCTTTCCCACGTGGTTAAAGATGCCCTCCAATGCATCTCGTCCACATCCCGCACCTCCACCCTCAGACACAACCCCTCCAACCGTAACAAGGACAGAATGCCCCTGGGGCTCACCTTCCACCCTACAAACCTTCGCATAAACCAAATCATCCGCCGACTTTTCCGCCACCTCCAAAAAGACCCCACCACCAGGGATATATTTCCCTCCCCACCCCTTTCCGCCTTCCACGAAGACTGTTCCCTCCGTGACTACCTGGTCAGGTCCACGCCCCCCTTCAACCCACCCTTCCATCCTGGCACCTTCCCCTGCCACCGCAGGAACTGTAAAACCTGTGCCCACACCTCCTCCCTCACTTGCACCCAAGGCCCTAAAGAAGCCTTCCACATCCATCAAAGTTTTACCTGCACATCCACCAATATCATTTATTGTATCCGTTGCTCCTGATGCAGTCTCCTCTACATTGGGGAGACTGGACGTCACCTAGCAGAGCACTTTAGGGAATATCTCTGGGACACACGCACCAATTAACCACACCGCCCTGTGGCCCAACATTTCAACTCCCCCTCCCACTCTGCCGAGGACATGGAGGTCCTGGGCCTCCTTCACCGCCGCTCCCTCACCACCCGATGCCTGGAGGAAGAACACCTCATCTTCTGCCTTGGAACACTTCAACCCCTGGGCATCAATGTGGACTTCACCAGTTTCCTCATTTCCCCTTCCCCCACCTCACCCTAGTTCCAAACTTCCAGCTCAGCACTGTCCCCATGACTTTTCCGGACTTGTCCTACCTGCCTATCTCCTTTTCCACCTAACCACTCCACCCTCTTCCCTGACCTATCACCTTCATTCCCTCCCCCACTCACCTATTGTACTCAATGCTACTTTCTTCCCACCCCCACCCTCCTCTAGCTTATCTCTCCACCCTTCAGGCTCTCTGCCTTTATTCCTGATGAAGGGCTTTTGCCCGAAACGTCAATTTCGCTGCTCCTCAGATGCTGCCTGAACTGCTGTGCTCTTCCAGCACCACTGATCCAGAATCTGGTTTTCAGCATCTACAGTCATTGTTTTTACCAGAATGAGGAAGTGCTAGTTGGGTGAGTTTCCTGTGGGTTTCCTGTTGAGTATATGTGTATATCTCTCTCTCTCCTTCATCTCTCACTCACTCTTTTCTTGATTTTATCAATAGAATGACACATGCACCATTCAATATTCCTTCGACCAATGGTTATTTTCAATTGTCTATGTCTTGGTGTTCATCCTGGGCCTGCCCATAAACTGCATTGCCCTGTACGCAGCCTATAAGCAAGTGAGACGCAAGAATGAACTGGGAATATACCTCTTCAATCTAACTGTAGCTGATCTACTCTACATACTAACCCTGCCTTTCTGGATTGATTTCACTCTGCATGATGACAACTGGAGGGCTGGAGCTACCATGTGTCAGATCTGCTCCTTTTTGACCCACACCAATTTATATGCGAGCTCCACCTTCCTGTGCTGTATCTCCTTTGATCGGTATCTCGGCATTGTTCATCCCCTGAGAATGACCAGATTCCGCACAATTAGGACAGCAATCACAATTAGCTGTGTTGCCTGGCTCAGCCAATCAGCTTTCAATCTTGAACTGTTGATGAAACCAGAGATTTCCAACAATTCCAAAAGTCACAAGTTGTGCTACGATATCTACCCCATTGAGCCTTGGAAAGCAAATCTCAACTATTTCAGGATTGCCTTTGGATTCCTGCTCCCGTTTGCTCTGATCTTCATCTTCTACTGCAGCATTTACAACTCGGTGAGGAACAGTGTCTCCACCCTGCACCATGAGAAGAGAAGGGCAGTAAAACTGATGCTGAGCATTACAGTGGGGTTCACCATCTGCTTCTTCCCCTACCATGCCACGTTGTTGGTCCGAAGCATCATGGAGAAGGACTGCAACGTTGTACAACACATCTTCATCCCTTATCGACTATCAGTGGCTCTCATTTGCTTCAACTGCATCCTGGATCCAATCCTGTATTGTTTTGTGAATGAGACAGCACGCAGAGATATCTCACTTGCCACCTTGCGGAGGAAAGAGAACGTTATTAGGACCAGGGAACTGCAGGCCAACAATATCTCAGAGACTGTGATACTTTAATGTTTAATAAAACAGAGAACGCTCTGAACACGTGTGCAGTACCTGTGGAGGGAGAAAAACAGAGCTCATGTTTCAGACAGAATGACCTTTGGGTCAGGACCAAAAGAAGTTAGAGCTTGAACAGGTTTGAAACAAGTTCAGAGTTGGGGTAAAGAGAGAGTTAGGAGGAAGAAGCATCACACAATTCCAACATGAGCTCAGATTGTGGAGTAAATACCAATATATTCACATGCTGAGTACACTGTCCATTAGTTTGTAATGATGGATTCAATGTGTCATGATCAAGGTAAAGGCTGATTTAGGACAGAGCAACAATTGGCTGCTTCAGCATCCAGGAACTGATAGATCTCACCATTCACCATGACCCAATTAGCTGCACAAACCAAAAACAGAAGTTGCTGGAAAAGCTCAGCAGGTCTGGCAGCCTCTGTGGGAGGAGAAATCAGAGTTAGCATTTCAGGTCCAGTGATCTTTCCTCAAAACTGATGGCAGCTGGAATAATGTTAGAAAGGGTGGGGGGAGGGGGTAAGGAGTAATCAATTTTGAACTTGCAGCATGGGTTGGTACCTGGGATTTCGATAATGTGGTCATTTCAGATACATGGGTAGGATAGGGACAGGAATGGTTGTTGCAGGTTTCGGGATTTAGATGTTTCAGTCAAAACAGAAAAGATAGTAAAGGAGGGGGAAGTGAGGCATTGTTCATCAAGGACAGTATTACAGTGGCAGAAAGGACATTTGAGGACTCATCAACTGAGGTACTATGGGCTAAGATTAGAAACAGGAAAGGAGAGGTCACCCTGTTGGGAGGTTTCTATAGGCCTCCAAATAGTTCCAGAAATATAGAGGAAAGGATAGCAAAGATGATCCTCGATAGCAGTGAGAGTGACAGGGTAGTTGTTATAGGGGACTTTGATTTTCTAAATATTGACTGGGGGTACTATAGTTCAAAACTTTAGACACAGTTTCCTGAGACAGAATGTAGACAGGCCAACAAGGAGCGAGGCCACATTGGATTTGGTACTGGGTAATGAACCCGGCCAGGTGTTAGATTTGGAGGTAGGTGAGCATGTTGGTGATAGTGACCACTATTCAGTTGTGTTTACTTTAGTAATAGAAAGGGATAGGCATATACCACAGAGCAAGAGTTACAGCCAGGGGAAAGGCAATTAGAGTCATAGAGTTATAGAACTGTACAGCATGGAAACAGACCCTTTGGTCCAACCTGTCCACGCCGACCAGATATCCCAACCCAATCTAGTCCCACCTGCCAGCACCCGGCTCATATCCCTCCAAACCCTTCCTATTCATATACCCATCCAAATGCCTCTTAAATGTTGTAATTGTACCAGCCTCCACCACATCCACTGGCAGCTCATTCCATACATGTACCACCCTCTGCGTGAAAAAGTTGCCCCTTAAGACTCTTTTATATCTTTCCCCTCTCACCCTAAACCTTTGCCCTCTAGTTATGGACTCCCCGACCCCAGGGAAAAGACTTTGTCTATTTATCCTATCTATGCCCCTCATAATTTTGGAAACCTCTATAAGTTCACCCTCAGCCTCCAGCGCTCCAGGGAAAACAGCCCCAACCTGTTCAGCCTCTCAGTGTAGCTCAGATCCCCCAACCCTGGCAACATCCTTGTAAATCTTTTCTGAACCCTTTCAAATTTCACAACATCCTTTCAATAGGAAGGAGACCAGAATTGCACACAATATTCCAACAGTGGCCTAACCAATGTCCTGTACAGCCGCAACATGGCCTCCCAACTCCATGACTAGAGTAGGATTAGGGTTAGGATTAGGATTAGGGTTAGTCAAGGACAGTAGTGGGAAGTTGTGCGTGGAGTCAGAGGAGTTAGGGGAAACACTAAATGAATATTTTTCATCAGTATTCACTGAGGAATAAGATAAAGTTGTCAAGGAGAATACTGAGAAACAGGCTACTAGACAAAGTGGGATTGAGATTCACAAGGATGAGGTGTTAGCAATTTTGGAAAGTGTGAAAATAGATAAGTCCCCTGGGCCAGATGGGATTTATCCTAGGATTCTCTGGGACGCCAGGGAGGAGATTGCCAAGCCTTTGGCTTTGATCTTTATGTCATCATTGTCTATAGGAATAGTACCAGAAGACTGGAGGATAGCAAATGTTATTCAAGAAGGGGAGTCGTGATAATCCTGGTAATTATAGCCCAGTGAGCCTTACTTCGGTTTGGGTAAAGTGTTGGAAAAGGTTATAAGAGATAGGATTTATAATCATCTAGAGAGAAATAAGTTGATTAGGGATAGTCAACATGGTTTTGTGAAGGATAGGTTGTGCCTCACTAACCTTATTGAGTCCTTTGAGAAGGTGACCAAACAGGTGGATGAGGGTAAAGTGGTTAATGTGGTGTATATGGATTTCAGTAAGGGGTTTGATAAGGTTCCCCATGGTCAGCTAATGCACAAAATATGGAGGCATGGAATTGAGAGTGATTTAGCAGTTTGGATCAGAAATTGGCTAGCTGAAAGAAGACAGAGAGGGGTGGTTGGTGGGAAATATTCATCCTGGAGTTCAGTTACTAGTGGTGTACTGCAAGGATCTGTTCTGGGTCCACTAATGTTTGTCATTTTTATAAATGATATAGACGAGGGCATAGAAAGATGGGCTAGTAAATTTGCGGATGACATTAAAGTGTGGAAAAGTGTGAGGTGATTCACTTTGGAAGGACTAACAACAATGCAGGGTACTGGGCTAATGGTAAAATTCTTGGCAGTGTAGATAAGCAGAGAGATGTTGGTGTCCATGTACATAGATCTCTCAAAGTTCCCATCCAGGTTGATAGGGCTGTTAAGAAGGCATGTGGTGAGTTAGCTTTTATAGGTAGAGGGATTAAGTTTTGGAACCATGAGGTCATGTTGCAGCTGTACAAAACTCTGATGCGGCCCCACTAGGAGTATTGCATACAGTTCTGGTCACCGCATTATAGGAAGGATGTGGAAGCTTTGGAAAGGATTCAGAGGAGCTTTACTGGGGTGTTGTCTGCTATGGAGGGAAGGTCTTACAAGGAAAGGCTGAGGGAACAGAGGCTGTTTTCATTGGAGAGAAGAAGATTGAGAGGTGAGTTAGTTGTGACATATAACATAATCAGAGGGCTAGATCGGGTGAACAGTGAGAGCCTTTTTCCTCAGATAGTGATAGCTAACACGAGGGGACATAGCTTTAAATTGAGGGGTGATGGATATAGGACAGTTGTCAAAGGTAGTTTCTTTACTTAGAGAGTAGTAAGGTAATGGAACGCCCTGCTTGCAACAGTAGTAGACTCACCACCTTTAAATGGTCATTGGATAGTCATATGGACCAGAATGGGATAGTGTAGGATAGATGGGCTTCAAATTGGTTTCACAGCACGGCACAACATCGAGGGCCGAAGGGCCTATATTGTGCTGTCATGTTCTATGTTCTATCGATAGGTAGGGTTAGAGCCCAAAGAGAGAGAAGACAGTTGTACAGACAAAGGAGTGAATAAAGATCAGGCTGGGAGGGTGAACAACTATTAATGGGGACGGTTAGTGACTAGCAACTTGTATGTAATGGCAGACCATGGGATAACAAGGGCAGACCATGGGATAACAAGGGCAGACCATGGGATAACAAGGGCTGGTGTGAGACGTTTGGGGTAAGGACCGGGAAAGCTGGGGCCTGAAAATTGTTGAACTTGATGTTGGCTCCAGCAGGCTGCAGGGTCCCCAAGTGGAAAAATGAGATGCTATTCTTCCAGCATGTACCGAGCTTCACTAGAGCACTGCAGCAAGCCTGATGTTGGCCAGGAAACAGGGAGGGATGTTAAAGTGGCAGGCAGCTGGAAGCCCAGGGTCTGTTTTGCAGCCAGAACGTGGACATTCTGTGAAGCAGTCACCCAGTCTATGCTTTGTTTCCCCAGTGTAGAGGAGACCACATTGTGAGCAGCGAATGCCGTGGACTAGATGGTGTGGAGGGCAGGAAAAGCGCTACTTCAGCTGGAAGGTGTGTTTGGGGCCTTGGATAGTGAGGAGGGGTAAGGTAAAGGGACAGGTGTTACACCTTCTGCTGTTGCATGGGACAGTGCAGTGTGGCTGTAGGACTGGGTGGAGGGAGAGGTTTGGAGATGTGGTGCTGCCTAAAAGCTGTTATTTTGGTCAGCACAGTGACTTGGTGGTTGACACTGCTGCCTCATAGTGCCAGGGACCCAGGTTCAATTCCAGCCTCGGGCGACTGTGTGGAGTTTGCACATTCTCCCCGTGTCTGCGTGGGTTTCCTCCGGGCTCCGGTTTCCTCCCACAGTCCAAAGATGTGCAGGTCAGGTGAATTGGCCATGCTAAATTGCCCATAGTGTTAGATGCATTAGTCAGAGGGAAATAGGTCTGGGTGTGTTACTCTTCGGAGGGTCAGTGTGGACTTGTTGGGCCAAATGGCATGTTTTCACATTGCAGGGAATCTAATCTAATCTGGTCAGCTGCTTGACATTGTCTTCTGACAAAATGCTAGATAAGCTGGGTTTCTTTCATGGCTGAAAATGTGTAGCTGGTTAAAGCACAGCAGGCCAGGCAGCATCCAAGGAACAGGAAATTCGACGTTTTGGAACATCGAATTTCCTGTTCCTTGGATGCTGCCTGACCTGCTGTGCTTTAACCAGCAACACATTTTGAGCTCTGATCTCCAGCATCTGCAGACCTCACTTTTTACTCCTGGGTTTTATTTCATATGGAGTTGAGAGGAGTCTGAGAGGTAACTTGATAAGATTCAGTATATAAGTGTACATTAAGTGTGTAATTGTGTAAGACCCTGAATGGAAGCCAAATGCTGCTTTTTCTGTAAATCTGAAATAAACACAGATTGCAGGCAGGATTGAGCAGCCTCTGTAGAGAGAACAACAAGGCTAATGTTTCGGGTCTAGTCCAACTTCCCTTCGGACATCGGCGACCCTGGATGTTCTCCTTAAGGTGGACACCACAATGATCTTCCATCGTGTAGGTGAGTCCAAAAATAAGAAACACTCGTTAAAAATTCGCTTTTAGGACAGAGATACTGAGAACTTTTTTTCTCTGTCAGAGGGTTGTGCTAGTTTGGAATTCTGCTACAGAAGGCTGTGGAGATTGAGCCATTGGATATTTTTTAAGACAGAGGTGGATACATTTTTGTTAAGGAAGGAAATGGAAACAGGTCTGTGGTTGCATGCATGGTGGAGCAGGCTGGAGCACCAATGGTATAATCCTGCTCCTTATTCATTTGTTCATGTTATCTTTAAGTCAAAGCATTCATTGTCCTTTTGTTTATTCAATCATGGGACATGGCCAACACTGGTTGGGCTCACCATTTATTGCCCGTCTCAAGTTGTCCCTTGGGTGGGGGTGAGCTGCCTTCTTAAATCACTACAGTCCATGTGCTGTAGGTCGGCCCACAATGCACTTAGGGTGGGAATTCCAGGATCTTGACCCAGTCACACTGAAAGAAGAATCACAGTCCAATTGTTCAAACTGCAAAGATTTCAAACCTAACCTTGGAGGGGAAGGAAAATGATCCTCGTCATTTCATATTCCCATTAAATAAATGATGTTATTAGGGTGGATACACTCAGCCTTTTTCCCAGGGTTGGGGAATCAAGGACTAGAGGGCATCAGTTTAAGGTTAGAGGGGAAAGAATAAATGGGAAGCTGAGGGGCAACTTTTTTACCCAGAGGGTGGTACACATATGGAATGAGCTGCCAGCGGAAGTGATTGAGGTGGGTACATTAACAACATTTAAAAGGCATTTGGACAAATCCATGGATAGGAAAGGACTAGAGGATATGGGCCAAGTGCAGGGAAATGGGGTTAGTGTGATGGACATTTTGGTCAGCACGGACCAGTTTGGGCCAAAGGGCCTGTCTCTGTGTGTAGGATTCTATGTTCAATGATCTGCTCATTTATAAATGATGCAGTAAATGGTCGTCTGGATTACCACATCATAACAGCTTTCCAATTAGTCCCTTTGCCCTACAACATTGTAATTGTTTTCCCTTGAAGTAGTTAATTATTTCTTTTTTGAAAGTTACTGTCGAGACTGTTTCCACCTTTCAAACTCAGCGCTCCAAACAACAACCCACTTTGCTGCAGAAAATGTCCCACCCCCAGTCCTTTAGCACTTCACCTTAAGTCTGTGTATCCTGGTTACTATCCCTGCTGTTCACGCAAACCCCTTTGATTTTGAACCCCTCTATCGTATCTCCCTTAAAGACTCAGAGACAGCAAGCCCAGCTTCCCCAGTTTCTTCACTGAACTGAATTTCCATGACCCGTCTCATATAATTCAAGCAAATCTCTCCTGCTCTGCCTCCAATGACTTGACATCTTTTTGGTGCCAGAATAAAACACCTGGAGAGATATGTGGTTTTGCGGTAACAGCTCCATTATCTCAAGCAAGCACTTTGCTGAGCCATTATTTTCTTGCAGCCACTGTATCTTTAAGGGATGGCAATAATATGCTGCTTTCAATTCAACTTTTTAATGACTGTGTAATGGGCTGCTTTCTCACTGGTCAGTCAGCCAATCTCAAAACAGTGAAGAAGTCCAATAATCTCTGTCTCATCCTCTTGAAGTCTGAAGGCTGTATCTCACTGGTGATCTTTTGTAATTCACTCACAGGCTGAGGGCACCACTGGTTAGACCAGAATTTATTGCTCATCTCAGCGGGTAGTCAAGAGTCAACTCCATCGCCCTGGGTCTGTTCCTTCATTGACTGAGGCTGTTTCAGCAATGACTTCCAAAAGTTGATTAGATCAAAGCCAGATTGATAATTTAGATTAGATTCCCTGCAATGTGGAAACAGGCCCTTCGGCCCAACCAGTCCACACTGACCCTCTGAAGAGTAACCCACCCAGACCCATTCCCCTCTGACTAATAAGCCTAACACTGTGGACAACATAGCATGGCCAATTCACCTGACCTGCACATCTTTGGATTGTGGGAAGAAACCAACACAGACCACAGGGAGAATGTGCAAAATCCACACAGACGGTCGCCTGAGGCTGGATTCAAAACCAGATTCCTGGTGCTGTGAGGCAGCAGTGCTAACCACTGATCCACCGTGTCACCCTTTTATAGTCATAACGGATTACAGCATGGAAACAGGCCCTTCAGCCCAACTTGTCCATGCCACCCAGTTTTCACAATAAGTCTAGTCCCATTGGCCTGTGTTTGGTCCATATCCCTCCGCACCTACCCCTGTATCCATGTACCTGTCCAAATGTTTTTTAAATGACAACATTGTAGTCACCTCCACCACTACCCCAGGCAGCCTGTTCCAGACACTCAGCACTCCTTATGTGACAAAAAATTGCCTTTTGGGCCTTTTTGTGTCTCTCCCCTCTCACTTTAAACCTTTGCCCTCTAGATTTAGACTCCTCTACCATGGGAAAAGCTAGAATAGATCATAGAATTCCTTCAGTGTGGAAATAGGCCATTCAGCTCAAGGGCTTTTGCCCGAAACATCGATTTCGCTGCTCATTGGAATCTGCCTGAACTGCTGTGCTCTTCCAGCACCACTGATCCAGAATCCATTCAGCTCAACAGGTCCACCCCAACCCTCCATACAGTATACCACTCAAACCCATTCCCCTACATTTTCCCCTGGCTAATGCACCTAACCCACATATCCCTGAACACTACGGGCAATTTTAGCATGGCCAATTCACCTAACCTGTACACCTTTGGATTGTGGGAGGAAACCAGAGCACCTGGAGGAAACCTACACAGACACGGGGAGAATGTGCAAACTCTACACAGACAGTCGTCTGAGGCTGGAATCGAATCTGCGTCCCTAGCGTTGTGTGGCAGCATTGAGCCACCATTCAACCCAATAGCTGCTGGCTTATTTACCTAATTTATGCCTCTCCTGATTTTATAGACCTGTATAAGGTCATTCTTCAGTCTCCTATACTCCAGGGAGAAAAGTCCCAAACTATCCAGCCTCTCCTTACAACACAAACATAATAGTATTCAGTAAAGAAGGACAAGAGATATAGTACTAAGTTGGATATCCTTCTCAAAGAGCTTGCAGAGGTATGATGGGCCAAATGACCTCATTCTGGGCAGTAACATTCTAGGATTTTCCTTTGCTTTGTGCCTGGAGAGAGGTTATAGCCCTCATGTACAATAGAGATTAAAAAAGAGTGGGGTCTCTAAAACTGTGTCATTTTTGTGTACATGAGGGTTGAAGGGCTTAACAGGCACAGGAACGATTCTCCTTTAGAACTGAGAGCATATAAAAATTTACAGTTTTTATGCAAATGGAAGAGGGAGAGGGACAGTGAGTGGAACAGATACTGAAAGATACAAAAGATAAAGGCTGCTATGCTGCTGGCAAAGAGGTGATAGATGCAGAAAATAGATTGAGGTGAAGGTGTGAAAAGTAGAAAATAGGTTCACGGTGCAGAGAGGGAAGCCAACAAGACATAGTTGTGCTGGAGTGAGTAATGGAAAAAAAAATGAGTACAGCGGTCAGATTCTGAAATTGTTCCACTCAATGCTAAGTCCTGAATTCAGTAAAGTACCTCAGCTGAAAGGAGATGCTGTTCATCCAGATTGGACTGAGGTTCCTTGGAACATTGCAGAAGGTGGAGGACTGAAATGTTAGATTAGATTATTTACAGTGTGGAAACAGGCCCTTCGGCCCAACAAGTCCACACTGACCCGCCGAAGCGCAACCCACCCATACCCCTACATATACCCCTTACCTAAGACTACAGGCAATTTAGCATGGCCAATTCACCTGACCCGCACATCTTTGGACTGTGGGAGGAAACCGGAGCACCCGGAGGAAACCCACGCAGACACGGGGAGAACGTGCAAACTCCACACAGTCAGTCGCCTGAGGCGGGAATTGAACCGTTAGCACGGGACTTAAGATTGTATATTGAAATAGCAAGCAGCTGCGAGGTGAGGGTCATCCCAATGGATTTGATCTAATAAGGCAAGGGAGTGGGAACCAAAGCACCAGGTCAGAATGTGACCAGAAGATAAAGGTTAGTAGGTTAATAAGCAAGATTAGAGTGGTGCTGGAAAAGCACAGCAGGTCAGGCAGCATCCGATGAGCAGGTGAATCGATATTTCGGGGAGGAGCCCTTCATCAGGAATGAGGCTGGGAGCCTTGCGGGTGGAGAGATAAATGGGAGATAAGTGGGGCTGGGGAGAAGGTAGCTGAGAGTGCAATAGGTAGATGGAGGAAGGAGTAAAGGTGATAGGTCAGAGTGGAAGGTGGAGCAGATAGGTGGGAAGGGAGATGAACAGGTAGGACAGGTCATGGGGACAGTGCTGAGCTGGAAGGTTGGAACTGGGGTGAGGTGGGGGAAGGGAAATGAGGAAACTGGTGAAGTCCACACTGATGCCCTGGGGTTGAAGTGTTCCGAGGCAGAAGATGAGGCGTTCTTCCTCCAGGCATCAGGTGGTGAGGAAGTGGCAGTGGAGGAGGCCCAGGACCTGCATGTCCTCGGCAGAGTGGGAGGGGGATTGAAATGTTGGGCCACGGAGCGATGGGGTTGATTGGTACGGGTGTCCCAGAGATGTTCCCTAAAGCACTCTGCGAGGAGGCGTCCAGTCTTCCCAGTATAGAGGAGACCGCATCGGGAGCAACGGATACAATAAATGATATTAGTGGATGTGCAGGTAAAACTTTGATGGTGTGGAAGGCTCCTTTGGGGCCTTGGATGGAGGTGAGGGAGGAGGTGTGGGCAGAGGTTTTGCAATTCCTGCGGTCGCCCAGTGAAGGTGCCAGGATGGGAGGGTGGGTTGTTGGGGGGCGTGGACCTGACCAGGTAGTCACGGAGGGAACGGTCTTTGCAGAAAGCAGATAGGGGTGGGGAGGGAAATATATCACTGGTGGTGAGGTCCATTTGTAGGTTAATAGGCGAGGCAAGGCCAGTCTAAACACCATGGTGAGGGAAGGAATCATAAAAGATCGAAGTGTGAGTAGAATTTTGGAGTAAATGAAGGCAATGAGGCTCAGAAACTAATAACTAAGGCTGAAGATTGTGGAAAGTGTAGTGTACAAGAAAATATTAAAAGACAAATCAGTAGAACCTATTTAAAAACCTTGTACCTAAATACAGACAGTGTTGTTACAATTATATCAGGCATTGGTGAGACCACCTCCATCCACCTATCTCAGCCCCCATGACCAACATTCCTGATGAAGGGCTTATGCCCGAAACGTCGATTCTCCTGCTCCTAGGATGCTGCCTGACCTGCTGTGCTTTTCCAGGAACACACTCTCGACTCTGATCTCTAGCATCTGCAGTTTACACTTTCTCCATCGACCTATCACCTTCCCAGCCACCTTCCCCCCCAGCTCTACTCCCCACCCTCATATTTATCTCTCTGCCCTCTTTCACCTCCCGCCCCCACCCTGCAACATTCCTGAAGAAGTGCTTTTGCTTGAAACGTCGATTCTCCTGCTCCTCAGATGCTGCCTGACTGGCTGTGCTTTTCCAGCACCACACTCTCCAACATTGGTGTGACCAAACCTGAGTACTGTGTCCAGTTTTGGTCTCCTTACTTGAGGAAAAATGTGGAGGCAGCTCAGAGGAGGTTCACCAGTTCGATTCCAGGAATGAAAGGGCTGTCGTACGAGGAGCAAGTAAATAGCTTGAGTTTGTACTCGCTGGAGTTCAGAAAAATGAGAGAGAATCTGATCGAGGTATACAAAATGCTGAGAGGATTGATCAGGTGGATGTGGGACAGATGCTCCACCTTGTGGCACAGACTCAAACAACAGGTCATAGGTACAGAGCAGGAGGAAGTAGGTTCAAAACTGAGATGAGGAGAAACTCCTTCTCTCAGAGGGTTGGGAATCTGTGGAACTCACTGCCCCAGAGTGCAGTGGGGGGAGAGTCAATCAACAGATCCCAGAAAGAAATAGATGCATTTCTGATGAAAAGCTGGATGAAGGGCTAAGGGGGACAGGCAAGGGAGTGCAGTTCAGACCGGAATACAATCAGCCATGATCGTATTAAATGGTAGCATGGGCTCTAAGGGCTGAATGGCCTATTCCTTTCCTAGTTCTTAGATTCCTATGGTCAAAGCAGAGGTATTCCAAAAAGCAGTCACCTAGTCACCTTGCCAATGTAGAGGAGACCACCTTGTAAGTAGCAAATGCAGTAGACTAGATGGTGTGGAGGGCAGGTAAAGTGCTGCTTCACCTGGAAGGTGTGTTTAGAGCCTTGGACAGAGAGGAGGGGGGAGGTGAATGGGCAAGTGATACACCTGGAATTATATGGGAAAGTGTCATTGGAGAGTGAGGGAGTGAGTAGTGATGGGAGAGTGGACCAGAGTGGACCATGGTGGGAGTGGTCCCTATGGAATGTTGACAGGGGAGGGGAGGACAATATATGAGTCATACCGGACTCAAAACATTATTTTTCTCTCCACGGACCTCCTGAGTTTCTGCAGCACTTCCTGTCTTCATTTCAAATTTCCAGCATCTACAACATTTTACTTTTATTGGAGGAAGAAGGATCATTTAACACTGAAGAGCACAAATGGGCTATCTGCTGTTAAAAGGAGGAGCCAGATGACTTAGAAGATTGACAAGCATATCCTTTGTTTCTGATCTCCACCATTTGTCTCCATTCTGCTGTTTCTCCTATTGGCCTCTTACAACAAGGTTTGTAAAGCACAGTGAGGACATCTGGTGGTGCAGTGTCGACTGTGCACTAACAACGCGGATTTCTATAACCTCATGGTTCACAGATGTCATAAAAGGTGCTTTCCAGACACTGAAATACTTCATTAAACATCGCTGTAATGTAGGACTTTCAAACAGAGGCCTTTATCCTTTCATAGAAGAGCTGTAGCACAAAGGAAGACCCAGTTGCCCCACTGTATGTATTCCATCCAGAGCAATCAGGCCTAACCCCATAGTGCTGGAAGTGACAGCACATCCCTTTTCCAAATGTGTTTGAAAAAGCAGTAAAGGCTTCTATGTCTACAACCCTTTTGGTAATGAACTCCAAACCCCCTCTAATCTTCCTCTAAATTACTTTAAATCTGTAACTCCTGCTTATTGACCTCTGCTAAAAAAAAATCCTTCCAATTCACTTTGTTCTAGCCTCTCATAACTTCAGATCTCTGAATTAAATCTCTCGGTCTCCTGAAAGCAAGCTCCCTCCTATATAATCTCTCGTCATAGCTACATTCCATTACGAGATCCTTGTAGATCTCCTCTGCAGCCTCTCTCTAGTTAGTCACCACATTGTACTCCCTACCAGGTTCTCAGAGTCACCATACATCACGGTAATGTGCACTGCAAATCCATTCTCCAGGATAAAAACATTTGTTGTTGAGCTTCCACATGCTTCACTGCCCTGCTCTGTCTTGCTTTACTGAACAATAACTGAATTCATCAAAAATAATGTTAACATTTATTCCTGATCTCAACAAAAGAAACCACTCTCCACCTCACCAATCAGCTCATCTTGCTCTGCTGACAATACTTAAGGCCTTTTCTTACCTCTCTCCTTACCCAATGCTCACACTCCTTACTTTCTCTCCAGCTATAGGGAGTGGCTGAACAGGCTGGGGCTGTTTTCCCTGGAGCGTCGGAGGCTGACGGGTGACCTTACACAAGTTTGTAAACTCATGAGGAGCATGGATAGGATAAACAGACAAAGTCTTTTCCCTGGGGTGGGGGAGTCCAGAACTAGAGTCATAAAGACGTACAGCATGGAAACAGACCCTTCGGTCCAACCCGTCCATGCCGGCCAGATATAACAACCCAATCTAGTCCCACCTGCCAGCTCCCTCCAAACCCTTCCTATTCATATACCCATCCAAATGCCTCTTAAATGTTGCAATTGTACCAGCCTCCACCACATCCCCTAGCAGCTCATTCCATACATGTACCACCCTCTGCATGAAAAAGTTGCCCCTTAGGTCTCTTTTATATCTTTCCCCTCTCACCCTAAACCTATGCCCTCTAGTTCTGGACACCCCGACCCCAGGGAAAAGACTTTGTCTATTTATCCTATCCATGCCCCTCATAATTTTGGAAACCTCTAAAAGGTCACCCCTCAGCCTCCGACGCTCCAGGGAAAACAGCCCCAGCCTGTTCAGCCTCTCCCTGTAGCTCAGATTCCACAACCTTGGCAACATCCTTGTAAATCTTTTCTGAACCCTTTCAAATTTCACAACATCTTTCCGACAGGAAGGAGACCAGAATTGCATGCAATATTCCAACAGTGGCCTAACCAATGTCCTGTACAGCCGCAACATGACCTCCCAACTCTTGTACTCAATACTCTGACCAATAAAGGAAAGCATATCAAACGCCTTCTTCACTATCCTATGTACCTGCGACTCCACTTTCAAGGAGCTATGAACCTGCACTCCAAGGTCTCTTTGTTCAGCAATACTCCCGAGGACCTTACCGTTAAGCGTATAAGTGCTGCTAAGATTTGCTTTCCCAAAATGCAGCACCTCGCATTTATCTGAATTAAACTCCATCTGCCACTTCTCAGCCCATTGGTCCATCTGATCAAGATCTTGTTGTAATCTGAGGTAACCCTCTTCGCTGTCACTACACCTCCAATATTGGTGTCATCTGCAAACTTACTAACTATGCCTCTTATGCTTGCATCCAAATCATTTATGTAAATGACAAAAAGTAGAGGACCCAGCACCGATCCTTGTGGCACTCCACTGGTCACAGGTCTCCAGTCTGAAAAACAACCCTCCACCACCACCCTCTGTCTTCTACCTTTGAGCCAGTTCTGTATCCAAATGGCTAGTTCTCCCTGTATTCCATGAGATCTAACCTTGCCAATCAGTCTCCCTTGGAGAACCTTGTCGAATGCCTTACTGAAGTCCATATGGATCACATCTACTGCTCTGCCCTCATCAATCTTCTTTGTTACTTCTTCAAAAAACTCAATCAAATTTGTGAGACATGATTTCCCACGCACAAAGCCATGTTGACTATCCCGAATCAGTCCTTGCCTTTCCAAATACATGTACATCCTGTCCATCAGGATTCCCTCCAACAACTTGCCCACACCGAGGTCAGGCTCACTGGTCTATAGTTCCCTGCTTTGTCCTTACCACCCTTCTTAAACAGTGGCACCACGTTTGCCAACCTCCGTTCTTCCGGCACCTCACCTGTGACTATCGATGATACAAATATCTCAGCAAGAGACTCAGCAATCACTTCTCTAGCTTCCCACAGGGTTCTCGGGTACACCTGATCAGGTCCTGGGGATTTAAGGTGAGAAGGGAAACATTTAAAAGGAACCTAAGGGGCAACTTTTCACGCAGAGGGTGGTACGTGTATGGAATGAGTTGCCAGAGGAAGTGGTGGAGGCTGGTACAATTACAGCATTTAAAAGGCATCTTAATAGGTGTATGAATAGGAAGGGTTTAAAGGAACACGGGCCAAGTGCTGGCAAATGGGATTAGATTAGTTTAGATATCTGGTTGGCATGGATGAGGTGGACCGAAGGGTCTGTTTCCGTTCTGTGCTTCTCTATGACTCTAAGATTGTTGATCTTAAAAATGCTAACTGCACATATATTGAATTGAATTGAATTTATTGTCATATGTACCCAAGCACAATGGAAAGCTTTGTCTTGCGAGCAATACAGGCAGATCACTGAGTTTAGTAGCATAGATGTACCCTGGATATAGGTATTTAGATACTTAACCTAGAGCCTTAACTTCAAACCCTGTGGCTTCACTGTTGCTCTCTCTCTCTCTCTCTCTGTAGAGTTTGATCAGATATCACTTTTTGAAGTGTTCACTATTTTGGTTTTTGGTTTGCTTCACTGCTCCTACCACGTGGGTGAAATGCTGCTTTAGATAAACACCACAGAATTGCTATTTAGAGAGCACTAATGATGCATGCAGAGGAAGGCTCCCTCCCCACCCAGAGCCGACAGGGAGTCAATCAACAGTTTAACATGATTTGGAGATGCCGGTGTTGGACTGGGGTGTACAAAGTCAAAAATCACACAACACCAGTCCAACAGGTTTAATTGGAAGCACTAGCTTTCGGAGCACTGCTCCAGAGCCACCTGATGAAGGAGCGTCGCTCCGAAGCCTAGTGCTTCCAAATAAACCTGTTGGACTATAACCTGGTGTTGTGTGATTTTTAACATTTTAACAGGCAGCCATCCCATGTGACAGAGGGAGCCCTGGCCAGCAGATGTCTTACTGTAGCTGTACAGGGCCTTGGTGAGACCCACCTGGAGGATTGTGTGTAGCTTTGGGTCCTCTACTTACAAACAGATATACTTGCCAAAGATGGAGTGCAGCTAAAGTTCACCAGACTGGTCCCTGGAATGGAAGGATCATTGCTTGAGGAGAGGTTGCGTTGACTTTATTCATTAGACTTTAGAACAATGAGAGGGATTGAACTGAAACAGAAACATTTCTGACAAGGCTGGATGGATTGGATGTGGAGCTGATGTTTCTAGAGCAAGGGATTACGGTCTCAGGATTTGGAGAAGGTCATTTAGAACTGACACAAGGGGAAATTTCTTAATTTGAGGGATGGTGAAACTGGAATTCTTTGCAACAGCAGGTTGTGGAGTAATTCAGTGAATACCCCTTGTTCCTCTTTTCAAGAAGGTGAGTAGAGAAATCCCTGGCAATTACAGACCAATCAGTCTGGCCTCTGTGGTCAGCAAGGTTTTGGAAAAAATTCTGAGGGATAGGATTTATGACTATTTGGAAAAACGCAGCGTGATTAAAGGCAGTCAGCCTGGCATTGTGAGGGGCAGGTCGTGCCTCACAAATCTTATTGAGTGCTTTGAGGAGATGACGAGACAGATTGACGAAGGTCAAGCAGTGGATGTGGCATACATGGACTTTAGCAAGGCATTTGAGAAGGTTCCCCATGGAAGGCTCATTCATAAAGTTAGGAAATATGGGATATAGGGAGATTTGGCTATCTGGATTCAGAATTGGCTGGCTGGCAGAAGGCAGAGAGTGGTTGTAGATGGAAAGTATTCTGCCTGGAGGTCAGTGTTGAGTGGGGTCCTGCAGGACTCTGTTCTTGGGCCTCTGCTCTTTGTAGGTTTTATAAATGACTTGGATGAGGAGGTTGAGGGGTGGGTTAGTAAATTTGCAGATGACGCAAAGGTTGGAGGTGTTGTCGATAGTATCGAGGGCTACTGCAGGCTGCAGTGTGACATAGACAGGATGCAGAGCTGGGCTGAGAAATGGTAGATGGAGTTCAACCTGGAAATTGTGAAATGATGCATTTTGGAAAGTGGAACTTGAATGTTGAATATAGGATTAAAGACAGGATTCTTGGCAGTGTGGAAGAACAGCGGGATCTGGGTGTGCAAGTACATAGATCTCTCAAAATTGCCGCCCAAGTAGATAGGGTTGTTAAGAAAGCATGTGGTGTTTTGGCTTTCATTAACAGGGGGTTAGAGTTTAAGAGCCGCGAGGTTTTGCAACAGCTCTACAAGTCCCAGGTGAGATCACACTTGTGTCTAGTTCTGGTCACCCTACTATAGAAAAGATGTGGAGGTTTTGGAGAGGGTGCAAAGAAGGCTCACCAGGATGCTGCCTGGACTGGAGGGCTTGCCTTATGGGGAGAGGTTGAATCGGCTCGGACTTTTCTCTCTGGAGAGAAGGAGGAAGAGACCTGATCGAGGTGTACAAGGTAATGAGAGGCATGAATAGAGTCAATAGCCAGAGACCTTTTCCCAGGGCAGGATTGACTGGTACGAGGGGTCATAGTTTTAAGATATTAAGAGAAAGGTATAGAGGGGATGTCAGAGGTAGGTTCTTTATGCAGTGAGTTGTGAATGCATGGAATGCATTGCCAGCAGTGGTGGTGGAAGCAGAGTCATTGGGGACATTTAAGCGACTACTGGATATGCACATGGATAGGAGTGGGTTGAGGGGTGCATAGGGTTAGGTTATTTTAGTTTAAATTAGGATTAATCCTCAGCACAACATGGTAGGCCGAAGGACCTGTACTGTACTGTACTGTACTATATTCTATGTTCTATATTCTATCTCGGAAAGAAATAGATAATTTCCAGAAAAGGGGGAGAGCAACAATGTGGCTTACAGTTAGAGATCAGCCATGATCATATTGAATGGTAGGGTAGGCCCAAATCATTTCAGGCCAAATGCTCCTACTTTCTACAGTTCAAACATTTAACAATAATTGAGGAAGAGTTTTCTTCAAGTCATAGCGACAGAGATGTATAGCACAGAAACAGACCCTTCGGTCCAACCCATCCATGCCGACCAGATATCCCAACCCAATCTAATCCCATTTCCCAGCACCCGGCCCATATCCCTCCAAACCCTTCCTATTCATATACCCATCCAAATGCCTTTTAAATGTTGTAATTGTATCAGCCTCCACCACATCCTCTGGCAGCTCATTCCATACCCGTACCACTCTCTGTGTGAAAAAGTTGCCCCTTAGGTCTCTTTTATGTCTTTCCCCTCTCACCCTAAACCTAGTTCTGGACTCCCCGACCCCAGGGAAAAGACTTTGTCTATTTATCCTATCCATGCCCCTCATCATTTTATAAAGCTCTATAAAGTTCTGAGCCATTTCCTCCTCCTCTGTAGACTCTGATGAAACATAGCTCACCTGGATGGTTATGATGGTTTTAATAACTAATTCCTTTCCTGATTCAACCATTTTTGAGGATTTCTGAGACACACTTCCTACAGAGATATGTCTTCTATTTACTTTGTGAAAATTAGCTTTAGCATTGTAACGTGGCATTTTAACATACAAACGGCCTAAGGATCACAAACAGGGGATTCTTTATTCCACTGACATGAGGTGATACCAACATGTTGGGAAATTAAGGTTTAACACAAAAAGCACAGAATTTACATGAAATTAAGTTTGTGGTTTATATCTGATTGAGGAGATCCTTTGTCTGACTCCTTTCCCAATCGATCCACCTTCCCACAAAGACACCCTTCCCTCCAGAGGGTCTATCGTCTCTGCTAAGTGCCCTCCCTCACCATGGCCATCTGCTGTTGGAGGTTCTATTATACACTTTCAGGCCTGAGATTGACCATCCTAGCAGCAATGTAGTATTTACTGACCATGTACGTACACTTGTGCCATGAATCTGAGAAGCATCACTGAAACAGACAAACCAATCGTTTTCAAACATTGGCTGTAGTGGCCTATGTTGACTTGATGGGTGCATCCATGACTTGGAGAACATGCTCAGTCCCATCACTACTGGGATCAAGGATCAACAAATCTATCGTCAGGACCACCAGAGATCCCTGTGGCAAACAGGGATTTTATGTTTGGCTGAAGTCACTTCTCTGCTTTGGTCAAAGACTGCTTTGGCAGTTGTCATTAATATCAGCAACCAATCCGAGCAGGTAACACTGCTTTCTGGTGACTCCAGCTCTCACCTCCTCCATCATTTGGCTACTTGCTTGATTGTGAACTGCTACCAACACCCAACATTTGAGACTATCATGAGGAATGAGTTGCTTCACCTCTCTCATGATTGCATCCTCCTCAGGGAAACAAAAAAACCGTATAGTGCAAATGGAGGCCATTTTGTCCATTGAAACTGCACTAACCCTCTGAAGAGCATCCCACCCAGATCACCCTCCCTACCCCTGTCCCTGGTAACCTAACACACTTAACATGACTAATCCAACTAACTTGCAATTCCTGGACACTACGGGCAATTTAGAATGGCCAGTTCAACTAACCTGCACATCTTTCGATTGTGGGAGGAAACTGGAGCACCCGGAGGAAACCCACGCAGACACGGGGGCAATGTGCAAACTCCACACAGACAGTCACCCAAGGTTGGAATCGAACCTGGGACCCTGGAACTGTGAGCCACTGTGCCTCCTCCTGATTATCATCCAACAGTTTCTAAATGGTTTTGGAATCCCTCACCAGCTGCTGCTGGCTTGGGAGATGTTGGGCCCTCCAGTAGTAGTGCAATCCAGTGATACCTGTGTGAATCTGCTGAGGCTGTCTGAGGCCCTCTTTTGAGGACCACACCTGGCCTGACCTGTCTGGACCTGATTTCGATCAGTCTCATCCCACTTCACCAAATTCTCTAAATCTTAGTCCAGCAGTCAACATCGAATCAATTAATTAAATAGAATAGAGAGTTTTGAGAAGATTTGTAGCTCAGGTTGAGGTTCTGAATGTCGGTTTGCTCGCTGAGCTTCAAGGTTCATTTTCAGACGTTTCGTCACTGTACTAGGTAACATCTTCAGTGAGCCTCCAGATGAAGCACTGGTGGTGTATCCCGCTTTCTATTTATACATTTGAAAGAGGGCTACACCACCACTGCTTCATTCAGAGGCTTACTGAAGATGTTACCTAATCTGATGGCGAAATGTCTGAAAATAAACCATCCAGGTCAGCGAGCGAACCTACATCTTAAATAGAATCGAAGTAGCTGCACCAATGCATTGCAGATAAAGTAAGAGAAAGCTGGAGAATGTGGGGATGGCAACTCAAGACCTCGGATATTCAGTATTTAGAAAGTTCAGATGAAAGGAAAAGTTGGTGGAGTTACATTACTGGTTAAACAGGGTATAAATACGACGTTGAGGAAAGATATTAGCTCCGACAATGTAGAATCTGTGTGGGTAGAATTGAGTCAGACCAAAAGGAAAGATCCTTTAGTGGCAGTGGCATATTGGGTGGGGATATTGGGAATTGGTGATGTGTGTAGCCAAGGAACGTCTGTAATTATGGGTGACGTTAGATTGGGTGAACCAAATTAACCACAATATTACAGAGGTGGAATTCTGAGAGTGGATATGGGATGGTTTGTGAGATCAATTGTTTGAGGAACCAACAGGAGAAGAGGTCAATTAGACTGGGTATTGTACAATGAGAAAGGAATAGTTGGGAATTGCAATAGTGAGAGACAAACAAAAATCCCCAAAGAACTATGGATGCTAGCAATCAGAACTAAAACCAGAAATTGCTGGAAAGCTCAGGAGGTCTGGCAGCATCTGTAGAGAGAAAGCAGAGTTAATGTTTCTGGTCCTCAGAACTGTTCTGAAGAAGGGTCACCAAAACTGAAGCGCTGACCTGCTTTCTCTCCACAGATTAGCCAGACTTGCAGAGTTTTTCCAGCAATTTCAGAATTTGTGTTTGTAGTTGTGAGAAATCCCTCGGAACTGAATGATCATAATACAATAGAATTCTTCATCAAGTTGGAGAGTGGGATCACTGATTCTGAGACTAGAGTCCAAATTGTATTCTGCTGCTCTTGCTCAATGAGAGAAACCTGGCACATTTCCAGTACCTAGGATCTTCAAAGAGTGTCCCCAGCTGCAGCTCCTGGAAGCCTGAGTTTCGGAGTTGAAGCGGTGTCTGGGGACACTTTGGAGCACTTGTGGGGTGGATAGTATCGTGGGTAGCACGTATAGTGGGGTGGTGACACTGCAGACTCAGACTCCACAGCCAGAATGGAATGGGTGACCAGCAGGGAGAGCAGGAGGGCTAAGCAGGCAATGCAGGAATCTCCTGTGGCCATTCTCCCCAAACAGATTATACTGTTTTGGATATTATTGAGGGGAATGGCCTCTCAGGGGATAACAGCAGCAGCCAAATTCATGGCACCATGGTTGGATCTGCTGTAGAAGGAGGGAGAAAAGCCATAGAAATGCTATAGTTATAGGGAATTCAATCAGAAGGGAAATAGGCAGGTGTTTCTATGGCCACAAATGAGAGTCTATGATGGTGAACAGCCAATGGTCATGGTACACATTGGTATGAACAACATAGGTTCAGAGAGGGGCAAGGTCCTAGAAACAGGTAATAGAGAGCAAGGAAGAAAGTTGAAATGTAGGGCCTCAAAGCTGGTTATCTCAGGATCACTGCCAGTGCCACAAGCTAGTCCGAAACATCAGGATATATAGGATGAACATGTGGCTGAAAAGATGGTGTAACGTTGAGGGGAAGGTTTCAAATTCACGAGGCATTGGGGAGGTGAGAGCTGGTCCAACTGGTTGGACAGTACCGGGACTGATGTTCTTGGGGGTGTGGGGTGTACTTGGTAGAGTGGTTGGGGAGGGTTTAAACTGGTGCGGCAGGGGGATAGGCACCAGAGGAGTAGGGCAGGAGATGCAGGAGTTGAGGGAGAGGTAGAAACCAAGGCAAACATGACTAAAAGCAGGCAGAGAAACACTGCTGAAAAGAGCAGGGCAGGTATCTGAAATGGATGTCTTTCGATGTGAGAAAGATAATAGGCAAGTTAGATGTATGTAGAGCTTTGGTCAGTACTTGGAGCAATGGCATGATTACAACTACAGAGACTTGGCTGAAGGAGGGACAGGACTGGCTGCTGAATGTCCCAGGATTTAGATGTTTCAGGTGTGATAGAAAGGGGGGAAGGGGTAGGGGAGATGCATTACTGGGAAAGGAGTATCTCACATCTTGATACTGGGGAAGGATCCATCAAGAACTCCAGCAGTGAGGCAATATGGGTAGAATAGGAAGGCATGGTGACTCAGTGGTTAGCACTGCTGCCTCTCAGCACCAGGGACCTGGGTTCAATTCCAGCCTCGGGTGACTGTCTGTGTGGAGTTTGCACATTCTCCCCGTGTCTGCGTGGGTTTCCTCCGGGTGCTCTGGTTTCCTCCCACATTCCGAATGATGTGCAGGTCAGGTGGATTAGCCATGCTAAATTGCCCATAGTGTTAGGTGCATTAGTCAGAGGGGAATGGGTCTGGGTGGTTTACTCTTTGGAGGGTTGGTGTGGACTTGTTGGGCTGAAGGGCCGGTTTCCACACTGTAGGGAATCTAATCTAAACTCAGAAATAGGAAAGCTGAAATCACAACGCCGAGGGTATGCGCCAGACTTCCCAATAGTCAGCAGGAGATAGAGAAGAGAATATGCAGACAGATTTGAAAAGATGTAAAAACAGCAGCATTGTTGTGGTGAGTGATTTTTTAACTTCCCCTGTATGGACTGGAACTCATGTTGTGCTAGGGACTTGGATCAGTCAGAACTTGTAAGGACCATTCAGAAGGGTTTCTTGGTATGGTATGTAAACTGTCCAACCAGGGAAGGGGTTATACTGGACCTAGTTCTGGGAAATGATTCCAGCCAGGTGGGTGAAGTTTCACTGGGGGAGCATTTCAGCAGAAGTGACCAGAATACCGTGAGTTTTAAGATACTCATGGATAGGAATAACAGCAGGCCTTGGGTGAAGGCGAACTACAACAACATTAGGCAGGATCTGGAGAAGTTTGACTGGAAACAACAGTTTGACGGTAAATCCACATCAGACATGTGGGAGTATTCCAACAGCAGTTGGTATGAGTTTAGGAGCAGCATGTTCCTGCGAGAATGAAGAATAGGTACGGCAAGTTACGTGAACCTAGGATGACCATGGATGTTACTCAAAAAGGAAAAGGAAGCATACGTAAGGTCTCGGAGAATGGGAACTGACAAAGCCCTGGAAGTATATAAAGTAAGTAGGAAAGAACTTAAACAAGGAATGAGAAGGGCGAAAGGGGGCATGAAAAGTCATGAGCAAACAGGATTAAAGAGAATCCCAAAACGTCTTATACATATACAAAAAGCAAAAGGGTAGCCAGGGAAAGGGTTGGCACACTCATGGACGAAGGAGGAAATGTGTATGTGGAGCCAGGAAAGGAAGGTGAGGTCCTAAACAAAGAATTTGTATCAGTATTCACCAAAGAGAAGCAATTGGTGGAGGATGATCTCAGGGAAGGGAATATTGAGTTTCTAAGCCAAGTTACCATTAAAAAGAAGAGCTGTTGTACATCTTAAAAAGTTTTAAGGTGGCTAAATCCCAGGGTCCTGACAGGATCCAACCCCAGAATATTGAGGGAGGCAAGAGAGCAAATTGCTGGAACATTGAAAGACATCTTTGTGTCCTCTTTAGTCACAGGTGAGGTTCCAGAGGACTGGAGAATGGTCGATGCTATCCCACTGTTTAAGAAGGGTAGCAGGGATAATCCTGGACATTACAGGCCTGTGAGTCTCACGTCAGTGATAGGGTAATCATTGGAAAAGATTCTCAGGGACAGGATCTATTCCCATTTAGAAACAAAAGGACTTTATTAGCGATAGCATGGTTTTTTAGTGGGGGAGGTTGTGCCTCAATAACTTGATTGAGTTTTTTGAGGAGGTGATGACGATGATTGATGAGGGAAAAGCGGATGATGTTGTCCAAATGGACGTCAGTAAAGTCTTTGACAAGGTCCCTCATGGCAGCCTGGTACAAAAGGTGAAGTCACATGGTATCGGGGGGAGAGCTGGCAAGATGGATGCAGTACTGATGTAATTGTAGGAGAGAGAGAGTAGTGTTGGAAGGATGCTTTTCAGAATGGAGGGCTGGGACTAGTGGTGTTCCACAGGGCTCAGTGCTGGGACCTCTGCTGTTGGTGATCTACATAAATGATTTGGAGGAAAACGTAGTGGGTCTAATTAGGAAATGGGTGGAGTTGCAGATAGTGAGGAAGATTGTCAGGGGATACAGCAGGATATAGATCAGTTGGAGGTATGGTCAGAAAAATGGCAGATGGAGTTTAATCCAGACAGATGTGAGGGGATGCATTTTGGAAGGCCATGTCCAGATGGAAATTATACAGTGAATGGCAGAACCCTTAGGAGTATTGATGTGCAGAGGGATCTGAGTGTGCTAGTGCTGAAGGTAGCAGTGCAGGTAGATAAGGTAGTAAAAAATGCCTATGGCATGCTTGTCTTCATTGGAAGGGGCATTGAGAAAAAGGATAAACAAGATATGCTGGAGCTTAAAAGAACGTTAGAGTCAAGAGTGTAGTGCTGGAAAAGCACAGTATGTCAGGCAGCATCCAAGGAGTAGGAGAGTCGATGTTTCATTCTCCTGCTCCTTGGATGCTGCCTGACCTGCTGTGCCTTTCCAGCACCACACTCTCAATTCTAATGTTCAGCACCTGTAGTTCTCAATTTCACCTTTACAGAACTTTAGTTAGGCCACACTTGGAACATTGTGTATTGTTCTGGTCAGCAACTGCTGAAAGGATGTGAATGCTTTGGAGAAGATACAGGGAAGGTTTATCAGCATGTTGCTTGATATGGGGATTTAAGCAATGAAGAAAGGTTGGATAGATTGGGTTTGTTTTCATTGGAATGCAGGAGGTTGAGGGGTGACCTGATAGAGATTTATAAGATTGTGAATGGTATTGATAGAGTGAAAAGCATGAGGCTTTTTCCCCAAGGTGGAAGGGTCAATTACTAGGGGACACAGGTTCAAAATGCAGGAAGGGTGGGGGAGTTTAAAAGAGATGTGCGAGGCAGGTTTTTCACACAAAGGGTGGGGAGTGCCTGGAATGTGCTGCCTGAGGAGGTGGTGGAAGCAGACACAATAACAGCAATCAAGAAGCACCTGGTCGGATACATGGACAGGAGGGGGACAGAGGGATACGGATCCTGTAAGTCAAGACAGTTTTAGTATAGAAGGGCAAAATGTGTCAGTGCAGGCTTGGAGGGCCAAAGGGCCTGTTCCTGTGCTGTATTGTTCTTTGAAACGTAATAAGGGAAATTACGATGGCATGAGGTATGAGGTGGCTGTAATGGATTGAGAAATGTTACAGAAAGGAATGAGAGTGGAGAGGCAATGGGAACATTCAAGGAGCAAATGGGTGAACCACAAAAGTTGTTCATTCCTGTCTTGTGAAAAGTGCAAAGAGAACAGTGGCCAAATCATGGTTATGATGGAAGTTAGAGATAGCATTCAATGCAAAAAACGTGGCACACAAATTGGCAAGAAAAAGCAATAGGCCTGAGTATTGGAAATAATTCAGAAGTCATCAAAGGAGGACCGAGGGATTGATTAAGAGGGAGGAGATGGAGAACGAGAGTAAACATAAGAATTGATTGGAAAAGTTCCTTCGCTATGTAATGAGAATAAGATTAGTGAGAATGAATGTGATTCCCTAAAACAGTCAAAATTAGGGAAGATTGTAATGAGGAGCAGAGAAATTGTGTCTGTCTTCATTAAGGGGGACAGAAATAATATTCCAGATGCAGGGGTCAGGGTTTAGTGTAAGGGAGGAACTGAAGTAAATCAGTATTTAATTGAGAAATGGTGTTGGAGACATTGATGGGAATGAAGGTTAATAAATCCTGATAATCCATGTCCCAGAGCATTTAAGGAAATGGTTAAATGGTCACCCAGTTCTAATGGAGGTCAATACCAGTGCAGCCATTTCAGTGATCGCAGGAACAGTCTTTATTAAAATTCACTCTGGACTCTAACCCCTAAGTTTGGCCAAGACCTTGGCCAGGCTGAGAACCTATACCGGGGAACCTTTACAGATTAAGGGGACAACTTTGGTTCCAGTCTCTTCTGAAAAGCAGCTGGTTCAGTTACCACTGATTGCAGTAAAAGGCTCGGGCCTAACCTTGCTGGGGGGGACATTGGTTGCTGGAAGTTAAATGAAATTGGCTCAACATTTTTCAAATAGAAAATGGCTGCCTGAGTGAAGTTCTAATTGAATACCTGGAAGCCTTCCAGGAAGGTCTAGGGACTAACAAAGGAGCCATGGCCACCTTGAATGTTGACCAGGAAGTAATTCCATGTTACTGCAAGGCCTGCACAGTGGCCATTTACCTTGAGAACAAAAGTAGAGGCAGAAGTCAGGAGGCTGGGAAGTTAAAGAATCATCAAACCTGTCTAGGTTATGGAGTGGGCTGCACCGGTCTCACTGATTGTGAAGCCCGACAGGTCGGTGTTCCTTTATGGGGATTTTAAACAAATGTTAAACCACTTTTTGCAGTTTGATAAATACCCAATCCCTCTCATTGAGGATTTACACCCAGAGCTGACAGGGGGCTGTCCTTCAGGGAGCTGCACGTAAGCCATGTGTATTTGCAACTGCGGTGAGCTGAGGATTCCCAGGAGTATGCTACAGTTAATACCCATAAGGGTTTGGACCAATATATGAGACTGCCATTTAGGGTATAGTCAGCCTGTGCCATTTTTCAGCAGATGATGAAGGATATTTTATATTTCTTCCCCAGGTCACCATTTACCTGGAAAACAGGTAAACTAATAAGGAACACATAAAGAACTCTGATGTAGTCCTAAGGCAATTTTCCAAGATGGCATACGCCTTAGAAAGGAAAGGTGTTTGTTTCATGCACCCCAAGTGACCTACCTGGGTGGTAAAGTTGACATGACTGGGTTAAACCTGTTGGAAGATAAAGTGAAAATGATCAAAGCTGCACCGGCTCCCCCTTCTACACTGGAGCTTAGGCCTTCCCATGGGCTAGTGAATTATTATGGAACGTTCGCACATAATCTGGCCTCCATCCTGGCACCTTGTCATCAACTCTTAAAGAAGGGTCAGCCTCGGAAATGGTCATGTAGCTAAGACATAGCCTTCAGGGAAGTGAACAGCCAGCGATCATCCTTGAAGGTGTTGGCACATTGTAGAAAGATCTGGTATTGGCATGTGCTGCATTCCCTTACAGCATCAGGGTGGTATGGTATGGCCCAGTGCAGAGAGATGCCCAATAAGTAATGCATCCAGGACTCTAGGTAATGCAGAGTGTAAATGCACCCAGGTAAAGAAGGAAGGTTTGGTGGTTATATTTCAGGAAGTTCCACTAATACCTTCACAAATGTGACTTCATGATAATCACAGATCACAAACCCCAGCTGGATTTCCTTCAAGAGGCCAAGGTGCTGCCACCCATAGCTTCGGGCCACATTTCAGTGGTGGGTTCTAATGCAAAGTGCTCATCATTGCAAGTTAGAACACCATCCAGCAGGCTGAGTAGTGAATGTAGGTGCATTGAGCCACCTCTCAGTGGTACCCCCAGTGGAAGAATGGTTTTACATTTTACGATATGCTCCAGTCACAGGTGACAATTATCTGAATTCAGAGACAGAAAGATCTGGTCCTGGCAAATCTGGAACAGCAGGTGGTCAGAGAATCATCGAGTCATAGAGATGTACAGCATGGAAACAGACCCTTCGGTCCAATCTGTCCACACCGACCAGATATCCCAATCCAATCTAGTCCCACCTGCCAGCACCCGGCCCATATCCCTCCAAACCTTCCTATTCATATACCCATCCAAATGCCTCTTAAATGTTGCAATTGTACCAGCCTCCACCACTTCCTCTGGCAGCTCATTCCATACACTTACCACCCTCTGTGTGAAAAACTTGCCCCTTAGGTCTCTTTTATATCTTTCCCCTCTCACCCCAAACCTAATGCCCTCCAGTTCTGGACTCCCCCACTCCAGGGAAAAGACTTTATCTATTTATCCTATCCATGCCCCTCATAATTTTGTAAACCTCTATAAGGTCACCCCTCAGCCTCCGACACTCCAGGGAAAACAACGCCAGCCTGTTCAGCCTCTCTCTGTAGCTCAAATCCTCCAACCCTGGCAACATCCTTGTAAATCTTTTCTGAACCCTTTCAAGTTTCACAACATCTTTCCGATAGGAAGGAGACCAGAATTGCATGCAATATTCCAACAGTGGCCTAACCAATGTCCTGTACAGCCGCAACATGACCTCCCAACTCCTGTACTCAATACTCTGACAAATAAAGGAAAGCATACCAAACACCTACTTCACTATCCTATCTACCTGCGACTCCACTTTCAAGGAGCACTGATGGGGTGGTGATAGGGGAAATCAAAGGGCCATCATAACCAGAACAAACCTTTCTAGACTCAGAAAGACAAGATCACAGTAATGGATGGTGTATTGTTATGGGTAGCAGGAGTGATTGTTCCCCCGCAAAGGTCGCCGGATGCTGGCTGAACCCCACCAGGGCCACCCAGAGGTCTACAAAATGAAGATGTTGGTGAGACGTTATCTCTGGTGGCCATATGTTATAGCTGCATTAGGTGGGCCAGTGCCCAGAGTGCCAACAACAACAAAAATTACCGCCACCGGCTCCCGTGGAAATGGTTGGGTAAAGTTTGGATTCAGTTGCTTGTCAACTATGCAGGTCCTTTCATGCGTTCAATGTTCTTAGGCATTGTAGAGGTCCACTCAAGGTGGCTGGACGTGCATGCAGTCAAACATGGGGATAGCAACAGAAAACTATACAATACAATACAGCAAAGGAACAGGCCTTTCGGCCCATCAAGCCTGCACTAATTTCTAATCCTTATTTAGACCCACTATTTATTACCCACGCAAGGTTTCTATCCATCTGTTCACTATCCATTTGTGAGTATATCAAGATATTCCTTCAACATTGCTAACTGCCTGCTTCTACCACCTCCACTGGCGTATGTTCCAGGCACCCACCACCTTCTGGGTGAAAATGTTCCCCCTCACTCGCCTCCTAAACTTTCCCCCTCTCACCCCTCTCACAAGAACCCTGGAAAAAGCTTTGACTATCCATCCTATCTATGTCCCTCATAATTTTTTAGACCTCCATAAGGTCACGCCTCAGCCTTCATCTTTCCATTGAAAACAATCCAAGTTTATCCAATCTCTCCTCTTAGCTAGAAGATAGACAACATCCTGGTAAAGCAGCTCTGCACTCTCTCCAAAGCATCCATGTCCTTCTGGTAGTGTGGCTACCAGAAGTGCATACAATATTCCAGATGTGTGACCTAACTAAAGTTTTATACAGCTGTAGCATAACTTACCAGCTTTCATGTTTGATGGCCTCGTCAATGAAGGAAATGTCAAGAATAGTGTGGTGTTGGAAAAGCACAACATGTTAGGCAGCATCCGAGGAGCAGGAAAATTGACGTTTCGGGCAGGAACCAAGTGTGCAGTATACCTTCTTGACCATGATACCCATCTGTGCTGCTACTTTCAGTGATCTGTGGACCTGTACACCCAGATCCTTCTGTATGCCAATGCCCTGAAAGGTTCTGCTATTTATTGTGTAATTCACACCTGAATTTGATCTTCTAGAATCTGCCATTTCTCTGCCCAAATCTGCTACCTAAATATATCCTGCTGTATCCTTTGACAATCCTCCTCACTATCTGCAACTCTACAAATTTTGATGTCATCTGCAAACTCACTAATCAGACCACCTACATTTTCCACCAGATCATTTATATAAATACACACACACACACACACGTTGGACAAACAGCAATGGTCCCAGCACTGACCCCTGAAGAACAGCACTAGCTACTGATCTCCATTCTAAAAAGTACCTTCCCACTGCTATTCTCTATCTGCTGTGACCAAGTCAGTTTTGTGTCCACCTAGCCAGAACACCCTAGATCCCATGAAACCCTCCCTTCTATACCTGCCTGCCTTGACCTTATTAAATGTCTTACTAAAGTCCATGTAGATAACATCCATTGTCCTTCCCTTATCAATCAGATTGGTCAGGCATGACCTTCCCTGCACAAACCCATGCTGCTATCATTAACAAGTCCTTTCACTTCCAAATAAGAATAAATCCTGTCTGTCAGTCCAAGGGCTTCCCACCACTGACATCAGGCTCATTGGCCTGGACTTTCCTGGATAATCTCTGTTCCCCTTTTTAAACAAAGGAACAGCATTGACCATTCTCCAGTCCTGTGATACCTTACATGAGTCCAAAGAGGATGCAAAAATACAGGTTAAGTCCCCAGCTATTTCCTCCCTTGCCTTCCACAGTATCCTGGAATAGATGCCGTCTGGCCCTGGAGTCTTGTCTACCTTAATGTATTTCAAGACACCCAACACTCCCTCCTTCATTATGGTGACCTGCCCAAGTGTATTCACACACATTTCCCTCACCTCAACGTCCTCCATGTCCCTCTCTTTGGTGAATACCAATGTAAAATACTCATTAAGGATCTCGTCCATTTTCTGTGGCTCTACACTTAACTCCTTCTGTTATCTTTGCGCGGGTCTACCCTTTTCCTAGCTACCCTCTTGCTCCTAATATACATATAAAATGACTTGAGATTCTCTTTAACCCTGCTGGCTAAGGACATTTCATGGCTCCTTTTAGCCTTCCTAATTCCCAGTTTGAGCTCCTTCCTACTTTCTCTCCATCCAAGGATTTTGTCTGTTTTTAATAGCCTAGATCTTAGGAATGAGGTTCTTTTTTTCTGACTAACCTGATAATTTCCCCTATCAATGAGGTTCTTGAATCCAGCCATTCCTGTCCTTCATTTTCACAGGAATGTGCCTGTCCAGCACTGTAATTAACTGGTCCTTTAAAAAGTGCACACATCTTTTTCAATCCAGAGTGCTGGAAGTGTTGGTCACAGATAACAGGCCATCGCTTACCATCAGGGAGTTTGAGTATTGACTAAAGTGGAATGGGATTTGACATATAAGGACATCTCCATGCACCATCCAATAGTCTGACAGAAAGGACAATCTAAACTTTGAAAGCTAACTTGAAGAAACATCCTACAGCCTTGCTAGACAACAAACTGTGATGGTTTGATTTGATTATAAGACAATCCCACATGCCGGGATAGCAGCAGCTGATGGGTGCAAGCACCAGGTGAAGTCTGATCTTCCTGGTCCTTTCTGGAGTGGAGAGAGTGAAACGGTATCAGAAACGCCAGTGCCAGACACAAGACTCTACCAAGCGAGAGAGACAGTCTGATTTAGCGGACAGAGAACCGTGGAAATGACCCTGCATGGGTAAGATGCTTGGTTGACGCAAGATCAGGACCAGTGACATACAAAGTTCAGGTAAGTGCAACGGTCCTGATTAAGCACATGGACCATACAAAATTCGAAGAACGTACCCTGTTCCTTGGAATAATTGGAAAGGCTGCTGGAACCCATAAACACACCCTCTCCAACAAGAATTGGTGAGCCCTCAGAATCGGAGATGGACATGATGGATATAATTGCCTCGATGACTTTGCCCACTGGAAGGTGAGTGAAATTTTACCGAGGCACTCCCTGTACAAGAGGCATGCATTCATGCTGTCGGCTTTGGGTGCTGAGTCAGAGGAACCTGAGTCAGTGCGAAAACACCGCAAGGGAAAAGGACTGACCTATGTTCTCGCACTCAGAGAGGGAGGGGTTAGTGACTATGCCAAGGTCAGCCAGCTGAACCTCATAGAAAATGAGTTCCCTGATTGGGACTGCTAATCTGGTCCAATCAAGGATCCCTGGCTGACAGATATAAACAGGAGTGTTCACTCTGGGAGCTGGCTCTGAATGAGGTCGTTCTAAAGTCAAGGACTGTTCATGAGGAAATATGGGGTGTCTTGCTGATAGGATATTGACCTCTGTAGAATTACTTCACTTACCTTAGCTGTACGTCCTTCAAGGAATAGCCTGTGAAAATTGGGTTGTCATATTCATTACTCTAGAAGTTTGTACTCAAAGGTAAACAAAGTAGGGAGTACATTGTTTACTGCTCAAAAGAGAGATTCAAAACATCCCCATTTAAGGCTTGAGGGGGAGAGCTGGGATTTAATCATCTTGCCAAGAATCTGATATTATCATTTTCACTAAGTTTTTCATTTTTCTCACCATTGCTCACTTCACATCAGAGTGGGGAAGTTTCTGCTCCACACCTACGCAATGTATTGGTGTTCTTTGAGAAAGGAATGTGTTATAGATGAAAGATATGTGCAGGGTTATTGGGAATACCATCACACACAAGTTCCTCTCAAACTTCTCACCATCTGGTTTAGAGTTATGTATCACTGCCTCTGAACTGCTGCTGAGTCAAAATACAGAAACTCCCTTGCTAAAAACATTATCAGCATATTGAAGAAATGATTGTGGCAGATTAAGAAAACAGCTCACCATCATCTTCTCAAAAGCATCAAGGATAAGCAATAAATGTTTGCACAGCCCATGTTTCTAATCAATAAAAACCCTGTAAGAGCCTCATGGTACAGGAGGTAACGTATTGTATAGAGAGGAGACTGGCTGGCTAACATAAAGCAAAAAGTGGACATGAGAAGGGGTCTTTTTGGACTCAGAGCATGTTGTGTACCTCAGGGATTAGTGCTGGGACCTCAACCTTTTTTACAATTTACATAAGTTATTTGAATGAAGGGACCAAAGATATAGTTAAATTGTTAAATTTACTGATGATTCAATGGTAGATAAGAAATAGGTTGCGAGGGGGACCTGAGGTGGATATGGACAGGTTTAGTGAATGCACAAATGGAGCATAATATGGGAAAATGTAGATTGTTTATTTTGGCAGGAAATTATCTAAATGGCGAGAGATTGTGGAACTCTGAAGTGTGGCTGTCCACATGCATTTTTTAAAAATGTTTGTTTATGGAATGTATGTGTCTCTGACTAAGCAGCTTTTACTATTAAGAGTCAACCTAGTGCTGTGGGTCTAGAATCACAAAGAGGGCAGGCCAGCAGAGATTGCCTTTCCTAGAGGACATTAGTGAAGCAGATGGGTTTTGATGACAATGGTTACAAGTTTGTCGTTGGGCTAGAACTTCAGTTCTGACTTTTATTGAATTCAAATTTCACCACCTGCATGGTGAGATTCAAACTATATTCCCAGAACATTGGCCTGTACTTGTTTAATTAATATACCAGCACCTTACAAACAGCAAGTACATAGATACAGCAAGTAATTAGGGAAGTTAAATGAAAGTTAATATTGATCATGAGGGGGATTAAATTCAAAAGTAGGGAGGTTATAGGAGTTGTATAGGACATTGGTGTGACCACATCTGAAGGACTGTGCATAGTATTGCCATCTCTAACCTGACTGGGCCTTATAAAGCAACCTAATATGTGTTAACTCATCAAACAACTTCTGGAAATCCAAATATATTTCATCCACTTTATCTATCCAGCAGTTTCCTCCTCAAAGAATTCTAATAAATTTGTAAGTTATGCTTTCCCCTCTGTGAAGCCATCTGATGCTGTTTCATCATACAGTGTGGCTCTAAATGCTCTGTTCTGTTTAACAGGCTGATGAAATATTGATTTTCCTGCTCCTCGGATGCTGCCTGACCTGCTGCGCTTTTCCAGCACTACTCTAATCTTGACTCTAATTTCCAGCATCTGCAGTACCCACTTTCACCTGATTCATGGAATGGTCAGATTTTCATATGAGGATAAGTTGTTCAGGCTAGGTTTGTACACATAGTGTGGCTCAGTGGTTCAGTGGTTAGTATTGTTGCCATACAGTGCTAGGGACCAGGGTTCAATTCCAACCTTGGATAACTGTCTGTCTGGAGTTTGCATTTTCTCCCTGAATCTACATGGGTTTGGAGGTGCTGGTGTTGGACTGGGGTGGACAAAGTCAGAAGTCACACAACACCAAGTTATAGTCCAACAGGTTTATTTGAAAGCACAAGCCTTCAGAGAGCTGTTTTGGAATAAATCTGTTGGACTATAATCTGGTGTCACATGACCATTGAGTCAGTCCAAAGATTGTGTAGGTTAGGGTCGGTTCGCTGTGCTACATTACTCATGAAGTCCAGGGACGTGCAGGTTAGGAGGTTAGCCATGGGAAATATGGAGTTATGGGGATAGGGTTAGATATGAAAATGTGTTGTTCGAAAAGCGCAGCAGGTCAGGCAGCATCCAAGAAGCAGGAGAATCAACGTTTCGGGCATGAGCCCTTCTTCAGGAAGGGCTCATGCCTGAAACGTCGATTCTCCTGCTCCTTGGATACTGCCTGACCTACTGCGCTTTTCCAGCAACACATTTTTCAGCTCTGATCGCCAGCAGCTGCAGTCCTCACTTTCTCCTCTAGGGTTTGATATGAATAGGATGCTCTTCGGAAGGTTGGTGCAAATTTAAACATGTTTTCTATATTCTGTTCCCTTTGTAATACATGACAACATCCCATCTGCTTTCTTAGTCACTTGCTGCATACATTGATCAGAACATCTGTAACTCAAAGTTTTATGATCTCCATGCTTTCATATAATACGCTGCTTTTCTATTTTCCCAAATGTATGTTCATATTCTCCCATCATACATTGGCCAAAGTCTTGTTCACTCACTTGTCCTACTTGCAACTTACTTCTGTCATGAAGATGTGAGTGTACTGTACCTTTAAGAGAGTAAAAACCTAGCAGCGACAGCACCAGGTGTTCTCAATAAGACACAATGTAACATGTGCTCCAGCTACTGGGGTAGCTGGTTACCTGGAAGTGACAAAACAGGTTCAAATTAGGCCAATTAGTTTAGACTATACTCTGAAAAATACCAAATTCCAATTAAGTTTGAATTGAATATTAAAAGCCAATGATATAATGCTTTGGGTAGAAGACTGGGGAAAATTGAACAATTGGGAGGAGAACTGCCACCAGACCAACAGTTGTAAACTGCTAGTCAGAATTCTTTGAGCGGTACCTGTCTCAAGAAGGAGTTTGCACCGAGAAAAACCTCAACACAGACCTGGAGAGCTAATCTACCGACGAAGGTAAAGAGAAGATTCAACTGCTGGCTGGTTTTAAAATTTGAATTTTCCTGTAAATCTTAATTGGGTGTTTTATTGGACTAGTATTATAGAAGGGAAAGTAAAGATAGGTTAGATTAAGGATGTGTAAGTAGTTGTGAGTTAACTATTCTCTATTATACTTTAAGAAATAAAGTTGTTAATTTTTATTTTAAGTAGTTTTAGTGGGCGGCACGGTGGCACAATGTGGGCGGCACGGTGGCACAGTGGTTAGCACTGCTGCCTCACAGCGCCTGAGACCCGGGTTCAATTCCCGACTCAGGCGACTGACTGTGTGGAGTTTGCACGTTCTCCCCGTGTCTGCGTGGGTTTCCTCCGGGTGCTCCGGTTTCCTCCCACAGTCCGAAGATGTGCGGGTCAGGTGAATTGGCCATGCTAAATTGCCCGTAGTGTTAGTTAGGGGTAAATGTAGGGGTGTGGGTGGGTTGCGCTTTGGCGGGTCGGTGTGGACTTGTTGGGCTGAAGGGCCTGTTTCCACACTGTAAGTAATCTAATCTAAGTAATCTAATCTAATCTAATCTAGTTCTTGGCCACTCGAAGTTTTATAGATTACTGCACGGATAAATCTTGTCTGTGTTGCTGGTTTTAAATTGAGCAGGAGGGTTTATCCCATGTTGTACAGTTTAGGGACTCGTCATTGAGATTTGAACAGGTTTAGACAGATTTGAATAGATTTGGGGATATGAAAAAGCCCAGCAGATTTGAGCACTTGCAGGTTCGTGTCCTAGATCTTTAAATAAACCCCAGGTGAGGCAATTTGGTTACTTTCGGTGACTTGTGGTTGACTAAATTAAAAATGATAGAAATAAATCTGAAAATTACTAAAGAGGTTCTGGGGTTTGAAGATGATTCTCAAATTTGCCAAGGAAGTTTAGAAGGAAAGAAAAAAAGCCATACATTTAGAATTAGCAAAAAAGTTAGATTTGGGGTTTAACCAAGAATGAAAGTAAAGCTGAAATTGTAAGGGAATTACTCAAATACTGAGGTGTATCGGAGAAACAGAAAACTGCAGGAGAGGTAGAAAAACTTAAATTACAATTGAGGAAAATGGAGTTAGAAGATTAACAAAGAGAGACAGAAAGAAATGCCCCCAAACAGTAGTCTGGATGTCGGATGCAAGTTAAATCAAGAGCTGAAATTGGCCTGTCACAAAGATGTTACTCCAGTTGTTATGGGGGATTTCAACATGCAGGTAGACTGGGAGAATCAGGATGGTATTGGACCTCAAGAAAGAGGATTTGTGGAGTGCCTCAGAGATGGATTCTTAGAACAGCTGGTGCTGGAACCTACCAGGGAGAAGGCAATTCTGGATCTGGTATTGTGCAACGAACTAGAATTGATCAGGGACCTCGAAGTGAAGGAGCCATTGGGAAGTAGTGACCTTAATACAATAAGCTTCAATCTGCAATTTGAAAGGGAGAGGGTACAATCGATAGTGACAATATTTCATTGAATAAAGGGAACTATGGAGCTATGAGGGAGGAGCTGGCCAAAGTTCAATGGTGCAATACCCTAGCAGGGATGACAGTGGAGGAACAATGGCGGATATTTCTGGGTATAATGCAGAAGATGCAGGGTCAGTTCATTCCAAAAAGGAAGAAAGCTCCTATGAGGAGGCATGGGTGGCCGTGGCTGACGAGGGAAGTTAAGAAACATATAAAGGTAAAAGAGAAAAAGTATAATATAGCAAAGGTAAATGGGAAAACGGAGGACTGTGAAGCTTTTAAAGAACAACAGAGGATTACTAAGAAGGAAATACGCAGAGAAAAAATGAGGTACGAAGGTAAACTGGCCAAAAACATAAAGGAGGATAGTAAAAGCTTTTTAGGTATGTGAAAGGGAAAAAAATGGTTAAGACTAAAATTGGGTCCTTGAAGACAGAAACAGGGGAATATATTACGGGGAACAAAGAAATGGCAGAAGAATTGAATTGGTACTTCAGATCTGTGTTCACTGGGGAAGACACAAGCAATTCCCCTGAGGGAACAGTGGCTGAAGGACCTGAACTGAAGCGAATTTATATTCGCCAGGAATTGGTGTTGGAGAGACTGTTAGGTCTGAAGGTTGATAAGTCCCCAGGGCCTGATGGTCTACATCCCAGGGTACTGAAGGAGGTGGCTGTAGAAATCGTGGATGCATTGGTGATTATTTTCCAAAGTTCGATAGATTCAGGATTAGTTCCTGCGGATTGGAGGGTGGCTCATGTTGTACCATGTTTTAAGAAAGGAGCAAGAGAGAAAGCAGGAAATTATAGACCATTTAGTCTGACCTCAGTGGTGGGAAAGATGCTGGAGTCAATTATAAAGAATGAAATTACGACACATCTGGATAGGTCAGAGTCAGTATGGATTTATGAAGGGGAAATCATGCTTGACTAATCTTGAATTATTTGAGGATGTAACTCTGAAGATGGACAAGGGAGATCCAGTGGATGTAATGTACCTGGACTTTCAGAAAGCCTTTGATAAAGTCCCACATAGGAGGTTAGTGAACAAAATTAGGGCGCATGGTATTGGGGGCAAAGTACTAACTTGGATTGAAAGTTGGTTGACTGACAGGAAACAAAGAGTAGTGATAAATGGCTCCCTTTCGGAATGGCAGGCAGTGACCAGTGGGGTAACGGAGGGATCAGTGCTGGGACCGCAGCTTTTTACAATATATATTAATGATATAGAAGATGGTATTAATAGTAACATTAGCAAGTTTGCTGATGATACAAAGCTGGGTGGCAGGGTGAAATGTGAGGAGGATGTTAGGAGATTACAGGGTGACCTGGACAGGTTAGGTGAGTGGAGAGATGCATGGCAGATGCAGTTTAATTTGGATAAATGTGTGGTTATCCACTTTGGTGGCAAGAACAGGAAGGCAGATTACTACCTAAATGGAATCAGTTTACGTAAAGGGGCAGTACAAAGAGATCTGGGTGTTCTTATACCAGTCAATGAAGGTAAGCATGCAGGTACAGCAGGTAGTGAAGAAAGCTAAAAACATGCTGGCCTTCATAACAAGAGGGATTGAGTATAGAAGCAAAGGGGTTCTTCTGCAGTTGTATAGGGCCTTGGTGAGACCACACCTGGAGTACTGTGTGCAGTTCTGGTCTCCAAATTTGAGGAAAGACATTCTGGCTATTGAGGGAATGCAGCGTAGGTTCACAAGGTCAATTCCTGGAATGGCGGGACTATCTTACATTGAAAGATTGGAGTAACTGGGCTTGTATACCCTTGAGTTTAGAAGACTGAGAGCGGATCTGATTGAGACGTATAAGATTATTAACGGATTGGACACTCTGGAGGCAGGAAACAAATTTCCACTGATGGGTGAGTCCCGAACCAGAGGACACAGTTTAAAAATAAGGGGTAAGCCATTTAGGACAGAGATGAGGCGAAACCTCTTCACCCAGAGAGTGGTGGCTGTGTGGAATGCTCTGCCCCAGAGGGCAGTGGAGGCCCAGTCTCTGGATTCGTTTAAGAAAGAGTTGGATAGAGCTCTCAAAGACAGTGGAATCAAGGGTTATGGAGATAAGGCAGGAACAGGATACTGATTGAGGATGATCAGCCATGATCATAATGAATGGTGGTGTAGGCTCGAAGGGCAGAATGGCCTACTCCTGCACCTATTGTCTATTGTCTATAAGTGAGGGAGAGAGTGGAAAAGAGAGAGAATAGGTTCTTAGCTGAACAAAGAGAGAGAGAAGAAACGGGGAGGAGAGAGAGAGGAAAAAAAAGAGAGAAAGTTCTTAGCTGAGCAAAAGGAGAGAGAATTTGAACTTGAGAAGTTGCACCTTTGTCAGCGAAGTCAAGTTAACAGGATGGAGATTAAAGGAGACGGTAGTGATATATGTAAATACACCAAAACTCTGCCACATTTTGATGAGAAAGATGTTGAAGCCTTCTTTATTTCATTTGCAAAATTGTCTCGGCAAATGGAGTTGTCCAAGGATTTATAGGTGATACTATTTCAGACTAAACCAGTAAGCAGAGCTAGTGAGGTATTTGCCACGTTGTCAGATATAAAGTGTTAAGAGATTATAGAACATAGATAGAAAGGTACAGCACAGAACAGGCCCTTTAGCCCACGATGTTGTGCCGAGATTTAATCCTAATGTAAAATATAGTAACAACCTACGCACCCCTCAACTCACTGCTATCCATGTGCATGTCCAACAGATGCTTAAATGTCCCCGATGACTCTGCTTCCACCACCACAGCTGGCAATGCATTCCATGCATTCACTCTCTGCGTAAAGAACCTTCCTCTGATGTCTCCTTTATACCTTCCTCCTAATATCTTCAAACTATGACTCCTCATACCAGTCAATCCTGCCCTGGGGAAAAGTCTCTGGCTATTGACTCTATCTATTCCTCTCATTATTTTGTACACCTCGATCAGGTCTCCTCTCTTCCTCCTTCTCTCCAGAGAGAAAAGTCCGAGCCGATTCAACCCTTCTTCATAAGGCAAGCCCTCCAGTCCAGGCAGCATCCTGGTCAACCTTCTTTGCACCCTCTCCGAAGCCTCTGTATCTTTCCTACAATAGGGCAACCAGAACTGGACACAATATTCCAAGTGTAGTCTCACCAGGGACTTATAGAGCTGCAGCAAAACCTCACGGATCTTAAACTCGATCTCCCTGTTAATAAAAGCCAAAACACCACATGCTTTCTTAACAACCCTATCCATTCGGGTGGCAACTTCGAGGGATCTATGTACTTGCACACCCAGATCCCTCTGTTCCTCCACACTGCCAAGAATCCTGTCTTTAATCCTATATTCAGCATTCAAGTTTGACCTTCCAAAATGCATCACTTCGCATTTATCCAGGTTGAACTCCATCTACCATTTCTCAGCCCAGCTCTGCATCCTGTCTATGTCGCACTGCAGCCTACAGTAGCCCTCGATACTATCGACAACACCTCCAACCTTTGCGTCATCTGCAAATTTACTAACCCACCCCTCAACCTCCTCATTCAAGTCATTTATAAAACCTACAAAAAGCAGAGGCCCAAGATCAGAGCCCTGCGGGACCTCACTCAACACTGACCTCCAGGCAGAATACTTTCCATCTACAACCACTCTCTGCCTTCTGTCAACCAACCAATTCTGAATCCAGACAGCCAAATCTCCCGGTATCCCATACTTCCTGACTTTATGAATGAGACTACCATGGGGAACCCTATCAAATGCCTTGCTGGAATCCACATACACCACATCCACTGCTCAACCTTCGTCGACCTGTCGTGACACCTCCTTAAAGAAGTTAATAAGATTTTTGAGGCATGACCTGCCCCTCACAAAGCCACGCTGACTGCCTTTAATCACACTATGCTTTGTCAAATAGTCATAAATCCTATCCCTCAGAATTCCTTCCAAAACTTTGCTGACCACAGACGTAAGACTGACTGCTCTGTAATTGCCAGGGATTTTCCTATTACCTTTCTTGAAAAGAGGAACAACATTCGCATCCTTCCAATCCTCCGATACGACTCCCTTGGAGAGTGAGGAGGCAAAGATCCTTGCCGGCGGCTTAGCAACCTCCTTTCTCGCTTCCCGGAGCAGCCTAGGATAAATCTGGTCTGGCCCTGGGGACTTCTCAATCATAATGTTTTCCAAAATTTCTGGCACGTCAACTTCATCAATCTTGATCTCAGCTCCTCTAAGTTTTCATTTATAACAAGGTCCCTTTCCTTGGTGAAAACCAAAGCAAAAACCTCATTTCGGGCTTCCCCTATCTGCTCAGATTCCACGCACAAGTTCCCTCCGCTATCCCTGATCGGCCCTACCTTCTCCCTGATCATTCTCTTATTCCTCATGTATGAGTAAAACGCCTTTGGGTCCTCCCTAATCCTTCTTGCTACGCCTTTTTCATGCTCCCTCCTGGCTTTCCTCAGTCCATTTCTGAGTTCCTTTCTAGCAAGCCTGTAATCCTCTAAAGCTGTGCTAGATCCTTGCTTCCTCCACCTTACGTAAGCTGCCTTCTTCCTTTTGACAAGCAGTTCCTCTGTTCTCGTCATCCAAGGTTCCTTAATCTTACGCTGAAAATGTGTTGCTGGAAAAGCGCAGCAGGTCAGGCAGCATCCAAGGAGCAGGAGAATCGACGTTTCGGGCATAAGCACTTCTTCAGGACTCTTACCCTTCTTACCTGTCTCAGAGGAACAAATTCATGCATCACTCGCACCAACTGCTCCTTAAACAGTCTCCACATGTCTATTGTGCCCTTTCTGTGGAACAATTGCTCCCAATCTATACTTCCTAACTCCTATCTGATAGCATCATAATTTCCTTTTCCCCAATTAAATATCTTCCCTTAGTCATTGCTCCTTTCACTTTACAAGGTTCTGCTAAATGTGAGGCAGTTGTGATCACTGTCACCAAAGTGCTCTCCCACCGTGAGATCTGACACCTGTATGAAGAGGTTAGACAGGTTATTTTAGGTGCTTATGAATTGGTTCCAGAAGCATATAGACAGCAGTTCAGAAACGCAAAGAAGGAATCAGGTCAGACTTATGTTGAGTTCTAAAGAATTAAACATTGTCATTTTAATCGACGGGTGCGTGCTTTGAAATTAGATAGGACCTTTGAGGCTCTGAAAGATTATTCTGCTGGAGGAGTTTGAAAACTCACTTCCAGAGATGGTAAGAATTCACGTGGAGGGACAGAACGTTCAGGAAGTGTGAAGGGCAGCAGAATTAGCCGATGAATACATGGTGCATAAGGCAAGCTTCCAGCCAGAATTTCCTCTTGTGAGGGATAGAAGTTGGGAGAAGGGAAGGTTGTACACTATGAAAGAAAGAGTAGAGAACACTGATGAGAATTTACCACAGGTTAAAAAAGAAGCTCAAGAGGGTGGAAAGGAGGTGGAAGGCCTCAGGTATTTTCACTGTAATTGAGTGGGACACAGAAAATTACAGTGCCTGTGGTTTCAGAAGGGCACTGGGAAAAAGGTGTTTCCACTGCGAGAAGGTGGGACACGTAAAGTCACAGAGCAGGTCATTAAAGAAAGGCACTGTGGGAAAAGATGTGGTAAAGAGGCTAAGCCGATGGCATTAGTGAAGGTAGTAAAGGAGACCCCAAGAAAAGCTGAGAAGCTGCAGGAGAGTGCACAGCCCAGGCAGGGGCTGGGTATGGAGTTAGTACCTGATCTCTACAAAGAATTCGCCTCTGGGTAAAGTTTATTCAGGAAGAACAGGGGGAGAAGGACAAGAAGTTATAATTTTGAGAGATACGGGATCTAACCAGTCGCTGACAGTGAGAGATGAGAGAATATGCACTCTTTCTGATCTGTTACCTGAGAATGTGATAATTTGTGGGATAGATGACAGAAATTTCACATTCTCCTGTGTAAGATCAGGTTAGAATGCCAGCTTCAGACTGGGGAAGTTACAGTGGGAGTGACTGACAGAGTGTCAGTTCCAGGAATTCAGTTTGTTCTTGGGAATGATTTGGCAGGATCCAAGGTGGGAGTGACACCCCTTATTGTGGAGAAACCCAAGGAAGACCAAGAAACTGAGGAGTTAAAACAGAAATATCCTGGTATTTTCCCAGACTGTGGAGTAATCAGATCCCACGATCATAAGTCACAGCACAAAGTGAAACATAAAGAGAAAGATGAAGGAATGGCAGTTCAGTTAACGACACCCTGTTTGATGCAATGGTGCAGGAAAAACCTAAACAGACAGAGGGTCAGGGAGAAGTGTTTACTCCGGAAAGGCACAGAGACTTGCAACAACAAGACAAGACTATAAAAGATATATGTGGATGCATACTCTGAAAAGGAGACAGAGACTATTCGTGAAGATTATTATCTGAAAGATAAAATCTTAAGATGGAAATGGAGACCATGGCAAGTTAGTGCAGAGGAGAAATGGGCCGAAGTGGACCAGATTGTGTTGCCGGTCGCATACAGACAGGATGTGTCGCAGGCAGCACATGAACTACCTGTAGGAGGTCACCTCAGGTACAAAAGACTCAGGCTAAGGTACAAAAACATTTTTATTCGCCTCAAATGCACCAGGATGTGGTTAACATTTGCAGTACATGTCATACATGCCAAATGGTAGGAAAGTCAAAAGTGGTAGGGTTATAATTGATTGTGATAGTCCCCTTCCAAGAACTAAAAGTAGGAATCAGAATTTGCTAACCATAATGGATGTGCCTACCAGATTTCCGAAGGCAATTCCATTACGGAGTATCAAGGCAAAAAGAGTAGTAGAGGAGTTAGTAGCTTTCTTCACCTGGGATGGGCTACCCAGAGAGATCCAGTCAGACCAAAGGTCAAATTTTACTGCTGGCTGTTAAAGGAGGTTATGGATAGGCTTAGATATACAGCACTTTATATCCAGTGTGCATCATCTCGAATCCGAGAGAGCTTTATAAAGGGGGCATCAGACCTTGAAGACCGTGTTGAGAGCACACTGTCAGGATTACCCAAACGATTGGGATCCAGGTATCCCATTTGTATTGTTTGCTATTAGAGATACTCCAAATGAATCTACTCAGTCTATTCCCTTGGAGTTAATATTCGGTCATGAAGTGAGAGTCCCTATGAAATTAAAGAAAAATTGACAGAACCAAAGTTGGAGATCTCATACTTAGATTATGTATCCGAGGTTAGGGAGAGACTAAACCGAGTAGGTAAGTTAGCTAAACAGCACCTAAAGAGGGCACAGTGTAGAATGAAGCAGGTGGCATAGAACATAGAACAATCCAGCACAGAACAGGCCCTTCAGCCCTCGATGTTGCGCCGACCTGTGAACTATTCTCAGCTCGTTCCCCCTACACTATCCCAAAATCATCCATGTGCTTATCTAAGGATTGTTTAAATCTCACTAATGTGGCTGAGTTAACTACATCAGCAGGTAGAGCATTCCACACCCTTTCCACTCTCTGAGTAAAGAACCTGCCTCTGACATTTGTCTTAAATCTATCACCCCTCAATTTGTAGTTATGCCCCCTCGTACAAGCTGACATCATCATTCTAGGAAAAAGACTTTCACTGTCTACCCTATCTAATCCTCTGATCATCTTGTATGTCTCTATCAAATTCCCTCTTAGCCTTCTTCTTGTCAATGAGAACAGATTCAAGACTCTCAGCCTTTCCTCATAAGACCTTCCCTCCAGACCAGGCAACGTCCTGGTAAATCTCCTCTGCATCTTTTCCAATGCTACCACATCCTTCCCAAAATATGGGGACCAGAACACAATATTCCAAGTATGGCTACACAAGCGCTTTGTATAGTTGCAGCATAACATTGCGGCTCCGGGACTCAATCCCTCTACCAATGAAACCTAACACACCGTATGACTTCTTAATAACACCTGGGTGGCAACTTTCAGGGATCTATGCACATGGATTCCAAGATCCCTCTGCACATCCACACTACCAAGAATCTTTCCATTGACCCAGTACTCTGCCTTCCTGTTATGCTTCCCAAAGTGCATCTCCTCACATTGAACTCCATTTGCCACCTCTTAGCTCAATTCTGCAGTTTATCCAAGTCCCCCTGCAACCTGTAACATTCTTCCACACTGTCCATGGACCCTAGTGTCATCTGCAAATTTACTAATCCATCCACCTATGCCTGCATCTAAGTCATTCATAAAAATGACAAACAGCAGTGGTCCCAAAACAGATCCTTGTGGCACACCACTAGTAACTGGACTCCAGGCTGAATATTTTCCATCAACCACCACTCGCTGCTGCCTTTCAGAAATCCAGTTTCTAATCCAAACTACTAATCACCCTCAATTCCATGCCTCTGCATTTTATCCAACAGATGTGGAACCTTTGCTGAAGTCCATGTATACCACGTCAACTGCCCTACCCCCATCTACATGCCTGATCACCTTCTCAAAAAACTCAATGAGGTTTGTGAGACACGACCTGCCCTTAACAAAACCATGTTGACTATCTGAAAATAAAAGATGACAGCCCTGAGACTCAGACGTTTTCCCGAGGGGGTGACGAGTTAGTCCTGTTACCAGTGATAGGAGATCTCTTCAAAACCAGGTTTAATGGTCCCTATCAAATTGAGAAAAATTTGAGTGAAGTGAACTATCTAGTAAAGACGTCAGATAGAGAAAAAAGGTATCGGTATGTTATGTGAACATGTTGAAACTGTATTATATAAGAGAGAAAGAGCTGGAGAATCAGGTGTTAGTTACTACCCCGCAGAATGAGGAATCCAATCCAGATGATGTGGATTTTGATGTTCCTCAAAATAGATTAAAAAATGAAGAAGTCCTTGAGGAGTGGGATAGGTTAGTAAGCTGTCTGTCTCAGGGGCACAGAACACAGTTGAAAGATTTGTCACTGCAGTATGTCAACATATGTAAGAATCAGATGGGGAGGACTAATGCTATCATACATGAAGTAGCCGTAGGGAATACTGCTCCAATAAAACAACACCCCTATCGGCTTAATCCTCTCAAAGCCAGACAGGTCCAGATGGAGGTGGAGGTCATGCTCAATGAGGACATCATCAAAGCGAGCCAGAGCGAGTGGGGTTCACCGATCGTCTTAGTGCCCAAACCGGATGGGACTCAGCGATTATTGAAGGTCAACACCGTTACAAAATCAGACTCATGCTCAATTCCTAGTATGGAGGACTGTATTGAGGAAGTCGGACAAGCCAGTTACATCACCAAGTTGGACTTTGCGTGGTTACTGGCAGGTACCTTTATCGGAGACAGAAAAGAAATGTCTGTGTTTGTAACCCCAAATGGGCTCTATCAGTTTAAAGCGATGCCCTTTGGAGTGAAGAACGCACACCCACCACATTCCAAAGACTCATGAACAGAGTTGTGGCTGGGCAATGTAGTGATCTTTAGTAAGTCCTGGAAAGATCACATGGTACAGTTGGCAGAGCTGTTTGAACGAGTATGAGAAGCAAAACTAGTAATAAACAAAACTGAATTCGCAAAAGCAGGGGTGACGTTCTTGGGAAATGGAAGATTGACCCAATGGAACACAAAGACAAAGGCCATTGAGGAATTTCCACGATCAACCTCGAAGAAAGAGGGGCTTCGATCCTTAGGGCTCAGAGGATTCTATCAGAAGTTCGTTCCAAATGTCAGCAGGGTAGTAGCACCATTAACCGATTTGCTGAAGAAGAACACAACGTTTCGGTGGACAGAACCAGGCCAGGAGGCATTCGAACATTAGAAATCGATATTAACCACCAAACCAGTTTTAGCTACTCCAAACTTTTCAAAACCTTTTAAAGTCGCTATCGATGCCAGTGACATAGGAGTTGGAGCTGTACTCCTGCAGGAAAATGAGAATGGGATTGAACTGTCAGTTGGTTACTTTTCGAAGATCAACATCCACCAGAGGAAATAGTCCCCGATCGAAAAGGAACAATTGCATTCGGTACTGGCCTTACAGCGTTTTAATGTGCGTGTCACAAACAATGTGTCAGAGACGGTTGTATACACAGATCACAATCTGCTTTCTTAGAACGCTTCAAAGACAAGAATGCGACTATTTCATTGGAGTCTTATGTTACAAACTTTTAATTTAAAAATTGTACATGTTGTGGGTCGTAAGAATGTAATCGCAGATGTGTTATCACAAATTTAACTGATAAAGTTTAGATGAAGTAGCCGTAGGGAATACTGCTCCAATAAAACAACACCCCTATCGGCTTAATCCTCTCAAAGCCAGACAGGTCTTTATTTGATGTTATGTATTTACAGGTACATGTGAAGACGTTAGGGTGAACTTATATTAAAGTTATCAGTAGGTTAGGGTAATGTTTTTAAAAAGTGGAGAAAAAATGAAGCCCTCTTTTTATTATGATGGTTCGTTTTTTTCTTATTGGGGGGAGGTGTTATGAAGATATGGGTGTAGAGTAAAAGCTAGCAGTGACAGCGCCAAGTGTTCTCAACAAACACAATGTAATGTGCTCCAGCTACTGGGGTTGCTGCTGGCCTGGAAATGACAAAACAGATTTGAATTAGGCCAATCAGTTTAAATTATACCCCGAAAATTACCCAATTCCAATCAAGTTTGAATTGAGTATCTGGCCAATCTTAAAAGCAAATGACACAATCCGATGCTTTGGCATATACGACCAGGAAAAATTGAACAGTTAGGAGGAGAACCGCCACCAGCTGTAGACAGCTGGTCTGAACTCTCTGAAAGGTACCTGTCTCAAAAAGGAGTTTGCACCAAGAAAAACCTCAACACAGACCTGGAGAGCCAATCTACCGACGAAGGTAAAGAGAAGATTCGACTGCTGGCTGGTTTTAAAATTTGAATTTTCCTGTAAATCTTAACTGGGAGTTTTATCGGACTAGTATTATAGAAGGGAAGGTAAATATAGGTTAGATTAAGGACCTGTAAGTAGTTGTGAGTTAACTATTCTCTATTATACTTTAAGAATTTAAGTTGTTAATTTTTACTTTAAACAGTTCTTAGCCACTTGAATTTTTACAGATTACTGCACGGGATAAATCTTTTCTGTGTTACTGGTTTTAAATTGAGCAGGCGGGTTTACCCTGTGTTGTAACACTTCCCTACTTTCTTTTTAACCTTGTGTGAATTCTAGTTTTAACCCCATCCCAGAGTAGAGTGGTGCTGGAAAAGCACAGCAGTTCAGGCAGTATCCGAGGAGCAGGAAAATTGACGTTTCGGGCAAAAGCCCTTCATCAGAAATACAGGCAGATTGCCTGAAGAGTGGAGAGATAAATGAGAGGAGGGTGGGGAGAAAGTAGCATAGAGTACAATAGGTGAGTGGGGGAGGGGATGAAGGTGATAGGTCGGGGAGGAGGGTGGGGGAAGGTAGCAATGAGTACAATGTGTGAATGGGGGTGAGATGAAGGTTATAGGTCGGGGGCAGGGAAGGGTGGAGTGGATAGGTGGAAAAGAAGATAGGCAGGTAGAACAAATCATGGGGACAGTGCTGAGCTGGAAGTTTGGAACTAGGGTGAGGTGGGGGAAGGGGAAATGAGGAAACTGGTGAAGTCCACACTGATGCCCTGGGGTTGAAGTGTTCCGAGGTGGAAGATGAGGCGTTCTTCCTCCAGGCGTCTGGTGGTGAGGGAGTGGCGGTGAAGGAGGTCCAGGACCTCCATGTTGTCGGCAGAGTGGGAGGGGGAGTTGAAATGTTGGGCCACAGGACGGTGTGGTTGACTGGTGCGGGTGTCCCGGAGATGTTCCATAAAGCGCTCTGCGAGGAAGCGCCCAGTCTCCCCAATGTAGAGGAGACTGCATCGGGACCACTCTAATCCAAAATCTGGTTTCCAGCGTCTGCAGTCATTGTTTTTACCTAGTTGATTTTAACCCCATCCCGTTAATTACTCCTGGTTTTGCAAATCCTCATTAACCTTAGCTCCAATCCTGATGATCCCATGATCTCATTCCATCCCAAACATTGGCCACCTTTGTCCACTGATTGTGTCATCTCCATTTCGCCATAATTATCTGCTGACACTAACCCACCTCTTCAAAAAGAAGTGTCTCTGTGCCTTTTCTCGTACACCCTTGGGCAGGTACCTCTCAGGTACAGTCTGAACCCTTTCATTATTTTTATTCACTGGAATGACGTGTGTGACACCGGCTGGGCCAACATTCATTGCATGTCCCTACCTGCCCTTGAGAAGGTGGTAGTGAGCTGCCTTCTTGCACCCCTGCAGTCCATAAGATCATCAGACACAGACGCTGAACGAGGCCAATGAGCCCGTTAATCCATCATTCAACTTTCCTGCTTTTTCTCCTGAACCCTTGATTCCGTTTCTGATTTAAAATCTGTCTCTGTCAGCCTTGAATATACTGAATGATCCAACCTCGACAGCCCACTGTGGGAAAGAATTCCACACGTTCACTCCCCTCTGAGAGAAGAAATTGCTCCTCATCTCCTACACTGAAGTTCACAATTGGGACCTTCTCTCACAGATAAATTGGTCACATATGCTTCAGGTAAGTAGAATGTTTCATACACTCCACTGTCAGGTGTCTAACACTTACTCTGAACTCGCTGTTGAGACACACACAGAAAAAAGCTGACCAATGTATCCCAATTGGTGAATGGTCATTTATTCATGTTCAGGTGTCACAAAGCTGCTCCCTTTTTCCTAAAAGCTATTCCTTTTCTCAAGGATACTGTCCTTGGTTTTGTTTTTGGAGGGGTTGTAAACAGCTCCCAGCTCCAAGTTGACTGGTTTGGTACAGAGATGAGAAAGGACTTTGAGAGACCGTTTGTTTATATGTAAACAGATGAGACTTCAGGCCAAAGTGGTCATGCTTTAGAAGTGACCTGTATAATGAAAGGCGAGTGGTCAGCTCTCCAGCTGAGCAGTTCAGTCCAGAACTAGTTAGGAGTTCAGCTGTGTGGAAACAGACTGTCTCTCGCTCTCTCTATCTCTCTCTCTCTGTCTCTCTCTGTCTCTCTCTCTCTCTCTCTCTCTCTCTCTCCTTCTGCCCCTCTAACTTCAATCTGTAAGCATCTATTCCATTTATTTTGTCTTTTAAGGGAGTTTGCTTATTGGGATTGTAGTGTATATTTGGAACAGTAAAATTAAGTCTAGTTTGGACAGAGTTCTGTAGGGGTTATTTATTCTGTTCTTTGTGTTTCATTGTGTAATTTTGTGAATACATTTCTGTCTGTTTTAAAACCTGGTAGTCAACCTCGCTAACTTACTCTGGGTAATTTTCACTGTACACTTACCAAAACAAATTGCAGAGTTATGGTCTGGGCTGCCTGCTGAAGAATGTTTTGAGTGGTCTAGCCCAGTCCATAACAGACTGGGGGCACTTTGCAGGATTTTAAACAGTGAGTGGGATGTGTTAGTGTCTTTATTCTGGGTATTGGTTTGGTTGGATAGACAAAGTTTGGGATAAGAATGGCTCTTTCTGGCCAAACGTTTTCTGGAAGTGGATGCAGTGACTTTGGAAGGTTTTGCAAAAAGTGAATAATGTCAAGCTGCAGGAATTAGCAGAGAAGCTGGAATTGGACCAGCCTCCTTCCGTGAGGAAAGGAGGGATAATTCCAGCAGTAATTCTCAGCATTTAAACTTACTGGCGAAACCATCAGAATCTATAGGGATGGCAAGAATTCAATTGCAAATGAGCAGCTTGAGTTAGAGGTGAGAGATAAGGAAACAGCAGAAATGAGATAGTTTGAGTCACGATTAGAAGCAGAAGAGAAAGAGAAAAAGAGAGAGCAACAAAAAAGAAAGAAAAAGAGAGAGTTTTTGAACTTCAAGAACTGACACTTTAAAAGGGAAGTCAGCTGAAAAAGCTGGAGATAAAGGCTGAGGGTAGGCTTAGCGAGGAAGTAGTGCAAACTCATGTGGAAGAGCAGAGAGTTAAAACAGTAAGGTCAGCAGCTGGAGTGGCTGATGGTTATGAGCTGGTCCATAAAACACGGTTTGGCTTCCAGAATCAATTTCAGTCCATGAGGGATAGAAACTGGGGCAAAGAGAAATCCTCACGTGGAAAGGGAAAGGTAGATCTCAGTGAAGATCACAAGGAGAACTTACCACAGGGTGAAAAAGAAACCCCTGAGGGGGACAAAGAAGTTAAAGAGCTCCAGTGTTTCATTGTAATAAAGTGGGCGACACAAAATCACGGTGTTGGTGGGCGAGGAGAAAGCCAGATGTAGGAAAACTGAACAAGCCTGGGAGTTTTGTTGGACTAGTAACAAAAAGCAGAAGGGAGGTTAGACAACTGCCCCAGAGTGTACAAGATGGTCAGAGATTGATTAAGGAGGAAGTGCCAGATCTGTTTAAAAAATATACATGCCAGGGTAAAGTTTATTCACATCGGGCAGGAGCAGTAGGTAAGGAGGTTACAGTATTAAGGGACACAGGATCCTCTCAGTCTGTACTGCTGGAGGATGAGGAGACATGTACTTCTGAGGGACTATTGCCAGAAAAGGTGCTGGTAACAGGAATTCATGGTGAGACAAAAAGTGCTCAGTTACGTAAAGTGAGGCAAGAGAGACCAGAGAAGAGTGGGGAATTTGTGGTAGGAGTACTGGACACACTCTCAGCTCCAGGAATACAATTAGTCCTTGCGAATGATATCGCTGATTCACCGGTAGGTGTGCTGCCTACTCTAGTTGAAGAGCCTATGGAGACGCAGGCAACTAAAGACATGGAGAATGTTTATCCAGGAATATTCCCTGATTGTGTGATCATAAGATCACAGAAGCACAAGCTGAAGCAGGAGGGATCAAAGGGCACAGATAAGGAAGCTGACATAGCTTTATCAGAAACTTTCCTTGATCAGAGAAGTGGGACAGAGTGGGTGCAAGCAAGTATCTTTAGCTCTGCTATGCTTATTGAGTTACAGCAGAAAGATGAGAAGTCAAAACAGTTGTATCAAAATGCATATACAGAGAAGGAGAGTGAATGCATCCCTGTGTGTTATTATTTAACAAATGATGTCTTAATGATGAAATGGAGATCATCACACATTGAAACAGATGAGAAATGGGCAGAGATTCATCAAATTCTTTTGCCAGTAAGGTATAGAAAAGAGGTGCTGTGAGTGGTGCATGAGCTACCACTTGGAGACCATTTAGGAATGAGGAAAACACAGGCTAAAATACAAAAATACTTTTACTTGCCTGGACTGCACAAAGATGTAGTTGAATTTTGCTAGATGTGTCACACATGTCAGTTAATCGGAAAACCACAGGCAGTAATAAAACCTGTACCTTTAATACCTATTCCAGCATTTGAGGCACATTTCACCAGTCTTGATTGATTCCAAAGGTCGCCGTTTCGGGCCAGAGCCCTTCATCATTCCTGATGAAGGGCTCAGGCCCAAAACGTTGAATTTCCTGTTCCTTGGATGCTGCCTAACCTGCTGTGCTTTAACCAGCAACACATTTTCAGCTCTGATCTCCAGCATCTGCAGACCTCACTTTTTACTCTCTGATTCCAAAGGTCCCCAACCTCAAATAAAATGGGAGAATAAGTATAATAATGGATGGGCCAACTAGATTTCCAGAGGCAATCCCATTAAGCAACATCACAGCTAAAAGGCTTGTAGAAGAATTACTTAAAATTTTTACTAGATATGGACTATCAATAGAGATTCAGTCAGATCAAGGATCAAACTTAACATCCAAACTATTCAAGGAGGTTGTGGATAACTTGGGAATAAAACAATTCAAATCTACTGCGTACCATCTGGAATCACAGGGAGCGCTATGGAGATGGCATCAAACACAAAGGGCATGTTGAGGGCTTATGGTCAGGATTATCCAGATGATTGGGATAAGGGAATTCCGATTGTACTTTCTGCAATCAAAGTTGCACCAAATGAATCAACCAAATTCAGTCCATTGGAATTAATTTTTGGACATGTAATAAGAGGATTGTTAAAACTGATTCAGGAGAAATTAATAAGGCAGAATTCAGAGACCACCCATTTGGACGATGTGTCACATTTTAGAGAACGATTAAATAGAGCTAAAGAGTTGGCTATCAGCATATCCCAGCATACAATGCAACACGAAGTGGGTAAGAAATTGCAAATTTGCAAATTTAGTGGATCTTATCAAATTGAGAGGAAATTGAGTGAGGTGAGCTACTTGATAAGGACTCCAGACAGGAAGAAATCTCACAGAGTGTGTCATGTGAACATGTTCAAAGAGTATTTTGAGAGGGAAGGGAAGCAAGAGGAGAAGGTGTTAATGATTACAGCACTGAAGGAAGATCCAAGTTCAGAGGATTCTGATTCTGTTCGCCGAGCTGGAAGTTTTTGTTGCAAACGTTTCGTCCCCTGGCTAGGAGACATCATCAGTGCTGTGGAGCCTCCTGCGAAGCGCTTCTTTGATGTTTCTTCCGGCATTTATAGTGGTCTGTCCTTGCCGCTTCCAGGTGTCAGTTTCAGCTGTCCGCTGTAGTGATTGGTATATTGGGTCCAGGTTGATGTGTCTGTTGATGGAGTTTGTGGATGAATGTCATGCCTCTAGGAATTCCCTGGCTGTTCTCTGTCTGGCTTGCCCTATGATAGTAGTGTTTTCCCAGTCGAATTCATGTTGCTTGTTGTCTGAGTGTGTGGCTACTAGGGATAGCTGGTCGTGTCATTTCGTGGCTAGTTGGTGTTCATGTATGCGGATTGTTAGCTGTCTTCCTGTTTGTCCTATATAGTATTTTGTGCAGTCCTTGCATGGTATTTTATAAACTACATTAGTTTTGCTCATGTTGGGTATTGGCTCCTTTGTTCTAGTAAGTTGTCTGAGCGTGGCTGTTGGTTTGTGTGCCGTTATGAGTCCTAGGGGTCGCAGTAGTCTGGCTGTCAGTTCTGAAACGCTCCTGATGTATGGTAGTGTGGCTAGTCCAATACCCAACATGAGCAAAACTAATGTAGTTTATAAAATACCATGCAAGGACTGCACAAAACACTATATAGGACAAACAGGAAGACAGCTAACAATCCGCATACATGAACACCAACTAGCCACGAAACGACACAACCAGCTATCTCTAGTAGCCACACACTCAGACAACAAGCAACATGAATTCGACTGGGAAAACACTACTATCATAGGGCAAGCCAGACAGAGAACAGCCAGGGAATTCCTAGAGGCATGGCATTCATCCACAAACTCCATCAACAGACACATCGACCTGGACCCAATACACCAATCACTACAGCGGACAGCTGAAACTGACACCCGGAAGCGGCAAGGACAGACCACTATAAATGCCGGAAGAAACATCAAAGAAGCTCTTCGCAGGAGGCTCCAGAGCACTGATGATGCCTCCTAGCCAGGGGACGAAACGTTTGCAACAAAAACTTCCAGCTCGGCGAACAGAACCACTACAACAAGCACCCGAGCTACAAATCTTCGCACAAACTTTGAGAACATTCTGAATTGGACATTCTTCACATCAGATTGGACAAAGGGGAAGTTATGACAAATTGGGACACCTTCCACAAGGAAATCAAACTGACCTGAAAGAGTTATTACTATCACATGGGGAGATATTCAGAAATAAACTGGGAAGTACTAACCAAATTGTGCATGATGTAGATATCGGAAATATGTTCCGATTAAGCAACATCCTTCTAGGCATAACCCTCGAAAATTGGCACAGGTTCAGAAAGAGACCTGTGAAACCAATCTGACGCCCATCTAACCTATTATATTCCATTCTCGTCCATATGCAGATCCAATGGTCATTTAAATGCCCTTGAAGCTGGTAAGTCTACTACTGTTGAAGGCAGTGCAATCCATGCCCCAACTATTCTCTGAGTAAAAAAACTACCTCTGACATCTGTCTTTTATCAATCACCGCCTAATTTAAAGCAATATCCCCTCATACTACCCATCATCATCTGAGGAAAAAGGGTCTCCCTGTCTACCCTATCTAACCCTCTTATTATCTTGTATGCCTCAATTAAGTCACCTCTCAACCTTCTTCTCTCTCATGAAAACAGCCTCAAGTCCCTCACCCTTTCCTCATAAGACCTTCCCTCCATACTAGGCAACATCCTAGTAAATCTCCTCTGCACCCTTTCCATAGCCTCGACATCTTTCCTATAATGCTGTGACCAGAACTGTGCACAATACTGCAAGTGCAGCCACACCAGAGTTTTGTACAGCTGCAACATGACCTCATGGTTCCAAAACTCAATCCCTCTACCAATAAAATCTAACACACTGTATGCCTTCTTAACAACCTTATTAACCACTGTGGCAACTTTCAGGAATCTATGTACATGGTCACTGAGATCTCTCTGCTCATCTATGATACCAAGTATCTTACCATTAGCCTCGTACTCTATGTTCCTGTTGCTGCTTCCTTTCTGCATTAAACTCCATTTGCCACCTCTCAGTCTAGCTCTGCAGCTTATCTATGTCTCTCTGTAACTTGCAACAATCTCCAGTCTATCCACAACTCTACCGATCTTAGTGTTATCTACAAATTTACTAACTCATTTTCTATGCCTACATCCACGTCATTTATAAAAATGACAAACAGTAGTGGACCCAAAACAGATCCTTGCGGTACACCACTGAACTCCAGAATGAATATTACCCATCAACACTACCCTCTGTCTTCTTTCAGCTAGCCAATTTCTGATCCAAACTGCTAAATCACCCTCAGTCCCATGCCTCCATATTTTATGCAACAGCCTACCGTGGGGAACTTTATCAAATGCCTTACTGAAATCCATATACACCACATCAACCACTTTACCTTCATCCGCCTGTTTGGTCACCTTCTCAAAGAACTCAATAAGTTTTGTGGGCCATGACCTGTCCTTTACAAAACCGTGTTGACTGCCCTAATCAACTTACTCCTTTCTAGATGATTATAAATCCTATCTCTTATAATCCTTTCCAACACTTTTTCCACAACCGGAGTATGGCTCACAAGTCTACAATTTCCAGGGTTGTCTCTACTCCCCTTCTTGAACAAAGGAGTTGCTAGGGGTCACTATTATAGGCACTGTTTTATTGTTAATTTGTACTGGTTAATAAAATTTTAAAAATATATAAACAGGAGGGTCAGAGGTTCTCTTCACGCTGAGAGCTAGCTTTGAGAAAGCTGGATCACTGTCAAGGACTCTCCATGTGTAAATGAAAGGGGACTTGGTGACAAGATATCTCCATTAGTGGAGTTATTTCAGCCCATATCTACTTTATCCAGCTCACATGTGATTTTGAAAACTTTAATCAAATTTCTTGTCAGAACTTCTCACCAAGGAAAACAGATCAAAGTGATTTGGTTTGATTTATTACTGCCACGTGTACTGAGGTACAGTGAAAAGGTTTTACATGCTTTCCAGGAATACAGAGTGCATCATAGTAACAGAGTGCAGGGTACAACGTTACCGCTGCTGGGGAGGTGCAGAGAGAGAGATCAGCAACAACATTAAAAGCATCAATTCAAAATTCTGATAATTGTGGGGAAGAAACTGTTCTTGAATCGCTCCTCATCACTGAAGTTTCTCATTTGTGAGCCCACTTGAGTCAATTTTTTCTGCACTCTCTCCAATGCATTCACATATTTCCTTATATGTGGCACCTACTGTACACTGTAATGCAACTGAGGTCTAACAAGTGTCTTGTACAAGTTCATTCACACTATTATTATAAATGTGTTGCTTTAAGTAACAAAGTGGCTTTGTTTCTCTTTTGTGCTATGATCCAGAATAAAATGAACTGTTCACCAGGCTTCCTGACGGAGCTCAAAATGATCCATTTATTAGGAAAATAATTTGCAGAAAACATTAATTAACATTGTTCCAGAATCAAACTGTATTCCCTTAATCACACATTCACAGACACATACACACAACACAACACAAACTGTGGTTTTGGACAGTTGTGTCGTGCATTTAATGCCCCAAGCAAACAATGCAGGGAGACAATCAGATGCTACATGGAGTAGTGGTTTGTGAGGTGGCGATAGTGGCATTATCAATGGAATCGAGAGTTCCTGGGATTCCTGGGATAGCACTGCCTCTTTTGTCTGTGTTGGCTCTCTGCTTCAGCAATTTAGTCAGTCCCAACACTAACATCACCCCTAATCAGTCCTCAGTGAATACTTAGTCTCATAGTGTAATGACAATGATCTCTCCATCAACATCAGCAAAATGAAGGAGTTGGTCATTGACCTCAGGAAGCGGAGTGGAGGACATACCCCAGTCTGTATCTGTGGAGCTGGTGGAGAGCTTCAGGACCCTGGGAGCGATGTGTACCAAAAATCTGTCCTGGTCCACCCGCATCGATGTGCGAGTCAGGAAAGCACAGCAACACCTCTACTTCCTCAGGAGGCTAAGGAAATTCAGCATGTCCACAAGGACCCTGACCAATTTTTATAGATGCACCATAGAACGCATCCTATCTGGATGTGTCTCAGCATGGTATGGGAACTGTTCTTCCCAAGACCGCGAGAAACTGCAGAGAATCATGAATACCTCCCAGTCCATCATGCAAACCAGCCTTCCATCCACTGGCTCCATCTATACTTCCCACTGCCTCGGGAAAGTAACCAGTATAATCAAAGCCCCCCCCCCCCCCAAACACCACCACCCCATCCCCCCAGTTATACTCTCTTCCATCCTCTGCAGATGGACAGAAGATATAAAAGTTTGATCATGAACAAATTCAAGAGCAGCTTTTTCTCCGCTGTTATCAGACTTTTGAACAGAGCTCTCCAATGTTAATGTCCATCCCTCTGACAGGTCTTCTCTGCGGTCGTAACACTGTACATAGGAATCGCAATTATCTGGCATTCAACTTTCTGAATTTCGGATTATCTAGCAAGATCACAAGGTCCCAATGCATGGCTACACTATATTATCCTCCATTCAATTACCCAAACCTTCGATTATCTGACAAAATACTCCCCACCCGTGTCGCTCGGATAATCGAGGTTCCTCTTCATTCTGCACTCTGTTCTATCACCCTGATGCACTTTGTATAGTACAATCGACCTGTACAGCACACAAAACAACACTTTTCATTGCATTTCAGTGGGGCAGCATGGTGGCTCAGTGGTTAGCACTGCTACCTCATAGTGCCAGGGACCCAGGTTCGATCCTTGCTTCAGGTGACTGTGTAGGTTTCCTCCCACAATCCAAAGATGTGCAGGTTCGGGTGAATTGACTGTGCTAAATTGCCGGTAGTGTCAAGGGATGTGTAGATTAGATACATTAGTCAGGGGTAAATGCAAAGTAATAGGGGAATGGATCTGGGTGTGTTACTCTTTGGAGGGTCGGTGTGGATTTGTTGGGCTGAAGGGCCTGTTTCCACACTGTAGGGATTCTATGATTCTACCTGTGATAACAATAAATCAAATCATAGTTGCCCAGTAAGTGTGATTTTTTTCTGGTGTTTATCCAACTCCCTTTCAAAAGGCAATGTTGGACTGCCTCAACCACACATCCATTTCAGAATACAGAATAGAATCCTTACAGTGTGGATACCAACAAGTCCACACCGACACTCTGAAGAGTAATCCACCCAGATCCGTTCTTCTACATTTAACCCCTGACTAATGCACCTAACCTACAAATCCCTGGACACTATAGGCAATTTAACACAGTCCATTCACCTGGATCTGCACATCATTGGACAGTGGGAGGAAACCCACACACACAGGGAGAACGTGCAAACTCCATACACACAGTCACCCGAGGCTGGAATCGAACCTGGGTCCCTGGCACTGTGAGGCAGCATGCTAACCACTGAGCCATGCTGCCCGATCCTAACTACTTGCCTTCTGATTTTCCACATGACCCTATTGGTGCTTTCGTCAATCATCTTAAATTGATACCATCAGGTTCTTGCTCTTTTTGCCAGCGTGAACAGTTTGTGTATCCACAGCTGTCTCAGAACCTTATGATTTGGAACACCTCAATCACATTCCCCTTCCGTCTTCCTCAAAGAGAACAGCCCCCTCGACTTTCCAAGTAACAAAATTCCTCAATCACTGAACCATTCTTGTCATAATTCCTGCACAGTCTCTAAACCCCTCATGTCTGTGATACAATTAAGCACGTTACCATAGAGAGGAATTTCTGAGTGATCTGGCTGGCTTAGAGGTGGATAATTCTCCAGGGCCAGATGAAATGTATTGCAGGCTGTCGAGCGAGGCAAGGCAGGGGAGAGCAGGGACACTTGGCAGCAATTCTGAATTCCTCTCTAGACACAATCTGGAGAAGTGCCAGAGACCTGCAGGACTGTCAATGCAGAATCATTATTCAAGAAGGGAGCAAGGGATAAACCATTAAACTACAGGCCAGTCAGTCTAACCTCAGTGGTGGGGAAACTATTGGAAGCAATTCTGAGGGACAGAATTAATCTGCATTTGAAGAGGGTGAGATTATTTAAGCACAGTCAGCATTGGTTTTCGGGGAGGTCATGTCTAACCAACTTGACTGAATTCTTTGAAGAGGTGAGCAGCTGTGCAGATGACAGCAATGTTTTTCATGTAGTCTACTTGGACTTCAGCAAGGCTTTTGATAAGGTCCAGCATGGGAGACTGATAGCAAAAGGTAAGAACACAAGACACTCGGAAATCCAGCAACTGGTCAAATGACAGGCAGGAGGCAGAAAGTTATAGTTGGGGGGGTGTTTTTCTGATTAGAAGTCTATGTCCATTGGGTTCCCATTGGGGTCAATGCTGGGCCCCTTGCAGTTGATGGTTTATATAAATGATTTATGTTGAATGTAAGGTTGAAGGTGATACAAATTAGTAAGATGTTAAATAGTGAGGAGCATAGCCTGAGATTACAGGAGGTTATGGACTGACTGGTCAGAGGGTCTGATCAGTAACAAATGTGAGGTGATGCACTTGGGCAGGACAATATGGAAAATAAATATTTGATGGACAGTTGGAGCCTGGGAAACACTGAAGATCAAAGGGACCTTGGTGTACATGCCCATAGTCCCTAAAGTAGCAGGTCAGGTCTTTAAAATGGTTAAGAAGTCATATGGGATATTTGTTTTTATTAGTTTTAGAGTCATAGAGTCAAACAGCATGGAAACAGACCCTTCGATCCATCTAGTCCAATGCCAACCACATTCCCAAACTAAACAAGTCCTACCTGGCTGCATTTGGCCCATACCCTTCCAACCTTCCCTATTCATGTTTTTTCAACATTGTAACTGTACCTGCACCTACCTCGTCGAGGCATAGAGTTTAAAAGTAATGAGGTCATGCCGGAACTGTATAAAAGGTCAGTTCTGAGGAAGGGTCACTGGACCCGAAACGTTAACTCTGATTTCTCTCCACAGATGCTGCCAGACCTGCTGAACTTTTCCACTGATTTCTGTTTTTGTGTACGAAAGGTTGGTTTGATCACAGCCAAGTCATTGTGTGTACTCCTGGAATCCACATTATAGCAGGGATGTGATAGCACTGGAGAGGGTATAGGGGAGATTTACCAGGATGTTACCTGAGCTGGAGGGTTTCAGTTTTGAAGAGAGATTGGACAGACTAGGTTGATTTCAATACAGCAGAAGAGAGTGAATGGGTGGGGTGGGTGATTGAGATGTATAGACAGGGTAGACAGGAAGAAATAGTTTCCCTGATGGAGGGATCAGTGTCCAGGAGCATCGATTGAAGGGTTGGGGGGACGTGAAGTAAAACCTTTTCACCCAGAGGATGGTGGGAGTCTGGCACTCACTGTTTTTAAGTTGGGAGAGGCAGAAACCCTGATTGCATTGAAGAAGAATTTCGATATAGTTGTAGTGCCAAAGCGTACAAGGCTATGGACCAAGTGCTGGAAAATGGGATTCGAGTAGTTAGGTGATTATTTTTCAACTGACACAGACACAGTAGATTGCAGAGCCTTCTTCTGTGCTGTGGAAGTCTACTACTTAATCCTTCCCAAAGTGCGGTACCCAGAAGCGGAGTCAATTTTCTTCAAAGTTCTTCAAAGAACTACAACAGAAACTGAAACACCTGGTCAGCGGATCCAAACAATCCATACAATCAACACAGGAATTCTTGGACGCCATCAGGAATACACACATAGACAAAGAAGAAACCATGATCTCATTCAACGTGATGGCACTGTTCACTTCGATTGACAAAACCCTAGCCAGAGAAACAATAGCCAACCTACTGGACATACAGAACAGAAAACAGGTGGCGGAACCTATCAACAAAGACGGCGTACTTAAATTACTGGACTTGTGCCTCACTACACACTTTACATTCAACAATCAGATATACGAACAAATCAACGGAACACCCATGGGATCACCAATCTCGGGACTCATAGCAGGGGCAGTTATGCAAAGGTTAGAACAAACAGCCCTACCACAAATTCAACCCAAACTCTGGGTCAGATATGTCGATGACACTTTCGTAATCATCAAAAACACGGAAATAGAAAAAACACACCGGATCATCAACGCCACACTCACAGGCATCCGATTCACGAGAGAAGTAGAAAAGGATAGCCAACTCCCATTCCTAGACGTGATAGTACAGAGAACACCGAACAGAGAATTCACCACAAGGGTACACAGGAAAACAACACACACAGACCAAGTCCTAAACTATGAAAGTAACCACCCCAACACACACAAACCAAGCTGCATCAGGACACTATTCAAAAGAGCTACAACACACTGCAGCACACCAGAACTGCGAAAAGAGGAAGAGGAACAAGGTATTCGCCAAAAACGGATACCCGCGCAACTTTATCAACAGATGCCTAAGAGATAGACCACGGAACGAGGACATGCCACAACCAAAAGGACTAGCCACACTACCATACATCAGGAGCGTTTCAGAACTGACAGCCAGACTACTGCGACCCCTAGGACTCATAACGGCACACAAACCAACAGCCACGCTCAGACAACAACTTACTAGAACAGAGGAGCCAATACCCAACATGAGCAAAACTAATGTAGTTTATAAAATACCATGCAAGGACTGCACAAAACACTATATAGGACAAACAGGAAGACAGCTAACAATCCGCATACATGAACACCAACTAGCCACGAAACGACACAACCAGCTATCCCTAGTAGCCACACACTCAGGCAACAAGCAACATGAATTCGACTGGGAAAACACTACTATCATAGAGCAAGCCAGACAGAGAACAGCCAGGGAATTCCTAGAGGCATGGCATTCATCCACAAATTCCATCAACAGACACATTGACCTGGACCCAATATACCAATCACTACAGCGGACAGCTGAAACTGACACCCGGAAGCGGCAAGGACAGACCACTATAAATGCCAGAAGAAACATCAAAGAAGCGCTTCGCAGGAGGCTCCACAGCACTGATGATGTCTCCTAGCCAGGGGACGAAACGTTTGCAACAAAAACTTCCAGCTCGGCGAACAGAACCACTACAGTCAATTTTCTAGTTGCGGCATTTTATGAAAGTTTACCACAATCTAACAGCAGTTATCCTTCATGCCTCTGTCCATGAAGTTCTTTTGAAACCTGTCCTGACAGCTGCAATGATCTGTACACATATATCCCAAGGTCTCTCTGTCCCTGTAACCCCATTAGAATTGTTCCCTTTCCTTCTCCCAAACATTACACTGTTCCATGTGTCTGCCCATTCCACTGAGCAGTCTGTATCCTGTTGAATATCTATCTCATTGACCTTACACATCATTTTTGAATTCTTTGCAAATGTTGAAATTTGACACAGTGCACCTGCGCCAAGGTCATTCATTTATTTCTTTCTAAAGTCTGTGGTCCCAACATCAACCATCACAAATGCCATGACCTTGCCACAGACTGAAAAACAACAGCTCGTATGATTCTGTTTCCTGGCATTCAGCTAACTTTGTCTTTGTGTAGACACTATAACTCTTAGTCCAGGGGCTCAGCTTTGTTGACCAGTATATTTTGTGGCAATTTATCAAATTCCATAAGACCAAAGACTTAGAAGGGAAGCAGGCCATTCAACCCATCGAGTCTGCTTCACTGGTCATTGAAATTGTGGCTGATCTAATCATCCTCAACCCCAATTTCCTGGCTTTTCCCCATAACACTTGATTCTCTTTCTGATTAAAAACCTGTCCTTGGTTATACATAATGACCCAACTTCAACAGCCCTCTGTTGTGAGGAAGATCCACAGATCCTCTCCCCTTGTGCAAGACTAAATTCCTCCTCAACTTTTACATTTTGAAAAGCTTTATGTGTAAAATCGATTGCAATGCCCTCATTCAGAAATTCAGTTAAATATCATTAGCATTTAAAATCAAAAGACCATAAGACATAGGAGTGAAAATAAGGGCATTCGGCCCATCAAGTCCACTCCACCATTTAACCTTACCCACCACAGATGTTAGGCTGACTGGTCGAGAGTTCCCAGGTTGTTCTTTGCAGCCCTTCTTGAATCAGGGTGCAATATTCACTACCCTCCAGCCTTCCAGGACCTCACCTGTGGTTAATGATGATGCAAAAGTATCAGCCAGGACCTCTGCAACGTCTTCTCTAGCCTTTTGCAGTGTTCTTGGATTTATCAGGTCAGGACCAGGAGATTTGTCCATGTTCATACATTGTAATACGTCTAAAGCCTCCTCTACTGGGATATGAACTATCCCCAATATATGACCACTAACTTCCCCACATTCCCAACTCTTCATGTCTTTCTCCATGATAAACACAGAGGGGAAATATTCATTGAGGATCTCGTCCATTTTCTGCGGTTCTACACACACATATCCACTTTGGTCCTTGAGGGGTGCTATTCTCTCTCCAGTTATTCTTTTTTCCTCTAATATACTTAAAGTACTTCTTCAGATTCACCCTAATCTTCTCAGCTATCTCATGCCCCCTTCTCACCCTCCTGATTTCCTTCTTCAGTAAACTCCTGTATCCCCTATATACCTCCAGGGATTCCTTGATCCCAGCTGCCTGTACCTAGCCATGTCTCCTCCTTTTTTCTGGTCAAAGCCTCAATATCTTTTGTCATCCAGGGTTCCCAATTCCTGCCAACCTTGCCCTTCACTCTCATAGGGACATATAGACCTTGAACTCTCGCTGTCTGACGTTTAAAGACCTCTCACTTGCCTGAGGTCCCTTTGCCTTCAAACAAACTACTCCAATCAACCCCTACAAGCTCCTGTCTAATTCCAACACCATTTGCCTTGTCCCAGTTTAGAACATGAACCTGTGGACCAGTTATGTCCCTCTCCATAACTATTTTAAAATTAGTGGAACTAATGTCACTGTTCCCAAGTGATTTCCCATTGTCTCCTTGTGAAGAGGGATGTAATAATCCTAAGTTTACATTTACTAGGCACCCTCCTGTATCTGTAGTGACCGTGTGACCTGGTTTGTTATCTTTACATAAAGATAACAAGGAGACTGTCACCAATGAAACCGGTCAGATCTCTTTCAGTGGAATGACCAGCTTCAATCCTCTATCCTTTCATACACTTCTTTTTCCAATCCCTCACTTGCCAAGATTCTTCAGTCTCTCTTTCTCCCTTCTTTACAAGAGACACAAGTGATTGATATACTAGCTGGAAACTCTTAGTAACTGGTTAAAGGTCATAGCTTACAGCAATTGGTGAGGGTAAATAAACCAGCATTTCTTCAGGCTTTAAAAATGTTACTGGAGAAAGAGAGACAGAGAGGCAGTCTGCCCCTTTCAGCAGTCAAAGGCTTCTGCCAGTAGCATTCACACCCACAAGCTGTTCATAGTCTCAGGAGCCAATCAGAGACTTGTTGTCAGGTTGATAGCACTCCAGAACTCCACAAGCCAATCAGCTGCCAGCTGAATCTCACTTTGTCCCCAGCCCCTGGGTGCTGGCCGGTCTGCAAACTGTCTTTTCTAGTACCTGACCAAAGCAGCAGTGTAAACAAGACCTACAATGAGTTTCAGTAATGTGTTTTTTAAAATTGCTGCAAATGACCACTAACTTCCCCACGTTCCCAAGTCTTCACGTCTTTCTCCATGGTAAACACACTGAGGATCTCACCCGTCTCCTGCGGTTCTAAACACACGTCCACTTTGGTCCTAAAGGGATGCTATTCTCTCCCTAGTTATTCATTTTCCTCTAATATACTTAAAGTACTTCTTTGGATTCACCCTAATCTTCTCAGCCAAGGCTACCTTGTGCCCTCTGCTACAGCAATTAAATTGCAGCAATTCGTCCCACCTTCCTTGATCTTATAACAGTCCCATTCCTGTTTCAATCCACAATCAAAAGTAAAGAAAAATACATAAAATGGTGTTTACTGACCCTCAAGGTGTTCCCTTTTGATAAGAAAACGAACGTGAGCAGCTCCGGCAGGACCAGTAATTACTGCCCATCCTGCACTGTCCTTGAGAAAACACTGATGGTGAGCTGTATTCTTTGATCTCCACAGTCAGTCTGGTATTCCTGCCTTGGTACCACAGGCTCGGTCTGGGGCTTGAATAGCTGATTCCAGTCTAATCATATGGACTGAGTTTTGACCAATTCGAGCCATCTCTCATCGCAAAGGAGCTGTCACATAAACCTGGCCATGAGAAAGGTGGGGGTGGGTATAGTTATGACATGGTGTCTGAATTACAGTCAGTGCAGAAGAGGGAGTAGAACGGAAGGTATTCAGCCACAGTGTGACCAATCTCATGAACATATCAGCACTGACTGATAGCATCTCGACATGTTCACAGGTCCCTGTTAATCTTTTATTGGCACCTCAGCAGCTCAGCTTCTTGAAATATGTTTTCACAGTGATCATCTCTGATACAAGGAGCTGCACAAGTTTTACAGCTGGACCATCAAGCCATTAGGTTAGGCGATGGCCTGGTGGTATCATCGTTGGGCTGTTAATCTAGAGGTAAAAAATGAGGTCTGCAGATGCTGGAGATCACAGTTGAAAATGTGTTGCTGGTTAAAGCACAGCAGGTCAGGCAGCATCCAAGGAATAGGAAATTCGACGTTTCGGGCATAAGCCCTTCATCAGGAATGTTAATCTAGAGACCCAGGTTATGTCCTGGGGACCTGGGTTTGAATCCCACCATGGCAGATGGTGGAACGTAGATTCAATAAAAACCTGGCGTTATTACTCTAATGATGACCATATATTTATTATTGATTTTTGGAAACCCCCATCTGGGTCACTAATGACTTTCAGAGAAGGGAACTGCCATCCATACCTGGTCTGGCCTACATGTGACTCCAGACTCACAGCAATGTGGCTGACTCTTAACTACCCTCTGGGGCAATTAAGGATGGGCAAATATAAATGCTGGTGTTGCTGACAATGCCCTCATCCTGTGAATCAATAAAACAAAATCAGCCATCATATTGAGGAAAGCTCACTATCAGTGCTCATGAAATAGAATCCATATGGGTAGAACTTAGAAACACTACAAAAATGATAATGAGGCTTGTGGATAGACTTACAAACTACCATGGTGATGTTGGGGAAGGTATTAAACAGGAAATTAAAGTTGACAACGATAAAAGTACAGCTGTATTTGAGGGCAACTTTAACCTGCACGTAAATCAAACAAACCTAATCAGTAACACTACTGCGGAGCAGTAATTCCTAATCTTTTCAGTAACTTGGCACACTCCAATGAGACCAGCAATTCCACAGCACATTGTCCTTTTTAACATGTACTGCCATTGCCTGTGGTTGCAGTCTTGCAAGAGAGAGGTTCGCAGTATCATGCTTTCTGAATTGAAACTGAGCTGAAAATGTGTTGCTGGAAAAGCGCAGCAGGTCAGGCAGCATCCAAGGAACAGGAAATTCAACATTTCGGGCATAAGCCCTTCATCAGGAATGAGGAAAGTGTGTCCAGCAGCTATTCTGAATTGAAAGACTGATTAGTTTGTTGAGGCCTAAACATTGAATGTTTTCTTAAAAAGGGTTAGATATAGTTCTTGAAGTTAAAGGGGTCAAAGGGTATGGGGAGAGAGTGGGAACAGGGGACTGGGTTGGATGATCAGCCATGGTCATGTTGAATGGGGGAGCAAACATAAAGGGCTGAATGGCCTACACCTACTCCTACTATCCATGTTTCGATGAATTGGCTGCGATATAAATTATAGGAAGAGCTGGGGAGCTCTCTCAGCCAATGTTTATACCTTAAAGAGCATCTTCATTAAAAAGATCAAGCAGTTATTCCTCTCATTTGTCCAATGTTTATCGTGACTAACAACAGTATGCCCTGTGTTTCAGATGTCATTTAGTGTCAGTGAAGCACAGCACAGAAGTACATCCATATTTTAACTGAAGAAAATTCTTTCTAATTATTGCTGGTTGGTTCCAATTTTACAGCAACTAAGATTTGGTTAGTCATTAGTTGATGTGACTTAAAGTGTAGAATTAGCAACAGATCTCCCTATCTCCAGCTGAAAAAAAGCCCCACTCCACACTAGGATGCAGAAATTGGAACAAATGGCCATTTGTGGGTCAAAATAGACAGTTTTGAAGAAGTGGTTAACAGCGTCAGTTACATGGTCTGGCCCACTTAACCACTGTCAAGGGGTTTGGGGAAAAGTTTATAAAGCTGCAGTCCTGAACTTCAGCAGCAGTAAAAAATACAGCACCTGCTCAAGAACTTCCTGATCCAAAAGGCTCCTCGCAATGTGGCCATGCACTGGTCTTGTATCTGACAGCCACAGGTCAAAGCTGACACAATACATCCCACTTCCTTGTTCTACTCCATGTGCACTTCTGCTCAGACATAAGAGCCGTGAAGGCCTGAGGAAAACCACAGGAGATTTGTATGTTTATGTCATATTGGCAGACACGAGTCACATGGCGCAAAGCCAGAGAAACAGTATGTCCTGACGTGAGAGAACTTATCAACAAGGAATAGTCAGAACTAGTTTAACAGCTTGTGGGGGAAGGCAGTCGTAACCAGAATAGTTCTGTTGACCTTGCTAGCACACACATTGTAAAGCTAAACAGACAGGAACTGCAGTGGCAATGTCACAGGGTTTATAATGCCTCAAGTAAAAAATGAGGTCTGCAGATGCTGGAGATCACAGCTGCAAATGTGTTGCTGGTCAAAGCACAGCAGGTTAGGCAGCATCTCAGGAATAGAGAATTCGACGTTTCGAGCATAAGCCCTTCATCAGGAATAAGAGAGAGAGAGCCAAGCAGGCTAAGATAAAAGGTAGGGAGGAGGGACTAGGGGGAGGGGCGATGGAGGTGGGATAGGTGGAAGGAGGTCAAGGTGAGGGTGATAGGCCGGAGTGGGGTGGGGGCGGAGAGGTCAGGAAGAGGATTGCAGGTTAGGAAGGCGGTGCTGAGTTGAGGGAACCGACTGAGACAAGGTGGGGGGAGGGGAAATGAGGAAGCTGGAGAAATCTGAATTCATACCTTGTGGTTGGAGGGTTCCCAGGCGGAAGATGAGGCGCTCCTCCTCCAGCCGTCGTGTTGTTGTGTTCTGCCGATGGAGGAGTCCAAGGACCTGTATGTCCTCGGTGGAGTGGGAGGGAGAGTTAAAGTGTTGAGCCACGGGGTGATTGGGTTGGTTGGTTCGGGCGGCCCGGAGGTATTCTCTGAAGCGTTCCGCAAGTAAGCGGCCTGTCTCACCAATGTAGAGGAGGCCACATCGGGTGCAGCGGATGCAATAGATGATGTGTGTGGAGGTACAGGTGAACTTGTGGCGGATATGGAAGGATCCCTTGGGGCCTTGGAGGGAAGTGAGTGTGGAGGTGTGGGCGCAAGTTTTACATTTCCTGCGGTTGCAGGGGAAGGTGCCGGGGGTGGAGGTTGGGTTGGTGGGGGGTGTGAATCTGACGAGGGAGTCACGAAGGGAGTGGTCCTTGCGGAACGCTGATAGGGGAGGGGAGGGAAATATATCCTTGGTGGTGGGGTCCGTTTGGAGGTGGCGGAAATGGCGGCGGATGATACGTTGTATGCGGAGGTTGGTGGGGTGGTAGGTGAGAACCAGCGGGGTTCTGTCTTGGTGGCGGTTGGAGGAGCGGGGCTCAAGGGCGGAGGAGCGGGAAGTGGAGGAGATGCGGTGGAGGGCATCGTCGATCACGTCTGGGGGGAATCTGCGGTCCTTGAAGAAGGAGGCCATCTGGGCTGTGCAGTGTTGGAATTGATCCTCCTGGGAGCAGATGCGGCGGAGACGAAGGAATTGGGAATATGGGATGGCGTTTTTACAGGGGGCAGGGTGGGAGGAGGTGTAGTCCAGGTAGCTGTGGGAGTCAGTCGGTTTATAATAGATGTCTGTGTTGAGTCGGTCGCCCGAGATAGAAATGGAAAGGTCTAGGAAGGGGAGGGAGGAGTCTGAGACAGTCCAGGTGAATTTCAGGTCGGGATGGAAGGTGTTAGTAAAGTTGATGAACTGTTCAACTTTATAATGCCTCAGCTCAGTTGATGCTCCCAGGACAAGGGAGCAAATCCCACAATGGCGATAATTAAATTCATTTCCCTCGTGAATTATGAAGTCATTATCAGACCCTGTGACTCTGAACCTGCTGTTTATTGATGTACATAACCTTTTGGGTTTATTAATGTGCTTTGAGAAAGAAAATCCACTATTTTCACCCGATCAAGCCCACATATAATGCCAGACACACAGCAACTAATTACCAGGTAACTAATGCATATTTGAGACCTCTTTTGACTCTCTTCCCCACATGACGTAACTTTCTATCGCGGTAATTAACCCTTTCAAAAACGACTACAATTTTAAAGTTTACCAGGGCACTTCGTTACTTCCTTTTTCAAGACGATGAAGTGCACGTCTGTAAATCCGCGTCTATAAGACACCGTCTGGAAGACCCCATTTGTAAGATCACATCTGTTAGTCCCCGCCTGTAAGTCCCTGTCTGTAAGTCCATGTCTGTTAGTCCCTGTCTGTTAGACCCCACCTGTAAGTCCCTGTCTATAAATCCCCATCTGTTAGTCCCGGTCTATTAGTCCCTGTCTGTTAGTCCATGTCTGTAACTCCCCGCCTGTAAGTACCTATCTGTTAGTCCCCGTCTGTAAATCACCGTCTGTAAATCCCTGTCTGTTAATCCCTGTCTGTAAGTCCCTGTCTGTAAATCCCTGTCTGTTAGTCCCTGTCTGTAAGTCCCTGTCTGTAAGTCCCTGCCTGTTAATCCCTGTCTGTAAGTCACTGTCTGTTTGTTCCTGTCTTTACATGCCTGTCTATTTGTCCACACCTGTTAGTTCCTGTCTGTAAGTCCCCGTCTGTAAGTCCCTGTCTGAAAGTCCCTGTCTATAAGTCCCCATTTGTAAGTCCTAGTCTGTAAGTTCCTGTCTGGTAGTCCCCATCTGTAAGTCCCCTTCTCTAAGTCCCACGCTGTAAGTTCATGTCTGTTAGTGCCTATCCATAAGTCCCTGACTGTATGTCCCCGTCTGTTAATCCCTGTCTGTAAGTCCCACTCTGTAGGTTCCTGTCTGTTAGTTCCTGTCTGTTAGTTCCCGTCTGTAAGTCACTGTCTGTTAGTCCCTGTCTGTTAATCCCTGTCTGTTAGTCCCCGTCTGTCCGTCCCTGTCTGTAAATCCCCGTCTGTAAATCGCAGTCTGTTAGTCCCCGTCTGTCCGTCCCTGTCTGTTAGTCCCCGTCTGTCCGTCCATGTCTGTAAGTCCCTGTCTGTAAGACCCCGTCTGTAAGTCCCTGTCTGTTAATCCCTGTCTGTTAGTCCCTGTCTGTAAGTCCCCGTCTGTTAGTCCCCGTCTGTAAGTCCCTGTCTGTAAGTCCCCGTCTGTAAGTTCCTGTCTCTTAGTCCCCGTCGGTAGGTACCTGTCTGTAATTCCCTGTCTGTTAGTACCCGTCTGTAAGTCCCAGGCTGAAAGTCCCTGTCTGTAAATCCCCGTCTGTAAGTCCCTGTCTGTAAGTCCCTGTCTGTAAGTCCCCGTCTGTAAGTCCCTGTCTGTAAGTCCCTGTCTGTAAGTACCTGTATGTAAGTCCCCGTCTGTCAGTCCCTGTCTGTAAGTCCCTGTCTCTAAGTCCTTGTCTGTAAGTCCCTGTCTGTAAATCCCCGTCTGTAAGTCCCTGTCTGTACGTCCCTGTCTGTAAGTCCCTGTCTGTACGTCCCCGTCTGTAAGTCCCCGTCTGTAAGTCCCCGTCTGTAAGTCCCAGGCTGTAAGTCCCTGTCTGTAAGTCCCCATCTGTAAGTCTCTGTCTGTAAATCCCTGTCTGTAAGTCCCTGTCTGTAAGTCCCTGTCTGTGAGTCCCTGTCTGTAAATCACTGTCTGTAAGTCCCTGTCTGTAAGTCCCCATCTGTGAGTCCCCCGTCTGTGAGTCCCCGTCTGTAAGTTCCTGTCTGTGAGTCCCTGTCTGTAAGTCCCCGTCTGTAAGTCCCTGTCTGTTAGTCCCCGTCTGTAAGTCCCAGGCTGTAAGTCCCTGTCTGTAAATCCCCATCTGTAAGTCCCTGTCTGTACGTCCCAGGCTGTAAGTCCCTGTCTGTAAGTCCTTGTCTGTGAGTCCCCGTCTGTAAATCCCTGTCTGTAAGTCCCTGTCTGTAAGTCCCTGTCTGTAAATCCCCGTCTTTCAGTCCCTGTCTGTAAGTCCCTGTCTGTAAGTCCCTGTCCGTAAGTCCTTGTCTGTAAGTCCCTGTCTGTAAATCCCTGTCTGTTAGTCCCTGTCTGTAAGTCCCTGTCTGAAAGTCCCTGTCTATAAGTCCCCATTTGTAAGTCCTAGTCTGTAAGTTCCTGTCTGGTAGTCCCCATCTGTAAGTCCCCTTCTCTAAGTCCCACGCTGTAAGTTCATGTCTGTTAGTGCCTATCCATAAGTCCCTGACTGTATGTCCACGTCTGTTAATCCCTGTCTGTAAGTCCCACTCTGTAGGTTCCTGTCTGTTAGTTCCTGTCTGTTAGTTCCCGTCTGTAAATCACTGTCTGTTAGTCCCTGTCTGTTAATCCCTGTCTGTTAGTCCCCGTCTGTCCGTCCCTGTCTGTAAATCCCCGTCTGTAAATCGCAGTCTGTTAGTCCCCGTCTGTCCGTCCCTGTCTGTTAGTCCCCGTCTGTCCGTCGCTGTCTGTAAGTCCCTGTCTGTAAGACCCCGTCTGTAAGTCCCTGTCTGTTAATCCCTGTCTGTTAGTCCCTGTCTGTAAGTCCCCGTCTGTTAGTCCCCGTCTGTAAGTCCCTGTCTGTAAGTCCCCGTCTGTAAGTTCCTGTCTCTTAGTCCCCGTCGGTAGGTACCTGTCTGTAATTCCCTGTCTGTTAGTACCCGTCTGTAAGTCCCAGGCTGAAAGTCCCTGTCTGTAAATCCCCGTCTGTAAGTCCCTGTCTGTAAGTCCCTGTCTGTAAGTCCCCGTCTGTAAGTCCCCGTCTGTAAGTCCCTGTCTGTAAGTCCATGTCTGTAAGTCCTTGTCTGTGAGTCCCCGTCTGTAAATCCCTGTCTGTAAGTCCCTGTCTGTAAGTACCTGTATGTAAGTCCCCGTCTGTCAGTCCCTGTCTGTAAGTCCCTGTCTCTAAGTCCTTGTCTGTAAGTCCCTGTCTGTAAATCCCCATCTGTAAGTCCCTGTCTGTAAGTCCCTGTCTGTAAGTTCCTGTCTGTACGTCCCCGTCTGTAAGTCCCCGTCTGTAAGTCCCCGTCTGTAAGTCCCAGGCTGTAAGTCCCTGTCTGTAAGTCCCCATCTGTAAGTCTCTGTCTGTAAATCCCTGTCTGTAAGTCCCTGTCTGTAAGTCCCTGTCTGTAAGTCCCTGTCTGTGAGTCCCTGTCTGTAAATCACTGTCTGTAAGTCCCTGTCTGTGAGTCCCCCGTCTGTGAGTCCCCGTCTGTAAGTTCCTGTCTGTGAGTCCCTGTCTGTAAGTCCCCGTCTGTAAGTCCCTGTCTGTTAGTCCCCGTCTGTAAGTCCCAGGCTGTAAGTCCCTGTCTGTAAATCCCCATCTGTAAGTCCCTGTCTGTACGTCCCAGGCTGTAAGTCCCTGTCTGTAAGTCCTTGTCTGTGAGTCCCCGTCTGTAAATCCCTGTCTGTAAGTCCCTGTCTGTAAGTCCCTGTCTGTAAATCCCCGTCTTTCAGTCCCTGTCTGTAAGTCCCTGTCTGTAAGTCCCTGTCCGTAAGTCCTTGTCTGTAAGTCCCTGTCTGTAAATCCCTGTCTGTTAGTCCCTGTCTGTAAGTCCCTGGCTGTAAGTCCCCGTCTGTACGTCCCCGTCTGTAAGTCCCCGTCTGTAAGTCCCCGTCTGTCAGTCCCTGTCTGTAAGTCCCTGTCTGTAAGTCCTTGTCTGTAAGTCCCTGTCTGTAAATCCCTGTCTGTAAGTCCCTGTCTGTAAGTCCCCGTCTGTAAGTCCCCGTCTGTAAGTCCCCGTCTGTCAGTCCCTGTCTGTAAGTCCCTATCTGTAAATCCCTGTCTGTAAGTCCCTGTCTGTAAGTCCCTGTCTGTACGCCCCTGTCTATAAGTCCCCGTCTGTAACTCCCCGTCTGTAAGTCCCCGTCTTTCAGTCCCTGTCTGTAAGTCCCTGTCTGTAAGTCCCCGTCTGTAAGTCCCTGTCTGTAAGTCCCTGTCTGTAAATCCCTGTCTGTAAGTCCCTGTCTGTAAGTCCCTGTCTGTAAGTCCCCATCTGTACGTCCCTGTCTGTAAGTCCCTGTCCGTAAGTCCCCGTCTGTAAGTCCCCGTCTGTAAGTGCCCGTCTGTGAGTCCCCGTCTGTGAGTCCCTGTCTGTAAGTCCCCGTCTGTAAGTCCCCGTCTGTGAGTCCCTGTCTGTAAGTCCCTGTCTGTTAGTCCCTGTCTGTAAGTCCCCGTCTGTGAGTCCCTGTCTGTAAATCCCTGTCTGTAAATCCCTGTCTGTAAGACCCCATCTGTAAGACCCCGTCTGTAAGTCCCTGTCTGTAAGTCCCTGTCTGTGAGTCCCCGTCTGTAAGTCCCTCTCTTTGAGTCCCCGTCTGTAAGTGCCCATCTGTAAGTCCCCGTCTGTGAGTCCCGGTCTGTGAGTCCCGGTCTGTAATTCCACGACTGTTAGTCACCGTCTGTAAGTCCCCGTCTGTAAGTCCCTGTCTGTAAGTCCCCGACTGTGAGTCCCTGTCTGTAAGTCCCCATCTGTAAGTCCCCGTCTGTAAGTCCCTGTCTGTAAGTCCCCGTCTGTATGTCCCGGTCTGTTAGTCCCCGTCTGTGTGTCCCCGTCTGTAAGTCCCCGTCTGTAAGTCCCTGACTGTAAGTCCCCATCTGTGAGTCTCTGTCTGTAAGTCCCCGTCAGTAAGTTCCTGTCTGTAAGTCCCTGTCTGTAAGTCCCAGGCTGTAAGTCCCTGTCTGTTAGTCCCTGTCTGTAAGTCCCCGTCTGTGAGTCTCTGTCTGTAAGTCCCCGTCTGTAAGTCCCGTCTGTAAGTCCCAGTCTGTACGTCCCCATCAGTAAGTCCCCATCTGTAAGTTCCTGTCTATAAGTCACTGTCTGTAAGTCCCTGTCTGTTTGTTCCTGTCTTTACATGCCTGTCTATTTGTCCCCACCTGTTAGTTCCTGTCTGTAAGTCCCCGTCTGTAAGTCCCTGTCTGAAAGTCCCTGTCTATAAGTCCCTGTCTATAAGTCCCCATTTGTAAGTCCTAGTCTGTAAGTTCCTGTCTGGTAGTCCCCATCTGTAAGTCCCCTTCTCTAAGTCCCACGCTGTAAGTTCGTGTCTGTTAGTGCCTATCCGTAAGTCCCTGACAGTATGTCCCCGTCTGTTAATCCCCGTCTGTAAGTCCCACTCTGTAGGTTCCTGTCTGTAAGTCCCCGTCTGTAAGTCCCAGTCTATAAATCCTTGTCTGTTAATCCCTGTCTGTTAGTCCCCGTCTGTCCGTCCCTGTCTGTAAGTCCCCGTCTGTAAATCCCAGTCTGTTAGTCCCCGTCTGTCCGTCCCTGTCTGTTAGTCCCCGTCTGTGCGTCCCTGTCTGTAAGTCCCTGTCTGTAAGTCCCTGTCTGTAAGACCCTGTCTGTAAGTCCCTGTCTGTAAGTCCCTGTCTGTGAGTCCCCATCTGTAAGTCCCTGTCTGTAAATCCCCGTTTGTAAGTCCCTGTCTGTAAGTCCCTGTCTGTAAGTCCCCGTCTGTAAGTCCCCGTCTGTAAGTCCCTGTCTGTAAGTCCCAGGCTGTAAGTCCCTGTCTGTAAGTCCTTGTCTGTGAGTCCGTGTCTGTAAATCCCTGTCTGTAAGTCCCTGTCTGTAAGTCCCTGTCTGTAAGTCCCTGTCTGTGAGTCCCCATCTGTAAGTCCCTGTCTGTAAATCCCCGTTTGTAAGTCCCTGTCTGTAAGTCCCTGTCTGTAAGTCCCTGTCTGTAAGTCCCTGTCTGTGTGTCCCCGTCTGTAAGTCCCTGTCTGTAAGTCCCTGTCTGTAAGTCCCCGTCTGTAAGTCCCTGTCTGTTAGTCCCCATCTGTAAGTCCCCGTCTGTAAGTCCCTGTCTGTAAATCCCCGTCTGTAAGTCCCTGTCTGTAAGTCCCCGTCTGTAAATCCCTGTCTGTAAATCCGTGTCTGTAAGTTCCCGTCTGTGAGTCCCCGTCTGTAAATCCCTGTCTGTGAGTCCCTGTCTATAAGTCCCTGTCTGTAAGTCCCTGTCTGTAAGTCCCTGTCTGTGAGTCCCCATCTATAAGTCCCCGTCTGTAAATCCCTGTCTGTAAGTCCCTGTCTGTAAGTCCCCGTCTGTGAGTCCCCGTCTGTAAATCCCTGTCTGTGAGTCCCTGTCTGTAAGTCCCCGTCTGTAAGTCCCCGTCTGTGAGTCCCCCGTCTGTAAATCCCTGTCTGTTATTCCCTGTCTGTAAATCCCTGTCTGTTAGTCCCCGTCTGTAAATCCCTGTCTGTTAATCCCTGTCTGTAAATCCCTGTCTGTTAGTCCCTGTCTGTAAGTCCCTGTCTGTAAATCCCTGTCTGTTAGTCCCTGTCTGTAAGTACCTGTCTGTAAATCCCTGTCTGTTAGTCCCTGTCTGTAAGTACCTGTCTGTAAATCCCTGTCTGTTAGTCCCTGTCTGTAAGTCACTGTCTGTAAGTCCCTGTCTGTTTGTTCCTGTCTTTACATGCCTGTCTATTTGTCCCCACCTGTTAGTTCCTGTCTGTAAGTCCCCGTCTGTAAGTCCCTGTCTGAAAGTCCCTGTCTATAAGTCCCTGTCTATAAGTCTCCATTTGTAAGTCCTAGTCTGTAAGTTCCTGTCTGGTAGTTCCCATCTGTAAGTCCCCTTCTCTAAGTCCCACGCTGTAAGTTCGTGTCTGTTAGTGCCTATCCGTAAGTCCCTGACTGTATGTCCCCGTCTGTTAATCCCCGTCTGTAAGTCCCACTCTGTAGGTTCCTGTCTGTAAGTCCCCGTCTGTAAGTCCCAGTCTATAAGTCCTTGTCTGTTAGTTCCTGTCTGTTAGTTCCCGTCTGTAAGTCCCTGTCTGTTAGTCCCTGTCTGTTAATCCCTGTCTGTTAGTCCCCGTCTGTCCATCCCTGTCTGTAAGTCCCCGTCTGTAAATCCCAGTCTGTTAGTCCCCGTCTGTCCCTCCCTGTCTGTTAGTCCCCGTCTGTCCATCCCTGTCTGTAAGTCCCTGTCTGTAAGTCCCTGTCTGTAAGCCCCTGTCTGTAAGTCCCTGTCTGTAAGGCCCTGTCTGTAAATCCCTGTCTGTTAGTCCCTGTCTGTAAATCCCCGTCTGTTAGTCCCCGTCTGTAAGTCCCCGTCTGTAAGTCCCCGTCTGTAAGTTCCTGTCTCTTAGTCCCTGTCGGTAGGTACCTGCCTGTAATTCCCTGTCTGTTAGTCCCCGTCTGTAAGTCCCAGGCTGTAAGTCCCTGTCTGTAAATCCCCGTCTGTAAGTCCCTGTCTGTAAGTCCCTGTCTGTAATATCCTGTCTGTAAATCCCCATCTGTAAGTCCCCGTCTGTAAGTCCCTGTCTTTAAGTCCCCGTCTGTGAGTCCCTGTCTGTAAGACCCTGCCTGTAAATCCCTGTCTGTAAGTCCCCATCTGTAAGTCCCCGTCTGTAAATCCCTGTCTGTTATTCCCTGTCTGTAAATCCCTGTCTGTTAGTCCCCGTCTGTAAATCCCTGTCTGTGAGTCCCCGTCTGTAAATCCCGGTCTGTAAGTCCCTGTCTGTCAGTCCCTGTCTGTAAATCCCCGTCTGTAAGTCCCTGTCTGTAAGTCCCTGTCTGTAAGTCCCTGTCTGTACGTCCCTGTCTGTAAGTCCCCGTCTGTAAGTCCCAGGCTGTAAGTCCCTGTCTGTAAGTCCTTGTCTGTGAGTCCCCGTCTGTAAATCCCTGTCTGTAAGTCCCTGTCTGTAAGTCCCTGTCTGTAAGTCCCTGTCTGTGAGTCCCCGTCTGTAAGTCCCTGTCTGTAAATCCCTGTCTGTAAGTCCCTGTCTGTAAGTCCCTGTCTGTAAGTCCCCGTCTGTGAGTCCCCCGTCTGTAAGTCCCTGTCTGTTAGTTCCCGTCTGTAAGTCCCAGGCTGTAAGTCCCTGTCTGTAAATCCCCGTCTGTAAGTCTCTGTCTGTAAGTCCCTGTCTGTAAGTCCCAGTCTGTCAGTCCCTGTCTGTAAGTCCCTGTCTGTAAATCCCTGTCTCTAAGTCCCCATCTGTAAGTTCCTGTCTTTAAGTCCCCGTCTGTGAGTCCCTGTCTGTAACACCCCGTCTGTAAGTCCCCGTCTGTAAGTCCCTGTCTGTAAGTCCCTGTCTGTAATATCCTGTCTGTAAATCCCCGTCTGTAAGTCCCCGTCTGTAAGTCCCTGTCTTTAAGTCCCCGTCTGTGAGTCCCCGTCTGTAAATCCCTGTCTGTTATTCCCTGTCTGTAAATCCCTGTCTGTTAGTCCCCGTCTGTAAATCCCTGTCTGTGAGTCCCCGTCTGTAAATCCCTGTCTGTAACTCCCTGTCTATAAGTCCCCCTCCGTCAGTCCCTGTCTGTAAGTCCCTGTCTGTAAGTCCCCGTCTGTGAGTCCCCGTCTGTAAATCCCTGTCTGTTATTCCCTGTCTCTAAATCCCTGTCTGTGAGTCCCCGTCTGTAAATCCCTGTCTGTGAGTCCCCGTCTGTAAATCCCTGTCTGTAAGTCCCTGTCTGTAGGTCCCTGTCTGTAAGTCCCCCTCCGTCAGTCCCTGTCTGTAAGTCCCTGTCTGTAAGTCCCCGTCTGTGTGTCCCCGTCTGTAAATCCCTGTCTGTGAGTCCCCGTCTATAAGTCCCCGTCTGTAAGTCCCTGACTGTAAGTCCCCGTCAGTAAGTCCCTGTCTGTAAGTCCCTGTCTGTAAGTCCCCGTTAGTAAGTCCCCGTCTGTAAATTCCTGTCTGTAAATCCCCGTCTGTAATTCCACATCTGTTAGTCCCTGTCTGTTAATCCCTGTCTGCTAATCCCTGTTTGTTAGTCCCCGTCTGTCCGTCCCTGTCTGTAAATCCCAGTCTGTAAGTCCCCGTCTGTTAGTCCCCGTCTGTAAGTCCCCGTCTGTAAGTCCCTGTCTGTGAGTCCCAGTCTGTAAGTCCCCGTCTGTGAGTCCCTGACTGTAAGTTCCCGTCTATAAGTCCCTGTCTATAAGTCCCTGTCTGTGAGTCCCCATCTATAAGTCCCCGTCTGTAAATCCCTGTCTGTAAGTCCCTGTCTGTAAGTTCCCGTCTGTGAGTCCCCGTCTGTAAATCCCTGTCTGTGAGTCCCTGTCTATAAGTCCCTGTCTGTAAGTCCCCCTCTGTAAGTCCCCGTCTGTAAGTCCCTGTCTTTAAGTCCCCGTCTGTGAGTCCCTGTCTGTAACACCCCGTCTGTAAGTACCCGTCTGTAATTCCCTGTCTGTACGTCCCAGGCTATAAGTCCCTGTCTGTAAGTCCTTGTCTGTAAGTCCCTGTCTGTAAATTCCTGTCTGTTAGTCCCTGTCTGTAAGTCCCTGTCTGTAAGTCCCTGTCTGTACGTCCCCGTCTGTCAGTCCCTGTCTGTAAGTCCCTGTCTCTAAGTCCTTGTCTGTAAGTCCCTGTCTGTAAATCCCTGTCTGTAAGTCCCTGTCTGTAAGTCCCTGTCTGTAAGTCCTTGTCTGTACGTCCCCGTCTGTAAGTCCCCTTCTTTCAGTCCCTGTCTGTAAGTCCTTGTCTGTAAGTCCCCGTCTGTCAGTCCCTGTCTGTAAGTCCCTGTCTGTAAATCCCCGTCAGTCAGTCCCTTTCTGTGAGTCCCTGTCTGTAAATCCCCGTTTGTAAGTCCCTGTCTGTAAGTCCCTGTCTGTACGTCCCTGTCTGTAAGTCCCTGTCTGTACGTCCCCGTCTGAAAGTCCCTGTCTGTTAGTTCCCGTCTGTACGTCCCAGGCTGTAAGTCCCTGTCTGTAAATCCCCGTCTGTAAGTCCCTGTCTGTAAGTCCCTGTCTGTAAGTCCCAGTCTGTCAGTCCCTGTCTGTAAGTCCCTGTCTCTAAATCCCTGTCTCCAAGTCCCCATCTGTAAGTCCCTGTCTTTAAGTCCCCGTCTGTGAGTCCCTGTCTGTAACACCCCGTCTGTAAGTCCCCGTCTGTAAGTCCCTGTCTGTAAGTCCCTGTCTGTAATATCCTGTCTGTAAATCCCCGTCTGTAAGTCCCCGTCTGTAAGTCCCTGTCTTTAAGTCCCCGTCTGTGAGTCCCCGTCTGTAAATCCCTGTCTGTTATTCCCTGTCTGTAAATCCCTGTCTGTTAGTCCCCGTCTGTAAATCCCTGTTTGTAAGTCCCTGTCTGTAAGTCCCTGTCTGTAAGTCCCCCTCCGTCAGTCCCTGTCTGTAAGTCCCTGTCTGTAAGTCCCCGTCTGTGAGTCCCCGTCTGTAAATCCCTGTCTGTTATTCCCTGTCTGTAAATCCCTGTCTGTGAGTCCCCGTCTGTAAATCCCTGTCTGTAAGTCCCTGTCTGTAAGTCCCCCTCTGTCAGTCCCTGTCTGTAAGTCCCTGTCTGTAAGTCCCCGTCTGTGAGTCGCCGTCTGTAAGTCCCTGTCTGTGAGTCCCTGTCTGTAAGTCCCTGTCTGTGAGTCCCCGTCTGTAAGTCCCTGTCTGTAAGTCCCTGTCTGTAAGTCCCTGTCTGTGAGTCCCCATCTGTAAGTCCCTGTCTGTAAATCCCCGTTTGTAAGTCCCTGTCTGTAAGTCCCTGTCTGTAAGTCCCTGTCTGTGAGTCCCCGTCTGTAAATCCCTGTCTGTGTGTCCCTGTCTATAAGTCCCTGTCTGTAAGTCCCCGTCTGTAAGTCCCTGACTGTAAGTCCCCATCTATAAGTCCCTGTCTGTAAGTCCCTGTCTGTGAGTCCCCATCTATAAGTCCCCGTCTGTAAATCCCTGTCTGTAAGTCCCTGTCTGTAAGTCCCCGTCTGTGAGTCCCCGTCTGTAAATCCCTGTCTGTGAGTCCCTGTCTGTAAGTCCCCGTCTGTAAGTCCCCGTCTGTGAGTCCCCCGTCTGTAAATCCCTGTCTGTTATTCCCTGTCTGTAAATCCCTGTCTGTTAGTCCCCGTCTGTAAATCCCTGTCTGTTAATCCCTGTCTGTAAAACCCTGTCTGTTAGTCCCTGTCTGTAAGTCCCTGTCTGTAAATCCCTGTCTGTTAGTCCCTCTCTGTAAGTACCTGTCTGTAAATCCCTGTCTGTTAGTCCCTGTCTGTAAGTCACTGTCTGTAAGTCCCTGTCTGTTTGTTCCTGTCTTTACATGCCTGTCTATTTGTCCACACCTGTTAGTTCCTGTCTGTAAGTCCCCGTCTGTAAGTCCCTGTCTGAAAGTCCCTGTCTATAAGTCCCTGTCTATAAGTCCCCATTTGTAAGTCCTAGTCTGTAAGTTCCTGTCTGGTAGTCCCCATCTGTAAGTCCCCTTCTCTAAGTCCCACGCTGTAAGTTCGTGTCTGTTAGTGCCTATCCGTAAGTCCCTGACTGTATGTCCCCGTCTGTTAATCCCCGTCTGTAAGTCCCACTCTGTAGGTTCCTGTCTGTAAGTCCCCGTCTGTAAGTCCCAGTCTATAAGTCCTTGTCTGTTAGTTCCTGTCTGTTAGTTCCCGTCTGTAAGTCCCTGTCTGTTAGTCCCTGTCTGTTAATCCCTGTCTGTTAGTCCCCGTCTGTCCGTCCCTGTCTGTAAGTCCCCGTCTGTAAATCCCAGTCTGTTAGTCCCCGTCTGTCCGTCCCTGTCTGTTAGTCCCCGTCTGTCCATTCCTGTCTGTAAGTCCCTGTCTGTAAGTCCCTGTCTGTAAGCCCCTGTCTGTAAGTCCCTGTCTGAAAGTCCCTGTCTGTGAGTCCCCATCTGTAAGTCCCTGTCTGTAAATCCCCGTTTGTAAGTCCCTGTCTGTAAGTCCCTGTCTGTAAGTCCCCGTCTGTAAGTCCCCGTCTGTAAGTCCCAGGCTGTAAGTCCCTGTCTGTAAGTCCTTGTCTGTGAGTCCGTGTCTGTAAATCCGTGTCTGTAAGTCCCTGTCTGTAAGTCCCTGATGTAAGTCCCTGTCTGTGAGTCCCCATCTGTAAGTCCCTGTCTGTAAATCCCCGTTTGTAAGTCCCTGTCTGTAAGTCCCTGTCTGTGAGTCCCCGTCTGTAAGTCCCTGTCTGTAAGTCCCTGTCTGTAAGTCCCCGTCTGTAAGTCCCCGTCTGTGAGTCCCCCGTCTGTAAATCCCTGTCTGTTATTCCCTGTCTGTAAATCCCTGTCTGTTAGTCCCCGTCTGTAAATCCCTGTCTGTTAATCCCTGTCTGTAAATCCCTGTCTGTTAGTCCCTGTCTGTAAGTCCCTGTCTGTAAATCCCTGTCTGTTAGTCCCTGTCTGTAAGTCCCCGTCTGTAAATCCCTGTCTGTTATTCCCTGTCTGTAAGTCACTGTCTGTAAGTCCCTGTCTGTTTGTTCCTGTCTTTACATGCCTGTCTATTTGTCCACACCTGTTAGTTCCTGTCTGTAAGTCCCCGTCTGTAAGTCCCTGTCTGAAAGTCTCTGTCTATAAGTCCCTGTCTATAAGTCCCCATTTGTAAGTCCTAGTCTGTAAGTTCCTGTCTGGTAGTCCCCATCTGTAAGTCCCCTTCTCTAAGTCCCACGCTGTAAGTTCGTGTCTGTTAGTGCCTATCCGTAAGTCCCTGACTGTATGTCCCCGTCTGTTAATCCCCGTCTGTAAGTCCCCGTCTGTAAGTCCCAGTCTATAAGTCCTTGTCTGTTAGTTCCTGTCTGTTAGTTCCCGTCTGTAAGTCCCTGTCTGTTAGTCCCTGTCTGTTAATCCCTGTCTGTTAGTCCCCGTCTGTCCGTCCCTGTCTGTAAGTCCCCGTCTGTAAATCCCAGTCTGTTAGTCCCCGTCTGTCCCTCCCTGTCTGTTAGTCCCCGTCTGTCCATCCCTGTCTGTAAGTCCCTGTCTGTAAGTCCCTGTCTGTAAGACCCTGTCTGTAAGTCCCTGTCTGTAAGCCCCTGTCTGTAAGTCCCTGTCTGAAAGTCCCTGTCTGTGAGTCCCCATCTGTAAGTCCCTGTCTGTAAATCCCCGTTTGTAAGTCCCTGTCTGTAAGTCCCTGTCTGTAAGTCCCCGTCTGTAAGTCCCCGTCTGTAAGTCCCAGGCTGTAAGTCCCTGTCTGTAAGTCCTTGTCTGTGAGTCCGTGTCTGTAAATCCGTGTCTGTAAGTCCCTGTCTGTAAGTCCCTGATGTAAGTCCCTGTCTGTGAGTCCCCATCTGTAAGTCCCTGTCTGTAAATCCCCGTTTGTAAGTCCCTGTCTGTAAGTCCCTGTCTGTAAGTCCCTGTCTGTGAGTCCCCGTCTGTGAGTCCCTGTCTGTAAGTCCCTGTCTGTAAGTCCCCGTCTGTAAGTCCCTGTCTGTTAGTCCCCATCTGTAAATCCCAGGCTGTAAGTCCCTGTCTGTAAATCCCCGTCTGTAAGTCCCTGTCTGTAAGTCCCCGTCTGTAAATCCCTGTCTGTAAGTCCCTGTCTGTAAGTTCCCGTCTGTGAGTCCCCGTCTGTAAATCCCTGTCTGTGAGTCCCTGTCTATAAGTCCCTGTCTGTAAGTCCCCGTCTGTAAGTCCCCGTCTGTGAGTCCCCGTCTGTAAATCCCTGTCTGTGAGTCCCTGTCTGTAAGTCCCCGTCTGTAAATCCCCGTCTGTGAGTCCCCGTCTGTAAATCCCTGTCTGTTATTCCCTGTCTGTAAATCCCTGTCTGTTAGTCCCCGTCTGTAAATCCCTGTCTGTTAATCCCTGTCTGTAAATCCCTGTCTGTTAGTCCCTGTCTGTCAGTCCCTGTCTGTAAATCCCTGTCTGTTAGTCCCTGTCTGTAAGTCACTGTCTGTAAGTCCCTGTCTATTTGTTCCTGTCTTTACATGCCTGTCTATTTGTCCCCACCTGTTAGTTCCTGTCTGTAAGTCCCCGTCTGTAAGTCCCTGTCTGAAAGTCCCTGTCTATAAGTCCCTGTCTATAAGTCCCCATTTGTAAGTCCTAGTCTGTAAGTTCCTGTCTGGTAGTCCCCATCTGTAAATCCCCTTCTCTAAGTCCCACGCTGTAAGTTTGTGTCTGTTAGTGCCTATCCGTAAGTCCCTGACTGTATGTCCCCGTCTGTTAATCCCCGTCTGTAAGTCCCACTCTGTAGGTTCCTGTCTGTAAGTCCCCGTCTGTAAGTCCCAGTCTATAAGTCCTTGTCTGTTAGTTCCTGTCTGTTAGTTCCCGTCTGTAAGTCCCCGTCTGTCCGTCCCTGTCTGTAAGTCCCCGTCTGTAAATCCCAGTCTGTTAGTCCCCGTCTGTCCGTCCCTGTCTGTTAGTCCCCGTCTGTCCGTCCCTGTCTGTAAGTCCCTGTCTGTAAGTCCCTGTCTGTAAGACCCCGTCTGTAAGTCCCTGTCTGTTAATCCCTGTCTGTTAGTCCCTGTCTGTAAGTCCCCGTCTGTTAGTCCCCGTCTCTTAGTCCCCGTCTGTAAGTCCCCGTCTGTAAGTCCCCGTCTGTAAGTTCCTGTCTCTTAGTCCCTGTCGGTAGGTACCTGTCTGTAATTCCCTGTCTGTTAGTCCCCGTCTGTAAGTCCCAGGCTGTAAGTCCCTGTCTGTAAATCCCCGTCTGTAAGTCCCTGTCTGTAAGTCCCTGTCTGTAATATCCTGTCTGTAAATCCCTGTCTGTAAGTCCCCGTCTGTAGGTCCCTGTCTTTAAGTCGCCGTCTGTGAGTCCCTGTCTGTAAGACCCTGCCTGTAAATCCCTGTCTGTAAGTCCCCGTCTGTTATTTCCTGTCTGTAAATCCCTGTCTGTTATTTCCTGTCTGTAAATCCCTGTCTGTGAGTCCCCGCCTGTAAATCCCTGTCTGTGAGTCCCCGTCTGTAAATCCCTGTCTGTAAGTCCCTGTCTGTCAGTCCCTGTCTGTAAATCCCCGTCTGTAAGTCCCTGTCTGTAAGTCCCCGTCTGTGAGTCCCCGTCTGTGAGTCCCTGTCTGTAACACCCCGTCTGTAAGTCCCCGTCTGTAAGTCCCTGTCTGTAAGTCCCTGTCTGTAATATCCTGTCTGTAAATCCCCGTCTGTAAGTCCCCGTCTGTAAGTCCCTGTCTTTAAGTCCCCGTCTGTGAGTCCCCGTCTGTAAATCCCTGTCTGTTATTCCCTGTCTGTAAATCCCTGTCTGTTAGTCCCCGTCTGTAAATCCCTGTCTGTGAGTCCCCGTCTGTAAATCCCTGTCTGTAAGTCCCTGTCTATAAGTCCCCCTCCGTCAGTCCCTGTCTGTAAGTCCCTGTCTGTAAGTCCCCGTCTGTGAGTCCCCGTCTGTAAATCCCTGTCTGTTATTCCCTGTCTCTAAATCCCTGTCTGTGAGTCCCCGTCTGTAAATCCCTGTCTGTGAGTCCCCGTCTGTAAATCCCTGTCTGTAAGTCCCTGTCTGTAAGTCCCTGTCTGTAAGTCCCCCTCCGTCAGTCCCTGTCTGTAAGTCCCTGTCTGTAAGTCCGCGTCTGTCCGTCCCTGTCTGTAAATCCCAGTCTGTAAGTCCCCGTCTGTTAGTCCCCGTCTGTAAGTCCCCGTCTGTAAGTCCCTGTCTGTGAGTCCCAGTCTGTAAGTCCCCGTCTGTACGTCCCTGTCTGTAAGTCCCTGTCAGTAAGTCCCCGTCGGTAAGTCCCTGTCTCTAAGTCCCTGGCTGCAAGTCCCAGGCTGTAAGTCCCCGTCTGTAAGTCCCCGTCTGTAAGTCCCTGACTGTAAGTTCCCGTCTATAAGTCCCTGTCTATAAGTCCCTGTCTGTGAGTCCCCATCTATAAGTCCCCGTCTGTAAATCCCTGTCTGTAAGTCCCTGTCTGTAAGTTCCCGTCTGTGAGTCCCCGTCTGTAAATCCCTGTCTGTGAGTCCCTGTCTATAAGTCCCTGTCTGTAAGTCCCCCTCTGTAAGTCCCCGTCTGTAAGTCCCTGTCTTTAAGTCCCCGTCTGTGAGTCCCTGTCTGTAACACCCCGTCTGTAAGTCCCCGTCTGTAATTCCCTGTCTGTACGTCCCAGGCTATAAGTCCCTGTCTGTAAGTCCTTGTCTGTAAGTCCCTGTCTGTAAATTCCTGTCTGTTAGTCCCTGTCTGTAAATCCCTGTCTGTTATTCCCTGTCTGTAAGTCACTGTCTGTAAGTCCCTGTCTGTTTGTTCCTGTCTTTACATGCCTGTCTATTTGTCCACACCTGTTAGTTCCTGTCTGTAAGTCCCCGTCTGTAAGTCCCTGTCTGAAAGTCTCTGTCTATAAGTCCCTGTCTATAAGTCCCCATTTGTAAATCCTAGTCTGTAAGTTCCTGTCTGGTAGTCCCCATCTGTAAGTCCCCTTCTCTAAGTCCCACGCTGTAAGTTCGTGACTGTTAGTGCCTATCCGTAAGTCCCTGACTGTATGTCCCCGTCTGTTAATCCCCGTCTGTAAGTCCCACTCTGTAGGTTCCTGTCTGTAAGTCCCCGTCTGTAAGTCCCAGTCTATAAGTCCTTGTCTGTTAGTTCCTGTCTGTTAGTTCCCGTCTGTAAGTCCCTGTCTGTTAGTCCCTGTCTGTTAATCCCTGTCTGTTAGTCCCCGTCTGTCCGTCCCTGTCTGTAAGTCCCCGTCTGTAAATCCCAGTCTGTTAGTCCCCGTCTGTCCGTCCCTGTCTGTTAGTCCCCGTCTGTCCATCCCTGTCTGTAAGTCCCTGTCTGTAAGTCCCTGTCTGTAAGACCCTGTCTGTAAGTCCCTGTCTGTAAGCCCCTGTCTGTAAGTCCCCGTCTGAAAGTCCCTGTCTGTGAGTCCCCATCTGTAAGTCCCTGTCTGTAAATCCCCGTTTGTAAGTCCCTGTCTGTAAGTCCCTGTCTGTAAGTCCCCGTCTGTAAGTCCCCGTCTGTAAGTCCCAGGCTGTAAGTCCCTGTCTGTAAGTCCTTGTCTGTGAGTCCGTGTCTGTAAATCCGTGTCTGTAAGTCCCTGTCTGTAAGTCCCTGATGTAAGTCCCTGTCTGTGAGTCCCCATCTGTAAGTCCCTGTCTGTAAATCCCCGTTTGTAAGTCCCTGTCTGTAAGTCCCTGTCTGTAAGTCCCTGTCTGTAAGTCCCTGTCTGTGAGTCCCCGTCTGTGAGTCCCTGTCTGTAAGTCCCTGTCTGTAAGTCCCCGTCTGTAAGTCCCTGTCTGTTAGTCCCCATCTGTAAGTCCCAGGCTATAAGTCCCTGTCTGTAAATCCCCGTCTGTAAGTCCCTGTCTGTAAGTCCCCGTCTGTAAATCCCTGTCTGTAAGTCCCTGTCTGTAAGTTCCCGTCTGTGAGTCCCCGTCTGTAAATCCCTGTCTGTGAGTCCCTGTCTATAAGTCCCTGTCTGTAAGTCCCCGTCTGTAAGTCCCCGTCTGTGAGTCCCCGTCTGTAAATCCCTGTCTGTGAGTCCCTGTCTGTAAGTCCCCGTCTGTAAATCCCCGTCTGTGAGTCCCCCGTCTGTAAATCCCTGTCTGTTATTCCCTGTCTGTAAATCCCTGTCTGTTAGTCCCCGTCTGTAAATCCCTGTCTGTTAATCCCTGTCTGTAAATCCCTGTCTGTTAGTCCCTGTCTGTCAGTCCCTGTCTGTAAATCCCTGTCTGTTCGTCCCTGTCTGTAAGTCACTGTCTGTAAGTCCCTGTCTGTTTGTTCCTGTCTTTACATGCCTGTCTATTTGTCCCCACCTGTTAGTTCCTGTCTGTAAGTCCCCGTCTGTAAGTCCCTGTCTGAAAGTCCCTGTCTATAAGTCCCTGTCTATAAGTCCCCATTTGTAAGTCCTAGTCTGTAAGTTCCTGTCTGGTAGTCCCCATCTGTAAATCCCCTTCTCTAAGTCCCACGCTGTAAGTTCGTGTCTGTTAGTGCCTATCCGTAAGTCCCTGACTGTATGTCCCCCTCTGTTAATCCCCGTCTGTAAGTCCCACTCTGTAGGTTCCTGTCTGTAAGTCCCCGTCTGTAAGTCCCAGTCTATAAGTCCTTGTCTGTTAGTTCCTGTCTGTTAGTTCCCGTCTGTAAGTCCCCGTCTGTCCGTCCCTGTCTGTAAGTCCCCGTCTGTAAATCCCAGTCTGTTAGTCCCCGTCTGTCCGTCCCTGTCTGTTAGTCCCCGTCTGTCCGTCCCTGTCTGTAAGTCCCTGTCTGTAAGTCCCTGTCTGTAAGACCCCGTCTGTAAGTCCCTGTCTGTTAATCCCTGTCTGTAAGTCCCCGTCTGTAAGTCCCCGTCTGTAAGTTCCTGTCTCTTAGTCCCTGTCGGTAGGTACCTGTCTGTAATTCCCTGTCTGTTAGTCCCCGTCTGTAAGTCCCAGGCTGTAAGTCCCTGTCTGTAAATCCCCGTCTGTAAGTCCCTGTCTGTAAGTCCCTGTCTGTAATATCCTGTCTGTAAATCCCCGTCTGTAAGTCCCCGTCTGTAAATCCCTGTCTGTAAGTCCCTGTCTGTAAGTTCCCGTCTGTGAGTCCCCGTCTGTAAATCCCTGTCTGTGAGTCCCTGTCTATAAGTCCCTGTCTGTAAGTCCCCCTCTGTAAGTCCCCGTCTGTAAGTCCCTGTCTTTAAGTCCCCGTCTGTGAGTCCCTGTCTGTAACACCCCGTCTGTAAGTCCCCGTCTGTAAGTCCCTGTCTGTAAGTCCCTGTCTGTAATATCCTGTCTGTTAGTCCCCGTCTGTAAGTCCCAGGCTGTAAGTCCCTGTCTGTAAATCCCCGTCTGTAAGTCCCTGTCTGTAAGTCCCTGTCTGTAATATCCTGTCTGTAAATCCCTGTCTGTAAGTCCCCGTCTGTAGGTCCCTGTCTTTAAGTCGCCGTCTGTGAGTCCCTGTCTGTAAGACCCTGCCTGTAAATCCCTGTCTGTAAGTCCCCGTCTGTTATTTCCTGTCTGTAAATCCCTGTCTGTTATTTCCTGTCTGTAAATCCCTGTCTGTGAGTCCCCGCCTGTAAATCCCTGTCTGTGAGTCCCCGTCTGTAAATCCCTGTCTGTAAGTCCCTGTCTGTCAGTCCCTGTCTGTAAATCCCCGTCTGTAAGTCCCTGTCTGTAAGTCCCCGTCTGTGAGTCCCCGTCTGTGAGTCCCTGTCTGTAACACCCCGTCTGTAAGTCCCCGTCTGTAAGTCCCTGTCTGTAAGTCCCTGTCTGTAATATCCTGTCTGTAAATCCCCGTCTGTAAGTCCCCGTAGGTAAGTCCCTGTCTTTAAGTCCCCGTCTGTGAGTCCCCGTCTGTAAATCTCTGTCTGTGAGTCCCTGTCTATAAGTCCCTGTCTGTAAGTCCCCGTCTGTAAGTCCCCGTCTGTGAGTCCCCGTCTGTAAATCCCTGTCTGTTATTCCCTGTCTGTAAATCCCTGTCTGTGAGTCCCCGTCTGTAAATCCCTGTCTGTAAGTCCCTGTCTATAAGTCCTCCTCCGTCAGTCCCTGTCTGTAAGTCCCTGTCTGTAAGTCCCCGTCTGTGAGTCCCCGTCTGTAAATCCCTGTCTGTTATTCCCTGTCTCTAAATCCCTGTCTGTGAGTCCCCGTCTGTAAATCCCTGTCTGTAAGTCCCTGTCTATAAGTCCCCCTCCGTCAGTCCCTGTCTGTAAGTCCCTGTCTGTAAGTCCCCGTCTGTGAGTCCCCGTCTGTAAATCCCTGTCTGTTATTCCCTGTCTCTAAATCCCTGTCTGTGAGTCCCCGTCTGTAAATCCCTGTCTGTGAGTCCCCGTCTGTAAATCCCTGTCTGTAAGTCCCTGTCTGTAAGTCCCTGTCTGTAAGTCCCCCTCCGTCAGTCCCTGTCTGTAAGTCCCTGTCTGTAAGTCCGCGTCTGTCCGTCCCTGTCTGTAAATCCCAGTCTGTAAGTCCCCGTCTGTTAGTCCCCGTCTGTAAGTCCCCGTCTGTAAATCCCTGTCTGTGAGTCCCCGTCTGTAAATCCCTGTCTGTAAGTCCCTGTCTATAAGTCCCCCTCCGTCAGTCCCTGTCTGTAAGTCCCTGTCTGTAAGTCCCCGTCTGTGAGTCCCCGTCTGTAAATCCCTGTCTGTTATTCCCTGTCTCTAAATCCCTGTCTGTGAGTCCCCGTCTGTAAATCCCTGTCTGTGAGTCCCCGTCTGTAAATCCCTGTCTGTAAGTCCCTGTCTGTAAGTCCCTGTCTGTAAGTCCCCCTCCGTCAGTCCCTGTCTGTAAGTCCCTGTCTGTAAGTCCGCGTCTGTCCGTCCCTGTCTGTAAATCCCAGTCTGTAAGTCCCCGTCTGTTAGTCCCCGTCTGTAAGTCCCCGTCTGTAAGTCCCTGTCTGTGAGTCCCAGTCTGTAAGTCCCCGTCTGTACGTCCCTGTCTGTAAGTCCCTGTCTGTAAGTCCCCGTCGGTAAGTCCCTGTCTCTAAGTCCCTGGCTGCAAGTCCCAGTCTGTAAGTCCCCGTCTGTAAGTCCCCGTCTGTAAGTCCCTGACTGTAAGTTCCCGTCTATAAGTCCCTGTCTATAAGTCCCTGTCTGTGAGTCCCCATCTATAAGTCCCCGTCTGTAAATCCCTGTCTGTAACTCCCTGTCTGTAAGTTCCCGTCTGTGAGTCCCCGTCTGTAAATCCCTGTCTGTGAGTCCCTGTCTATAAGTCCCTGTCTGTAAGTCCCCCTCTGTAAGTCCCCGTCTGTAAGTCCCTGTCTTTAAGTCCCCGTCTGTGAGTCCCTGTCTGTAACACCCCGTCTGTAAGTACCCGTCTGTAATTCCCTGTCTGTACGTCCCAGGCTATAAGTCCCTGTCTGTAAGTCCTTGTCTGTAAGTCCCTGTCTGTAAATTCCTGTCTGTTAGTCCCTGTCTGTAAGTCCCTGTCTGTAAGTCCCTGTCTGTACGTCCCCGTCTGTCAGTCCCTGTCTGTAAGTCCCTGTCTGTAAGTCCTTGTCTGTAAGTCCCTGTCTGTAAATCCCTGTCTGTAAGTCCCTGTCTGTAAGTCCCTGTCTGTAAGTCCCTGTCTGTACGCCCCTGTCTGTAAGTCCTTTTCTGTAAGTCCCCGTCTGTAAGTCCCCTTCTTTCAGTCCCTGTCTGTAAGTCCTTGTCTGTAAGTCCCCGTCTGTCAGTCCCTGTCTGTAAGTCCCTGTCTGTAAATCCCCGTCAGTCAGTCCCTTTCTGTGAGTCCCTGTCTGTAAATCCCCGTTTGTAAGTCCCTGTCTGTAAGTCCCTGTCTGTAAGTCCCTGTCTGTACGTCCCTGTCTGTAAGTCCCTGTCTGTAAGTCCCCGTCTGAAAGTCCCTGTCTGTTAGTTCCCGTCTGTAAGTCCCAGGCTGTAAGTCCCTGTCTGTAAGTCCCAGTCTGTCAGTCCCTGTCTGTAAGTCCCTGTCTCTAAATCCCTGTCTCCAAGTCCCCATCTGTAAGTCCCTGTCTTTAAGTCCCCATCTGTGAGTCCCTGTCTGTAACACCCCGTCTGTAAGTCCCCGTCTGTAAGTCCCTGTCTGTAAGTCCCTGTCTGTAATATCCTGTCTGTAAATCCCCGTCTGTAAGTCCCCGTCTGTAAATCCCTGTCTGTAAGTCCCTGTCTGTAAGTTCCCGTCTGTGAGTCCCCGTCTGTAAATCCCTGTCTGTGAGTCCCTGTCTATAAGTCCCTGTCTGTAAGTCCCCCTCTGTAAGTCCCCGTCTGTAAGTCCCTGTCTTTAAGTCCCCGTCTGTGAGTCCCTGTCTGTAACACCCCGTCTGTAAGTCCCCGTCTGTAAGTCCCTGTCTGTAAGTCCCTGTCTGTAATATCCTGTCTGTTAGTCCCCGTCTGTAAGTCCCAGGCTGTAAGTCCCTGTCTGTAAATCCCCGTCTGTAAGTCCCTGTCTGTAAGTCCCTGTCTGTAATATCCTGTCTGTAAATCCCTGTCTGTAAGTCCCCGTCTGTAGGTCCCTGTCTTTAAGTCGCCGTCTGTGAGTCCCTGTCTGTAAGACCCTGCCTGTAAATCCCTGTCTGTAAGTCCCCGTCTGTTATTTCCTGTCTGTAAATCCCTGTCTGTTATTTCCTGTCTGTAAATCCCTGTCTGTGAGTCCCCGCCTGTAAATCCCTGTCTGTGAGTCCCCGTCTGTAAATCCCTGTCTGTAAGTCCCTGTCTGTCAGTCCCTGTCTGTAAATCCCCGTCTGTAAGTCCCTGTCTGTAAGTCCCCGTCTGTGAGTCCCCGTCTGTGAGTCCCTGTCTGTAACACCCCGTCTGTAAGTCCCCGTCTGTAAGTCCCTGTCTGTAAGTCCCTGTCTGTAATATCCTGTCTGTAAATCCCCGTCTGTAAGTCCCCGTAGGTAAGTCCCTGTCTTTAAGTCCCCGTCTGTGAGTCCCCGTCTGTAAATCTCTGTCTGTGAGTCCCTGTCTATAAGTCCCTGTCTGTAAGTCCCCGTCTGTAAGTCCCCGTCTGTGAGTCCCCGTCTGTAAATCCCTGTCTGTTATTCCCTGTCTGTAAATCCCTGTCTGTGAGTCCCCGTCTGTAAATCCCTGTCTGTAAGTCCCTGTCTATAAGTCCTCCTCCGTCAGTCCCTGTCTGTAAGTCCCTGTCTGTAAGTCCCCGTCTGTGAGTCCCCGTCTGTAAATCCCTGTCTGTTATTCCCTGTCTCTAAATCCCTGTCTGTGAGTCCCCGTCTGTAAATCCCTGTCTGTAAGTCCCTGTCTATAAGTCCCCCTCCGTCAGTCCCTGTCTGTAAGTCCCTGTCTGTAAGTCCCCGTCTGTGAGTCCCCGTCTGTAAATCCCTGTCTCTTATTCCCTGTCTCTAAATCCCTGTCTGTGAGTCCCCGTCTGTAAATCCCTGTCTGTGAGTCCCCGTCTGTAAATCCCTGTCTGTAAGTCCCTGTCTGTAAGTCCCTGTCTGTAAGTCCCCCTCCGTCAGTCCCTGTCTGTAAGTCCCTGTCTGTAAGTCCGCGTCTGTCCGTCCCTGTCTGTAAATCCCAGTCTGTAAGTCCCCGTCTGTTAGTCCCCGTCTGTAAGTCCCCGTCTGTAAATCCCTGTCTGTGAGTCCCCGTCTGTAAATCCCTGTCTGTAAGTCCCTGTCTATAAGTCCCCCTCCGTCAGTCCCTGTCTGTAAGTCCCTGTCTGTAAGTCCCCGTCTGTGAGTCCCCGTCTGTAAATCCCTGTCTGTTATTCCCTGTCTCTAAATCCCTGTCTGTGAGTCCCCGTCTGTAAATCCCTGTCTGTGAGTCCCCGTCTGTAAATCCCTGTCTGTAAGTCCCTGTCTGTAAGTCCCTGTCTGTAAGTCCCCCTCCGTCAGTCCCTGTCTGTAAGTCCCTGTCTGTAAGTCCGCGTCTGTCCGTCCCTGTCTGTAAATCCCAGTCTGTAAGTCCCCGTCTGTTAGTCCCCGTCTGTAAGTCCCCGTCTGTAAGTCCCTGTCTGTGAGTCCCAGTCTGTAAGTCCCCGTCTGTACGTCCCTGTCTGTAAGTCCCTGTCAGTAAGTCCCCGTCGGTAAGTCCCTGTCTCTAAGTCCCTGGCTGCAAGTCCCAGGCTGTAAGTCCCCGTCTGTAAGTCCCCGTCTGTAAGTCCCTGACTGTAAGTTCCCGTCTATAAGTCCCTGTCTATAAGTCCCTGTCTGTGAGTCCCCATCTATAAGTCCCCGTCTGTAAATCCCTGTCTGTAACTCCCTGTCTGTAAGTTCCCGTCTGTGAGTCCCCGTCTGTAAATCCCTGTCTGTGAGTCCCTGTCTATAAGTCCCTGTCTGTAAGTCCCCCTCTGTAAGTCCCCGTCTGTAAGTCCCTGTCTTTAAGTCCCCGTCTGTGAGTCCCTGTCTGTAACACCCCGTCTGTAAGTACCCGTCTGTAAATCCCTGTCTGTGAGTCCCCGTCTGTAAATCCCTGTCTGTAAGTCCCTGTCTGTAAGTCCCTGTCTGTAAGTCCCCCTCCGTCAGTCCCTGTCTGTAAGTCCCTGTCTGTAAGTCCGCGTCTGTCCGTCCCTGTCTGTAAATCCCAGTCTGTAAGTCCCCGTCTGTTAGTCCCCGTCTGTAAGTCCCCGTCTGTAAGTCCCTGTCTGTGAGTCCCAGTCTGTAAGTCCCCGTCTGTACGTCCCTGTCTGTAAGTCCCTGTCAGTAAGTCCCCGTCTGTAAGTCCCTGTCTCTAAGTCCCTGGCTGCAAGTCCCAGGCTGTAAGTCCCCGTCTGTAAGTCCCCGTCTGTAAGTCCCTGACTGTAAGTTCCCGTCTATAAGTCCCTGTCTATAAGTCCCTGTCTGTGAGTCCCCATCTATAAGTCCCCGTCTGTAAATCCCTGTCTGTAACTCCCTGTCTGTAAGTTCCCGTCTGTGAGTCCCCGTCTGTAAATCCCTGTCTGTGAGTCCCTGTCTATAAGTCCCTGTCTGTAAGTCCCCCTCTGTAAGTCCCCGTCTGTAAGTCCCTGTCTTTAAGTCCCCGTCTGTGAGTCCCTGTCTGTAACACCCCGTCTGTAAGTACCCGTCTGTAATTCCCTGTCTGTACGTCCCAGGCTATAAGTCCCTGTCTGTAAGTCCTTGTCTGTAAGTCCCTGTCTGTAAATTCCTGTCTGTTAGTCCCTGTCTGTAAGTCCCTGTCTGTAAGTCCCTGTCTGTACGTCCCCGTCTGTCAGTCCCTGTCTGTAAGTCCCTGTCTCTAAGTCCTTGTCTGTAAGTCCCTGTCTGTAAATCCCTGTCTGTAAGTCCCTGTCTGTAAGTCCCTGTCTGTAAGTCCCTGTCTGTAAGCCCCTGTCTGTAAGTCCCTGTCTGTAAGTCCCCGTCTGTAAGTCCCCTTCTTTCAGTCCCTGTCTGTAAGTCCTTGTCTGTAAGTCCCCGTCTGTCAGTCCCTGTCTGTAAGTCCCTGTCTGTAAATCCCCGTCAGTCAGTCCCTTTCTGTGAGTCCCTGTCTGTAAATCCCCGTTTGTAAGTCCCTGTCTGTAAGTCCCTGTCTGTAAGTCCCTGTCTGTACGTCCCTGTCTGTAAGTCCCTGTCTGTAAGTCCCCGTCTGAAAGTCCCTGTCTGTTAGTTCCCGTCTGTAAGTCCCAGGCTGTAAGTCCCTGTCTGTAAGTCCCAGTCTGTCAGTCCCTGTCTGTAAGTCCCTGTCTCTAAATCCCTGTCTCCAAGTCCCCATCTGTAAGTCCCTGTCTTTAAGTCCCCATCTGTGAGTCCCTGTCTGTAACACCCCGTCTGTAAGTCCCCGTCTGTAAGTCCCTGTCTGTAAGTCCCTGTCTGTAATATCCTGTCTGTAAATCCCCGTCTGTAAGTCCCCGTCTGTAAATCCCTGTCTGTAAGTCCCTGTCTGTAAGTTCCCGTCTGTGAGTCCCCGTCTGTAAATCCCTGTCTGTGAGTCCCTGTCTATAAGTCCCTGTCTGTAAGTCCCCCTCTGTAAGTCCCCGTCTGTAAGTCCCTGTCTTTAAGTCCCCGTCTGTGAGTCCCTGTCTGTAACACCCCGTCTGTAAGTCCCCGTCTGTAATTCCCTGTCTGTACGTCCCAGGCTATAAGTCCCTGTCTGTAAGTCCTTGTCTGTAAGTCCCTGTCTGTAAATTCCTGTCTGTTAGTCCCTGTCTGTAAATCCCTGTCTGTTATTCCCTGTCTGTAAGTCACTGTCTGTAAGTCCCTGTCTGTTTGTTCCTGTCTTTACATGCCTGTCTATTTGTCCACACCTGTTAGTTCCTGTCTGTAAGTCCCCGTCTGTAAGTCCCTGTCTGAAAGTCTCTGTCTATAAGTCCCTGTCTATAAGTCCCCATTTGTAAGTCCTAGTCTGTAAGTTCCTGTCTGGTAGTCCCCATCTGTAAGTCCCCTTCTCTAAGTCCCACGCTGTAAGTTCGTGTCTGTTAGTGCCTATCCGTAAGTCCCTGACTGTATGTCCCCGTCTGTTAATCCCCGTCTGTAAGTCCCACTCTGTAGGTTCCTGTCTGTAAGTCCCCGTCTGTAAGTCCCAGTCTATAAGTCCTTGTCTGTTAGTTCCTGTCTGTTAGTTCCCGTCTGTAAGTCCCTGTCTGTTAGTCCCTGTCTGTTAATCCCTGTCTGTTAGTCCCCGTCTGTCCGTCCCTGTCTGTAAGTCCCCGTCTGTAAATCCCAGTCTGTTAGTCCCCGTCTGTCCGTCCCTGTCTGTTAGTCCCCGTCTGTCCATCCCTGTCTGTAAGTCCCTGTCTGTAAGTCCCTGTCTGTAAGACCCTGTCTGTAAGTCCCTGTCTGTAAGCCCCTGTCTGTAAGTCCCCGTCTGAAAGTCCCTGTCTGTGAGTCCCCATCTGTAAGTCCCTGTCTGTAAATCCCCGTTTGTAAGTCCCTGTCTGTAAGTCCCTGTCTGTAAGTCCCCGTCTGTAAGTCCCCGTCTGTAAGTCCCAGGCTGTAAGTCCCTGTCTGTAAGTCCTTGTCTGTGAGTCCGTGTCTGTAAATCCGTGTCTGTAAGTCCCTGTCTGTAAGTCCCTGATGTAAGTCCCTGTCTGTGAGTCCCCATCTGTAAGTCCCTGTCTGTAAATCCCCGTTTGTAAGTCCCTGTCTGTAAGTCCCTGTCTGTAAGTCCCTGTCTGTAAGTCCCTGTCTGTGAGTCCCCGTCTGTGAGTCCCTGTCTGTAAGTCCCTGTCTGTAAGTCCCCGTCTGTAAATCCCTGTCTGTTAGTCCCCATCTGTAAGTCCCAGGCTATAAGTCCCTGTCTGTAAATCCCGGTCTGTAAGTCCCTGTCTGTAAGTCCCCGTCTGTAAATCCCTGTCTGTAAGTCCCTGTCTGTAAGTTCCCGTCTGTGAGTCCCCGTCTGTAAATCCCTGTCTGTGAGTCCCTGTCTATAAGTCCCTGTCTGTAAGTCCCCGTCTGTAAGTCCCCGTCTGTGAGTCCCCGTCTGTAAATCCCTGTCTGTGAGTCCCTGTCTGTAAGTCCCCGTCTGTAAATCCCCGTCTGTGAGTCCCCGTCTGTAAATCCCTGTCTGTTATTCCCTGTCTGTAAATCCCTGTCTGTTAGTCCCCGTCTGTAAATCCCTGTCTGTTAATCCCTGTCTGTAAATCCCTGTCTGTTAGTCCCTGTCTGTCAGTCCCTGTCTGTAAATCCCTGTCTGTTAGTCCCTGTCTGTAAGTCCCTGTCTGTTTGTTCCTGTCTTTACATGCCTGTCTATTTGTCCCCACCTGTTAGTTCCTGTCTGTAAGTCCCCGTCTGTAAGTCCCTGTCTGAAAGTCCCTGTCTATAAGTCCCTGTCTATAAGTCCCCATTTGTAAGTCCTAGTCTGTAAGTTCCTGTCTGGTAGTCCCCATCTGTAAATCCCCTTCTCTAAGTCCCACGCTGTAAGTTCGTGTCTGTTAGTGCCTATCCGTAAGTCCCTGACTGTATGTCCCCCTCTGTTAATCCCCGTCTGTAAGTCCCACTCTGTAGGTTCCTGTCTGTAAGTCCCCGTCTGTAAGTCCCAGTCTATAAGTCCTTGTCTGTTAGTTCCTGTCTGTTAGTTCCCGTCTGTAAGTCCCCGTCTGTCCGTCCCTGTCTGTAAGTCCCCGTCTGTAAATCCCAGTCTGTTAGTCCCCGTCTGTCCGTCCCTGTCTGTTAGTCCCCGTCTGTCCGTCCCTGTCTGTAAGTCCCTGTCTGTAAGTCCCTGTCTGTAAGACCCCGTCTGTAAGTCCCTGTCTGTTAATCCCTGTCTGTTAGTCCCTGTCTGTAAGTCCCTGTCTGTTAGTCCCCGTCTCTTAGTCCCCGTCTGTAAGTCCCCGTCTGTAAGTCCCCGTCTGTAAGTTCCTGTCTCTTAGTCCCTGTCGGTAGGTACCTGTCTGTAATTCCCTGTCTGTTAGTCCCCGTCTGTAAGTCCCAGGCTGTAAGTCCCTGTCTGTAAATCCCCGTCTGTAAGTCCCTGTCTGTAAGTCCCTGTCTGTAATATCCTGTCTGTAAATCCCTGTCTGTAAGTCCCCGTCTGTAGGTCCCTGTCTTTAAGTCGCCGTCTGTGAGTCCCTGTCTGTAAGACCCTGCCTGTAAATCCCTGTCTGTAAGTCCCCGTCTGTTATTTCCTGTCTGTAAATCCCTGTCTGTTATTTCCTGTCTGTAAATCCCTGTCTGTGAGTCCCCGCCTGTAAATCCCTGTCTGTGAGTCCCCGTCTGTAAATCCCTGTCTGTAAGTCCCTGTCTGTCAGTCCCTGTCTGTAAATCCCCGTCTGTAAGTCCCCGTCTGTAAATCCCTGTCTGTTAGTCCCCATCTGTAAGTCCCAGGCTATAAGTCCCTGTCTGTAAATCCCGGTCTGTAAGTCCCTGTCTGTAAGTCCCCGTCTGTAAATCCCTGTCTGTAAGTCCCTGTCTGTAAGTTCCCGTCTGTGAGTCCCCGTCTGTAAATCCCTGTCTGTGAGTCCCTGTCTATAAGTCCCTGTCTGTAAGTCCCCGTCTGTAAGTCCCCGTCTGTGAGTCCCCGTCTGTAAATCCCTGTCTGTGAGTCCCTGTCTGTAAGTCCCCGTCTGTAAATCCCCGTCTGTGAGTCCCCCGTCTGTAAATCCCTGTCTGTTATTCCCTGTCTGTAAATCCCTGTCTGTTAGTCCCCGTCTGTAAATCCCTGTCTGTTAATCCCTGTCTGTAAATCCCTGTCTGTTAGTCCCTGTCTGTCAGTCCCTGTCTGTAAATCCCTGTCTGTTAGTCCCTGTCTGTAAGTCCCTGTCTGTTTGTTCCTGTCTTTACATGCCTGTCTATTTGTCCCCACCTGTTAGTTCCTGTCTGTAAGTCCCCGTCTGTAAGTCCCTGTCTGAAAGTCCCTGTCTATAAGTCCCTGTCTATAAGTCCCCATTTGTAAGTCCTAGTCTGTAAGTTCCTGTCTGGTAGTCCCCATCTGTAAATCCCCTTCTCTAAGTCCCACGCTGTAAGTTCGTGTCTGTTAGTGCCTATCCGTAAGTCCCTGACTGTATGTCCCCCTCTGTTAATCCCCGTCTGTAAGTCCCACTCTGTAGGTTCCTGTCTGTAAGTCCCCGTCTGTAAGTCCCAGTCTATAAGTCCTTGTCTGTTAGTTCCTGTCTGTTAGTTCCCGTCTGTAAGTCCCCGTCTGTCCGTCCCTGTCTGTAAGTCCCCGTCTGTAAATCCCTGTCTGTTAGTCCCCGTCTGTCCGTCCCTGTCTGTTAGTCCCCGTCTGTCCGTCCCTGTCTGTAAGTCCCTGTCTGTAAGTCCCTGTCTGTAAGACCCCGTCTGTAAGTCCCTGTCTGTTAATCCCTGTCTGTTAGTCCCTGTCTGTAAGTCCCTGTCTGTTAGTCCCCGTCTCTTAGTCCCCGTCTGTAAGTCCCCGTCTGTAAGTCCCCGTCTGTAAGTTCCTGTCTCTTAGTCCCTGTCGGTAGGTACCTGTCTGTAATTCCCTGTCTGTTAGTCCCCGTCTGTAAGTCCCAGGCTGTAAGTCCCTGTCTGTAAATCCCCGTCTGTAAGTCCCTGTCTGTAAGTCCCTGTCTGTAATACCCTGTCTGTAAATCCCTGTCTGTAAGTCCCCGTCTGTAGGTCCCTGTCTTTAAGTCGCCGTCTGTGAGTCCCTGTCTGTAAGACCCTGCCTGTAAATCCCTGTCTGTAAGTCCCCGTCTGTTATTTCCTGTCTGTAAATCCCTGTCTGTTATTTCCTGTCTGTAAATCCCTGTCTGTGAGTCCCCGCCTGTAAATCCCTGTCTGTGAGTCCCCGTCTGTAAATCCCTGTCTGTAAGTCCCTGTCTGTCAGTCCCTGTCTGTAAATCCCCGTCTGTAAGTCCCTGTCTGTAAGTCCCCGTCTGTGAGTCCCCGTCTGTGAGTCCCTGTCTGTAACACCCCGTCTGTAAGTCCCCGTCTGTAAATCCCTGTCTGTAAGTCCCTGTCTGTAATATCCTGTCTGTAAATCCCCGTCTGTAAGTCCCCGTCTGTAAGTCCCTGTCTTTAAGTCCCCGTCTGTGAGTCCCCGTCTGTAAATCCCTGTCTGTTATTCCCTGTCTGTAAATCCCTGTCTGTGAGTCCCCGTCTGTAAATCCCTGTCTGTAAGTCCCTGTCTATAAGTCCTCCTCCGTCAGTCCCTGTCTGTAAGTCCCTGTCTGTAAGTCCCCGTCTGTGAGTCCCCGTCTGTAAATCCCTGTCTGTTATTCCCTGTCTGTAAATCCCTGTCTGTGAGTCCCCGTCTGTAAATCCCTGTCTGTAAGTCCCTGTCTATAAGTCCCCCTCCATCAGTCCCTGTCTGTAAGTCCCTGTCTGTAAGTCCCCGTCTGTGAGTCCCCGTCTGTAAATCCCTGTCTGTTATTCCCTGTCTCTAAATCCCTGTCTGTGAGTCCCCGTCTGTAACTCCCTGTCTGTGAGTCCCCGTCTGTAAATCCCTGTCTGTAAGTCCCTGTCTGTAAGTCCCTGTCTGTAAGTCCCCCTCCGTCAGTCCCTGTCTGTAAGTCCCTGTCTGTAAGTCCGCGTCTGTCCGTCCCTGTCTGTAAATCCCAATCTGTAAGTCCCCGTCTGTTAGTCCCCGTCTGTAAGTCCCCGTCTGTAAATCCCTGTCTGTGAGTCCCCGTCTGTAAATCCCTGTCTGTAAGTCCCTGTCTATAAGTCCCCCTCCGTCAGTCCCTGTCTGTAAGTCCCTGTCTGTAAGTCCCCGTCTGTGAGTCCCCGTCTGTAAATCCCTGTCTGTTATTCCCTGTCTCTAAATCCCTGTCTGTGAGTCCCCGTCTGTAAATCCCTGTCTGTGAGTCCCCGTCTGTAAATCCCTGTCTGTAAGTCCCTGTCTGTAAGTCCCTGTCTGTAAGTCCCCCTCCGTCAGTCCCTGTCTGTAAGTCCCTGTCTGTAAGTCCGCGTCTGTCCGTCCCTGTCTGTAAATCCCAGTCTGTAAGTCCCCGTCTGTTAGTCCCCGTCTGTAAGTCCCCGTCTGTAAGTCCCTGTCTGTGAGTCCCAGTCTGTAAGTCCCCGTCTGTACGTCCCTGTCTGTAAGTCCCTGTCAGTAAGTCCCCGTCGGTAAGTCCCTGTCTCTAAGTCCCTGGCTGCAAGTCCCAGGCTGTAAGTCCCCGTCTGTAAGTCCCCGTCTGTAAGTCCCTGACTGTAAGTTCCCGTCTATAAGTCCCTGTCTATAAGTCCCTGTCTGTGAGTCCCCATCTATAAGTCCCCGTCTGTAAATCCCTGTCTGTAACTCCCTGTCTGTAAGTTCCCGTCTGTGAGTCCCCGTCTGTAAATCCCTGTCTGTGAGTCCCTGTCTATAAGTCCCTGTCTGTAAGTCCCCCTCTGTAAGTCCCCGTCTGTAAGTCCCTGTCTTTAAGTCCCCGTCTGTGAGTCCCTGTCTGTAACACCCCGTCTGTAAGTCCCCGTCTGTAATTCCCTGTCTGTACGTCCCAGGCTATAAGTCCCTGTCTGTAAGTCCTTGTCTGTAAGTCCCTGTCTGTAAATTCCTGTCTGTTAGTCCCTGTCTGTAAGTCCCTGTCTGTAAGTCCCTGTCTGTACGTCCCCGTCTGTCAGTCCCTGTCTGTAAGTCCCTGTCTGTAAGTCCTTGTCTGTAAGTCCCTGTCTGTAAATCCCTGTCTGTAAGTCCCTGTCTGTAAGTCCCTGTCTGTAAGTCCCTGTCTGTACGCCCCTGTCTGTAAGTCCTTTTCTGTAAGTCCCCGTCTGTAAGTCCCCTTCTTTCAGTCCCTGTCTGTAAGTCCTTGTCTGTAAGTCCCCGTCTGTCAGTCCCTGTCTGTAAGTCCCTGTCTGTAAATCCCCGTCAGTCAGTCCCTTTCTGTGAGTCCCTGTCTGTAAATCCCCGTTTGTAAGTCCCTGTCTGTAAGTCCCTGTCTGTAAGTCCCTGTCTGTACGTCCCTGTCTGTAAGTCGCTGTCTGTAAGTCCCCGTCTGAAAGTCCCTGTCTGTTAGTTCCCGTCTGTAAGTCCCAGGCTGTAAGTCCCTGTCTGTAAGTCCCAGTCTGTCAGTCCCTGTCTGTAAGTCCCTGTCTCTAAATCCCTGTCTCCAAGTCCCCATCTGTAAGTCCCTGTCTTTAAGTCCCCATCTGTGAGTCCCTGTCTGTAACACCCCGTCTGTAAGTCCCCGTCTGTAAGTCCCTGTCTGTAAGTCCCTGTCTGTAATATCCTGTCTGTAAATCCCCGTCTGTAAGTCCCCGTCTGTAAGTCCCTGTCTTTAAGTCCCCGTCTGTGAGTCCCCGTCTGTAAATCCCTGTCTGTTATTCCCTGTCTGTAAATCCCTGTCTGTTAATCCCCGTCTGTAAATCCCAGTTTGTAAGTCCCTGTCTGTAAGTCCCTGTCTGTAAGTCCCCCTCCGTCAGTCCCTGTCTGTAAGTCCCTGTCTGTAAGTCCCCGTCTGTGAGTCCCCGTCTGTAAATCCCTGTCTGTTATTCCCTGTCTGTAAATCCCTGTCTGTTGGTCCCCGTCTGTAAATCCCTGTCTGTGAGTCCCCATCTGTAAATCCCTGTCTGTAAGTCCCTGTCTGTAAGTCCCCCTCTGTCAGTCCCTGTCTGTAAGTCCCTGTCTGTAAGTCCCCTTCTGTGAGTCGCCGTCTGTACATCCCTGTCTGTGAGTCCCCGTCAGTAAGTCCCTGTCTGTAAGTTCCTGTCTGTAAGTCCCCGTCTGTAAATCCCCGTCTGTAAGTCCCTGTCTGTAAGTCCCCGTTAGTAAGTCCCCGTCTGTAAGTTCCTGTCTGTAAATCCCCGTCTGTAATTCCACATCTGTTAGTCCCTGTCTGTTAATCCCTGTCTGCTAATCCCTGTTTGTTAGTCCCCGTCTGTCCGTCCCTGTCTGTAAATCCCAGTCTGTAAGTCCCCATCTGTTAGTCCCCGTCTGTAAGTCCCTGTCTGTGAGTCCCAGTCTGTAAGTCCCCGTCTGTGAGTCCCCGTCTGTAAGTCCCCGTCTGTAAGTCCCAGTCTGTAAGTCCCTGTCTGTAAGTCCTTGTCTGTGAGTCCGTGTCTGTAAATCCCTGTCTGTAAGTCCCTGTCTGTAAGTCCCTGATGTAAGTCCCTGTCTGTGAGTCCCCAACTGTAAGTCCCTGTCTGTAAATCCCCGTTTGTAAGTCCCTGTCTGTAAGTCCCTGTCTGTAAGTCCCTGTCTGTGAGTCCCCGTCTGTGAGTCCCTGTCTGTAAGTCCCTGTCTGTAAGTCCCCGTCCGTAAGTCCCAGGCTGTAAGTCCCTGTCTGTAAATCCCCGTCTGTAAGTCCCTGTCTGTAAGTCCCCGTCTGTAAATCCCTGTCTGTAAGTCCCTGTCTGTAAGTTCCCGTCTGTGAGTCCCCGTCTGTAAATCTCTGTCTGTGAGTCCCTGTCTGTAAGTCCCCGTCTGTAAATCCCCGTCTGTGAGTCCCCCGTCTGTAAATCCCTGTCTGTTATTCCCTGTCTGTAAATCCCTGTCTGTTAGTCCCCGTCTGTAAATCCCTGTCTGTTAATCCCTGTCTGTAAATCCCTGTCTGTTAGTCCCTGTCTGTCAGTCCCTGTCTGTAAATCCCTGTCTGTTAGTCCCTGTCTGTAAGTCACTGTCTGTAAGTCCCTGTCTGTTTGTTCCTGTCTTTACATGCCTGTCTATTTGTCCCCACCTGTTAGTTCCTGTCTGTAAGTCCCCGTCTGTAAGTCCCTGTCTGAAAGTCCCTGTCTATAAGTCCCTGTCTATAAGTCCCCATTTGTAAGTCCTAGTCTGTAAGTTCCTGTCTGGTAGTCCCCATCTGTAAATCCCCTTCTCTAAGTCCCACGCTGTAAGTTCGTGTCTGTTAGTGCCTATCCGTAAGTCCCTGACTGTATGTCCCCCTCTGTTAATCCCCGTCTGTAAGTCCCACTCTGTAGGTTCCTGTCTGTAAGTCCCCGTCTGTAAGTCCCAGTCTATAAGTCCTTGTCTGTTAGTTCCTGTCTGTTAGTCCCCGTCTGTAAGTCCCCGTCTGTCCGTCCCTGTCTGTAAGTCCCCGTCTGTAAATCCCAGTCTGTTAGCCCCCGTCTGTCCGTCCCTGTCTGTTAGTCCCCGTCTGTCCGTCCCTGTCTGTAAGTCCCTGTCTGTAAGTCCCTGTCTGTAAGACCCCGTCTGTAAGTCCCTGTCTGTTAATCCCTGTCTGTTAGTCCCTGTCTGTAAGTCCCCGTCTGTTAGTCCCCATCTCTTAGTCCCCGTCTGTAAGTCCCCGTCTGTAAGTCCCCGTCTGTAAGTTCCTGTCTCTTAGTCCCTGTCGGTAGGTACCTGTCTGTAATTCCCTGTCTGTTAGTCCCCGTCTGTAAGTCCCAGGCTGTAAGTCCCTGTCTGTAAATCCCCGTCTGTAAGTCCCTGTCTGTAAGTCCCTGTCTGTAATATCCTGTCTGTAAATCCCTGTCTGTAAGTCCCCGTCTGTAGGTCCCTGTCTTTAAGTCGCCGTCTGTGAGTCCCTGTCTGTAAGACCCTGCCTGTAAATCCCTGTCTGTAAGTCCCCGTCTGTTATTTCCTGTCTGTAAATCCCTGTCTGTTATTTCCTGTCTGTAAATCCCTGTCTGTTAGTCCCCGTCTGTAAATCCCTGTCTGTGAGTCCCCGTCTGTAAATCCCTGTCTGTCAGTCCCTGTCTGTCAGTCCCTGTCTGTAAATCCCCGTCTGTAAGTCCCTGTCTGTAAGTCCCCGTCTGTGAGTCCCCGTCTGTAAATCCCTGTCTGTGAGTCCCTGTCTGTAAGTCCCTGTCTGTAAGTCCCCGTCTGTAAGTCCCCGTCTGTGAGTCCGCCGTCTGTAAATCCCTGTCTGTTATTCCCTGTCTGTAAATCCCTGTCTGTTAGTCCCCGTCTGTAAATCCCTGTCTGTTAATCCCTGTCTGTAAATCCCTGTCTGTTAGTTCCTGTCTGTAAGTCCCTGTCTGTAAATCCCTGTCTGTTCGTCCCTGTCTGTAAGTCACTGTCTGTAAGTCCCTTTCTGTTTGTTCCTGTCTTTACATGCCTGTCTATTTGTCCCCACCTGTTAGTTCCTGTCTGTAAGTCCCCGTCTGTAAGTCCCTGTCTGAAAGTCCCTGTCTATAAGTCCCTGTCTATAAGTCCCCATTTGTAAGTCCTAGTCTGTAAGTTCCTGTCTGGTAGTCCCCATCTGTAAGTCCCCTTCTCTAAGTCCCACGCTGTAAGTTCGTGTCTGTTAGTGCCTATCCGTAAGTCCCTGACTGTATGTCCCCGTCTGTTAATCCCCGTCTGTAAGTCCCACTCTGTAGGTTCCTGTCTGTAAGTCCCCGTCTGTAAGTCCCAGTCTATAAGTCCTTGTCTGTTAGTTCCTGTCTGTTAGTTCCCGTCTGTAAGTCCCTGTCTGTTAGTCCCTGTCTGTTAATCCCTGTCTGTTAGTCCCCGTCTGTCCGTCCCTGTCTGTAAGTCCCCGTCTGTAAATCCCAGTCTGTTAGACCCGTCTGTCCGTCCCTGTCTGTTAGTCCCCGTCTGTCCGTCCCTGTCTGTAAGTCCCTGTCTGTAAGTCCCTGTCTGTAAGACCCCGTCTGTAAGTCCCTGTCTGTTAATCCCTGTCTGTTAGTCCCTGTCTGTAAGTCCCCGTCTGTTAGTCCCCATCTGTAAGTCCCCGTCTGTAAGTCCCCGTCTGTAAGTTCCTGTCTCTTAGTCCCTGTCGGTAGGTACCTGTCTGTAATTCCCTGTCTGTTAGTCCCCGTCTGTAAGTCCCAGGCTGTAAGTCCCTGTCTGTAAATCCCCGTCTGTAAGTCCCTGTCTTTAAGTCCCCGTCTGTGAGTCCCTGTCTGTACGACCCTGCCTGTAAATCCCTGTCTGTAAGTCCCCATCTGGAAGTCCTGGCCTGTAAATCCCTGTCTGTTATTCCCTGTCTGTAAATCCCTGTCTGTTAGTCCCCGTCTGTAAATCCCTGTCTGTAAGTCCCTGTCTGTAAGTCCCCGTCTGTCAGTCCCTGTCTGTAAGTCCCTGTCTGTAAGTCCTTGTCTGTAAGTCCCTGTCTGTAAATCCCCGTCTGTAAGTCCCTGTCTGTAAGTCCCTGTCTGTAAGTCCCTGTCTGTACGTCCCTGTCTGTAAGTCCCCGTCTGTAAGTCCCCGTCTGTAAGTCCCAGGCTGTAAGTCCCTGTCTGTAAGTCCTTGTCTGTGAGTCCCCGTCTGTAAATCCCTGTCTGTAAGTCCCTGTCTGTAAGTCCCTGTCTGTAAGTCCCTGTCTGTGAGTCCCCATCTGTAAGTCCCTGTCTGTAAATCCCTGTCTGTAAGTCCCTGTCTGTAAGTCCCCGTCTGTGAGTCCCCCGTCTGTGAGTCCCCGTCTGTAAGTCCCCGTCTGTAAGTCCCCGTCTGTAAGTCCCTGTCTGTTAGTTCCCGTCTGTAAGTCCCAGGCTGTAAGTCCCTGTCTGTAAATCCCCGTCTGTAAGTCCCTGTCTGTAAGTCCCTGTCTGTAAGTCCCAGTCTGTCAGTCCCTGTCTGTAAGTCCCTGTCTGTAAATCCTTGTCTGTAAGTCCCCATCTGTAAGTCCCTGTCTGTAAGACCCCGTCTGTAAGTCCCCGTCTGTAAGTCCCTGTCTGTACGTCCCAGGCTATCAGTCCCTGTCTGTAAGTCCTTGTCTGTAAGTCCCTGTCTGTAAATCCCTGTCTGTTAGTCCCTGTCTGTAAGTCCATGTCTGTAAGTCCCTGTCTCTAAGTCCCAGTCGGTCAGTCCCTGTCTGTAAGTCCCTGTCTGTAAATCCCTGTCTGTAAGTCCCCATCTGTAAGTCCCTGTCTTTAAGTCCCCGTCTGTGAGTCCCTGTCTGTAAGACCCCGTCTGTAAGTCCCCGTCTGTAAGTCCCTGTCTGTAAGTCCCTGTCTGTAAGTCCTTGTCTGTAAGTCCCTGTCTGTAAATCCCTGTCTGTAAGTCCCTGTCTGTAAGTCCCTGTCTGTAAGCCCCTGTCTGTACGCCCCGTCTGTAAGTCCCCGTCTGTAAGTCCCCGTCAGTAAGTCCCTGTCTGTAAGTCCCTGTCTGTAAGTCCCCGTTAGTAAGTCCCCGTCTGTAAATTCCTGTCTGTAAATCCCCGTCTGTAATTCCACATCTGTTAGTCCCTGTCTGTTAATCCCTGTCTGCTAATCCCTGTTTGTTAGTCCCCGTCTGTCCGTCCCTGTCTGTAAATCCCAGTCTGTAAGTCCCCGTCTGTTAGTCCCCGTCTGTAAGTCCCCGTCTGTAAGTCCCTGTCTGTGAGTCCCAGTCTGTAAGTCCCCGTCTGTGAGTCCCCGTCTGTACGTCCCTGTCTGTAAGTCCCTGTCAGTAAGTCCCCGTCGGTAAGTCCCTGTCTCTAAATCCCTGGCTGCAAGTCCCAGGCTGTAAGTCCCCGTCTGTAAGTCCCCGTCTGTAAGTCCCTGACTGTAAGTTCCCGTCTATAAGTCCCTGTCTATAAGTCCCTGTCTGTGAGTCCCCATCTATAAGTCCCCGTCTGTAAATCCCTGTCTGTAAGTCCCTGTCTGTAAGTTCCCGTCTGTGAGTCCCCGTCTGTAAATCCCTGTCTGTGAGTCCCTGTCTATAAGTCCCTGTCTGTAAGTCCCCCTCTGTAAGTCCCCGTCTGTAAGTCCCTGTCTTTAAGTCCCCGTCTGTGAGTCCCTGTCTGTAACACCCCGTCTGTAAGTCCCCGTCTGTAATTCCCTGTCTGTACGTCCCAGGCTATAAGTCCCTGTCTGTAAGTCCTTGTCTGTAAGTCCCTGTCTGTAAATTCCTGTCTGTTAGTCCCTGTCTGTAAGTCCCTGTCTGTAAGTCCCTGTCTGTACGTCCCCGTCTGTCAGTCCCTGTCTGTAAGTCCCTGTCTCTAAGTCCTTGTCTGTAAGTCCCTGTCTGTAAATCCCTGTCTGTAAGTCCCTGTCTGTAAGTCCCTGTCTGTAAGTCCCTGTCTGTACGCCCCTGTCTGTAAGTCCTTGTCTGTAAGTCCCCGTCTGTAAGTCCCCTTCTTTCAGTCCCTGTCTGTAAGTCCTTGTCTGTAAGTCCCCGTCTGTCAGTTCCTGTCTGTAAGTCCCTGTCTGTAAATCCCCGTCAGTCAGTCCCTTTCTGTGAGTCCCTGTCTGTAAATCCCCGTTTGTAAGTCCCTGTCTGTAAGTCCCTGTCTGTAAGTCCCTGTCTGTACGTCCCCGTCTGTACGTCCCTGTCTGTTAGTTCCCATCTGTAAGTCCCAGGCTGTAAGTCCCTGTCTGTAAATCCCCGTCTGTAAGTCCCTGTCTGTAAGTCCCTGTCTGTAAGTCCCAGTCTGTCAGTCCCTGTCTGTAAGTCCCTGTCTCTAAATCCCTGTCTCCAAGTCCCCATCTGTAAGTCCCTGTCTTTAAGTCCCCGTCTGTGAGTCCCTGTCTGTAACACCCCGTCTGTAAGTCCCCGTCTGTAAGTCCCTGTCTGTAAGTCCCTGTCTGTAATATCCTGTCTGTAAATCCCCGTCTGTAAGTCCCCGTCTGTAAGTCCCTGTCTTTAAGTCCCCGTCTGTGAGTCCCCGTCTGTAAATCCCTGTCTGTTATTCCCTGTCTGTAAATCCCTGTCTGTTAGTCCCCGTCTGTAAATCCCTGTTTGTAAGTCCCTGTCTGTAAGTCCCTGTCTGTAAGTCCCCCTCCGTCAGTCCCTGTCTGTAAGTCCCTGTCTGTAAGTCCCCGTCTGTGAGTCCCCGTCTGTAAATCCCTGTCTGTTATTCCCTGTCTGTAAATCCCTGTCTGTTGGTCCCCGTCTGTAAATCCCTGTCTGTGAGTCCCCGTCTGTAAATCCCTGTCTGTAAGTCCCTGTCTGTAAGTCCCCCTCTGTCAGTCCCTGTCTGTAAGTCCCTGTCTGTAAGTCACCGTCTGTGAGTCGCCGTCTGTACATCCCTGTCTGTGAGTCCCCGTCTGTAAGTCCCTGTCGGTAAATTCCTGTCTGTAAGTCCCCGTCTGTAAATCCCCGTCTGTAAGTCCCTGTCTGTAAGTCCCCGTTAGTAAGTCCCCGTCTGTAAGTTCCTGTCTGTAAATCCCCGTCTGTAATTCCACATCTGTTAGTCCCTGTCTGTTAATCCCTGTCTGCTAATCCCTGTTTGTTAGTCCCCGTCTGTCCGTCCCTGTCTGTAAATCCCAGTCTGTAAGTCCCCATCTGTTAGTCCCCGTCTGTAAGTCCCCGTCTGTAAGTCCCTGTCGTGAGTCCCAGTCTGTAAGTCCCCGTCTGTGAGTCCCCGTCTGTAAGTCCCTGTCTGTAAATTCCTGTCAGTAAGTCCCCGTCTGTAAGTCCCTGTCTCTAAGTCCCTGTCTGCAAGTCCCAGGCTGTAAGTCCGCGTCTGTAAGTCCCCGTCTGTAAGTCCCTGACTGTAAGTCCCCGTCTATAAGTCCCTGTCTGTAAGTCCCTGTCTGTGAGTCCCCATCTATAAGTCCCCGTCTGTAAATCCCTGTCTGTAAGTCCCTGTCTGTAAGCTCCCGTCTGTGAGTCCCCGTCTGTAAATCCCTGTCTGTGAGTCCCTGTCTATAAGTCCCCGTCTGTGAGTCCCTGTCTGTAACACCCCGTCTGTAAGTCCCCGTCTGTAATTCCCTGTCTGTACGTCCCAGGCTATAAGTCCCTGTCTGTAAGTCCTTGTCTGTAAGTCCCTGTCTGTAAATTCCTGTCTGTTAGTCCCTGTCTGTAAGTCCCTGTCTGTAAGTCCCTGTCTGTACGTCCCCGTCTGTCAGTCCCTGTCTGTAAGTCCTTGTCTGTAAGTCCTTGTCTGTAAGTCCCTGTCTGTAAATCCCTGTCTGTAAGTCCCTGTCTGTAAGTCCCTGTCTGTAAGTCCCTGTCTGTACGCCCCTGTCTGTAAGTCCTTGTCTGTAAGTCCCCGTCTGTAAGTCCCCTTCTTTCAGTCCCTGTCTGTAAGTCCTTGTCTGTAAGTCCCCGTCTGTCAGTCCCTGTCTGTAAGTCCCTGTCTGTAAATCCCCGTCAGTCAATCCCTTTCTGTGAGTCCCTGTCTGTAAATCCCCGTTTGTAAGTCCCTGTCTGTAAGTCCCTGTCTGTAAGTCCCTGTCTGTACGTCCCTGTCTGTAAGTCCCAGTCTGTAAGTCCCCGTCTGTAAGTCCCCGTCTGTAAGTCCCAGGCTGTAAGTCCCTGTCTGTAAGTCCTTGTCTGTGAGTCCGTGTCTGTAAATCCCTGTCTGTAAGTCCCTGTCTGTAAGTCCCTGTCTGTAAGTCCCTGTCTGTGAGTCCCCATCTGTAAGTCCCTGTCTGTAAATCCCCGTTTGTAAGTCCCTGTCTGTAAGTCCCTGTCTGTAAGTCCCTGTCTGTAAGTCCCTGTCTGTGAGTCCCCGTCTGTAAGCCCCTGTCTGTAAGTCCCTGTCTGTAAATCCCCGTCTGTAAGTCCCTGTCTGTAAGTCCCTGTCTGTACGTCCCTGTCTGTCAGTCCCTGTCTGTAAGTCCCTGTCTGTAAGTCCCCTTCAGTAAGTCCCAGGCTGTAAGTCCCTGTCTGTAAGTCCCTGTCTGTGAGTCCCCATCTATAAGTCCCCGTCTGTAAATCCCTGTCTGTAAGTCCCTGTCTGTAACTCCCCGTCTGTGAGTCCCCGTCTGTAAATCCCTGTCTGTGAGTCCCTGTCTGTAAGTCCCCGTCTGTAAGTCCCCGTCTGTGAGTCCTCCGTCTGTAAATCCCTGTCTGTTATTCCCTGTCTGTAAATCCCTGTCTGTAAATCCCCGTCTGTAAATCCCTGTCTGTTAATCCCTGTCTGTAAATCCCTGTCTGTTAGTCCCTGTCTGTAAGTCCCTGTCTGTAAATCCCTGTCTGTTAGTCCCTGTCTGTAAGTACCTGTCTGTAAATCCCTGTCTGTTAGTCCCTGTCTGTAAGTTACTGTCTGTAAGTCCCTGTCTGTTTGTTCCTGTCTTTACATGCCTGTCTATTTGTCCCCACCTGTTAGTTCCTGTCTGTAAGTCCCCGTCTGTAAGTCCCTGTCTGAAAGTCCCTGTCTATAAGTCCCTGTCTATAAGTCCCCATTTGTAAGTCCTAGTCTGTAAGTTCCTGTCTGGTAGTCCCCATCTGTAAGTCCCCTTCTCTAAGTCCCACGCTGTAAGTTCGTGTCTGTTAGTGCCTATCCGTAAGTCCCTGACTGTATGTCCCCGTCTGTTAATCCCCGTCTGTAAGTCCCACTCTGTAGGTTCCTGTCTGTAAGTCCCCGTCTGTAAGTCCCAGTCTATAAGTCCTTGTCTGTTAGTTCCTGTCTGTTAGTTCCCGTCTGTAAGTCCCTGTCTGTTAGTCCCTGTCTGTTAATCCCTGTCTGTTAGTCCCCGTCTGTCCGTCCCTGTCTGTAAGTCCCCGTCTGTAAATCCCAATCTGTTAGTCCCCGTCTGTCCGTCCCTGTCTGTTAGTCCCCGTCTGTCCGTCCCTGTCTGTAAGTCCCTGTCTGTAAGACCCTGTCTGTAAGTCCCTGTCTGTAAGCCCCTGTCTGTAAGTCCCTGTCTGTAAGTCCCTGTCTGTGAGTCCCCATCTGTAAGTCCCTGTCTGTAAATCCCCGTTTGTAAGTCCCTGTCTGTAAGTCCCTGTCTGTAAGTCCTTGTCTGTGAGTCCGTGTCTGTAAATCCCTGTCTGTAAGTCCCTGTCTGTAAGTCCCTGTCTGTAAGTCCCTGTCTGTGAGTCCCCATCTGTAAGTCCCTGTCTGTAAATCCCCGTTTGTAAGTCCCTGTCTGTAAGTCCCTGTCTGTAAGTCCCTGTCTGTAAGTCCCTGTCTGTGAGTCCCCGTCTGTAAGTCCCTGTCTGTAAGTCCCTGTCTGTAAGTCCCTGTCTGTAAGTCCCTGTCTCCAAGTCCCCATCTGTAAGTCCCTGTCTTTAAGTCCCCGTCTGTGAGTCCCTGTCTGTAACACCCCGTCTGTAAGTCCCCGTCTGTAAGTCCCTGTCTGTAAGTCCCTGTCTGTAATATCCTGTCTGTAAATCCCCGTCTGTAAGTCCCCGTCTGTAAGTCCCTGTCTTTAAGTCCCCGTCTGTGAGTCCCCGTCTGTAAATCCCTGTCTGTTATTCCCTGTCTGTAAATCCCTGTCTGTTAGTCCCCGTCTGTAAATCCCTGTTTGTAAGTCCCTGTCTGTAAGTCCCTGTCTGTAAGTCCCCCTCCGTCAGTCCCTGTCTGTAAGTCCCTGTCTGTAAGTCCCCGTCTGTGAGTCCCCGTCTGTAAATCCCTGTCTGTTATTCCCTGTCTGTAAATCCCTGTCTGTTGGTCCCCGTCTGTAAATCCCTGTCTGTGAGTCCCCGTCTGTAAATCCCTGTCTGTAAGTCCCTGTCTGTAAGTCCCCCTCTGTCAGTCCCTGTCTGTAAGTCCCTGTCTGTAAGTCCCCGTCTGTGAGTCGCCGTCTGTACATCCCTGTCTGTGAGTCCCCGTCAGTAAGTCCCTGTCGGTAAATTCCTGTCTGTAAGTCCCCGTCTGTAAATCCCCGTCTGTAAGTCCCTGTCTGTAAGTCCCCGTTAGTAAGTCCCCGTCTGTAAGTTCCTGTCTGTAAATCCCCGTCTGTAATTCCACATCTGTTAGTCCCTGTCTGTTAATCCCTGTCTGCTAATCCCTGTTTGTTAGTCCCCGTCTGTCCGTCCCTGTCTGTAAATCCCAGTCTGTAAGTCCCCATCTGTTAGTCCCCGTCTGTAAGTCCCCGTCTGTAAGTCCCTGTCGTGAGTCCCAGTCTGTAAGTCCCCGTCTGTGAGTCCCCGTCTGTACGTCCCTGTCTGTAAATTCCTGTCAGTAAGTCCCCGTCGGTAAGTCCCTGTCTCTAAGTCCCTGGCTGCAAGTCCCAGGCTGTAAGTCCGCGTCTGTAAGTCCCCGTCTGTAAGTCCCTGACTGTAAGTCCCCGTCTATAAGTCCCTGTCTGTAAGTCCCTGTCTGTGAGTCCCCATCTATAAGTCCCCGTCTGTAAATCCCTGTCTGTAAGTCCCTGTCTGTAAGCTCCCGTCTGTGAGTCCCCGTCTGTAAATCCCTGTCTGTGAGTCCCTGTCTATAAGTCCCCGTCTGTGAGTCCCTGTCTGTAACACCCCGTCTGTAAGTCCCCGTCTGTAATTCCCTGTCTGTACGTCCCAGGCTATAAGTCCCTGTCTGTAAGTCCTTGTCTGTAAGTCCCTGTCTGTAAATTCCTGTCTGTTAGTCCCTGTCTGTAAGTCCCTGTCTGTAAGTCCCTGTCTGTACGTCCCCGTCTGTCAGTCCCTGTCTGTAAGTCCTTGTCTGTAAGTCCTTGTCTGTAAGTCCCTGTCTGTAAATCCCTGTCTGTAAGTCCCTGTCTGTAAGTCCCTGTCTGTAAGTCCCTGTCTGTACGCCCCTGTCTGTAAGTCCTTGTCTGTAAGTCCCCGTCTGTAAGTCCCCTTCTTTCAGTCCCTGTCTGTAAGTCCTTGTCTGTAAGTCCCCGTCTGTCAGTCCCTGTCTGTAAGTCCCTGTCTGTAAATCCCCGTCAGTCAATCCCTTTCTGTGAGTCCCTGTCTGTAAATCCCCGTTTGTAAGTCCCTGTCTGTAAGTCCCTGTCTGTAAGTCCCTGTCTGTAAGTCCCAGGCTGTAAGTCCCTGTCTGTAAGTCCTTGTCTGTGAGTCCGTGTCTGTAAATCCCTGTCTGTAAGTCCCTGTCTGTAAGTCCCTGTCTGTAAGTCCCTGTCTGTGAGTCCCCATCTGTAAGTCCCTGTCTGTAAATCCCCGTTTGTAAGTCCCTGTCTGTAAGTCCCTGTCTGTAAGTCCCTGTCTGTAAGTCCCTGTCTGTGAGTCCCCGTCTGTAAGTCCCTGTCTGTAAGTCCCTGTCTGTAAGTCCCCGTCTGGAAGTCCCTGTCTGTTAGTCCCCATCTGTAAGTCCCAGGCTGTAAGTCCCTGTCTGTAAATCCCCGTCTGTAAGTCCCTGTCTGTAAGTCCCTGTCTGTACGTCCCTGTCTGTCAGTCCCTGTCTATAAGTCCCTGTCTGTAAGTCCCCTTCAGTAAGTCCCAGGCTGTAAGTCCCTGTCTGTAAGTCCCTGTCTGTGAGTCCCCATCTATAAGTCCCCGTCTGAAAATCCCTGTCTGTAAGTCCCTGTCTGTAACTCCCCGTCTGTGAGTCCCCGTCTGTAAATCCCTGTCTGTGAGTCCCTGTCTGTAAGTCCCCGTCTGTAAGTCCCCGTCTGTGAGTCCTCCGTCTGTAAATCCCTGTCTGTTATTCCCTGTCTGTAAATCCCTGTCTGTAAATCCCCGTCTGTAAATCCCTGTCTGTTAATCCCTGTCTGTAAATCCCTGTCTGTTAGTCCCTGTCTGTAAGTCCCTGTCTGTAAATCCCTGTCTGTTAGTCCCTGTCTGTAAGTACCTGTCTGTAAATCCCTGTCTGTTAGTCCCTGTCTGTAAGTTACTGTCTGTAAGTCCCTGTCTGTTTGTTCCTGTCTTTACATGCCTGTCTATTTGTCCCCACCTGTTAGTTCCTGTCTGTAAGTCCCCGTCTGTAAGTCCCTGTCTGAAAGTCCCTGTCTATAAGTCCCTGTCTATAAGTCCCCATTTGTAAGTCCTTGTCTGTAAGTCCTTGTCTGTAAGTCCCTGTCTGTAAATCCCTGTCTGTAAGTCCCTGTCTGTAAGTCCCTGTCTGTAAGTCCCTGTCTGTACGCCCCTGTCTGTAAGTCCTTGTCTGTAAGTCCCCGTCTGTAAGTCCCCTTCTTTCAGTCCCTGTCTGTAAGTCCTTGTCTGTAAGTCCCCGTCTGTCAGTCCCTGTCTGTAAGTCCCTGTCTGTAAATCCCCGTCAGTCAATCCCTTTCTGTGAGTCCCTGTCTGTAAATCCCCGTTTGTAAGTCCCTGTCTGTAAGTCCCTGTCTGTAAGTCCCTGTCTGTAAGTCCCAGGCTGTAAGTCCCTGTCTGTAAGTCCTTGTCTGTGAGTCCGTGTCTGTAAATCCCTGTCTGTAAGTCCCTGTCTGTAAGTCCCTGTCTGTAAGTCCCTGTCTGTGAGTCCCCATCTGTAAGTCCCTGTCTGTAAATCCCCGTTTGTAAGTCCCTGTCTGTAAGTCCCTGTCTGTAAGTCCCTGTCTGTAAGTCCCTGTCTGTGAGTCCCCGTCTGTAAGCCCCTGTCTGTAAGTCCCTGTCTGTAAGTCCCCGTCTGGAAGTCCCTGTCTGTTAGTCCCCATCTGTAAGTCCCAGGCTGTAAGTCCCTGTCTGTAAATCCCCGTCTGTAAGTCCCTGTCTGTAAGTCCCTGTCTGTACGTCCCTGTCTGTCAGTCCCTGTCTATAAGTCCCTGTCTGTAAGTCCCCTTCAGTAAGTCCCAGGCTGTAAGTCCCTGTCTGTAAGTCCCTGTCTGTGAGTCCCCATCTATAAGTCCCCGTCTGAAAATCCCTGTCTGTAAGTCCCTGTCTGTAACTCCCCGTCTGTGAGTCCCCGTCTGTAAATCCCTGTCTGTGAGTCCCTGTCTGTAAGTCCCCGTCTGTAAGTCCCCGTCTGTGAGTCCTCCGTCTGTAAATCCCTGTCTGTTATTCCCTGTCTGTAAATCCCTGTCTGTAAATCCCCGTCTGTAAATCCCTGTCTGTTAATCCCTGTCTGTAAATCCCTGTCTGTTAGTCCCTGTCTGTAAGTCCCTGTCTGTAAATCCCTGTCTGTTAGTCCCTGTCTGTAAGTACCTGTCTGTAAATCCCTGTCTGTTAGTCCCTGTCTGTAAGTTACTGTCTGTAAGTCCCTGTCTGTTTGTTCCTGTCTTTACATGCCTGTCTATTTGTCCCCACCTGTTAGTTCCTGTCTGTAAGTCCCCGTCTGTAAGTCCCTGTCTGAAAGTCCCTGTCTATAAGTCCCTGTCTATAAGTCCCCATTTGTAAGTCCTAGTCTGTAAGTTCCTGTCTGGTAGTCCCCATCTGTAAGTCCCCTTCTCTAAGTCCCACGCTGTAAGTTCGTGTCTGTTAGTGCCTATCCGTAAGTCCCTGACTGTATGTCCCCGTCTGTTAATCCCCGTCTGTAAGTCCCACTCTGTAGGTTCCTGTCTGTAAGTCCCCGTCTGTAAGTCCCAGTCTATAAGTCCTTGTCTGTTAGTTCCTGTCTGTTAGTTCCCGTCTGTAAGTCCCTGTCTGTTAGTCCCTGTCTGTTAATCCCTGTCTGTTAGTCCCCGTCTGTCCGTCCCTGTCTGTAAGTTCCCGTCTGTAAATCCCAATCTGTTAGTCCCCGTCTGTCCGTCCCTGTCTGTTAGTCCCCGTCTGTCCGTCCCTGTCTGTAAGTCCCTGTCTGTAAGACCCTGTCTGTAAGTCCCTGTCTGTAAGTCCCTGTCTGTAAGTCCCTGTCTGTAAGTCCCTGTCTGTGAGTCCCCATCTGTAAGTCCCTGTCTGTAAATCCCCGTTTGTAAGTCCCTGTCTGTAAGTCCCTGTCTGTAAGTCCTTGTCTGTGAGTCCGTGTCTGTAAATCCCTGTCTGTAAGTCCCTGTCTGTAAGTCCCTGTCTGTAAGCCCCTGTCTGTGAGTCCCCATCTGTAAGTCCCTGTCTGTAAATCCCCGTTTGTAAGTCCCTGTCTGTAAGTCCCTGTCTGTAAGTCCCTGTCTGTGAGTCCCCGTCTGTAAGTCCCTGTCTGTAAGTCCCTGTCTGTAAGTCCCTGTCTGTAAGTCCCTGTCTGTGAGTCCCCATCTGTAAGTCCCTGTCTGTAAATCCCCGTTTGTAAGTCCCTGTCTGTAAGTCCCTGTCTGTAAGTCCCTGTGAGTCCCCGTCTGTAAGTCCCTGTCTGTAAGTCCCTGTCTGTAAGTCCCCGTCTGTAAGTCCCTGTCTGTTAGTCCCCATCTGTAAGTCCCAGGCTGTAAGTCCCTGTCTGTAAATCCCCGTCTGTAAGTCCCTGTCTGTAAGTCCCCGTCTGTAAATCCCTGTCTGTAAGTCCATGTCTGTAAGTTCCCGTCTGTGAGTCCCCGTCTGTAAATCCCTGTCTGTGAGTCCCTGTTTATAAGTCCCTGTCTGTAAGTCCCCGTCTGTAAGTCCCTGACTGTAAGTCCCCATCTATAAGTCCCTGTCTGTAAGTCCCTGTTTGTGAGTCCCCATCTATAAGTCCCCGTCTGTAAATCCCTGTCTGTTAGTCCCTGTCTGTAAGTCCCTGTCTGTAAGTCCCCGTCTGTGAGTCCCCCGTCTGAAAGTCCCTGTCTGTTAGTTCCCGTCTGTAAGTCCCAGGCTGTAAGTTCCTGTCTGTAAATCCCCGTCTGTAAGTCCCTGTCTGTAAGTCCCTGTCTGTAAGTCCCAGTCTGTCAGTCCCTGTCTGTAAATCCCCGTCTGTAAGTCCCTGTCTGTAAGTCCCTGTCTGTAAGTCCCTGTCTGTGAGTCCCCGTCTGTAAGTCCCTGTCTGTAAGTCCCTGTCTGTAAGTCCCCGTCTGTAAGTCCCTGTCTGTTAGTCCCCATCTGTAAGTCCCAGGCTGTAAGTCCCTGTCTGTAAATCCCCGTCTGTAAGTCCCTGTCTGTAAGTCCCCGTCTGTAAATCCCTGTCTGTAAGTCCCTGTCTGTAAGTTCCCGTCTGTGAGTCCCCGTCTGTAAATCCCTGTCTGTGAGTCCCTGTCTATAAGTCCCTGTCTGTAAGTCCCCGTCTGTAAGTCCCTGACTGTAAGTCCCCATCTATAAGTCCCTGTCTGTAAGTCCCTGTCTGTGAGTCCCCATCTATAAGTCCCCGTCTGTAAATCCCTGTCTGTAAGTCCCCTTCTGTAAGTCCCCGTCTGTGAGTCCCCCGTCTGTAAATCCCTGTCTGTTATTCCCTGTCTGTAAATCCCTGTCTGTTAGTCCCCGTCTGTAAATCCCTGTCTGTTAATCCCTGTCTGTAAATCCCTGTCTGTTAGTCCCTGTCTGTAAGTCCCTGTCTGTAAATCCCTGTCTGTTAGTCCCTGTCTGTAAGTCCCTGTCTGTAAATCCCTGTCTGTTAGTCCCTGTCTGTAAGTACCTGTCTGTAAATCCCTGTCTGTTAGTCCCTGTCTGTAAGTCCCTGTCTGTTTGTTCCTGTCTTTACATGCCTGTCTATTTGTCCACACCTGTTAGTTCCTGTCTGTAAGTCCCCGTCTGTAAGTCCCTGTCTGAAAGTCCCTGTCTATAAGTCCCTGTCTATAAGTCCCCATTTGTAAGTCCTAGTCTGTAAATTCCTGTCTGGTAGTCCCCATCTGTAAGTCCCCTTCTCTAAGTCCCACGCTGTAAGTTCGTGTCTGTTAGTGCCTATCCGTAAGTCCCTGACTGTATGTCCCCGTCTGTTAATCCCCGTCTGTAAGTCCCGCTCTGTAGGTTCCTGTCTGTAAGTCCCCGTCTGTAAGTCCCAGTCTATAAGTCCTTGTCTGTTAGTTCCTGTCTGTTAGTTCCCGTCTGTAAGTCCCTGTCTGTTAGTCCCTGTCTGTTAATCCCTGTCTGTTAGTCCCCGTCTGTCCGTCCCTGTCTGTAAGTCCCCGTCTGTAAATCCCAGTCTGTTAGTCCCCGTCTGTCCGTCCCTGTCTGTTAGTCCCCGTCTGTCCATCCCTGTCTGTAAGTCCCTGTCTGTAAGTCCCTGTCTGTAAGACCCTGTCTGTAAGTCCCTGTCTGTAAGCCCCTGTCTGTAAGTCCCTGTCTGAAAGTCCCTGTCTGTGAGTCCCCATCTGTAAGTCCCTGTCTGTAAATCCCCGTTTGTAAGTCCCTGTCTGTAAGTCCCTGTCTGTAAGTCCCCGTCTGTAAGTCCCCGTCTGTACGTCCCAGGCTGTAAGTCCCTGTCTGTAAGTCCTTGTCTGTGAGTCCGTGTCTGTAAATCCCTGTCTGTAAGTCCCTGTCTGTAAGTCCCTGATGTAAGTCCCTGTCTGTGAGTCCCCATCTGTAAGTCCCTGTCTGTAAATCCCCGTTTGTAAGTCCCTGTCTGTAAGTCCCTGTCTGTAAGTCCCTGTCTGTAAGTCCCTGTCTGTGAGTCCCCGTCTGTAAGTCCCTGTCTGTAAGTCCCTGTCTGTAAGTCCCCGTCTGTAAGTCCCTGTCTGTTAGTCCCCATCTGTAAGTCCCAGGCTGTAAGTCCCTGTCTGTAAATCCCCGTCTGTAAGTCCCTCTCTGTAAGTCCCCGTCTGTGAGTCCCCGTCTGTAAATCCCTGTCTGTGAGTCCCTGTCTATAAGTCCCTGTCTGTAAGTCCCCGTCTGTAAGTCCCCGTCTGTGAGTCCCCGTCTGTAAATCCCTGTCTGTGAGTCCCTGTCTGTAAGTCCCCATCTGTAAATCCCCGTCTGTGAGTCCCCCGTCTGTAAATCCCTGTCTGTTATTCCCTGTCTGTAAATCGCTGTCTGTTAGTCCCCGTCTATAAATCCCTGTCTGTTAATCCCTGTCTGTAAATCCCTGTCTGTTAGTCCCTGTCTGTCAGTCCCTGTCTGTAAATCCCTGTCTGTTAGTCCCTGTCTGTAAGTCACTGTCTGTAAGTCCCTGTCTGTTTGTTCCTGTCTTTACATGCCTGTCTATTTGTCCCCACCTGTTAGTTCCTGTCTGTAAGTCCCCGTCTGTAAGTCCCTGTCTGAAAGTCCCTGTCTATAAGTCCCTGTCTATAAGTCCCCATTTGTAAGTCCTAGTCTGTAAGTTCCTGTCTGGTAGTCCCCATCTGTAAGTCCCCTTCTCTAAGTCCCACGCTGTAAGTTCGTGTCTGTTAGTGCCTATCCGTAAGTCCCTGACTGTATGTCCCCCTCTGTTAATCCCCGTCTGTAAGTCCCACTCTGTAGGTTCCTGTCTGTAAGTCCCCGTCTGTAAGTCCCAGTCTATAAGTCCTTGTCTGTTAGTTCCTGTCTGTTAGTTCCCGTCTGTAAGTCCCCGTCTGTCCGTCCCTGTCTGTAAGTCCCCGTCTGTAAATCCCAGTCTGTTAGTCCCCGTCTGTCCGTCCCTGTCTGTTAGTCCCCGTCTGTCCGTCCCTGTCTGTAAGTCCCTGTCTGTAAGTCCCTGTCTGTAAGTCCCCGTCTGTAAGTCCCTGTCTGTTAATCCCTGTCTGTTAGTCCCTGTCTGTAAGTCCCCGTCTGTTAGTCCCCGTCTCTTAGTCCCCGTCTGTAAGTCCCCGTCTGTAAGTCCCCGTCTGTAAGTTCCTGTCTCTTAGTCCCTGTCGGTAGGTACCTGTCTGTAATTCCCTGTCTGTTAGTCCCCGTCTGTAAGTCCCAGGCTGTAAGTCCCTGTCTGTAAATCCCCGTCTGTAAGTCCCTGTCTGTAAGTCCCTGTCTGTAATATCCTGTCTGTAAATCCCTGTCTGTAAGTCCCCGTCTGTAAGTCCCTGTCTTTAAGTCGCCGTCTGTGAGTCCCTGTCTGTAAGACCCTGCCTGTAAATCCCTGTCTGTAAGTCCCCGTCTGTTATTTCCTGTCTGTAAATCCCTGTCTGTTATTTCCTGTCTGTAAATCCCTGTCTGTTAGTCCCCGTCTGTAAATCCCTGTCTGTGAGTCCCGTCTGTAAATCCCTGTCTGTAAGTCCCTGTCTGTCAGTCCCTGTCTGTAAATCCCTGTCTGTAAGTCCCCGTCTGTAAGTCCCCGTCTGTGAGTCCTCCGTCTGTAAATCCCTGTCTGTTATTCCCTGTCTGTAAATCCCTGTCTGTAAGTCCCCGTCTGTAAGTCCCTGTCTTTAAGTCGCCGTCTGTGAGTCCCTGTCTGTAAGACCCTGCCTGTAAATCCCTGTCTGTAAGTCCCCGTCTGTTATTTCCTGTCTGTAAATCCCTGTCTGTTATTTCCTGTCTGTAAATCCCTGTCTGTTAGTCCCCGTCTGTAAATCCCTGTCTGTAAGTCCCCGTCTGTGAGTCCCCGTCTGTAAATCCCTGTCTGTGAGTCCCTGTCTGTAAGTCCCTGTCTGTAAGTCCCCGTCTGTAAGTCCCCGTCTGTGAGTCCTCCGTCTGTAAATCCCTGTCTGTTATTCCCTGTCTGTAAATCCCTGTCTGTTAGTCCCCGTCTGTAAATCCCTGTCTGTTAATCCCTGTCTGTAAATCCCTGTCTGTTAGTCCCTGTCTGTAAGTCACTGTCTGTAAGTCCCTTTCTGTTTGTTCCTGTCTTTACATGCCTGTCTATTTGTCCACACCTGTTAGTTCCTGTCTGTAAGTCCCCGTCTGTAAGTCCCTGTCTGAAAGTCCCTGTCTATAAGTCCCTGTCTATAAGTCCCCATTTGTCAGTCCTAGTCTGTAAGTTCCTGTCTGGTAGTCCCCATCTGTAAGTCCCCTTCTCTAAGTCCCACGCTGTAAGTTCGTGTCTGTTAGTGCCTATCCGTAAGTCCCTGACTGTATGTCCCCGTCTGTTAATCCCCGTCTGTAAGTCCCACTCTGTAGGTTCCTGTCTGTAAGTCCCCGTCTGTAAGTCCCAGTCTATAAGTCCTTGTCTGTTAGTTCCTGTCTGTTAGTTCCCGTCTGTAAGTCCCTGTCTGTTAGTCCCTGTCTGTTAATCCCTGTCTGTTAGTCCCCGTCTGTCCGTCCCTGTCTGTAAGTCCCCGTCTGTAAATCCCAGTCTGTTAGACCCGTCTGTCCGTCCCTGTCTGTTAGTCCCCGTCTGTCCGTCCCTGTCTGTAAGTCCCTGTCTGTAAGTCCCTGTCTGTAAGACCCCGTCTGTAAGTCCCTGTCTGTTAATCCCTGTCTGTTAGTCCCTGTCTGTAAGTCCCCGTCTGTTAGTCCCCGTCTGTAAGTCCCCGTCTGTAAGTCCCCGTCTGTAAGTTCCTGTCTCTTAGTCCCTGTCGGTAGGTACCTGTCTGTAATTCCCTGTCTGTAAGTCCCCGTCTGTAAGTCCCAGGCTGTAAGTCCCTGTCTGTAAATCCCCGTCTGTAAGTCCCTGTCTTTAAGTCCCCGTCTTTGAGTCCCTGTCTGTACGACCCTGCCTGTAAATCCCTGTCTGTAAGTCCCCATCTGGAAGTCCTGGCCTGTAAATCCCTGTCTGTTATTCCCTGTCTGTAAATCCCTGTCTGTTAGTCCCCGTCTGTAAATCCCTGTCTGTAAGTCCCTGTCTGTAAGTCCCCGTCTGTCAGTCCCTGTCTGTAAGTCCCTGTCTGTAAGTCCTTGTCTGTAAGTCCCTGTCTGTAAATCCCCGTCTGTAAGTCCCTGTCTGTAAGTCCCTGTCTGTACGTCCCTGTCTGTACGTCCCTGTCTGTAAGTCCCCGTCTGTAAGTCCCCGTCTGTAAGTCCCAGGCTGTAAGTCCCTGTCTGTAAGTCCTTGTCTGTGAGTCCCCGTCTGTAAATCCCTGTCTGTAAGTCCCTGTCTGTAAGTCCCTGTCTGTAAGTCCCTGTCTGTGAGTCCCCATCTGTAAGTCCCTGTCTGTAAATCCCTGTCTGTAAGTCCCTGTCTGTAAGTCCCTGTCTGTGAGTCCCCATCTGTAAGTCCCTGTCTGTAAATCCCTGTCTGTAAGTCCCTGTCTGTAAGTCCTTGTCTGTGAGTCCCCGTCTGTAAATCCCTGTCTGTAAGTCCCTGTCTGTAAGTCCCCGTCTGTGAGTCCCCGTCTGTGAGTCCCCGTCTGTAAGTCCCTGTCTGTAAGTCCCCGTCTGTAAGTCCCTGTCTGTTAGTTCCCGTCTGTAAGTCCCAGTCTGTAAGTCCCTGTCTGTAAGTCCCCGTCTGTTAATCCCTGTCTGTTAGTCCCCGTCTGTCCGTCCCTGTCTGTAAGTCCCCGTCTGTAAATCCCAGTCTGTTAGACCCGTCTGTCCGTCCCTGTCTGTTAGTCCCCGTCTGTCCGTCCCTGTCTGTAAGTCCCTGTCTGTAAGTCCCTGTCTGTAAGACCCCGTCTGTAAGTCCCTGTCTGTTAATCCCTGTCTGTTAGTCCCTGTCTGTAAGTCCCCGTCTGTTAGTCCCCGTCTGTAAGTCCCCGTCTGTAAGTCCCCGTCTGTAAGTTCCTGTCTCTTAGTCCCTGTCGGTAGGTACCTGTCTGTAATTCCCTGTCTGTTAGTCCCCGTCTGTAAGTCCCAGGCTGTAAGTCCCTGTCTGTAAATCCCCGTCTGTAAGTCCCTGTCTTTAAGTCCCCGTCTGTGAGTCCCTGTCTGTACGACCCTGCCTGTAAATCCCTGTCTGTAAGTCCCCATCTGTAAGTCCTGGCCTGTAAATCCCTGTCTGTTATTCCCTGTCTGTAAATCCCTGTCTGTTAGTCCCCGTCTGTAAATCCCTGTCTGTAAGTCCCTGTCTGTAAGTCCCCGTCTGTCAGTCCCTGTCTGTAAGTCCCTGTCTGTAAGTCCTTGTCTGTAAGTCCCTGTCTGTAAATCCCCGTCTGTAAGTCCCTGTCTGTAAGTCCCTGTCTGTAAGTCCCTGTCTGTACGTCCCTGTCTGTAAGTCCCCGTCTGTAAGTCCCCGTCTGTAAGTCCCAGGCTGTAAGTCCCTGTCTGTAAGTCCTTGTCTGTGAGTCCCCGTCTGTAAATCCCTGTCTGTAAGTCCCTGTCTGTAAGTCCCTGTCTGTAAGTCCCTGTCTGTGAGTCCCCATCTGTAAGTCCCTGTCTGTAAATCCCTGTCTGTAAGTCCCTGTCTGTAAGTCCCTGTCTGTGAGTCCCCATCTGTAAGTCCCTGTCTGTAAATCCCTGTCTGTAAGTCCCTGTCTGTAAGTCCTTGTCTGTGAGTCCCCGTCTGTAAATCCCTGTCTGTAAGTCCCTGTCTGTAAGTCCCCGTCTGTGAGTCCCCCGTCTGTGAGTCCCCGTCTGTAAGTCCCTGTCTGTAAGTCCCCGTCTGTAAGTCCCTGTCTGTTAGTTCCCGTCTGTAAGTCCCAGGCTGTAAGTCCCTGTCTGTAAGTCCCCGTCTGTAAGTCCCTGACTGTAAGTCCCCATCTATAAGTCCCTGTCTGTAAGTCCCTGTCTGTGAGTCCCCATCTATAAGTCCCCGTCTGTAAATCCCTGTCTGTAAGTCCCCTTCTGTAAGTCCCCGTCTGTGAGTCCCCCGTCTGTAAATCCCTGTCTGTTATTCCCTGTCTGTAAATCCCTGTCTGTTAGTCCCCGTCTGTAAATCCCTGTCTGTTAATCCCTGTCTGTAAATCCCTGTCTGTTAGTCCCTGTCTGTAAGTCCCTGTCTGTAAATCCCTGTCTGTTAGTCCCTGTCTGTAAGTACCTGTCTGTAAGTCCCTGTCTGTAAGTCCCTGTCTGTAAGTCCCTGTCTGTAAATCCCTGTCTGTTAGTCCCTGTCTGTAAGTACCTGTCTGTAAATCCCTGTCTGTTAGTCCCTGTCTGTAAGTCACTGTCTGTAAGTCCCTGTCTGTTTGCTCCTGTCTTTACATGCCTGTCTATTTGTCCACACCTGTTAGTTCCTGTCTGTAAGTCCCCGTCTGTAAGTCCCTGTCTGAAAGTCCCTGTCTATAAGTCCCTGTCTATAAGTCCCCATTTGTAAGTCCTAGTCTGTAAGTTCCTGTCTGGTAGTCCCCATCTGTAAGTCCCCTTCTCTAAGTCCCACGCTGTAAGTTCGTGTCTGTTAGTGCCTATCCGTAAGTCCCTGACTGTATGTCCCCGTCTGTTAATCCCCGTCTGTAAGTCCCACTCTGTAGGTTCCTGTCTGTAAGTCCCCGTCTGTAAGTCCCAGTCTATAAGTCCTTGTCTGTTAGTTCCTGTCTGTTAGTTCCCGTCTGTAAGGCCCTGTCTGTTAGTCCCTGTCTGTTAATCCCTGTCTGTTAGTCCCCGTCTGTCCGTCCCTGTCTGTAAGTCCCCGTCTGTAAATCCCAGTCTGTTAGTCCCCGTCTGTCCGTCCCTGTCTGTTAGTCCCCGTCTGTCCATCACTGTCTGTAAGTCCCTGTCTGTAAGTCCCTGTCTGTAAGACCCTGTCTGTAAGTCCCTGTCTGTAAGTCCCTGTCTGTGAGTCCCCATCTGTAAGTCCCTGTCTGTAAGTCCCCGTCTGTAAGTCCCCGTCTGTAAGTCCCAGGCTGTAAGTCCCTGTCTGTAAGTCCTTGTCTGTGAGTCCGTGTCTGTAAATCCCTGTCTGTAAGTCCCTGTCTGTAAGTCCCTGATGTAAGTCCCTGTCTGTGAGTCCCCATCTGTAAGTCCCTGTCTGTAAATCCCCGTTTGTAAGTCCCTGTCTGTAAGTCCCTGTCTGTAAGTCCCTGTCTGTAAGTCCCTGTCTGTGAGTCCCCGTCTGTAAGTCCCTGTCTGTAAGTCCCTGTCTGTAAGTCCCCGTCTGTAAGTCCCTGTCTGTTAGTCCCCATCTGTAAGTCCCAGGCTGTAAGTCCCTGTCTGTAAATCCCCGTCTGTAAGTCCCTGTCTGTAAGTCCCCGTCTGTAAATCCCTGTCTGTAAGTCCCTCTCTGTAAGTCCCCGTCTGTGAGTCCCCGTCTGTAAATCCCTGTCTGTGAGTCCCTGTCTGTAAGTCCCTGTCTGTAAGTCCCCGTCTGTAAGTCCCCGTCTGTGAGTCCCCGTCTGTAAATCCCTGTCTGTGAGTCCCTGTCTGTAAGTCCCCATCTGTAAATCCCCGTCTGTGAGTCCCCCGTCTGTAAATCCCTGTCTGTTATTCCCTGTCTGTAAATCCCTGTCTGTTAGTCCCCGTCTGTAAATCCCTGTCTGTTAGTCCCTGTCTGTCAGTCCCTGTCTGTAAATCCCTGTCTGTTAGTCCCTGTCTGTAAGTCACTGTCTGTAAGTCCCTGTCTGTTTGTTCCTGTCTTTACATGCCTGTCTATTTGTCCCCACCTGTTAGTTCCTGTCTGTAAGTCCCCGTCTGTAAGTCCCTGTCTGAAAGTCCCTGTCTATAAGTCCCTGTCTATAAGTCCCCATTTGTAAGTCCTAGTCTGTAAGTTCCTGTCTGGTAGTCCCCATCTGTAAATCCCCTTCTCTAAGTCCCACGCTGTAAGTTCGTGTCTGTTAGTGCCTATCCGTAAGTCCCTGACTGTATGTCCCCCTCTGTTAATCCCCGTCTGTAAGTCCCACTCTGTAGGTTCCTGTCTGTAAGTCCCCGTCTGTAAGTCCCAGTCTATAAGTCCTTGTCTGTTAGTTCCTGTCTGTTAGTTCCCGTCTGTAAGTCCCCGTCTGTCCGTCCCTGTCTGTAAGTCCCCGTCTGTAAATCCCAGTCTGTTAGTCCCCGTCTGTCCGTCCCTGTCTGTTAGTCCCCGTCTGTCCGTCCCTGTCTGTAAGTCCCTGTCTGTAAGACCCTGTCTGTAAGACCCCGTCTGTAAGTCCCTGTCTGTTAATCCCTGTCTGTTAGTCCCTGTCTGTAAGTCCCCGTCTGTTAGTCCCCGTCTCTTAGTCCCCGTCTGTAAGTCCCCGTCTGTAAGTCCCCGAGTGTAAGTTCCTCTCTCTTAGTCCCTGTCGGTAGGTACCTGTCTGTAATTCCCTGTCTGTTAGTCCCCGTCTGTAAGTCCCAGGCTGTAAGTCCCTGTCTGTAAATCCCCGTCTGTAAGTCCCTGTCTGTAAGTCCCTGTCTGTAATATCCTGTCTGTAAATCCCTGTCTGTAAGTCCCCGTCTGTAAGTCCCTGTCTTTAAGTCGCCGTCTGTGAGTCCCTGTCTGTAAGACCCTGCCTGTAAATCCCTGTCTGTAAGTCCCCGTCTGTTATTTCCTGTCTGTAAATCCCTGTCTGTTATTTCCTGTCTGTAAATCCCTGTCTGTTAGTCCCCGTCTGTAAATCCCTGTCTGTGAGTCCCGTCTGTAAATCCCTGTCTGTAAGTCCCTGTCTGTCAGTCCCTGTCTGTAAATCCCCGTCTGTAAGTCCCTGTCTGTAAGTCCCCGTCTGTGAGTCCCCGTCTGTAAATCCCTGTCTGTGAGTCCCTGTCTGTAAGTCCCTGTCTGTAAGTCCCCGTCTGTAAGTCCCCGTCTGTGAGTCCTCCGTCTGTAAATCCCTGTCTGTTATTCCCTGTCTGTAAATCCCTGTCTGTTAGTCCCCGTCTGTAAATCCCTGTCTGTTAATCCCTGTCTGTAAATCCCTGTCTGTTAGTCCCTGTCTGTAAGTCACTGTCTGTAAGTCCCTTTCTGTTTGTTCCTGTCTTTACATGCCTGTCTATTTGTCCCCACCTGTTAGTTCCTGTCTGTAAGTCCCCGTCTGTAAGTCCCTGTCTGAAAGTCCCTGTCTATAAGTCCCTGTCTATAAGTCCCCATTTGTAAGTCCTAGTCTGTAAGTTCCTGTCTGGTAGTCCCCATCTGTAAGTCCCCTTCTCTAAGTCCCACGCTGTAAGTTCGTGTCTGTTAGTGCCTATCCGTAAGTCCCTGACTGTATGTCCCCATCTGTTAATCCCCGTCTGTAAGTCCCACTCTGTAGGTTCCTGTCTGTAAGTCCCCGTCTGTAAGTCCCAGTCTATAAGTCCTTGTCTGTTAGTTCCTGTCTGTTAGTTCCCGTCTGTAAGTCCCCGTCTGTTAGTCCCTGTCTGTTAATCCCTGTCTGTTAGTCCCCGTCTGTCCGTCCCTGTCTGTAAGTCCCCGTCTGTAAATCCCAGTCTGTTAGACCCGTCTGTCCGTCCCTGTCTGTTAGTCCCCGTCTGTCCATCCCTGTCTGTAAGTCCCTGTCTGTAAGTCCCTGTCTGTAAGACCCCGTCTGTAAGTCCCTGTCTGTTAATCCCTGTCTGTTAGTCCCTGTCTGTAAGTCCCCGTCTGTTAGTCCCCGTCTGTAAGTCCCCGTCTGTAAGTCCCCGTCTGTAAGTTCCTGTCTCTTAGTCCCTGTCGGTAGGTACCTGTCTGTAATTCCCTGTCTGTTAGTCCCCGTCTGTAAGTCCCAGGCTGTAAGTCCCCGTCTGTAAGTCCCTGTCTTTAAGTCCCCGTCTGTGAGTCCCTGTCTGTACGACCCTGCCTGTAAATCCCTGTCTGTAAGTCCCCATCTGTAAGTCCTGGCCTGTAAATCCCTGTCTGTTATTCCCTGTCTGTAAATCCCTGTCTGTTAGTCCCCGTCTGTAAATCCCTGTCTGTAAGTCCCTGTCTGTAAGTCCCCGTCTGTCAGTCCCTGTCTGTAAGTCCCTGTCTGTAAGTCCTTGTCTGTAAGTCCCTGTCTGTAAATCCCCGTCTGTAAGTCCCTGTCTGTAAGTCCCTGTCTGTACGTCCCTGTCTGTACGTCCCTGTCTGTAAGTCCCCGTCTGTAAGTCCCCGTCTGTAAGTCCCAGGCTGTAAGTCCCTGTCTGTAAGTCCTTGTCTGTGAGTCCCCGTCTGTAAATCCCTGTCTGTAAGTCCCTGTCTGTAAGTCCCTGTCTGTGAGTCCCCATCTGTAAGTCCCTGTCTGTAAATCCCTGTCTGTAAGTCCCTGTCTGTAAGTCCCTGTCTGTGAGTCCCCATCTGTAAGTCCCTGTCTGTAAATCCCTGTCATTAAGTCCCTGTCTGTAAGTCCTTGTCTGTGAGTCCCTGTCTGTAAATCCCCGTCTGTGCGTCCCTGTCTGTAAGTCCCCGTCTGTGAGTCCCTGTCTGTAAGTCCTTGTCTGTGAGTCCCCGTCTGTAAATCCCTGTCTGTAAGTCCCTGTCTGTAAGTCCCTGTCTGTAAGTCCCTGTCTGTGAGTCCCCATCTGTAAGTCCCTGTCTGTAAATCCCTGTCTGTAAGTCCCTGTCTGTAAGTCCCCGTCTGTGAGTCCCCCGTTTGTGAGTCCCCGTCTGTAAGTCCCCGTCTGTAAGTCCCCGTCTGTAAGTCCCTGTCTGTTAGTTCCCGTCTGTAAGTCCCAGGCTGTAAGTCCCTGTCTGTAAATCCCCGTCTGTAAGTCCCTGTCTGTAAGTCCCTGTCTGTAAGTCCCAGTCTGTAAGTCCCTGTCTGTAAGTCCCTGTCTGTAAATCCTTGTCTGTAAGTCCCCATCTGTAAGTCCCTGTCTTTAAGTCCCCGTCTGTGAGTCCCTGTCTGTAAGTCCCTGTCTGTAAGTCCCCGTCTGTAAGTCCCCGTCTGTAAGTTCCTGTCTCTTAGTCCCTGTCGGTAGGTACCTGTCTGTAATTCCCTGTCTGTTAGTCCCCGTCTGTAAGTCCCAGGCTGTAAGTCCCTGTCTGTAAGTCCCTGTCTTTAAGTCCCTGTCTGTGAGTCCCTGTCTGTACGACCCTGCCTGTAAATCCCTGTCTGTAAGTCCCCATCTGTAAGTCCTGGCCTGTAAATCCCTGTCTGTTATTCCCTGTCTGTAAATCCCTGTCTGTTAGTCCCCGTCTGTAAATCCCTGTCTGTAAGTCCCTGTCTGTAAGTCCCCGTCTGTCAGTCCCTGTCTGTAAGTCCCTGTCTGTAAGTCCCTGTCTGTAAGTCCCTGTCTGTAAATCCCCGTCTGTAAGTCCCTGTCTGTAAGTCCCTGTCTGTACGTCCCTGTCTGTACGTCCCTGTCTGTAAGTCCCCGTCTGTAAGTCCCCGTCTGTAAGTCCCAGGCTGTAAGTCCCTGTCTGTAAGTCCTTGTCTGTGAGTCCCCGTCTGTAAATCCCTGTCTGTAAGTCCCTGTCTGTAAGTCCCTGTCTGTGAGTCCCCATCTGTAAGTCCCTGTCTGTAAATCCCTGTCTGTAAGTCCCTGTCTGTAAGTCCCTGTCTGTGAGTCCCCATCTGTAAGTCCCTGTCTGTAAATCCCTGTCATTAAGTCCCTGTCTGTAAGTCCTTGTCTGTGAGTCCCTGTCTGTAAATCCCCGTCTGTACGTCCCTGTCTGTAAGTCCCCGTCTGTGAGTCCCTGTCTGTAAGTCCTTGTCTGTGAGTCCCCGTCTGTAAATCCCTGTCTGTAAGTCCCTGTCTGTAAGTCCCTGTCTGTAAGTCCCTGTCTGTGAGTCCCCGTCTGTAAGTCCCTGTCTGTAAATCCCTGTCTGTAAGTCCCTGTCTGTAAGTCCCCGTCTGTGAGTCCCCCGTTTGTGAGTCCCCGTCTGTAAGTCCCCGTCTGTAAGTCCCCGTCTGTAAGTCCCTGTCTGTTAGTTCCCGTCTGTAAGTCCCAGGCTGTAAGTCCCTGTCTGTAAATCCCCGTCTGTAAGTCCCTGTCTGTAAGTCCCTGTCTGTAAGTCCCAGTCTGTCAGTCCCTGTCTGTAAGTCCCTGTCTGTAAATCCTTGTCTGTAAGTCCCCATCTGTAAGTCCCTGTCTTTAAGTCCCCGTCTGTGAGTCCCTGTCTGTAAGACCCCGTCTGTAAGTCCCCGTCTGTAAGTCCCTGTCTGTACGTCCCAGGCTATCAGTCCCTGTCTGTAAGTCCTTGTCTGTAAGTCCCTGTCTGTAAATCCCAGTCTGTTAGACCCGTCTGTCCGTCCCTGTCTGTTAGTCCCCGTCTGTCCATCCCTGTCTGTAAGTCCCTGTCTGTAAGTCCCTGTCTGTAAGACCCCGTCTGTAAGTCCCTGTCTGTTAATCCCTGTCTGTTAGTCCCTGTCTGTAAGTCCCCGTCTGTTAGTCCCCGTCTGTAAGTCCCCGTCTGTAAGTCCCCGTCTGTAAGTTCCTGTCTCTTAGTCCCTGTCGGTAGGTACCTGTCTGTAATTCCCTGTCTGTTAGTCCCCGTCTGTAAGTCCCAGGCTGTAAGTCCCTGTCTGTAAGTCCCTGTCTTTAAGTCCCCGTCTGTGAGTCCCTGTCTGTACGACCCTGCCTGTAAATCCCTGTCTGTAAGTCCCCATCTGTAAGTCCTGGCCTGTAAATCCCTGTCTGTTATTCCCTGTCTGTAAATCCCTGTCTGTTAGTCCCCGTCTGTAAATCCCTGTCTGTAAGTCCCTGTCTGTAAGTCCCCGTCTGTCAGTCCCTGTCTGTAAGTCCCTGTCTGTAAGTCCTTGTCTGTAAGTCCCTGTCTGTAAATCCCCGTCTGTAAGTCCCTGTCTGTAAGTCCCTGTCTGTACGTCCCTGTCTGTACGTCCCTGTCTGTAAGTCCCCGTCTGTAAGTCCCCGTCTGTAAGTCCCAGGCTGTAAGTCCCTGTCTGTAAGTCCTTGTCTGTGAGTCCCCGTCTGTAAATCCCTGTCTGTAAGTCCCTGTCTGTAAGTCCCTGTCTGTGAGTCCCCATCTGTAAGTCCCTGTCTGTAAATCCCTGTCTGTAAGTCCCTGTCTGTAAGTCCCTGTCTGTGAGTCCCCATCTGTAAGTCCCTGTCTGTAAATCCCCGTTTGTAAGTCCCTGTCTGTAAGTCCCTGTCTGTAAGTCCCTGTCTGTAAGTCCCTGTCTGTGAGTCCCCGTCTGTAAGCCCCTGTCTGTAAGTCCCTGTCTGTAAGTCCCCGTCTGGAAGTCCCTGTCTGTTAGTCCCCATCTGTAAGTCCCAGGCTGTAAGTCCCTGTCTGTAAATCCCCGTCTGTAAGTCCCTGTCTGTAAGTCCCTGTCTGTACGTCCCTGTCTGTCAGTCCCTGTCTATAAGTCCCTGTCTGTAAGTCCCCTTCAGTAAGTCCCAGGCTGTAAGTCCCTGTCTGTAAGTCCCTGTCTGTGAGTCCCCATCTATAAGTCCCCGTCTGAAAATCCCTGTCTGTAAGTCCCTGTCTGTAACTCCCCGTCTGTGAGTCCCCGTCTGTAAGTCCCTGTCTGTGAGTCCCTGTCTGTAAGTCCCCGTCTGTAAGTCCCCGTCTGTGAGTCCTCCGTCTGTAAATCCCTGTCTGTTATTCCCTGTCTGTAAATCCCTGTCTGTAAATCCCCGTCTGTAAATCCCTGTCTGTTAATCCCTGTCTGTAAATCCCTGTCTGTTAGTCCCTGTCTGTAAGTCCCTGTCTGTAAATCCCTGTCTGTTAGTCCCTGTCTGTAAGTACCTGTCTGTAAATCCCTGTCTGTTAGTCCCTGTCTGTAAGTTACTGTCTGTAAGTCCCTGTCTGTTTGTTCCTGTCTTTACATGCCTGTCTATTTGTCCCCACCTGTTAGTTCCTGTCTGTAAGTCCCCGTCTGTAAGTCCCTGTCTGAAAGTCCCTGTCTATAAGTCCCTGTCTATAAGTCCCCATTTGTAAGTCCTAGTCTGTAAGTTCCTGTCTGGTAGTCCCCATCTGTAAGTCCCCTTCTCTAAGTCCCACGCTGTAAGTTCGTGTCTGTTAGTGCCTATCCGTAAGTCCCTGACTGTATGTCCCCGTCTGTTAATCCCCGTCTGTAAGTCCCACTCTGTAGGTTCCTGTCTGTAAGTCCCCGTCTGTAAGTCCCAGTCTATAAGTCCTTGTCTGTTAGTTCCTGTCTGTTAGTTCCCGTCTGTAAGTCCCTGTCTGTTAGTCCCTGTCTGTTAATCCCTGTCTGTTAGTCCCCGTCTGTCCGTCCCTGTCTGTAAGTTCCCGTCTGTAAATCCCAATCTGTTAGTCCCCGTCTGTCCGTCCCTGTCTGTTAGTCCCCGTCTGTCCGTCCCTGTCTGTAAGTCCCTGTCTGTAAGACCCTGTCTGTAAGTCCCTGTCTGTAAGTCCCTGTCTGTAAGTCCCTGTCTGTAAGTCCCTGTCTGTGAGTCCCCATCTGTAAGTCCCTGTCTGTAAATCCCCGTTTGTAAGTCCCTGTCTGTAAGTCCCTGTCTGTAAGTCCTTGTCTGTGAGTCCGTGTCTGTAAATCCCTGTCTGTAAGTCCCTGTCTGTAAGTCCCTGTCTGTAAGCCCCTGTCTGTGAGTCCCCATCTGTAAGTCCCTGTCTGTAAATCCCCGTTTGTAAGTCCCTGTCTGTAAGTCCCTGTCTGTAAGTCCCTGTCTGTGAGTCCCCGTCTGTAAGTCCCTGTCTGTAAGTCCCTGTCTGTAAGTCCCTGTCTGTAAGTCCCTGTCTGTGAGTCCCCATCTGTAAGTCCCTGTCTGTAAATCCCCGTTTGTAAGTCCCTGTCTGTAAGTCCCTGTCTGTAAGTCCCTGTGAGTCCCCGTCTGTAAGTCCCTGTCTGTAAGTCCCTGTCTGTAAGTCCCCGTCTGTAAGTCCCTGTCTGTTAGTCCCCATCTGTAAGTCCCAGGCTGTAAGTCCCTGTCTGTAAATCCCCGTCTGTAAGTCCCTGTCTGTAAGTCCCCGTCTGTAAATCCCTGTCTGTAAGTCCATGTCTGTAAGTTCCCGTCTGTGAGTCCCCGTCTGTAAATCCCTGTCTGTGAGTCCCTGTTTATAAGTCCCTGTCTGTAAGTCCCCGTCTGTAAGTCCCTGACTGTAAGTCCCCATCTATAAGTCCCTGTCTGTAAGTCCCTGTTTGTGAGTCCCCATCTATAAGTCCCCGTCTGTAAATCCCTGTCTGTTAGTCCCTGTCTGTAAGTCCCTGTCTGTAAGTCCCCGTCTGTGAGTCCCCCGTCTGAAAGTCCCTGTCTGTTAGTTCCCGTCTGTAAGTCCCAGGCTGTAAGTTCCTGTCTGTAAATCCCCGTCTGTAAGTCCCTGTCTGTAAGTCCCTGTCTGTAAGTCCCAGTCTGTCAGTCCCTGTCTGTAAATCCCCGTTTGTAAGTCCCTGTCTGTAAGTCCCTGTCTGTAAGTCCCTGTCTGTGAGTCCCCGTCTGTAAGTCCCTGTCTGTAAGTCCCTGTCTGTAAGTCCCCGTCTGTAAGTCCCTGTCTGTTAGTCCCCATCTGTAAGTCCCAGGCTGTAAGTCCCTGTCTGTAAATCCCCGTCTGTAAGTCCCTGTCTGTAAGTCCCCGTCTGTAAATCCCTGTCTGTAAGTCCCTGTCTGTAAGTTCCCGTCTGTGAGTCCCCGTCTGTAAATCCCTGTCTGTGAGTCCCTGTCTATAAGTCCCTGTCTGTAAGTCCCCGTCTGTAAGTCCCTGACTGTAAGTCCCCATCTATAAGTCCCTGTCTGTAAGTCCCTGTCTGTGAGTCCCCATCTATAAGTCCCCGTCTGTAAATCCCTGTCTGTAAGTCCCCTTCTGTAAGTCCCCGTCTGTGAGTCCCCCGTCTGTAAATCCCTGTCTGTTATTCCCTGTCTGTAAATCCCTGTCTGTTAGTCCCCGTCTGTAAATCCCTGTCTGTTAATCCCTGTCTGTAAATCCCTGTCTGTTAGTCCCTGTCTGTAAGTCCCTGTCTGTAAATCCCTGTCTGTTAGTCCCTGTCTGTAAGTCCCTGTCTGTAAATCCCTGTCTGTTAGTCCCTGTCTGTAAGTACCTGTCTGTAAATCCCTGTCTGTTAGTCCCTGTCTGTAAGTCCCTGTCTGTTTGTTCCTGTCTTTACATGCCTGTCTATTTGTCCACACCTGTTAGTTCCTGTCTGTAAGTCCCCGTCTGTAAGTCCCTGTCTGAAAGTCCCTGTCTATAAGTCCCTGTCTATAAGTCCCCATTTGTAAGTCCTAGTCTGTAAATTCCTGTCTGGTAGTCCCCATCTGTAAGTCCCCTTCTCTAAGTCCCACGCTGTAAGTTCGTGTCTGTTAGTGCCTATCCGTAAGTCCCTGACTGTATGTCCCCGTCTGTTAATCCCCGTCTGTAAGTCCCGCTCTGTAGGTTCCTGTCTGTAAGTCCCCGTCTGTAAGTCCCAGTCTATAAGTCCTTGTCTGTTAGTTCCTGTCTGTTAGTTCCCGTCTGTAAGTCCCTGTCTGTTAGTCCCTGTCTGTTAATCCCTGTCTGTTAGTCCCCGTCTGTCCGTCCCTGTCTGTAAGTCCCCGTCTGTAAATCCCAGTCTGTTAGTCCCCGTCTGTCCGTCCCTGTCTGTTAGTCCCCGTCTGTCCATCCCTGTCTGTAAGTCCCTGTCTGTAAGTCCCTGTCTGTAAGACCCTGTCTGTAAGTCCCTGTCTGTAAGCCCCTGTCTGTAAGTCCCTGTCTGAAAGTCCCTGTCTGTGAGTCCCCGTCTGTAAGTCCCTGTCTGTAAATCCCCGTTTGTAAGTCCCTGTCTGTAAGTCCCTGTCTGTAAGTCCCCGTCTGTAAGTCCCCGTCTGTACGTCCCAGGCTGTAAGTCCCTGTCTGTAAGTCCTTGTCTGTGAGTCCGTGTCTGTAAATCCCTGTCTGTAAGTCCCTGTCTGTAAGTCCCTGATGTAAGTCCCTGTCTGTGAGTCCCCATCTGTAAGTCCCTGTCTGTAAATCCCCGTTTGTAAGTCCCTGTCTGTAAGTCCCTGTCTGTAAGTCCCTGTCTGTAAGTCCCTGTCTGTGAGTCCCCGTCTGTAAGTCCCTGTCTGTAAGTCCCTGTCTGTAAGTCCCCGTCTGTAAGTCCCTGTCTGTTAGTCCCCATCTGTAAGTCCCAGGCTGTAAGTCCCTGTCTGTAAATCCCCGTCTGTAAGTCCCTCTCTGTAAGTCCCCGTCTGTGAGTCCCCGTCTGTAAATCCCTGTCTGTGAGTCCCTGTCTATAAGTCCCTGTCTGTAAGTCCCCGTCTGTAAGTCCCCGTCTGTGAGTCCCCGTCTGTAAATCCCTGTCTGTGAGTCCCTGTCTGTAAGTCCCCATCTGTAAATCCCCGTCTGTGAGTCCCCCGTCTGTAAATCCCTGTCTGTTATTCCCTGTCTGTAAATCGCTGTCTGTTAGTCCCCGTCTATAAATCCCTGTCTGTTAATCCCTGTCTGTAAATCCCTGTCTGTTAGTCCCTGTCTGTCAGTCCCTGTCTGTAAATCCCTGTCTGTTAGTCCCTGTCTGTAAGTCACTGTCTGTAAGTCCCTGTCTGTTTGTTCCTGTCTTTACATGCCTGTCTATTTGTCCCCACCTGTTAGTTCCTGTCTGTAAGTCCCCGTCTGTAAGTCCCTGTCTGAAAGTCCCTGTCTATAAGTCCCTGTCTATAAGTCCCCATTTGTAAGTCCTAGTCTGTAAGTTCCTGTCTGGTAGTCCCCATCTGTAAGTCCCCTTCTCTAAGTCCCACGCTGTAAGTTCGTGTCTGTTAGTGCCTATCCGTAAGTCCCTGACTGTATGTCCCCCTCTGTTAATCCCCGTCTGTAAGTCCCACTCTGTAGGTTCCTGTCTGTAAGTCCCCGTCTGTAAGTCCCAGTCTATAAGTCCTTGTCTGTTAGTTCCTGTCTGTTAGTTCCCGTCTGTAAGTCCCCGTCTGTCCGTCCCTGTCTGTAAGTCCCCGTCTGTAAATCCCAGTCTGTTAGTCCCCGTCTGTCCGTCCCTGTCTGTTAGTCCCCGTCTGTCCGTCCCTGTCTGTAAGTCCCTGTCTGTAAGTCCCTGTCTGTAAGACCCCGTCTGTAAGTCCCTGTCTGTTAATCCCTGTCTGTTAGTCCCTGTCTGTAAGTCCCCGTCTGTTAGTCCCCGTCTGTTAGTCCCCGTCTGTAAGTCCCCGTCTGTAAGTCCCCGTCTGTAAGTTCCTGTCTCTTAGTCCCTGTCGGTAGGTACCTGTCTGTAATTCCCTGTCTGTTAGTCCCCGTCTGTAAGTCCCAGGCTGTAAGTCCCTGTCTGTAAATCCCCGTCTGTAAGTCCCTGTCTGTAAGTCCCTGTCTGTAATATCCTGTCTGTAAATCCCTGTCTGTAAGTCCCCGTCTGTAAGTCCCTGTCTTTAAGTCGCCGTCTGTGAGTCCCTGTCTGTAAGACCCTGCCTGTAAATCCCTGTCTGTAAGTCCCCGTCTGTTATTTCCTGTCTGTAAATCCCTGTCTGTTATTTCCTGTCTGTAAATCCCTGTCTGTTAGTCCCCGTCTGTAAATCCCTGTCTGTGAGTCCCGTCTGTAAATCCCTGTCTGTAAGTCCCTGTCTGTCAGTCCCTGTCTGTAAATCCCTGTCTGTAAGTCCCCGTCTGTAAGTCCCCGTCTGTGAGTCCTCCGTCTGTAAATCCCTGTCTGTTATTCCCTGTCTGTAAATCCCTGTCTGTAAGTCCCCGTCTGTAAGTCCCTGTCTTTAAGTCGCCGTCTGTGAGTCCCTGTCTGTAAGACCCTGCCTGTAAATCCCTGTCTGTAAGTCCCCGTCTGTTATTTCCTGTCTGTAAATCCCTGTCTGTTATTTCCTGTCTGTAAATCCCTGTCTGTTAGTCCCCGTCTGTAAATCCCTGTCTGTAAGTCCCCGTCTGTGAGTCCCCGTCTGTAAATCCCTGTCTGTGAGTCCCTGTCTGTAAGTCCCTGTCTGTAAGTCCCCGTCTGTAAGTCCCCGTCTGTGAGTCCTCCGTCTGTAAATCCCTGTCTGTTATTCCCTGTCTGTAAATCCCTGTCTGTTAGTCCCCGTCTGTAAATCCCTGTCTGTTAATCCCTGTCTGTAAATCCCTGTCTGTTAGTCCCTGTCTGTAAGTCACTGTCTGTAAGTCCCTTTCTGTTTGTTCCTGTCTTTACATGCCTGTCTATTTGTCCACACCTGTTAGTTCCTGTCTGTAAGTCCCCGTCTGTAAGTCCCTGTCTGAAAGTCCCTGTCTATAAGTCCCTGTCTATAAGTCCCCATTTGTCAGTCCTAGTCTGTAAGTTCCTGTCTGGTAGTCCCCATCTGTAAGTCCCCTTCTCTAAGTCCCACGCTGTAAGTTCGTGTCTGTTAGTGCCTATCCGTAAGTCCCTGACTGTATGTCCCCGTCTGTTAATCCCCGTCTGTAAGTCCCACTCTGTAGGTTCCTGTCTGTAAGTCCCCGTCTGTAAGTCCCAGTCTATAAGTCCTTGTCTGTTAGTTCCTGTCTGTTAGTTCCCGTCTGTAAGTCCCTGTCTGTTAGTCCCTGTCTGTTAATCCCTGTCTGTTAGTCCCCGTCTGTCCGTCCCTGTCTGTAAGTCCCCGTCTGTAAATCCCAGTCTGTTAGACCCGTCTGTCCGTCCCTGTCTGTTAGTCCCCGTCTGTCCGTCCCTGTCTGTAAGTCCCTGTCTGTAAGTCCCTGTCTGTAAGACCCCGTCTGTAAGTCCCTGTCTGTTAATCCCTGTCTGTTAGTCCCTGTCTGTAAGTCCCCGTCTGTTAGTCCCCGTCTGTAAGTCCCCGTCTGTAAGTCCCCGTCTGTAAGTTCCTGTCTCTTAGTCCCTGTCGGTAGGTACCTGTCTGTAATTCCCTGTCTGTTAGTCCCCGTCTGTAAGTCCCAGGCTGTAAGTCCCTGTCTGTAAATCCCCGTCTGTAAGTCCCTGTCTTTAAGTCCCCGTCTTTGAGTCCCTGTCTGTACGACCCTGCCTGTAAATCCCTGTCTGTAAGTCCCCATCTGGAAGTCCTGGCCTGTAAATCCCTGTCTGTTATTCCCTGTCTGTAAATCCCTGTCTGTTAGTCCCCGTCTGTAAATCCCTGTCTGTAAGTCCCTGTCTGTAAGTCCCCGTCTGTCAGTCCCTGTCTGTAAGTCCCTGTCTGTAAGTCCTTGTCTGTAAGTCCCTGTCTGTAAATCCCCGTCTGTAAGTCCCTGTCTGTTAGTTCCCGTCTGTAAGTCCCAGGCTGTAAGTCCCTGTCTGTAAGTCCCCGTCTGTTAATCCCTGTCTGTTAGTCCCCGTCTGTCCGTCCCTGTCTGTAAGTCCCCGTCTGTAAATCCCAGTCTGTTAGACCCGTCTGTCCGTCCCTGTCTGTTAGTCCCCGTCTGTCCGTCCCTGTCTGTAAGTCCCTGTCTGTAAGTCCCTGTCTGTAAGACCCCGTCTGTAAGTCCCTGTCTGTTAATCCCTGTCTGTTAGTCCCTGTCTGTAAGTCCCCGTCTGTTAGTCCCCGTCTGTAAGTCCCCGTCTGTAAGTCCCCGTCTGTAAGTTCCTGTCTCTTAGTCCCTGTCGGTAGGTACCTGTCTGTAATTCCCTGTCTGTTAGTCCCCGTCTGTAAGTCCCAGGCTGTAAGTCCCTGTCTGTAAATCCCCGTCTGTAAGTCCCTGTCTTTAAGTCCCCGTCTGTGAGTCCCTGTCTGTACGACCCTGCCTGTAAATCCCTGTCTGTAAGTCCCCATCTGGAAGTCCTGGCCTGTAAATCCCTGTCTGTTATTCCCTGTCTGTAAATCCCTGTCTGTTAGTCCCCGTCTGTAAATCCCTGTCTGTAAGTCCCTGTCTGTAAGTCCCCGTCTGTCAGTCCCTGTCTGTAAGTCCCTGTCTGTAAGTCCTTGTCTGTAAGTCCCTGTCTGTAAATCCCCGTCTGTAAGTCCCTGTCTGTAAGTCCCTGTCTGTACGTCCCTGTCTGTACGTCCCTGTCTGTAAGTCCCCGTCTGTAAGTCCCCGTCTGTAAGTCCCAGGCTGTAAGTCCCTGTCTGTAAGTCCTTGTCTGTGAGTCCCCGTCTGTAAATCCCTGTCTGTAAGTCCCTGTCTGTAAGTCCCTGTCTGTAAGTCCCTGTCTGTGAGTCCCCATCTGTAAGTCCCTGTCTGTAAATCCCTGTCTGTAAGTCCCTGTCTGTAAGTCCCTGTCTGTGAGTCCCCATCTGTAAGTCCCTGTCTGTAAATCCCTGTCTGTAAGTCCCTGTCTGTAAGTCCTTGTCTGTGAGTCCCCGTCTGTAAATCCCTGTCTGTAAGTCCCTGTCTGTAAGTCCCCGTCTGTGAGTCCCCGTCTGTGAGTCCCCGTCTGTAAGTCCCTGTCTGTAAGTCCCCGTCTGTAAGTCCCTGTCTGTTAGTTCCCGTCTGTAAGTCCCAGGCTGTAAGTCCCTGTCTGTAAGTCCCCGTCTGTAAGTCCCTGACTGTAAGTCCCCATCTATAAGTCCCTGTCTGTAAGTCCCTGTCTGTGAGTCCCCATCTATAAGTCCCCGTCTGTAAATCCCTGTCTGTAAGTCCCCTTCTGTAAGTCCCCGTCTGTGAGTCCCCCGTCTGTAAATCCCTGTCTGTTATTCCCTGTCTGTAAATCCCTGTCTGTTAGTCCCCGTCTGTAAATCCCTGTCTGTTAATCCCTGTCTGTAAATCCCTGTCTGTTAGTCCCTGTCTGTAAGTCCCTGTCTGTAAATCCCTGTCTGTTAGTCCCTGTCTGTAAGTCCCTGTCTGTAAATCCCTGTCTGTAAGTCCCTGTCTGTAAGTCCCTGTCTGTAAATCCCTGTCTGTTAGTCCCTGTCTGTAAGTACCTGTCTGTAAATCCCTGTCTGTTAGTCCCTGTCTGTAAGTCACTGTCTGTAAGTCCCTGTCTGTTTGCTCCTGTCTTTACATGCCTGTCTATTTGTCCACACCTGTTAGTTCCTGTCTGTAAGTCCCCGTCTGTAAGTCCCTGTCTGAAAGTCCCTGTCTATAAGTCCCTGTCTATAAGTCCCCATTTGTAAGTCCTAGTCTGTAAGTTCCTGTCTGGTAGTCCCCATCTGTAAGTCCCCTTCTCTAAGTCCCACGCTGTAAGTTCGTGTCTGTTAGTGCCTATCCGTAAGTCCCTGACTGTATGTCCCCGTCTGTTAATCCCCGTCTGTAAGTCCCACTCTGTAGGTTCCTGTCTGTAAGTCCCCGTCTGTAAGTCCCAGTCTATAAGTCCTTGTCTGTTAGTTCCTGTCTGTTAGTTCCCGTCTGTAAGGCCCTGTCTGTTAGTCCCTGTCTGTTAATCCCTGTCTGTTAGTCCCCGTCTGTCCGTCCCTGTCTGTAAGTCCCCGTCTGTAAATCCCAGTCTGTTAGTCCCCGTCTGTCCGTCCCTGTCTGTTAGTCCCCGTCTGTCCATCACTGTCTGTAAGTCCCTGTCTGTAAGTCCCTGTCTGTAAGACCCTGTCTGTAAGTCCCTGTCTGAAAGTCCCTGTCTGTGAGTCCCCATCTGTAAGTCCCTGTCTGTAAGTCCCCGTCTGTAAGTCCCCGTCTGTAAGTCCCAGGCTGTAAGTCCCTGTCTGTAAGTCCTTGTCTGTGAGTCCGTGTCTGTAAATCCCTGTCTGTAAGTCCCTGTCTGTAAGTCCCTGATGTAAGTCCCTGTCTGTGAGTCCCCATCTGTAAGTCCCTGTCTGTAAATCCCCGTTTGTAAGTCCCTGTCTGTAAGTCCCTGTCTGTAAGTCCCTGTCTGTAAGTCCCTGTCTGTGAGTCCCCGTCTGTAAGTCCCTGTCTGTAAGTCCCTGTCTGTAAGTCCCCGTCTGTAAGTCCCTGTCTGTTAGTCCCCATCTGTAAGTCCCAGGCTGTAAGTCCCTGTCTGTAAATCCCCGTCTGTAAGTCCCTGTCTGTAAGTCCCCGTCTGTAAATCCCTGTCTGTAAGTCCCTCTCTGTAAGTCCCCGTCTGTGAGTCCCCGTCTGTAAATCCCTGTCTGTGAGTCCCTGTCTATAAGTCCCTGTCTGTAAGTCCCCGTCTGTAAGTCCCCGTCTGTGAGTCCCCGTCTGTAAATCCCTGTCTGTGAGTCCCTGTCTGTAAGTCCCCATCTGTAAATCCCCGTCTGTGAGTCCCCCGTCTGTAAATCCCTGTCTGTTATTCCCTGTCTGTAAATCCCTGTCTGTTAGTCCCCGTCTATAAATCCCTGTCTGTTAGTCCCTGTCTGTCAGTCCCTGTCTGTAAATCCCTGTCTGTTAGTCCCTGTCTGTAAGTCACTGTCTGTAAGTCCCTGTCTGTTTGTTCCTGTCTTTACATGCCTGTCTATTTGTCCCCACCTGTTAGTTCCTGTCTGTAAGTCCCCGTCTGTAAGTCCCTGTCTGAAAGTCCCTGTCTATAAGTCCCTGTCTATAAGTCCCCATTTGTAAGTCCTAGTCTGTAAGTTCCTGTCTGGTAGTCCCCATCTGTAAATCCCCTTCTCTAAGTCCCACGCTGTAAGTTCGTGTCTGTTAGTGCCTATCCGTAAGTCCCTGACTGTATGTCCCCCTCTGTTAATCCCCGTCTGTAAGTCCCACTCTGTAGGTTCCTGTCTGTAAGTCCCCGTCTGTAAGTCCCTGTCTATAAGTCCTTGTCTGTTAGTTCCTGTCTGTTAGTTCCCGTCTGTAAGTCCCCGTCTGTCCGTCCCTGTCTGTAAGTCCCCGTCTGTAAATCCCAGTCTGTTAGTCCCCGTCTGTCCGTCCCTGTCTGTTAGTCCCCGTCTGTCCGTCCCTGTCTGTAAGTCCCTGTCTGTAAGACCCTGTCTGTAAGACCCCGTCTGTAAGTCCCTGTCTGTTAATCCCTGTCTGTTAGTCCCTGTCTGTAAGTCCCCGTCTGTTAGTCCCCGTCTCTTAGTCCCCGTCTGTAAGTCCCCGTCTGTAAGTCCCCGAGTGTAAGTTCCTCTCTCTTAGTCCCTGTCGGTAGGTACCTGTCTGTAATTCCCTGTCTGTTAGTCCCCGTCTGTAAGTCCCAGGCTGTAAGTCCCTGTCTGTAAATCCCCGTCTGTAAGTCCCTGTCTGTAAGTCCCTGTCTGTAATATCCTGTCTGTAAATCCCTGTCTGTAAGTCCCCGTCTGTAAGTCCCTGTCTTTAAGTCGCCGTCTGTGAGTCCCTGTCTGTAAGACCCTGCCTGTAAATCCCTGTCTGTAAGTCCCCGTCTGTTATTTCCTGTCTGTAAATCCCTGTCTGTTATTTCCTGTCTGTAAATCCCTGTCTGTTAGTCCCCGTCTGTAAATCCCTGTCTGTGAGTCCCGTCTGTAAATCCCTGTCTGTAAGTCCCTGTCTGTCAGTCCCTGTCTGTAAATCCCCGTCTGTAAGTCCCTGTCTGTAAGTCCCCGTCTGTGAGTCCCCGTCTGTAAATCCCTGTCTGTGAGTCCCTGTCTGTAAGTCCCTGTCTGTAAGTCCCCGTCTGTAAGTCCCCGTCTGTGAGTCCTCCGTCTGTAAATCCCTGTCTGTTATTCCCTGTCTGTAAATCCCTGTCTGTTAGTCCCCGTCTGTAAATCCCTGTCTGTTAATCCCTGTCTGTAAATCCCTGTCTGTTAGTCCCTGTCTGTAAGTCACTGTCTGTAAGTCCCTTTCTGTTTGTTCCTGTCTTTACATGCCTGTCTATTTGTCCCCACCTGTTAGTTCCTGTCTGTAAGTCCCCGTCTGTAAGTCCCTGTCTGAAAGTCCCTGTCTATAAGTCCCTGTCTATAAGTCCCCATTTGTAAGTCCTAGTCTGTAAGTTCCTGTCTGGTAGTCCCCATCTGTAAGTCCCCTTCTCTAAGTCCCACGCTGTAAGTTCGTGTCTGTTAGTGCCTATCCGTAAGTCCCTGACTGTATGTCCCCATCTGTTAATCCCCGTCTGTAAGTCCCACTCTGTAGGTTCCTGTCTGTAAGTCCCCGTCTGTAAGTCCCAGTCTATAAGTCCTTGTCTGTTAGTTCCTGTCTGTTAGTTCCCGTCTGTAAGTCCCTGTCTGTTAGTCCCTGTCTGTTAATCCCTGTCTGTTAGTCCCCGTCTGTCCGTCCCTGTCTGTAAGTCCCCGTCTGTAAATCCCAGTCTGTTAGACCCGTCTGTCCGTCCCTGTCTGTTAGTCCCCGTCTGTCCATCCCTGTCTGTAAGTCCCTGTCTGTAAGTCCCTGTCTGTAAGACCCCGTCTGTAAGTCCCTGTCTGTTAATCCCTGTCTGTTAGTCCCTGTCTGTAAGTCCCCGTCTGTTAGTCCCCGTCTGTAAGTCCCCGTCTGTAAGTCCCCGTCTGTAAGTTCCTGTCTCTTAGTCCCTGTCGGTAGGTACCTGTCTGTAATTCCCTGTCTGTTAGTCCCCGTCTGTAAGTCCCAGGCTGTAAGTCCCTGTCTGTAAGTCCCTGTCTTTAAGTCCCCGTCTGTGAGTCCCTGTCTGTACGACCCTGCCTGTAAATCCCTGTCTGTAAGTCCCCATCTGTAAGTCCTGGCCTGTAAATCCCTGTCTGTTATTCCCTGTCTGTAAATCCCTGTCTGTTAGTCCCCGTCTGTAAATCCCTGTCTGTAAGTCCCTGTCTGTAAGTCCCCGTCTGTCAGTCCCTGTCTGTAAGTCCCTGTCTGTAAGTCCTTGTCTGTAAGTCCCTGTCTGTAAATCCCCGTCTGTAAGTCCCTGTCTGTAAGTCCCTGTCTGTACGTCCCTGTCTGTAAGTCCCTGTCTGTAAGTCCCCGTCTGTAAGTCCCCGTCTGTAAGTCCCAGGCTGTAAGTCCCTGTCTGTAAGTCCCCGTCTGTGAGTCCCCGTCTGTAAATCCCTGTCTGTAAGTCCCTGTCTGTAAGTCCCTGTCTGTGAGTCCCCATCTGTAAGTCCCTGTCTGTAAATCCCTGTCTGTAAGTCCCTGTCTGTAAGTCCCTGTCTGTGAGTCCCCATCTGTAAGTCCCTGTCTGTAAATCCCTGTCATTAAGTCCCTGTCTGTAAGTCCTTGTCTGTGAGTCCCTGTCTGTAAATCCCCGTCTGTGCGTCCCTGTCTGTAAGTCCCCGTCTGTGAGTCCCTGTCTGTAAGTCCTTGTCTGTGAGTCCCCGTCTGTAAATCCCTGTCTGTAAGTCCCTGTCTGTAAGTCCCTGTCTGTAAGTCCCTGTCTGTGAGTCCCCATCTGTAAGTCCCTGTCTGTAAATCCCTGTCTGTAAGTCCCTGTCTGTAAGTCCCCGTCTGTGAGTCCCCCGTTTGTGAGTCCCCGTCTGTAAGTCCCCGTCTGTAAGTCCCCGTCTGTAAGTCCCTGTCTGTTAGTCCCCGTCTGTAAGTCCCAGGCTGTAAGTCCCTGTCTGTAAATCCCCGTCTGTAAGTCCCTGTCTGTAAGTCCCTGTCTGTAAGTCCCAGTCTGTCAGTCCCTGTCTGTAAGTCCCTGTCTGTAAATCCTTGTCTGTAAGTCCCCATCTGTAAGTCCCTGTCTTTAAGTCCCCGTCTGTGAGTCCCTGTCTGTAAGACCCCGTCTGTAAGTCCCCGTCTGTAAGTCCCCGTCTGTAAGTTCCTGTCTCTTAGTCCCTGTCGGTAGGTACCTGTCTGTAATTCCCTGTCTGTTAGTCCCCGTCTGTAAGTCCCAGTCTGTAAGTCCCTGTCTGTAAGTCCCTGTCTTTAAGTCCCCGTCTGTGAGTCCCTGTCTGTACGACCCTGCCTGTAAATCCCTGTCTGTAAGTCCCCATCTGTAAGTCCTGGCCTGTAAATCCCTGTCTGTTATTCCCTGTCTGTAAATCCCTGTCTGTTAGTCCCCGTCTGTAAATCCCTGTCTGTAAGTCCCTGTCTGTAAGTCCCCGTCTGTCAGTCCCTGTCTGTAAGTCCCTGTCTGTAAGTCCTTGTCTGTAAGTCCCTGTCTGTAAATCCCCGTCTGTAAGTCCCTGTCTGTAAGTCCCTGTCTGTACGTCCCTGTCTGTACGTCCCTGTCTGTAAGTCCCCGTCTGTAAGTCCCCGTCTGTAAGTCCCAGGCTGTAAGTCCCTGTCTGTAAGTCCTTGTCTGTGAGTCCCCGTCTGTAAATCCCTGTCTGTAAGTCCCTGTCTGTAAGTCCCTGTCTGTGAGTCCCCATCTGTAAGTCCCTGTCTGTAAATCCCTGTCTGTAAGTCCCTGTCTGTAAGTCCCTGTCTGTGAGTCCCCATCTGTAAGTCCCTGTCTGTAAATCCCTGTCATTAAGTCCCTGTCTGTAAGTCCTTGTCTGTGAGTCCCTGTCTGTAAATCCCCGTCTGTACGTCCCTGTCTGTAAGTCCCCGTCTGTGAGTCCCTGTCTGTAAGTCCTTGTCTGTGAGTCCCCGTCTGTAAATCCCTGTCTGTAAGTCCCTGTCTGTAAGTCCCTGTCTGTAAGTCCCTGTCTGTGAGTCCCCATCTGTAAGTCCCTGTCTGTAAATCCCTGTCTGTAAGTCCCTGTCTGTAAGTCCCCGTCTGTGAGTCCCCCGTTTGTGAGTCCCCGTCTGTAAGTCCCCGTCTGTAAGTCCCCGTCTGTAAGTCCCTGTCTGTTAGTTCCCGTCTGTAAGTCCCAGGCTGTAAGTCCCTGTCTGTAAATCCCCGTCTGTAAGTCCCTGTCTGTAAGTCCCTGTCTGTAAGTCCCAGTCTGTCAGTCCCTGTCTGTAAGTCCCTGTCTGTAAATCCTTGTCTGTAAGTCCCCATCTGTAAGTCCCTGTCTTTAAGTCCCCGTCTGTGAGTCCCTGTCTGTAAGACCCCGTCTGTAAGTCCCCGTCTGTAAGTCCCTGTCTGTACGTCCCAGGCTATCAGTCCCTGTCTGTAAGTCCTTGTCTGTAAGTCCCTGTCTGTAAATCCCAGTCTGTTAGACCCGTCTGTCCGTCCCTGTCTGTTAGTCCCCGTCTGTCCATCGCTGTCTGTAAGTCCCTGTCTGTAAGTCCCTGTCTGTAAGACCCCGTCTGTAAGTCCCTGTCTGTTAATCCCTGTCTGTTAGTCCCTGTCTGTAAGTCCCCGTCTGTTAGTCCCCGTCTGTAAGTCCCCGTCTGTAAGTCCCCGTCTGTAAGTTCCTGTCTCTTAGTCCCTGTCGGTAGGTACCTGTCTGTAATTCCCTGTCTGTTAGTCCCCGTCTGTAAGTCCCAGGCTGTAAGTCCCTGTCTGTAAGTCCCTGTCTTTAAGTCCCCGTCTGTGAGTCCCTGTCTGTACGACCCTGCCTGTAAATCCCTGTCTGTAAGTCCCCATCTGTAAGTCCTGGCCTGTAAATCCCTGTCTGTTATTCCCTGTCTGTAAATCCCTGTCTGTTAGTCCCCGTCTGTAAATCCCTGTCTGTAAGTCCCTGTCTGTAAGTCCCCGTCTGTCAGTCCCTGTCTGTAAGTCCCTGTCTGTAAGTCCTTGTCTGTAAGTCCCTGTCTGTAAATCCCAGTCTGTAAGTCCCTGTCTGTAAGTCCCTGTCTGTACGTCCCTGTCTGTACGTCCCTGTCTGTAAGTCCCCGTCTGTAAGTCCCCGTCTGTAAGTCCCAGGCTGTAAGTCCCTGTCTGTAAGTCCTTGTCTGTGAGTCCCCGTCTGTAAATCCCTGTCTGTAAGTCCCTGTCTGTAAGTCCCTGTCTGTGAGTCCCCATCTGTAAGTCCCTGTCTGTAAATCCCTGTCTGTAAGTCCCTGTCTGTAAGTCCCTGTCTGTGAGTCCCCGTCTGTAAGTCCCTGTCTGTAAATCCCTGTCAGTAAGTCCCTGTCTGTAAGTCCTTGTCTGTGAGTCCCTGTCTGTAAATCCCCGTCTGTGCGTCCCTGTCTGTAAGTCCCCGTCTGTGAGTCCCTGTCTGTAAGTCCCTGTCTGTGAGTCCCCGTCTGTAAATCCCTGTCTGTAAGTCCCTGTCTGTAAGTCCCTGTCTGTAAGTCCCTGTCTGTGAGTCCCCATCTGTAAGTCCCTGTCTGTAAATCCCTGTCTGTAAGTCCCTGTCTGTAAGTCCCCGTCTGTGAGTCCCCCGTTTGTGAGTCCCCGTCTGTAAGTCCCCGTCTGTAAGTCCCCGTCTGTAAGTCCCTGTCTGTTAGTTCCCGTCTGTAAGTCCCAGGCTGTAAGTCCCTGTCTGTAAATCCCCGTCTGTAAGTCCCTGTCTGTAAGTCCCTGTCTGTAAGTCCCAGTCTGTAAGTCCCTGTCTGTAAGTCCCTGTCTGTAAATCCTTGTCTGTAAGTCCCCATCTGTAAGTCCCTGTCTTTAAGTCCCCGTCTGTAAGTCCCTGTCTGTAAGACCCCGTCTGTAAGTCCCCGTCTGTAAGTCCCCGTCTGTAAGTTCCTGTCTCTTAGTCCCTGTCGGTAGGTACCTGTCTGTAATTCCCTGTCTGTTAGTCCCCGTCTGTAAGTCCCAGGCTGTAAGTCCCTGTCTGTAAGTCCCTGTCTTTAAGTCCCCGTCTGTGAGTCCCTGTCTGTACGACCCTGCCTGTAAATCCCTGTCTGTAAGTCCCCATCTGTAAGTCCTGGCCTGTAAATCCCTGTCTGTTATTCCCTGTCTGTAAATCCCTGTCTGTTAGTCCCCGTCTGTAAATCCCTGTCTGTAAGTCCCTGTCTGTAAGTCCCCGTCTGTCAGTCCCTGTCTGTAAGTCCCTGTCTGTAAGTCCTTGTCTGTAAGTCCCTGTCTGTAAATCCCCGTCTGTAAGTCCCTGTCTGTAAGTCCCTGTCTGTACGTCCCTGTCTGTAAGTCCCTGTCTGTAAGTCCCCGTCTGTAAGTCCCCGTCTGTAAGTCCCAGGCTGTAAGTCCCTGTCTGTAAGTCCCCGTCTGTGAGTCCCCGTCTGTAAATCCCTGTCTGTAAGTCCCTGTCTGTAAGTCCCTGTCTGTGAGTCCCCATCTGTAAGTCCCTGTCTGTAAATCCCTGTCTGTAAGTCCCTGTCTGTAAGTCCCTGTCTGTGAGTCCCCATCTGTAAGTCCCTGTCTGTAAATCCCTGTCATTAAGTCCCTGTCTGTAAGTCCTTGTCTGTGAGTCCCTGTCTGTAAATCCCCGTCTGTACGTCCCTGTCTGTAAGTCCCCGTCTGTGAGTCCCTGTCTGTAAGTCCTTGTCTGTGAGTCCCCGTCTGTAAATCCCTGTCTGTAAGTCCCTGTCTGTAAGTCCCTGTCTGTAAGTCCCTGTCTGTGAGTCCCCATCTGTAAGTCCCTGTCTGTAAATCCCTGTCTGTAAGTCCCTGTCTGTAAGTCCCCGTCTGTGAGTCCCCCGTTTGTGAGTCCCCGTCTGTAAGTCCCCGTCTGTAAGTCCCCGTCTGTAAGTCCCTGTCTGTTAGTTCCCGTCTGTAAGTCCCAGGCTGTAAGTCCCTGTCTGTAAATCCCCGTCTGTAAGTCCCTGTCTGTAAGTCCCTGTCTGTAAGTCCCAGTCTGTCAGTCCCTGTCTGTAAGTCCCTGTCTGTAAATCCTTGTCTGTAAGTCCCCATCTGTAAGTCCCTGTCTTTAAGTCCCCGTCTGTGAGTCCCTGTCTGTAAGACCCCGTCTGTAAGTCCCCGTCTGTAAGTCCCTGTCTGTACGTCCCAGGCTATCAGTCCCTGTCTGTAAGTCCTTGTCTGTAAGTCCCTGTCTGTAAATCCCTGTCTCTTAGTCCCTGTCTGTAAGTCCCTGTCTGTAAGTCCCTGTCTGTACGTCCCCGTCTGTAAATCCCCGTCTGTAAGTCCTTGTCTGTAAGTCCCTGTCTGTAAATCCCTGTCTGTAAATCCCTGTCTGTAAGTCCCTGTCTGTAAGCCCCTGTCTGTACGCCCCGTCTGTAAGTCCCCGTCTGTAAGTCCCCGTTTTTCAGTCCCTGTCTGTAAGTCCTTGTCTGTGTGTTCCCGTCTGTAAGTCCCTGTCTGTAAGTCCCTGTCTGTACGTCCCTGTCTGTAAGTCCCCGTCTGTCAGTCCCTGTCTGTAAGTCCCTGTCTGTAAATCCCCGTCTGTCAGTCCCTGTCTGTAAGTCCCTGTCGGTAAATCCCCGTTTGTAAGTCCCTGTCTGTAAGTCCCTGTCTGTAAGTCCCTGTCTGTGAGTCCCCGTCTGTAAGTCCCTGTCTGTAAGTCCCTGTCTGTAAGTCCCCGTCTGTAAGTCCCCGTCTGTAAGTCCCTGTCTGTTAGTCCCCGTCTGTATGTACAAGGTTGTAAGTCCCTGTCTGTAAATCCCCGTCTGTATGTACAAGGTTGTAAGTCCCTGTCTGTAAATCCCCGTCTGTCAGTCCCTGTCTGTAAGTCCCTGTCGGTAAATCCCCGTTTGTAAGTCCCTGTCTGTAAGTCCCTGTCTGTAAGTCCCTGTCTGTACGTCCCAGGCTGTAAGTCCCTGTCTGTAAGTCCTTGTCTGTGAGTCCCCGTCTGTAAGTCCCCGTCTGTAAGTCCCTGTCTGTAAATCCCCGTCTGTAAGTCCCTGTCTGTAAGTCCCCGTCAGTAAGTCCCCCTCTGTAAGTTCCCGTCTGTAAGTCCCTGTCTGTAAGTCCCCGTCAGTAAGTCCCTGTCTGTAAGTCCCTGTCTGTCAGTCCCTGTCTATAAGTCCCTGTCTGTACGTCCCCTTCAGTAAGTCCCAGGCTGTAAGTCCCCGTCTGTAAGTCCCTGTCTGTGAATCCCCGTCTGTAAGTCCCTGTCTGTAAGTCCCTGTCTGTAAGTCCTTGTGTCTAGTTTCCCATCTGTACGAACCTTTCCTTTGCAATCAGTGGGACGCTTGTCTTTTTTGCCTTGTCTGCCCTCACCGTCTTCTGGCCACCTTCCAGGTGAAACAGCAGTTTCCTGCACTGTTTCCCATTTATTCTCTGCTCATGGCTTTATCAGCAACTCCCCCTCACCCCAGCCCCAGTCCTGAAGACGGGTTACACTCGAAACATCCACTTCTGCATCTGCTGGTGCGGCCTGGCTTGCAGTGGTCCTCCAGCCCCTTGTCTGTCTACGTTGGGATCCAGCACCTGCAGTTGTTTTTGTCTCTACCTGATGGTGCAGTCCTCTCCAGACTTTGGAGAGACCAAACCCAGCCGGAGTGACCGATTTGCAGCCCACCTCCTCTCTCTCTGACCCCAATCATCCCGAAGCTGGCTATTTCAATATGCCATCTCGCTCTCACAGTTATGTTCGTGTCCTCCTGGGTTTTCCAGTGAAACTCAAAAAAACTGAGGGAGCAGCATCCCATTTTCCTCCATTTGGCACATTACAATCCTCAGGAGTTAACATTGAGCTCAATTTCACAGCAAGAACACTGTCCTTTTTATCAGATTTTGTTTCTCTCAGTATCTGCATCTAGTTTCTATGACTTTTGGTTTCAGACAGAGCTGACCTTTCATATGTATTTGACGCTTACTGTAGTTTGTCATTCACTCCCATCAAGTCCACTCATTTTGGGCGATACTGTACAGCATCTATAATCCCTAATCTTCTTTGCCCTTCAACCTTTCCCTCACCTTGCCTTCTGTTATACATGTTCCTCCCCCCATTTTAATCAACAGGATTAAACTGATCACATTTCCACTTCTCAGTTCTGAAGATGGATCACACTGGACTCAAAACGTTAACTCTGTTTTTTCTCTCTGCACAGATGTTGCCAGACCTGCTGAGTCTCTTCAGCAAATTCTAGTTTCATATTGACGTAATTTCCCCACTTTGCCATGTCATCCCTCTGGAAATGAAGTCTGGATTTGGGTTTGATATTTTTTAAGGACTGCTTTGTGGGATCCCACTCTCCACTCTTGAGGGAACTACACCTCCTCCTCGTTGTCACGTGAACAGGTCGGGTTAGTGTCCAACAGTCTCTGACTGGGAAACTGACCAAATGTCTGGGATCTGCAAGCCACCATCTCACTGCAGAACAGCACTGGTTTAAAGGGCAGAGTGGCCTCCTCCAGTTTCTAAGCAACAATTTGAGAGATTGACAGGTGTCGTCCTGCCTTTGCTGATTCGGGATCACCAACATTAGGAGCTGTGGGTCCAATATTTCATACCATCATTGCTGCACGTATTGAGGATAAAACTGTCAGTGAGCATTACCCACACATAGCTTCCACCTCTTTGCCACGTGCCCCTGATTCCCCAGAGTATTGTACTATAGAGTCACAGAGATGTACAGCACGGACACAGACCCTTTGGTCCACCTCATCCCTGCTGATCAGGTATCTCAATCTGACCCAGTTCCATTTGCCAGCACTTGACCCTTATCGCACTAAACCCTTCCTTTTCATGTACCCATGCCCTTTAAATTCTGTAATTGTACCAGCCTCCACCACTTCCTCTGGCAGCTCATTCCATACACTCACCACCCTCTGCATGAAAAAATTACCCCTTAAGTCCTTTTTAAATATTTCCCCACTTATCTTGAACCTGTGCTCACTAGTTTTGGACTCCCTACCCTGGGGAAAACACATTGTCTATTTACTCTACCCATGCCCCTCATGATTTTATAAACCTCTACAAGGTCACTCCTCAGCCTCTGACACGCCAGCGAAAATAGCCCCAGCCCATTTAGCCCCTCCCTATAGCTCAAGTCCTCCAACCCTGGCAACATGTTTTCTGAACCCTTTCGAGTTTCACAGCATCTTCCCATAGCTAGGAGATCAGAATTGAACACAATACTCCAAAAGTATCCTAACCAATGCCCTGCACAGCTGCAACATGACCTTCCAACTCCTAAGCTCAGTGTACTGACCAGCTGTTGCTTATTGCTGCATGTGTGTTCAGGCACCCATCTGCTCGTTCATGGGAGTAACCCTTCCACCCTGGGCAATTATCACCACAATAACACAAAAGTGTAGTACTAGGAAAGCACAGCAGATCAGGCAGCATCTAAGGAGCAGGAGAATCAGAATTCCCGATGAAGGGCTTATGCCTGAAACATCAATTCTCCTTCTCCTCGGATGCTGCCTGACCTGCTGCGCTTTTCCAGCACCACACTCTCAACTCTGAGCCCCAGAATCTGCACTCCACACTTTCTCCTAACGTAACAACACAGCCCTTCAACAATGGGGGAAGGAAGAGGGCCATGTCACTGGTTCAGCTTCAGCTGGAGAACTGCAGATAGCACCCCCACACATCAGGAAAGGCCTCAGAAAGGGAACCACAGAGATTTACCAAGGGATGAGGGATTCATTGATAAGGAGAAATTGAACAGTTAGAAATGTTGTCAAGGGCACAGAGATTTTCAAGAGGTAACTTAATGGGTTTTTTTCAGAATGTTGAAAGACCCTTCTGGTGAATGGTCAACAGTTAGTGATCACAGATTCAAAATGGGTGGCAAAATGTCTAGATGAGTATTATTTTCACTCACAGAAAGTTATCAGGAACTGAAACATTAACACCCAGTTTGGGTTCTGCCAGGAATATTCAGCTCCTGACCTCATTACAGCCTCAGGTTCAAACATGGACAAAAGAGCGGAATTCCAGAGGGGAGGGGAGAGGGACAGCCCTTGACATTCAGGCCACATTCCACCAAGTGTGGCATCAAGGAGCCCCGGCAAAACAGGAATCACTGGGTATCAGGGGCAAACCCTCTGCTGGTTGGAGTCATACCTGGCACATAGGGAGACGGTTGTGGTTGTTGGAGATCAATCATCTCAGCTCCAGAACATCTCCACAGGAGTTCCTCAGAGGAAGGGTCACTGCCCCCAAATGTTAACTCTGATTTCTCTTCACAGGTGCTGCTAGACCTGCTGAGCTTTTTCAGCAACTCCTGTTTTAGCTTGGGGTTTAATGATTACCTTTTAATTACTTCTATAGCCATAGTGATTCATGTTTAAAAAATCCAAGAGAGAATTAATTGGAAATTATTTACATTGGTGGAATTTAAGTAAATAATTGGACAGTAAATTTCAAATTTGATGGTCAAGGGTTGTATTCTTTTCCTCTGATTAAGTCTTAGGGAAATAAAAAGCTTTGAAGTTTCAGTTCAGTCGTTTGAAGAAGCTTTGGCTGAAACTGAATCTGTAACAAATTTGCTCCTGAGAAAGGGAGCTAGTTTTGAACTGTTAAAAAATAGACTTGTTCAGTGTAAGGAGTTTATTTTTAAAAATTCCAAACCAGAAGTGATTCATTAAAACCCTGGAGGGGCTATTTGAAGCTGAGAAAATTTACGCTCAATTACAGAGAGAATCAAGGATTTGCAAGACTGAGAGGTGACTACCCAGCTCAGTCAAATGCTGTGCATCATTGAGAAAGGAATTCTCTCTGGCTGAGTTTTGTGAAGGGATGTTGTTGGGATTAAGGCATTGCATTTTTTCACACAATGTAGGAGTAAATTAGTGAGTCAAAAATATGTTGCTGGAAAAGCACAGTAGGTCAGACCTGCTGCGCTTTTCCAGCAACACATTTTCAGCTTTGATCTCCAGCATCTGCAGTCCTCACTTTCTCCTAAATTATTGAGTCATCTAGACTTGAAACATTAGCTTCCTTTCTCTTCTGTCTTCCTTTGTCTGACTGTAGCGATCCGCAGTGTATTTAGTTTTCATTGAAAAACTCCAAGTTTCAAAAACTTTAATCGTGTGTTCTATGTAAATAAGTTTTTTTTTCTAATTTATCCTCATTTCTTCTGGATAATACTTTTTTTTTAGATTAGATTCCCTACAGTGTGGAAACAGACCCTTCGGCCCAACCAGTCCACACCGACCCTCTGAAGAGCAACCCACCCAAACCCATCTCCCTCTGACTAATGCACCTAATACTATGGTCAATTATAGCATGGCCAATCCACCCTTACCTGCATATCTTTGGATTGTGGGAGGAAACCCACACAGACACAGGGAAAATGTGCAATCTCCACACAGAGGCTGGAATCAAACCCAGATCCCTGGCATGGTGAGACTGCAGTGCTAACCACTGAGCCACCGTGACACCCATTTATTATTGAAACATCTGCATCATTGCACAATTGTGTTTCAATGCAAAATCACCTCATTAGAGCCAGCGAAAACTACAATATATCAAGCCAGAATTCAGTCTGGAGCTTTGAGTAATAATGTCAACTAAGTTTATCACAACTGGGGGCTTATACATGATTTTGAACTCACTGCATTAAAGATCTGTGTCTTTCTTTTAAAAGTAATGACAAAGTAATGGGTCTGGACATGAAGCAACTGTATTGCAGTGATGTTTATAGCATGGCTCTGAATGTTGCTAACAGTTTTCTGGGAGTAGAGAATATTAGTTAAAATATTTGACAAACACAGTGCGAGAAGATACATTGAAAGTAAAAGCAGCATTTTGTAAAAATTAGATGCTACAAGTAATTATTCCAACATTTAAAATTGGAATAAAGGAAATCTGACATTAACACATCATAATTAGAATATATCTTGAGTTAGTAATGAAAATGTTTGATTTAAAGGAGTGAGAAAAACACAGGGACTAGATTTTAAAACTTTGAAATGGAAAGGGAGAAAAAGTTAGATTGAGGATAATGAGAATAAAGATGGAATCTTAAAAAAAACTTGAACATCAAAGAGATCGGAAAATTCGGGAGCATGGAACAGCTTCGAATAAAGAAGGAAAGAACTTAAATGATGATTCTGACTCTTATGAGATACTTTTTAACTAAGAATTTATGCTCAATGCCTAAATTTAGTGAGTTTGGAATTGAATAATCTGTTATCTGATTTGAGAAGTTAGCTGGAATGGCCAAAATATGCTTGGACCTAAATATTGCAGTGTTTTCACAGTTACTGATATAACTGTGCAACTAGTCTGTTAGAAAAACCGTCTGTGGAGTATGCAACTATTAGGGAGGCAGTACTTAAAGCCTGTGAGCTTCTGACTGAAGTTTAACAATTACAGTTTAGAATTACAAGAAAGAAACCAAATGATACATCACAAGGATGATCAGAACTGTGCTTTAGAATTCACAAGGATGAATGAAATGGTGTCAGATCTATAATCTAGATCTCTCCAAGTAGAGACAGTAAGAGAATGCAAGAGAAAACACAATCATGGAAAAATTCAAGAATTTTTCCTACAACTTAAAAACTTACATAGAAGAGCAGCAAGTATTTAAGATCAGGGAGGCAACAGTTCTGGCAGATGCTTATGATACCTCATACTGGTGGAGAGATTGGCAAATGGAAATTTTCAGGGAAATTGGAGGAATAGAAAATCTACAGATACAAGGTTTTAGAGAATAGGCAGAGGTAATAAAGCAGAATTGTAGTAACCAAAGAGTGATGTAAAGAAATTAACATATTTGCATTGCAATAACATTGGACATAGTAATTCCAATTGCTTAAATTTAAATGGGAAAACAATTACAGTAGCAAGAATATCTGAGCAATCTTTAATAAAGAAGGCATCAGGAAAGGAAGTAAGTATTAAAACTGCAACAGTAGCACAAAGCAAACGCATTTCCTTAACATGTACAAAGGCATGAGAGAGAGAGAGAGTAGATTCGCTTAAAAGGAGTGATATTTCTTTTTGCTTCAAGCCAAAGAATAAACCGGTAAAGATATTGAGAGACATCAGAGCGAATCAGTCACTAATACTGTTCATCTTTCAGCAGGATTAATGAAGGAGAAAATAGCTTGATTCATACTGTTTTATCTTTTTTTGTAATAAATTTCTGTTTTATTGTTTTATCTGCAGCACTGTGTGCCAGTTTCACAGTGAGAGACCAACTCATTAAAACCAACAAGAAAAAACATATGATCTGTCAAGACAGGTTTCAGTCTGGATCAGACTCGTCCTGTAGTAATATCAGCTGGGAGCAGAACACATGCCACAGATAATGTGCAATGTTTTACCTTGTAAAGTGGGACGAAGTCTAATACAGACAGCATAAAACACGTTGAACTCAATGTAGAGTTATAGAGGATTACAGCATAGAAACAGGCCCTTTGGCCCAACTTGTCCATGTCACCAGTTTTGACAATTAAACTAGTCTCATTTGCCTACGTTTGGTCCATATTACTCAATACCTTTCCCATCCATGTACCTGTCCAAATATTTCTTAATGGTTCTTAAAGGACAAATTGTGTTCGCCTCCATTAAAATGTGTTATATTCTCCCTCCAGTGTTGACAAATAGAATGTGGCTGATGCAGCTCAATTTTAACTTGGCTGATTTGTTTAATAGCACAGCTGCAATTTCCTGAACATCATCTAACTGTTGCAATCTCCTCTTTAACTCTGTCAAAGTTGAACGCTGTAGATTCAATTTCAGCTTTGATCCCGTTAGCTCTACACTCCGTGACAGCTTTACCCAGGGAGTATCGTCTTATGCTGTACATGTCTCTGAATGTCTAGGTTCAGACAACACAGGAGATTCTCACGGAATTTAGTGACCATAAATCATTTCTTACACCAGCTCCCTCTCTGTTTAGCAACTGCACAGGAATTAGAACAATATTGGACAGACACCATTGAAATCTGGAAGCTGAAAATTTCAAACCTCTCATTGACATGTTACTATTACTGTGTGTAATCTCACCTAAAAATCAAAAGGAAGTTCGTTTTTCCTGGGAAGGGTTTAATGTAAAGATGAGTAATTCTGTGTCACAGAAATCACAGAATTATTACAGAGTAGATGGAGGCTTTCAGTTCAATGTACCTGCACCGACTCTGTCACCTAGTGCCAATCTTCTAACCTTTCCCCAACAGAATCAAAGAATTAATCCGTGAACCACATCAGAGATTATTACTCAGACTTCAGTTGCACCATTTCAAAAATCTTTTCTGGGTATTGTAGTAAATGGAGTGGGCAATGTCAAATATTAAGTGTAGGTGTAGCGTTAAACATCACAGTAATCACTTTGCCTTCTGTGTGTCACTAATGCCTTCTGCACTCCCACCAATTAGTGTCAGTTACAAAGAAATGGTTGGCGCAATGTTCCACCCATCCAGCTAGAACTTGGGGCCAACAGTGATTCCCTTATGGTTGAATAGCCTTCTATGTCTGGACCAAGAGGTTCAGGTGACCAGGATCAGGCAGACTTGAGGATAATGCCCGCTGATCTTTCTAACAGAGAGAGGCAGACTGATACTGCAAAGCAGGAAACCATTGAGGTGACCTTTTTTTCCAACTACCTCTGCCAGAAACCGTTTGCTTTTAAGTGTGATGCTGCTCACAGTCTACTGACAACAGCAAAAGCTTATCCAGTGATCAATCATACTCAACGGAACAGAATACAAGTGATCCACTGAATCAGCAGTCCTGGTACATTTCACGTAACAACAGCAGAACATTCTTCATCCATCCCTCACTTTTAATCCTTTTGTAATGTCTAGGTACCAAAAATACAATAATAAACACATGGAATCCAGGGGGAGCTCGCCATTAGGACACAAAATTGGCTTGAAGACAGAAGGTGCTGGTGGAGGGTTGCTTTTCAGACTGGAGGCCTGTGACCAGTGGAGTGCCACAAGGATCAGAGCTGGGTCCACTGTTTTTCGTCATTTATATAAATGATTTGGATGTGAGCATAGGAGGCATGGTTAGTAAGTTTGCAGATGACATCAAAATTGGTGGTGTAGTGGACAGTGAGGAAGGTTACCTCAGATTACAACAGGATCTTGATCAGATGGGTCAATGGGCCAAGAAGTGGCAGATGGAGTTTAATTTTAGATAAATGCGAGGTGCTGCATTTTGGAAAGGCAAATCTTAGCAGGACTTATACACTTAACGGTAAGGTCCTGGGGAGTGTTGCTGATCAAAGAGATTTGGAATTCAGGTTCATAGTTTCTTGAAAGTGGAGTCACAGGTAGAAAGGATAGTGAAGAAGGTATTTGGCATGCTTTCCTTTATTGGACAGCATTGGACAGATAGGAATTGGGAGGTCATCTTGCTGCTGTACAGGACGTTGGTTAGGCCACTTTTGGAATATGGTGTACAATTCTGGTCTCTCTGCTATAGGAAACTTGTGAAACTGGAAAGAGTTCGGAAAAGATTTACAAGGATGTTGCCAGGGTTGGAGTGTTTGAGCTATAGGGAGAGACTGAATAGGCTGGGGCTGTTTTCCCTGGAGCGTCGGAGGCTAAGGAGTGACCTTATAGAGGTTTATAAAATCATGAGTAGCATAGATAGGGTAAATAGACAAAGTCTCTTTCCAATGGTGGGAGAGTCCAAAACTGAGGGCCTTGGGTTTAAGGTGAAGGGGAAAGATTTAAGAGGGCCCTTAGGGGCAACTTTTACACATGTATGAGCTGCCAGAAGAAATGGTGGAGACTGCTACAATTATAACATTTAAAAGGTATCTGGATGATTATATGAGTAGGAAAGGTTTAGAGGGATATGGGCCAAATGCCAGCAAATAGGATAACTGATCAGCATGGATGAGTTGGGCTGAAGGGTCTGTTTCCGTGCTGGACATCTCTGTGATTTCAAAGGGAGAAAGGTTTCTCAACCAAATTTGTTGAATTCTTCAAAGAGGTAACAGGTAAAATAAACAGGAGTAATGTCATAGATGTGATAATTCCAGACTTCTAAAAGGTCTTTGGTAAGGGATTAGGAGAGAGTGAGGACTGTAGATGCTTGAGATCAGAGTAGAGAGTGTGGTGCTGGAAAAGCACAGCAGGTCAGGCAGCATCCGAGGAGCAGGAGAGTTGACATTTCAGGGATAAGCTCTGATGACTGTCCTGTTCCTCGGACGCTGCACACACTGCTGTGTTTTTCCAGCGCCAGACTTGGGAAGGGATTGCCTGACAAACTTAGAAAAAATTCAGAACTCCCCAGTTCTGAGGAAGTGTCACCGGACCTGAAACATTTAACTCTAATTTCTCTCCACAGATGCTGCCAGATCTACTGAGCTATTCCAGCAACTTCTGTTTTTGAAACAGATGAGTGCTGTCAGAGCATGTGGAAGCAGGAGACAAGAAACTGTAGAGAAAGGGAGCAAAGACGAGTTATTTAGAAGGTGTAAGGTGGTGTGGGAACAAGGAACAGGTTCTGGGACCACTGTCTACTCTTTAAGTTAGCAATTCTAAACATAATTCCTAAATTTGTCAATAGCACCAAAGTCTGTTGGGGGGTGGGGGGGGAGGGGGTTAATTATTCCTAAGGAATTCTGCAACAAACTACCAGATTCATATTCTGATCAATTACTCTGAATTATCAACATTCTATCTCCCAAGTACTCCAAAGCACACCTTCCCCACCAACTACTACATAAATGCTTCACCCTGTACACTTCACTCTAGCTCTTAGAAGAGTCATCTAGACTGGGAACATTAGCTTGCTCTCTCTCCATGGATGCTGCCTGACCCGCTGGGATCACCAGCATTGGTTGTTTGGCAGTATCTGCAGCTATTTGTTCCTCCCAGAACTCTACATGGTTTTGGTGCAGGAAGGCATACAGGAATGGAATGGAATGGAAAATCATGGTGTAGAAACTGTTCTCTAAAGTCATGACTGGGAGGGTCCAAGACTGATGCCAGATTAAAGACATTGCCTCCCCCCAACAGGATATAAACTTGGAATGGGAAAGAGAGAATGCAGTTGGTACAGTCCATGAAGGAATCGTAGAATTCCTACAGTGTGGAAACAGGCTCTTTATCCTAACAGATCCACACAACCGTATCCCACCCAGTCCCCTACCCTGTTACTCTACATTTATCCCTGATGAACGCACCTAACTTAGACCTCCCTGGACACAGTGGCCAATTTCACACTAACCTGCACATCTTTGGACTGTGGGAGGGAACCCATGCAGACGGAGGGAGAATTGAACCCAGGTCCCTGGCACTGTGAAGCAGTAATGCTAACCACTGAGCCACCGTGCAGAGAATTAGACAGTTTGAGAAATTAAGGTTCAAATCAAAATGCAGAAGTTCAAAGGTGTTATACAAACACTGGACTTTAGAAGACAATTATATTTTAAAATACGAAATAATAAATAAATGACCTTCTCAAGGACAATTAGGAATGAGCAATAAATGCTGGTCAGCTAGTGATACCCACATCCCACAAAATCAGTAAATTAAAGGAACTTTAGTTCATGGCGCAATAGAGAATTCTGCAATGGGAGGGAGTGAGACCGGATTAAGTGCCTCCACTCACCAAATTATCTCAATGAAACAAACAGAGAATGCTGAAGACAGTCTGCAGATCTCTCAATCTCTCTCTCTCTCTCTCTTTCTCTCTCTCGCGGGAGAGAGAGAGACAGAGAAACAAAGTTAAAATTTCAAGCTCGTTACCATCACAAGTTACCTAAATGGTCAGGATGTCAAGAGGTAAAACTCGAACAGAGTCCTATTGAAAACAGGTGACAGTTTCCACATCTGCACACAGTATGTTATAGCAAAAGGATAATGATTACATAAAGCAGAGAGAAAAAAAACACGTATTGTAAAGGGGAAATAAACAACGGTGAGTCAGTGATTAGCACTGCTGCCTCACAGCACCAGGGTGCCAGGTTCGATTCCAGTCTCAGTGGAGATTGTCTGTGTGGAGTTTGCACATTCTCCCCGTGTCTGCGTGGGTTTCCTCTGGGTGCTCCAACTTCCTCCCACAGATGTGCAGGTTAGATGGATTGGCCATGCAAAATTGCCCATAGTTCAGGCTAAGTGGGTTAGCCATGGGATATGCAGGGTTACTGGGATAGGGTAGCAGTCTGGGTGGGATGTTCTTCGAGGGGGTGGTGTGGATGTGGGCTGAAGGGCCTGTTTCCATGCTGCAGGGTTTCTATGACCTACTGCTGTACAGAATAAAAACTCAAAGTCACTGAGGCTGCTGGAAAAGTTCAGCAGGTCTGGCAGCATCTGTGGAGAGAAATCAGAGTTAACATTTCAGGGCCTGGGACCTTTCCTCAGAACAGGGAAGTTTGTCAGGAAAGAATTATTTATTATGCAGAAGATAGGGTGGGTACAGAGGGTAAGGAGTAAACAGTTAGACAACCATCTGCTGAGAGGGTGAATAGTTATTAACAGAAATGACTAGTGCTATTACTATTGCTTGAGAGAATGCTTGTGAGAATTTGTTTTGTGTTTGAAAAGAAGGGAACAGAACCAAGATAATGGTTTAGATTTAACCAATGACAGAGACATGGATACTGATTTTGTTAATAAATATTGCAGGCTACATAATATTTCAAAAAGACAAAATTGTGAAGAAGGGTAAATAGCCCTCAAAGTGTTTTAAAGGGAACAATGAGAGATGGCTGTGGCTCAGAGGATCAGCAAGTATAGAATCCCCACAGTGCAGGAGCACACCATTAGGCCAACGCTGACCCTCCAAACACCATCCCACCCAAAGCTAACCCTCTATCCTCTCTAACCCACCTAGCCGAGGCATCCCGGGATACAATGGGCAATTTACCTAATCTGCATATCTTTGGACTGTAGGAAGAAACCAAAACACCCAGAGGAAACCCATACAGACACGGGGAGAATGTGCAAACTCCACGCAGACAGTTGCCTGGGGCTGGAATTGTACCTGGGTCCCTGGCGCTGTGAGACAGCAGTGCTAACCACTGAGCCACTGTACTGCCCTAGTAAAATCAGTTTGGGTAGAGATTGAGCACAGCAAGGGTCTAAAACACTTGTGGCAGCATAGAACCTGCCTAACAACAGTTACACTGTTGGACAGAACATCAAGCAAGAAACAATTGAAGTCAATGAAATAATTGTGATGGACTTTAATCTTCATATAGGTCAAGTAAACAGGCAAAGATAGTCTGAAAATGTATTTGTAGAATGCTATCAAAATAGTCCCCTGAAGCAGGATGAAACTAATAGATTTAGTATTGAGCAATTAGACAGTTTAATGAATAATCTCAAGTTAGTAACTATTAAGGAAAAAGATCACATTACACTGCTAAAACCCATACTAAGTTTAAAGGTGACATTTTCCATGCCCAGATAAGATCTTAAACTTACACAGCTGGAAGCAAAAAGTGCTGGAGATCACAGCAGGTCAGGCAGCATCCATGGAGCGAGAACAAGCCTAATGTTTCAGTTCGAGATGACTCTTCATGAAGAGTCAGATGAAGAGTTATCTAGACTCGAAACGTTAGGCTTGCTCTCCCCCCCCTCGATGCTGTTTGACCCACTGGGATTTCCAGCATTTGTTGTTACCAATACAGATTACAGCATCTGCAGGAACGTGTTCCTGTTTGCACTTTAAACTTAAACAAACTGAATTACCCAGGAATGACAGTGGGACTAGATCATGTTGATTTAACCAAAACGTATGGCAGCAATAAACAGTGGGAAAGATTTAAAGAAACAGTTCAAATTGTTCAACAAAGGTATACAATCTAAATAGAAGTAGGATCTCAGCAAGAAAAAAAATCATCCCTGAGTCACTGGGTAAGTTAACACTAGCATTGAATTAAAAGAAGCATCTGAAACAATGACAGAGGATAGTGATACGAACCAGGCTAGACCCCCCTCAAAACATTTCGCGGAAGTGGCCCAGACCCTGACCTTGCTAGTTGTTTTAAGTAGGTGTAGGGTGGTGCAGCTGGTCCAACCATTCGGTTTTAAACACAACAGAACTGATTGGCAAGATTACAGAATGAACCACAAACAAAAGAGAGCAGAATATAGAATAACTTAACCTAACCGAAAACAGAACAGACTATCCCTCTTTAATGATGCTATACCAAATTCCAGCAACAATCCCTGTGAACACCCCTTGGCACACAAGGTGAAATCAAACACAGGGTCTTACAGGAGAAAGAGAGAGCGAGAGATGGTAGAGAGATTCAGCCTGGAACACCTTCTTCCTTGGAGCTATTTCTCAGTCCAGCAGCCTCCCACTGCCTGAGTGCTTTCAGTGAACAGCCAGAGACCAAACCAAACCAGTGAAAAGCTGAGCTGGGAGAACTGGCCAGGCCCCTTTCATTGTACAAGTGTTTTTGAAAAAAAAACTTGAAAACATTCTCTAGTTAAGTCCAGACATTTCAGAATTGCTGCTCTTATAACCACTCTGAAAAAAAAGCCAAGGACAGCGTAACCCTGTTAAAGGTGCAGCATGATCACATATTGAATCACAAAACTGAGAGTATTATAGAAACCAGGCAAGGGTGACGAAAAGATGGTAACAGCAGGACAATAGATTATGACAGTAAAGTGGCCTGGAAAGGAGGAAGCAATCCTTCCGAGGTCTGAAGTAAACACTGGCATCTCAGAAACAAAAGCAGGGAAAAAAGTTAAAAATCACTCAACACGAGGTTATAGTCCAACAATAATGAGAGGAATAGATAGAGTCAGTAGCCAGAGACTCTTCCCCAGGGCAGGATTGACTGGTACCAGGGGTCATAGTTTGAAGATATTAGGAGGAAGGTATAAAGGAGACATCAGAGGTAGGTTCTTTAAGCAGAGAGTTGTGAATGCATGGAATGCGTTGCCAGCTGTGGTGGAAGCAGAGTCATTAGGGACATTTAAGCGACTGCTGAACATGCACATTGAGAGTAGTGAGTTGAGGGGTGCATAGGTTAAATTCAAGGTTTGTACGAAGATTTGTAGCTCGGGTGCTCGTTGTTGTGGTTCTTTTCGCCGAGCTGGAAGTTTTTGTTGCAAACGTTTCGTCCCCTGGCTAGGCGACATCATCAGTGCTCTGGAGCCTCCTGCGAAGCGCTTCTTTGATGTTCCCTAGTAGCCACACACTCAGACAACAAGCAACATGAATTCGACTGGGAAAACACTACTATCATAGGGCAAGCCAGACAGAGAACAGCCAGGGAATTCCTAGAGGTATGGCATTCATCCACAAACTCCATTAACAGACACATGGACCTGGACCCAATATACCAACCACTACAGCGGACAGCTGAAACTGACACCCGGAAGCGGCAAGGACAGACCACTATAAATACCGGAAGAAACATCAAAGAAGCGCTTCGCAGGAGGCTCCAGAGCACTGATGATGTCTCCTAGCCAGGGGACGAAACGTTTGCAACAAAAACTTCCAGCTCGGCAAACAGAACCACAACATAAGTTAAATTACTTTTTGGCATTAGGATTAAATCTCAGCACAATATCATGGGCCGAAGGACCTGTTCTGTGCTGTACTTTTCTATGTTTCAGTTTATTTGGAAGCACTTGCTTTTGGAACACTGCCTCCACAGCTACCTGATGAAGGAGCAGCGCTGCGAAAGTTGGTGCTTCCAAATAAACCTGGTGTTGTGTGATTTTTAACTTTGTCCGCCCCGTCCAACACTGGCTCCTCCACATCAGAAAAAAGGTGTTGTAGGGATTGGATAAATGGAAGACATAAAATCAATATTTTGTGCCTATCTTCACAGAAGATGAAGTAATTGAATATGAGAAATAAAGAGTGACCAATGAGTTAGTAAGAATGAGAAAGTTATGGCAACTAACATCAGCAGAAAACCATTGAAAAAACTTAAGTGACTGAGAGGTAATAAATTCTCAGGAACTAATGACCTACATCCGAGGGTTCTGGAAGAGGAAGCTGCAGAATATTTTTCAGATTAGATTGCCAACACTGTGGGAACAGACCCTTCAGCCCAACAAGTCCACACCTACCTTCCAACGAACAACCCACCCAGTCCCATTCCTCTACATTTACCCCAGACTAATGCACCGAGCACTACGGGCAATTTAGCATGGCCAATTCACCTGACCGACACATCTTGGAATGTGGGAGGAAACTGGAGCACCCGGAGGAAACCCAAACAGACATGGGGAGAATGTGCAAACTCCACATAGACAGTTGCCTGAGGCAGGGATTGAACCCGGGTCCCTGGTGCTGTGAGGGAGCTGTGCTAACCACTGAGCCACTGTGCCACCCATGGCTTGTGGTTCAAAGTTTCCCAACATTCTAAAACGGGTCCCATGGATTGGAAGGTAATGAATGTAATTCCAAAATATTAGAAAGAAAGGAGAGTGAAAGCAGGGAGCTTTCAGTTCACCTGAAATTTGCTATCAGGAAATGTTGGAATCTATTAAATTAAAGATGTCTTAACAATGCACCTGGAAAATAAAAGCATGATGAAAGTAAACGTGGTTTAACAAAGATGATATTATGTTTGCCAACTTTATTATAGTTCTTGGAGAAACTAACTATTACAGTGTATAAAGTAACATATGTGCCACACAAATGCAAGATAACGACCATCTCCAACAAGAGAAAATTTAAACATTGACCTTAAGTTCAGTGGCTTTAACTTTGCAGAATCTTACCATTCTCAATGTCCTGGGGGGGTGTGGGGTGGACTAACCATTGACAAGAAACTGAACTGGACCAACCATGTAAATGCTGTAGTTACAAGAACAGTCAGAAGTTGTGTATCTGCAGCCAGTAACTCACTCCTGACTCGCAGGTTAGGTGAATTGGCCATGTTAAATTGCCCATAGTCAGGGGTGAATATGGGGAATGGGTCTGGGTGGGTTGCTCTTCAGAGGGTCGGTCTGATCTTGTTGGGCCGAAGGGCCTGTTTCCATACTGTAGGGAATCTAACCTCCAAGGCACAATGTGATGGAATGGATTGGTGCAACTCCTACAACACTCAAGAGGTCTGACAACATCCAGAACAAAGCAATCCACTTGATTAGTATCACATCCACCACCTTCAACATCAATTCCTTCCATCTCTGTTCCTTCAGTGTCGCTGGGTCAAAATCCTGCAATTCCCTCCCTGACAGCAATGGGGGTCTACTCACAGCACACAAATAGTCGTGTTTCCAGAAGGCAGCTTCAAGGGCAACTAGGGACAGGCAACAAAATGCCAATCCAGCCTGCAATGCCCATGTCCCAGCAGTGAATAAAGTCCTTGGATTTGAAAGCATTTCTTTTTTCATTGTAGTCCCTAGTCAAAAACACAGAAAGGAAGTGCAGTCTTTACGATCCCATTGCCACTTCTGAATGTGCCATGCATCTAGCACCTGCCTCTCAACAGTTGAGGGGTATAGCTCAGTGGACTAGAGTGACCCTGACCCCTGGATTTGCCACCAAAGTCCTCCCTGGCACAGTCCCAGTGCCCAGGTAGGCAATGTGTTGGAGGGGATGGATATAGTTGGCGTGCAGGTGGACATTACTCATCTGAGGTGTGACTTACATTACCAGAGTCCCCTCCCTGGCCAAACATCTCGCTCTATGCCAGGGAACAGCATAACCTGGTTACTGCTGAGACCCTACATGGGCCAGTCAATACTGGGGCTCAATACCCAATGGGCTGATTAGTACAAAACAAGAGATACCAAAGGGAGAATTGTTCATAAGCAGATGCACCACATTCTTATACTTACTGGCACTTCCATGTTAATTTACAAATTGAGGAGCTGATGGAATTAATCTCCATTCTACTCCCTCAGCTTTTGGTTAAGATGGCAGTGGAGTAGGGATTCGGAGTTAGGGGCTCATCTGTTCCATCTGCTTCTCTTTTCCTTTCTTTTCTTTCTCTCTTTTCTCAATTTTTTTGTTCTTTTTTACTCTTTTGTTTTACTCACCTCTTGTTGAAGAGTTTGGTCATGATGAAAACATGGGTAGCAGTGGCTTGACCCGGTGGCTAGGTTTGGAGGTTGGTTTGTGTTCCTGGTGGCATTGGCATCACCGAGGCGGTCCTAGTGCCCACTCATGGTTGGTGCGGTGGAGTGGAGTCTGAGCCCAGTACAAGATCCGGTGACATCAGCAGCGATTACGTTGGCGAGGTGGGCCCAGAGTAGACCCACTGTGGCGGAGGCAGAGTTGGGTTTGGGCCAGTGCGGTACCCAGATACATGGGGGGGCTGGATTGCAGTGGCCCATCGAAGACTCATAATGGTGAGGGCCTCAGTGGAGGTGAAAGGTAACTTTCACTCCAGCAGCAGAGTGAAGGGGACTTGTGCCTGGCTACCACACCCATGACCCACGGTGGAGCAATTATCAAGAAGGACTTTAAAGTTGAACACTTCTTAAAAAGAAATTCGTCTGCCGTTATTTTCCATGTTGTGGTTTTATTGTTCTGTGTTCTCTGATCGAGCCGGAGAGTGGCGACACTCCGCAATGCCTTTCGCCGTCGTTTGTAACAAGATACACATGACAATCGATAAATCAAATCCAATTGCATTGCTGTGACCTAATTTAGACTTCAAACTGGCTGGCTTATTTCCTGTTCAGGTACTGTTAACGAAATCGCAGTACAAAACTGTGGTCATCGTGGCTGCTCCAAATAAAATATGAACTAGATTCAACACAAACAGCAAGTGCACAGAAAAAACAAAAGATTTGTGTTCATTTTGCCAAGACACTGAGGTTTGAGGTTCAATTACACGTGCTGGTGCAGCACACAACAACTTTAATCTGTGTCTAAAGCAGTGCTGTAGTGGGGGCTGCTTTATGGGGACAATGTAGAGGGAGCTTTACTCTGTGACTAACCCCAGGTTGTCCCTGTCCAGCGAGTGTTTAATAGGGACAGTGTAGAATGAGCTTTACTTTGTGTCTAACCCTGTGCTGTTCCTGTCCTGGGAGTGTTTAATGAGGAGAGTGTAGAGGAAGCTTTAGAACATAGAACATTACAGCGCAGTACAGGCCCTTCGGCCCTCGATGTTGTGCCAACCTATCATACCAATCTGAAGCCCATCTAACCTACACTATTCCATGTACGTCCATATGCTTGTCCAATGACGACTTAAATGCACTTAAAGTTGGCGAATTTACTACTGTTGCAGGCAAAGCATTCCATACCCTTACTACTCTCTGAGTAAAGAAACTACCTCTGACATCTGTCCTATATCTATCACCCCTCAATTTAAAGCTATGCCCCCTCGTGCTCGCCGTCACCATTCTTGGAAAAAGGCTCTCCCTGTCCACCCTATCTAACCCTCTGATTATCTTATATGTCTCTATTATATCTCTCTCAACCTTCTTCTCTCCAACAAAAACAGCCTCAAGTCCCTCAGCCTTTCCTCGTAAGACCTTCCCTCCATACCAGGCAACTTCCTAGTAAATCTCCTCTGCACCCTTTCCAAAGCTTCCACATCCTTCTTATAATGTGGTGACCAGAACTGTACACAATACTCCAAGTGCAGCCGCACCAGAGTTTTGTACAGCTGTAACATAACCTCATAGTTCCGGAACTCGATCCCTCTATTAATAAAAGCTAAAACACTGTATGCCTTCTTAACAACCCTGTCAACCTGGGTGGCAACTTTCAAGGATCTGTGTACCTGGACACTGAGATCTCTCTGCTCATCTACACTACCAAGAATCTTACCATTAGCCCAGTACTTTGCATTCCAGTTACTCCGACCAAAGTGAATCACCTCACACTTGTCTGCATTAAACTCCATTTGCCACCTCTCAGCCCAGCTCTGCAGCTTACCTATGTCTCTCTAATCTACAACATCCTTCGTCACTATCCACAACTCCACTCACCTTAGTGTCGTCTGCAAATTTACTAACCCACCCTTCTACGCCCTCATTGAGGTTGTTTATAAAGATGACGGACAGCAGTGAATCCAACACTGACCCTTGCGGTACACCACTGGTAACCGGACTTCAGGAAAAATATTTCCCATCAATCACTACCCTCTGTCTTCTTTCAGCAAGCCAATTACTGATCCAAACTGCTATATCTCCCACAATCCCATTCCTCCGCATTTTGTACAATAGCCTACTGTGGGGAACCTTATCGAACGCCTTGCTGAAATCCATATACACCACATCAACTGATTTACTCTCATCTACCTGTTTGGTCACCTTCTCAAAGAACTCAATAAGGTTTGTGAGGCATGACCTACCCTTCACAAAACTGTGCTGACTATCCCTAATCAAATTATTCTTTTCTAGATGATTATAAATCCTATCTCTTATAACCTTTGCCAACACTTTACCAACAACTGAAGTAAGGCTCACTGGTCTATAATTACCAGGATTGTCTCTACTCCCCTTCTTGAACAGGGGAACCACATTTGCTATCCTCCGGTCTTCTGGCACTATTCCTGTAGACAATGACGATTTAAAGATCAATGCCAAAGGCTCAGCAAGCTCCATCCTGGCTTCCCAGAGGATCCTAGGATAAATCCCATCTGGCCCAGGGGACTTATCTATTTTCACACTCTGCAGGATCTCTAATACCTCTTCCTTGTGAACCTCAATCCTACCTAGTCTAGTAGCCTGTATCTCAGTATTCTCCTCGACAACATTGTCATTTTCTGGAGTGAAAACTGTTGAAAAATATTCATTTAGAGCTTTCCCTATCTCCTCTGACACAACACACAACTTCCCACTACTATCCTTGATTGGCCCTAATCTTACTCTCATCATTCTTTTATTCCTTAAATACCTATAGAAAGCCTTAGGGTTAACCCTGATCCTATCCACCAATAACTTCTCATGTCCCCTCCTGGCTCTTCTGAGCTGTCTCTTTCCTGGCTACCTTGTATCCCTCAAGTGCCCTAATTGAGCCTTCACATCTCATCCTAACATAAGCCTTCTTCTTCCTCTTGACCAGAGATTCCACTTCCTTCGTAAACCACGGCTCCCGTGCTCTACAGCTACAGCTTTACTCTGTATCTAACCCCGTGCTGTCCCTGTCCTGGGAGTGTTTGATGGGGACAGTGCAGTGGGAGCTTTACTCTCTATCTAACCCCGTGCTGTCCCTGTCCTGGGAGTGTTTGATGGGGACAGTGTAGAGGGAGCTTTACTCTGTACCTAACCCCGTGCTGTCCCTATCCAGGGAATGTTTAATGAGAATAGTGTAGAGGGGCTTTACTCTGTGACTAATCCCAGACTGTCCCTGTCCAGAGAGTGTTTAATAAGGACAATGTAGAGGGAGCTTTACTCTGTAACTAACCCTGTGCTGTCCCTGTCCTGGGAGTGTTTGATGGGAATAGTGCAGAGGGAGATTTACTCTGTATCTAACCCCATGCTGTCCCTGTCCTGGGAGTGTTTGATGGGGGACAGTGTAGAGGGTGCTTTACCCTGTATCTAACCCTGTGCTGTCCCTGTCCTGGGAGTGTTTGATGGGGGACAGTGTAGAGGGTGCTTTACCCTGTATCTAACCCTATGCTGTCCCTGTCCTGGGAGTGTTTGATGGGGACAGTGCAGAGGGAGCTTTACTTTGTATCTAACCCCGTGCTGTCCCTGTCCTGGGAGTGTTTGATGGGGACAGTGCAGAGGGAGCTTTACTCTTTGATTCGGTAACAGCCTAAACAGGATGCGTGAAAATTACCTTTGAGTCAAAAATGACTGCAGGAAGATAATGTGATTAACATTATAATGCAACAATTTCCTATCTAAACTAATCCAGAAAATGAAATGCCAACTTCAGAGAGATCGATGCCTCTACTTGAGGAGTTAGAGTGGTTAATTATTTATTAAAAACTTCTAATCTACTGGTTTCCTGTGAATTCTGTGGTTAATTAAAATCATTGTTGGCTGTGAATTTTAGAGTTGAAACAAAAGTATTCACTGCAGGACAACGTACTGTTTGCACTTGGTTTTCACAGCTCTGAAAGAAATGCTTGTTTACTCGTTTCTGTCTCTGTCAAAATTAGACAGGGCCATGTTCATTTGCTCAAACTACCTTCGACCAACAAGAGACATGGGCTACAGCGGTTCAAGGAGGGAGGCAGCTCACCCCCACCTTCACAAGGGGCAACACTAGGGACGGGCAATAAATGCTGGGCCCAGCCAGCGACACCCACCTCTCACGAATGAATTACAAAAAGCTCAGCTTCGTTTAACCACTGTCGCTTGTTCTAATTTGTCATTTTCTCAATTCGATATCATTCTCTAGTAATGAGTCAAGTGCATCATCCTCTCATTTTTTTTTTTTTTTTTTAGATTAGACTTACAGTGTGGAAACAGGCCCTTCGGCCCAACAAGTCCACACCGACCCGCCGAAGCGAAACCCACCCATACCCCTACATTTACCCCTTACCTAACACTACGGGCAATTTAGCATGGCCAATTCACCTGACCCGCACATCTTTGGACTGTGGGAGGAAACCGGAGCACCCGGAGGAAACCCACGCAGACACGGGGAGAATGTGCAAACTCCACACAGTCAGTCACCTGAGTCGGGAATTGAACCCGGGTCTCAGGTGCTGTGAGGCAGCAATGCTAACCACTGTGCCACCGTGCCGCCCATTTACTGTTCACTTACTCTTCCATTTATTCATTCAATATTTAAAACACGTATTAAATATTCATATTAAAAATCTAACTTCCAGATTGGTGTGTATGCTTGATTCCAGAAGGTCAGGATTTCCTTCGGAACATATGAGCATTGTGTTCGGTAACAATCCCACACTGCAGTCGGTCTGTCTCACGTGGCCATGGTAACCTGTAGGAGGAACACAGCAAGTCAGGCAGCATCTGAGGAGCAGGAAAATCAACGTTTCGGGCTGGAGTCCTTCATCAGGAATGAGCCTCGGATGCTGCCCGACCTGCTGTGCTTTTCCAGCAACGCACTCGCAACTCTGATCCCCAGCATCTGCAGACCTCACTGTCTCCAACCCTGTAGGAGTACTCCACCCCAGATTTCTGGGGGTGGCAGAAATAGAGGTTAAAAACCCCAGGCAGTTTGGGTGGGGTTAAACACTTGGAGCAGCCTCTCTGACCTCCTGAGTAATTGATACCAATCTAGGAGATCACGCTGGCTCTGAATTCTTTAGAGTACCTCTGTCCTCACTTGAAAAGAATTCAGTGAATCAGCATCTCCCCCACAAGCCTGCCTCAGGGGTTCTGTACTCTCAGGGTGAAAACATCAACTCCAGATATCGAACCTAGATCTGTCTTTAACTAAGCAAATCAGTGACCACCAACAGCCCCCCAACCCCTTAACCCTCTGTGCTCCTCATGAACCTAATTAATTGGAACAAACTAGCAACTGGATTACAATCAGTTCACGTTATTGTCTTGTTGACTTATAGTCAGACCACCTCGAGATCTATACATCTCAACTCAACAAGCCTGTTTCAATTACTGAGATAGTTTACATTGGTGACCAGTCCAGTTACAGGTTATAGTTGCATTATCATGAGACTATTAATGTAGAAACTCAGCTAATGTTCTGAGGACCTGGGTTTGAATCCCACCACGGGACATGGTGGAGTTTAAATTCAGTAAAAAAAATCTGGAATTAAGAATGTTCTGATGACCATAAAACCATTGCCAATTGTTGGAAAAATCCATGTGGTTCATTAATATCCTTTAGGGAGGAAAACCTGCCATCCTTACATGTGACTACACACCCACAGCAATGTGATTGACTCTAAAAAAGTAAGGATGGGTAATGAATGCTGACTAGTCAGTGGGACCCTCATCCTGTGAATGAATACAAATCAGTCCACTGTCCCTCCTCTGCACGCTTTTCAAAATTTCAAGGCACCCATCTGTTGAAGAAACCAAAACTGGGCTGACAAGTCTGTCTGAGGTCTAACCAAAATGCTGTAGAAAAACAACGCATGCCTGAACTGTGAACAACTATTCTGTAATTGCAAACCCAATTAAACCTTGCTAAGAAATGGAATGGAACTGCCTTGAGAGGTATGGATGGAGTCGAAAAAAGTGGTGCTGGAAAAGCACATCCGGTCAGGCGACATCCGAGGAGCAGGAGAGTCAACGGTTTGAACATAAGCTCTTCATCAGGAATCATTCATTGCTCAAAACATCGATTTTCCTGCCCCTCAGATGCTGCCTGACCTGCTGTGTTTTTCCAGCACCACACTTTTTGACTCTGATCTCCAGTATCTGCCGTCCTCACTTTCTCCCAAGGTATGGATGGAGCTGAATTCATGCTGATCACATTGAGGATGGAACTGGGAGAGATGCTGATGAAGGGTCTCCATGGAAACTCTATGCCGGATCCCAGGATTGGTCAGACCTGGTGGGTACTGCCAGCCCTGCCCAGTTTCATTTCAAGCTTGTGTTTTTTTTTTCTATAACCTCTCTTGAAAGCTCGATGCATCCTCCTGAAGAAATATTTGAAAGCAACATAGATCAAGATGGTGCCTGCCTAAGAAACAAAAAGTTCTAGATCGGAATCTGATACTCTCAGAAATCAGACACTAATAGCAGACAATATTTAATAACTTTATTTTTAAAAACACACAATTGAAAATGGTACAAGTTTCACATTAAGCATATTGATGCAGGATCTGTAGTCCCGATTATTGTGTGACTGAATGTGTTACATTCACCCAGATTTGATGTGAACTTACAATAGTTATGGAAATACATATGTGGTTTTGCTCAGGTTGGTGACCATTTTAACAGGAGGTATTAGTTTTGTTGATGCACAAAGTTTGGTAAATCCTGTGATGTGGCTTACTTTCTGATATTTAGAATACACCGGTACTTTTGATTAAGTTTCCCCACCCACTCTAACAGCTTTCTCACTCACTCCTTTCCTATCAATGTTGGGTCCCACCATGGTAACCAACAGCCTCTGAGAACTCACCTAAGTGAGCACTCGAGGGCTTTTTCTGGTACTGCCCTAATTGTCCCAGGGAGGTAGGGACCATCTTCTTGAACCAGCCCTTCACCTGGAGGAGCAGCCACAGCAGTGTTCAGGAGACCCAGGATTTGGACCCACTGCCCCACAGTAAAGGGACAGTGATATAAATCAGGGCAGTGTGAGCAGACGGATCTGAGCAGCCTTCCAAACATATGGACCCAGTGAAATTATATTTATTTATTTATTTATTAATTTTTGTGGGATGTGGGCGTCACTGGCTGGCCCCAGCATTTACTACCCATCCCTAGTTGGCCCTTGAGAAGGTGGGGGTGAGCTGCCTTTTGACCCGCTACAGTCCATGTGCTGTGGGTTGACCCACAATGCCCTTAGGGAGGGAATTCCAGGATTTTGATCCAACAACACTGAAGGAACGGCGATATATTTCCAAGTCAGGATGGTGAGTAGCTTGGAGGGGAACATGCAGGGGGTGATGTTCCGTATATCTGCTGCCCTTGTCCTTCTAGTGGATGTGGGTTTGGAAGGTGCTATCTGAAGAGCCTTAGTGAATTGCTGCAGTGTATCTTTTTTTAGATTAGATTAGATTACCTACAATGTGGAAACAGGCCCTTCGGCCCAACAAGTCCACACCGACCCGCCGAAGCGCAACCCACCCATACCCTTACATTTACCCCTTACCTAACACTACGGGCAATTTAGCATGGCTAATTCACCTGACCCGCACATCTTTTGGACTGTGGGAGGAAACCGGAGCACCCGGAGAAAACCCACGCAGACACGGGGAGAACGTGCAAACTCCACACAGTCAGTCACCTCAGGCAGGAATTGAACCCGGGTCTCAGGCGCTGTGAGGCAGCAGTGCTAACCACTTTGCCACCGTGCCGCCCACAATCTTGTAGATGGTACACACTGCTGCTACTGACATCGGTGGTGGAGGGAGTGGGTGTTTGTGGATGTGGGGCCAATCAAGCGGCTGCTTTGTCCTGGATGGTGTCAAACTTCTTGTGTTGTTGGAGCTGCCCCCATCCAGGGCAAGTGAGGAGTATTCCATCACACTCCTGACTTGTGCCTTGTAGATGGTGGACAGGCTTTGGGGAGTCAGGAGGTGAGTTATTTGCTGCAAGATTCCCAGCCTCTGACCTGCTCTGGTAACCACTGTGTTTATGTGGTGAGTCCAGTTGAGTTTCTGGTCATTGATAACTCCCAGGATATTGATAGCGGGGGACTTTAGTGATGGTTACACTGTTGAATGTCAAGGGGTGATGGTTAGATTGTGTCTTGTTGGTGATGACCATCACCTGGCATTTGTGTGGCACAAATTTTACTTGCCATTTGTCAGCCCAAGCCTGGGTATTGTCCATATCTTGTTGCATTTGGACACGGACTGCTTCAGTATCTGAGGAGTCGCGAATGGTGTTGAACATTGGGCAATCAGCAACGAACATCCCCATTTCTGACCTTATGTAGGAGAGAAGGTGATTGATGAAGCAGCTGGAGATGGTTGGGCCTAGGACACTATCCTGAAGAACTCCTGCAGAGTTATCCTGGAGCTGAGATGACTGACCTCCAAGAATCATAACCATCTTCCTATGTATCAGGAATGACTCTAACCTTAGAGTTTGCCCCATGGCCCCATGAATCTTGTGGCATCATGAGATTGTGGGGGTCTCAAATGTAATGGTTGTCATTTGGCCGTTAATCAGGAAGAGAGTCAATGGTTATAAGGAAAAGGCAGGAAAGTGGAGTTGGAAATTTATCACATCTCAATGAATGGTAGAGTATACTTGATGGGCTCAATAGCTTTCTTCTGCTCCTGTTTCTTATGGTCTTATTAATGAACCTAATTGACACTCCATCACCAGAGTCCAGGAATCCCATGACATCCCCTCTCGGTCTTCCCCTGAATCAAGTGCGATTCCAGCCTGAGGGAACGCTCCGGGGATTAACTGGGCTTGGCTAATGTGGTTCTTATTGTAATTGAGCCAGTCGTACCTGAAGGTGAGTGTTGGTGAGTTTTCAATATCAGCACTTGTTTGTAAGATCCAATCACGGTCAACAAGAGGCAAACCGCAGTCCCTGAGACATTATCTCTGAGAGGTTGACCTGAGTACCTGAGAAGATATTTATTAAAACCCATAATAAACGATATTTCATTGCATTGCTGAAATTATATAACACTATCTACAGTATGTGCTCTATCTGAATACACAGCAATAATCATTCTAGATAATACACTTCAGTTCAGACACTCCTCACCACACAGTATCTGATTGTGCGATTCAGTTCTTTCAGATGATCTTATCAATTTTTGTTTCCATTTTCTCATGGGGAAGGTGATGGTCCAGTGATTTTATTGCTAAACCTTTAATCCAGAGACCCAGGTAATGTTCTGGGGAGTAGGGTTCAAATTCCACTGTGGCAGATTCTGGAATCTGAATTTTGTAAAATCTGGAATTAAGAGTCTAATGATGACCATGAATCCATTGTCAATTGTCGGGAAAGCCCATCTGGTTCACTAATGTCCTTTGGGGAGGGAAATTGCCATCCTTAGCCGGTCTAGCCTACATGTGACTCCAAACCCACAGCAAGATGGGTAACGCTCACCTGCCATCTGGGCAATTAGGGATGGGCAATTAATGCTGCCTAGCCAGTGACACCCTTATCTTGTGAATGATTAAAAAATGTCCAGATGACATCAATATTGTCAGAACCGACAAAGGAAATAGTCAGTGCTCGTGCCAACAACTCTGAGGGTGAGATACCTAAGATTCTATCTCAGGACAGGGACAGCACAGGGTTAGATACAGAGTAAAGCTTCCTCTACACTGTCCCGTATCAAACACTCCCAGGCAGAGACAGCATGGGGTTAGATACAGAGTAAAGCCCCTCTACACTGTCCCGTATCAAACACTCCCAGGACAGGGACAGCACAAGGTTAGATACAGAGTAAAGCTCCCTCTACACTGTCCCCATCAAACACTCCCAGGACAGGGACAGCACGGGGTTAGATACAGAGTAAAGCTCTCTCTACACTGTCCCCATCAAACACTCCCAGGACAGGGACAGCACAAGGTTAGATACAGAGTAAAGCTCCCTCTACACTGTCCCCTATCAAACACTCCCAGGACAGAGACAGCACGGGGTTAGATACAGAGTAAAGCTCTCTCTACACTGTCCCCATCAAACACTCCCAGGACAGGGACAGCACAAGGTTAGATACAGAGTAAAGCTCCCTCTACACTGTCCCCTATCAAACACTCCCAGGCAGAGACAGCATGGGGTTAGAAGCAGCGTAAACTTCCTCTACACTGTCCCCATCAAGAGCTAAGAGATTGTTTGCCCCCTTGTTGGACAATAGAAGGCATGGGTCGCAGTCCCAGAGTTAGGGGTCATTGAGCACTGAGATGAAGAGCAATTTCTTTCCTTCGTTGTTGTGAATGTTTGGAAATCGGTTTTCCAAAGAGTCATAAAAAGTTGTTAGATTGAGGAAAGAGGACCTTTGGCCCATCATGCCATGCTGATCATCAACAGCCATCTATTCTAACCCCAGTTCCTAGCACTTGGTTTGTTACCTTGTCTGCTATGGTGTTGTATACACTTATCAAAGTACTTGTTAAATATCTTGAGGGCTCCTGAAAGTAGTGGTTGGCCCATCATTGAGTTTATTTAAGGCTGAGATAGATTCTTAATCTTTTATGGAATTCTGGTATAGCAGGCAGAATTTGGGTTGCATTGACAAAGCAAAAGAACAGTAGATGCTGGAAATCTGAAACAGAAACGGAAATGGCTGGAGGAACTCAGCAGGTCTAGCAGCATCTGTGGAGACAGAAAACAAAGTTTACATTTCAGACCGTGACACTTCTGCAGAACAGATTGTATGGAATGTCAGGGCGGGTTTGAGGAACTGAGTAAGAAGATCATGCTCATACCTCCTAAGATCTTACAGCCTGAGACCCCAGAGTGACGGTATTCAGGAGGGAATTTAGGAATGGTGTGTTCATTCAAAGGGTAGGATCTGTGAACTGTGTGCATTAAATTCAACTGGTGTTCACTCAATGGATAATGGTAAGTTTTAGATTTTTGCTGGCCAGCAGTGTTCAAAGACGTTGAGCTAACTCAGAGAGTTTAAATAAAGACAGCCATTGTCCCACTGAATGGCAGGCTTCGTGGCAGTTAAGAACCTTCTAGAACCTAGCTGTACCCAGTGAACGGAGCAAATCATCACCCAGTGTTCAATAATATTGCTGCACACGTCTTCCTGAAGGAAATGGCCAATCTGCACAGAATTCTGGACACTGGCCATTGTAAGCAACTGGGAATTGATCCAGACTATCCAAAGGTACAATTCTTGACATTGACTTTGCCCTTTGACTAGACTCTCAGGCAGGCTGTATTGCCTGACTATTACTGGTATTAAGGAGTGAACAGATGGACATTAATCAAAGTGATGTTGGAGTGGTTGGAGTCAGGCTGACTGACCCACATCACTATTGCTCATTGTCCCAGGGGGTGAAGGAAGCACAAGATTTGCTGACAGGACACATGGTCTGCTCTGACCGATTTTGGAGTCGCACCGTCCCCTGTCAATTATCACTCCCAACGATTCCCTGTTCGATAATCCCGCAGTAACAGATGATCCACTGGAAACACAGGCTATGTCCCAGTACACTGTCCACATCACTTGGAGTGGTCTCAAAACGGCCTTCAGGTGAGACTGGGAGCAAGTGTCACCCCAATCTCCTTCCCCGTGTGGGCATTGGTCCTGGGTTGAGGTAGTAAGACAAGGGGCTCCAGCACATGAGCAGTGCTGAGAGGGAATTGCTGGGGCACTTCCAGGCAGCATGGAACACACAGAAGACTCCACTGTTTTGTGTGCAATTTGCACACCATTCCTAGCTGCCCACTAACGTGAGCCTGTCGAAGCTGACTCTGCAATCCAGTCGCGTTTAATCGAGAACAAGATGGTGTTAAATGTCGGTTTGCGAAGGTATGTTCTTAGTTCAATCTCGGGTCAGTTTTCACTGGTAATATGTTCCATTCTGTACACAGATGTCCCTGAGGTCTGTCCGTTCCTCAGAATGTAACTGTCTGTCCTGTTGCTCCGGCGACTGGAGCGGTTCCTGATGGACTGGACCTCTCTGCAGAACTCCTGCCTGACACTCTCACAGGAGAACATGTAGAGAATCGGGTTGATGGCACTGTTAATGGTGCACAGACAGAGGAAGAGGGTAGAGGCATTGTAGATCTTCTCCTCAAACCAGCAGCTGTCCTTATACAAGGAGAAGGCGATGGCTCTGCTGAGGAGGACGAGGTGGTACGGCGCAAAGCAACCAAGGAAGATCAATATGATGGCGATGGCCAGGTACTTCACCTTGGTCTTTTCACGGATGTTGAGGCACGGGCTGGCCTGGATCCTTCGGAAGATCAGCAAGTTGGTGAGAGCCAGGATGAACAAGGGGATGCAGAAGCCCACGCTAAAACGGGCATAGTTGAACTTCGCCACGAGTGGGGGCATGGGGATAGTCTCGAAGCAGGAGTCGTTCTTCTCCTTGGCGCTCTTCACATTGGACAGGAAGAAGACCGGCAGGTGGACCATCATCACGAGGAGCCAGACGCCCATGCACACCATCACCGCTGTCCTTCGTCGACGTCGCCACTGGGCCTCGATGGGGTAGAGGACGACCAAGCAGCGGTCAGTGGAAATGCAGCACAGCAGGAGGATGCTGATGTACAAGTTGTTGAAGAAGATGAAGCCAGTCAGCTGACAGGCTGTGTCGCTCTGTGTCCACTTATTGTGGTTCTTGACGTACAGGATCCACTGGGGAATGGTGCCCATGTAGAGCAGGTCAGACAGCGAGAGGGTGAACAGGTACACAGACAGGACGTTCTTCCTGCAGATCTTCACAAAGGACAGGCACAAGGTCACAAAGTTGGCAGGGGCCCCGACGATAAGAACCAGGCTGTAGACAGTGACCAGTGGCACTGTGCCCTGGTCGTAGCTGATGTTACAGGTTAGCATCTCACCTTGACTGCTGTTCATCATTGCAAAGGGAATCCTGGGAGCATCCTAGCTACAGACTCCCAGGAACACACTGAAAGAAAAGGAAAACCATTACTGTAACAACCCAACATGAAATCACATTTCAACTTCCCCTTTGCCTGTGGCATTTCCCCCCCTCCCCCACCCCATAAACATCAGCACTGAGACTGTTACAGAGGGCAGGAAGAAAGATGGTGTTAGCGTCAATTCCTGCAGCTGGAGAAATCTCCCATACAGTCTCATAAAGGCCCAGAGCAGGATCCCAGAAAGTGATAGCCTAGTGGTATCATCACAGAACTGCTAATCCAGATAATGCTCTGAGGACCTGGAATTGAGTCAAGTGATGACCATGAATTCATTGTCGATTGTTGGAAAATGGCATCTAGGTCAGTAATGCCCTTTAGGGAAGAAATCTGCCATCCTTATCTGGTCTGACCTACATGTGACTCCAGACCCACAGCAGTGTAGTTGACTCTTGGATGCTCTCTGGGTAGGCAGTAAGAACAAAAGCAATGCAGCTTAGGAACAGGCCCTTCGACCCTCCAAGCCTGCACTGACACAACGGTCTTCCCTTACAGGATCCGTATCCCTCTGTCCCCCTCCTGTTCATGTATCCGACCAGGTGCTTCTTGATTGCTGTTATTGTGTCTGCTTCCACCACCTCCTCAGGCAGCACATTCCAGGCACTCCCCACCCTTTGTGTGAAAAAGTTGCCTTGCACATCTCTTTTAAACTTTCCCCCTTAAACCTTGAACCCTAGTAACTGACCTTCCACCCTAGAAAAAAGACTCCCCATTCAATCCACACCATTCTATCCGCACCATTCGCAATCTTTTAAGCTTCTATCTTTTAAACCTCAACCTCCTGCGTTCCAGTGAAAACAAGCCCAGTTTATCCACCTTACTTCATCGCTAAAATCCCCCAGACCAGACAACATCCTGGTAAACCTTCTCTGTACCCTCTCCAAAACATCCACATCCTTCTGGTAGTGTGGTGACCAGAACTGGATGCAGTATTCCAAGTGTGACCTGACTAAAGTTCTATAAAGCTGCAGAATGACTTGTCTATCCTTATACTCAATGCCCCTTCCAATGAAGGCAAGCATGCCCTAGGCCTTTTTTACTCCATTATCTCCCGGCACTGCCACCTTCAGTGATCTGAGGACCCGCACACCCAGATCCCTCTGCACATCAATGCGCTTAAGGGTTCTGCCATTCACTGAATAATTTCCACCTGGACTTGACCTTCCTAAATGCATCCCCTCACATTGGCCTAACCAGCAACACCAACATCCCATGAATGAATAATTAAAAAAAAAGAGTAGATATCATTCTCAAATTGAGGGACAGTCAAACTGAACTTACCTGTGCTCTGCCTAGGACTTTAGGATCTTCCTAAAGTGTGGTTACTATGAGAGTTCATATTATTTATTAGGATGAAGAGAATTCTGAGCAATTGTGGCTCATAGAATGGAAGGATATGCAACAATAAGGAAGTGAGATGGTCTGAGTAAGAGTCAGAGAGTCAGGGTGAATGGCGAAAGTGAATACTGCAAATGCTGGAGATCAGAGTCTAGATTAGAGTGATTTGGACACTGTCTCTCACAGACACTCACAATCGCCCCACCCTAGACACACACGCGCACACACACACACACACACACACACACACACACACACACACACACACACACACACACACACACACACTCCCATTCTCACACATGCACCCCTTCATAGACCTAAGACACTCTACACTCACATACACACACATATACACTTTCTCTCACACTCACAACCCCCCAACCCAGACACACAAACACACAGACCCACATGCACACACACACACATATATATACACACACACACGTTTGTGGGGTGAATTTCTACTTGCAGAGTTACATTGTACTTTGCTCAAAAACTGCATGCATTCATGTAAAATTCTGTTATCTCACTTTTTAGATTAGAATCAGTCTAAACATTATGGCACAGACAGAGAACACGGGGGCTAACACCTTCAACATATTGTCTAGCTATCACCAATTGTTACAGTTAACCTGAGAATGCAACTTTTTAGAAAAAGTTTTGTGATTTACACATGGTATTCGAACAGATAAAAGACTCAACAGACAATCAAGGTATTTTTCAATGTATAATTTCCATTACATCACACTGCAAACTTTTGCTATAAATTCTGTGCCTTACAATTGTGTCCTCCACAACCACCTGATGAAGGAGTGTCACTCCGAAAGCTAGTGCTTCCAATGAAACCTGTTGGACTATAACCTGATGTTGTGTGATTTTTAACGAGATTAGAATGGTGCTGGAAAAGCACAGCAGGTCAGGCAGCATCTGAAGAGCAGGAAAATCAACGTTTCGGGCAAAAGCCCTTCTTCCAGAATGATGAATGGCTGCTTTTAGCTGGGAGGAGGTTTATCATGAGGTTCCAGAGGGATTAGCCTTCAAGCCCATGCTCTGCTTGATAAATATCCTTCACCTAGACCTCACTGCACACCGTACAATTTCAAAATCTGCAGCTGATACAAAACATGGTGGTAACTGTGAGGGGAATCATACTGAGCATCATTCCTGAGGAAGGGTCACTCAACCTGAAACGTTAACACTGATCTCTCTCTCTCCACAGATGCTGCCAGACCTGCTGAGCTTTACCAGCAACTTTTGGTTTTGTTTCTGAATTACAGCATCCACAGTTCTTTCGGTTTCCAAAGATTATAGATTGTTATGGGTGGCCCAGTGGCAGACACAGTTGAATTCAGAACAGTGGGAAATGATCGACTTTGATAGGAACGATGGGCAAGACAGAATAAAATAGAGGGTACAATTCTAAAAGGAATGCAGGAACAGAGGGGCTGGGAGAGAGACTGAGAGCAAGAGGCATTGAACCCAGCAATAAGGAGGGCATGTCAAACTTGAATAATGACCTCATCTGGAGAATTGTGTTCAACTCTGGCTGTCAGACTTTAGCATGGAGAAGATTTAAGGGAGGGTACAGAAAATATTCATGATTCCACAGATAAGGAACGTCAGTTATTTTGAGAGATTAGAGAAATAAGAACTGTTATTGCTGTTGAAGAGAAATCTCTCTCAACAATTGCAGAAACCACAGAGGTTAGTATTCAGTAAGAAGAGGAAGAGGACACATTTTGAAGCTGGGTGTGACACACAACGTTAAATGTGCAAATTTCCATTTTATGTGACCCACTTTAAGTAAAATTTGTTTCCACTACTCCCCCAAGCTGGCTATGTTTGATTTCTTGAGAACACAAGGATATGAGAAATACGAGCAGGAGTAGGCCATTCAGCCCCTCAAGCCTGGCCCTGCCGTTGTACAAAATCATGGCTGATCTAGCCCAAGCCCCTACTGTCCCAGGTGCTTGTAGCTCTCAGTCTCAATTTCAAAAATCTAACTACCTCCCCTTTAAATGTTTTCCATGATCTAACCTCCATGACTCTCTGGGCTAGAGAGTTCCAGACCATCATTACCCTTTGAGAGAAGAAATTCCTTCGCATTTCAGTTCTAAACAAGTCAACCCCTTCATCCCAGGAATCAGTCAAGTGAATCTCTTCTGAGCAAACTCCAATGCCAGTCTACTCTTTCTTAAAATACAGGGATCAGAACCAAAAAAACCACACAATATAACAGCAGAATGAGGCCACTCAGCCCATCAAGTCTGCTCCACCATTCGATCATGTGCTCCAACTGGTACAATCCTCCAGGTGTGGCCCTATTCATCCCTGTACAATTTGTAACAAGACATTCCTACTTTTAAACTCTAACTCCTGAGCAATAAAGGCCAAAACCCTATCTACCATATTATTTAGTTGCTGCACCTAATACCAACTTTGTCTTTCATGCACAAGAACACCCAGATCCCTCTGCTTTGTATTTTTGTGGAGTCTTTCTCCATTGCCTTTTGACTTTTCCTCCTAAAGTACATGACCACACATTTACCTACAATGAACTTCATCTGCCATGTTTTTCTCTTCACTCAACCTATCAATACCCCTTCGCAGATTCCTTAAGCCCTCACCGCAACATGCCCTCCCAACTATTTTTGTACAAACAGCAAACTTGGATACTTTACACTCAGGCCCCTCCCCCACATCATTGATATAGAGATCAAATAATTAGACTGGTCCTTGTGGCACTCCATCAGTAATATCTTTGCAACCTGAAAAAGACCCGTTAACCCCAACTCTGTCATCTGTGTGTTAACCAATCCTCAGTCCATGCTAATACATTACCCCCCAGTGACATGAGCTCTTGTCTTGTAGCACATTATTGAATGCCTTCTGGAAATCCAAATACACTCCATGTACTTCACAACTCTGCTTGGTACATCCTCAAAGAATCCTAGCAAATTTGTCAAACATATTTTCCCTTTTGCCAAGCCATGTTGATTCTGTTTGGTTGTGTTAAGCTTTCTCTGAAATGTCCTTCCCTTACCTCCTTAACAATGGACTCCAGCATTTTCCCCATAGTTATTAGGCCAACCAGCTCATAGACTTCTACTTTCAGCCTTCCTCCCTTTTTGAATCGGGACATCCCATTAATGATCTTCCAATCTGGTAGAACTTTTCTGGAATAAGTGAGTTCTGAGATATTTCACTCAACGCCTCCACCATTTTAACAGCTTCTCCCTTTAAAACTCTTGGATGGAGACCATCGGCTTCTGGTAACCGTCTTCAGTCCCATTAGTTTGTCAAACATTTTTTCTCTCATGATAGAGAGTGTTATTCCACCCAAAATCACCTCACCAGTCTCATATCTTTGAGATGTTCATGTTTCTTCTGTCGTGTGGACTGGTGCAGATTAGATTATCCGACATTTCCCTACTCCCCGTTATCAATCCCCCAGTCACATCCTCGAAGGTTCGCTCACTCTCCTGAGTGACTTTTCGCATATCTGTAAGGGCTTTTACTGCTGGTGTTTAGATTTCATGCCAGTTTTGTAAACAATTTTATGAGCTTTTGAGTCACCTGTTGCTGGTTTCTAAACAAAATCTAATCCTCTTAAGTTTTCAACATTTTGTATGTCTTACTTTTTGATTGGATACTCTCCCTGTTTGCCTGTTACCCACAGACTGTTCATCCCTCATATCAACTCTATCTTTTTGGCAGGAATAATATTCTGTTGAGCGGTTAGGACACTATTGGAATATTGCGTGCAATTCTGGTCTCCTTCCTATCAGAAAGATGTTGTGAAACTTGAAAGGGTTCAAAAAGATTTACAAGGATGTTGCCAGGGTTGGAAGGTTTGAGCTACAGGGAGAGGCTGAACAGGCTGGGGCTGTTTTCCCTGGAGCATCGGAGACTGAGGGGTGACCTTATAGAGGCTTATAAAATCATGAGAGACATGGATAGCGTAAAAGGCAAAGTCTTTTCCCTGGGGTCCAGAACTAGAGGACATAGGTTTAGGATAAGAGGGGAAAGATATAAAAGAGACCTATGGTGCAACTTTTTCACACAGAGGGTGGTACGTGTATGGAATGAGCTGCCAGAGGAAGTTGTGGAGGCTGATACAATTACATAATTTAAGAGGCATTTGGATGGGTATATGAATAGGAAGGGTTTGGAGGGATTTGGGCTGGGTGCTGGCAGGTGGGACTAGATTGGGTTGGGATATCTGGTCAGCACGGACAAGTGGGACTGAAGGGTCTTTTTCCATGCTGTACACCTCTATGACTCTATTAGTGTTATAAAGTATCTGCCACTGCTCATCTACTGACCTCCCCCTTTAGTTTATTTCCTCAGCTTGCTTTGGACAACTCCTTCTTCAGATCTCAGTAACTGTCTTCATTTAAGGTGACCACATTGATTCACTCTCCCACAAACTGAATTTGAAATTTTATCATGTTGTGATTGCTACTCCCAGAAGATCCTTAACTATGAGATCTCTAATTCATTACGCGCTATATTGAATCTAAAATAACTTCTACCAGGTAGGTTGTGCAAAATACTACTTTAAGAAACAACCTCTGATGCACTCTGCAAATTCATCTTCATGTTAATGTTGCCCATTTGATTTATCCAGTCAATATCACTCATGGCAATTGTGATGCCTTTCTTACATACCTCAATTATTTCGTGATTTTTATTTTGTCCTCAACCCTCTAGGGGCTCAGAAACGATTCCTCCATCGAGTTCTTTCTCTTAGTAATTCTCATTTCTGACCAAATCGATTCCACATCAAAACCTATTGCATGTAAAACCACTACTAATGTACCTACTCACTGCCACAACAGTACTTCCCTTTATTTAACAAATAAAGACTTCACCCTCTTTCACTTTTGATGTATTTTTCCAGAATGTCTAATATTGTGTCCTCACTTTGGATCACCCTTCAGCTAGATCTCTGGATTGCTATTTAGCAATCAAGTCATATTCTTTTATTTCTATTTGTGCCGTGAAATTATTTACCTTGTTACAAATGTTCAGATAAAGAGCATTTAAGCTTTGAACTTCTACCATTATTTCTTATTCTGGTTCTATTTTCTGTGGGTCCTTCCTGACACACTTTAATTATCTTTCATCTCTTCATCAGCCTGTCCCTTTACTGTCTCATTTCTTGCTGATTTTTTTAAACTTCTCTTTAATTGAATCCTCCTCGGCTCTAATTAGTTTAAAGTTAGGAGTCACACAACACCTGATGAAGGAGCAATGCTCTGAAAGCTTGTGATTTCAAAATACACCTGTTGGACTATAACTTGGTGTCGTGTGGCATCTGACTTTGTCCATACCCAGTTCAACCCCGGCACCTCCACACCCTGCCTAATTAATTTAAGGCTCTATCTCCAACTGAATTCACCAGGAGACCATCCACCATGGTTCAAATGAAGCCTGTCCCAGTGGAATAGCTCTCTCTTTCCCCAGCACTGGTGCTGGTGAATCTGAACCCACTTCGCACACCAATCTTTCAGCCACACATTTAACTCTTTAAAAAAAAACAAAGAACTGTGGGTGCTGGAAATCAGAAACAAAAACAGAAATTACTGGAAAAACTCAGCAGGTCTGGCAGTACCTGTGGAGAGAGAAATAGAGTTAATGTTTCAGGTCCAATGACCCTTTTTGAGAGTGGTTCTACCTCTGAGGGTAGCTCCAAGCTGCTTGCAATCTCTGAGTGGAACCTCTTTGCTAATCCTATTTGTACCATTGGTACCTATGTGGATCACCACAGCTGGATCCTGCCCCTCTCAGGTTGCTCCCCAGCTCAGAAGGAGATGACCCGAACCTTGCGATCAGGTTGACAACATTGACTTTGGGACTCTCTAACCTTGCTTCAGAGGACAGTTATCTCTTCCCCTAACTATGCCATTCCCTGCTACCACTGAATGGTTCTGGGGGAGCATTCTCTGACCTATGGCAGACAGACTGGAGGTTTGGAGACAAGGAAGATGTAAAATATTCTCAGAGGTCAGAGGTGTTAGCCCCTCAGAGCAGAGGGGAACCTCTATGTGGCCTCTCTGTCTTCCAGACCATGGGCCTATCCAGCTCTGAGATGCCTCCAGCCTTGATGTGGAGGAACAGCCTCAATCACCTTTCCTGTCTCTGTTACAGACAGCCCGGTGATGACGCTCAATCGACCTCGGTTCACTAATCATAATCCCAGCAAGGCACTGGGAATGCATCCCAACAGCAAAAATGTATCAGGAAGCTATCCCAATACAGCTACCACCCCTTTACCAGCTCTTCCCCCACCCCGTCCCACCGCCTTATGGTGAGGGTGAATTCCCCAGCACAGGCTAAACAAACCCCTTCACACAATTCAGCCAGAAAGCAGCTGGACAATAAGAGAGGGATGACTACTTTGGCCTCCCCATTGGATAATGTCAGAGCTGCTGCATCATTGCAGTTTACTCACCATTAACCCACCCTTCCCCTACCCCCCAGCTGATCCGAAACCCACTTCATCCCACGCTTTAAAACTCAACCCCAGCTCAACCCAGCAATGATCCATTAGAAATGTAATTACATGGGAAGAGTTGTACAAAATTTGGATAAATGTCTTCACCCAGAGAGTGGTGACCCTGTGGAATCCTCTGCCACAGAAAACAGTTGAGGCCAAAACATTGAATGTTTCCACAAAAGAGTTAAAAACAGTTATAGAGTCAGACCCTTATAGAGACGGAAACAGACCCTTCGGTCCAACTCATCCTCTTGAAGCTAAAGAGATCAAAGGATATGGGGACAAGGTGGGACCAGGGGCCTGAGTTGGCTGATCAGCCATGATCATACTGAATGGTGCAGCAGGCTTGAAGGGACGAATGGCCTGCTCCTGCTCCTATTTTTTACGTTCCTACACAATCCTTTTAGTTTTATCTCTCGGCCTAACTTTTGCCTTTTCTAAATTCCGGATGGGACTAGATTGGGTTGGGATATCTGGTCGGCATGGACAGGTTGGACCAAAGGGTCTGTTTCCGTGCTGTACATCTCTGTGACTCTATGACTCTAAATGAGTGTGTGTGAGAGGGAACCTTGACTTCATGGGACGAGGGTGTAGCATTGTGTGTATTCTGAATGGCTACCTGGCCACCTTGTTGTACCTGACAGGCCCTGTACCTTACAAGATGGACAGAGTCCTTAGCACCAAACAGAACTACAGAACGCTACACAGCAGAGAGATCTGGAAGTCTTTGCCTATGAATAAAGAAAAAACTAGCATCCAAGTTCAGCAGGTGATGGGGAAGGCAACTAGAATGTTGGCCTTTATTTCAAAGAGAATGGAGTATTAAAGTAGAGCGGTCTTGCTAAAGCTGTACAAAGCACTCGCTAGACTACAGCTAGCATATTGAGAACTTTCGTCTCCTAATTGAAGGAAAGATTTAATGCCACTGAAGGCCATCCAGAGGGTGATCCCAGGCAGGAAGGGATTGCACGTGGAGATGTTGAGGAGGTTGGGGCCTGTGCTCACTGGAGATTAGAAGAATGAGAGGTGACTTCATTGAAACAGACAAGTTTCTTCAGAGCCTTGACAGTGGAGATGTGGAGAGGATGCATCCCCTTGTGGGGGAGTCTGGGACCAGAGGGGCATCATCTCAGAATAAGGGGTTGACGTTTGAGACAGAGATGAGCTGAAATTTCTTCTGTCAGACAGTAGTGAACCTGTGAAAGTCTTTACTGGTCAGGGCTGTCATGGCTGTGTCATTATGTATGTTCAAGGCTAAGACAGACAGATGTTTAATTGGGAAGGAATTAAGGGTTATGGGGAAAAGGCAGGAGGATTATCGGATCAGCCATGACCTCATTGAATGATGGAGCAGACTCAACGGGCTGAATGGTCTACGTCTGCCCTTAGTCTTCTGGTCTTATACTGATATAGTCAACCCCTCGGCAATAGGTGGGTATTTTGAGACCTCAGACCTCACACCCGCACCATCTCATCTGCAGTGAAAACAGGAAGGAGAGAGAGAGAGATGGAGAGATTAGATTCAACAGAACCAACATCTTCTTGGAGCCGGCTGAGATAAGATCTGATTAAAGTTTTCAAAATCATGAGAGGTCAAGACAGAGTAAAAAGGGATTATATGTTCCTGCTCATGGAATGATTGAGAACGAGTCAAAGTAATTAGTAAAAGAAGTAAAAGTGACCAGATCACTATCGTTTCCAAGCAGTGAGTGTGAGGATTTAGACTGTGCTGTCTGAAGGTCTGGTGGAGTCTTTCAAAAGGGAACGTGATGGTTGTTTGAAGGGGAGGAGTGTGTGAATGGGAGGCAGCAGAAAGCTGTAAGTGAGATGCTGCACAGACACGCTTATGCCCGAAATGTCGATTCTCCTGCTCCTTGGATGCTGCCTGACCTGCTGCGCTTTTCCAGCAACACATCTTTCATGCTGCACAGACACTATAGCCCAAGTGACCTCATTCTGCACTGTGACCATTCTGTGATATTAGGTCAAATTAAAGCAAAAATGGTCGACCAAGAATAAAGCAAGATTGCTAAAGTCTGGGAAGTCAAGGGTAAGCAGAAGTAACTTGCATGAGTTGCATCATTACTATGGAAACATATGCTTTAATCTGCATTACTGCAACCTCTGGTTCCCAGGCTATATCCTCACAGTTTTGAGGGCTCCCCACTGTCCAGTTCTATCCTATCCTGCCCACCTCTCACACCAATGAGCTTCCTTGTAAATCCCGAACCCACTCACTTCCTGATGATTTCACTCCCTGTTCATTATTCCATTCCACCCAAACTCCTCCACACTAACTGGGCCACCGCCATAGTCCCATCTGATTTCCTGGAGCTCTTTCACCTTCAATCACTCCTCAACATTTGCCTTTTGATTCTTGTGTTCAAAACACTCTGCAGCCTCTCTCCCTCCGACCTCTGAATCACTTCAGCTCCAAGTTGCACTTAGTGTGTTCCAGAATACTGGGGATAGAAACTCTCTGTTAAATGGTGACAGAATTCTTTAATAACAGAACACCAACTTGCATATATTTGTACCGTTGTGAGTAGACTTTATTATGTATGTTCTTTTCCACCACCAGGAAAACATCTTTGTGGCCAACTGTATATTAACAAGCAAATTCTGTTGAGGGCAATGCTGACATCAAAAAAGTGAGGAGGGTAGGGAGAGAGGGGATGAAATCAAAATGGAGTTGGAAGGGGAAACAAAGCACTGTATCTCCTCTGCTGGGCTACCTTCTCTAAAGGCTTCGAGAGCACTGATGGACACTGCATGCCCCCTTCTCCAGTGACACCTGGGCTCATACATAACCACAGAAGAGAGGCAGAGAGTCAGTAGAGATGACCCCGCCACAGCCTGCAACCTGGACCTGTTTATAGCCAATCAACCTGCACTTATATATATCACCTTTAATGAAATACCACAAGGTGCTTCACAGGAACGTAATGAGATGAGAGTGCAGGACCAGAAGCTCAGTCAAAGCTATAGGTCTAAAGGAGCATCATACAGGAGGAGGGAATGGAGAGACGCACAGAAGGAATCCCAGAATCCGGACTTCCAAGTAATTGAATGCGCCAGAATAATTTCTTAGAGCATCATATTCTGGAGCTGACCAGAGAGCTGGTACAGACTTAGCATTATCAACACAATCAGAATAACTGATGAACTCTTAATGAGGGGACACCTAGGTAACAGTGACCCTAAAATGATTGTTTTGGACATTCAAGTTGAGGGAGAGAAGGGTCTAACATTAGCATTTTAAACTTAAATAAGGGCAGCTACATGGGCATGAAAGCAGAGTGAACTGGCAGACTAGGTTAAGGGATACATTAATAGAGACACAGAGATAGACGCACAAGGGGATATTTTAGAACACACAGAGTTGATATATTTCAACAAGGAAGAAAAATTTCAAAGGTGGACCCAGCATCCATGGTGAACTGGAACTGGTAAATCTTGAATCTTTTTTTTTAAAAAGCAGATAGTTGCATAAAGATAAATGGCTAATCAGAAGATTGGACAGAATATAAAAAATAGCAAAGAAGGAAGGAAAATTAGAATACAACACAAAGCTAGCTAGAAATGTAAAACCAGTTATTAAGAGTTTCTATTGATATTTTAAACAGAAAAGAGTTCGCAAAGTGAACATTGATTCAATAGAAAGTGAATGTCTTGAATTGATTTTTGGAAAATGAACACAGCTGCTGAATTGAACTGATATTTTTCATTGGTCTTCACAATAGAAGAATATGTAACATCTCAGAAATAGCTATAAATCAGGAAATGAAAAGGAGGGAAGGACTCGAGAAAGTTACAATCACCAGCGAAGTGGTACTGAGCCAGTTGTTGGTGCTAGAGGCTGACAAGTAACCAGGTTCTAATGGACTTCACCCTCAAGGCCTAGAAGATGTATCTAGTGAGATGGTTGATGCATAATCTTTTATTTTCAAACACGCTAGATTCAAGGAAACGTCGAATAGTTTGGAAAATAGCAAATGTTTATTAAAGTGATGATTCAAAACAGTAGGGAAACAGAAAGCAGGAAACTAAGAGGCTTTAGAGAAGATGTTAGAATCCATCTGAAAAAGCAAAGCACCGAGAGAAGTCAGAATCAACGTCACTTTGTTAAAGGGAAATCACGTTTCACCAATTTACCGGGTCCCTGAGGAGAAAACAACAGGCTGCAGAGAAAGTGGAAGGGATGGATCGAATGTACGTACATTTCTAGAAGGCATTTTATAAGATGCCACATCAAAGATTAATGTGGAAAATAAAAGTTTGTGATGTAAGGGTTACACACTAGCATGGATGGAAGATTGGCTACTTCAGACAGGAAGCAGAGGGTAGGCATAAAGGAGTTATTTGCTGTTTTGCAGTGAGTGGTGTACCACACAGATAATGCTGAGGCTTCAACGTCTTAAAATATATATAAAAGGCTCAGAAAAATGATAGAAGGTATAGTTGTTCAACTTTCTGATGACACTTTTTATGGATCAAAAATTAAGTTATGAAGAGGACATAAATGTAATAGAATGTTGAAAAATATCAAACTGTCAATTTTGACTGGAAGAATGAAATGTAAACATGTGAATGAGATTTTTCAGAGACATAGAGGGATCTGTGTGTCCTTGTGCATAAATCACTAACGGCTAATATGCACGTACAACAGGTAATTAGAAAAACTAATAGAATGTATTAATTTATTGCAAGGGGAATTGAATACAAGAGTAGGGAGGTTATGTTTCAGTTAATCAGGGCATTACTGAACGATATGTACAGTATTGTTATTTATTAAGGAAGGCTTTAAAGGCAGTTCAAAGATTTACTAGATCAATACTTTAAATCAGTGTATTGTCTTATGACGAACAAGTGGACTAGCTTGCATCTGTCGCAGTTTAGAACAGTAAGAGGTAGCTTGATTGAAACATATAAAATCCTGAGTGGTATTGATAGGATGTTTCCTCTTGTTAGAGAATTAAGAATTAAGGGCCAATATTTCCAAATCAGGAGTCACCCACATCGAAACACAGACAATAAGAATTATTTTTCTCACAGAGGGTCAAGAATTCTTCGAATTCTCTTTCTCAAAAGGTGGTGGGATCTGAGCCTGGAGAAGGTTAAAAGCAGAGCTGGATAGCTTCTTAATAAGTGACAATGGCGGCACGGTGGCTCAGTGGTTAGCACTACTGCCTCACAGCGTCAGAGTCCCACGTCTGATTCCAGCCTCAGGCACATCCTCTGCGTGGGTTTCCTCCAGATGCTCTGGTTTCCTCCCTCAATCCAAAGATGTGCAGGTCAGGTGAATTGGTCAGGCTAAATTGCCCATAGTGTTAGGTACCTTAGTCAGAGGGAAATGGGTCTGGGTGGGTTATTCTTTGGAGGGTCGGTGTGGACTGGTTGGGCTGAAGGGCCTGTTTCCACACTGTAGGTAATCCAACCAAGCCCGGGGTTAACTCTGTTTCTCTCTCACAGATGATGCTGCCAGGCCTGTTCAGTTTCTCCAGTTCTTTCTGTTTTATTTATTTCATATTTTCAGCACCCACAGTAATTTGCTTTAATTATTCTGGAGAGAAGTTGGAAACTTTTCCAAAAGCTGATAGAAGTCCGACCCTGTCTCCTATTAAATATCCAATTAATTTTAAATCTTACGATAATAGATATTTGCTGAGTGATTGTATAAAAGATCAAAGAGCCAGTGTAGGTGGATGGAATTAGTAAACACATGACCTACAATCTCAGTGAATGATAAATAAAGGTTAAAATCACCATAGGACTGCTCCCTCATTAGAGAGAGAGAAGCAGAGACAGAGACCGAGAGAGAGGTACAACTAGAGGTGGTTTAACTTGAGGTTCATGCACGTCAGGCAACAGGAGGCTTGGGTGGGTGGGATTTTCTTGGTAATCTCAGTCAGTGTGGGGACAAACCCCCCTCAGTGTCGCTAACTGAGCTAACTGGCCCCTTTACGTAGACTCGGCTCCAGAGTAGCCTCCCCCGTTCCTGATCCTTCTGAGTCACTTTCACAGTATCTCTGTAGTTCCTCCTGGTGCACCAATCTACACACACTTCCCTCTCACAGGGCACAGAGTCTATTCCTGCAGCTCAAGCAGAGAGACCGGAGAGGCAAGGATTTCTGTCTGTAATCTCACACATCCACCAACACTGTTTATTATCTTGCACGTTTAGTTTTCCTCACTAAACTAGTATAGGTTGCTTTCTAGCATGCCGTCTTAAGTCAATCATGAGCACAATGAGTGGTTGAAAGCTGCTGCACTGTTCAATAAGATCATGGCTTTTCTTCATTCATTTATGGGACTTGGGTATCACTGGCTGGGCCAACATTTACTGCCCGTCCCTAGTTGCCCCTTTGAGAAGGTGGGGCTGAGTTGCCTTCTTGAACCACTGCAGTCCATGTGCTGTAGATTGACCCACAATTCCCTGAAGGAGGGAATTCCAGGATTTTGACCCAACGACTGTGAAGGAACAGCGATATATTTCCAAGTCAGGATGGTGAATGGCTTGGAGGGGAATTTGCAGAGGGTGGTGTTCCCATGTATCTGCTGCCCTTGTCCTTCTAGATAGAAGTGGTCATGGGTTTGGAAGGTGCTGTCTGAGGATCTTTGGTGAATTTCTGCAGTGCATCTTCTGGATAGTACCCACTGCTGCTACTGAGCGTCGGTGGCGGAGGGAGGGGGTGTTTGTGGATGTGGTGCCAATCAAGCAGTTGCTTTGTTCTGGATGGTGTTGAGCTCCTTGAGTGTTGTTGGAGCTGCCCCCGTCCAGGCAAGTGGGGAGTATTCCATCACACTCCTGACTTGTGTCTTGTAGATGGTGGACAATCTTTGGGGAGTCAGGAGGTGAGTTACTCACCACAGTATTCCCAGCCTCTGACCTGCTCCTGTAGCCACTGTGTTCATGTGGTGAGTCCAGTTGAGTTTCTGGTCAATGGTAACCCCAAGGATGCTGACAGTGGGGGATGCAGTGATGTCATACCATTGAATGTCAAGGGGCAGTGGTTAGAGTGTCTCATGTTGGTGATGATCATAGCCTGGCATTTGTGTGGTGTGAATGTTAATTACCATTTGTCATAGTGGTTCTGTTCGCCGAGCTGGAAGTTTTTGTTGCAAACGTTTCGTCCCCTGGCTAGGAGACATCATCAGTGCTGTGGAGCCTCCTGCGAAGTGCTTCTTTGATGTTCCTTCCGGCATTTATAGTGGTCTGTCCTTGCCACTTCCGGGTGACAGTTTCAGCTGTCCGCTGTAGTGGTTGGTATATTGGGTCCAGGTCGATGTGTCTGTTGATGGAATTTGTGGATGAATGCCATGCCTCTAGGAATTCCCTGGCTGTTCTCTGTCTGACTTGCCCTATGATAGTAGTGTTTTCCCAGTCGAATTCATGTTGCTTGTTGTCTGAGTGTGTGGCTACTAGGGATAGCTGGTCGTGTCGTTTCGTGGCTAGTTGGTGTTCATGTATGTGGATTGTTAGCTGTCTTCCTGTTTGTTAGGACAAATAGGAAGACAGCTAACAATCCGCATACATGAACACCAACTAGCCACGAAATGACATGACCAGCTATCCCTAGTAGCCACACACTCAGACAACAAGCAACATGAATTCGACTGGGAAAACACTACTATCATAGGGCAAGTCAGACAGAGAACAGCCAGGGAATTCCTAGAGGCATGGCATTCATCCACAAATTCCATCAACAGACACATCGACCTGGACCCAATATACCAATCACTACAGCGGACAGCTGAAACTGACACCCGGAAGCGGCAAGGACAGACCACTATAAATGCCGGAAGAAACATCAAAGAAGCGCTTTGCAGGAGGCTCCACAGCACTGATGATGTCTCCTAGCCAGGGGACGAAACGTTTGCAACAAAAACTTCCAGCTCGGCGAACAGAACCACTACAACAAGCACCCGAGCTACAAATCTTCGCACAAACTTTGTACCATTTGTCAGCCCAAGCCTGGATATTGTCCAGATCTTGTTGCACTTGAGCATGAACTGCTTCAGTATCTGAATGTGCAATCATCGGTGAACATTATGATGAAGGAAGGTCATTGATGAAGCAGCTGAAGGTGATTGGGTCTTGGACACTACCCTGAGGGACTCCTACACAGGTATCCTGGAACTGAGATGAGTGACCTCCAACAATCACATCCACATACTTGGACACTATCCTGAGGGACTCCTACACAGGTATCCTGGAACTGAGATGAGTGACCTCCAACAATCACAACCACGTACTTGGCATGACTCTGACCAGCAGAGAGATGCCCACTGATTCCAGTTTTGCCAGGGCTCCTTGCTGTCACACTCAGGTAAATGTGGCCTTGATATCAGGAGCTGTTCCCCTCCCCTTCCCTCTGGAATCCAGCTCTTTTGTCCGTGTTTGAGGACAATTGAGGTCCTTGAGGCTGTAATGAGGTCAGGAGCTGAGTGGCCCTGGTGGAACCCAAACTGGTTATAGCTGAGCAGGTGCTGCTTGATAGCACTGTTGGTAACCCCTTCCAACACTTTCCTGATGATCGAGAGTAGACTGATGGGATGGTAATTGGATGGCTTGGATGTGTCCTGCTGTTTATATTCAGGACATACCCGGGCAATTTTCCACATTGTTGGGTAGATGCTAGTGTTGTACCTGGAAGAGTTTGGCAAGGGGGGCGGTGAGTTCTGGAGCACACATCTTCAGTATTATTGCCGAGATGTTATCAGGGCCCATAGTCTTTGCTGTATCGAGTGCCTCCAGCTGTTCCTTGATATCACGTGGAGTGAATCGAGTTGGCTGGAGACTGGTATCTGTGACGCTGGGGATCACTGGAGGAGGCTGAGATGGATCATCCAACCAGAACTTCTGACTGAAGATTGCTGTGAAAGCTTCAGCCCTATCTTTTGCCCTGATGTGCTGGGCTCCTCCATCATTGAGGAGGGGGATATTTGTGGAGCCTCCTCCTCCATTGGGTTGTTTAATCACCCACCACCATTCACAACTGGATGTGGTGGGACTGCAGAGCTTAGATTGGATTCGTTGGTGATGGGATTGCTTAGCTCTGTCTATCATTTACTGTTTATCTGTTGGGTATGCAAGTAATCCTGTTTGGTGGCTTCCCAGGTAGATGCCTCATCTTCAGGTACACCTGGTGCTGCTCCTGGCATGCCCTCCGGCACTCTCCATTGAACCAGGGTTGATCCCCTGCCTTGATGGTAATGGGTGAGTGGGGGATATGCCGGACCATGAGGTTACAGACTGTGCTGGAGTATAGTTCTGCTGCTGGTGATGGCCCATAGCACCTCATGGATGCCCAGTCTTGAGTTGCTAGATCAGTTTGATGTCTGTCCCACTTAGCATGGTGATAGTGCCACACAATACAATGGAGGGTATTCTCAATGTGAAGGGACTTTGTCTCCACAAGAAGTGTAAGGTGGTCACTCTTACCGATACTGGCATGGACAGATTCATCTGCAGCTGGCAGATTGGCAAGGATGAGGTGAAGTATGTGTTTCCCTCTTGTTAGTTCCCTCACCACCTGCCGCAGACTCAGTCTCGCAGTCTTAGGACCTGACCAGTTCGAACAGTAATGCTGCTGCTGAGCCACTCTTGATGGGGGGGGGGGGGGCATTGAAATCCTCCTCCCACAGTACATTTTGTGCCCTTGCCACCCTCAGTGCTCCCTCTAAGTGTTGTTCAACATGGAGGGAGGACAGTATGTGGTAACCATTAAGAGGTTTCCATGTCCGTGTTTAACCTGAAGCCATGAGACTTCATGGGGTCCGGAGTCAATGTTGGGGACTCCCAGAGCACCTGCCTCCCGACTGTATCCCACTGTGCCACCACCTCTGCCGGTGGGACAGGACATGTCCAGGGATGGTGATGGTGGTGTTTGAGGTATTATCTGTAAGGTATGATTCCATAAGAGTGACTATGTCCGGCTGGGAGTCAGCTCTCCCAGTTTCAGCACTAGCTCCCAGATGTTAGTGAGGAGGACTTTCACAGGGTCTACAGGGCTGTTTCTGTTTTTGCCGTTGTCTTTTCCGGTTCCAAGGTTGATGCCAGGTGGTCCATCCAGTTTCACTTGGGCAGTCTGAGCCAATTGTCCACATTCCTGCCTTATCCTGGAGTCACATTCCTGCCTTACTCCAGAGCCACATTCTTGCCTTATCCCAGAGCCACTTTTCTACCTTATCCCAGAACCACATTCCTGCCCCAGAGCCACGTTCCTGCCTTATCCCGGATGGTTTACTGGTTTAATCTCATCCCACCAGATACACGGTATCGTTGTCATTCACAGGCTGTGGTGTAATTGATAAGACCAACATTTGATGCCTTTCCCTAGTTGCTGTCAGGAAGGTGATGGGGGGAGCTGGTCTAAGCCCCATACCATAGTTCAGGTGAATTTGGATCAACCCTCAGTCCAATCCCATTTGGAGTACTGTGCATACTCTAGTCTGCATATTTGAATGGAGAAACTGCTCAATGGACTTACAACATTGATCCCCGAATACAAGGATGCAATTAAATGTTCTAATTGTCAATAAAGACTGAGCTGGGTAGAGCCCTTCTCTTTACAAAACAGAAGGCAAATGGGTAATTTAGTCTTTTAAAGTTATGAGGAAATTCGATAGGCGTATGCATAGAGAAAACATTTCCACTTCCCAAAACAACAGGCCATTTTTATAAACCAGGCAGCACAGTGGTTAGCACTGCTATCCCTACACAGCAGGGACAGGCCATTTGGCCCAACAAGTACATACTGACCCCTCCCCACCCACCCAGACCCATTTCCCTCCCCTATTGCTCTACATTTCCCCCGACTAAATACCCAACCTAGACACCTAAGGGCAATTTCCCATGGCTTATCTACCCTAATGTACACGTCTTTGGATCATGGGAGGGAAACGGAGCAAACCCGCACTGACACGGGGAGTATGTGCAAACTCCACACAGACAGTCGCCCGAGGACAGAATCAAACCCGGGTCCCTGGTGCTGTGAGGCAGCAGTGCTAACCACTGAGATACCATGTCGCCCTACAAGTAATGGTGGTAATCATTCAACCAGCCTTTAATTCCACATCGCATCAATGAAAATCAAAACATCACCATCTGGGATTCAAATCCAGGTCTCTAGAATTGAGAAGAAGAGGTGTGGGTGGAATCTCGTGCTGAGTGTTAGCACTCTAGGGCAGCAACATCGAGGGCCGAAGGGCCAGTACTGCTCTGTACTGTTCCATGTTCTACCAGCACAGACCTGAATGCCCTGTTTGTGTTTTTTAAAGTCTGCTTGACGAAATGATCGTGCAGTTATTCCCATTTACTGTATTTACAATCTCAGCCTTAAAGTTGCAGAATGTCACTTCCCACATTCTCTGGCTCATACAGAACATCTCAATATGACAGGAGGACCTCGTGAGTTAGTCTTCATTCTGTTGAGTAATAAGCAAAATGTATTTGTAACTCAAAAGAATTACAAAATATTGCTTATGACTTCCTTCCTTATTTCCGTTTTCCTGTGTATTGCATGTTTTAATTTTGTATTATTTTAACCTTTATTCCCAAGCACACTGATTATTTGATGTGAAGTCTGTGCTCTTCTGATCTCGATGATCCCTTCACCGAAGCCTCCAAGTGTGAGGATTAGTGACCCTCACCAGGCTCAGAGGGACATGTGTCTTGTGACAGTCTCTTCAGCTCAGTATCATGTTCCCTGTAAGCTTCACACGTAGCTGCTCTCATAGTCCGTACACCGATCACCGCACTGCACACGCAAAGACCCCACAAAGCACACAAAGCATAGTCCTGCTGTTGTTTGGGACAGCACAGTGGGATTCCTGGTGAGGGCAGATAGGTTGGATAGCTAAGTGAGCTCCCCTGAAAGTGCAGCACTCTCTTCAGAGACCCCAGTGCTCAGAGACAGGGTTCCCAACTCCCCACATTCTGACTCAGCGGTGAAAGAGCGCTGACCCACAGCTAACCTCAGCCCCACTTTCGGTCCCCGGCCAACAGGTAGCTCAGCAGGTGGGAAGGCAGCAGTTACACAGGCCTTACAAAGTCCTGCACCCTCATATCCACCTGCTCCGAATTACAGGGGCCGGGGGGGGGGGGACCTGGGGGAGGGGGTGTAACTTGGGGAGGGAGGTTACTGGGGAGGGGGAGGGGACTTTGGAAGGATGGGGGTACTAGGGGAGGGTGAGGGGTCTGGGATAGGGTGGGTATCTGGGGAAGGGTGGGGGACGGGAAGGGAGGGGGACTGGAGGAGGGTGAGGGGACTGGGAGAAGGTGGGGGTCTGGGGAAGGATGGGAGTCTGGGGGAGGGTGGGGGACTGAAGGAGGGTGTGTGGCTGGGGGAGGGTGAGGGGACTGGAGGAGAGTGGGGGTCTGGGGGAAGGTGGAGTGACTGGGGGAAGAGTGGCACTAGCCCTGCTTATTCCAAATGGTGCAGTTCCCTTGTTCAATCGTGCCGCTAATGTCACCAATGAAAACAGACACTATTATTTTCCATCCTCTCCACAACACATTTCTCTGTCAGACCTCTTCCCCTTTTCTCTCTCAGTCTCCCTTCACTTCTCTCTTTCACTTACTCTTTCATTCCCCCTCTCCATCTGATCCTCTTTAATTTCTACTCCTGCTCCCCCGTGCTCTGCTGCCCGCTGTCCTCTGTCTATCTCGGAGTATCCTGTTCACTTGCACGTGTTGCTGTGAGACCCACAGCACCCAGACTGAACTCACTCCTCCAAATAAACACTTGCAGTAAATCAGACAATACATTAGGCAGACTCTGCCGAGTCCAAAATACCTCCAACAGAAATGGAACAAAACAAAGTGAAGCATTTACCTTTTCAAAACAATGTTTCGCGCAGAACGTAATCGACAGGGAGTCTCTCTGATCACTGTCCTCTCATGATCAATCTAGCTTCAGAGAGTGCGACGCAGGACGTGGCAGAGTACTGTTGGATAGGAAACACTGTGTTAGTGTCAGCTTCACCAAATCAACTCTCGGAAACGATTACTCACTGCATTGCTTTCAAACCTGCACAGCCTCATTTATCACAAAGACCAGCTGACTTCATGTGAGCTCATGTCGAGAGACCTGAACATGGCATCATGAGGACCCAACATCTATGTGACATTTATCCCAGAGCCTGTACGCTCTCTGCAACGTGACCAATCTTCCGGAAATAGATATCACCTGGATGAATGACCCGGCAACCGGATCAATGTGGATTAATGTGGATCTCAACAGCTTCCTCATTTCCCCTCCCCCCACCCCCCACCTCATCCCAGTCCCAAGCCTCCAACTCAGCACCATCCTCCTGACCTGTCCATCATCTTTCCCATCTAGCTACTCCACCCTCCTCTCTGACCTATCACCTTCTTCCCCACCCCATCTCCATCTACCTATCGCTTTCCCAGCTGCCTTCCCCCCCCACCCCCACACCACCACCACCCATTTATCTCTCAGCCCCTCGCAGCCCACAAACTTCATTCCTGATGGAGGCCTTTTGCCCGAAACATCGATTCTCCTGCTCCTCGGCTGTTGCCTGACCTGCTGTGCTTTTCCAGCACCAAACTCTCAACTCTGATCTCCAGCATCTGCAATCCTCACTTTCTCCTATATATAGACACTGCAAGGTGTGGTGGGGGGGACAGCCACCATTCTGCCCCTCTCCTCATTCTGCCCCACTCCACCCATGACCCCATTTTGCTTCCACCTCACTCTGCTCCCACCCCACTGCCCCAACCCCACACTGCCCCACCCCACTCCGCCCCCACCCCACTCTGTTCCCACCCATCCTGCCCCCAACCCTACCCTGCCTGTCCACCATCTACAAGGTACAAGTCAGGAGTGTGCCGGAATACTGCCCACTTGCCCTGGATGGGGGCAGGTCCAACAACACTCAAGGAGCTCGACACCATCCAGGACAAAGCAGCCACTTGATTGGCCCCACATCCACAAACATCCACTCCCTCCACCACCGACACTCAGCAACAGCAGTGTGTACCATCTACAAGATGCACTGCAGAAACTCACCAAAGATCCTCAGACAGAACCTTCCAAACCCACGGCCACTCCTATCTAGAAGGACAAGGGCAGCAGACACATGGGAACGCCACCCCCTGCAAGTTCTCCTCTAAGCCAGTCACCATCCTGACATGGAAATATACCGCCGTTCCTTCAGTGTCACTGGGTCAGAATCCTGGAATTCCCTCCCTAAGGACATTGTGGGTCAACTTTCCCTATAGACAGGCTCTCTGGATGGAGAGTTCTCTCAAGTTCAGTAGGTCTCTGGTTGATTATTAAGTCCAACATCCAATTTGCAGACCTTGTCACACTGTGGGCAGGTGATGCTCGAAGGATCAGGTAGATGAGATATTGAAAGGTTTCTACTCTTCCTTTCACACCTTGTTCCTGAGGAGATCTCGTAGTCTGTCTGTCTGATCAACATTCTCCGGTTTGGTTCTGTCTCAAGACTGGGTCTCCCATGAGTCAGTGGGGTTATTGACCACATCAAGGGGTTTTGAAGACCTCTGTCCTCCTGGGAGTATTCCTGCTGGTGCTTTTGTAGAGCACTAACACTGAGGGTCCTGTGTCAGGTACATGAATGACCTGGTAGTGTTTGTGTATTTTACACTTTGAACTTTCAGATCTTGACTTAGTAGAGGACCATCTGTCTTGAGCCTGGATTTGAAGAATCTTGCATAGGTACCTCTGTGAGACTGCAGCAGTTCTTTCAGGTTATCCAAGGATCTGGAGTGGCATGGAGAATATCCATCTCCTTCTTTAAGGAGACGAACATTGGACGCAGTTCAGGGAAGGTCTTCCAGACCGATATCTGGGATGGGTATATTGTCTCAATAAGAAAGGAAAGACAGGATGGGCTTGTATCCACTGGAATTTTGAGGCATAACAGACAACCTGCTGGCTATGTATAAGATCCTGAACAGTTTTGACTGGACAGATATGCAGAGAATATTTCCTCTTGTGGGAGAATCTAGAATTAGGGGTCAATATCTTATGACAAAGATGTGGGGAAAAGTTTCTCACAGAAACTCTCTTCCTCGAAGGGCAGCAGAACCAGAGCCTTTGAATATTTTTAAGGGATAGATTTGTGATAAGACAGAGGGTGAAAGGTTATCGAGGGCAGGAGTGTGGAGTAATTGGAACAGCTGTGATCTTATTTAATGGTACAGCAGGTTCGAATGGCTGAATTTGCCCTAATTTATATTTACATGTTTACCTGGTTACATATTGATGCATTTACATGTTTTTATAAAGCTGGCCTTGCCTCTGTTGTGAGCTAAGGTTCATTAAACACTCAGCCACTTGGTGGTAAAATGATTGTTCTCATAATCCCACAACTTCTAATTACAGACCCTCATTAGAAATGGGATGAAACTTTGTGTTAGGGATTGGTTTATCATAGGTTCCCACTCCAAAGCAAACTCAAATTTTTCCAATAATTCAATAGCCTCCCCAAAAATTGTATTCAATATAAAACCTGAGTAACCGCATTGAGTTCTATAAGGTCATTTCAGCTCATACTGTTTGAGATAATGATTAATAGTGGAAAAGACAAGGCTTTGCTTTCTACATTGTGAATCACATGTCAGAGCAAGATCTCAAAGTTCCCCACATAATGACGTAGTTGTAGGTTATGTAGATAACCACACAGTCCTCAAGAGTCATCAGCCACAGAGGGGGAACTGTGGGATGGGTGGGCAGGTCCAGATGGCCTTCATCATGGAGAAAGGTTTCTCCCTGGACCTTCCAAAACTTCCTGCCAACCTCCTGCTCATCTTCAAACACTGGCATCTCTGAAGGTCCAAGCCGGATCTTGTGGTTGCCCAGGCTCCCCAGTGTAAAAGGTGGTACCTCTGAGGTTGCAGACACACCATCAATCCAGCAAGGACAGCTCACTGCTCTACTGGGAGGGGGCTGACACAGCAGCAAATCACGCAAACCACAGTTCCACCAACAATAATCTGCATTTACATAGCACCAGTAACATAGCAAGTTGTCCCAAGGCACTGCACAGGATCAATGAGTCGTAGAGATATACAGCTCAGAAACACACCCAACTCGCCCACATTAACCAGATATCCTAAATTAATCTAGTCCCATCTTCCAGCACTTGGTCCATATCCCTCTAAACCCTTCCTATTCATATACCTATCCAGATGCCTTTTAAATGTTGTAATTATACCAGCCTCCACCACTTCCTCTGGCAGCTCATTCCATACACACACCACCCTCTGTATGAAAAAGTTGGCCATTAGGTCCCTTTTAAATCTTTCTCCTCTCACCTTAAACCTGTGACCTCCATTCCTAGAGTATAAGTCCTGCCCTGATATGCCTTTCCAAAATGCAGCACCTCACATTTATCTGAATTAAACTCCATGGGTGGCACGGTGGCAGTGGACGGCACAGTGGCACAGTGGTTAGCACTGCTGCCTCACAGCGCCAGAGACCCGGGTTCAACTCCCACCTCAGGCGACTGACTGCGTGCAGTTTGCACGTTCTCCCCGTGTCTGCATGGGTTTCCTCCCACAGTCCAAAAATGTGCAGGTTAGGTGAATTGGCCATGCTAAATTGCCCATAGTGTTAGGCGAAGGGGTAAATGTAAGGGAATGAGTGCGTTGTTCTACGGAGGGTCAGTTTAGACTTGTTGGGCCGAAGGGCCTGTTTCCACACTGTAAGTAATCTAATCTAAACTCCATCTGCCACTCCTCAGCCCATTGGTCCATCTGATCAAGATCCTATTGTAATCTGTGGTAACCTTATCCACTACACCTCCAATTTTAGTGTCATCTGCAAACTTACTAACTATACCCCCTATGTTCACACCCACATCATTTATATGAATGACAAAAAGTAGTGGACCCAGCATCAATGCTTGTGGCATGCTGCTGGTCACAGGCCTCCAACACCATTGGACAATACCTGACATCAAGATAAAAACCATTGACTTGGTTAAGGAAATAGGTTGGAAAAAGCATGTTAAAGGACGTGGGACTGCTGGAAAGTTGGAGAGGTTCAGTTTGGGAATTTCAGAGCTGGTGAGCTGGGGATGAGGGCAGAGTACCTGCAGTGAGGCGATAAATCAGCGTCGCTCAAGATGTCAACTTTAAATGAGATTTGTTTTCATTCACCCGTGGACTTGCATTTATTGACTGTCAGAATTCACGAGATACTAGGTTATAGCCTAACAGGTTTATTTGAAATCACAAGCTTTCAGAGTGCTGCCCCTTCATCAGCTGACAGAGGAACGGTGCTCTGAAAGCTTGTGAGTTCAAACAAACCCGTGGACTCTAAAGGCTACGGGGAGAATGCGGGTAAGTGGAGTTGAAATGCCCGTCAGCCATGATTGAATGGCGGAGTGGACTCGATGGGCCGAAAGGCCTTACTTCCACTCCTATGTCTTATGGTCTTATGGTCTAACCGGGTGTTGTGTTATTCCTGACCTTTTCCACCCCAGTCCAACACCTTCACATTCGGGAAGTGCTGCCATCCCTGTGCTAGAGGTTGATCCCCTTTGCCCTTAGGGAGGAAATTCCAAGGCTTTGGAAGAATGAGTGTAGATCTAATCGAGGTCTATAAGATGCGAAAGAGGGTTGACAAAGTAGTTGCAGAGAAGCTGTTTCTTCACGTGGGACAATCTAGATTGAGAGGTGATCGTTTTAGAAGCGGGGTGGCTGCCCTACAAGTGAGATGAGAAGAGATTACTTCTCTCGAAGGGTCATAGATCTGTGGAGTTCACTCCCCCGGAGTGCTGGAGATGTTGGGACTTTGAGTAAGTTAAGGATGAGATAGATTTTTCATTAGTAATGGATTGAAGAGTTATGGACAGCAGGTAGGAAAGTGGAGTTGAGGCCGGGATGAGGTCAGCCATGATGGTATTAAATGACAGAGCAGGCTCAGGAGCTGAACAGTCTATGCCTGCTCCTAGTGTGAAGTTCTTATTTTGACCCAGCGACACTGAAGGAATGGTGATATATTTCCAAGTCAGATGATTGGAAGGGAACTTGCAGGGGGTGGTGTTCCCATCTCTCTGCTTGTCCTTCTAGCTGGAAGTGGTCATGGGTTTGCAAGGTGAAATCTTGACAATTTTCTGCAATGCATCTTGCAGGTAGGACACACACCATCGTCTAGATCAGAGTGGTGCTGAAAAAGCACAGCAGGTCAGGCAGCATCCAAGGAGCAGGAGAATCGATGTTTCGGGCAAAAGCCCTTCATCAGGACTGAAGCCTACGATGATGGAGGGAGTGTACATTTGTGGACGTGGTGCCAATCAGGCGGCTGCTTTGTTCTGATGGTGAGAACTTCTTGAGTGTTGTTGGAGCTGCCCCCATCCAGTAAGTGAGGAGTATTCCATCACACTCCTGACTTTTGCCTTGTAGATGGAGGACACTTGCTGGGAAGTGGGATTAGTTAGGGAATTGCTACATGACTATGGAGACAGAATGGGGCAGTGGCATTAGTGTGGGGTTTGAGATAGGGCTATGGGGAGAGAGTGGAGCAGTGGGATTAGTGCGGGGATTGATACAGGACTATGGGGAGAGAGGGGGAGAGAGTGGAGCAGTGGGATTAGTGCGGGGATTGATACAGGACTATGGAGAGAGAGGGGGAGAGAGTGGGGCAGTGGGATTAGTGTGGGGATTGATACAGGACTATGGGGAGAGAGGGGGAGAGAGTGGGGCAGTGGGATTAGTGTGGCGATTGATACAGGACTATGGGGAGAGAGTGGGGCAGTGGGATTAGTGTGGGAATTGATACAGGACTATGGGGAGAGAGGGGGAGAGAATGGGACAGTGGGATTAGTGTGGGGTTTCATATAGGGCTATGGGGAGAGAGGGGGAGAGAGTGGCGCAGTGGGATTAGTGTGGCGATTGATACAGGAATATGGGGAGAGAGTGGGGCAGTGGGATTTGTTTGGGGATTGATATAGGGTTGTAGGGAGAGAGCGGGGCAGTGGGATTAGTTTGGGGATTGATACACGACTATGGGGAGAGAATGGGACAGTGGGATTAATTGGGGATTGATACAGGGTTATCAGGAGAGTGGGGCAGTAGGATTAGTTTGGGGATTGATGCAGGGCAATGGGGAGAGAGTGGGGCAGTGGGATTAGCTTAGGTAAAAACAAGGACTGCAGATGCTGGAAACCAGAGTCTAGATTAGAATGGTTCTGGAAAAGCACAGCAGGTCAGGCAGCATCCGAGGAGCAGGAAAATCGACATTTCGGGCAAAAGCCCTTCAACAGTTTGGGGACTGATACAGGGTGATGGGGAGAGAGCGGGGCAGTGGGATTATTGTGGGGATTGATGCAGGGTGATGGGGATAGAGAGTGGGGGGCAGTGGGATTAGTTTGGGGATTGATGCAGGGTGATGGGGAGAGAGAGTGGGGGGCAGTGGGATTATTGTGGGGATTGATGCAGGGTGATGGGAGAGCGCGGGGCAGTGGGATTAGTTTGGGGATTGATGCAGGGTGATGGGGAGAGAGCTTGTGGGATTAGTTCAGGATTACGCAAATGAAGGAAGAACAAGGATGTGTAAAACAGCTGAATCGATGTGTTTTAATGAGAGATTGTGCAGAAATTAATGAAAACCTTTATAAATTATGTTACAGAAAGGAAGACGTTTTTGCCCCCTTAGGATGTCCTTGTTTGCTTTCGAGCCAACTAAATAATTTTGGTGGAGCACCAAGGTGGTCACGTGAGAGACACAGAAGCCAGCTTGTGCAAAGCTAGATCCCACAATTAGCAACGCAACGATAACCAGATAGGCCAACTTTGTGGTTTTGAGCCAGGGATAAATATCAGTCCAGTCACTTAGATATTCACAACGTGCTCTTCAGGAGAGCACCATGGGATCTTCTTTATCCACCTGAAAGGGCAGACAGAGTTGAATGTCTGACCTGGACCATTGCTCCTGTCAGTGCAGCACTCCCTCAGCACTGTGCGCGTTCAGTACAGCCAACTCCCTTGAATATAAAACATTCTACGTCAGTGCCAGGGATATAGCACACCATCACACTGACATCTACAGAATAAGATTAGATTACTTACAGTGTGGAAACAGGCCGTACGGCCCAACAAGTCCACACCGACCCGCCGAAGCGCAACCCACCCATTCCCCTACATTTACCCCTTACCTAACACTGCGGGCAATTTAGCATGGCCAATTCACCTGACCCGCACATCTTTGGACTGTGGGAGGAAACCGGAGCACCCGGAGGAAACCCACGCAGACACGGGGAGAACGTGCAAACTCCACACACTCAGTCGCCTGAGTCGGGAATAACTGTGAATATTAATGCTAATGCGTCAGAACAATCATTTGTGTGTGTCTGTTTTATTTGCATAACATAGTTCTGTGTCTGCTCACAAACTGGCAGCATTGCTTCACAGGCTTTGTTTCCCACAGCACAGTTTCTGTTGGGTTTTCCCTTGTGGCAAGAAATAAACTCATCTCAGAAAACCTCAAATTTAAAAGAAAAATACTTTTTTTCAAATTTTATATCATTATCAGCCATCAACATGCAGTAACATATAACACTCCCGGAAAACCCCTTGCAAACCTTTCCAATTGAATGACCTTTGGACAGAGTTTACTTCCCCTTTGAAGAAAGGTCCTTTCGTGCCGTCACGAAAGGGAGTGAGACAAAAAAGTTGCAGGTGCTGGAAGCCAAGATAGATGGGCAAGAGGCTGGAAGAACACAGCACGCCAGGCAGCGTCAGGAGGTGGAGAAGTCGGTGTTTTGGGTGTAACCCTTCTTCAGGGTTGGGAGTGGGTGTGGGGGAGCTGCAGATAAAGGGGGTGGCGGGGGGCAGGGTGGTGAAGTGGGGATAGGTGAAGACAGGTTGAGAGTATGACCTGGTTGGTCAGTGGGAGGAATGAATCCAGTTGCTGGCAGGGAGGAGTGGAAGGGAAGGGGGAGGGGCTGGGAAGGGAGTCGGGATAGGCACTGGATCCCAACTCCTCCACCGTTAGATCGATGCAGCCTCGTACACCCAGGGCTGAACTGGAGCAGTTCACCCACAACATCCACCCTGCCCTCAGCCATTCCTGATGAAGGGCTTATGCTCGAAACGTCGAATTCTCTATTCCTGAGATGCTGCCTGGCCTGCTGTGCTTTAACCAGCAACACATTTGCAGCTGTGATCTCCAGCATCTGCAGACCTCATTTTTTACTCAAATTCACTTGGTCCATCTCAGACACCTCCCTCCCCTTTCTTGATCTCTCCAATTCCATCTCTGGTGACAGTCTCCGGGCAGAGATTAACAACAAACCCACAGACTCTCACAACTACCTGGACTATGCCTCCTCCCACCCAATGTCCTGCAAGGACTCCATCCCGTTTTCCCAATTCCTCTGTTTCTGCTGCATCTGCTTGGACAAGGAGACATTCCACTCATGAGCTTCCCTGATGTCCACCTATTTCGAACATGTTTTTCCTCCCTCTGTCATCCAGACATACCTCCACCACACTACCTCCATTCCCCTACTCCACTGCTCTAAATCTCCCCATCCAAATGCAATAAAGACAGAGTCCCCCTTGTCTTCACCTACCACCCCACCCATCTCCACATCCAACAGATCATCCTTAAACACCTCTGCCAGTTTCAACTAGACCCCACCATCAAAAACCTCTTCCCTTCCCTATCCCTCTCTGCCTTCTGCCGGGACTGTCCCCATCGACAGTCTTTGGTTTGTGCCACTCTCCCCCTGAACCCTCCAGGTACCTTCCCCTGCAACCGGAAAAGGTGTAAAACCTGCCGGTACCCCACCCCCCCTCACCTCTATCCAAGGCCCCAAACAGCCCTTCCAAGTGAGACAGAGGTTCACCTGCCTCTCCTCCAACCGAGTTTACTGCATCAGGTGCTCCTGATGTGGTCTTCTCTACATCGAGGAGACCGAACGTAAACTTAGGGAACGGTTCACCGAGGATCTCAGCCAGGCCCGCAGAGGCTGACTGGACCTCCCAGTTACTGCCCATTTCAACTCCCCCAACCACTCCCTTTCTGAAATGACCATCCTTGGCCTCATCTGTTGCCACAACGAACCACAGTGTAAATTGGAAGAACAACACCTCAACTTCAGCCCTGAAGAATCAACATTGAGTTCTCCAATTTCAAATAGCCTCCTTCCCCATCCCTTACCAGCCCCACCCCCTCCCTTACCAGCCCCGCCCCCTCCCTTTCCAGCCCTTCCCCCTCCCTTACCAGCCCCGCCCCCTCCCTTACCAGCCCCACCCCTCCCTTTCCAGCCCCACCCCCTCCCTTTCCAGCCCCACCCCCTCCCTTACCAGCCCCGCCCCCTCCCTTACCAGCCCCACCCCATCCCTTACCAGCCCCGCCCCCTCCCTTACCAGCCCCACCCCCTCCCTTTCCAGCCCCTCCCTCTCCCTTCCATTCCTCTGACAGACCCTTCATTCCAGCCACCAACCGGATTCATTCCTCCCATTGACCAACCAGGTCATACCCTCCATCTGTCTTCACCTATCCTTATTTCTCTACCCTGCGCCCATCTCCCCTTTTATCTACAGCTCCCCCACACCCACCCCAGTCCTGAAGAAGGGTTACACCCAAAACGCTGACTTCTCCACCTCCTGATGATGCCTGGCTTGCTGTGTTCTCCCAGCCCCCTGCCTGTCTACTCACAAACGGGAATGGCAAGTGTGGGACAGTAAAGAGGGAGACTGACAGAGAAAGTGTGAGATGTTGGAGAGAGACCAAGACGGAGAGAACCAGAGTTTGGACGTCCAGAAGGTATCAGGAGATGAACGAGGAGATGGCTGGAGAGACAGGCTGAGGTACAGGGTGAAGGAGAGAGGAAGAGACTGTGAAAACACGTCAGGAGTGGCATATTGGTTCAACCTGTCCCTGATTTACTGGTTATATTAAGCAGCAAAGGTAAGTTTCTACAGACTGAGAGACTCAGGAGTCGAAAAGTGTGGTGCTGGAAAAGCACAGCAGGTCAGGAAGCAACCGAGGAGCAGGAGAGTCGACGTTTCTGGCCTAAGCCCATCATCAGGAATGTTGGGGGTGGGGAAAGGGGGCTGAGCGATAAATAGGAGGGTGGGGCTGGGGCGGGGGGGAAGGTAGCTGGGAAGGTGGTAGGAGATGCAACTAGGGAACGATGATGATAGGTCAGAGAGGAGAGTGGAGTGGATAGGTGGGAAGCAGGGTGGACAGGTGGGACTGTTCAAGAAGGTGGTGCCAAGTTGGAGGGTTGGATCTGGGATGAAGTGGGGGGAGGGGAGATGAGGAAACTGGTGAAATTGACATTGATGCCATGGGGTTGGAGGGTCCCAAGGAGGAAGATGAGGCGTTCTTCCTCCAGATGTCGGGTGGCTAGGATTTGGCGGTGGAGGAAGTCCAGGATTTGCACATCCTTGGCGGAGTGGGAGGGGGAGTTGAAGTGGTCAGCCACAGGGTGGATGGGTTGTTTGGTGTGTATATCCCAGAGATGTTCTCTGCAATGTAGGAGATGAGAGGATGGGAGGGAGGCAGAGGCATAGCAAGATTTACAGCAGGAATGAGAAAGGGTGCTGCAGAGAAGTGGAAACGAAGAGGGTTGGTCAGAAAGGACCCATAAGAAAATGCAGAAACTATTCACAGGAAGACACACAGGACATTGAGAAGAGGAAAGTCTGAGACAACCAGCATTCTGATGGAGTGGCAGAGCATTCAAAATGTTTCACGTGCTTTTCTCTCCACACAGGCTATCAGACCAACCCAGATTCTCCAACATCTTGTGTTTGCTCACCTCGATACTGTCCACATCAAACACCCCAAGGACAGGGCCAGCACAGGGTTAGATACAGAGTAAAGCTCCCTCTACACTGTCCCCATCAAACACTTCCAGGACACACACAGCACGGGGTTAGATACAGAGTAGAGTTCCCTCTACACCGTCCGCATCAAATACACCCAGGACAAGGACAGCACGGGGTTAGATACAGAGTAAAGCTCCCCCTACACTGTCCCCATCAAACACCCCCAGGAGAGGGATAGCACAGGGTTAGATACAGAGTAAAGCTCCCTCTACACTGTCCCCAACAAACACTCCCAGGAGAGGGATAGCACAGGGTTAGATACAAAGTAAAGCTCCCTCTACACTGTCCCCATCAAACACTCCCAGGACACACACAGCACGGGGTTAGATACAGAGTACAGCTCCTTCCACACTGTCCCTATCAAACACTCCTAGGACAGGAACAGCACGCGGTTAGATATAGAGTAAAGCTCCCTCTATACTGTCCACATCAAACACTCCCAGGACAGGGACAGCACGCGGTTAGATATAGAGTAAAGCTCCCTCTATACTAACCCCATCAAACAGTCCCAGGAGAGGAACAGCACAGGGTTAGATACAGAGTAAAGCTCTCTGTACACTGTCCCCATCAAACACCCCCAGGATAGGGACAGCACGTGGTTAGATACAGAGGAAAGCTCCCTCTACACTATCTCCATCAAACACTCCCAGGACAGGGACAGCACGGGGTTAGGTACAGAGTAAAGCTCCCTCTACACTGTCCCCCATCAAACACTCCCAGGACAGGGACAGGGACAGGGACAAGGTTAGATATAGAGTACAGCTCCCTCTACACTGTCCCCATCAAACACTCCCAGGACAGGGACAGGGACAGGGTTAGATACAGAATACAGCTCCCTCTACACTGTCCCCATCAAACACTCCCAGGACAAGGACAGGGACAGGGACAGGGACAGGGTTAGATACAGAGTACAGCTCCTATTGATGCTGCAATTAAAGCAAAACATTGCAGGTATTCAAAATCTAAAGCAAGCAACGAAAATGCTGGAGAAACACAACAGACACAAAGAAGGATCACTGGACTCAAAATGGTTACTATTTCTCCCTCCACAGATGCTCCGAACCTTGTTGAGTTTCTCCAGCAGTTTCTGGTTTTATCTTGGATTTCCAGCATCTGCCATTCTTTAGTTTTATCTCTGCAAAGCTGTGTCCGTGCATAGGGTGCGACTGACAGCACACAGTGAGGTGCATGTTCAATAGCACACGGCTGTGATAGAAACGAGTGTCAAACCTCCATCTGTTGGAAAACAGCAATACAGTTGGAGAACAGGAGCTCTGACTGAAAACATTCTGAAACATGCAGAGTGTGAGAGGCGTACACCATCCACACTGACCTGCTCGATAAGATGCTCTGTAGCAAGGCGAATTGTTCCCATTGCAATGTCACTGCCTGATGGCTGAGTCTGCAGCTGCCTTTGTCTGGGGAGGAAGGGAAACAGGCTGTCTGGTTTAGGACAGTTTCCTCCCCCAAGGACTTCGTAGGAAGTGTTTGTTTTAACCGTTTGCCAGGTTCTCATTGGTGAATCTAGCAACCACCTCAAACACAACTGAGCTGTGACAACACCACTTCAAAAAGCCTGCTTGACTACTCCCAGTACTACAACAACAACAACAAAACATTGATGTAGCACCTTTCACATAGCACCACCTTGCCAGGCTCTCTACAGAGAGCTTTACTGAGTCATTTCAAAATGAGGTAGCAGGTCAGGTGACCAAGAGGATGGTCAAAGAGGTCAGTTTTAAGGAGCATCTAGAAACATAGGAGTAGGCCATTCGGCCCCTCAAGCCTGCACCACCATTCAGTATAATTGAGGGTGATTACGCAATCACAGTATCCCATTCCCACTTACTCTCCATACCCCTATATCCCTTTAGCCACAAGGGCTACATCCAGCTCCCTCTTGAATAAATCTAACAAACTGGTCCCACAGCTTCCTGTGGGATAGAATTCCACTGGTTCACAACTCTCCGACTGAAGAAATGTTTCCTCATCTCAGTCCTGAATGGCTTACCCTTTATTCTTAGACGGTAACTCCCGAGTTCTGCACTTCCCCAACAACAGGAACATTCTTCCCACATTTACCCTGCTCAATCCCATCAGGATTTTATGTGTTTCTGTGAGACTCCACAACCTCATTTTTCTAAATTCCAGTGAGTACGAGCCCAGTCGATCTAAAATATTAATATTTAGGTTCCCTACAGAATGAAAACAGGCCCTTCAGCCCAACAAGTCCACACCTACCCTCCAAAGAGTAACCCACCCCCGCCCCTTATATTTACCCCTGATTAATGCAGCTAACACTATGGCCAATTTAGCATGGCCAATTCACCTGGTCTGAGGTAGGAAACCAGAGCACCCAGAGGAAACCCACACAGACACAGGGAGAATGTGCAAACTCCACACAGATAGTCACCCAAGGCTGGAATCCAACCCAGGTCCCTGGCACTGTGAGGCAGCAGTGCTAACCACTGAGCCACCGTGCCACGCAGGAAGAGGATTTGAGAGGGACAGGCATAGTCATAGAGTCAAAAAGTGTGGAAACAGACCCTTCAGTTCACCTCGTCTATACTGAACAAATTTCCCAAACTAATCGAGTGCCACTTGCCTGCATTTGGTCCAAACCCTTTACTAGTCTATTGTTCAGACAGCACAAAGCTGAGTCCTCAGTGCCAGAGTGAAGGAAATCAGAGATAGTCGAGAGGACTCAATGAGAGTCTCCTCCAGTCTGGAGAAGACAAGCAGGAGAATTTTAAAATTAAAGTTTTGCTGGACTTGAGCCAGTGAGAATGCAAGGGATGGGAATGGGTCATTCTGCTACACCCAGAACCCACACCCAGTCCCGTTTCTCCTCTAAGGACCCCATCATTTCAGATATCAGTCTTCAGCCAATCAATTACAGGACATTGGTTAGGCCACTTTCAGAATACTGTGTGCAATTCTGGTCTCCCTCCTATTGGAAGGATGTTGTGAAACTTGAAAGGGTTCAGAAAAGATTTACAAGGATGTTGCCAGGGTTAGAGGGTTTGAGCTACAGGGAGAGGCTGAACAGGCTGGGGCTGTTTTCCCTGGAGCGCTGGAGGCTGAGGGGTGACCTTATAGAGGTTAATAAAATCAGGAGGGGCACGGATAGGGTAAATAGACAAAGCCTTTTCCCTGGGGTGGGGGAGTCCAGAACTGGAGGGCATTGGTTTAGGGTGAGCGGGAAAAGATGTTCAAGGGACCTAAGGGAAACTTTTTCACACAGAGGGTGGTGCGTGTATGGAATGAACTGCCAGAGGAAGTGGTGGAGGCTGGTACAATTACAACATTTAAGAGGCATTTGGATGGGTATATGAATAGGAAGGGTTTGGAGGGATATGGGCTGGGTGCTGGAAGGTGGGACTAGATTGGGTCGGTATGGACACGTTGGACCAAAGGATCCACTCCATGTTGTACATAGGCTGAAGTGAGGACCGCAGATGCTGGAAACCAGAGTTTAGGTCAGAGTGGTGCTGGAAAAGCACAGCAGGTCAGGCAGCATCCGAGGAGCAGGAAAATCAACGTTTCGGGCAAAAACCCTTCATCAGGAATGAAGACAGGAATCCTCCAGGGTGGAGAGATAAATGGAAGGGGGGGATGGGGGTGGGGAGAAGGTAGCAAAGAGTACAATAGGTGAATGGGGGTGGGGATGAAGGTGATAGGTCAGAGAGGAGGGTGGAGCGGATAGGTGGGAAGGGAGATTGCCAGGTAGGACAGGTCATGAGGATGGTGCTGAAGATTGGAACTGGGGCAAGGTGGGGGGGAGGGGAAATGAGGAAACTGGTGAAGTCCACATTGATGCCCTGGGGTTGAAGTGTTCCGAGGCGGAAGATGAGGCGTTCTTCCTCCAGGCGTCTGGTGGTGAGGGAGCGGTGGTGAGGGAGGCCCAGGACCTCCATGTCCTCGGCTGAGTGGGAGGGGGAGTTGAAATGTTGGGCCACAGGGTGGTGGGGTTGATTGGTGCGGGTGTCCCGGAGATGTTCCCTGAAGCGCCCTGCAAGGAGGCGTCCAGTCTCCCCAGTGTAAAGGAGACTGCATTGGGGAGCAACTGATACAATAAATGATATTTGTGGATGTGCAGGTAAAACTTTGATGGATGTGGAAGGCTCCTTTGGGGCCTTGGATGGAGGTGAGGGAGGAGGTGTGAGCGCAGGTTTTGCAATTCCTGCAGTGGCAGGGGAGGGTGCCAGGACGGGAGGGTGGGTTGTTGGGGGGTATGGACCTGACCAGGTCATCACGGATACAATAGGTGAATGGGGGTGGGGATGAAGGTGATAGGTCAGAGAGGAGGGTGGAGCGGATCCATGTTATACATCTCTATAAATCCATGATATCAAGAAACAGCTGGAGGTACAGGATATGCAAAGGCAAAGGGCCCTGACAACATTCCTGCAACAGTACTGAAGACCTGTGTTCCAGAACTTGCTGCTCCCCTAGCCAAGATGTTCCAGTACAGTTACAACACTGGCATCTACCCGACAATGTGGAAAATTGCCCAGGTATGTCCTGTACACAAAAAGCAGGACAAGTCCAACCTGGCCAATTACCACCCCATCAGTCTACTCTCAATCATCAGTGAAGGGATGGAAGGGGTCACCAACAGTGCTATCAAGCAGCACCTGACCAGCTATAACCTGCTCAGTGAGGCCCAGTTTGGGTTCTGCCAGGGCCAATCAGCTCCTGACCTCATTCCAGCCTTGGCTCAAACATGGACAAAAGAGCGGAATTCCAGAGGGGAGGGAAGGGTGACAGCCCTTGATATCAAGGAGCCCTGGCAAAGATGGAATCAATGGATATCGGGGGAAAACACTCCTCTGGTTGGAGTCATATCTGGCACACAGGAAGATAGTTGTGGTTGTTGGAGGGTCAGCCATCTCAGCTCCAGGACAGACTTCATTACTAAGTGTACAGAAGACTGCATGCCCCAGAAATTAATGGGAATGATTCCCAAGATTTGGAGATGCCGGTGTGGGACTGGGGTGTGCAAAGTTAAAAATAAGTCTCTAACGGATGAGAGACTTAACAAACAATCAAGCTATTTTTCAATGTATAATTTCAGTTACATTACACTGTGAACTTTTGCTATAAATTCTGTGTCCTACAATGTATACTCCACAACCACCTGATGAAGGAGCAGCGCTCTGAAAGCTAGTGCTTCCAATTAAACCTGTTGGACTATAACCTGGTGTTGTGGAATGATTCCTAACTGGAAACTATGAATGAACCGGGAAATCCCCTCCCTACTGAAGTCCAGGTCTGAGACGTAAAGTCAGGCAACCCTGACCTACACAGGAGATCCAGGTTCCACCGTCATAAAGGCATGAGAGATGCTGTGAGGCAATATCAATCTAAGCTTGAGTCCTAGACCAATCAGATCATCACCTGTCTTTTGTGGCAAGGTTTATGTGACACAACAGGTTACAAAGCAACATCGATCAGAATCGCAGGCAACAGACCATCCGCACTGAGCTCAATGCACTCTCGCCTTGCTGTGAACAGAATGCAGTGAAACAGTGTCACCTGTTCAGACAGCCCCAGGTGTCCCTGTCCCCACGGTCACTCCTGCTAAGGTCAGATCAGCTTTTGGAGAGTGAACCCAGGGAAAGTGACTGGCCTGGGTGGAGTCTCCAGACATGCACTCAGATCCAGGACTGACCAGCTGGTGGGTGGATTCGCAGATATTTTTTTTTAGATTAGATTTACAGTGTGGAAACAGGCCCTTCGGCCCAACAAGTCCACACCGACCCGCCGAAGCGAAACCCACCCATACCCCTACATTTACCCCTTACCTAACACTACGGGCAATTTAGCATGGCCAATTCACCTGACCCGCACATCTTTGGACTGTGGGAGGAAACCGGAGCACCCGGAGGAAACCCACGAACCTCTCTTCACTACGATCAGAAGTCCTGACCTGCTTTAAGAAGACCACTACCATCCCAATGCCAATGAAATATCCTGCAGCGTGTCTCAATGCATCCCGCCTGGTAGCTCTGACTGCCATCATTATGAAATGCTTTGAGAGGTGAGTCATGGCTGACATCAGCTCCAGCCTCCCAGCCTGCCTCAATCCTTCACACTTTGCCTACCAGTGTAATGGTGTAGACACCATCCCCCTGGCCCTACACCATCCCTGGAACATCTGGGTAACAGGGATACCTACGTCAGGCTCCTATGTATTGGTTACAGTTCTGCCATCAACACCAAAATTCCAAACAAACCCATCTCTAAACTCTGAGACCTCAGTCTCGGCTCCCCCCTCTCTAACTGGATCCTCGACTTCCTGCCCCACAGATCAAAGTCAGTAAGGATAGACAGCAACCCCTTCTCCACAATAACCCTCAACATCTGTGTCCGCAAGGCTGTGACTCAGCTCCCTACTATACTCCCGAAACACTCATACTGTGTGGCCAAATTCTGTCCAGATCTCCAGGGTAGCATCATGGCTCCGTAGTTAGTACTACTGCCTCACAGTGCCAGAGACCGAGGTTCAATTCCAGCCTCAGGTGACCGCATGGAGTTTGCACATTCTCCCCGTGTCTGTGTGTGTTTCCTCTGGCAGCTCTGGTTTCCTCCCAAAGTCCAAAGATGTGCAGGTCAGGTGGATTGGTCACACACTCAATTGCCCACAGTGTCTGGCTGGGTGGGTTGGCCATGAAAACTGCAGGGTTACGTGTCTGGGTGGGATGCTTTTCAGAGTGTCACTGGGGATTTGATGGGCTGAATGGCCTGTAGGGATTCTATGATTCCAGATCCCAACAGCAGGATATATAGCTATTCTGCCTGCTCCAGCTGTTTGTAACAGCAATTGAATTAAATAAACTCCGTTGCACGTTCTACAGAGCTCTGCAATGCCTCTTTAATCAAGCATTTGAACATCAGAAAACTATTGCTGAATCTGCTTCCATCGCCCTTCCAGATCATTGAAACTCATTCCCTAAAAAACATTTCCTTGTTTAAACTCTTGTGCCAATTGTCCCCTGATTATGTACCACCCTCACCTTCGATTGGTTTGATTTGATTTGTTGTTGTTCTGTGTACCTAAGTACAGGGATGATGTGGAGGAGCCGGTGTTGGACTGGGGTGTACCAAGGTAAAAATCACACAACACCAGGTTATAGTCCAACAGGTTTAATTGGAAGCACTAGCTTTCAGTAGCCCACCTGATGAAGGAGCAGTGCTCTGAAAGCTAGTGTGCTTCCAAATAAACCTGTTAGACTATAACCTGGTGTTGTGTGATTTTTAACTTTATAATCTGGTGTTGTGCAATGTTTAACTAAGCACAGTGGAAAGTTTGGTTTGGCGAGCAGTACAGACAGATCATATTAAACAAGGACATTCTGAGCATAGGGTACTTAATCAGTGCAGTGAGAGAGAGACTCACTGAAATAGAGGGAGGAAGAGAGCTTCTTCAAGGAAGGCATCCTCTGGGGGGTGCAGTGAGAGAACGCTTCAGAGAACACCTCAGGGACGCCCGGACCAACCAACCCAACCACCCCGTGGCTCAACACTTTAACTCTCCCTCCCACTCCACCGAGGACATGCAGGTCCTTGGACTCCTCCACCGGCAGAACATAACAACACGACAGCTGGAGGAGGAGCGCCTCATCTTCCGCCTGGGAACCCTCCAACCACAAGGTATGAATTCAGATTTCTCCAGTTTCCTCATTTCCCCTCCCCCCACCTTGTCTCAGTCGGTTCCCTCAACTCAGCACCGCCCTCCTAACCTGCAATCTTCTTCCTGACCTCTCCGCCCCCACCCCACTCCGGCCTATCACCCTCACCTTGACCTCCTTCCACCTGTCCCACCTCCATCGCCCCTCCCCCAAGTCCCTCCTCCCTACCTTTTATCTTAGCCTGCTTGACTACTCTCTCTCATTCCTGATGAAGGGCTTGTGCTCGAAACGTCGAATTCCCTATTCCTGAGATGCTGCCTGGCCTGCTGTGCTTTGACCAGCAACACATTTTCAGCTTCTGTATCTTCAGCCTGGTGGGAGAGGTCATAGGAGATCATTACTGGGGTGGGAGGGGTCTTTGATGTTGGCAATGTCTTCACAGCAACGAGGAGTGCAGGTGGAGTCCATTAATGGGAGGTTGGCTTCAGTGATGGTCTGGGCTGTGCACACAACCTTTTGTAGTTTCTTACAGTCCTGGGCAGACCAGCTGCTGTACCAGGCTGTTATGCACCCAGACAGTATGCTCTCGATGGTGCATCTGTAAACATTGGTGAGGTTCCGTGCAGACATGTGGAATTTCCTGCAACTCCTGAGGAAGAAAAGGCGTTGTTGTGCCATCTTGACACGGGAGGTCCAGGACACAATTGTTGGTTATCGTAATTCTCTACCTTAAGGACAGCCCCAACTACACCAGTCTCCTCAATTCCCTCAAACTGTCTATCCTTCTCATAAAGGCTTGGAAAACTCTGCTAGGACAGTGTTGGAGGGACCTTTGATAAGTAGGGTCCGAAATACGAGCGAGATTACGGTCTGAAAAGTGTGCTGAAAGTTTATATTTATCGTTAGACAAATGGAAACTTGGGTTGGAAAGTAGAGCTCGGCAGTTTTTGGATTTTCTATTCTGCGAAGAGATCGTGCTTTATTTCCAGGGAGCAGAAATGCATCAATATCACCAGTGAATCACAGCCAGGGATTCCAAGAAGGTACGACTGTTTGTACATAACACTTCAAGTTACCCGTTGGGGTAATAGGTGAGACGTTTCCTGTGTTGAGCTTTTGCAAACCAGGAAAGCGAGAAACCAGAGGCCAGCGGCAGATCAATTCGAGCAGGTGTGCCGGTTGACAGACCATAAATAGGCAAAGTAACTAGAAAAAAAACTCACCAGAGTTCTCTTCCTGAGGGTTTGGTGAGAAAGATCAGTGGGTTAGCTGCTGGCCGTCTGCCGAAGAGGGGGCAAAAGAGAGAAACACAACCGGCAAAGGTGCAGACAATTTCTAACAAAAATAAGATGAGTAAAAAGTTAAACAGTAAAAATAGGAACGATGTCTGACTCAGACTGAATGTTTGCTAAAATAGGGTCATGTACAGCACAGGAACAGAGCCTTCAGTCTAACCCATCCATGCCGACCAGATATCCCAACCCAATCTAGTCCCACCTGCCAGCACCCGGCCTATATCCCTCCAAACCCTTCCTGTTCATATACCCATCCAAATGCCTTTTAAATGTTGCAATTGTACCAGTCTCCACCACTTCCTCTAGCAGCTCATTCCACCACCTTCTGTGTGAAAAAGTTGCCCCTTAGGTCTCTTTTATATTTTTCCCCTCTCACCCTAACCCTATGCCCTCTGGTTCTGGACTCCCCCACCCCAGGGAAAAGATTTTGCTATTTATCCTATCCATGCCCCTCATGATTTTATAAACCTCTATAAGGTCACCCCTCAGCCTCTGACGCTCCAGGGAAACAGCCCCAGCGTATTCAATCTCTCCCTGTAGCTCAAACCCTCCAACCCTAGCAACATCCTTGTAAATCTTTTCTGAACCCTTTCAAGTTTCACAAATTGCACACAATACGCCAAAAGTGGCCTAACCAATGTCCTGTACAGCCACAACATGACCTCCAAATTCCTGTACTCAATACTCTGACCAATAAAGGAAAACATACCAAATGCCTTCTTCACTATCCTATCTACCTGCAACTCTACTTTCAAGGAGCTATGAACCTGCACTCCAAGGTCTCTTTGTTCAGTAACACTCCCTAGGATCGTACCATTAAGTGTATAAGTCCTGCTAAGATTTACTTTCCCAAAATGCAGCACTTCGCATTTATCTGAATTAAACTATCCAGGTGGATAGTGCTTTTAAGAAGGCATACGGTGTGTTAGGTTTCATTCGTAGAGGGATTGAGTTCTGGAGCCACAATATCACGCTGCAACTATACAAAACACTGGTGCGGCCACACTTGGAATACTGTGTACAGTTCTGGTCACCCCGTTACAGGAAGGATGTGGAAGCATTGGAAAAGGTGCAGAGGAGATTTACCAGGATGCTGCCTGGTCTGGAGGGAAGGTCTTATGAGGAAAGGCTGAGAGACTTGGGTCAGTTCTCATTGGAAAGAAGAAGGCTAAGGGGGGATTTAACAGAGACATACAAGATGATCACAGGATTAGATAGGGTAGACAGTGAAAGTCTTTTTCCTAGGATGATGATGTCAGCGTGTACGAGGGGCTTAACTACAAATTGAGGGGTGATAGATTTAAGACAGATGTCAGAGGCAGGTTCTTTACTCAGAGAGTGGTAAGGGTGTGGAATGCCCTACCTGCTAATGTAGTCAACTCAGTCGCAATAGGGAGATTTAAACAATCCTTGGATAAGCACATGGATGATTTTGGTATAGTGTAGGGGGACGAGCTGAGAAACGTTCACAGGTCGGCGCAACATTGAGGGCTGAAGGGCCTGTTCTGTGCTGCATTGTTCTATGTTCTATGTTCTAACTCCAGCTGCCACTCCTCAGCCCATTGACCCATCTGATCAAGATCCTGTTGTAATCTGAGGTAACCTTCTTCGCTGTTCACCACACATCCAATTTTGGTGTAATCTGCAAATTTACTAACTGTACCTCTTATGTTCATATCCAAATAATTTATATAAATGACAAAAAGTAGAGGACCCAGCACCAATCCTTGTGTCACTCCACTGGTCACAGACCTCCAGTCTCCAAATGGCTAGTTCTCCCTGTATTCCATGAGATCTAAATTTGCTCACCAGTCCCCCATGGAGAATTTTGTCGAAAGCCTTACTGAAGTCCATATAGATCACATCTACCACTCTGCCCTCATAATCCTCTTTGTTACTTCTTCAAAAAACTCAATCAAGTTTGTGAGATGTGATTTCCCACACACAAAGCCATGTTGACTATCCCTGATCAGCCTTTGCCTTTCCAAATACATGTACATCCTGTCCCTCAGGATTCCCTCCAACAACTTGCTAACCACCGAGGTCAGGCTCACCGGTCCATAGTTCCCTGGCTTGTCTTTATCGCCCTTCTTAAACAGCGGCGCCATGTTGCTGGGTTAAAGCACTGAATCTTCCTTTTTGCTGTTTGCAATAATATATTTACACATTGTCATAAATAGAAGACCATAGGGTGATAGGAAATAAGAACAGGAGGAGGCTGTTCAGCCCCTCAAGTCTGCTATGCCGTTCTATAAGGTCATGGCTGATCCAAAATTCCTCATGTCCTATTTCTTGCCCTTTTCCTGGATTCCTCAACAGATGAACAATCTGTCTGTCTCAGTCTTAAATATACACAAAGACTTTGCCTCACAGTGCTCTGTGGCAGCAAGTTTCATAGACTCACAGCTATCAGACTCACAGCTATCAGATGGGAGGCACCTTCATGATTGTTCCTCACTTTGTAATAAATTTGTGTTCTTTTATTAAAGTAGAATTAACAGCCTAATGTGAATATGCTCACTGGCTGGTTACCATGGTAATCAGATTGTGAAGAAAGACTATGTTCTGTCAAGTCAGGCCTCACTCTAAGACAGATATAGCATTGGACAGATGTTGTTACACACCTCTGGGGCAGGTAGGACCTTCTTGGATCCTGGCTCCTGGCTCAGAATTTGGGATGCTATCACTGCAACAGAACAATCCAGGGAATTAAAGGCTGGTGTGGAAGCTGACAACGTGGGCGAGTATGGGGATCGAACTTGTGACCTATGACTTGTCTAGAATTACCATCAGCTTGATCATAATCAAAACCTAAATCAAAGCAAAATGGTTATTGAGGAGAAGTCAACAACTGTGACCCAGAGAGAGTAATTTGAGGAAGAAGGAATCTCATTAAAGTCAGATTGGGTGAGAGATGGTCTGCTGGTACACCATATAGATGTCATTAGTTTCACACCTTCACAGAAGTGAGCTTCATAGTGACACAATTCATGCCTGGCCTTCAAACCCAAGGGTGAATCACAGACCAATGTTTGGGTACAATAACAACAATTAAAAGGCATCAGGATGGGTACATGAATAGGAAGGGTTTAGAGGGTTAAGTGCTGGCAAATGGGATGAGACTAATTTAGGATCCCTGGTCAAGGAGATCTGGCATAGACAAGTTGGCCGACAGCTTATAGGTGCAGATGGATCTGGATAACAGGCAACAGGCATTAGAACAACATCCCAAGGCAATTCATAGTGGTGTCATCTAACATGCATTTGATCCTGGACACCATCTAAGACAAAGCAGCATACTTGATAATCACTCCATCCACCTCCTTCAATAACCACTCCCTCCATCACCGACACTCAGTAGCAGCAGTGTGGACCATCTACAAGATGCACTGCAGAAATTCATCAAAATTCCTCAAACAGCACCTTCCAAACCCACAACCATTTCCATCTAGAAGGATGACAGCAGCAGATACATGGGAACACCATCTCTGGCAAGTTCCCCTCGGAGCTACTCACCATCCTGACTTGGAAATATATCGCCGTTCCTTCAGTGTCACTGGGTCAGAATCCTAGAATTCCCTCCCTAAGGACATTATGGGTCTAACTACCAAACATAGACTGCAGTGGTTCAAGCAGGCAGCACATCCCCACCTTCTCAAGGGGCAACTAGGGACAGGCAATAAATGTTAGGGCCAGACAGTGACACCCACAAAAATGAATAAATATCATCCAAGTTCAGTGGGTAATATGGAGGGCAAATAGAATATTGGTCTTTATTTCAAAGGGAATGGAATATAAATATAATGATAAAACTGTACAAGGCCGGGTCAAACCACAGTTGGAATACTGTGAACAATTTTGGATTGTCACCTACCTAAGGAAAGATACACTAGAGGTATCCAGAAAAGGTATATTCGGCTGATCCCAGGTAGGGAGGGATTGAGGAGAGGCTGAGAAGATTGGACCTGTACTTATTTGAATATAGAAGATTGAGGGTCAGAGCAGAGCCACTGAACTGAATGGTCTACGCTGACCATGTTATATGGTCTTACAATGAGCCAAATCATTCACTTAATTTTTCCAGCTGGTGAGCTAGTGATAGTTTTACATAGTGATAGTGACTGAACAGAACCCCAAGTTAATGTTGCAGGCACATGGATTTGAATCTCACTGGAGCAGAAGGTGAAATCTGAGGTCATTAAGTCTGGAATTAAAAGCCAGTCCAATAGCAACTGTTAACCACTCTTGGTCGTTTTAAAAACCCTTTGGTCCACTAAATGTTCTTTAGGGAGGGAAATCTGCTTGCCTTACCTGATCTGATCTTCATGTATCTCCAGATCTACAGCAATGTAACCAACTCAAAACTGTCCTCCAATATCCTGCAGAGGATTCACTCTGCAACTGGATCCTCAACTTCCAAACCCACAGACAACAAACAGTAGGGATAGGCAATAACCCCTCCTCCATCATAACCCTCAACACTGCAACCCCTCAAGGCTGTGTACTCAGCCTCTTACTATACTCCTTATACACTCATGACTGTGTGGCCAAATTCAGCTCTAACACTGTTGATTAATTTGCTGATGACACCACCAAGATGGGTTAGATCACAAACAAAGACAGGACAGAGTACAGGAAAGAGCTAGACAGCTTGGTGGCATGGTGTAGAGACAGTAATCTCTCCATCAGCGTCAGTAAAACAAAGGAGCTGGTCATTGGCCTCAGGAAGCAGAGTGGAGGGCTTGGCCCGCTGCATCAGTGTTACTGAGGTGGAGAAGGTCAGGAACCTCATGTTTCTAGGAGTAAATATCACAAACAATCTGTCCTGGTCCACCCGTATTGCTGTGATTATCAAGAAAGCACACCAATGTCTCTATGTCCTCAGGAGGCTAAGGAAATTCAGCATGTCCACAAGGACTCTTACCAATTTTTATAGATGCACTATAGAAAGTATCCTATCTGGATATATCACAGCGTGGTATGGTAATTGCTCTTCCCAACACAGCCAGAAACCACAGAGAGTCGTGAACACAGTCCAGTCCATCGCACAATCCAGCCTTCCTTCCAGTGACTCCATCTACACTTCCCGCTGCCTCGTTATACTCTCTTCCATCAGGCAGAAGACAGAAAAGTTTAAAAACATGGACAACAGGTTTAAAAACAGCTTCTTCCCTGCTGGTATCAGACTAATGAATTGATCTAGAATCATAGAGTCATAGAGATGTAAAGCATGAAGACAGACCCTTCGGTCCAACTTGTTCATGCTGACCAGATATCCCAACCCAATCTAGTCCTCCTTGCCAGCACCCGGCCCATATCCCTCCAAACCCGTTCTATTCATATACCCATCCAAATGCCTTTTAAATGTTGTCATTGTACCAGCCTCCACCACTTCCTCTGGCAGCTCATTCCATACAGGTAACACCCTCTGCGTATAAAAAGTTGCCCTTTAGATCTTTTTTATATCTTTCCTCTCTCACCCTATACCTATGCCCTCTAGTTCTGGACTCCCCGACCCCAGGGAAAAGACTTTGCCTATTTACACCATCCATGCCCCTCATAACTTTGTAAACCTCTATAAGGTCACCCCTCAGCCTCCGACACTCCAGGGAAAACAGGCCCAGCCTGTTCAGCCTCTCCCTGTAGCTCAAATCCTCCAACCCTGGCAACATCCTTGTGAATCTTTTCTGAACTCATTCAAGTTTCACAACGTCTTTCCGATAGGAAGGAAACCAGAATTGCACACAATATACTAACAGTGGCCTAACTAATATCCTGTACAGCCGCAACGTGACCTCCTAACTCCTGTACTCAATACTCTGACCAATAAAGGAAAGCATTTCAAACAACTTCTTCACTATCCCATCTACCTGTGACTCCACTTTCAAGGAACTATGAACCTGCACTCCAAAGTCTCTTTGTTCAGCACACATTCTAGGACCTTAGCATTAAGTGTATAAGTCCTGCTAAGATCTGCTTTCCCAAAATGCAGCACCTCACATTTATCTGAATTAAACTCCATCTGCCACTTCTTTTTTTAGATTAGATTCCCTACAGTATGGAAACAGGCCCTTCGGCCCAACAAGTCCACACCCACCCTCCAAAGAGCTACCCACTCAGACCTATTCCCCTACATTTACCCCTTCACCTAACACTACGGGCAATTTAGCATGGCCAATTCACCTAACCTGCACATCTTTGGATTGTGGGAGGAAACCGGAGCATCCGGAGGAAACCTACGCAGACACAAGGAGAATGTGCAAATTCCACACAGACAATTGCCTGAGGTGGGAATTGAACCCAGGTCTCTGGCGCTGTGAGGCAGCAGTGCTAACTATTGTGCCACCCATAGAAGTTGACTGCAGTGAGCCTGACATGAGTTGAACACGCAACCTGCTGATCTGGAGTCAGACGCGCTACCATTGCGCCACAAGCTCTTGGCCCATGGGCCCATCTGATCAAGATCCTGTTGTAATTTGAGGTAACCCTCTTCGCTGTCAACTACACCTCCAATTTTGGTGTTATCTGCAAACTTAATAACTGCACCTCTTATGCTCGCATCCAAATCATTTACGTAAATGACTAAAAATAGTGGATCCAGCACCGATCCTTGTGGCACTCCACTGGTCACAGGCCTCCAGTCTGAAAAACAACCCTCCACCACCACACTCTGTCTTCTAACTTTGAGCCAGTTCTGTATCCAAATGGCGAGTTCTCCCTGTATTCCATAAGATCTAACCTTGCTAATCAGTCTCACATGGGTAACCTTGTTGAACGCCTTACTGAAGTCCACGTAGATCACATCTACTGCTCTGCCCTCATCAATCCTCTTTGTTACTTCTTCAAAAAACTCAATCAAGTTTGTGAGACATGATTTCCCACGCACAAAGCCATGTTGTGGAATCTGTGTGAGTGGAATTGAGGAACCACAAGGCAAAAAAACCATAATTGGAGTTATGTACAGACCTCCTAACAGTGGTCAGGACCAGGGGCGCAACATGTACTGGGAAATAGAGAAGACATGTCAGAAAGGCAAGGTCACAGTGATCATGGGAGACTTCAATATGCAGGTGGACTGGGTAAATAATGTTGCCAGTGGATCCAAAGAAAGGGAATTCATGGAATGCTTACAGGATGGCTTTTTGGAACAGCTTGTCATGGAGCCCACAAGGGAGCAGGCGATTCTGGACCTAGTGCTATGCAATGAATCAGACTTCATAAAAGATCTTAAAGTAAGGGAACATTTAGGAAGCAGCGATCATAATATGGTAGAGTTCAGTCTGCAGTTTGAAAGAGAGAAGGCAAAATCGGATGTAATGGTGCTACAGTTAAATAAAGGTAATTATGAGGGCATGAGAGAGGAACTGACGAAAATAGACTGGAAGCAGAGCCTCGCGGGGAAGACAGTAGAGCAAAAATGGCAGGAGTTTGTGGGTATAATTGAGGACACTGTACAGAGGTTCATCCCCAAGAAAAGAAAGATTATCCGGGGAGGGATTAGACAGCCATGGCTGACAAAGGAAGTCAGGAAATGTATTAAAGAAAAAGAGAGATCCTATAAAGTGGCCAAGAGCAGTGGGAAATCAGAAGATTGGGAAGGCAACAAAAACAAACAGAGGATAACAAAGAGAGAAATAAGGGAGGAGAGGATCAAATATGAAGGTAGGCTAGCCAGTAATATTAGAAATGATAGTAAAAGTTTCTTTCAATACATAAGAAACAAATGACAGGCAAAAGTAGACATTGGGCCATTTCAAACTGATGCTGGAAGCCTAGTGATGGGAGATAAGGAAATGGATGGAGAACTTAACAAGTACTTTGCGTCAATCTTCACAGTGAAAGACATGAGTAATATCCCAACAATTAAACGGAGTCAGGGGGCTGAGTTGAGTATGGTTGCCATTACTAAAGAGAAAGTGCTAGAAAAGCTAAAAGGTCTTAAAATTGATAAATCTCCTGGCCCCGATGGGCTACATCCTAGAGTTCTGAGGGAGGTGGCTGAGGAAATAGTGGAGGCATTGGTTGAGATCTTTCAAAAGTCACTGGAGTCAGGGAAAGTCCCGGATGATTGGTAGATCACTGTTGTAACCCCCTTGTTCAAGAAAGGATCAAGACAAAAGATGGAAAATTATAGGCCAATTAGCCTAACCTCGGTTGTTGGTAAAATTCTAGAATCCATCATTAAGGATGAGGTTTCTAAATTCTTGGAAGAGTAGAGTCTGATTAGAACAAGTCAATTTGGATTTAGTAAGGGGAGGTCATGCCTGACAAACCTGTTGGAATTCTTTGAAGAGGTGACAAGAAGGTTAGACCAGGGAAACCCAGTGGATGTGGTCTATCTAGGCTTCCAAAAGACCTTTGATAAGGTGCCACACGGGAGGCTGCTGAGCAAGGTGAGGGCCCATGGTGTTCGAGGTGAGCTACTGGGATGGATTGAGGATTGGCTGTCTGACAGAAGGCAGAGAGTTGGGATAAAAGGTTCTTTTTTGGAATGGCAGCCGGTGACAAGCGGTGTCCCGCAGGGTTCAGTGTTGGGGCCGCAGCTGTTCATGTTATATATTAATGATCTGGATGAAGGGACTGGGGGCATTCTAGCGAAGTTTGCCGATGATACGAAGTTAGGTGGACAGGCAGGTAGTACTGAGGAAGTGGAGAGGCTGCAGAAGGATCTAGACAGTTTGGGAGAGTGGTCCAGGAAATGGCTGATGGAATTCAACGTGAGCAAATGCGAGGTCTTGCACTTTGGAAAAAAGAATAAAAGCATAGACTACTTTCTAAATGGTGAGAAAATTCATAAAGCCAAAGTACACAGGGATCTTGGAGTGCTAGTCGAGGATTCTCTAAAGATAAACATGCAGATCGAGTCCGTGATTAAGAAAGCGAATGCAATGTTGTCATTTATCTCAAGAGGGTTGGAATATAAAAGCACCGTTGTGCTACTGAGACTTTATAAAAGCTCTGGTTAGCCCCCATTTGGAGTACTGTGTCCAGTTTTGGTCCCCACACCTCAGGAAGGACATACTGGCACTGGAACGTGTCCAGCGGAGATTCACACGGATGATCCCTGGAATGGTAGGTCTAACATACGAGGAATGGCTGAGGATCCTGGGATTGTATTCATTGGAGTTTTGAAGATTAAAGGGAGATTTAATAGAAACTTACAAGATAATACATGGCTTGGAAAGGGTGGACGCTAGGAAATTGTTTCCGTTAGGCGAGGAGACTAGGACCCGTGGACACAGCCTTAGAATTAGAGGGGGTCAATTCAGAACAGAAATGCGGAGACATTTCTTCAGCCAGAGAGTGGTGGGCTTGTGAAATTCATTGCCGCAGAGTGCAGTGGAGGCCGGGACGCTAAATGTCTTCAAGGCAGAGACTGATAAATTCTTGATGTCACAAGGAATTAAGGACTACGGGGAGAATGCTAGTAAGTGGAGTTGAAATACCCATCAGCCATGATTGAATGGCGGAGTGGACTTGATGGGCTGAATGGCCTTACTTCCACTCCTATGTCTTATGGTCTTATGGTCTTATGGTTGACTATCCCTAATCAGTCCTTGCCTTTCCAAATACATGTACATCCTGTCCTTCAGGATTCCCTCCAACAACTTGCCCACCACTGAGGTCAGGCTCACTGGTCTACAGTTCCCTGGCTTGTCCTTACCACCCTTCTTAAACAATGTCACCACGTTAGCTAACGTCTAGCCTTCCAGCACCTCACCTGTGACTATCGATGATACAAATATCTCAGCAAGAGGCCCGGCAATCATCTCTCTAGCTTCCCACAGAGTTCTCGGGTACACCTAATCAGATCCTGGGGATTTATCCACCTTTATGCATTTTAAAATATTCAGCACTTCCTCCTCTGTAATCTGGACATTTTGCAAGATGTCACAATCTATTTCCCTACAGTCTATATCTTTCATGTCCTTTTCCACAGTAAATACTGATGCAAAATACTCATTTAGCATCTCCCCCATTTTCTGTGGTTCCACACAAAGGCCGCCTTGCTGATCTTTGAGGGGCCTTATTCTCTCCCTAGTTACCCTTTTGTCCTTAATATATTTGTAAAGACCCTTTGGATTCTCCTTAACTCTATTTGCCAAAGCTATCTCATGTCCCCGTTTTGCCCTCCTGATTTCCCTCTTAAGTATACTCCTACTTTCTTTATACTCTTCTAAGGATTCACTCGATCAATCCTGTCTATACCTGACATATGCTTCCTTCTTTTTCTTAACCAAACCCGCAATTTCTTTAGTCATCCAGCATTCCCTATACCTACCAGCCTCCCCTTTCACCCTGACAGGAATATACTTTCTCTGGATTCTCGTTATCTCATTTCTGAAGGCTTCCTATTTTCCAGCCGTCCCTTTACCGTTAGGCGAGGATCTTCTCCCAATCAGCTTTCGAAAGTTCTTGCCTAATACCGTCAAAGTTGGCCTTTCTCCAATTTTGAACTTCAGCTTTTAGATCTGGTCTATCCTTTTCCATCACTATTTTAAATCTAATAGAATTGTGGTCACTGGCCCCAAAGTGCTCCCCCACTGACACCTCAGTCACCTGCCCTGCCTTATTTCCCAAGAGTAGGTCAGGTTTTGCACCTTCTCTAGTCGGTGCATCCACACACTGAATCAGAAAATTGTCTTGTACATGCTTAACAAATTCCTCTCCATCTAAACTCTTAACACTATGGCAGTCCCACTCTATGTTTAGAAAGTTAAAATCCCCTACCATAAACACCCTATTATTCTTACAGATAGCTGAGATCTCCTTACAAGTTGGTTTAATATTCCCATTGTTGAGAGATCACAGAGCTTGCAGGTACAGAGGGATCTGGGCATCTTTGGACATGAAGCCAGGAATGTATGGACATTTTCTCTATTGTTCTAAGGGATGAGGCTGTCTCTGCTGAGTAAGACCTTTGTTGCTCACCCCCTGGTGTGAACACTGTTTCAAAAGAGCCACCCTGATGTGATGTCGAGGGATTCCTTTTCAGAAATGGGAGAGATCAGCTGGTCAGCTTGTTCATAGCAAACTTTCCTCCACCTCAATCAGACAATAACAAGCACTCTCCAACTAGTCACTGTGGCAAATCGCCTGAGTGAGAGACTACCGCAAAGCAAGTGGTTATCACCCGTCATGTGATTTCAAGGAAACCTTCTTCAGATAATAATCTCGTCTCCAAAGTGAACTCGCAGTGACTCGTTTTTGAGAAACAAGCCTTGGTATTTACACCAAGCATGAAATAGATTCATTGTCTGCCATCATCTAAATCGTTAGCATATATTAAATACAAAACATCTGGATAACACCAACAAAATGAACAATTTCATATTTTCCTAATTAAACCCCATTTATCAGATCTTTGCACAACCATTTTACCGATCTATATCCGTTTACAGCCACCACGTGTCCTCTTCAGAATCTACTTTCTGATCAACGTTGTGTCATCAGCAAAAGTAGTGAAGCATAATTTGAGACACTTAATCAATTCATTTTAATGTGTAAAAGGTTAAGGTCCCTTCGACAGACCACTCATTTTTATTCACTCATGGGACATGAATGTCACTGGCTGGCCCAGCATAGTTGCCCCTTGAGAAGGTGGGGGTGAGCTGCCTTCTTGAACCGCTGCAGTTCATATGCTGTATGTAGACACACAATGCCCTTAGGGAGGGATTTCCAGGATCCTAACCCAGTGACAGTGAAGGAACGGCGATATATTTCCAAATCGGAATGGTGAGTGACTTGAAGAGGAACTTGCAGGGGGTGGTGTTCCCATGTATCTGCTGACCTTGCCCTTCGAGATGGAATTGGTTGTGGGTTTTGAAGGTAGTGTCTGAGAATCTTTGATGAATTTCCTGTAAATGGTACACACTGCTGCTACATTACATGTTCTGTCTATCCAGGCAGAAAGTGACTCGTTTACATTGTGTAGCCATTTTCCTACACAATGAACATCCATTTTCCACAACACATTTTGATGTTGCACCTTATTAAATGCCTTCTGGATTTCTGTTTTGACACAACAAACATTCCTTTCTCAATCAATTGGTCTACTATGATTTCCCTTTCACGGCACCACGGTGGCACAGTGGTTAGCACTGCTGCCTCACAGTGCTAGAGACACGGGTTCAATTCCCGCCTCAGGCAACTGACTGTGTGGAGTTTGCACGTTCTCCCCGTGTCTGTGGGTTTCCTTCGGGTACTCCGGTTTCCTCCCACAGTCCAAAGATGTGCAGGTCAGGTGAATTGGCCATGCTGAATTGTCCGTAGTGTTAGGTAAGGGGTAAATGTAGGGGAATGGGCCTGGGTGGGTGTGGACTTGTTGGGCTGAAGGGCCTGTTTCCACACTGTAAGTAATCTCATCTAATTACAAAAGCAGACTCTGCCTGATCATCTCAAACGTTTCTCAGTGCTCGGCTATCGTGTCTTTCAGAGTGGTTTCGAACAGTGAACTTGCCGAAAGATTCCTGTTTTCTGCATCCCTCCTTTATCGAGCCAGAGTCACACATGTGACTTCTCAATCTCGGCACCTTCCACCTCCCATGACCTGGGAGCTTTACAGAATTATATCGCAGCAATGTTCTCATTTGCCACCTTTTTTCAGGCCCAGGGAGGAAGTCCATCAAGACTTGGGCACCTTTCAGCCCAGAATTCCAACAATTTACTCAGTACCACTTCCCTCGACATTCCCCATACCAGAGTACAGCATGGGGTTAAATACAGAGTATATCTTCCTTCACACTGTTTCCATCAAACATTCCCTGGACAGGAACAAAGAGGGTTAGACACAGGCACAGGGTTAGATACAGAGTAAGGCAGTCTCTACTCTTTTAAACTAAAAACACTGTCCTCACGCAAACACTCACAGGTCAGGTACAGCACAAGGTTAGAGAGAGAGAAAACTTCCCTTTACTGTTTTAAACACAAAGTAAAGCTCTCTCGACACTGTCCCCATCATACACTCCCAGGACAGGGACATCACAGGGTAAGATACAGAGTAAAGCTCCCTCTACACTGCCCATCATCAAACCCTCCCAGGACAGGGACAGCACAGGGTTAGATACAGGGTAAAGATCCCTTTACACTGTCCACCATCAACACCCACAGGACAGGGACAGCACGGGGTTAGATACAGAGTAAAGCTCCCTCTACACTGTCCCCATCAAATGCTCCCAGGACAAGGACAGCATAGGGTTAGATACAGAGTAAAGCTCCCTCTGCACTGTCCTCCATCAAACACTCCCAGGACAGGGACAGCACAGGGTTAGATACAGAGTAAAGCTCCCTCTACACTGTCCCCATCAAACACTCCCAGGACAGGGACAGCATAGGGTTAGATACAGAGTAAGGCTTTCTCTATGCTTTTAAACAAAAGGTAAAACTCACTCAACACTGACCATATCAAACACTCACAGGGCAGGGACAGCACAAATTTAGAGAGAGAGAAAATCTCCCTTTTTATTAAACAGGAAGTAAGCCTTCCTACACACTGTCCCCATCACACACGCACAAGACAGGGACAGCACGGGGTTAAATACAGAGTAAAGCTCCCTCTACACTGTCCCCATCAAACACTCCCAGGACAGGGACAGCACGGGGTTAGATACAGAGTAAAGCTCCCTCTACACTGTCCCCATCAAACACTCCCAGGACAGGGACAGCACGGGGTTAGATACAGAGTAAAGCTCCCTCTACACTGTCCCCATCAAACACTCCCAGGAAAGGGACAGCACGGGGTTAGATACAGAGTAAAGCTCCCTCTACACTGTCCCCATCAAACACCCCAGGAAAGGGACAGCACGGTATTAGATACAAAGTAAAGCTCCCTCTACACTACCCCCATCAAACACTCCCAGGACAGGGACAGCATGGGGTTAGTTACAGAGTAAAGCTCCCTCTACACTGTCCCCATTGAACACTCCCAGGTGAATTTACTTTTCCTCAGAACCTGTTGAAAGTTGTCAACAATGTGCTTGTCAGTTTAAATGGAAACTTTCTCTTTGTGGACTGTGATCTAGTTTACTTTCCGATTTAGATGAGACAGAGCGAGAGGACTGATAGCAGCTTTAGGGTGTGGTCTGGGGAAGGGGGTGTGGAGAGAATTGTGAACTCGTGAACAAGCTGTCAACTCTGATGCTGTTTATCCTGACTGGCCTCACACCTTTCGCACGTTCAACACCTCCTCATCATAATCCTGAACAGTACCATTCAGAATCACTGTCAGAACCCTTTTGGGATCGATATCCCAGATTTCTGCACTTCCTGATGCCACGTTTGTTGAACTGCCTGTTGTGTGGCTAACCTGATAACAATCCTGGCCCTTTGTGGACTTATACATTTCAGGAAAACCTGTTTCTGCCGCAGTCCTCTTGAATATGCAAACAACATTAAGTTCCTCAATTTGAGCTCCATCTCATGTTTCTGTTTTCAAGACAATTCACCACACCTCATAGTTTAACTCTTTCAGTGCTGGACGTCAGTGCCCTTTCAACATCAGTGTCTATGCCTGGAGGAGTTGTAATCAGGGCAGAAGACAGTTACCCTGAATGGCATTTTAACAATACTCTCTATAGCTGAAGCTGCATTATCATCTGGATATGAACAAACAGAACTTTGGGTGCTGGAAATCAGAAACAAAACTAGAAATTGCTGGAAAAACTCAGCAGGTCTGGAGAGAAAGCAGAGTTAATGTTTCGGGTCCAGTGACCCTTCTCCAGAACACCTCAGCAGGACACCTTGGATTTAAGGGGGTCTCCAGTTGATTTTTAAACATTGTCTTTTCATCCTAGATTTTTCCACGGGAGGAAACATCCTTTCCACATCCGCCCGGTCACAACGCGGCACGGTGGCACAGTGGTTAGCACTGCTGCCTCACAGCGCCAGGGACCTGGGTTCAATTCCCGCCTCAGGCGACTGACTGTGTGGAGTTTGCACATTCTCCCCGTGTCTGCGTGGGTTTCCTCCGGGTGCTCCGGTTTCCTCCCACAGTCCAAAGATGTGCGGGTCAGGTGAATTGGCCATGCTAAATTGCCCGTAGTGTTAGGTAAGGGGTATATGTAGGGGTATCGGTGGGTTGCGCTTCGGCGGGTCGGTGTGGACTTGTTGGGCCGAAGGGCCTGTTTCCACACTGTAAGTAATCTAAACGCCTTAAGACCTCTGGTTTCCGCCAAGTCACCTCTGACACTTCTAAACTCCAGGGGAAACAAGCCCCACCTCTGCAGCCTTCCCTCAGAGGGCATCTCAAGTGCTAGTCTGGTAAACCTTCTTGGAACTGCCTCTAATGCATTAACATACCTCCCGAAATAAGGAGACCAACATTCCAAATGTGGTCCCCAGGCCCTAGTTTGATTAAAGCACAACCTCCCTATTTTTGTATTTAAGTCAGGGATTCAAAATCACTGCAAAATTATCCAGAGGGGAAATGGGAAAGAAAATGTCACTCCGAGAGTTTTTGGAGCAGGAACATTCTTCCTGAAAATGTAGCAGAAGCTGAGTATTTTTTTTAAGAGAGTTGGATAGGTTTTGGAGGAAGAGGAGTTTACAGGATTCCAATCATTTCCTCCCATGTTTTATATTTAGATTTCCCATACCATTAGGATTGAGTCCTCTTCCTCTGTGAAACACTCACTCAATAACCCTGCCATTTCTTAAAGACATTTTCAATCTTCCATGTGTTTATCTTTCATGGATTTAATATTCCCTCAGCCACACTCTGCAGTGATATATCCCTAAAAACTGATCTGTTAGCTTTGATATGTCTGAAAAGTCTTCGTGCAATATTTTCACACACCCTGTTACTTTCTTTGGATCTTTTTATTCTTCAATTTGCCTGATGCTGATCTCACACATCAATACTTAACTATGAAATAATTAGCTTTTAGGATCATGTTCTATCAAGTACTTGATCAAGTGTCTTCACAGACTTCAGCAAACTGTGGTTACTTCACATTGCATCTTGCGTGAAGATATCTAACTCAAGCTAAGTCCTTTTCTGTTCCAAAATGAACAGCTTCAGAAGTCACATGACACCAGGTTATAGCCCAACAGGTTTATTTGAAATCACAAGCTTTCGGAGTGCAGGAAACTGTTAGACTATAACCCAGGACCATGTGACTTTGTCCAGCCCAGTCCAACACTGGCCCCTCCACATCAAAACATAACAGCAGTTTCAGCTTGCATTTACATAGCACCTTTAAAATATCCCAAGGAAACATCATCAAATTCAATTGGGCGTCAAGCCACAGACAGAATTGCTCAGGCACCCGTCCAAAACCCCATGGATGGAGGTGGGTCTTAAGGAGCTTCCCATGGGAGGACAAAGTGCTGGAAAGGTTTGAGGAGGAAATTCCGCAGCTTAGTATTCAGGCAATGCAAGACATAACTGCCAGCAGTGGTACAAGTTAGACCAAAATGCTCCTGAGACCAGAAATGTAGGAGCACAGAGATCACAGAATCCTGACAGTGCAGAAAGAGGCCATTCTACCCATCAAGTCCTGCACCAACTGTTGGCTGAACATCCCTCCAAGACCTAGAACCCCCTACTATCCCTGTAACCCCGTGTTTCCCATGGCCAACTCACCCTAACCTGCACATCCCTGGACACCATAGGGCAATTTCCCATGGCCAACCCACCCTAACCCGCACATCCCTGGACACCATAGGGCAATTTCCCCATGGCCAACCCACCCTAACCTACACATTCCTGGACACCATAGGGCAATTTCTCATGGCCAACTCACTCTAACCTACACATTCCTGGACACCATAGGGCAATTTCTCATGGCCAACCCGCCCTAACCCGCACATACTCTGAATGGTGGGTTTACAATGTCCACCACCCAGAGTGGCTCAGCAGGGGTACTACTGAGTACTATCAAGCCAGGAGATCAGCTTTGGTTCAAGGAGGGATTGCAGGAGGGCATGCCAGGAGCTGGACCAGCATGGCATTGCCTTGGGAATTTACAGCCAAGTTGTGAGGAACTGATGGGTATTTTCCAGAAACCACTTGCAGTCCTTTCCCCACTTGCCCCATCTCTGTGGCTAAACCCAGGATATTTTACACTGCTATCAGCTGTGTTCACTGGGTTTTGTTGAAGCTGAGTTAAGAACATTGTGGGTTCAAGTCCCCAGTATGCCACACAGGAACAGACTGCTATACCTCTGCCAATACAATGGGACAATTGCACAATGCAGGCCTCATTTATCGCCATGTAAATTAGTCCACCATCTACAAGTTTGACTCTATGACTTTACCTTCAATAGCATTTTAGGAGTCTCCCCAGAGTCTGCTTCAGAAATTGCATTCCTCATTATCCTGCATCGAGTATTGAATGAACAGAAGTTTCCTCCGATTAAATGTTGGAAAAACAGAAGCCATTGTCTGAGACAAGCTCTGTTCCCTCGGTACCAACTCCATCTGTCTCCTTGGTAACTATCTGAGTTTAAAATAATTGCAACCTTGACGTCATATTTGCCCCTAAGGTGAACTTCTGAGCTCAGTAATCCACAACATACTGAGACCGAGGAACCCCACCCCCATAACATCGTCCAACATCAACCCTCAACACCTGCAGTAAAATCCTTCATCGTGTCCAATACACTCCTGATGGTTATAAAAAAAACCCCAAAGAACTGCAGACACTTGAAATCAGAACTAAAACAGAAATCCCTGGAAAAACTCAGCAGGTATGGCAGCATCTATGGATAGCAATCAGTTAACATTTTGGGGCAAGTGACTCTTCCTTAGAACTGATGGTAGCTGGAAAAATGTAGGTTTAAATGATGAAGATAGGCTGGTAAGAAGTAAACTAAAGGTGGACATATAGCCCAAAGAGAGAGAAAAAACACTAAAGACCAACTGACTCCCACAGTTACCGTGACTACACATCCTCACACCCTGCATCCTGGAAAGACTCTATTTCATTCTCCCAGTTCCTCCGTCTCTGTGGCACCTGTTCTGATGTTGCCAACTCTGACCAGGGAGACTCTGAGATGTCCAGCTTCTTTCAATGCAAGCTGGAAGAACAGCACCTCATTTTCCACTTGGGGACCCTGCAGCCTTCTGGACTGCACATTGAGTTCAACAATTCTGGAGTGTGAGGTACTCCCCCCACCTTGTCCTTATCCAACCCCCACACACCAGGCCTTATTATCACATGTTCTGCTATTACACGCAACCCATTGTTAGTCACTAACCATCCTGATTAACAAATATTCACTCTCCCAGTCTGATCATTATCCATTCCCTTGTCTGTCCATTGTCTTCTGTCTCTTTGGACCCTGTTCCCACCTATCATTTACTCCTTATCCCCTCCCCCCACCCTATCTCCTGTATATAAACCCATATTTTCCTCACTACCATCAGTTTTGAGGAAGGGCCACAGGACCTGAAACATTAACTCTGATCTCTCTCCACAGATGCTGCCAGATCTGCTGATCTTTTCCAACAATTCCTGTTTTTATTACACTCCTGCTGGTACTGTACCCCTGACACCTCTAATCCAAAGTCTTGCCAAATTCCTTCCCATAGAGCCCTGGTTTACAATGCTCATAGGATGTTTTATTATGCAAGAGATGTTACGCAGGGACCAGAGAGACATAACCTCAGAGTAAGGGGTTGCCGATTTCAGACAGAGATGAGGAGGAATTTCTTCTCTCAGAGGGTAGTGAATCTGTGGAATTCTTTTCCACAGAGGGCTGTTGAGGCCAAGCCATTGAATATATTCAAGAAAATAATCAATAAATGTTTAAATCTTAAAGGCACCAAGGGATGTGCAGGGTAAGTGGAAATTAGAATAGGTTTTCTACAGTGTGGAAATAGGCCCTTTGGCCCAACCAGTCCACACTGACCCTCTGAAGAGTAACCCACCCAGATCCATTTCCCTCTGACTAATGCACCTAACACTATGGGCAATTTAGCATGGCCAATTCACCTGACCCGCACATCTTTGGACCGTGGGAGGAAACCAGAGCACCCGGAGGAAAGCCACGCAGACACGGGGAGAATGTGCAAACTCCCCACACAGACAGTCACCCAAGGCTGGAATTGAACCTGCTGCAAATGTGTTGCTGGTCAAAGCACAGCAGGTTAGGCAGCATCTCAGGAATAGAGAATTCGACGTTTCGAGCATAAGCCCTTCATCAGGAATAAGAGAGAGAGAGCCAAGCAGGCTGAGATAAAAGGTAGGGAGGAGGGACTAGGGGAGGGGCGATGGAGGTGGGATAGGTGGAAGGAGGTCAAGGTGAGGGTGATAGGCCGGAGTGGGGTGGGGGCGGAGAGGTCAGGAAGAGGATTGCAGGTTAGGAGGGCGGTGCTGAGTTGAGGGAACCGACTGAGACAAGGTGGGGGGAGGGGAAATGAGGAAGCTGGAGAAATCTGAATTCATACCTTGTGGTTGGAGGGTTCCCAGGCGGAAGATGAGGCGCTCCTCCTCCAGCCGTCGTGTAGTTGTGTTCTGCCGGTGGAGGAGTCCAAGGACCTGCATGTCCTCGGTGGAGTGGGAGGGGAGTTAAAGTGTTGAGCCACGGGGTGGTTGGGTTGGTTGGTTCGGGCGGCCCAGAGGTGTTCTCTGAAGCGTTCCGCAAGTAAGCGGCCTGTCTCACCAATATAGAGGAGGCCACATCGGGTGCAGCGGATGCAATAGATGATGTGTGTGGAGGTACAGGTGAACTTGTGGCGGATATGGAAGGATCCCTTGGGGCCTTGGAGGGAAGTGAGTGTGGAGGTGTGGGCGCAAGTTTTACATTTCCTGCGGTTGCAGGGGAAGGTGCCGGGGGTGGAGGTTGGGTTGGTGGGGGGTGTGGATCTGACAAGGGAGTCACGAAGGGAGTGGTCCTTGCGGAACGCTGATAGGGGAGGGGAGGGAAATATATCCTTGGTGGTGGGGTCCGTTTGGAGGTGGCGGAAATGGCGGCGGATAATACGTTGTATGCGCAGGTTGGTGGGGTGGTAGGTGAGAACCAGTGGGGTTCTGTCTTGGTGGCGGTTGGAGGAGCGGGGCTCAAGGGCGGAGGAGCGGGAAGTGGAGGAGATGCGGTGGAGGGCATCGTCGATCACGTCTGGGGGGAATCTGCGGTCCTTGAAGAAGGAGGCCATCTGGGTTGTGCGGTGTTGGAATTGGTCCTCCTGGGAGCAGATGCGGCGGAGACGAAGGAATTGGGAATATGGGATGGCGTTTTTACAGGGGGCAGGGTGGGAGGAGGTGTAGTCCAGGTAGCTGTGGGAGTCAGTCGGTTTATAATAGATGTCTGTGTTGAGTCGGTCGCCCGAGATAGAAATGGAAAGGTCTAGGAAGGGGAGGGAGGAGTCTGAGACAGTCCAGGTGAATTTCAGGTCGGGATGGAAGGTGTTAGTAAAGTTGATGAACTGTTCAACCTCCTCGTGGGAGCACGAGGCATTTTCAGGAATAAGAGAGAGAGAGCCAAGCAGGCTTTTTCAGGAATAAGAGAGAGAGAGCCAAGCAGGCTTTTCAGGAATAAGAGAGAGAGAGCCAAGCAGGCTTTTCAGGAATAAGAGAGAGAGAGCCAAGCAGGCTTCAGGAATAAGAGAGAGAGAGCCAAGCAGGCTTCAGGAATAAGAGAGAGAGAGCCAAGCAGGCTTCAGGAATAAGAGAGAGAGAGCCAAGCAGGCTTCAGGAATAAGAGAGAGAGAGCCAAGCAGGCTTCAGGAATAAGAGAGAGAGAGCCAAGCAGGCTCAGGAATAAGAGAGAGAGAGCCAAGCAGGCTTGGCTCTCTCTCTCTTATTCCTGATGAAGGGCTTATGCTCGAAACGTCGAATTCTCTATTCCTGAGATGCTGCCTAACCTGCTGTGCTTTGACCAGCAACACATTTGCAGCTGTGATCTCCAGCATCTGCAGACCTCATTTTTTACTGGAATTGAACCTGGGACCCTGGTGCTAACCTCTGAGTCACTATGCCACCCATAAACATATATTGAGACAGAGGATCAGCCATAAACATAATGAATGACAGAGCAGATTTGATTGCCCGAATGGTTTACAACTATAAATGCAAGTTGCTGTTGACATGTGTTCAAATCTTAACAATTCTGTGCAAAAGGAGAACCCTTCCTTCCCCTCTGCTCCCTTGATAATTATTTTCAATCTCTGAACTGAAGCAACCAACTCACTTACCAAAAGAAACATTTCCTGTTTCAGTTTCCTCTATTAAAAACCTTCATCATTTCAAAACCATTTACTAAAAATCTCCCCTTCGCCTTCTCTGCTCACCTGTCTCCTTCATCGCTGCCAAACCTCTTCAGCCCACTCTTCAATACATCGATATTCTTGCTGATGTGTGGTTGCCAGAATTGAGCAAAGATTTTGCAGCAGGGATTTTATTAATCTTCCATACCTTTTCTGTTTTTATATTTGTACTTACAAAGTCAAACTTACCACCGGTTTTCCTGAAGCCTCTTGCCCCCCAGACTTCACGAACAATCACCCCCAGAGTTTGAAGAGGGACCTTGGTATAAATGTCCAGAGATCCCTGAAGGTAGCAGGGCAGGTAGAAAACAAGATTTACTTGTCTTAATTAGCCAAGACATGGGGTAAAATGGGGAGAGACTATGCAAGAACTGTATTAAATACCACTTAGGCCACAACGGGAGTGGTTCTGGTCACAGCATTAGAGGTGGGATGTGATTACACAGGAGGGAGTGGGATTTACCAGCATGTTGCCTGGCTGGTGGGTCTGAGCTATGAGGAACGATTGGTTAGGCTGGGATTGCCTACCTTGGAGCAGTGAAGGTTGAGAGGTGACCTGAGAGAGGTGTAGATTGTGAGGGACACCTATCTTCGGCTGGATAGGAAGATACTTTTCCCAAAAGTAGAAGACTCAGTAACTGGGGAGGGTGCTAGATTTAATGAAGTGATAGAGGGGCTCAGATGTGAGTTGTGGGGAAATGTTTTCACCCACAGGGAGATGGGGGTCTGGAACTCATTGCCTGAAAGGCTGGTTGAGTCAGAAACTCTCATAACATTTCAGCAGTATTTGCATATTCAGTTACATCATCGAAGCTTCCAGGTATTTGGGGACAAGAGTTAGAAAATGGGATTAGTTCAGACAAATCTTTGTGGAGTCGCATGAAAATGATGGGCCAAATGGCCTCCTTCTGTGTTGCAAACATCTATGAGGAAGTGAATGTCACCACAGTCTCATTGCAGAGAGATGATTGGCGGTGGTTTAACCTGAGGGAGGCTATGCCTCAGGCGAGGGAAGGTGTTGACAAGGAGGCCCCTTCATGGGAAACATCAGCTGGTGTGGGGATTGAACCCATGGTGTTGGTGTCAATCTGTATCATAAACCAATTCCAACCAAGCCTTCTTGCAGCAGCTCAGAGAGAGAGAGAGAGAGAGAGAGGGAGAGGGAGGGGCTGTGATTAGGAACCGGGACAGCTCTGGAGAAGGGCAACTGAACTCGAAACATTAACTCCATTTCTCTCTCCCCACAGATGCTGCCAGACCTGCTGAGCTTCTCCAGCATCACCATGTGCAGAGACCGCTTTGGCACTTGGATTTACTGACTCAGTCACATTACCACAAAGCTGTAGTCTGACCAAGTGTATGACCGAGCCCCCGCACTCATTGGAATGAAGAAGGATGGGAGGTGAGATGAGTTGATAGAGGCACACAAGATGTTGAGAGACATTGATAGAGTGGATAGTCAGAGGATTTTTCCCAGGGCGGAAATGGCTATCACGAGGGGACATAATTTTAAGGTGATTGAAGGAAGGTTTAGGGGGGATGCCAGATCTTAGAGTAGGATAAAATATCAGTACAACATCGAGGGCCGAAGGGCCTGTACCGTGCTGTACTGTTCTATGTTCTATGTTCTCGGTTCTATCACCCACAGTTCTTTGCTTTAGATTGAAAGTAGTTACCTGATCAGGACCATATGTGACTCCAGTCTCCGTGCCCACCGTTGTGAGTTCCTCACTGCCCTCTGATGAGGTCCAAGTTCCTGCCCAGTCACAGCTGACAGGGTGATTGCAGAGCTGATGTGAGGTTCCGTGTGAGGGAGGTGTCAGGATTTGCCTGATGTTTTGAATGTGTTTCAGACCTGCCTTCACACAGTGAACACGAGACAGGCACCAGCAGGACAGAGGCATCAGCTGATTCCTGGTTAGACAGCATGCCCAGTTTAGAAACCACAGACAGATGCTCACTCACAGATCTTGGTGCCTGTCAACAGTTCTGGCGTGTGACTGAGTGGACACTGTTCACATGGCATTGAGCGGTGCTGTGGCTGTGAATGCCTCCGTCAGTGATGAGTGCGGGGGTGTGAGGGCGCGGTCATATACTTGGTCAGACTCCAGCTTTGTGGCCATGTCACTGAGTCAGTAACCCCAAGCCCCAAGGCAGTCTCTGCACAAGGTTCAAATCCCATCATAGCAGAGGTGACATTATGCAGGTTTATAAAATCATGAGGGGCATGGGTAGGGGGAGTAGCCAAGGTCTTTTCCCCAGGCTAGGGAAGTCCAAAGCTAGAGGGAACAGGTTTAAGGTGAGAGGGGGTAAGATTTAAAAGGGATCTAAGAGGTAACGTTTGCATACAGAAAGAGGTACATGTATGGAATGAGCTGCCAGAGGAAGTGGTGGAGGCTGGTCCAATTACAACATTTAAATGGCATCTGGATGGGTACATGGATTGGAAGGGTTTGGAGGGATATGGGCCAAGTGCTGGCAAATGGAACTAGATCTATCCTGGATATCAGTCAGCGAGGACAAGTTGGACCGAAGGGTCTGTTTCTGTACTATACATCTCTATTACTCTGTTAGAGTTTAGTAGAAGAACCTGGAACTAGAAGCTGGTGTAACAATGACCTTGTAACCACTGTCAATTGTCAGTTTTATCAAAAATGTCCTGCCTGGTTCCCCTATTATCCTTTAAGGAAGAAAACAGCCTTCACTTGGAGCTGTGTAGCTGTTCTGTGTACCCCTCTGCCCCGTAGCCTTCCCGGCCTTGACTCCCAATTTCGGAAGTTGTTGCTGCGCACAGATCTCGGACTCTGCACAGGAGGGAAAGAAATTAGACAGAACACAGGAAGGAAATCAACCTTCCTCACTCAGTCTGGGTGACGCGTGACTCCAGACCCACAGCAATGTGGTCGCCTATTACATCCAATCAAGAGCTACAGGATCTGAAACAGAAACAGGAATTGCTGGAGAAATCCAACAGGTCTTGGCAGCATCTGTGGGGAGAGAAGCAGGGTTAACATTCCGAGTTCAATGACCCTTCTTCAGGACTTCTCTCCCCAGAGATTACAAGAGAGTGGGACTGACTGGAATGGTCAATAGTGAGCTGGCATGGACTCACTATTGAGTGGGCTGAATGGCCTCCTTCTGAATGGCACGGTGGCAGAGAGGTTAGCACTGCTGCCTCACAGCGCTAGAGACCTGGGTTCAATTCCCACCTCAGGCGACTGACTGTGTGGAGTTTGCACGTTCTCCCCATGTCTGCGTGGGTTTCCTCCGGGTGCTCCGGTTTCCTCCCACAGTCCAAAGATGTGCAGGCCAGGTGAATTGGCCATGCTAAATTGCCCGTAGTGTTAGGTAAGGGGTAAATGTAGGGGTATGGGTGGGTTGCGCGTCGGTGTAGACTTATTGGGCCGAAGGGCCTGTTTCCACATTGGAAGTAATCTAATTATCTTCTGTAATCAGTCTGTACAGAGATGTATTTACACACCTCTGGAGCAGGTGGGACTCGAACATTGTTCTTCTGGCTTTTATGAAATTGATTTGGATGAGAATATAGGAGGCATGGTTAGTAGGTTTGTGGATAACATCAAAATTGGTGGCATGGTGGACAGTGAAGAAGGTTCTGAAGGTTACAACAGGATCTTGATTGACTGGGCCGGCGGGCCCAGGAGTAGCAGATAGAGTTTAATTCCAAGAAATGCAAGGTGTTGCAATTTGGTAAAACCCAGGGCAGGACTTATACAGTTCATGGTAGGACCCTGGGGAGTGTTGCCAAACAGAGCGACCCAGAGGTACAGGTACATTGTTCCTTGAAAACGGAGTCGCAGGTAGACAGGATAGTGAAGAAGGCATTTGAAATGCTTGCCTTCAACAGTCAGAGCATCGAGTATAGGAGTTGGGAGGTCATGTTGTGGCTGTACAGTACATTGTAGGCTACTCCTGTTCCAATCTCTAACGATTCTATAGACCTCAAACCCTAATGTCCCTGAGATTGCCTGGCAGTCTCCCATTCAGGGCTCACCAGGCCTGAATCTGCTTAGCTTCCAAGATCAGATGGGATCGAGGGTTTTAAACTCGAGCGATGAGAGTGAGTGAACACACCTGCAAGAATGGGCTCTTTTAGCTACCCCAGAGCAAAGAAATGTGGAAGTGAGAGTGAGGGGGAAATGTACTGGTTTTGGAGTCAGGACTCTGCCTAAGCCATAGGAAGTGCTAAAGGACCTCATGGTCAAACATGGGAAATCTGCACACCTCAAGTTCCCTCAACAATACACTGATAACAGCCTGACTGACACCAAGCATCTGTGGAGAGAGAAACAGTTAGCACCAAATCCTTTTGGACTGGTCTTTAGAATCTCTCAATCCTGAATACCAGTTTTATTGAACCCAAAACATTAACTCTGTTTCTCTCTCTGTACAGGTGCTGCCTGACCTGCTGAGTTTCTCTGGCAATTCCTACTTCTGTTTCAGATTTCCAGTGTCTGCGGTTCTTAGTTTTGTGCCTGTTTCGCTTGTTCTCCAGTGCGTGGGAGCTTTTGATGATTTAGGCTCCCTGATCAGACAATTCACGCATCTTCTGAACCTAAGGAGATCCCTCATGGCTCACAGAGCCAGCCCTTATAGATAAGCCTTCGGCCCTGAGCACATTCAGAGGAGTCCATCCTGCACCCACTATGAAGTTAAACCCTCCTCCCTAAGTTGTAGTGTCCCGTACTGAACACTGTCTAAACTGAACAAGACCGGAACAGTTTCCTCCTGTTGCTGTTCCCATCCCCTGAGATAAAGCTCAGCAGCCAGTTCCCTTATTGGGTTTAAAAAAGTTCACTAGGAGAAAGTGAGGACTGCAGATGCTGGAGATCAGAGCAACTGTGTTGCTGGAAAAGCGCAGCAGGTCAGGCAGCATCCAAGGAGCAGGAGAATCGACGTTTCGGGCA